>NC_133233.1:14270234-16670234 GCF_040436345.1 Pagrus major
TCCCTTGTTCATATTTTGCTGCAGGATCGTCCAAACAGCAGTTCCGTCTGGGTGTGGCGCAGTTGGGAGGCAGCAGAGCAGCCATGCATGTAAAAATTAAAACCCAGCCCTGTCTGCACAGACACACACACACAAACTCACACAGCCAGAGTTCATGTGAAGGAAGAAGATATTTTGCAGCCCTGCAGAAAGTGTTTTGAAATCAGTCCAGGTTTGTGCTGGAGTGGAGCGTGTCTGAGGATGTTTGTTTTTCAGCAGCGTTTATGTCTTTACCAACTGTAGGAGGGGTTTTTATCATCTCCGTCCTGTCTCTTATGTACTCAGCAGTTGCGTGTGTGTGGTTTGTGTAAACAGCCAACAAGAATCATCTTTTAACTGTGTTTATTCAAAGATGTAAGAAAGCATTTGAATGATTCAAAGCAGCAACAAGCAGCATTTTGGATGATTGATGTGACCGTTAATGTGAGCTCACATCAGACAAGTAATGTTTCAATACACTGAATGATTGTGTTAACACTTTAGGTAGTTTTTAATGAATGCCACTGGGCCAAATCAGCTCAGAGAGAACAATCAACAGTCAGTGAAAATCAATAGTTGCCAACTCTGGAAAATATGCTGTGTGTAACGTAGAAACAGCCTATATAAGCTCATTAAAGTCCACACTTTTAGTCAAACTCGGCGGCAAACCTAAAAGCAAAATGTGTCGTAAACATCCGAGGAAAATGAAGGCACAGACAACATTTCATAGTCTAACAAACACAGCTCTTTTTCTATTTCCACCACTTCATAATGGTATTAGAACAATAGGTTACACCCAGGATAAAATGACTGCTGAGAACATAGGCGCATCCGTCTGGGTTTGAGCAGTGCAAACATTACCAAGATATTTGGACAGGGCGGACAGAGGGATATTACACAAACTTCGTGTGGACACAGCATCAACAACGTGTTTCAGTTGTCAAATATTAAACAAATATCTTGTTTTGCTTTAGAAAGATACTTAAAAAATCCACATTTTATGTCACTAAGGGAATAGGAACCAAGACAACGGGGACGACAGTAGGGGGCGGAGAGATTTTTAATTTATTATTCATCCTCTAATTTGACATTAGAGGTCAGTGTATGTTCCTCCTGTGCTCTCTCCCTCCTCCTCCTCCTCCTCCTCCTCCTCCTCCTCCAGTCTCCTCCTCGTCTCTCTTCCCTCCTCATTTGTCCGGATTCATATTCTGTTTGAGTGTTTTGGACTTGCAGAGTTAATGGTTTACTGCATCCGTACATCAGCAATATTTGTGTCTAAGAAGCTCAATTTGTGAGTATGTGTTCATGGAGAGTGTACATGGTATTTTTTGGGTGTTTTTGGATAGTCAGTGCTGACGCTTTCTCTTTAAAAACTGCTGTGGTCAGTGCTTGCTTCTCCTCGCTCCCAATATCAAATTAAACACTCCAGTGATGCCCAGCTTTCTCTAAAACTCTGTGTCTCTGTGCAGAAACTGGACACATAGACCCAGTCCTCATCGAGCGCTACAACACCCCAGGCTTCGTCGGCTGTCTCTCGCGGGTACAGTTCAACGGAGTCGCCCCCCTCAAGTCCGCACTGAGAACCGCTGCTCAGGCCCAGGCTACGCCGACTGCCGCTCAGCCGGACAGACAACCTGAAGCCGCCTTGCCGGTGTCTTTCCAGGGCAAACTGGTGGAGTCCAACTGTGGGGCGTCACCTCTCACCATCCCACCAATGTCTGCTGCAACAGATCCCTGGCGTCTGGACAATACAGGTGAGGATTAACCCGAATATCCTTAAGAAGTAATTAAGTAATGAGAAGTGACTTCCGACTTTAACAGCACACCTGGCAATTGCAAACGAAATGTACTTCTGTCTTGAGAATGGTGACATAAAGAAGCACATGTGAACATACAACCTCAGTAATCGATCCCTTTCATACCTACATACTCTCCCTCTGTCTTGGACATGTAGGCTTACATGGTAAATACACTTACATGCTCAGATACCACACTAGTGTGTAGTATTTCAGAGTGTGTATGCAGCCGTTTTTCTTCAGGCTCGGTGGCAACAGTGCCTTTGGGAACGTTATCCTCTGAGCGCTATCAGAGATCGATCACATACATTGACCTGGACTCCAGGTCCAAACTCCCGGTCAGCTTTCCACCATCCTATCACAGGAAGGATTAGTATTTACACTGCTTTAAATTTTCTATAGATAGATCTGATATATAATTCATCCAGTCCTCCCTCAATGATCATTGTCATCTCATTGATTGAACTTTAAGTTTTTACTTTACTGGTCCTCTCCTCTCTGCTCTCTCTGTCCTCGTCTCTCATCTTTTGATGATGAATTCTTGACATTTTATCCCAGCACACCCAAACTGCTGACATCCTATAATTAGTCTGATTGCTCTCTCTTCTCCACTATCACCTTCCATTTTCTCCCCCTTTTCCCTCCTCAGCCTGCTCTTCTCCATCTTACTCATGCTCTTTGGAGAACGATGCAGTCAGCAGCAGAAATAGCTGACAGCTCATTCCAGGGTTAAGCCATTTGTGGGAGTGTACTCGTGTTTGCAGGTTGTTGTGTGCTGTAACATTTGATTATGCGTGTCTGCAGCTCTATCTATGCTTTTACACTTTCTATATGGACAAAATGGACAAATTTAAAAAACTGTCATTGGAGATAACAACAATATCTTTGTTCTCATGTTACTATCTCCTCTGCTCATTCATCACCCCGCACTCTTATCCATTAAGGGAGAATCAAAGCTATTAGATGATTGCTGCTGATGAAGTGTGTTCTGTTTTTGCTTCAATGTTGAAAAACCAATTCAGCACGAGTAATGCCTACAATTAATCCATGTGACTTTTTGACTTTTATTTTTGTGTTGCTGCAAGCAGTACTGTGACTGTCTGTATTTGCCTGACCTTGAAACCCATTGGTTTGGTATTTTCATGTGCACAAATTGCTCTAGTGTAGCTATTCAAGTTAGTTATTTTACTAGTATGAATATTAAACACTTTAGACATTCTTTTAGTCTATTTATGTGTGAATATTTGGTTTTAACGTTTCTTCCTTCTTGCTGTACTCAGATGCAGAATTCCCCTTCAATGAGGAGCGAGTGATACCTGATGGAGTCAACAGAGACTCGGCCATCATTGGAGGTAGGTATAGATTTGAGGTGTAGAGAGGTGAATTCATATTACATGCTGAAAAATAACATCAGAAGAAACCACTGATTAATGTTGTGCTAAGAAGTATTTTAAGATGTTTGTGGTCCTGAGCTGTTTAAATATAAAAAAGCATTAGACATTTTGTCACTTTTGCTGTTTCTCTATAATGTCATACCATAGAAAAATAAATGTCTTTTAACATAGATTGTTAAAAGAATCATCAATCAGTCATTGTGAGAGGAGGCATTTTCTTCCAGACTCTCTTGTGAAATGCCACCAATTAAAGACTTAAAACCTTAACACGGTTACCCCCAAATTTTTATCAATTTCCAATAAAGGACAACTCTGATACCACTAAAATAGGCCTACTCTCCAAAGATAACATACGTTGTTTTGGGAGTCATCAGCAATCGACCTATTCCGTCGTTTAGGTATAAGGGCGTGTTGACAACAATAGGGCTGCAACTGTGAACGCAGCAGTGAAAATGCTCATTATAATTTACCAAAGACATTCAATAGATTCTCCTGTTTGAGAGACTGGAACAAGGGGCTGTTGGGCAGTTTTCTTTATAAAATGACTCAAATGATTGATCAGATGTTTTTTCTGTCAATGAACTAATAAATAAATCGACTAAATGTTTCAGCCCTACACTGAAACCTTGCTCCATAGTTGGTTAGTTGAAAAGTAGTAGCTGTGATTAAAAATACCCAATAACATGATGTCTGTGTCCTCTGCAGGTATCATCGCAGTGGTGATCTTCACCATCTTATGTACTCTGGTGTTCCTGATCCGCTACATGTTCCGTCACAAAGGCACCTACCACACCAACGAAGCCAAGGGCAGCGGAGAGTCCGCCGGCGAATCCGCGGACACGGCCATCATCGGCACGGACAACCCAGAAACCATCGACGAATCAAAGAAGGAGTGGTTCATCTAACAGCCAATTATGGGACTTTTAGAGAGGAAGTGATTCGTCAGACCACCAGTTGCCACAGAGATGGAGGCGGTTTAATTCAATGACGAATCACGCGAGAAATGAAGGAAAGGCCATTCAATAGGACAATAATCTCCCAGAGAGGGCAGGGACGTGGGAAAGACGTGTACAGAAATCTTTTTGTTTGTTTGTTTGTTTGTTTTTGTTTTTTTTTTATATATCCAGAGTATTAGAAAGAGAAGAGGGACAGTTATGCAGCGGAGCACAGCTGTAAGAGACTGTACATGTATATACTAACTGGCTTGTCCTTCTTTGTATTGTGCTTGGGAGTTTTCAGGAGTCCTTTGAATACTGTATATGACAAATAATTATACTTACTGGGTCGTGTGATAGCACAGATTTATTGCCAGTCTCTGTTGCATTTTGATTTTATTTTTTAACAAAAATCTTATATCAAAAATGATCAAATCAACATGCCAAACCCTTTTTTTTCCCTCATTTATCAGGCTGCGGTTGCACCAGTCTGTCAACGCTCGACATATCGACATGCCACCAACAGTATCCTGTGGTAATATAGAGGTGAATGTGGATGCCAAAAAAATCACTTTGTAAATACAATATTTTGTGGGGTTTTTTTTCTTTTTAAAGATTTATCCAGAGTCCGATACATACAGTAAACACTAATGAAAAATGTCAGATCTATATTACAATGATATCATATGTCTGTCCATTACATTATATATGTATGAAATATAGTTTTTATGTTTAAATCTTATGACATTCGATTGTATGGGACATTCCTTTCTGAGGAAGGGCAGAGAGGGGTTTCTCAGAGCATGATGGGAAATCATGACACTCCATTGTTGGTTCAGCTCAGAACGGCAGCTTTCTTTTCATCTGGAATGGGTGAAACTGGGAGCCTTTACTCATTCAGACTTGAGTAGTCGGTTTCTCTCTTTGCCAAACACTTGAGTCTTACGTCATTTACCGATGAGTTCAGATATTTGCGTTGAACTTTAGATTTTCAGTTGACATTTTTACAACTTGGACCGACGTTGGGCAGTGGCTTTACAGTGCGTGCCTGCACCTGCGCGTATATGTGTAGTTCAGATGAATAGGATTTGTTTTGTTGCACAGACAGATTGCCAGAAAAGACAGTTAGGAAAGTGAAACAGATGAGATCCAACTACTTTCCTGACACTTGATTAGCTGTGTTGATGCGCTAAACTCTATGTATTAAGTTGGTTAGCAGCATTTAACAAATAAAATCATTAACACCTAATATTTGTTCAAGATCCGTGAGTTAAGATGATAATTGGCTTACTTATCCATTGTGTGCCTTCAAGGTGTCGAGCCATGATGTCACCTTGGCCCCGACTACTTAACACAAACTCACTACAAAAACATGACTGCTGCTGCATTAATTCTTAATTAATTCTCATTAATTAGAGTTTTCAGGTGTTTGTGTTCTTCTGGATTTAAGTGGTGCTGTTTTCACTTACCAATGGCTCTCAGTCAGAGATGAATTCAGAACGCTCGGGTTAAAAAAATCCAGCAAAGTTCTCTCTAATCCAAAAAAAAGTCAGACTTTTTTAAACAAACCTCTGTACATTCTTAAGCAGAAGGATCAGCTACACTGACGTGCAGGAGAGCTGCACCCTATACGGTACAAAAGCCGTTTACACCTACGCTCTGTGATGCACATACACACGCAAACATGCATGTCGGATAGAGCATGAGTCAAGGTTGTTTGTTCAATTACAAGAGCAACGTGTTCAGGATGAGGAGGCTGCTGCTTTGTCAACACTGAATTGAGTTTCACTCTTACAGTGCCACTGTTGTCCTACATACATTCAAAAGATGTACAATGTGTATTTTCTAACCATGTTATTTTTCCTGTCATTGTTGGATACGTTTACCTTACCGTAGCATTTACAGAACGGTGTGTTCCAGTGGAAACCAGCTGCCAACTTTGTTATTTTGTTCTGAATTTGCTTTATCATGTGTCTGTCTGGTGAAACTGCTGCCATGTCACCCTGTTTCATGAATGATTTTGTACATCCTAGTCACCTCGTGGTTGAGTGCTAACTGTAGATCACTTCATCGAAGACATTAGGACAGCTGGTGAACTCAGCCTGCCTTCTTCTGCGGCCTCAAAGAAGACTTTTTCAGTCCACACATCACATCCATGAAGGCAAACGAGTGACTTTCCTTTCTTTTTTAAATAATTATATTACTTGGACTATACATAAACACGCACACACATTCTTGACATGTGGTTAGAGCAGAACGACGATGGTAATGGATTATCAGCTCCAACAGACAAAACCATAACCCATATGTTTTTCTTTCAGTTCTGTTGAGTTCAATAAAGAGTGTTTGATCTTTGATCTCAGTGTTTTTCTGTGCAGCTCTTTAACACTTATCAGTCAAGATATTAAAGACATTCATGGGACATCTGGAGCTTTATAGTGTGTATAGTAATAATCATAACATGCCTTTCAATTTGACTCATGACCTACAGCTACAGTACATGTCACAGCCCTTTAATTTAGTGAAACTGACATAAAATAAAAAGATAATTAAGAAGTGCAGATGCAGTAAATTATTTATTTTGAAGGATGAGTCAAAAACAATTAGTACTGTAATAGCTACCATCAATAAATGGTAAATATATAGTTAATTAAACTTTAGTTAGCCATTATTTCACTGTTTATTGTAATGTTGCAACTCGCGTTTATAATTTAAAAAACATTGTAAATGTTTAATAATTATATCTATAAACATTATTTGGAGGGCCAATATAAAGTTGTATCAAATCTTTTATAAACCTTTACAATTGCTTTATAAATGGTTTATAAAGCATTTCATTCTTTTTTTCTATAGTGAAATAACTCAAGTTAAATGAACTATAAACTTACCATTTATTAATGATGGTTATGGTAAAGTGTTACCAATAAATCACAAAGCTGCAAACACATCATCTTTTTGAAAAATATGGTACCCTCAAGATTCATTGGCGGTGGCCCTCACTCTGCCTCAGCTGACAGACTGAACTTCAAGAAAGGCCCCTGCTCAACCTCACGTTTGTAATGAATCTGTTCACTTTGTTCAGCCCGGCAACTACGGCACCACACTGACAGCGGTGGGAGACAAAGCAAAGGCTGGCCTATGCTCATTTTCATACCTGTTGAGTTTGCAGGCCTGAAATCTAGTAGACAAAAGTTGAAAAATGTGAAGAGGGAATGAAAACAACTACACACATTGTCTAACTGGTGATTTATTGTCTGAACCTTATGTCAGTCCTCACTCAATATATCACATTCTGAGAGAAATTGCAGTATTTTTTGTAATTCTATCTACATTATATCTAGTGTATCTATCCAGCTATCTCTTGCCCTTACGAGGATTGTGGAAGCAGCTCATTTTTAACACATTTAAAAGTTATTCTCATTTTGTGTTTGCAGGCTTTAGCCTCTTACTTTGTTATTGTTACATGATGTTATTGTCATTAGCTTATGATGGGCAGTTCAATAAAATGTGAAGGTCTGTCAGAGACAGGTGATAGACTGCCCCCTTGTGGTCAGATGGTGTTACTTCACAGACATGGAAAAACAGCATTCACTGTATTTGTCCCTATTGTAAGGGTAAGTGTATTCAACAGGATGGATTACACCACATCAACAGGTACTAACAAAATAGATATGAGAAGAACGATAAAACTGTGTTAATCATTCTACAATTAAAAAAAAAAAACTTAAGACTATGAAATTAGTATGTATAATAGTAAACCTCTTTTAAAAAACAGTGTCTACACAAAGTGTACTAATGAGGCTGTACAACCGCAAAACACTGTCTTTGAGGAAGTGACAAGATAATAGAGGGGATAAAGGAGGTTTTAGAAGTAGTTTTACAAGCAGAGCAAACAATGAGAATTAGCTTTGTGCTCTGGGAGGTTCAATATGTTAACTGATTTGATTAAGATGTGTCAGTCACATCAATGTTTTCAGTCCAATAATCATGAACAGTGCTCAAAATATATTTATAATGAGATTTAAAACCTTGACCACTGCTCAGTGCTCAACAGTGTGTGTGTGTGTGTGTGTGTGTGTGTGTGTGTGTCTTTATTTCTGACCTGGCCTGCTCCTAGGCTACTCTTTTAGCATTAGCATTGCATAGCATTTTCCTGGCTATGAAAATACCCGGATCTCCGGATACCCATAGAGCATGCGCACTGGAGAATTCCGCCGACCGACCGAGCCGGCTAACTTCCGGTTTAGCGACCAGCTAACTTGAAAGGTGATAAAATAATTTCAAAGAAAGAAAGAAATTATTTGTTTGACTAAAGGTGTAACTAAAATTACTCGTTTGACTAAAAGTGTAGAGGAGCCGCTCCTCTACACTTTTAGTCAAACGAGTCATTTCACAGAGGTTGTGACGCTCAAAAAATGTATCCACCGTTTTACAGACGCGTCTTTCACAATGTTAGCTTATGGGGAAAACTTGTCAACAGATTGCTGCCTGAAGTTGCTACACTTCCATTAGAAGACCAAACCTATTATAAGCTGACTCTTATCTTTTCCTTTTCAATAGTAAAACCAAGATATTTTTACCCTTTGACAGCCCTGTGTGTTTTGTATCCTCACTTGTGACAAACCCTTAAACTTCCTGACAAACACTATACACTATGGTAATGTACTTTAGTATTTCTGGGGATCTGGTTTTTTTTTTTGTTTTTTTTTTCTTAATGTCTGTTAATTACCACCAGGAGACAGTATGTGGCATAATTTACAGTAGTAAGCAGTTTGAAAAACTGCTGCTTCTCTGCCAAGAAGGACTCACAGAACATTAAACGTGTATTTATTATTTTATTGGCTTATTTCAACAAAAGATAAAACACTACAAAAGAAAATCAGCAGTTAAAAAAGTCATGCTTGTAATAAAAAACAAACAAGTAAACTGACAACTTTCACAGTCTCCTCCATTCCTTCCCTTTGTCTTACGATCAGCCCTTTGTTGTTCCGCTCTGATGACACACAGTTAATGCATGAGTTGGAGAGAATGAGGTCTGAATTGGGATCAGGGTTGGTCTTTGGTAGGCAGCAGGGATTGGAGCAAAATGCTTGAGTTTAATTGTCTCAGGTGCAACTTTGTGATGCAGCAGACAGACACCACAGCAAGGGGCTGGGGGAGGGGGGTGCACAAGACTCTTCTGAGATGAAAGCCTGCGACCTCAGAGAGCAGGAGATTAGGAATAGCAGGGGACACCTCAGACCTCGGGACACTCAGCTGTAATAACACAAATGGAGAGGTCAGTGAGCAAGGGTCTGAACTGTTTACAGTAACAGTTCAAATGCATGCATAACAATATTTATGACATACCATTCTGAGGCAGCATGACAATGTTGTCGGCAAGGATGCCGGTCTCCAGTGAGAACTGCATGAACTTCTGCTGCATGACAGTATTGGCCTCAGTGGTGCGACCTGCAAACACAGAATGGGATGTTTTAACCTAATCCTGAATCCACCAATTCAACACACACTACCTCCCCACAGGGACACACAACACCAGCTGCTGTGGTGTGACCGATCGCAGACTTACTGTAAAGCTTGTTGAGGACCTCAGACACTCCGTCCTTTGTCTTGATTGTGTGGACCAGGGCATAGTCATTGTACACAACATCAACAATGCGCATGTCGTTCTCATTGTTCCAAACTGAGGAAAGCAGAAATACAAAAGTCAGGCTGTTGAATTTTTGCGTTTGCATTTCTCTTATTTGTTAATGCTTGTGTTTGTGCTCTACTCACCCTGGCTACGGAAGGTGAAGCGTCCTGGAGTCTCAGTTTTCTTTGCAAGATGGGTCATTCTCCAGCAGGTACCATCAGCACTACAAAGAACCAGGTCAGTGTTATTCATCATTTTTTTTCTACATGAGAATCTTCAGGATATTTGGACTTTTTTGGCACTTGAAGAACATATTAGTCACTCACTTCAGGTTGGCATAAGAGAGGTCAAGGTCTCCTCCAGCAGTTGGCACCAACATGGCAGTGCCTGTCTTCATCCCTGCCTTGTGGTTCACAAACCACTGAGCATTAGTGGCAAAGCCGACCATGTACCACTTTCCTGCCGCCTGAAAGAAAGACAGACAATTGGAAACAAAGGGTGAGAGGTTATCTAATCTGCAGCACATGCATCAACCATTGAGTTCAATACTAAGAACTTTTCAGTGCTCTTTTTCCCTGTGATTTTCCAAATTTCTTGCAGTGTAAGGCTTCTCTCTTACCTTTTCCAGGTCGAAGTCTCTCATAGGCGTAACATCGACGCAGGCAGCCAGGGTGCACATCAGGGTGGCCAGCATGCTCAGCAGTGTGTTCCTCATGGCTTTTCCGTGATCTGGGGCTTCTTCTGCAGTGAAGTGAAGTATCAGGACGAGGTGAGGAGGAAGAGGCCACTGGAGGCTTCTTATATCCTGCAGAGTCCTGCTCCCCATCCTCCTCCTTCTCCTGTCTCCTCCTCCCTCCTTCCCTCCTACCGCTCGCTTGTGCATTACAAAAACTCTTTGGCCTTCACCCACCGGCATGCAAATCAGTGCCGTTACACAACTGGCACGTGTGGATGGAGGAGGGGGAGGTGAGGAGAGAAGAAAAGGCAGAGTGGATACATAATAGGGTCCTTTTTAACACCTCTCCCCTTCTCCCGCCCCCTTCACAAATGCTCTTGCATGCCTGGACTATTAAAACAGCTGTTTGGTAAGAGCGCAACATTCTTTAACATGTTGCACATGAAAACTCCAAAAAAAAACACACCACATAAGGATGAATAAGGAAGAAGTGATTTGAGGCACTTTTGCTGAGTTTTAGCATCAACTCTGTGAGCCAGTAAACTCAGCTAGAAATAAAATACAAGTTAGAGCTTTCTGGATAGTTCACCATTACTCATAAAAAGCTCTGCCAGTGTTGCACACAATGGCTGGATTGTTCTCATTTCCAGTGTGAATAGTTTCATTAAACTTTATGAAACACTGGGAATTTAACAGAGATTCCTTTCACTCTTTTTCAGTTTTATAACAACATTGAGAAGAGAAATTTGATGAGCTGTATCATCTTGTTTGACGTCAAATGTTGCACAAATCTCTGCTTTATGTGGTAAATAATACCCCCTACCTACCCTCTGTGCAGTTTACATTGAGAAAACGTATTGACGGACTCATCAGAGCTCCTTTTGTCTCTTTTTGACCGGCACCGACTTGCAATCAGCTGGTTATGCAACAAACACATAGACAAACGCACAGAGGTGCTGGGAGGAGCTAGAGGCTTGAGTGTTAAAGAAGTGCATTCGGTAACCTAGTTTTGTAACTAAACTCTGTCAACCCCCTTTTTTGGGCTTCACATCTGGGCTGCATTAACTCCAACACCACCCCCACCCCCCTCTTTGTGTCCTCACACACACACCCCAAAGCATGAATGCATACAGACACACTGTGAATGTTAAATCTCAGGATAAAAAAAAGGGATGGAGTTAACATAATGATAAAACTCTCCACAGAATCAGCTGGCGGCAGATAAGGCCCATTTTGGAATTTTTTTTTTTTTTTTTTTATACTGAACACATTTGACAATAACTTGATTGTGCTCCATTTTGTTTTATTGATCTGTAACTGGTAACATTTAAAGTTTACAGTTTCACAATGTAATGTGAATGTCCGACAAATGATACAACATTCAGATATTTGCGTGAGAAGTGCCCAACACTGCAAGGCCGAGTCTGTCTTCTGCACGGCTCTGCCTCCTCAGCATGTAGGGACACAGTCTGTATAAAAAAGAGCAACAGGTTAAATAACATACATAGAAGCTGTGTTCCTGTTTTAATTGGATGGTGGAGGTTGAATAACATGCTGTTGACAAAGTTTGAATAACTGATCGTTACACAAGTCAAATTCAACACATGTGCAGCCTGAGGGGCAAACGTGAAAACTGTTGGGGAAGGTCACGGCAGTAAGTCATTGGATTCCTCAGAGATCTGCTCCCCACCAATCTCTAACTCTCTCTTTCCCTCTCTCCACTAAAGCCATGTTTCCTGTGCTTTTGCAAAAATTGTTATTGCTGACATTTTTTATTGGATTCCTCACCAAGAATCCTTCTCTTATAAGCTCACATTGAATGCACTACTTATATATTTGAATGAAACATGTTTAAATATTAAAACTGCAAGATTATCTAAAGGGAAACTGTGACTTAAAGGGTAAGTCCACCAATTTTACACATTATACAAGTGTGTTTACAGGTCTTGGGGAGTACTACTGCATATGTGAAAAAAAGTAGTATAAGGCCTTTTTATGGCTCCAGAGGAAGCAGCTCGTGATCTGACAAAGTGCCTTCAGTAATGTCACTCAGTGGCTAAGTTGCATGGTGGGTAATGTAGGCGCAAGGTTTTGAAAAGGAAGAAAAAGGCGATATAATACTATAATCTCTCTCTCATTGGCATTACTGCAGAAACGCGTCTTCCGCTTATACACAGTGTCGCCACATTATAATTAAATATAATTGCACACATGATAGTAATAATGAGTAACAGAAGAGATAACATATTTTATTATGCGGCAAAAATCGATGAGTGCATTCAACCACCGGCACGCAGCAGAACCGCAGCTGTGAAGGTGAAATGATGATCGACATGTAATGCACTGAACCAGTGAACGCTCTGGCTGTTACACTGAGAGGGATGAAATGTATGAAATAAGTCTAGAGCACTACAGAGCATGGACAAGTTCAGAATATACTGCAGTGTGCAATGGTCTGTGAAAATACCCAATAAACTGTACGTTAAGCCTGCATGCTACACTGACAGCTAAAGGACTGAAAATCATTTGATTTCCAGAAAAGCCCTCTTCTTCCTTGAAAGTGGTATTTCACACATGTTGGCGTGTCTATTTTTTATGTTGGACGTATAATTATCAGACTTTTTCTTTCTGTCAAAGGACTGTGGCGAGCTGTTATTTCACTACTTACTGATCACATGGTCCCGGTCCACAACATCACAGTGGCCTAGAAGGGGGAAAAAATAACAAACAGTTAAGAAGGCACCTACCTTTACATATATGCTGAATACTGGAGATCTGTTCAAGCTAGATTCTTGTGGTTTATTATGCCAGCTTACATTTAATATGGCAGTTGCTAACATAGTTTTATTTTATTTTTCAGGTGAATATGGACGTACTGTAGGTGGGGAAGGGGAAAAGGAACGCCAGTCCCAAATTTTGCTTTGCAGCCAGCTGCTCAAACTTGCTCAACATTTGCTCTGAGAGATCGTCGACAGTCCTGCCTGCGCACAGAGCACAAAAACCAACATTATGATATTACAAATGCATGGTGCAATCTCAATTTAGAGTAAAACTTTACTATATGAATCAGCACCTGGCTTTTAAATAATCTAAAATACCAAAACAAAGGGTCACATTGATCAGGAACCTACTATAGAGTTTCATGGTGATCTTGTCCAGTTTGTGGTAGTACATGATGGCATAGGAGTCGTAGTCTGTCTCCCCGATCACTATCTCAGTGTTCAGCTCAGGGCGAGCTCCTGGTGGAGACAACAGGGAGCATGGTTCAACAAAAAGATGCTGCATTGAACTATAGGAAGTTAATAAAAGAGAGCCACTGACCTTTAAGTGTGAGCCGGCTTGAGGTTGATTTATGGTAGACCTGTAATATCTCCCAACACTGGTGATTACTGTGGAGAGAAGAGTGTGTGTCAGGTGAGACATCAAATATTCAGTGAAAACAGACATTGTGATTGTGAATTTACAAACTGATTCTCTAAAAGTGTGGAGTAGATTTGGCTTGTTTAAAACACCTGCGTGTGTGTTAACAGTTTGCTAGAGGAATTGCCAGATACATTTTGTATACTGTTTCATTATCTAACCACATGCCTCAGGCCTCAGCTTTCTAATATCTTATGAGAAAAACAACCCAAGAAACTGCTTCCCTGCTTGACCTTTCAGGATTTATATCCCTCAAATCATAACAAATATATAACGGAATGTCCCACAAAAACAACACACCCCTTTTCTTTTTAAATTGTGTCTCCCTGTGTGTTTGCAAAAGCCAGGTCAGAGTGACCTAAAAGTTTTTTAAAATGATGAGGGAAAGCTGATGGATTTAACTGTTCTACCTCCTTCTTCCTGTTTTTGAGGATACACAAATAAAATCAAACACATGTGGTCGGAGCATGAGGTCAGTGTGGTGTATATGCCCCCTCTGCTGATACATCAAGCTACTGAAGAGTCACAGTGAGCTACACACACGTAGACGGTGGTACTTACTGTCGTGTTTTAGTGCTAACAGACAGTATTTGGTCAGAGTCAAGGGAACGTGTGAGGTTCATGACTGTAGGCTCAACACTGGTTCCATGATTTATCAGGTAGGAGCATTTAGAGGCAGTGTTTAGGAGGTACCACACTCCTGTCATCTGTAACACATACAAGCAGGATCAGGCAGAGAGGAAAAATAACAAAGATTTTCACATATCTCCTAAGACTCTGACCTGATATCTCCAAGTGGAAAATAATCTGTGAGGCATTCTCAGAACAGGAAGTTATCATGTGATCCAGATCCCATAAGTCCTTTCTACCTTCCCTACCAGGACATAATGAACCCTAATTGAACATTTGGGGAAACATCGGAAACTTCCCCCATTCTCCTAATGAAAAGGACACATCTGTTTCAAATGTCCTGCTCTATTCATCAAATATTATTTCTCTGGAAAAAAACCCTTATTGCCTAAAACACCATATTGACACAATTACACAAGCATGTCCACACTGCCAGCCCCCACACTAATCAATAGCCGAGCAGACTTACATTCAAATGTTTTTATGTTTAAGGGAAAATATGTCAAGAACCTTGGATAGAAGTTTGCTGAAGTAGCATTTAAATCTCAGCTGTTTTGGTATCCTGTTAGATAAGGAGACTATTCAATACATAGCAAGTGTACACAGAAAAAGTCCACTACCAGTTTGTTCTTCTTAAGGCAATATTAGCACTTTTCAGCTATTCTGACAAACAAGTCAGAAACAAAATCGAACTGTCAGTGTGCAAAGGTCAGATAACGGCACACCGTGGTGCTCTCGGGCTGCAGCTGCAATCCTCTGCCTGGAAACAGACCTTTCTCTAATTCAGTGAGACTTTCTCACTTTTCTGCGTGGCTTTTTCAGGAATCTTAATTGTTTTTTCTTAATTTGTCAGGAATCTTAATTGAATAATATGTGGGGAAGATGGAAATTAAAAATGGTCACTTCATTCCAAGCCACATACAGTCTGGACTCTCTGCCTGTCTAGTTCTGTAACTTGTTTTAAAGGCAGCAATCAAAAACACAGGATGAAATGAAAAACTACAAAATGATTACTAATAAAATCACAAATGTAGACCTAATGCAGACATAACAAGCAGAGATACACTGCTGTATATGATCTGTAATTGTGCCTCTTCCTCCGGTTTCTTACCCGCTGTATGTCAATGTTCTGTGCTGAGGGGGTCACATCAATAGGATCAACTTTGGTCTTCTTAGGCGGTCGTCTTTGGGGTCGGGGTCGACTTACAGCCCCCCCCACAGCCTCAGTGGAAGCCCACAGACACACGCACATCAACACCACCACTGCCAACATGAAACGCCATACTCCAGCCATCCTAGCACTGACAATACTACACTCAAGAATTGGTTTTCTTCTCCTGTAGGATTACTGAGGTTCCTGTGGTCTTATTTTCTAAACTCTTCTCGTCTTTTTGTATTGGCGTTTCTGTCCCCTCTGTCTCCAACTGTAGTCTACTATTCCCAATCTGCCTTGTCAACCTCAAACACACAGACACAGAAGAAATGCACAAATAGACAGGGAGCATGTGAAGCAGAGGATGGCTTGTTCAGTTAAATATTAACTTGGTTTACTGGCATAGTTGAGTCCATACTGCAGCATTGTGATGCGTGCCTCTGAACTATAGGGGGCAGCCACAAATTGTTATTA
The DNA here is from genome assembly GCF_040436345.1 of Pagrus major. Lineage (NCBI taxonomy): Eukaryota > Metazoa > Chordata > Actinopteri > Spariformes > Sparidae > Pagrus > Pagrus major. The sequence continues at coordinate 14,286,363 of NC_133233.1, forward strand.
CCTCCACCGAGCACAAGCCAAGAGGGGATCACGCGTTTGGTCCAGTGTTTGTGAGCACGTCAAATTTCTTCATGTGTATCTCTCCGTAGTAAACATGCTTCAGAAATACACTCAAGAATCACACTTCCTCTCATAGGGTTGCTCTTTCTTTTTAAACTCAATCCCCTTGTTTTTGTATTGGGGTTTCTGTCTCTGTTTGTAGTCAACTATTCTTTGCTCAAACTCAAACACATAGACACAGACGAAATTAATAGAAATAAAGGGAGCAGGAGATAAACAACATGAGACAGGATGGCCTCTTAAGTTAAATATTAACTTGGTTTACTGGCAGAAATTAGGCCATACTGCAGCTGAAATTATGACATGCTGCCATACTGCAGTAACTTAAAATCCTTAATAAACTCTGCAGTCAGTAAAGCATAACTGTAGATTCAGAGAGCAAATAAAATGTGAATTTATTGACAAATTATGAGTCAAGTTTGCATGAATCTTAACACAGACAAGTAATTTGATCTGCAAAGCAGCAAGATGCAATTTCATACCTTTATGTGTTTTGCAAGTGCTACATAAAGAGAGGTCTTCTTAATTCAGGCCCAGTGTATTTAGACATTTTTTCAGACATGAAGACAAACATTGAGAAAAAAAGAGATGACTGGTTGCTCTACATAACACAATGTCAGATAAAAAGATAAAGATATAAATTTTGTTCTTGGAAAACGGGGTAAAAGTTATTTTTAAAAGCAGAGGCAATCCTGATATAAGAAAATGTATCAAATGAAGAAGAAATAATTTATTAAAAGGCCTTAGTGGATTAATCATTAAGCCATTTTTAGTTAAGTCAAACATTATGAACTTTTGTAACATCATGGTGTTAGCCACTATGTCCAACATTAAAGTTATTCATCCAAACTACACTTAGAGACACACACCATTCACTTAAGATTCATTGAGATCAAATTTGCCCCTCAAAATGATTCAAAAAAACAATCATACTTGGCTGGGATGTGTGTTTTTCATTAAGTGACTGAGGAGATCATGTGAGAGCAGCAGATTTGTAGACTTTCTCTCCAGGGCATATATCCAAAGTTTCTTTGGAGACTGAGCTCAGTTCAATGTCTTTCAGTTAGATATTCCACTTCCACCTACATTCAAACATTAAAACATGTCTCTCACTTCTAGACCTGTGTTGGTCAAAAACAGGGACTGAATGCTCTGACTCTGGACCTTCATGCTGCCTGGCCTGATGTGAAACAGTGTGTTTTCAGTGATTTCGGCAAGTCCGTGTAATTCATCAGTTTTCCTCAGGTTTGCCGTTTCCTCTGGCTTTAAAGGTGAGGGCCACGCTGTTGATACAGAACCGCTGACCTGTTGGGTCCGGTCCGTCCTCGAACACATGACCCAGGTGGGCATCACACTGTATCAAACACACAAACACATGCAAAAAGTCATAAACCAACCAAAAAAACTAAAATAATGAGTGTTTTTAAAGAAATTTAAGTATGACATTCTGAATGCAAAGTATTAATGAGATACGGATACACTGGGCTGTATGAACTAGGACAACTATATTAAAGCAAACATTAACTTTGGCTTCACAGCTCAGAACACAACTCACATTTTTACAAAGGACCTCTGTCCCCGCACTACCCAGGCTGTTGTCAGGGCGACGAATGATGGAGGCGTGGCTTTCGTCCCGCTCCCATGTCCCATGAGCCTCTTTGAATGCTGGCCAGCCTGTCCCAGAGTCATACTTAGCCTCTGAACTATTAAAAGAGGAAGGAACATTTCCTCAGTGAGCATCTGACACAAAAACTCTCTCAGGCCTGTCTTAAGCTTGTTTACTGGCCAGGAGTCCTGCCTTTGAGTGTCCATTCAAAATCATTGGGGTAAAAATGGACTGCAGTATTTTTCGCTCTTTCTTTTCACATATTCAAGTCTAAACGGAGCAAGTTAGTGGATAAAAGTATTGTTAAAGGAAGTATTCCTTTAACACTTGGGTGCAAAGTGTTACCTGAAAAGTGGAGCAGCACAGCAGACACAGTGGTACATCCCCACTTCTGAATGGTTAAGGTAGATCCCACTAAAGGGCTGAAAACACACACACATGGAGTGTTAGAGAAGGAACACAGGAATGATAGTCGAGGATGTTTTTACCATGTTATTAGTCATGAATTTGTAAGTGCAATACAGTAACTTGTCCTTCTTCTCATTATTACATGTAGAAATTACTCTTTGTCTGAAGCTGAGAGCAGCTTCTCTGCAGCGTGGCAGGTTGAACCCAATAAAGGTCAACATTACAGTGATGACCAAAGTCCAGCTGGAGCTGTGCAGATGTTTTTGACACAATATGTATGTCAGTCTGGTACACTGAGATAATGTTGCTTTGACACAGATTACTTTGCTGATGTGTATGCACTTCTCACCTCCTCAGTCCCTTTCTCTCTGGTGACTACATACTGTTCTGGGGTCAGTTTCTTTTGCCAGTCTGTGGTCTCATCATAACGGGTGAGAGAGCGCAGGCCTGCAGAGAGCAGAAGTCACAGTAGAGTTTTGATGTGCACATGGAACATAACAGGAGGGCATTCAATCCAATCATGATCGATCAAGTGTCAGCAGATAAATAATTAAAACATGAGATATGGCAGGATGTCTGGAGCATTTTTCAAAATAAAACCCACTTAGCCCACAGACGCTGAAGACTATCATATGACTTGGAGCACAATTAAGTGTTTGCTGGAGGAAGACAGGTGAGGTGAGGAGAGGAGAGTAGACGGTCCTTAAATATCATTGAACCTAAACTCTATAAAAAATAACTAATCCCAAATGTATTCAACAACCTAACCACATTCTTCTTTGCACAACCAATAAACTGTGGCTGCCTCTTTCTTATTCTCAGTTCCATTCTGTGCTGTGGTGAAGGAAGTAGGCTACTCAGATCTTATGTAAAAGTAGGAATACCAAGTTACAAGTAATTGTCATGATTCCAAAGTATTGTCAGCAAAACTTACTTAAAGTGTCAAAAGTACTCATTATCCAGCATGGCTTCTTATATTGTGTTATATTATTATAGAATATTTTATTATTCCATGTTTTTCACTGATGAGTACTATTAGTATTTAAATACAGTAGTTTGTCAATGTGGAGCCAATTTTAGTTGCTTTACTTAAAAAGGACAATATTTAGGCCCGCCTCCAAAATGCAGAATGGGGAAATACTCAAGTACATTGAGTAAATGTACTTAGCTACTTTCCACCACATGCCCTAGTCCTAACATCCATGGGAAAAGTGCAGCATGGTGCACCTGCATGAGTTTGCATGTGCCTGCGGTCTCCTGTAGGCTTTATACACACAAACACCGACGTGACAGTAAATGCGTCAAACGTACCTGTGGATGTGGACACGGGGCGGATGAACACCGGGATCCTCCTCGGTAACAGCGCGGATCTGGCTGTCGCCTGTTGAGAAACACGCACGCAGAGACGGGCGACGAGACGAGACATGTTTGCAGCTGCGGAGTCAAGTCTGCTCTGAAGTCAAGTGCACATTATCAGAGGAAGCCCAGTGCGCTCAGTGCGGCGGGATTGTTCACGCTGCGGCGAGTTCGCGCTGGTCCTGCCCCGGCTGATGCAGGCTGTGCTCAGGGTGACCCGGTCAAAAATCAAACTATTACTCATATAGGTCAAAGTGGACTGGGTTCTCTGGCTTTTTACTGCCGGACAATGTGCAAAGAGCATCCTATATCGTAGCTTTATGGCTAGAAACATAAAGTTGAATTTGAATTGAGGTAGACTGATATGGTATGCTATGGTAGCCTACATGTGTTACAATATCTATATCTATCTATATATATATATATCTATCTATATATATATATATATATATATATATATATATATATATATATATATATATATATATATATATATATATATATATATATATAATAACTACATATCCCATTAAAGTACTGTCAAGTCATTATAAACGAAAAGGTGTAATGGGAACTCATATTAGCAAACTTTATTTTGTGCTGATTGATTCTAGCATGCAGTATGACAAAACAGAGGGTCACCAGCGCGCACAAAGCCCACTGGAGGGGCACCCTGGAGTGCAAACACATCATGTTTTATCTACCATAGTGGCAGAAGGCACATTCACAGCGTTTTTTTCGACACATATGTCAACACAACAAGCATGAGTAGACATTGCTGCATATACTATTGGGATGTCTACATGACAATCAGTTATAACTATTCCTAATGTCTAGAATCTTAAATACCCACAATATTATAATTAAAAATGTAAAAATGTAATGAAACTATAAAAGTTAAACTAAAACAAGCAAACTAAACTGAACTGAAATTTAAAAAAAAAATTCAAACAAAATAATATGATAAATACAAAACTATCAACTAGAGTTTGACTGCTGTGACTTATGCTGCAATATTGTTAAAACCTCTGCGGTGAAGAACCAAAGGCTAAATCAGACTAGAGAAACCATATTCAAAGACAGGTAGTTCCCTTTTGGCTCATGCTTGCACTGAAATAATCAACTGATCATTTGAATAATACTGTATGGTTTAAAGAACTACCATACAGCAAATACATACACATACAAAACAGATCAATAATCTATAATGTATCTCAGTAAAATGTCACTGACACTACAGTGTTTGTCTATATAGTCTGGTATTGCGCAGCAGCAGGGGTGTTGGCTTTCAACAGGCTTCCAGGCCGGTGCATAAGGTCCACTATGTAGTGACAAGGCTGTGAAGAGCTCCCATTGCTGGAGGGATTCCCTTTGAAGAGGAGTACCTCGTTCCAAGCACGGTTGTACTCACCCCTGACAAGTGTGCAGCTCAGTCCAATGCAATCAACCAGACACTGAAAAGTTAAAGAGAGGAGATAGGTCGGGGAGTGAACATTCAGAAACAAGAGATGGATTGAATGAAGACGGTTATAGTGTATATGAAACCTGAGAGATGGAGATGAAGTTGATGATGCTGTGCAGTAGTTAAGTCAACAGTACCTTGAAGAGAAGTGCCCTATGGCAGTAGATTCCCCTGCTTATCATACCAATGGGAACAACATTAGACTGGAACTGAAACTTGAGCTCACTGAGGTGCAGCACCCATGGGAATTCATGCAACTTTTCCATCTCCACTGCTCCGCCCATGGCTTCACTCACCAGTCTGGCACCAAAATGCATACACACAACATCCATTATAATGCAGGAACTATCAAAATTTGTAGTGTTAGTTTTGCATGTGTTGGTCAGATGTATAAGGTTGTTACATGCCACTTGTTACATTTTATGATTCGTTCAATTCTAGGGATTTGAAAACATTTAACAACTACCATTCATTTAATGTAAGTTGATTTTCTTCTATATTTTGGCGACATTTCTGCATGTTAATAATGTGCTGGCTGCAGTAATCATCACCTGGCCAAGGCAGCATACTGCTCCTGTTCATCATTCAGTGGGAGGATGGATTCTTTGACCTCTTTAACTAGAAGCTGTAATGAGACGTCAGCCATCATCTTCCACTGTTTCTCTGTTGGAGACTCAGGCGGAGTCTCATCTTTCTGCTTCTTCTTCCTGTCCAGAAAACAAAATCTGAGTCAGTGTCTTAATATCAGTGGTGATTTTACGGGACTATGCTTGTTAGATTTGATGAGACTGTGCGGGTGGCTATAGCTCAGGAGGTGGACCAGGTCGTCGTCTAGTAATCTGAATCAAATCCCCGGCTCTCCCAGCTGCATGTTGAAGTATCCTTGAGCAAGATACTGAACCCCAAACTGCTCCTCCTGAATGTGTATGTGAATGGGTGAATGTGACAAGTGTTGTAAAGTGCTTTGAGCGGTCTGTAGACTGGAAAAGCGCTATAGAAATGCAAGTCCATTTACCATACTGTAAGTATCCCCTCCTCCCACATGCACAGCCACTCTCACCTTGATGTTCTGCGGTCCCTCTTACTGCTGGTGTCTGTTTCTGATTGGCTGTTCTGCCTCTCATCTGGCACATCCACTGTCTCTCTGCCACAGGACAAGAATAAAATGGTTTATGTAACTGAACACAGCAGCGCTATTTCATTTTTCAACTCTTCTTTTTGTATATTTTCAGTTGTTGCCATATGTGCAACATTTAGGTGTACTTTACTCTGCTTTATTGTGGATATACTATATTTTGGTTCTTCAAAACAAAGCATGTTCTGTTACTTCAACATACAATGGTTATTATTATAAGAGGTTCTTTTCTATCCTCTTATATCTTGTACTGTCTCTGAAATGGTTTGCCAGTATCCACAAGAGGAGTATATGTATGCAAAATGTTGAAGACACATATGAGCATAATAATGAATAAATCACAGAAGAAAACTAGAAGGTGCCAACACAAAACATTTTTTCAAAATTCGTTGTTGTATCCAAACACATTTTTCCCAAACACCATAACATTTTCTTCACCTTAAATTTAACTTATGGCCAAAATGCAACAGTATTTCCTCAGAAGATCAAGGAAGAACATTTCTAGTGAGATGTATTTTGCTTTATAAAGTAAAAAAGCTCAACTTGGGTCATACTAAGCAGCGGATGGATTACATAACACACTGTTTAAGAATGCCTGAGATGTTGTGTGCGTGTGTGTGTGTGTGTGCATGCTGAACGGGGGACAATGGGGTGGACCTGAGGTACCCTGAGGGGGTATTGCTCTCTTTGGCAAAGTTGATTCATCAAAATGCTGAAAGCTTGTGGGAGCATTAGTGTGTGCACATGTACAGCCTTTAATGCATATGGTATTTTTTTGTGTGTCCTAAAATGCATGTGTATCTCGTGGAGGCATCTTCAGCTGAATCGTCATGCATGTGCACTTGTGCACTTTTGTGGTTGTGAGTCTTAGTCCATTAGTCTAAACACAAAGGCTCTTTTACCCTGAGTGTGTGTCCATCTTAAAAAATGGGATCGTTTACCCTGTGAGGCCACGCTAACGGGGCGCACTGAAGGCAACGGGGAGAGGGGTAATAAGAGAAAGGAAAAAAAGTGGAGCACTGGATTGGAGCACACAAGGGGAGTGTGATAGTAATCTAACAGTCACAATAAATTGTACTGACAAACTACACAGTGTGGCTGGTAGTGTAGGAGACTTGCCGTGTCTCAGCAAATGCTTTATCACTATCTGTGTGGTTGTTCTTGTTAATGTCCCACTCTGCTGGTAGTGTGAAAGGCCCAGTCTGCTGTCATTGTTTGGCTGTCATTGTGAGGAGTTTACAAGGTTGGAATTGAAAAAGTTAGTGAAATTAGTGTAATGTCATTAAACTAGTAGTTTAACTACATTTTGTAGTAGCTTGTTGGTAGTTTAACTACATTCATATTTGGATATTGATTCAAGTAGTTGAATTACTTTTTTTCCATGTATTTTACACTACTAAAGACTACTTAGGCCATAAAGGGAAAGGCATATTGTGTTGGTTTTCTTTTTTATTTATTAAATTATTAATTATTAATTATTAGTTAATATATTATTAAATTATTTATTTATTTTACCACAGCTTCTCTGCTGTAATTCAAAACTGACAGTCTTTGCACCTGCTCATAAATAGTGGGGTATGTGGGCACTTGCAATAAACTAAACTGAGTGGCATTCTTTGCCAAGTGACATGTGACCTTTTTGTCTTATATCACATGTACATTGTCAATTTGATCTTTTTATTTTACAAACCAGTTTTAACTTCTTTGTTTAAGTAGCTTTAGTTAAAGTGCAATTTGTAAGAATTTATTTTATAACATTTACTATAATGATCAACAGAGTGTTGATCATTATAGTAAATGTAGATTCAAAGTAGATTCAAAGTAGATTCCCCAACACTGGTTTACTTCTATTTAAGGATTTTATGAATATTCTAAAAAAAATTCAGGAAAAACATACTTAGCTGCTGTGTTGACAAATATAGTGGGCCGGTGCTGGTTGACAGGCTGCTTAGACAGTTCCTCTAAAGTCAGAATCCTCTGACCTCCACGAGCCTAAAAGAAACATTATTTATTATGCTGAAGTCAAAATGTTCAAATGTCCTTTGATACAGTGTGTCTATCTCTACACAAAAAATAGTTGTTGTGATCATGAACATAACATTATGATCACATCTGTGGATTTTTTTCCTTCTCGCTTACATTTTTTCTGGAGACATCTCCCTCACATTAACTTCATTAGTATACACACATACACTCACCTTTCCAGCATCATAGAAGCCATCACTAATAATGTCAGTGGAGGACAAAAGGCCTGTCAGGCTGTATTTAACAGACGAATTGGAGTTAAGCAGGCTGGTCATGGCCAGCTTGCTGACACTACTCCTACGTTTCACTGATTGGTTGATTTCCTGAAGCATTTCCAGGGCTCTGAGACACACACAAACAGAACAGCAATACAAGCACATCTACAGATATTCAGTTATTGATGATAAATATAAAAATGCACACACTAACATACACACATGAACAAAATGACCCATACATTACTATCTAGCCACAAATAATATTGTCCTATACTGCCATCTACTGGCTATTTAAGAGACTACTCTGACTTTACTGTGCTTTTACTTTACACATTTAAACAATGATCCACCAAATCTACATTTCATGATTCATCAGTCATGTCCTGATGTCATTGTCATCTGTCATCTCAGTGTCTTACCCAAATTTGCACATCTCCACAGCGGTGGGTTCATCACTGGCACAGACATTGATAGCCAGGCATGCATTATGCAACACCTCCTTGTGGTAGGAGCGCAGCAAATTGACCAGTTGTTGAAGGCCTCCAGCACTTTGGAGCTATGTAGAACAGGGAGTGAATTTGAGGTAGACATTTATAGATTTTGTTGTTGGTTAAAAAACAAAAAAACTGTATCAGTAAAACTCAATCATATTTGCTCTATACAAAAACACCTCCCCATATTTCGTGATAATCCGCCTTTTGAACAGTTAGACAAACAAAAAACACCAACCTCTACCCTTGCTTCTGTGTCGCAGGCCAGCATTGCCAGGCACTGTGTGGTGTTGACCAGGACCTGCGCATTTGTGGACTTCAAGGGCTCCACCAGAGCCTGCATGGCTCCATGCGACAAGATGCTGCAGCGGATGACCCCCTGTCCTGCCATGTTACCAAGTGTAGCAGCAGAATTGGCCACCGTCCCAGCACAGCTTCCATAGAGCTGCTGGACAAGGATCTCATGGCCGCCTGCCTCGTACACTGCACTGGAAGATGCCGCAGAAATAGATGGAATATAAGCTTCAAACCTACGGAGCTGACTATGAATGTAGTCTTACAACATAGCATACAACATGGTATTTCTGTTAGTGTGATTGCACGAATAAGTAGCATATAGGGGAAAACAAACATTTAGAGTCAGTATAGTGTGGAAATTATGCATGCGAAGGCAGTCTCAATAAATGATGGAGAAAGTAGTATTAAAATATGAAGTCAGACAGAGAGAGACAATGGATATGGGGAAGATTTGTCAGGGGAATAAAACAGTGGGAGATAAAATGGAGAAGGGGAGAGAAGAGCGGTAAAGAGATATTCAGTAAGGGAGAACCATGAGAAGACAGATGAAGCATTAAATCATTTGTGAAAAAGTGGAGAGGAAGGCTGCTTACTGCTCAACTTTAAAATTCCGGTTTTAGAAACTGTTTTTTACACATTTTGCAATAAGGTATACATATCATTAATACTTTGTGGCATACACACTCAAAATACCTTGACATCTGTAATGTTTTAGGTGTTTTGCAGTAACTTATTGTAGCTATGACATTCACATATCTAACAGAACACAAAATTCCAAACTTATTCCAAGAATAACAAAAAGAAATGTTCTCAGGTTGTCTGTCACTCACAAGGCGTTGAGCTTGTTTCTATGTGTGAGGTTGGAAAGGGCCTGCGTTGCTGCCTCTCTCAGCACCGAGCTCTCATTTTTCAGTAACTGTACAATTGCAGGGATACCACCTGAAACACATAGAAACCCAACACATTCACACTTCATCTTAGTGAGCGTTGATGTTATGTTGGCTGTTTAAATGTTCATGTACCCAGGTCTCTGAAGTGGTCTTTGCAGGCTAGATGAAAGCTCATTTCTGACACAGCCTGGCAGCTTGCTGTTTTCACGCTGACATCTGACACAGACAGAAGCTCCACCAGAACCTTCTCCACATTCTGCTCGTGGAGCAGCTTGCAATTCTCAGCTAGACACACAGTCGGAAAGTTAGTTCCCTTACGTCTTCCAAACTTAAAGTAGAAAAAGAGAAAATTATTATTTTTTGTTTCTTTTTGTGCTTACCGCTCTGAGCAACCCTGGCAATGCATTTAACAGCACTGGACTGGATTTCAGTTATGTTAGGGGTGAGAATAAATTCCGTCAGCCTCGCCAGCCCTCCACCCTGGTGGATCAGTTGGAAACTCTCACTGTCACTCAGACAGTTAGAGACTACCTGTAAGGCCTCAATATGGAGGTCACTGAAGTCCTATAAAAAATAAAAAAGATGAATGGGTGTCAGAGGAATGTAGAGGAAACAGACCTCGAATTGGGTTGAGAAGGCATTAGGAGGTGAGAACAAATGCTAATTCAAAAGAAACCTTTTTTACTTAATGATGCAAAACATAAGCACTTATTTCAAATTCTTCTTTGTATTAACACTAAGGGGCAGGATGAAGCATACATGAGCATGTTACAACAAAAGCATGTCTTCTCTCTGACACACCTACCGTGTTACTGAGGATATCCATGAGCTTCTCAAATCCTTGCTCTTCCCTGAAGGTGTTGCGCGTGTCTTTATCAGTGGTGACATTCTGCAGCGTCTTTAACGCCAAATGCTGAATAACAGGAAAGTCTGACTTCAACAGTTCCAGAAGTTGAGGGATCCCACCCAGCTCATGTACTGCCTGACGACTTTGGTAGTCCTTTATACGTACAGCATAACAGAGGAGAAAAAACAGGCAAGAACAATTTTGGCACAATTTGAACTTCACCCATCACAAGACTATGGCTTGTGAGATCCTTACAATTGTTAATCGTATAACCATATAGCCTCGTATCCTCCTCGAGACTGACAACTTTGACTCACCTGAACCATGTTGAATATGGTCTCTAGCGAGTTCTTCTTGACATCGGGGTCTGGACTGGATAGGAGCTGGATTAGAGTTGGCAGGCCCTTGCTGTCAAAGATCTGGACCTTACAGACAAAATCCACTGACAGAGAGGCCAGGCACAGTGTTGCAAACTCATGGACAACTACATCTTCTTGAAGAGGAGAGAGGAAATTGTGTTGTTTGTTAGTTTTGTTGCCGCCTATAGTAAATATCTACTTCTGGGTCTATTTATCTCATGATCAAAATGACTCACCCTCAAGTGACAGTTTATTGATGATTGATGGAATGACATCAAATTTTTTCAGAGCACTCTTTACATCACCTTTCAATGAAAACACGAGACAATGTTAACCACAACCCATCATTCAGTCTGGAAGTCAACAAGACTCCAGTCACTTGGTTGTATTGTATGCCACCAAACGACTGAGAAGGCGAGTCTGCATTGATTTCCTATGTTGTCTGACTCACTGTTGGTGGTCATGATGCCCAAGGCTATGAGGGCGGTGCGTCTGACCAGCTTGTTGTTGTGAGTGATGAGCTGACAGAGAGGCTCCAATGCCCCAAGTCCCAGCAGAGAAACCTTGTTCTCATCTCCTAACAACAGGGGGAGACAGTGAACAGGAAAATTAAGTATGGTGCCCAACAGACCTGAGTGCATGTGGGTGTCTATTGTGTATCTGTGAAGTCTTGAAGATAAACACTGCAGTGTGATTAAACATAAAAGAAAAAGACTGGACATAGACTTATGTATTATTTAAAGCGGTTTTGATTCTAAATAACATTTTGAACATGTCAGCTACTCCTAATGTGCAAAAGCATACAAGTGTTTTATAAGGGTAGAATGGAAACAGGTGGTTTCACAGTAAATGTCAGGAAATAAGACAGGACAGTGGTCAGCCACAAGTATATTTTGCGCTTTTCAGCTGCATGGTTGCACACCATAAACAAAAAAACACAAATGTGTTAGCAGTGCAAAGCCTACTGCACCTTTCTCTGCAAATGTGTGGATTGCCTCACAGGCTTTGACTAGGATGTCCTCCTCTGGGGAGCTCAGCAGCAGCACGACTGTTGCTGGGTTTTTCCCCTCAACAGGTAGAGGTTCAAACTGGCAACGTGAGGAGAGACATGTTAATGCTTTATTAGATCTATATTTTTATATTAATATTATATCTTGTGTCCGTGCCCGTGTGTGATTTCAGGATAGCGTTTTCAGCGGACACGAAACACATAAACCATTCACAAACACGTCAGCTAAGATTCATCAAAAGGTAAAGATGAGAAGGTTTTCATTACAGGAATCTCTCACCGTTTCCTTGCATGGAGTTTCACTTTCTTTCTTCACTTTCTTCCCCATTCTGTGTCCTTGTGTGGGGGGGTGGGGGGAAGCACATAAGCTGCTCAGTGCAATCAACTCTGTGTCTTCTAGTCATGAATATAGTTAGCTATATAGCTAAACTCCGAAGCTAACCTGACAGGTTAGCCGGCTACACTTGCAGTGTTCACAAATGACGCTTACAAAGGAAACAGACAAACAGCTCGGTATCTAAAATATTCAATATCCCTTACCTATTTCTTTCAAAAATAAAGGGCAAGTTAAAGATGTATAATAACCACGACCGCCGGCAAAAACAACCAGGCTATTAGCTAGTTTGGTGTTTTGGAAAAAACGAGGTTGACACCGCGTTGCTAGGCAACGGATGCCACGTTGGGCTAACGGGGGCTTCACCTGTTAGCTTTATGGCTAGTGTTGTATTAGCAAGCCAGTTTAGTGTTAAAACGTATCCGACGTTACTGATTTTAATTTGTGGACTGGAGAAGGTTTGCTGCCGTGCATATTTTGGCAAAACATATGTGAATGTATCAGTTAATTACATTATTTTTATTCGTCACATAGACACTCCTGTAAAATGCACAAAACAAAATGTGAATTCTTTTGTTTAGGCCTTCTGATCTAGCCTACTATTAAACAGTCATAGCTCACGTTTGCATAAACAGGTGGGCTAATCCTTCATAAAAAATTAACGGGGTAAATATTGAAAAATGACAAGGGAAGATATCGACCATTGTGTGAGAGAGAGTGTGTGGGTGTATGTGTTGAGGGGGCGTCTTTCATGCGTAGGTCATAGCAATAGTAGACCTATGCGCTGCTGTGAAGGGTAAGTCATAAAACAAATGAGCTTTCTATACAGCATCAGCACACTTGATGCCTCCTGCTCTTAGGGAGGCACTGACACAGCAATGTGCCAGTGGAAACAGCACAGTATGCACCAGAACACCAAATGACCTCTAAAGACATTACCTCTGGTGGTGTGGGACATTATCGCTCTGCAGCCTGAAATGAGCCTCAGATTAATCTAAACTAAAGCAAATCAAGGATGGGGATGGGGGGGTGGCTGGGATGATGTACAGGTTTTTACTGCTAATGCATTATTATTACACGAGCTGCAAATACGCGCGCCCACGCACGCACGCTCACATCCATAGACCCGGCCCACCTGAAATTGCCCAGTGAATGCTGCATATTCACACTCAAATGGGTTTTTGATTTATTTCAGCTGTCAACGTGAAATTTAAATCTAAATGCGAATTTAGACTGATATAAAAAAAAATAAAAAAAAAGAGTCGTGTGTGCTGCTGAACGGCACAGAAAAGTAGCATAGACCCGGCGGAGGGAGGGGGTTGCAGCGAATCAGCTCAGCAGGCACTGCAAAGCGCAGGCTGTCACCTCCCCTCCTCCGTCGAGCTGTCAGTTGACAGCAGCACACATGAGCTTCTATACTGCAGACGGAGTTCACTGGCCGCTGGTTTTGGCGTCTAGATAGCTGCTCCTCGGCGTTTCAATTCAAGCGGGGCAAGGATATGACACGGTACCCCTGTCATCTCTACGGACTGACAACAAAAGCGTACGAGGGCTGAGCCGCTTTGCTAGTTAAGAGCTGCTAATGTTAATAGTTAGCTTGCAGGCTAATGGTAGCTAGCAGCTGAACGGAGTTCGGTTCTGCTTTGTGCCGTCAGTAGGCTGACGTTACGTAGCTGGCTCGCTAGCGAAGGTCGGAGGGACTAAGGTTAGCTGATGGCCAGGAGCGTTTAGTTAGCCATTCATCATCATTAATGTGTCATTTTAGTAATTCGTTACAAGGCTGCGTGTAATTTGCGTGTCGTTTGTCACTGGGCTTCACATTCTTTTTGTTTTACACGTTTATTAATTTTACGAAATTTATCGGTGGTACTTGCTAGCTAGCAAGCTACTCGGCTATGCTAACGCCAGCTCAGTGAGAGCTCACATCGCAGGGGTGCGGAGAGCTCCAGACTAGTCAAGGAAGGAAGAGAGGTGACTTATGATGTGGGCTGAGGGAAGCAGCGGACTGTTAGGCGAAGGAGAGCAGCAGTATTAGCTTTAACACATCGTATTTTCTCACATTAGTTCTTGTCGAGTTAGGGCCATAGCGTCAGGCAAGCTGTGTGGGACGTCGGATGAAGAAAAGAATTGGGGCACTTTGATTTGCGAGCTGGCTAAATGAATAGTATTGGTGTTACTGAGTCGTGAGCTGGTGGCCGCTGTGCCAGCCTCAAGGGGAAGACACTCTTTCAAGATTATCGCACAGACTGCAATAACCAGCCAGTTTGCTTAAAGATGGCTTCAGCGGCCAGCATTGCCGCATCTATTGCGAGCAAAACGAAGACCAAGAAAAAGCACTTCGTTGCCCAGAAAGTGAAGCTCTTCCGTGCAAGCGACCCTCTGCTCAGCGTGGTTATGTGGGGAGTCAACCATTCGGTGAGTCAGACCATCTAATGTCCTTATGATCCCCCACAGTTGTGTCATTCTGACCCTTTGATATGCTACATTAAGCCCTACTTGCTGTCAGCTATGTGCCTTTGTGTTATTGCATTTGATTGATAAATAGGAGATGACAGCTGTCCAGCGGTTGGTCGGTACTGTCAGTGTAAATGAGTGACTGTGCTGAAACCATTACTTATATTTGCTTTAGTAAGCGTTTTACAATTATATCTGGCATGGTATATGCATGGTTTTGATGTAAGCACTAAAAATGTGTGTGTGTGTGTGTGTGTGTGTGTGTGTGTGTGTGTGTATGTCTGAGTCTGAGCAGTGAACTCTTCTTTGGCTTCCTGTTGTGCACATGTAGGATAAGCTCCTAGGGCCTTGTGTCATAAGAGATCTTCCCATGCAAGACAGCTTATCTCTGTGCTCTGCTCTCTTTCTCTTCCTTTGCTGAATATTTGCGCTGGGCCAACACTCATATGTTGGAGGGAGAGCAAACTTGGATAGCTGAGGATGTACAGATATTTCTGGCACCAAATCCCAAGTATTAAACCTTTTTACCAATGTTTTACGCACATTATTTTTGCACTCGAGAGGATGCTCTGTCAAAGGACTAAGGCATATAATCTGGAGTACTTTAGGTTCCTTCACTCTTGCAATCTTATTATGAATATATAGCTTTTCCTAATCCTTTACTCAGCTTGCTGCTAATAATCATAACGTGGTTATTACAGTAAAGCCAGCCTGTTTACTGAAGAATTTATCTGGTGTTTGAGATTGAGGAGAGCTGCGCTCCAAAGTGTAAACAAATGGAGCTGAGCAGTAAGGGAGCAGCAGCTTTCATTTATTCCTTCAGTACATGAATGTAAAGTGTGGAAAACATAAACAAACTGGTAGTCGCTGGTGATGTTCAGGTGCATGCTCATGACAAAAAAAAGGAACGGACATGTGCGAATTGCAGTGATGACATTGTTTCCCAAATGCTCATCAGTGAGCCTAAACACTGTTTGCAAGAGGCCAAAATGCAGAGGAAAGATGTATATGTTTGTCTGTGGTTGTCCTGCTTGGTTTTGTTGTGTGTGGCTGTGGTTAGCAGACATTATGAAACAGACGAGCAAGCAGTGACTGCTTTAGCAAATGAATTCGAAATTCCTCATTGGAAGGAATATATATATATATATATATATATATATATATATATATTGTCCCATAGCATGGTAGTTGCTCATCAATATTAATTTGGTTTTATTTTAGTGGGTCAGAGGAATGCTATTTGGACATCTATCTCATTAGAAGCAGACTATGACGGCCATATTCTCTCTGGTACGTTTCAATTTTTGACCACTGTTTCTCTTTGTTGATGGAGTTTGGCATGTCTCATGACATCAGAGACTGTTCCCTTTGATATATGAAATAATATTGCATTTTTGGGCTAAAGCAGCAACAATTTGTACACAGATGATTTGGCCTCTTTTGATCTCTGTTTGTTGTTTCGTGTTACATTGAAAACTCGGATACATTTTCTAGTTAGTCTGTTTTGTCTAAATCTATATCTCTGCTTTGGGTTGAGGAATCCTGGGGTGTTTGATAGACAGCATTGTGACAGACACTACGCATGTTAGTTTTAGACAGTAGCGTTTGTTTTTTGTCTTTTAGTTTAGGGTGGCAGTTTAGTGTGGATTACGCAGCCTTTATAGCCTGATGTACGGTATGTGGGGCCAAGACAGCTAAAGATCCAAAGCTGTTATTCTGCATCTAAGCTGTAATCTGTCAATAGATTACAGTCACCTGGCTTTGGAGTTAAGCCTGAGGGGGCAACATACGGTAGAGGTTGACCTCAGTGCAGCTATGCAATCATTACATTTTTTAATGTAAGCCTGAGAAAGATGGACATTGATACATTTTCCTCTCACTTAAGATGATTTCATTATCAGATATGACGAAGTATGGGAATAGAGGACCAGTTCCAGTTGAGAAATGATTCCAAATTGTCCAATCTGGTGAAATTGTGTGCCTCTGAATTTGTCAATTACTTAATGCCGGCATTTTTTCTGACAGTTGTCAGAAGAAGGAGTCATGGTGGAGAGAAGGCAATGGTCGAAATAGTGGCTTCATTTCAAGAAGAATAATGACAAGAGTGTTAGTTGTAATGCCTTTAAAATGATCATTTATAGTTAAGTGTGCAAACGCAAACAACATGCAAATATGAAATAGCTTTCTATGTAACATGGGCTTAAATTCCAGGACTGCCAAAGAAAGCTGTACAAATATTCTCTCATTTCATTAAATGATGATAGACAAACTGTTCCTACAGCTTGCTCTCAGGCTACTGCCAGCTTGACCTGCTCTGTTTTCTACAAAGTGTACAGACTCTGAGACATGAAAACAGTTGGGATGACACTGTAAATCTGTGCAGGCGTATTTTTTCCACAGAGAAAATTGATCAAGAATCAATAAGGCAATCGATAAAGAATCAGACCCATAAGCAGAATTGATAACGGTACCAATAAAATCATATCCACTCCCATTCCTAATGCAACATCAACTAGACTTGTCAAGCACACAAAATGTTTCCCTTATAGTTAGAAACTGCAGCCTCTGTCAAGACTTCAAATGACTCATTTTGAATTAACTTGAAATCTTCTGAGTTAGATTCTGTTTGTCCAATACAGCGAGTAATAAAGGTTCATATCATAGCCTTCTTCTGTCTGATTGAGATGTCTTAGAACTCTGGATTAATGGTCCACTGACAGCCAGAAAAAACCTACACAAGTTTGGAGAATCTACATGTTCAAACTGCTCTCTTGGATTGCATAACACAGAGCAGGACTGCCAACAGCACATTTCCCTTTTTTATGCTTCAGGCTATCTCCCCTGCTGTTTTTCCAATTACTTGATAAGGTACTCTGTTTCTCTTACCACTGGCAATGTAAAAATGACACTTGATGTCAGGTCTCCAGGTTGAGCCACACAGTTTCTGCCAGAGGGTGTGCAGGTTGCAGTTTGGAAGGGTTAATGTAAAGTTTCTTTACAGCATGGAATTTGTAAAAGTAACCTCAAGCTGTAAATAACAGAACACTGCAAAGGAATGAATAAAGGGGGGCATGAGAATGCAACCAGAATGCAGAGGCAACATGCAAACACATGCACATGTTCTGCAAAATGTGGCTCCCACTTCCCATATGTGGCTTGTCAATCAAAAACATCCACTTTGGCTCCAGACTTATTACAGTGTTTTGCTCGGGGAGCAAAGTGGTGACCTGAACCAGCTAAGAAGAGAGACCAGCTACTTAGTTACTCTAGACAATACAGAAGAGCCACAGATTCCACCTCTTTATTGGTTTAAGGAGGCAAAGAGGTTATGCAAAATGATTTAAATGAAGAACCAGGATGCATAGAAATAAATGAGACACTTATATGGCCCAGAACATTCAGGATATGTCATCAGAATCACTCCTTTTTATGACTGAGAAAAGCCAGTAATATGCATTTTGAAGTTTCTTTGTGTGGCAAAAGATGTGTGGCAGCTTGCTGAAAGTAACATTTGCTGACAGGTAGCCCATTTTTACTTTAATCCTCATACTTTGAAATGCTACTTCCCCTCACAGCCTAAATAGGTTACATATCTCTTGGTTTTACTGAAATTGATTGAGGTCAAAGCTAAAAAGTTTTTTTAGTGGAAATCGTTGTTGTAACTACTGAAGCTTAGTGGATGCAAAAGCTCAAACAAACTAGGGTCTACAAAATCAATCTCAAACTCAAAAGCATCTCCTGGTTCTAAGTCTGCATGATGTTACAAATAAGGAATTGCTCTAGTCTTTCTATTTTTGCTGCACCTAGTTTACATGGGATGATTGGGCTGCCTCAAAGTGTATTTTGTAAATGAGTGTCTTTCCCCCTGAGAGGAATAATCATTCTTTCACACCCATGCTGGATATGTGCTGACATGAACATAATAGAGACTAAACACAATTACAGCCCACAGGATATGCCAGCAAGTTGACCAACTTTGTGTTAGTTGTATCATGTAATATACTGTATATTCTAGATATGAAAGAATATGAAAATAGTAGCTCTAACATATAAGTATAAACAAAGAACACTGTAAATCCTGGGTCTGTACAGTAATACTCTTCTCATGTTAAGGCCTTAAAGTAAAATGATCCTTAAAAAAGACCAAACATCCTGGGGGGCGAATTAGTGGCCCATTTTGGCTCTTACTGAAAAATTAACATCTGCATGTGTGAATGTTGCAAAACCACCACAGGAACACATCACAGTTAGTGGTGTTAACTTGTTGGATCAAACACAGACTATTGTGTGTGTGATTTATTGGCAGGGATTCAGGCATAGTTGAAAATACTGGATTTCAATAAAGATACACTCATCCGAGCTATCGATGACAGGCTAATTCTAAAAATGCTTCAAGGTGCTGAACACGTGTCAGGAGTTTTATTTTCAGCAGTGACAAATGGATCAGAGTTTCACACCTTCACCTTCACATAATTTGTGAATCCCTAAAAGGGATATAGTCCTGGCTTGTCTGTCAGTCATAGGGATGTCTGAGTGTACTCTTGTAATAGAAAGTTGTCAGAATGTGTTCACTGATGCTTTATGAGATTTGTCACTGGCTGGAAAGGTGCACTGTCACAGTTTAAGGCACCCACTGTGTCACCATCGCTCTGAGTTCAGCAGCTCTTAACCTGTTGCTGCATGTCACCTGCCCCTGTCCTTTTAAAGTAAACAAGATTGCGTTGAGTTGATGTTTCACAAGGCTTTCTTATAACAGGCATAGAGTCAGTACAATTTAGAGCCTAAATTGGCTTATCACAGATATATCGCTAGCGTATATGTTGACTGTAGGGTTGGTTTTTAAATTTTAGATGTAGTATATAAGGTCACATACCAGACCGGACAGGTTATTCCAAATTTTAGCACTAGGTGTGACGTGTGACTCAGCCACTCCCGAGTGGAACACAATGAGAGCCAATGAGTGTAGCAGCAGCTTAATTCATCACGATAACTGTGATACATTGTGTTTTTATTCCTCCCAACAACTATTTCACTTAATTTTTCTACTTCTAAGGTTTAAAGCAACACTACATAACTTTACAGTGATTCTGGAGAAAGTTAGATGATTGTTGAGTCCCATTCCCAGGTCTTCAAATACTGATGCTTTTGGGTTGGCATGAGACCCAAGCCATTTACCAAAAGTGTTGGTATTTGACAATCTGGAAATGAGACTCTGCCCTGTGATGAATTGGCGACCAGTCCAGGGTGTTCCACCACTCACCCAGTGTTAGCTGGGATCAGCTCCAGCCCCCATCAACTGTGCAAAGGATAATGGATGAAAGGATGGATGTTTTTATTTTTTATTCAGATTGAATGCAGAAAAAGATGCTTCTGAAAATTTAGACTAACCAATTCTCAGTGAAGTTAATTTTTTTAGTGCACTGATGGAATTTTGAACAATAAAGGTTTTTTGTTAAATTGAAAAATTCTGCCTAGAAATAAAGACTTTTTTTTGTTTTGTTGAGATTTTGTCTTTCCTTCGCCCTTTTATTTTGGGCTTCCTTAGGTTTGAGGTTTTCCTTTTTGTTTTACTCCTGTTTGTCACTCCTTTCTTTCATTACCTCCATTAACCTCTCCCCATCCCATGCACATTCACTGTTTTGGTGATTGCCCCTTTTTGTGTCATCCTGTCTGGCTGGCTTACTTTCCCCTCTCTTCTTTGCTGTGTGACTCACAGGAGCTGTGTCTGGTTCTGTAGATTGCATAAGAGGGGGAATCTATAAATATCTGTAGGAGTGACCTACAGCTAATATGTGTGATGATTATGGGTGAGGAAAACAGAAAGGCTGAAGCCTTAAAACCTGGCACCCTGAGGCAATGACGGATAGAAAAACTTATGGTAAGCATCTTGTTGTTGCAGTCCCAGCATGCCTTTAAAAACCTTTAAACAAAACATTTTGTTATTGTCATGCATGCAAACATGTCTACATTTGTCTACTTGTGTTTTTGTGTGTCCTTCACGAGAAAGTCACTGTGTTATGGCACTCTCTTTACCCAAATGCAATGCGACATGTTGCTGAGTAGCTTGATTTAGCCAACAGCACAGGCCATATACTATAAGCCTGTTTGTTGCTCAGTCAGTCTAAACCACTGTATCCTTTAATATCTGGCCTTTCATAGTACTGACTTCACAACAGACACACTGAGCTGTCTGTGCGTGCGTGCGTGCGTGCGTGCGTGCGTGCGTGCGTGCGTGCGTGCGTGCGTGCGTGCGTGCGTGCGTGAGCTGTTGCTGTTGATGACAACTACAATGTATGTGTAACCTATTTCCACTTTAGTCATTAGTCATTTAGTGTTTCAACATGGATAGGAGCCCGTCTGTTGCAAGGAGGTGCTGACATTGAATATTTGTCTTAATTATACACTAGGTTTGATATACATGGCATAGTCTAATGTAGTCTAACACTTGGAAACACACATTTCCTTTCCTCAGCACTTGAGTGTGTGTATTTCTGTGATTGAGTGAGTGACATGGACTGAAATAGACTAGAATGAGCTGTTAGATGTGATGCAGACGTCTCACACTTCAAGGGATGACTACCATAAGCTTTTAATTGCAGGTGTGTTACTCAGGTAGCTGGTTGCATCCGTCCAAGACAGTGTTTCTCTCTGTGTGTCTGTCTGTCTCTCACTTGCACACACAGATGCAGCAGTCCTTCTACCTTACCACTGTTCCACTTTAATCATCTGTGTGGCCTCATTATGGCTGACCTCCACGCTGTGGTTGTGAGCAGTGGGAGGAAAGGTAGTGTGGACTACCTCGGACACCAAAGTTGTCAGTTCAAAGTAGCTCCACAGAATTAGGTCATAGACAGGTTGTCATGGTCACATTTGTAGTTAAATTGTGCGGGCTAATCATAGCGTGTAGTATAAAGCGGAAGATGTACTCATGTTTCCTAGAATTTAATCAAGACATTCTCTAAAGGCATTAAAGTAATGTTACACAATGTTAAGATTAACTGGGCATAAAATGCATGCAATTAAGACTTTTCCCATCATGTTGAGGTATTTACAGTTAAAATGTATGTTCAGTTGGTACGTAAAATACCTCAGATTTTTTTTAAATCAGTTATTTAAAGCTGTCTCTTTTTAACAGTTTGAAATTGAAACATTGCCATACATAGATATGATTTGTCAGGCTTTTTAGGGTAATTCCCATTTATTGATAAATAAAACACTAATAATGGTAAATTTCACATTCTGTATGTTTTCTCTACCCACCCTGTTTTGTGTTCATTCCTTTTAAGGGTCTAGCCAATAATTCACTGATACAAACACCCAGATACCATTGTTTTACTATGAATAGTTCTGGGATTCATAAGAGGTCAGTTGATGATGTAATTGTCTTGTTTATTGGTCAGTGAAAGGTCAAGTCCACATGCAATACAATCCACTACAACTATAGGTGACCTTTTGATGCTCACCATCTGACCGTTAAAGGGCAAATCTCCAATTCACTGGGCGTATCTACTGCATATGACTATTTTTGTGGTTTATGAATATCATGGCATGTTGTGGTGAGTGTAGCCACTGAGCCAGTATATAACGCTCAGTGGTTTGTTTGTCTCTTTCAGCCATTTCCTAAAACAACTGATGTTATACAAGTGCTTTGGTACTCGGTGTGTGTGTATATGCGTGTGTGTCTTATTTGGGAAAGCCTTTAAGCGTATTTACATCTCTACATATTGGTTAATTGCATGTTCAGTCTGTCTTAATTACACCTTAATTAGAACCACTTAGACTGTAACATCTTGTAAATAGGCATAGAGGAAGCACGCTGTCTAGGAGTCACTTCTTCAGACTCGGAGCACATGTCCCATTTTCCCCCCATAAATGACAGCTTGACACTAGAGCATGATGATTCTTATGGAAAATATATTATGTTACATGTTTTTCCCAAGGCTCCTGTTCATCTTTGCAGTTTCGATTTTTCCTGTAAATCATGAGTGACTTAAAATGTCAGCTCCTTTTCTGAGGTGATAAATCACACTTATTGGCTGTTGCATGTCTTTACTTGAACCACAATTTTATAAATTGGCATGGTTCAGTTTTGTTTACTTCCCTGACTCCTGCTACCTCCAAGGCAAATTGCAAAACCAGATGGCCGCCATGAGCTGTATACATAAAAAAAAAATACTGGACTCAAGACTGAAGATTGTCTTGTCCTCAGCAGTATTGCAGTAAATTCGTAGTTGTTTTATAAGGCTAGATTGGGCCCCAAAAGTACAATATGGAAATGTTAAAATGGTATTGTTATAAATTATATTTTAATGTCAGTTTAACCACTTGTTGAATGGTGACTGATTCTGTGTTCCTCAGCTTGTGGCTACATTGTGCCATTGTACAATTATGGCATGTACAGTGAGGATTAAAGTACATGTTTATAGTTTTTGAAAAACAACCCTAATCTTGTGAATTAGATGAAGACCGAATACAAGCTATTTTTTATTTTTCACATATTAATGACAGTAAAACCACATTATTGTGAGCCATGGAGCGCAAAATGAATTCATCAGCCACTAGTTTCATGTAGTGATATGTATTAACTGGCCATGCTATTGTTGGTTTTAATGCAGTCATTTTGTTGTTTGTGTTTTATAGAAGCAAAATATTGTACAAAGAATGAATCAGATAGAGCCTGAAGATATTGATATTGAAGGACAGAATTTCAACATCACTATAGTGTCTTTTTACACTGGTGACTCATTCAAGCTGTAGCTTGCAAGTCAGTACCTGAGTTATCAGAAATGAGAAAAGGAAAAAAAGAGGTGAAGATCATAGCTTCCCTGTTCATTGTCGAATATCTCCCTCTAGGCTACATATCCTGATGGCATGCCTGATTAGTCTCACTTCTTTCCTCTCAAACTTTTTGAGAGATTTCTCTCCGCTCAAATAGTTTCATTACCCTTCTATTCCGTGCACTGAAGAAATTACCCTGTCCTTTGTAATATTAGATCCAAAATGTCTTCACCAAGTAGAAGGCGTTAAATCTCACTGCTGTCATCAGTGTCAGTGAGCTGTCATCTGCCTCTTCTGTCTGTCATTGTTCAGAGAGATAAGGTTATGCTATGCTGCTGACAGTGCATGCTCTCTTCACTGACTTCCTGTCCAATGGAGCAACAGCACACACTTGCTTCACTCTGGGCCGGAAAACCAGTCTTAATCACCATGGAGACAAACAGGAAGTGGTGGTGTGAAATTTGTCTGTATGTTTGTTAGCTGCAGAAAGATAAGCAGAGCTGATTAAACAAAACATAGCTACACTATGCCAGAGATAGAAATTATGACAAGGGCCTAGCAGATAAAATATGAGTACTACATGTTATTTAATGTGGATTAGGTGCTCAGAGGGATGGTTAGGTTGATATACTTGATTAGCCTCAACTCCATATATGCACTTGCAAAAACATTTAACACAAGGGCAATGTCACTGTTAAAAAAATAAGTGTTGTGCCAACTACCCAAAACAAAAAAAAAGTACAAAAAAAGTGATCCTGTCAAAAGCATGATCTGAGAAAATAGCCTTATATCGTCATTCTCACTCAGAGTCTTATTCATGCTGTCTTCATAGTTTTTTGCGGCAGCATGAATTTAATTGCAGGAACATGGACATTTGTCACTTAAACAGTTACAGTACAAACATGGGTGCAGGAGTGTAGTTTGGGGATATTTCAAACTGATGCAGATTGTTTTCTGAGTCTGCTAGAGGGAAGCATTCATACCTCATTTAGTAAGATATTTCCACCTAATTTATGTGTGCATGCATGTGTGTTTTAATTGCTGTGACTGGCATTACTATTCAGTACACTAGTGTCCTCGCATGTGTGCGTGGTAAGATCAGGCATTGTCTCTGCTTTTGTGTGAAAAACAGCTTTGTTGTGATGAGGCGACATCTCCCCACTGAGTACCCGGGATTCATCTGTGCAATAGCATCACTGTGACGTCTGTGCCTGTCACACCAGGGCACTGAAACATGCTCCGATATGGCATCTGTGGACTTAGATCCTATGCCTGCTCTTTCTCTTTAATGCCCTCCTTTATGTATTTCTTTTCTTGTGCTTTCTTGTCCTTTCAGATACGCCTGCTTCTTTTTTTTCCAGAGATGTTTTTTTTTTCTCTGTCTTTATCTCAAAGGTTTCCTTCCAAAAAGTTCTCTCCGGCTGTTTATGTATTTTCTGTTAATGACACACTAAGTCTATGTTCTCATGCTTCTTCTCTTTTCTTTTAATTTGCTTAAAAGGTTAAAATAATCCCAGAGGATATTTAGCGTGCAGGGATATTTGAGTTGTAGCTCTCACTACTAGTAAGGCAACATCAAAGTGCTGTACGCAAAGTAAACAGCTTTGTTCTTGAAAAGCAACTGTGCATGTTGTGCATGTTTGGTGAGCTAGTTTGAATGGCGTACAAAGGCAGACCTTTGCCCATCACTGGACAAGCTTTTGCAGACTTCAGCATTAAGATTTGTTTTACATTTGACCAGTCAAGCTGGGGGTCAGAGTTCTTTTTTTTTTTTTTTTTTTACACACACATTGTATTCACTGAGGAGTCATCGTAACAAATAGACGGAGGCAAGTGTGTGCTTTACTGTGTAGCTTTTAAAGAAGTTTAGTATGGTGTATCTTAAGTTTGTCTGATAGGAAATTTTCAGCTAACCACCTTTGCCAACATACTGTCTATTTGCTGTCAGCTCCTGTCTCAGGCATTGAGTGTGTTGAATTGTTCACACTTTTATAAGTGAGCCAGTTACAGTGAACTAAAAGGGGTAAACATGGAGCAAATTACGAAAACGTTATCTGTGTATTCGGTTGTGTTATTTTTGCAGCGTGATTTGTAAGTGCTACGCAAACAAAGATGTTTTCTTAATTTCCTCATGTTCTGTCTATTTACGCGTGTTTTCATAAGTTGCTGCATGTTTGCCCTTGTCAGCCACCATAGCCAGTCTAGTCTACTATACTTGGAAGCTAAGTAAAGGACTAACATTATTTTCAACAATGACCAAAAGAACATTAATGTTGCTAATAAATTCTGTTGTAATTCTAATTTGTCCTGCCATTTCCACTGCCATCAACACCTGGTCACAAAAATGACTTCAAGCATAGGAGTGGGCCAGTTGATAAACAGAAGCTAAGAAAACTAGCCCCCAAGCTGTTTCAGGAACTAGCTCCGTTTCTCTCATTGGGCAGTTAACTCACATAAGTAAGTGTCTTACAGACTCTTTTGCAATCCTTAATGTTAAAACTTAAGTTCTAAATACAGGAATTTACTAATTTGGGAGGCAATGGGATCAAGAAGGTACTCTTCAGGTCAACCTGTTAATCATAATCAGTCTTTTGGCATAAGATAGCTGTAATCATCCAATTTAAAGTCTTAACCATGTATTATATTTATACTTGTCGAACACTAAAGTATGAGAATTAATATGAACATGTTTAAGGCACACTGTCTTGAAAATTATACATCTTAACGGCCACCTGAAGTATGCCAAATGCTTTCATGGGTCAGTCAGTCATGCTGAGGCCATTCTCTGCACCATCTGCTGTAATACTCCTGCAGCATTACACGGTCAAAGTATCCCCAATGGTGAAAAATATTTCTTCAAGGCAGCTACTAGAATAGTGATATGACACCACCGCTTGTCTGTCTGCACAGTCCTAGCTGTGAGCAATGTACAAAGCGTGAAATACATCCGGGAATGTACTGCAGAGGAACACACACACACGCTTTGTGATTAATGTTATAGTCAATCAAAATGTGAGTCTTTGAGTTTATTCAGTGTGCTTTGTGGAATGACCGGTTATTAATAGATTCATGCAACATGCCAGCACTCCTGCCTGCGGCCGACAACACATGCACAGGCACGCACACATACACACACGCATCATATTTGTGTCAAGCTGTGCCTGAGTCATAACGAATGTCAGGTCTACGTATTAAAGCAGTGTGACGCATGACCAGCTCCAAATGGAAACTCCTGCAATGTACCTTATGTGTGTGAAGCCCCGCTGTCTATTCAATGTGCTATCTTTCTTGAAGTGGTCTAAAATTTTACGTTTTATTGGATAGCTATCATGGCCATAAATGTACAAACAGTCATAATCGTTTAAGTGTTACAGTTTAAGGCACCTGATGGTACACAATATGTAGTTTAATTATAGTTGCACTTTAATTAGAGTCAAATAAGTCTTATAACGTTTTAAAAACATAACCACTCTGTACACTTAAGTTTCTTGGCACTGCCTTAGCTTTCCTGATTTGTTTGTGACACATTTTATCTGAAAACCATGTAAGATGACTGCTCCGTTTTAGCAAACTCACCAGCTAATTTTAAAAATGCATTTCAACATTCGTTGAGAGAAATGTCCTCATACATAGAGAGAATAGTGATTATCTGCTCTTGAATCGTGAACACACTCAAACTAGAAGATTAGAAAACAGCAGTGCATCACAGACTGCAGGATATTAAGATTATCTCTCCTGCAGGAGCGATACATAACCCTAGCTTTCCACTCATACACGTCATACTGCCCTCTCTCTGTGTCTGTCACTCTCACTCTCTCACCGCTTTATAACCTACAAGTCCTCATCTTGTCTTTATCTCTACATTGGAGACACCTTGACGCTTTGGCAGTTCTGGCAACATTTCCATTCTCCTTTGTCTTGGAGCTGTCCTTCAACTCAGTGGGCTATACCATCTGGAAAATCCAATCTGTAGACTGCTCAAATCACCAGGTGTTCTGTGCCAAAGATTGGTATTGATCGATGACCTGGCCCAGAGCTCTTCCCCCGATCATAATTTATCCCTAATAACTGGAGCTATACCAATACCATTTTTCCCTTCCTGACTATATTCTTAACTGTATACTACTAACCCAGTATGGATGTTATGTTATGGATTTGCTTTAAGTTACACAAGGCGCTTGCTGTTTGTGGATATTGGCTACTTGTGCATAAGAAAATATGTTAAGCATACAGTGTACAGGTGTACAGGACGTTGCAGGGAAGTAGCAGGGTTCTGTTTTTTTAGTTATGTGGTATTGATGCATCGGCTTGTGTTCTTGCTGATACCAATTCCAGTACTTTAGGCAGTGGTATTGGAACAATGCTGCCAGTAAATTGTTATCATGCTGTTTTGATTAGGGGAAAAATCTTAAGTTGCAAGTTCATCCTTGTACCTGTTATGGGACAAGTGACATTAATTATGCGAGTGGATTTTGTGCTGCAACGTGGTGAAGTTTAACATATAGTTACTGGCATCTCGGCCAACATTTTCATCTTTTTTACAAATACCACAAGGGATACGTGTGTGCATTCTGTTACACTGAATGTGTTTGTTTTTTCAGAGGCAGAGTATAGTCATGTGAGTGTGTATATGAAGTAATGTGAATGCTGATCTTTGCACCAGTTTTTAGCACCTTATTAGGTGGGATTATTTTGCATCATGAAAAGATTATGTGAGTTGAGGCGTGAAACTCACAGCAAGCATATGGTTGAATATCTGCAGAATTCCTGTCTGAACATTTCAAGATGCTATAGTAACATGTTATAGAAACTATTTAAAGAAAACTGAGATGGTTACAAAGCTCCAGTGCCAAGTTTGCATAAAATGAAGTAGATGTTCTATGTTTTTTCCACATTAGGCTCCACGACCATTTTCTCCCCTCACTATCCCAGTCTTTTTAGGTTCCTAAACTGTAACATTTCTAATCTGACATGGGACTTGACTGACATGTTTTAGACTTATTTGTGTTCTCAGATATATTACTGATCTCCCCTTCGTCCTTATGCTTTTTTTATGCCCAGATAAATGAGTTAAGCCATGTTCAGATTCCCATCATGCTCATGCCAGATGACTTCAAGGCCTATTCGAAGATCAAAGTGGACAACCACCTCTTCAACAAGTAAGGTCTTTTTAAGTATTTCATATAATTATAATGATGACACTGTAATATATATGTACTTTTCAGAGTTCTTTAATATATTCTTTAGGAGATGGAGCATCTCAAACACCATCTCACTTGTGTTTTCTGATTGTTGTGGATATACAGGGAGAACATGCCCAGCCATTTCAAGTTCAAGGAGTACTGCCCTCTGGTGTTTCGAAACCTCAGAGAGAGGTTTGGCATTGATGATCAGGACTTCTTGGTATGAAAATCCTAACAACATTACTCCTATTGCTGAGTCAGAAATAGGAGTAATGTTGTTTTCTTTTTTTGGTTATACTTTGTATTACTAGATTATTGTGAATTGCCACACAAGAGAGTGCCAGCAAAACATTATCCTTAAATGGATATGATAATTATGTATCTGATAAATGTAACTACCTGATGCAAAAAGCAGACTGAAACATTTGTGAACAAATTGGATCACACACTTAACTAGTAAAGTGTTACTTTATTGCACTTTTTCCTTTCCGTCTTTTGTTTCAGCCCACTCCTTCCTTTACTTTCCACTCTTTCATAGTAAATCCCCACTCCTAGTGCAGGCAATGAGTTGGCAGTATTTGGAGGTCATTGTGTCCCAGCTCAGTGCAGCTGTCCTTCTTGCATGTTTACATTAGGGTTCGGCTGGCTGCAGTGAGTGGGCAGTTGGGGGTGTTAAGACACTGGCCAGTGCAAAGGAATGTTGTGACATTCTCAACATTGAACTCCTTTCCTACATTAGGCACCAGTCACATTGTGAATAAAAGGGTTTATTGGTTTGCAGTTTTTGCCCTTGCTCTAAAACCAGCCTGGCTGGCATTATTTTCTAATTATAATGGTAATATTCCTCATTACAGTCGATGGGTACCACCAGCTGCAGGCCTTCTCTTTTGATGACATGCAGCAGTGTTAGTTTTAATGAGCAATTCTAGCAGTATTAAATTAAACTTTGGGGGTGGGTACCTGAAGTGCAAACAGATTAACCTATTTCCCCCACATTATGATTAATGCATGGTGGAGAAAATGACTAACTAAAACCAAAATATTAGGTTGAAAGCTTTTAATCTATGTCAGCCTCAGGCTAAGGGCCTCTTAAACATTTTCAGCCTGTGACACAAACCACTTCAATCTTACACCAGGACCTGGGCTGTAAGTAGTCCTCTACATGCTTTTTAGGATCCTCCAGAAACAAGATTGCGACCAATTTTAGGTCCAAACACAAGAAAGAAATGCTGCTTAACAGTTGGTTTAGGTTTAAGGGTTAGTCCTCACTTTGCAATACAAGCAGAAGATGCTATGACTAGAAGAGGGGAGAATGAACTGAGGGCAGAGGACATGAGGAATTCTTGGAGAATGAGGCATTGAGCCAGGGGTGTTGGATCATGTTACTTTTGAGCTCCAAAGTCTGGGCAGCAGCTGTTTGCGTCTGTGTGTAGGTTTGGACAGGCAGCAGGAGTAAAGGTCAGAACCCCACATGTTTAGACTGGTGACTGGGAGGTGGTCAGACAACAAAGAGGTAGATGCTATATTGTGGGATCCATTCAAATACACCCTGAGAGAAGCTATTTCTAACGTTCAACCAACAGAGAATATTTAGTTTCAAAAGCAGCTATTCTAACATAAGATGGCAATAAAGGTCCCGACTCATAGTTAAATAAGCAACAAAAACAAAAATGTAAAACTCAAGTAATGAGTTCATCATCTTGGTTCTCTGAATGCAGTGCAAAAGATACACATGTTTTCAAAATTTCAAGAAGACAAGCTGATCATATCGCAGTTTGTAGATCCTGATAAACATGATCTTTATTTGTCCTTCTGTTCTTGCTCCATATGTTTGCAGAACTCTCTGACACGCAGTGCTCCCCTGAACAGTGAGGCCCAGGGACGGAGCGGAGCCCGCTTCCATACCTCTTATGACAAACGCTACGTAATCAAGACCATCAGCAGCGAGGATGTGGCTGAGATGCATAACATTCTAAAGAAATACCACCAGGTGATAACATCTCCATCTTACAGAACACTCAAATACCTCAGAATTTTACTCTACTAAAACTTAGCTTTATAGAAAGAAACACCAATCTCTTAGAGGGACCACAGGACTTTAGAGACACTAGAGAGCTTGTACTAAATTGGACTACATTATAAACACACATGCAAATGTTTCATTTCATCAGTACCTTTTTTGTCTACCTGATTTACAAACTACCACTCAGGCCTGCAGCACACACACGTCACTTTTTACCCAGTGGCAAATTGTCAACATTCATTATGCAATCTTACAACTTTTGTTTTGCCTTTTTGATTTTGGACTGGTCAATAAATGTCAAAAAGTGTCAGGGTACAGATTGATATGATTTCCCAGGACAGCTGTTGTAGTAGGTTAGAGTCCTCTTGTCTATTTATCACCATACAGTTGAACACAGTGTGACAGTAAGTCATAGGTTTTATAAACCTTTCTCTATTTCTCACAGTCTTCACTCTTAGGGCATACAGTAAGTAAGTATATTGTGACTATAAAGGGGCCATAAACTGATAGTCCTCACTCTCTTTTGGTAGTTCATCGTGGAGTGCCATGGCAACACGCTGCTGCCTCAATTTCTGGGGATGTACAGGCTCACTGTGGATGGAGATGAGACCTACATGATTGTTACACGCAATGTCTTCTCTCACCGCCTTTCCGTCTACAAAAAATATGATCTCAAGGTAGGAGGGAGAAACAGTCAAGAAAAAAAGCAAGGTGAAAAAGTGATCAGAAAGGACATTAATATTAGATTAAGTTATGTCAATCTGATCAATAGCTGCACTACACCACTGCTTGTTGCCACTCATTGTTTTAGGGACCTGTTTTCACTGATCATCTGAGCTTTTGGTTCAAGAATAAAAAGTGTGAATTTGATCAAGACCAGCCTGCTTGTAGTTCAAATGTTTTATAAACTCTCACGTACAAAACAGTCCTCTAAAAAATCATTTTTGACTATACATACGGTTTGATTGTATGTTTAAGATAACAGGCATTATCCATCAGGTAATACTAGTTCAAACACAGGGTTTAGGTAGCCAGTCCCAGGGCAGAGTGAAGCCGTTTCAAGCTGTTCTGAGACATTATGCCTTGTGTGCCTTATTGGATGAGCTTCTGTGTTATGGGTATCTGCAGGAATGAGTTAGTTGGGGAAAGATTAAAGTAAGACTTTCCAGTGCTGCCATTAACAACTAGGTTATGGTGAGTAATTTCCTTTCTTTTGTTTCCAGGGTTCCACTGTTGCAAGAGAGGCCAGTGACAAGGAGAAGGTACAGTCACCTGTTGCTAGCCAGGATCCACTGTTATACATACCCACAATTTAAACTTTAGCACAGGCAGGACCTCTTAACCTTTACTCCATACTTTGAAGAAAGCAATAATAATAATAATAATGATAATAATAATGCTTTTAAACAAAGTAAACACAGAAACATATGATACATTTACAAATACATCAAAAGTAACAAGACAGTCCACACCGCCAGCTGTTCTTAAAGCATCAGAACTGATGTCTTACAAGTGTATCAGTCCACACCGACACCACATTGTTCCATGTCATTCTTAAACCATTTTTTAATGCTCCAAGTCTCTTTTATTTGTGCAAAGTACAACTTTTTATATGTTGTGGAATAAATAAAACAAGCGAGTCAGTAAACATAAACAATGCCCATTTTCTTCTTTTATTAGCTTTCACGTAGCTCAGTGGAAAACTATTTCTGTCCATTAGACAGGCTGGTGTCCTTTCAGCACATCAGAAGGTGCGTTGCTGAAAGTGACAGCTGGTTCTGATGACAGTGGAGGTCGGAGTCGGTGTGGATTGAACAGATGGACACATAGCAATTGCGCACCACTGACGTCTCTATACTGGTGTCAGTTTTCATGTAAGGAACAAGGGCAATCATGAAGTGTTGAGAAACTTTTACTTTTTTAATTTCTACAAATACACTAAACATGAAACTTATAAAATGAACTCCATGCCCATTAAAAGCCATGTGGACGATTATTGAATGAGAGAAAGACAAACTGTGTTTCCAGTGGTTCCAATAACCACCACAGCTTTGAACAATTCTAGGCTTACTGTCATCACCCAACAGGCCCAACGACCACAGCTTCAGTGTCAGCTTTTGTTTCCTTTTGGGTGGGGATGACAGTAGCAAATATTCATCTCCTTCAGTTAGCACCTACTCCATCACCCCATTCCCTTTCTAGCCCCTGCACGCTATTTGTGTCTCTTTAATTTGCTTCATCCCCTCTAACCTTGCTTCTGCTGTTCCATTAGTTCCCCTGCTTGCTGTCTGTGTGTGAAAGATTGAGGGTTGTGTGTGTCTGGGTATATGTTTAGAGATTTATTCAATCAGATGTCTCATGATTTTGAGTAGTCCTGTGTATGATGTGTTTTCTGTCAAGCTCTGTGTGCGCGGGAGCAGTATATTCAAGTGTTATACGAGATTTAGTGTGAATGATGGTGACAGAAATGTTGCTGTTTGTGTGAGACTGGCTACTTTTTGGCTCTTGGCTACTTGGACAGAGTCACCAAAAATTGTGTCACTAAAATTGTGGCAGGCCGATGGTTCACTGTGCCTCCTGTTAAAATTGTATTAGATAACGATTTGGTATAAACACTATAGATAAAAGGCTTTGACTTGTGAGTGACGGAAGTTGCTGACAGTGTCCTTGAACACTGTGAATTTGGGGTACTCTTCGTTTGACCTGTCAGCTCAGCAGTATTGGAATGGGATGGTTGTCCAAGGTTATTTTTTCATTGCATGTCTCCACGTGTCACATTGCAAAGCTTCATCTGACCATGAGAAAGGAGTGTCACTGTTTTGACCAAGAGGGGTTTGAACTTTCCAGCTGGTTTTTACAGGGGCTTAACCGTTGGGCCCTATTCAGTGAGGCATGGAAGACTTCAGGGAATCCCCAAACTAAATATAGCCTACTGTAAATGGAAGAAGAAACAAAACGTTATTGGGGTTAAAGTGAGGGGTTAAATGAGTGGAAAAACAAAGCTGCTGTGGATTTAACACTCATGTGAGCCTACTGTGTGACCTTAGCTGTGTGTGAAACATCACACATAGTCGAGCAATAGAAATTAAGAAGCATCACGGTGCATTTTGCCAAACTGACATGAATGATGATTATTTGCCATAATACCTGTCAGTGAAATTCAACTAATACATCAAGCATCATACAGTATAAGCCACCATAGGTGAAGCTATTCACTGTTTTTACTTAGTATGTTATCTCATAAATACTTTTGAATGTGCACAGGTCTCAAGAGACCGACTAAAGTCCAGAGGACCATGATCTGACAATGGACGTGTTGGTTTCTCCATATGAAACACATTTGTACATGCACTCAAATACAGACATGCCTTAAATGATCTTTGTTACCCAATACAAGTGCTCAGTGTCCAGTATGTAAGCACACACACTGCAGTTGGCCAGTAAAATGAGGAACAGGGTGCATCATGCCAAATGAAAGAAGAAGAAAAAATGTTTTGTTCAGAAGGTACAGAGTGTGTGTGTACAAATTGCATCACACACACACAAACAACAAGCACGGCAAGGTTCTCTCCTGACTGCATGACCGTCTCCCTTTCATGCATGCGTCTGCATGGTATATAATGTTTTTTCTGCATCTTTTTCAAGTTACGTTACTTCTAACACATTCCGATGTGTATGAACACCAGCCCCATTCTGTTGCACATTGTGGACATGTTCTGTTCTACCCACATATGACATGTATTTTTCTTTTCATTAAATACATTTTTAGGTTCTTGTAGCTGCTGTCTCAGGTTTTGACTATCAAACAGCAGCAATTGGCTTCCTGACACATGTTCAGCATTTTACCAAGCAGATGATCAGTGGGTTTAAGCATTCATTTTTTACTCTCAAATGATCTTGACTAGAGCCTGAACTAGGTATATCATGTCTTACCTGGGTCCATCAAATCATACTCGTTACTTTATTTTACTTTATTTGTGGTTAACCACAAAAAAACCTGTCCATGACCCACTACTGGAGGAGACGTGCAATCGCTGTATTTATGTTACCTGGAGAAAGTAGAGGTTGTGTTTATATGTTATTAGATAGCTACTGGCCCTTGGTATGTGGAATACCACCTGTCTCCACTAGGTACTCAGTAGCTATCTGCTACAGTTGTTTAGTTGGTTTTTGTTTACTCTCCTCTCTCTTCTCACGCCAGCAGAAGCTGGCATCTTACGGTGCGGTCACATGGCATTAATGTGTCGGGATGAGTGTGAACTGCATAGATATTTTATTAGTAGCCCCATATCCAGTAATTGTAAGCCCTTAGAAATAGTGCCACACCTGAATAGACGCTTTGCAGAATACAGGTTCATATGCATATTAGTACAGTGGTTTCCTTGCTTGTTGTAGTTCCAGCTCCTAGCCTCGTTACAGTAGCACTTCATTTCTCTACCAGACGTTTATGCCAGGAAACAGTCATAATACCAGTGAAGACAGACCGAGAATATAACAGTAATGCTCTATATTAAGCTCCTTGAAATAAGCGTCAGTTAATAAGTATTAAGACCCTTATAAGTCCATATATGATGCTTATTAACAAGACTAAAAAGTGTTATTAGAATAATAAGCAAGTTTATTGCTAGATTATAAGACATTTACAGCACTAGCATAAGAAACTTGTAAACAGTTTATAGATGCATGATAATGTCAATGAAAGCCTTTTGAGTTTAACAATAACATGATAGGTAAGTTAGTTAAAGTCAATAAATGTTTGTTTTGCTATTATAAACAATTATTACAAAACACAAGGCTTTATTAACATTATTTTAATGTTTTTTGAAAATAGTATAAATGTCTAATATCTAACAATAAATACATGTATGATGCTATTAATGCTTTTAGTCTTTTTAATGTTAATAAGCATCTCATGTACTTATTACCTATTAACTAACACTTGTTACAAGGACTTCATTATAAAGCGTTATCTATATTACTCTTATATTTGAACATTTAGGAATAATTTTTAGGGACAGTCCAAATCCTACTGAATTACTAAACCAATAACATGGAAATGGTATGATAGCAAAAGTCGTAACACTTACGTCGTAATTGGATGAGCCTGTTGGACACTGATAAACACGTTGTTGACCCAGCCATTGTACAGACATCAGAGGATTATAAACAATAGACTGGTCGTACGGCTCGTTCGCGTTCATGCCCTTTCCAACCCTCTACCAATTTGAAGCAAACAACTGTGTTCTGTTACATTTTAAACACTTTGCCTTTACTTCCAACTTCCTTCCTCCCTTCCTCTCTCCTTTCTTCTCTCCTCTCCTCCACCCCTACCGTCCCTACCCTCGCTCCCCCTTTTCTAGCAGCCGCCCCAACCAGAGGATGTGCCCCCGCGGCCCAAATCTGGTAACGTTCAGCAAAGGCTGCAAACACTGCGGATTGCCACGCGCTTTTACTGCGCCATGAAACACGTAAGAGATGTAAGAGAACCAGGGCTCATATACCAGGCATGATCTATTAAACCAATCTTCTTTTATTGTTATTTTTTTGTACGGCCGAGCATTTTCGTTTCCTCGCCTTCTCTGAGCTGATACACTGTTATTTCAAGGCCATATTTTGCACACTTTTCATCCATTTACAGTCACCTTTTGCTCAACTTGTCAGCCAGTTCAGTTTTAGTTTTGCCAGACAGTTTTTTTTGTTGTTGTTGCCACCATTCACTCAACGGCACCATGCATCTGAAAGACTGGAGAGCGAGAAGCAGAAGAGTAAAGGTGGCGGCATGAACTGGAAGGAGACACTGCATGGTCAAAATGAAATTAAGGAAACAGAGATGGGAAGAGAAAGTACATACTTTTTTACATTGCTGGAAATAAGATTTATTGCTGAGTGAGAATTTCTTCACTTTGTTTGTATAAGTCAGTGACTGAAAGTCTGTTACAAACCGAGTTACACAAAATCTTTCTCTGTTCTGCAGTAGAAATTGAGCACACGTTTTGATTTGTCTTCTAAATCAGTGAAGCATAGTTTTTCTGAAGGTTTCTAGGATTGCAGATAATATTTCCTGGCTCGGTGTCGTGCACCCCACTGCAGCCTTTGTTTTGTGAAATAGAGTATATTTGGCAGTGGGTGAGCCAGTGCCTCGGGACATTAGTTAATAGCTAGTCCAAGAGATAAATCAGGTTTGCTAGGTGTTTGGTTTTTTTAAGATGTTAAAGCTGTATAGTATGCCCAAATGCAATGTGATTCATCAGTGTTTTAAATAACCACAGTCTTCTGAAATAGTAAGTGTTTTATAAGCAGTTGGTATTGGTGTGTTGTGTCCCAGTTTTTAGTTTGTTTCTAGTTTTTCAGGGGACATTGTCTGTTTCTAGAAAAAAGTCCAGCATATGACAGCCATCATGGTTTTAGATAGCTGTAGCTGCTTTTAGTGTAGAGGCAGCAATAATCTGGTTATTAAAGGCAATATCTGACAAATCAGTTCACTTGCAGAACAAGAGCAAGTTGTTCAGATACGTATCAGAACAAGTAGTTATGCATAAATAATGGTATACAAAGCTTATACTCTGTGTTCCCTGATAACAATACGAAATGAACACATGAAGTTCTTGATAAATGAAGTTTTGACAGTTACTGTTTTATGGGTGATGATAAACAGTCCAGAGAAATTCTGCTACTATTCAGAGCTCATAATTTATAAAACTGCATATCACAAATCCTACAAAGAGGCAAACCTTTGTCCTTCTGACACAGCAAGACATCAGCGTTGTCAAAAGACCACAATCCATTTTCCAACCAGCTGACGGGAGAACGAAAAATAAATGAGATCCATTTTTTTAAGGACAGGGAGAAAGTCACCTGTCACACAGCTTTACAAGGCTCGTCAACAACCCACCCTTTCTTCCTGCCTCTAATATATCTTTCTGTTTTTCTACTTACTGCCACAATATAGTGAACCAGTCAGGAGTCAGACACATTTCATTGTAGTAACAGAAAGTCAATAACAGGCCAACTGATAGAATCCTATGCATGACTGTGAGAAGACATAAGATGTAATGAAGCGGTTAGAAAGACTGAGAATGTGTGAGATGGAAATAAACGACAGTTGAAAATGAAAGCTTAGAGAGATGAATGAATGTAAAGGCTGAGGTGTCAGTTTAGGCGACAGGCCTGCATAATGCTGTCAGGTTATCTTCACTTTTTGCAGTCGGCCTTATGTTGCGTCCTCATTATCTTTTTATGTCGCATCTGTACCCAGTCTAGCAAGTTGTACATCCCATATTTACAGCAAATTGGAGGTCTATGTCTGTATATATATGTGCTCAAGTGTCCTATCTTGTGATATGTATTTTTGTCTTCATCTGTGTAAAGGTCTAATCTGTATGTGTATGTATGTATGTATGTATGTATGTATGTGTGTCAGTGTGTGCTGTCCGAGCTCATTCTAGTGCTACAAAGTGCTGTTGTGTTGCTGCTCTTCTCCTGCTGCCATAGAAACACCGTAGTAGCCAAACTGCTACTGCTGCCTTGTTACCACATTTCCTGCTCTCTTTTTCCTCCGTGACTCAGAACTAGGCCTCCCGTCCTTCCTCACATAACACCTCTTCCCCCTACGGGCTGCTGGCAGTTCTGCAGCAGCCAGTTTAAGAAGGAAATTAATCCCAGTAGATAGACACTTAAATAGGAAACTCCTCCATCCTGCTTGTCGGCTGAACAGTGAGAGGCCGTCACAAAGATACAGTACGCTGGCTTTAGAGAGTTATTAATAAAGGTTATATTAGATGCAGAACATAATCTGGAGAGACGCTTCTTAGATGCACAATGTTTGTATGATTTGTCTCAGAGAGGGATGCTTTTCAGAGCCCAGCCCAGTGCCAACATGGACGTTTCATGGCTTTATTTTCATGACACAAAGTGTATGGATCTACCAGATGCATTTAAAAAGCTGTCCACGCATCTGGGCCTTGTACCACCAAAAAATGGTAACATTTCACTGTAAACAATATGGAAAACATGCAAATCGATGCATCGGATGGATCTGTGCCCTGCTGTTAGCATGCTGCATGTACTCTTTAACACAGTCGAATCACTTTAAAAGAGGTCAGCCGTGGTTTGGACAGACTGCCTGTACTTTGTTAGCCAACTTTTTTTAATTTATTTTTTTTTAACCAGAAATAAAAGTTGTATTTGGCTATATGAGACAGGCTTACCTAACAAACCACAAGCTCAAAGCCTCATTTATATCAAAGGGGTATTTCGACATGCAGGATTGTCTTGCCAGGCAAAAACAAGCAGCTGACTTGACTAATGACTGAGATTAGAATTAATCTTTGTTGTCATGCATTTTGAAATACCTCTTGATTACAGTTGAACAAGACGGGTATATGCTATCTTTTAGTTCTGTGTAATGATATGCACAGTATAGTACAGTAGTATTCTGGGGAAAAGGATGATGAATACTGATGCTGGTGTCACCGCTTTCAGTAAACCTTTTCTTTCTAGTCAATTTTTGACCTTTTAACGTAAATATATCGATCAATATTCAATGATATAAACTTAGTGTGATTGGATAGACTGATATTTATGGACTCATCTTCCAAAGCACTTGATATGAGCACCAGAATTCTGTCACATTTTTGCCCAGGTCTGCCGCCTACACTACCGGGCCTCTCAGGTCTAAACAGTCTAGTGTTGTGGTTTTGACTGTTGTTTATTTGGTCGCTAATCTCCAATACTAATGGGCAGGCCAAGGAGCTGCCCACCTACAAGGACAATGACTTCATCAATGACGGGCAGAAGATCCACATCGACGGGGAGAACAAGAAAATGTTCCTGGAGAAGCTCAGGAAAGATGTGGAGGTGTGTGTTAACAATGAGATGTGACTGAAAAAAAGCCCACCCTTCCATCTGTGTCACTCCTTTCTGTCTTTATTAATACATGTCCTCTTTCTTTGGCTCCTCCTCTCTATTATTTCCCATCTCTGTCCTCCTCCCATCCCCTCACTTACTTTTATTTCCTCTCCTGTCCTACCGCCACCACCACCTCCACCACCCTCAGTTCCTGGCCCAGCTGAAGCTCATGGACTACAGTCTGCTGGTGGGGATCCACGACGTTGAGCGAGCAGAGCAGGAAGAGGTGGAGAGCGAGGACAATGAGGCCGAGGAGGAGGGCGAGAGCGATGGAGGGGGCATCGGAACGCCCCCTGACAGTCCCAGCAACACCCTGGACAGCAACAAGCCTCTGTCACCTGGGGAGTTTGATCCCACCATTGATGTCTACGCCATCAAAAGCAATGAAAGTGAGAAGCCAAATGCATGTGTAGTACTATACAATCCTTGCTTAATATTAAATATAGTACTGAGAGCTCCCCCTACTGGCTATTTTAGTCCTTATTCCAGTTCTCAAACCTGTTAAAAATATCTAAAGCATTTTGTTCGTCTTATTTAACACTACCTGATTTACCTCATTCAAGATGCATTTGTTTTAAATTACAGCTGCTCCCAGGAAGGAGGTGTACTTCATGGCTGTCATAGACATCCTTCAGCATTACGACGCCAAGAAGAAAGCTGCCCACGCCGCCAAGACTGTCAAGCATGGGGTATGTTCATTACAAACCGTGGTTCTCTTACTCATCATTGTGTATTATGCTCAAAAGTAAATTTGTCTGCTTTAGGTGCTCGCTGCCTCTGTCAATGATATGTTTTTATATAGAAAGCCATTCATGGCCAACTTCCTATGTCCTTATCTTCTCTTTTAAACTTGAAATATGGAAATCACACTCCTCATTCACACTTTGTGATTTGTTGTTCCCAACAACAATTGCTGAATTTGGAAAGAAAGCTTTTAGGTTTTCGGCACCCACTGCTTGGAGCAATCAACAGACTGAGCTTAAGCTTTAAAATATTAACTACTGATCAATTTTAAAATTATAGTGAAATCTATGGAGTCCAGGCTGTCTGTGTGAAAATGTTTTATGTGGTTATTTTAGTGTGTTTTTTTCTTAATTTATTGTTGTAACTCTATGTTGCTGTCATTCTGGGTCAGGTCTCCCTTGTCAAAAAAGATCTGTGTTCTCAGTTGGACTAACTTGGTTTTATAAAGGCTAAACACATGTATATACAATTGTAGCTGAATGCCGGAGCTATTTAAAGAGGTAAAGATGTAATATTTCAACATGTAAATGTCTAAAAAATAAAACATAAAAATAAATAAATAAATAAAGGTTGTCAAACAAAAACGACCACACCTCCCATGATCCCACGCTACTTTCTCTTTTGTATTGTTTTAATTTAGAGACTCTTCGCAGCAGAAATTATTCACTGCGTTAAATTGGTTCTGTTCAGAAAATGATGTACGTTGTGAATGACAGTCGTCTGCATGTCCCTCCACAGGCCGGAGCGGAGATCTCCACGGTGAACCCAGAGCAGTACTCCAAGAGGTTTTACGATTTCATCACCACTATCCTGTCATAGCCTCCAGGAGCGACGGGAGGCACAGAGGCACATGGGGGAAAGGGAGGGCAAGCGGGGAGTAGGGCGGGGAAGAGAAGTGACGGAGAGAAAAAAAAAAACATCGAGAGGCTGAATTAATAAGGTGCTGTGATGGCTTTGTATCACTCTCCCTGATCTATTCTCCTCACCCCTCCCTGTTTGTCTCCCTCTCTGTCAGCGGGGTGCCACGCTCTGCAGCTAAAAACAAAACCATCATTCGTTTACATTTAACCTCTCCTCTGTTGAGTTTTGTTCATGTGTTACTTTGGATGATAAGGGTGTTGAAAGCAAGTGTCCAAGTCATTACGTTTTTTTTTTATATTATTTGTTTTTGTCTGTATGGTTGTTTATGTGGGAATATGGCTTTTTTATTGCCTCTAATACAACATCCAGAGCCCTGCATTTTTTTTAATTTTGATGTTTGTATTTGTGTTTCCCTTACGATGTTTCAGGGGAGGTAGGGGTGGAGGGTATGGTGTGAATAGCGAGAGGTCAAGGGGAGTGCAGAGGTCAGACTGCGGCACAAAGTGAGGTCCCTCTTGCAGAAAGAAGGCTTAACAGGAAAGTTTATGTTGAGCCTCGACTAATGCAATTGCTTCATTTCAGGAAGTAGGAAGCAGTCTTCCAATAGGGCAAGAGCCAGACCCCCTACCCAAACGCTACACAAGTACTCAGCCAAACAAATCTTCCTATCTGGGTTCCTCCTCCATCACTCACGCTTTAGACGCCTCCCCCTTCCCCTTCGTGTACAGTTTCAGGTTATCCTCTTTCCACACACTCAAACACTTCTCATCAGCTGAGATGAGTTCGCTTGTTGCAGTAAATTATAACGCTTGTTTCCAGCGCTAGTTGCACCTCAGTGGTTGTCGGTGCTTTGTCCCTTTTTGCTTTGTCGTGGTTAAGAATGATTAAGGGAAGGACCTTTACAGAGGGGTGATTCGAGCACACTCTGAATACGTTGGGCATTGTTGTAATGTAGGCCTGGTTTCTGTTCCTGTGGCAGGGAAAGACCCAGAAGTCCTTTGTGGCTATAGTGATTAAGTCCTTGTTATAGCTTTGTAAAAAAAAAGGGCGTCACATTGAAACATCAGCAGCCCTTAACTTTCTGTTGCCATCAGCACCTTATGAGTAAAAATCAAACATGTTGCACTTTTATTTGTTGTTAGAGGTTAGAAGCTCTTCTCTTCTGTTACATGCGCTGCAACAAAGAGGAAATGGAACTCTGAATCTTTAGAGGCCTGATCTCAAATCCTCCGCCATTTCTCACCTACGGGTGCTTCTTCCTGCAGGGGTTGGTTGGGAAGAATTTACTGCAATATTCAAAGAAGGAAAGTGGACGAGTTCTGTTTACAGGGCTTTTGTAAACTAACCCGCCAATCCTTTTTTGAAGTGCTCCGTGGTGGTGATGTGATGGTGGGTTTTGGGACCAGGCAACTGTGTGCTTGTGCGTTCAGGGCAGACAGAAGACTGTTTACCTCCAGCATCGTACCAGCACACACCCAGTGATGGCGATGTGTGTGTCAGTGTTTAAACGTTGTCAAGGGAGGGGGTGGGAAAAGAAAGGGGTGGAGGGAGGCTGGGAAGATAACAGCATCGTTCTCTTCTCTGACCTAGCCTGTGAGTCTGTTATTCATCGTTGTCTGTGTTGTTATTGTTGACATTTTTTTAAAGGTGGTTTATCTGTGTTTGAATTTGGCGGTTTTATGAATTTATGTGATAATAATTTCTGTTTCTGTTT
Organism: Pagrus major; assembly: GCF_040436345.1. Taxonomy (NCBI): domain Eukaryota; kingdom Metazoa; phylum Chordata; class Actinopteri; order Spariformes; family Sparidae; genus Pagrus; species Pagrus major. Next base: position 14,329,524 of record NC_133233.1, read on the forward strand.
GACTTTTTTTTTTGTATATTTTGCACAAGAGGAAAGGAACCAAATGTTACGAACACGACCCCAATTAGTAGATACGGTCTTAATAAGGGAAATGCAATATACTCGTATGTAAGTGAGAAAAAGCTGTTGTGCGTGTGACGTTGTGTATCACTTCTGGATAACCTACTTCTAACAAGTAAAGTCGTCCTCCTTGACTATTCTAACCCATGCAAAAAGCTTCCATCACGATATGTTTGTTTAGATATCATAGATTATATTCACATTTATATTTTTACATTGGATTTTAGTCATGAAATGTAGTTGTATTTAAAAAAACAAAAAAGGAGCCACCCTTAGGAATGAATGATGGTGCTGTGGTAAATGAAGAATGATACTGCTTGAATTTATACAATGCTTACTATAGATGTACTTAAAGAAAAAAAAGTCATAAAAAATTGCATGTCACAGGACTAAGTTTCCTTTTCCCCTCTCTAGTCTGTGTTGTTGGCTGTTCAGGTTCTTGTCGTGTCCCTACAATTTAACCAGATTCGTGAGCTGTTCAGTGTAAAAAATAGTCCCCTGCCATGCTTTAAATAACTGTTTTTCATTGTATACACTGTGCAAGATGTGTGCCTTTATACTCCAAAATTATTTAATTTTATATTTTGTAATCTTTTTTTAAAACAAAGGTAAAAAGGTTATTTTAATAATAGGGTGTTTTCTTTAACATGCATTGTTTCCGACTTTATTTTCAACCCCTCCCCGCTCCAACGTCCCTCCGCCCCTCGACACCTTTGTATTTAGCTTCAGTCAGTTAAACAAAACCATGCTAATGATTGTGTTTTAACCGACAAAAAAAAGTGAACAGCTGTCTTAAATTTTGGTGGATTCAATTCTGTAAATTCAAATCCATCATTCTGATTATTCAGTGTGTACAGGCGTCCCATTCCTCCGCCTCCTCCTCCTCTGAGCGAGGCGGTGTGCGCTGATATTAACCCCCTGTTCGTTTCACGCTGGTCCTGCCTTTATAAAGAACGTGCGTGCGTGTGTGGAAGTGCATTGTGGAACGTGCGTGTGTCGTGATTGTGTTTTGTCGTGCTAGTTCTCCCTATCCGACAGCATCTTCATCACCACTTAACCACACTCGGTCACATTTGAGGAATGTGATTTTTGTTTTTTTTTTGTCCAAAATTTCACTTCAACTCTTCTTCATTTTTGAAACAGGTTTCTGTTTTCTTGCTTCCATCATTTTTTGTGTAATCCAGATCACGTGCGTGTTATCAGGGAGGTTATAGTTCATCCTGAGTCAGTGAATAGTTGATATTTCTGTGTTCTTTCACTATTAATGGGCTGTTTTGTTTCTGTTGTCACGTAGCTCATATTGTACATATTGTGTCATACAGAAAACAGGGACTGAGGGACCCTCTTCTTGTATGCTTTGCTCTGGTCAGCCCTGGAGGCTCCCCCTCTTAGTCACACAAATAGAAAACAGAGCAGTGCATGCTGGGAGAGTGATTTTTCTTCAGTTTTGTTTCGGGAAGATGAACTCTGGATCTCCATGCGAGGAAGGCAGTGACGACGGCGGACTTTAACAGATGCAAATTAAAGACAATAATAACACGCGCGCCCTGCTGCTGTATCGTAAAAATGAATCCTTTGCTTTTGTGACTTCTCTCATGAATGAGCTCCCTCACCCATCAGTCAACCTGCTGCCACTGTTAACTTGCCAAAAGCATCTTTCAGCAGCCAGAACTACCCTACATGAGCTTGAAGAACATTGTGTATCGTAAAAATGTGTCCGTTTGAACAGAAATTGTTTTTGTTTGTTTTTTTTAACGTGTACTGGGAGATGGAGTGTCCAAAGTTCTGGGAAACGGCCCCTGTGTTCATGTGATTTATCAAGTGTTAAGGGAAATTAGATTTGACAAGGAGGCCAGGTGAGATCTGCAGAGCTGGAAACATTTCCTCTGGCTCTAAGAGTTAAAATCAACAAATCTTTTGAATTTTGACGCATGTGGGAAGTCAACACACACCAGGCCGGGAAACATCCCCATCCTGCTGATCGAGCTCTGGTCTCACAACAGTCCTGAGTCCTTTTAAAACTACACACCTAAAAGACTTCAGCATTGGTTGCAGCATTACTGTGTGTGTATGTGTGAGTGTGTGTTTGTGCATTGCTGTCTGACAATGGTTGGTGAGAGTTCCCTTTCAGTGGCAGAGAGGCCAAAATGTTGATGTATGTTTATTGTTCTTCACATTTAATGATGATGATGATAATAATTATACACTCCATTCCATAAGCGTTCACTCAAACCAATTAAAGCACTTGTTCTGCTTAACTCAAAGTCTACCTCTGATGTTTTTTTTTCTTTGGTTCTTTACAATTCCATGTCTCACATTTATTCCTTCACTTGTTTTACACTCATGCTCTATAGTTAAAATTACATATTTCTTTCACATTAAGAAAAATGTCTGTTAAAGAAAATGAACTTTGCAGGATGGGTTGTCCCAGTTTGTTTCTTTTGCCAAGATAACTAGAGGCGTTTTTTGCATTATTTGTGTCAGCCTCAAACTCAGTTTAACAACCTGCTGTTGCCTCTGATATAGTCGGATACATGTCAACTAATATTTATTTTATTTTATTTATTTTTTTAAATTGATCCACTAAAAACTGAAAGATGGACCATAACGAAAGTTTTTGAAAAAGTGCTTCTAATGTATTTTTATTGGTTTGTTGGATCGTCGTCGTGATAAACCAAAAACGCAAACGAGCTGTTTTCGCCTAATTGTAATTATTACCAGTTTGTTTGTTTGTTTTTAAATGTGCTGAAAATAGTTTGCTATTTTTCTACTCTGACCTCATCACGTTGCCTCAAATCGCACATGTGGAAGACTATTTATTTTCTTTATGTAAACCACCGCTTCTCAACACAAAGTGACGCCCGTGCATCAGAGGAAATATTCAGCCTTCATCTCTAGTCTCTTTATAATGAGTATAATGTCTCCATCTCTAACATGGTCGCACTTTGCGTCATTTATGCGGTTACATTTTGCAAAAATACATAAATAAATGAATAAGGACGCGGCGCTTTGAACAGCATCATGCATAATTTACACTTTGGGAGCATTGTGTAAAATGCAGTTTCTGTGATGGGATTGCTCAAACACAGCTGAGGTAAAATACGGAGGACAATGTGTTTATGGAAAAACAAAATATCGTCACTCGGTACTACGTTTTTCTTTTGTTTTTTGTTTTTTAGGGGGGAAAAAATGCTGAATACGAAATGGCTGAGATGAAATGTCTCTTCTACACGCAACATCTCAAATGTTGAAATGAAAAACAAACGACGCATTACCTAAAACACAGGCTGGACTGTGGCGTCTTTGTCGCAAAAATCGCCCATGCTCTCATTTGAATTATTCACACTCAAATTCAAATGTTGTTCAACCAAATCAACTCCATTTGGTTAAGCCTTTTTTCCCCCCTCTCATAACACCCCCAGCTTGTAAGTTTACATTCACGAATTTCCCTTTGATCTTTTTTATGCTCTGCACTTGAACACCTCACCCCGACAGATGTGTGAACATAACCTGTGACTGACGGTAAAAGTCTCATTCGCTTTGCTTCCTGTTGCCACACACGCACCAACACATTCCCAGGAGTCATAGCTTCAATACATATTTATATATATATATATATATATATATATATATATATATATATATATATATATATATATATATATATATATATATATATATATATATATATAATGCACATTTTAATAATTTCATTTTTTGATATGAAAAACAGGTTCACAAATTTTCATTCAACGTGAGAATAAATGTTACTCCTTGTTCTAACAAATGAAGTATATTGTTTAAATGTCAGTGTTGGGCTGCCAGGGTTCACTGAGGAAAAATATCTTGTCATGCAATATACTCAATTTTATTATATACCTAATTGTTCATTTTTTTTTATATCAACCTAAATTTATTAAAATATGTTATAGAATATATAACATATAATAGAGGAAATCAGAGCCAGCTTTAATCCACCACACAGCAAACGTTTACACTGCCCTGTATGAATATAAAGTCAGATTTAAAAAAAAAAAAAAATTAAGGAGGTGGTGCTGGTGGTAGAGGTGGGGGTGGTGGCAGCTGCAGCCATAACATGCTCAGATCTCCACTGCGGTGAGAGGCGGAGGCTCATTTGCACCGTCAGTACAATGTGGAGAACAAGCAGAGACAACCCTGCAGACAATAAACAAAGAGCGGCTCGCCATGTGCGTTGCAGCTGCTGCACACACACACACACACACACACACACACACACACACACACACACACAGCTGAGATGCGGTGAGCTGTCGCGGCCACCAGGGGGCAGTGCGACCCATGCAAACTACAGCATTATCTCAGATATTAATTATGGTGTATAAATGATGCGTTTGTGATGGAAGATAAAGATGTGCACGAGCTGCTCTGAAACACCCAGGTTCAAATTTAAAGACCTAGTGAGTTCCCAGCCTGCCTAAGTGTCTTTGAGCAACAGAATACCAACTCTGGGGTGGCTGCTGTGTCTGAACCTGACCTTTGACCTCTGTATAGCAGGCATAAGAGAGAAGTTTCTGTGAAATGACTGTGTGATCCGGGAGGGCTGAGGTTGTTCCTCATGTCAGAAGTGTGGAGTGCCATTTAAAGGTGACACTCGCAGGTTTTTTTTTAATTAAACCTTCAGGATCTCTCATTCAACATATAGTGACAATATTGGCAGACACGTCTCTCCTACTACGCAATAACACAAATATAAAAGGTGGAAGGCTGCTTTTTTATACAATCATGTAAATTTCATGAAAAGACATGCATTTTAACATTGCAGCAGGACGCGTGAGGTGACGTCAAGCCGGCTGGTAGTTCTCTAACCGCTCCAGCAAGACATCCGAGTATCCAGGGGAGTAGTACCTGGAACAACACACACAGAGAGAAAAATGTGTGTTATACTTGAGAATATGTTGTCCTTCTTTTTAAATTGACTTTTTACAAACCCAGTTCAACCTTTTTAATTGTATTGTTGTATTTGTGTATTCTAATGGGGATATACTGACATGAGTTTTTCAGGGCTGATACCAATACTGATTATTGGTAATCATGGAGACTGATAACTGACATTTGGTAGAGATATTCCTTTGTGGTAAAAAAATTAAAAAAATAAATCATGGCAAAATTTTGAATAACAATTTTTTAAAGCATTGTTTTAGCTGATATTGATAGGAAAGACAGGGCGGAGGAAGAAAAAGGTCCCAAAAACTTGAGTGAGTCATCACAGAGCTCTGGAACTCCTACATTCTTTATGGTCATGTGGTCTGATCAGTCACTCCTAAATTACTGTGAACCACACCTGACTATCTCTTCAGGGAAACAGCTGTTGATGGCATTGATGTGCTCCTGCAGAAGGGAGCCAGGCTCAGCTTGGATCTCTTGCACCTTCTTCAGCCCTCCGCTGGTGACGAACAGACGGCGAGCCTTACTGTCATGCGGCAGCACCTTTGACAGGAGGAGAGACAGAGTTAGAAATCCCAGATCTGAATCACCAAAATTTTTTAAAGCTGAAATTAATTGACATTTGTGATACTGGCTGTAGAGTCACTCACTCACCTTGCTGAACTGGCAGAGCACATGTTTGAGAATGTTGCTGGGAGCGTCGTAGAGGAGCGGCTCCAGACCTGGCAGGTAGGTGCACTTCTGCAGGATGCTCTTCAGAGCCTTCTTACACTTTAAAAGACGAGGGGAAGGAGATGTACTGCACATACAATCATGTCAACCTTTTCTTGATCTTTTAGCTTTTTACCAAGCGACCTTGGACACCAGCTCACCTTTGACTGGAATCTCCCCAAATAAGGCTTTAAAAAAGTTCATCTTGTCACCTTTTACTGCTCGCTAAGAATGGACCAAAGTTCAGCTGTGTGTGCTTTACTGTAAGTGTAGGCTGATTAATTATTACCCAGCCACCAGAACAATTTAATTACACAGCAGATACTTGTTATTAGCCAAAAATAGAAACGAGTAATCCAAAATCTTTTAGTTTTGCAAAGTAAAACATGAGTAAACAGAATTATAAAGAGCTTATTGAACTACTGTTTTTAAAATGTTATTTTATTCTGATGATTATTTTCTACATGAATCAACTGATTGCTTGGTTTGTAAACATTCTTAAAAATAGTTTAATAATGTTTATTTTTGTCCCCTTAATCCCTAAATATTTTTTTTTTTTAAATACATTACAATTATTTAAATAATCCTCACAGCATGAAATGTTTTTGAAGGAAAAAATTACTTAGGAATTATAAAAATAATGATTTCATTTTTAATGTTTTTCATGTTTTTTGATAGCAAAAAATCTTAATTTGTAAAGTAACTAAAGCTTTCAGACAGATGCAGTGGAGTAAAAAGTACAATAATTCAATATTTTTTGTATTTTTATTACAATATTCCTCTGAACTGTAGTGGAGTAGAACTCTAGAGCAGCATGAAAAAACCAGACTTAGAGTATAAGTACCTCAGATCTGTACTAGAATACAGTCCTATAAGTATAAATCTACTTAGTTACACTCCACCACTGCTTACTTTGGCCTGCAGGTCCTCTGAGCTGCTCGCGTCCATGTAGAGCTCCAGCAGTTTGGGCAGCAGGTTGGCTGTGGCCACCGCCTTGGCGTGCTCTGGCGTGTGATGACCTATCTGACCGATGGACCAGACTGCAGCCGCCTTCATGTGATGTTCAGGCTCCTCGGACAGACACAGGGCCAGCTGGGGCACCCCCTGCAGGAGTGGAGGACACACAGCACAAGGGGACCGGCTCAGTTAACGTGACCTACATACTGGACCTGATGGAGGGGGGGGGGCTCTGGTTTTAGTGGCTTGTTGAGAGGAATCAGAGGAGAGATTGACACCTTGGAGAGAATGACAGCCATGGCGAGGTTCTCATTGTGAGTTGCCACGTATCCCAGCATCATGATCCCCGGCAGACGCAGGTTTCCACGACAGTTGCCCAGATAGTCGATCACTGCCACCATGCCACCACAGTTCACAATCACCTGGGACAGCTGGAAACACACACACACACACACACACACACACACACACACATTGCTTTATGTCTAGTCTTTTTATATTTGAGCCTTTAAGTGTGTGTTTCCTGACATACCTCTGGTGTGTGTTTCACCACCTCCCTCATCAGGGTGGAGACGTTCTTCCTGACGTACTCATCTGGATCTCTGAGGCAGGTCACTGCTGCAGGGAGGATCTCCGCCTCGATCACCATCTCTGCCAGGCTGACCGAGTGCTTACTGATCTGACTGAGGGCGGAGAAGACCTGCCTCTGGATGGAGACAGAAACAAGACTTCAGTCACATTTTTGTAAATTTAACAGCTTCATGTTTGTACATTTCTGTCAAACACTGTCACTGTTTTTGATTTGTTACTTGAGGTAGCTACATTTGAATCATGTATTTTATAGATTAAATTAAATTAATCTGACTTTAATTATTACAGAATCTACCTGTAGTCAGTGTTAGAGTGGTTCTTTCAAATCCCATTTTTTTTAAGGATAGGTGCAGTTTTTTGTTCAAATTTCCCCACTTTGTTAAAAGTGTTTATAAGTCTGATAGAAACCTGACTTGTACATGATTTTTTTTTGTCTTTTTATAACACTGATAATCTATAATGTTTACTCAGAAATGGTAAATTACTACAGTTTGTACTGAAAAAAAAATGTACAAACAAAATACAAAAGCATGTGTTCAATTTAAGTCTATGATGAAGAATGTTTTTTATTCCTGACAAACTATTTTATACAATGTATTTTGAATAACATTATGTCAAACCAAATATTCTAAATCACTTAAATTAATCCACAATTTATCAGATTGATTTCAAATGGGACAAAGGACATTGGCATGACATAGAGAGCACAACAGAAACCATAAAGAAAAATGTTTAAATATATTCAAAATATAAATATAAAAAAGTATATTTTCACAAATCTGCTGCAAATGGTCCTTTTATAATCAATGATAATATTATTTAATAATGAAAATAATAGGTTACATGAATTTTAAGCATGCATATCTCAGGTATTGGGTAACTCATTTGCAACATTCTTTTAAAGTTCATCCTGTTAATGTTCTCCAGAATTAAGTTTATGTTCTCTAGAGCAAGAGATAAAAACTTCTGTATATTCACTGTGCAAATGTTCAATATTGAGAGAGTTCCAGTATATAAATACCTAACATGTGATCAAATCTCGTGAACAAATTACTTATTAAATAAATTGGCTTCTTATATGAATTTAGCACTAACATTCTTATGTTTAGTACAAAGAGGATTGTTGAAGCTGTTTTTCTTTTTCTCTCTTATAGATTGTGGTGACGTGTTTATCTGCCTCAACTCTTAAAGGTGCGCTGTGTAGTTTGGGGGAATAAGTTTTTATCAGAAGAGAAAGATCTTCATGACTGATTTTTTTTATGCCTAAACAAACTAAATAAACAAACTCTCTTCGATTTCATGACTGAATAAACTGCATAACCAAACTGATCTTAAAGAATCAGTTTCATACTGTTACTTTGTTTATATGTGGCAGACCCTGCCACCTTTCTAGCTTCAAACAGTGTTCTGGGCACCTTAATTTCCTCTGAGAACAGCTTGTTTATTCAGTTATGGAAAAGATAAATATTTTAGTTTGTATTATTACCTCATTAATATTGTAAATATTCAAATTCTGAGTTTAATTTTTTCTCTCCAAAACTACAAAGTGCCCCTTTAATCCCTTGGATGCCGTTAATCACTCTGCTCTTATTTATCACTGGTGATGTCTATTGCTCCTGTACAAAAAGGTTCAGGTGTTCTTCTCTGTCCATTAGACGTGATAGGCATTTGTTTGTGTTTATTTACAAGGCCCTTATTGCTAAGGTGCCATCTTATATAACATCTGAAGATAATGACAGGCTTGCACTAAAAGTTCCTTAAGTTTGTACTGAGCTTAGAAGATCTGCTTTAGTTTCTTTGGCCTGACGACTTGGAAGTCTTTACAAAGCACCTTAAAAATGAATACTTTGGTATCCCTTAGTGTATTCAAATCATACTATCTCTGTTTGTGCCTGTTTTAATTAGTTTGTTTTAGTATCTTGTATTTTATTAACAGTATTTATACATTTGTTTTAATTATTTTCTTAAATGAGAAAAATGAAGAAAAGGGTTTCTGTAATTCCACAAAATGACTCAGTGAGGTTTTTTTTTTTAAGTGAGGCTGTCCCACCTTGAGTTTGGCGTCTGGGTTGAGGATCATCTGTGCCAGGTGTGCGATGGCACCATTGTCCACCACAGTCTGGGCCAGCTCTGGCGTGTGTTTGGAGATGTCGCTGAGGGTGGAAGCTGCGATGCGTTTGACGGCCATCTCGGGCTCCCGGAGACAAAACACCAGCAGGGGGACAGCGCCTGCATCCACAACCGACTGAGCCAACGCTGCACAGTGATGGACAGAAGTGTCCAGTGAGCATGTGTCCAAATTTGAAGGAGAGAGAGCTGTGTTTGAAAAATCTTGCCATGGGCTAAAATGTTTCTCCAAACCAGAAAAAGCAAGAAAAAGCCAGAGGGAAATCATAGAGATCCAAGCATGTCAGTGTGTCTTACTTACATGCATTGTGACGTGTGATGCAGCCTAAAGCCCAAGCGGCAGCCTCCTTCACCCCAGGGTCAAACTCCTCCAGGCAGAGGACCAGAGCATCGACTCCCCCACAGGACACCACAGCCTGGGACAGCTCGGGGGAGTGTTTGGCCACCGCACGCAGCACAAACGCTGCTGCCTTCTTATAGAACCTCTGCATGCAAACACACAGATACCAACATGGAGGATTAAACCAACAACAGACATTTTAGTTATACTGTTTTATGATTTGATGAGAAACCTCCATGTAAAGCCATCAATGAGATTAGATTTTTTTTTTTCTCCTGTAATAACAAATTATTTATTTAAGAATCTAATGCATGATGGGGTTTTCCCTGAACTGTTAAACCGTCATGATTTTTTGGCTTCATTTAATGATGTAAATTAATAAATATGTGTAAAAACTATATCTGAGAATTTTTTCTTGTCCTCTGACCCAATGAACCCAATCAACAAAAAAGAGCTGAATTCAAAACACTGAGAAAAGTGACATAATGTGTAAATGACTATAGAAAGCATTGTTATAACACCAAATGAGGAAATGTGTTTTATTTGCTATAAGGGTTCATGTACTCTTACATTTATCCTGAATATTTAGACATAAAATATATATTCCTTTAGTCAAAAACATAATTCAGAAACCGCAAATGTATGTTTTAACTTGTGTTTCTTTTGTTTTAAGATAAGATAAGATAAGATATACTATTGTCACCCAAGGGAGAATTTTGCTTGTGCAATAGTGCTGCACACAATAATAAGTTACGTAGATTAAAATTAAATATTGCATTTTTTGGATCAGTTAACCTTCAGAGAAGTCTAACTCTCAAAATCATGCTTATGTGCAGTTCTCAGAACAGTTTAGGTAACACTTTGCAATAAGACTTCAGTCATATACTTACTGTGAGTAATGATTTACTAATGCATGAGCCATTGTGATTTGATGATTTAATTAATACAGGATGAATCATGACTTCCTGTTTCTCACCATTAACAAATGATCAAATAGCTCATCATGAAGGAATGTGAATGAATCTGATATGCAACCACATTAGCTTGTTTTTTTTTCATTTACATAAAAGTCTTGCTGATAAAACAAAATCATAATCTGATGCACTATTTCTACTGTGCTGCACTCCACTTTTTTCAACAACAACAACAAGAGCTCTGAACTTCACATATCAAACCTATTTGAACCCCGTGTGATTTGAATCAAGTGGGGACTTTTATACATATCATGTTGGAGTGTCCACCAGTTAAAAGTTTCTGGGAGCAAATAAAACGGGGCTCCTGAAACGTTGGGTTTAGATATTGACTGCATGTGTGCTGCTTAGTGACGATTCAGGGCAGAGCTTCAACCACTCTCAAAGGCAGTTATGACTGTCAGCATGCACTGTTGCTAAAAGACGTTGCCAGTTAGACGGCAGCCACCCCACACTCCTTCCATTCAACATTAATAGAGAGTTTATCTGTGGAGCTCTCTGCTAGTAGGATGACTGGGACAGGCCATATCATGCTTGAAGTTAGGAAGGAGGCACTCAACTTAGCTAGAAATAAGTTATCAATTTTTATTCACATTTTGTCTTCATTTGGTAAAAAGGTAAAAATATATATGTATAAAAAGATGTAAAAATGCAAAGATTTGCATCAGGTGCCGGTTTAGCTTTTTTAAGCCAAACACAACCTATTCTAATAGAAATATGGAGCAATTTTATTTATCAGAGCGACTGAGCAAATGCATGGTCCTGTAATAGACCTTAATGTAAGAGGAATCCAGCTAATTTGTTTGAATATCAATTGATCATTTGGTACATCCTTCATTATCATGAGTCATGCATTATGAAATCATGACATAACACACATGATTTGTTGCCTTCTTGTAAAGTGTTAACACAATCTATAAGTTATGAGCTGTCAAGCTGATGAAGCAATGTTAAGTTTAAAAGCTACTACATACATTTTTCACTCCCAGTATGGAGGAATAACCTGAATTCTTGCCATATTTGATGTGAAATGCTCAAAAATATAAACCAAATAGTGTCAGACTTTAAATATATTAAATGAGACTGCAACGTCCCTTTAATAACAAGAACTACACAGTGTCCTCCTCCAGTCTGAGCCTGTGAGGGGGCTGAGAGAGAGAAAACAAAGGCTGGGTTGCTCTTGTGGTAAAGGGCTCTTAGATTTTGAAGTAGCCCCCAGGCGAACTGCCAAGTTAGCCCAAAACACACTCTCACATTCAGGGGGCTGACCCTGAGGTCCTGCAGGGTCTTTCACACACCGGCCTCTAAAGGGTGCAGACTGAGTCCTGGACAACCTGTATGTGTGACCAGAAGGGATGAGATACTGACATTCTGCGAGGCCAGAGAATGGACCAGCTGGGGCAGGATGTCTTCCTTCACCACGGCCTCGGCCAGGTCATCACTGTGGTCCGCCAGGCGGCCCAGAGCCAGAGCTGCCGTCTGCTGGACGCTGGGGACCGCGTCCAACATCAAGGGACGCAGCAGGGACAAGACACCTGAGGAGAGGAAAGGGAAGGGATCAACACTGGGAATAGCAGCTAAAGCTAACACAGTCTTATAAAGTTGCTTCTCACCAGCATTTTGAAGGATTTCTATGTTTTGTGGTCGGGATGCCAGATCAGCCACGGTCTGCACGAACTGCAGCCTTGATTTCTGGTACTGCTCAAAAACTGCAGAGCACGAAACAGACAAAAACACAGCTTGACTTTCAGCTAAATCTTCCTTTTATGAAGCAAGGAGCTCATGAGTCTCACCTTGAATGATCTGCCGTTGACTCATTGTTCGCCTGATGTATAAAAAAGCCTCTTTTGGTTTATTTTCACGCTGAACTATGACAGGAGTGAGCGGAGCGTCTCTCCTGGTCGTCTCCAGGTTCCTAGGTAGTGTTGTCGTTACGTGTTGCCGTGGCAACAGACAGGAAGCACAACGCTCTGCCGCTGGCTGCCCGAAGATCGTCTCCTGCAAAGATGAGCGACTCTCAAAATCCGCACGCCCCTCGCAAAGCGTTCATATTTCCCGGAAAACGTGTCGCGTGTGAGAGCTCCGCGCTGCCTCGCTCGTCTCTGTCCACGCCGTCTTTTGTTTTCCCGCGAAAACACACCCGCACACTTTGACCACAGAGGATTCAAAGAAAACAGAAGCGCCAATTCACAGCGGCCGTTGGTTTATAAGGGGAACAAGCTGAGTACAGTTGAGCTGATTCTCTGCGGCGCTCAACATTTCATCATGAAAGTTTTTTTTTTTTGTTCCCCCTTTCTTTTAACCTGCTCCTGCCTGCTCAGGAGTGTGTCCTCAAATGACCCGAGCTCTTTGAAAAGCCCGTTTTAAAAAAAAGATATGTCCCAAATCAACTTTATTAGTAGGGTTATTATTATGATAAAATGCGATCGTCCCTACATCGGTATGTAAAGTATGATATTTGTGCTTCCACACCAAACAAAGAACAAAAAAAGCAGGATGGATTCCAGAGAAATATAGTGGTAATGCGCAAACTCTTTTTTTCAAAGGTGTGAATAAAAATAAGTCCAATCACACGACACTGCATCATCTCGGGGGTGCAGCTCAGCGAAAGATATTTTAGAAGAGCCGATTCAGGAGGAGCAGTTTTTTGTTTTTTCAACATCGCCTGAGCTGTAACCTATTTCAACCAAAGTTTCTGTATCAGCTCAGTATTTTAAAATGTGAGTCATTCAAAGACATATTTAACCCACCAACATCCTAAACTTTTGAATTGGGTTGAGACTTTGTGTTTATTTGATTAGTTATTAGTTTGTTTGTTTTTTGTTTGTTTGTTTTTATGCTACATAACCCTGCAGAATGTTTTTTTTTTTAACTGGACGGAAAATAAGCCTATAAAATTTAACGTAATGAGCTTTACTATTAAGCCAGTAAACCCATAATAACATATTATTGTTCTTATCAAATACGAACAATCTATATTATTGTTTTATGGTTTAATGATTCCATTTTTTTAAGCTATGAAGTCGGTCTATGAAACACTGGGTATTAAATAAAGCGTAAAAACGTATCTGATGGCGTCATTTTGTTCCCTCTTTAACTTACTTAGTCAGGTTAAGTCAAATTTGATTGGATTAAATTGGATTAACCAATTGTTTTCAGACGCGTAGATGATTGAGTGAAAAATCCCAACTGTGTGTGTTTCGGGATTTTTTATTTTTTTATAATGAATCCATTTTTTGGTGGGCAAAAATCTTTTTTTAAACGTTTTTTATATATAAACAAATAATTTAAAAAAATTAGTTAATCATGAAAATGCTTTTTTAATCTTTAATTTAGTATCCCACTTTTAGCATCCACTATACCAGAATCATACTTGAGAACGGAAATTATACTGAACAGTTATGATCAATATTATTGTTTTTTAAAATAGCCTAATCAATTGTTGTTTCTTCTCAAGTTTCCATTCAAACCGCTTCTTTTCAGAGCACTAAAATGCAATTACTCGTGTGATAAATCATCTGCAAACACAAAAAGATATCAACATGGCTTCTATCTTAATTGGATGTATTCAGAAACATGATTTGATCCCGGGCCAGATCTCCTCCTCCTCCATGCTCAGAGCTGGCCTCCTTAACTCACTTATCTACATCGTGATGTGACTCTGTGCACCGGCTGCCCATTTATTTTCTATTCTTCCTTTATTCAGTACGGTGAATGGCAGCAGCTCTGACTGATGAGCCTCGAACACAAAAAGAAAAAATCGACCCGGCTTTATTCATAAGTGTAAAATGTTTTATTTAGATGTTTTATACTGTGCAACAGTAACAATACAATAAGTTGTCCATACAATCGAGCGATACAAATACGGAAAACACGGGAGACATCAAAACATCTGTCATCGAGCATGAAATGGAGCTGAACAGGAGCCCAAGTCATTCCCTCAGAACAAAAGGGGGAATAAGAGAATAACATCATCGCTGATTAAATATGCATTTTGTTTCTATTTACAAGTGGCTTCTCTACAACTGCTTATACGTGTTAAAGACGTGGAGCATAAGCAATCCGATTCCACTGCAGCTACAAGAAACTTTTTTTTTCTTTTTTCTTTTTTTTCTTTCCAGTAAAAGGCAATTTTAAAGTTGATTTTTTTTTCCCTCCAGAGGCAATGTTCCCGTGAAGCCAGCAGCGCTACACAAACATGTTTGTCTGTCTTTCGTCGGAACAAAAAAATGAAAATAAAATAAAATAAAAATCGATGTTTGAAACAAAAACAAAAAAAAAAAACCGTCAAAACGAGACGGGTGAGGGTAAACACGCAGAATCCTCTTTCATGAAAGAAAACAAAACAAAGTGTTATCATGATGCATGCATGTTTAAACTGACATCTTCAAAATATCCCAACACACATGAAATAATCATGATAAACACGTTTCATTTGAGAAAAAGAAAATATAAAAGTCTATCTTCAGTCACTTCTGTAAAATAAAGATGTAGCTTTAAAAAGGGAATAAATGCTTGTCCTTCTTCTTTCCAACTTTCTTTTTTCTCACGATCAAAACTCTTTCGTATTTAAAAAAATAAAATTAAAAAAAATCCCCACGTCACCAAACTTCCTCGTTCCTTTTATTTTGAAATGTCTCCGATTCCACTACGTTTAAACTTACACGTGATGCCATAATATCCAGAACAACAGATGGAGAGAGAAAGAGAGAGAACATTGTCTACACGATGGAACTACGTTGGCATGAAAACAGTATTAGCTGAGCGGGTGTCTGGCGTTGGCTGGTCCGGTTCGGTTCCGGAGCCCCGCGTCATCCGGAGGAGGTCGACGAGCCGTTCAGGGAGACCTTCCGGGGCTTGCTGCCGCCGCTGCCCCCGCTGCCGAACTGAGTGAAGGACCGGCTGGGGGTCGGGGGCGCGGCGGCCGGGGTCCCGTTGACGTTATTGGGGCCGTGGGGGTGCTGCGGGTGCGGGGACTGCGCAGGCGTGCCGGGGCTCGGCAGCGACGAGGACGTGGACGGAGCCCCGGCGGGACTTCCGGCTTTGTCGCTGGCGGAGTCGCTCTCGGGACCGGACCTGCTCGCGCTGTTCTGGCCTTCCTGCTGCGCGTGGCTCACCTTCATCTTCTTACAGTTGGGTCGGACTCTGTACTTCAGGGGCAGCGGCCCGTTCTGTCAGAGAGGGATGGAGACAGAGACCATTACGTATCAGAATGTATGAATCAAAGAAATAACACAAAAATAAAATAAATCACAAGTTTTAAAGCAGCCAAAGTACAACAATTAACTCCAAAATGCATGTGCTTCTTTCCAACAATGCCTGCATCGATCACCAGATAAACAGTTGGTAATTGTTTCAAATTAAAATGGCACGCCAAACAATTTCTAACATCCCAAAAATATTCTGATGGACGGATGAAGCCATTATACCCGTTTGTTTTTAGGAACAAGAGTCAAATTATTTTCAGGTCAGCTGTATTTTTCCCAGTCCTCAGGGAATAACCCCTGTGAGGGCCTACAGGTTAAATTAAAAATTTGGAAATGTACATAAATGGCCTGAGCTTCTTATCCAACAACCTCCCGTCAGCCTGTTTTATGTAAAAAAAAAAAAAAAAAATGTTTTAAAAAAGTAAATAAATAAAATAAAATACATTTTTAAAGTTGGCTGGTTTCTGCACCACTTATAACAAAAAGGGGTGGTAACCCATATTTTACAATCAGCTTTTTTTTTCTTTCTTTGCAGTGATATATTTGGTGCAAATAGAATCAATTATGATCTTTAATTTATTAATTTGTAAAATTAAATGTAAATACAATCATTTATAGATCAACATGGATGGTCTCTTAGCCTTATTTCGCCTTTATTAAACATGACTTTCTTTTTTTTTAAACCAAAAATCACAAGGTGTTTAAATGTATACTCCAGGTGGTTTTTCTTACATCCATTTATTTAAAAATGCAGATGATTTAAAATCATGAATACTTTTACACATCCTATACATTAATGGGCAAAATAAAAGCATTTATGATTTATGACTGTTAGTTACATGACAACAATGAGGATCTTATTCTGCATTATGTTGAAAAATAACCTTACTCTTCTCCATGTGTAGATATATGCTATATCCATTAACGTGTAGTAATCTTTCAGAGGTTCGTCTTCGTACATGACTTCAACCTAGAGAGAAAAAAACAAAAAACAGTAAATATTAATTTAAATGGAATAAATCAGTAAATATATTTCACTGAAGTAATAATCACGGACCGACAGATTAAATGTCCAGTTTATGTTACTCAAATATGAAATGAATAAACAATGAGTGTTATTAAATAAAGACCTGGTAGGTGCTTGGGATGTCCATTTTGCTGCGCAGGAACTTCCTCAGATGCATGACTGTCATGGCTGCTGGACACTGCAGGTACCTCTTGTTAGCGACCTGTAAAATATGTCAGGATTAGTATGATTTCGATTTATATGCATAGAAGTACATCTAAACGAGTACAGTCTGGTCCACCTTAAAAACAGCAAAATACATAAACAATGAAGCTTTGTCAAGTGAAGACAATGTATCAGCTGATTTCACGAGAGAGGTGGAAAATGAAATATTCATCTCTTGAAAAAGGAGTCTGCGGTTTATATTTCGTTCTTATTTTGTTCCAAAGGATGCCGACAATAAACAATAATGCTGTGGTAGAGAAATCAACTTGCCGTACCTGATCTTTAGTCGTCTTGGTCTCCACTCCAACTCCCAGTCTGCTCAGAATAAAACAAGAGAAAATAATAATGACTTCACAGCTCTCATGTTCCAACACCAAACCTACATATGATAACAAAATGTGATTATCGACAGGAAAATTAAAAAAAACAATGTGGATCTACAGAATCAGCCTCTTGATGAAAAACACACTTTTTTGCTTTCCTCCTTTTTCCTACATCTTACACATTAAGCATTTCTAACTTATTACTCAGGCCAACAGCCTTTAAAATGTTCATTTAGTATTGCAGGGAAGCCAGTAAGACTGTCAACGATTGAAACAAGTGGATAAACTGCAAGAAAATGTAATTAAATAATTAAAAGAAATAAAATAATTCAAAAAATATCTTCAACTAATTTAATCAAGGCTGAAACACAGAGGAACAATATAATAAATATTTATTAGTTACTTCCTTAGAAAAAGGATAACTGATATCCAAAAACCATTATTGGAAAAAAGCCAATTTATAAACATCAAGAAAATGTGTTCAGGATCGAACTCAGGTCGGATATCACTGATTCTATGTGTTTATTTATTGTGCTGGACTGCAGGACAACTTGGATGATAAAGAGGTTGTGCTTTCTGACGCATCACAACAGAGTTAATAACAGGTTCAGCAACACTTAATCACTCAGGACGCATCTGATCTACAACAATGCAGGGCGTCATCTAGCAAAACAAGTCTTTTATAACTACCCAAATCTGACGGTATGAACGAATGAGAACGTCACAACAATATTACCAGGAACAAAACCAAAAAACAAAGCCTACCTTGTCTGATCGAAGAACTCGATCGAGAGGCTGATGATCTCGTCATCTGTGATAATTCTCTTGTCCTCGTCTGCCACTTCTCCACGATCCTCATTGGATCCATTAGAAGCTTTAGAAAACACACACACACACACACGCGCAGAGAGAGAGATGAATACCACGAAAATCAAGTAAAAAAAGAAAAGGATGACGCCTCTTTGAGTTAGTTCTGAACTTCAGTTGACGTGTTTTTCTCCTCACTGTGTCGACTGCAGGTAAATTAAATAACAAATTCGTACATGTGCTCTCTGACTTACCATCTACAGGGTGCTCCGCGTAAAAGTCTCTCCTCCTCTTCATCTCATCTGAGGACAATGAGGGAGACAAGCTGTTAGCAAGTCTGTTTACTTTCAGTTGGCACAGAATTAAAAGTACAATACAAGAGGACACATAACATCAGAACAGTGGACATGCAACAAAAACTACATTAACGGTTGATACAGCTGATAAATTAAATTATGGATTATTTCAAAACAGCAAAATTAGCATGCACCTCAACACCACTGATAAATAAAAATAAAAAAAAATCTGTGGCCATTTTTAAAAGTGCTCCTCTTTGACTTGCTCTGTTGTTTAATTTCTTAAACTTTGTAGTGGTCTTCTGTCTTGCAATGGTCTCTCTCAAAAAAGAGATTTAAATCTCAAAAGGACTTCCTGGTTAATAAATGTTAAATAAAAAAATAAAAATAAAAACACCTGCCATTGGTTCCACTTCCATGTTATTCCAACGTTCTACCTCATGAGTGTTTGTGATGTAATATATGAGACTTGGCATTGAAACAAGTACAGTTTAGCCTGACCTAATTAGAGAGGTTTGCTAAGCAGCATGTACATCTTAAAGGGGCTCTATGTAGTTTTTGGAGAAGAAATTCAAATGCAGACTTTAAATATTTACACTATAAATGAGGTAAAAATACAACTGAATAAAGAAGCTGTTCTCAGAGGAAAATAAGGTTCCCAGATCACTGTTTGAAGCTAGAAAGGTGGCAGGGTCCGCCACATATAAACAAAGTAATACAGTATGGAATTGTGATGTCCTTTAAGGTCAGTTTGGTTATTCAGTCATGAAAACGAAGAGTTTGTGTATTTAGGCATAAAAAATAGAAAAAAATCAGTCAATGAAGATCTTTCTCGTCTGATTAAAATGTCTTCCCCAAATCTACATAGTGCTCCTTTAACACAAACACAAATACCTCAAATAACAAAAACAAAAACACATCACCAAGTGTGACGACAGTAGCAGAAGATATGATCTCAGCTCAGCAACCGCTCTTCTAACAGATTATAAACAAACATATTGAAAAGCTAAAGCTAAAGATGTCTGTGTATGAACATTTGTTAGTTTTTAGGGGTCGAATTGTTTCTTATTGTCACACTTTTTAGTTTTTGTGCTGTCCCAATACTGCCGGCTGCTTGTGGATCAAACTACTAAATCAAAAGGAAGCATGCGAAAGCAGAGTGATAGCCGAAGGAAACACGTTAGATACAGAGATGCTTCTGCTGTCATGCTCTTACTTTTGAAGAGGCCGGGGACCAGTTTGTACACAATGTCCTGTAGAGTTTTGTCAGACCTTGAAAGGGGAAGAGAAACGTCAGTCAAGTCACTGCGATACTGGGATTCTCAAAAACAACTGATACCAAACAGCTGAATCGCTGCAGTTCTATTAAAGCTCATGGAGGAGAAGACATCTGATGAAGTGTCTACGAGTACATGCATATGCATTCCTGAATAGTCATTTCTCTTGCATTACGGCACAGCTGGTATGCAAAATATAGACATTCCTTATGGGTATTCAAGGCTTTTGAAAATCTCACACATACTAAGTGTTATTTCTGTCTGAATATTTTAAACCAATTACACACATGCTGCTCCAGCTGCTGAGTGGGGAAACAAAAATGAGAAAACCAGAGGGAAAGAAAAAGGAAACAAGCTATGTTCAAACTATTGCCATAGCTGCTTAACATTAGCAACACATACAAATCTTTATATATTAGAAAGGATATAAAAGCATGCGTCAGTTTAACTCATGATGAGGCATCTTAAAAAAAGATTCCTTCGCCACCAGAAGTAAATAAGAATCGATATCTGAAAACGAAAAGAGATAAACTAAAAAATGCAGAAAATTCAATATCCACAGTTCTCACCTTATGTTGAGCAGAGGCTTGGTTTTATGCACTTGTACATCACAGATGGGACAGTATTTGCTGGTTTCCAGGTAGCGCACAATGCACATCTTGCAAACTGCAAACCGTAGAAAAAGGAAAGAAAAAGCAGTCAATATCAGATGCCATCTGAAAGGATATCCTGAATCTGAACTGGTGACTGGTTTAAAAGGGCTTGATGCTGAGGAGGAATCACACTTCACACAGTGCATGTGCAGACAAGGTCCCTGCAGGCCATAAGTTGCTGCAACATATTCTCACAGTCATTCATACACACAACTCCATGTCTGCAAGGGAAGAAGTCGTTGTTCTGCTCACATGAGTGGAGACATTCGATGATGGTGGTCGCGTCTATGAAATATCCCCCGCACAGCACGCACATGAGGTGAGGGTTGAGCTCGGTGATCTTTATCCTGGTCGTCCGATGCATGTTGAGAGGAGGGAACAACAATCCTGCGTGGAAAATAACAGAAAGAAAAAAAAAGAGCAGGTCAAAACAGTGCGTGGAGGAGACACCAGAGGACCGCAATCTTTTACAACGCGGGACGGACCATTTGGGGAAGGGGAAAAAAAGGCTGCTGTTTGTTTGACTGTGTTAAAGCAACATCATCTTTTATGCTAATCCCGATAATAAGCGGAGGGGAAGGAGCGTCGGTGGCAGATTGATGGGCAGCAGCGGGGTCACCTGACCGGGGCGCAGTGACTGATCATAAATCAATCACTTCCACGGGATCGATGCAGGCTTCATCTTAAAACAACAGCGTTTAACACATGGTGACATCAGACCAAGAATAAAAATATAGAAAGTAGAAAATCATGGGTTTCATAGCTCAGTCTTGATTCGGGAGTATTCTTCAAAATCTGGGGTTAAATTCGGGGCTGATGTTGCAGTTTTAGTTTAAAATAAAAGTGCCAGAAATCCAAACGATTATAAAAACAAATCGGACCGATGGAGCACCACAGATGTCTGCCACGCTCCAGGAGACAAATATCCGATAAAATAAATACATTTAGTCGCTGGCTGCTCCGCTGTGGAACCAGACATGTACCCGAAATTTGGGTTGGAAAATAATGCGTGCGTAATGTGTGGCGCCCCGGGGTGAGTGTGGGTGAGAGAGGTGGGGGATGATAGGAGACACCCATTCACTGCGTCAGGTGTGCCACACAGGCTTGTGGGGAAACCTGCGCGTTTCTATGGCAACTCCCTTTGCTGTTTAGCCCACATGGCTGACCGCCAGTCACCGCGACGAGGCAGGATCTCCAACCGAGAACAGCGCGGGCGAGCTCTCCGGTGTGCGGAGCGGGAACAAGGAGGGACCGGAGGCTCCCCGTCCCTCCGCGCTCACAGACAGCCGCTGGACTGCCAGGCTGCCGACAGCACGGCTGCCATTTTGTGGAGGAAAAAAAAAAAAAAAAAAAAGCCCGTATCGGTTCAACGGGCTGCGGGGTTTCCTTCGAGAGAAGGCGAATAAAAACAGTATCCGGGTAGTTTACGCGAGCTTCTCAAATCTTTACGGACCGATTTGAGGAGTAGCTCAGACGCGGTGAACTCGGACAATAATCTCTGCTGTTATTCCGCGTCGTGTTTTTCATGGCGTGTGCGCGATAATCAGCAACCGTGCAGCACCAACATGGCCAGACGGCAGCGACCGTGCTGAAGTTGAAGCGCACACTGGATCATACTTATTTATTCAGCGCCATTATGAACCAGAGTCACACATTAGACCCACGTCAACTTTACCCAGGTTGTGCCAATGGATATTTAACTTTACAAACCCGGTTCTGGCAAACCACACACACCACTCAAACAGTGAAATAAGTCCTCCAGTGTCAAGTTATCATCGTTTACCCATTTTATTACGAGCCAGGAAGCAAACCCAGGCTGTCTTTCAAAAGCTTGGAAAACGTTCATCCATGTCGGCGCGCATTATCAAAAGCTGGGCGCCCTTAAAGAAATAATTTAACAGCATCATTAAAAGTCTAACTGTCGCCTATAGATTGCACATGATGAGGTGACCCTCTTTAAACACTGGATGACAGCCAGCCAGCCAGTTTCCAGCCCCGAACCCACACGGTCACTTCATGGTGCCACAGCCGGCACCATGCCCGAGCCCCGACCGGGCTTCAATGCTCCAACCGACCTCTCTCCTCTTGGCCGTCTCTCAACAGACCACTGCAGACAAGTTTGGAACAGCGACTCCGACTCAAAGGATGCCTCACACATGGATAATGATGGATAATGTCTTGGGCTACATATACGCAGGGAGCCTGTTGCGCCATTAATCGATTGGCTGGTGTTTGGACAACTGCTCTCCCTCTGTCCTGTGGGAGCTGACTTTATAAGACATCAGGTCAATCACTCCACAAAATCCACATGGACAGAAGTTCAGTCAGACTGGGAACGAATGCTGCAAAATGGCTAAAAGCACCAACCAACAACACGCTAAATCAAGTGTGGTCCAGACTCCCATTATAGATCCAGTTCTCCTACAGAAACACTGGCTGCACACAGAAGATGGAGCAGATGCATCACATGTATTCTTCCCATCAAGACAGTTCGGTTTAATCATGGAGTCGGCGCTGACAACACACCCTCAAATTAATGCAGATGAATCTTTAATTCTTCCAATAAAGCAGCAACAAATTAAGAGATTTTCCCCTCGGTTCCTGCAGTGACCCGAAGTCGTGCCGACCTCATTTATTCCCAAACGAGCCCAGTTCCTCCTGTTAAGGTTCCCCCTTACACGTAAATCAACAGCAGCTGGAAATAACCCAATTAAAATCGGCAATGGAGGAAAAAACCAACAACAAAAAAAAAAAAAAAACCAAGAGCTCATATTTACCGCTGTCTGTCAGTTTAGAAAATCTTGAAATGAAGGGCTGGAGATTCCTAATTAACCACAGTCGAAACAAACAAGGGTTACTTTCATTTCGTGGGTTAAATTGTGCTCATCTCACACTGCAAACCTCCAGAATCTGTGAGGCTGCGTTATCACATCTACATGGACCCGTGAGCCTGTCAATCTGCACACCCGAGTGAGGGGGGAAACAGTCATTTTAACCCATTACGCACACGCAGGCTGCCCAACAGCATTCATGAGTCGAATGAGATTTTTTTTTTTTTTATCCCCCCCCCCACCCCACCCCCCTAAGAAGCAGAAGCCCGCCTGGCTCATGTCTGCCTGGTCCTGTGTCACCACACTCAAGTCACACTGTCCGCCAGCATTTAGCCGCATGAAAGGGAAAATATGGAAATCCATATTGAGACTAAATGTCAACAAACAGTCTACGCTGGCCATAGCCCACATGAAATAAAGTGAATTTACCGATGCGTTGGCTGCTTGCGAGAAACAACCAGCCTTTTGTGAGTTCTCCTGGCCGACGTGTCGCCTACATTTTTTAAAAATTTCTCCATAAGCCAACCATCCATCTTAATTG
The DNA here is from genome assembly GCF_040436345.1 of Pagrus major. Classification (NCBI taxonomy): domain Eukaryota; kingdom Metazoa; phylum Chordata; class Actinopteri; order Spariformes; family Sparidae; genus Pagrus; species Pagrus major. The sequence goes on from NC_133233.1 coordinate 14,353,373, forward strand.
AGATAATCACACACCGACAGATGATGAGCCAGAGTGCGTGATGAACGATGATCCAAGTGTTTACCAAGCAGCAGTCACGAAACATTTATGCACAATTAAAATGGCTTGCCTCCTTGTCACGTTTATGGGAGCCGTCCAAGTTAAGTTAATAAATCAAACATTCGGTCACATACACCCAAAGCCAACACAGCACCCACTTCGTAACACCCCAAACTACCTAATTCTATAAAATGAAGACGCTGGGTGGAAATATGGGCACGGCAGGAGCGTTTGGAGCACTTGCTGATGTTAAGATCTCAGCCAACACAGCCTGGTTCACCCGAGATCTCCCACTTTACATAAATCCAAACGACACAAGGCGAAACCCAACCGCGATCAACTTATACGGACACGTTACCGAACACAAGATCGTGCCACAACGCGTGTGCGTGGATCTTAATTCGCGTTTGTGCCCGAGCGGGGAACATCTTTTACAAAAAAAAAAAAGTGGTGCGCAGACACACACGGCAGCTCCACGTCGGTGATCGCTGCAGCCACCGTTGAAAGCTCCACATCCACCGCTGGATCGCTGCGTACAAAAACACAAAAGCACCCACCCCGAACGTCGCCTTCTGCCCCCGTTAGTTAGAGACGATATCGAATAAGACGTACCTGGAGGCTCGGCTGGGAAACGGTGGGTCTTGAGGCGAATAGACAATGAAAGTTGGGAGGCGATCAGCAGAAAATGAATAGGAGCCGAGCCGCCATCTTGAAGCAGGCTGCAGACGCTGTCAGTGGCGGAGAGCGCACGGCGGACCGGAGCGCATTTCAGATGTGCGAATAAAAACTCCTCTTTTCCTCGCCGCTTGCGCGCCGTGTGCGTATCCGATTCGCGGCTTCTGGAGAGCCCGGTCGTCCGGCTTCGGCTCGGGAAGGCTCCCACTTCGGCACCGATAACTTTGCCTCCAAAATATCCGCTTCACCCCCAGTAAAATGCAGCAGTGTGTGTGTGCTCCGTGGAAACTGACACCGTCCCCAAAATGGCTTGTAGTTCGACCGCCCCGCTTTGGTCACGTGGTCTCGTTGCTTAAGGGTGCCTAGGAATTACTGTCGGTGTACGCTGTTTTTCCGAATCTACTACGCATGATACAAAATAACACGCAAAACACACATATGTACATGTGAACAGCCTTTAAATACCATAAAGCACTAAGCAGTTTGTGCTTTACTGGAGCTGTGATGACACCAGGCAGCTGCTTAAGGGCGCGTAAAAATTACTGTCGGTGTATTCTGGTCTTTTCTAATGTATGACGCATGATTTTAAATAACCCATCACACACGTTCATACAGTTTTGGTTGACTTTTCGGCACGAAAACACACAATTCATGCACTCATACGTCTCCTACTTGCGCTCAAATTGCTCTGTGATCGCGGGCGTGTGGAAAGTAGGCTGCCGATGGTGTTCCCTCGTCTCTCCGAGGTTAAAAATAACTGCGGCACACGCACTCACACACGTTCATGTCGTTTTTAGACACCTCAAAATGCCTCGATCCTCTCTCTCATATCGGTCTGCCGGAGCTCAAAGAGGGGCCACCTCATTCATCCGTGGTGCTTTTAAAAAAAATAAATAAATAAAAGACCCACGCACACTCGGTTTTAAAACACGTCCATGTGACAAATGGCTCTGCTGTCAAACCTTTGTCACAGGCTGTCCTGACATGTGCAAAAAAACAGACAACAACAAAAAAATGCGCTGCAACTTCCACTTGATGAATTGGAGTCTTTATCCCTCAGCCAGCGCCGCAGAAAATGAAGGCATGTCGGATGTTTATGGAATCTGAGCCGCTGTGGTGCTTCAGCTGCAGGAAGCTTTGAACTTTCAGCTGAGGTGGATGCAGAGGGATAAAAGAGGAGCACAAATGCTATGAGGCAGCTCGGTCCGAAAAGTCACAGATTTCTGTTGGGAGTTTTTTTTAAATATATATATAAATATGCGCCATCATCAGCCTGAGTCCTGCAGGAAAAAAGCTGATCCTCTTGTTCCAACTATGGCAAAAAAAATCCTCTTCAGGCAAAACACAGTCACTCAACCGACTCCATATTCAAACCAAACGTTTCACATCTCTCACACACAACACGACAGTGGAATTATGGATTTGGAAAATATTCTCCCCAACCTGATGGGAAGTCACATATCTGGGTCAGCGGTGAAATTAGTCAAAGCAGAAGGTGGAGTTTTATTCGTTTTGCTGTTTTTTTTTATTGAAACACAAGTTGGAATGAAATGTCACGTCAGTGTCAGGTACAAAAGGAGCTATAAAGAGATGAGCAATGCCGCTGGAAGCTGATGAAGTTCAGTGCTTTGTGAGGCGAGGGGAGCAGGAGGACACCCGGCAGGCATCACATCTGACTGGCTTTCTCCACACTCTTGGCAGCGTCTTTCAGCTTTCCCACCAAATCCTGAGAGGAACAAAGGGAAGGAATAAAGTCGGCGGAAATGATAATTATCACTTGAAAATAAAATCATATCTACGCTGGGAATTGTACTCATTATAAATAAGAATTAAGCAAAGTTTGTGCGCTCGGATTTTTTTTTTTTTATTCACGCTGAATTGAAGCCAAGTGATAAAGCACCGTGGATCTGATCGAGAGCAGGTCACACTGGAACATTTCTGATGATACATTCAAAAAAGATTTATTTTTAAATGAAGATGCAGCACCATCAACGCGATCTATCAGTTTCTGCAAAATCCATTTATTTCTGCAGCGATGAAGATCCTCTCCATGCGCACAAATCCCTTTCATTTATTGTCACATTTCCACAGCTGTTTTCTTTGGAAATCCCCCCCGCCTGAAGTTGAAAAATACCCCACAGCCATCAGGTCAATGAATCGACTTCTTTCATGCTGTTTTTGTTTTTGATAGTCCGAATAAAATATTTAAAATTTTTAAAAAAGACACGTGGAGAACAAGTGGATTTAAAAAGGAGGATACAGAACACACATGGAGCTGAATCCTTCCTCTACCTGTAGCTGCTCCATCGTGCAGGTGAAGTTCACATCCTCAGAGGAGCCTTCATTCTGAGGACAAAGGAACAAAACACGGTTCTTCTAAACCCACAGAAAAATCATCACACACAAGGACCTGGACGAAAAATGCGCTGGAGTCTCACCTCAGTGTCCAGTGAAATCAAGTAGACAGGCTCGTTGACCTTATCCACCTGTGAGTTCTGTCGGGGAGACAACATTTTTTAGGAAGTCGTGCAACAAAAACACAAAAGATAAGATCCAAATGATACCTCCAGTACCTTCATGTGGTATTGTAGACGCCACGACGCGTCGTTAACCCGAGGTGGACACCTTCCTATGCTGGAAGAGGGTGACAGTTACTGTGTAATCTGTGATCTTGAGTAAGTAGAGTAGATATACATTAAAACGAAGGGGCTCAGGGAGGTTCACTTTTATAATCCGGCAATAATCTAACGATCAAGATGTAAGTGTTGGACAGAAAACGTGTTCTTAAAAAAAAAAAAAAGTCCCCATGTGAGAATCTTTGGTCGATTATCTGAAGCCTCTCAGGATTCAATAAGAGGCTGTTTAACGATGCCCGAAAGTTTTGTGCACCATGACATTTTTATGCGTGATTAAAACTGTTTGCGTTTAATATGAACTGACAAATGTCTCTCACAAAGAAAGACACGTTTTTGTTGAGGACACGTCATAAAACAGCATTTACATCGCAATTAATCACTGATGTCTTTAAAGGTGCACTGTGTAGTTTTTGGGGAAGAAATTTTAAGATCTTCACTGACTGATTTTTTATGTCTAAACAAACTAAATAAACAAACTCTCTTTGTTTTCATGGCTGAATAAACTGAGTAAACAAACTGACCTTAAAAAGGACAAGACAGTTTGTTTTGCTTTGTTTATATTTGGCGGACCCTGCCACCTTTCAAGCTTCAAACAGTGTTCTGGGGACCTTATTTTGAGAACAGCTTGCTTACTCAGTTATGGAAAAAATAAATATTACCTCATTAATATTCTAAATATTAAAAATCTGTTTAAACATCTTCTCCAAAACTACACAGAGCCCCTTTAACACCAGTGTGGAGTGGAATAAAAATGGGGAAAATGTTGACCTTTCATTTTGAACAATTAATGAGCAAACGTTCAGTTGTAATGCTGCAATGTTAAACATATAAAGCGTTAAAAAATCTCCCTGGGTGAAGGTAAAACTATTCAGCTAAAATACAGCATCATCACCTCCACTAGTCTCTGCAGGCTTACCTCGCTAATAGACGGTCCAGCTCTGTCTTATGTTTCTGTAAAACACAAACATGCATCTGTGAGTGATGGACAAAATCAGCCACATTCAGTTACAAGAACTGTATGTAAAAAAAAAAAATACAAATAATAAAAAAAAAAGTGTTGGAGCTGTCACCTGATACGTGCTGCAGAATATTTCTATTCTCTCTGCACTGAATGTGAGTTCTTCTAGGCAGGAGCTGTAAGAGCAGAACACTTTAATCAGGAGCCGATTTCACCCAACTTCACTTGTCTTTTTAAAATGGTCACATTTTTGGAGATGTTTACACCAGCACTGTCATGCATTTTTCCAAAAAGGAGAGTCAGTGCTTTGGTCCTGTGTAGGCTGAATGTTGATGTCTCCATTGTCTATGTGAGCACAGGGTTTGTAATCACATTTCAATTTAGATTGTGGAGAAATAAAAGACAACCACTTAAAAGAAGGGGTTTTTTTCCCCAAGGGAACAGAAAAGAAGAAAAAACTTTCTACAGTCAAAATGATTCTTTAGCTGTATTTTGGTCCATGTTGGTTGGATGATCAAACACACACACAGCTGGGGTACTTGAATGTGAATGCCCTTTACCCTTCACTCTGACAGTGATCGGAATAACACCTCCACTCTCTAGTTTCAAGCACCCAAAGTATGGAGGTGACGATAAAAGATTTTATCTCACAATATGTTGATCGTGGTGAATTTTCATGATCGGAATAATGGTGACACGTAAGCTGTCTAACTCACTGACTTCCTGATTTATTTTGAATTGCCTAAACCTGTCACCATGGCTGAAGGCATGGCTTGAATACTGTATCTCCCACAAAAACAAGTTTTAATTATATGTGTGGAAAAAACGATGGATTCCAAACTGAAGATCATCAGGGAGGTGAGGTAACAACGGTTTACTCATCTTTTATTTGTGCAGGAAGACCTCATGATTTATGATTACTTATTTTAGACTCTTAGATTGATGATGTGCGTCCTGTAGAAATATTTGTCTCCTCACAGAATGTAAAGGTTAAAGTGACTCCAGTTTTTATTTTGAAAGTTTTAAGAATATTTTTTGGTGATTATCGGGATAATATCGTGAATAGCAATTATGTTGGACATGGCATTTTTATACCGCCCCATGCCTCACCATAAGACAATGACAACAACAGCTAAATGAATCAAAGCAATGCAGATGGGCAATAAGGCAAAGCTGCTTTTTTTATAAGCTTCAACCAATCCATTCAGTGACAAGCGTGTCAAATATAAATACAGAACCCATTATTTAATTTCCTTCCATTTACAGCTCCTTAACATGTTAAGCAGTTAACCTCTCATGACAACAATGCATGCAAGACATCCTATAGATACACATCTGGGCCACACAATCAGAACACAACACTGCCATTATTTTTCTGCCTTAAAGTTTCTTCTAGTTTCGCAGGAAAATAAGACAACATTTCACATATTTACTCAATTTAATTTATTGCTGCAGTCTTTGTCAGAGTCGTGGTGTTTTGGGAGTTGCAAGAACAACTTGATTTAGAGCAACATATTTCCTGTCACACTGTGTGATAAGAGCCATAAAAAGACAGTTAATAATGTGCCTATTTTTAGATGCTCACCACCGCAGCACTACATGTTACAGGAAGGAAACCCTGCTCTGCCTGATGACGCTTACCTTATCGTTGACTTGTCTGCGTTTTGTTTGACCGCCTCCAGTATGAAGGTGGTCGCCGCAGTGTGACTCTGCTTGAGCAGGATCTGGTCGACCTGCTTCAGCTCAAGCTGATCTGTAAACCACAGAGCAAGACACATTGTGCATAAGGGTGCAAATGTGCAGTCAAGAGGAGCATGCGGTTTTGTTTTTTTTAGCTCTCTATGGACTGAACAGACGCGTTTGATTGCTATAATGTGCGGAGCCATACTCTTGCTCTGGAGATTGACGTGTGGAATGGAAATCAATGATGATTTGCATGTGAATGGACCCCCGAGCTGCATCAGCCAGGGGTCCTTTGTTTGTTTGTATACTGAACATTTCACTTTCTACATCATTCTGCCATTAAAGAGGTTGGACTGCTGCAGAAAAGTTGGACACAACACCATCCACAGCCATCGGCAGAGCAGGAGCTGTTACTACTGCAACAGGAAGCCCTTCTGTCATTTTGCATCATTTATATGAAATGCTTCAATCCAAGAAAAATGATTTTAAATAAGCGCTGATGCGTTCAAGGACCTGCTAAGAAGCTGGACGAAGCTGAACGATCGCATGTGTATCCCTTATCAGTTTGGATTAATAGTGAAGGAAATAGTCTAATACTGTGTAGAGGAGACCTGATGCCAGTTTAAATGACAAAAGGCATCCAGAGTGGCCGTGTGATTGTGTGTCTGCTGCTGAATGTAAAGCAGGCAGCAGGAGAGGCTAACATCGCTTTAGCCCCGATGGCTGACGCGCGGCTGTCTGCTGCAGATCCTCCTCGCCTCGTTACAGATCTTCATATAAACACGGGGGAGAAACCGGTTCGGAGCGAGTCCTGGTACGCAGGAGAGCAATAAAAACCCACAAACATCGAGGCAGCTTGTCTACACTTTCAACGCGGAGAGAAACCGGAAGCAGCCGCGGAGACAAAAGCGTCGGCGGCGGCGGCGGTGGTGGGGGAAGAGGCGGCGGCTCACCGAGGACTCCGGGGTCCCCTCGAGAGGAGAGCAGGCTCCGGAAAGACACGTCCACCAGCACCTGGAAGCAGCTCTGGTCGAAGGCGGACGGGTCGGCGAGGGATTGCAGCCCTCTCTGCACAGACTCAGACAACTCCATTTTGTAAAAGGGGTGACCCACGACACGAGACCACGTGACGGATCAGCTGATGCAGCGTGTGGAGAAGCCGAGGAGCTGAGGCTGTGAGGCTGGAGCTGGAGAGGAATCACTGGAGGGTCGTCACGGAGGAGAGATGTTCAGGGCAACGTGGTGCTCAAAGTGGGGTCCGGGGACTCTTTAGGGGTCCCCGAGGGGCTTCTAAGGGTCCACCAGCAGAAAGAGGAATCATTTATTTTCACTTTGATTTCCTCCAATAAGACGATGAGAGAATGTTTGACTATTTCAGGCACGAGTTTCATAGCTTTTCTGTAATAAAAAATTTAAAAGCAGAAGTGTGATCAGATCAGGACACAGAGACAAAATCTTCTACACAAATCTAAGTTGTGTCATTGATGAGAAAAAGTTGGAACTGCTGGTTTAAGGAACAGATAGATAGATAGATAGATAGATAGATAGATAGATAGATACTTTGTTTATCCAGTAGCTTGTATGACATATACAAAAAACACTGATACACACAACAATATAAGAATAAAAAATGAAATGGAAATATAACAGTAAAACCAAGAATATGACAATAAAAACACAGCAGTGAAGTCTAAGTTTTAACTGTAAGATGAACAGTGCAGGTTGGGTGATAAAGACTACCCTGTAAGTGAACTTTACAACACAGAGGCTAAAGACAACCTGGCACTTTGAATAGAATTAAACAAAAAAAAAACAGAGTGTGTTCATGTACATGTTCACAAATAAATGAGAGTCCAATGGGAATATTTTTGGCCACACTCTCTCCAGTTAGAGCCACATATTCAAAGTAAACTGAAAGTAAAACAGGACACGGACTCTGTGGCCACTGCACCATATAAAATGTATTAATATTTAATTTGTGGGATGTTGTGCACTGGCTATACCTGGATACACTGAATGCAAACTGTTCGGAGGACTCGTTACAATCAGTCAGTGCCATATCACTCAGGAGATGGAGATGAAATGAAGCTGATGAGATATGTTAATTAAGACAATTAAAATTTTGTACCCCTTCTGTTCAGTCATCACCAGCCTTTTTACATTACATTTTCATTTCAAACAGTTAATAAATGCAATGCCAACTGAAACCTGTTACAGTTTAACTAACCAGTATCATCATGTTTACATCATTTTCTTTTCATTTGAAGGTTTGAAACTAGAAAAACCTCCTGGGTTTTGATCAAAAAATGGAGCTGAAGGATTTATAAAGGTGCACTTTGTAGTTCTGGAGAAGAAATTTTAATCAGAAGAGGAAGATCTACAATGACTGATTTTTTTATGCCTTAATAAACTAAATAAACAAACTCTCTTTGTTTTCATGACTGAATGAACTGAATAAACAAACTGAGCTAAAATGACAACACAAGTTCATACTGTTTTACATTGTTTATATGTGGCGGACCCTGCCACCTTTCTAGCTTCAAACAGTGTTCTGGGACCTTATTTTCCTCTGAGAACAGCTTGTTTATTCAGTTATAGAAACATTTATATTTCTTTGTTTGTATTATTGCCTCATTAATATTGTAAATATTACAATTCTGAATTTGGATTTCTTCTTCAAAACTACATAGTGCACCTTTAATTAACCAGCGTCATCATGTTTACAGGAATTTCTTTTTCATTAGAAGGTTTGAAACTTGCAAAAACTTAATGAGTTTAATTGATTTGCCCAGTTAAAGATCAGGATCAACAGTTGGAGCTAAATGATTTTAAAGAGAGGTGAAAGGATGTACTTGTTTTTAAAACCAAAGTACATTTGACTTGTGTACAGTAAAGGCAGTATAAGCACCAAAGCACTGTCTGCCGGTTACACTTTAACTCAGTCATCATAATGACACGATTCTCTGTTTTATTCTCCTGCACATGATGTTGTTTTCCATGAGCCAGTCTTCAGGTACAGCGCTGGTGAGCAGCACTTCTAAATTTCCATTATGTCAGCTAAAACATGTGTAATCAGTGTGTAATGCAGCCTAGACTTGGAACCACGTGACAACTGTAACTCTACAGAGAAAGGAAATTCCCTTTTTGCATAAAAAAACGCGACTGCATCATTAGCTGTTGGATTATGCTGCATGCAGATGGTGCAGACTGCTTTTTCACTGAGCTGAGAGCGCAGAAAACACCAATCCTTCAGGTTATCATGGCGCATACATGGACACACTGCTCCCCAGTGAAGACGTGCAGCTTTTAAAGGAGCAGTCCCGAAGAAATCCATATTATTTACTTTAATTCTTGAGTTATTCGGCGCAGTAACTCCCCCATCTCAGCTTCTGCGCTGTTAATTTTTTTAACGCTCACTCAGCAGTTTTAAAGTCATGTGGGGGGAAAACTATTTCATTGCTCTCAAATGTTTGCCTGTCCCGGCGGCACGCAGCGCTTTTATTAACCACGACACTCATTTTCGGCTGCATCATTTCCCCTATAAGTGAGACCATCCACAGCCTGTCGTTCATTATCTATAAATGAGGAGGATTGCATCTATTGCAGCGCGGCCACACACGCAGCAGCTATCGCAGTGACCTCTGACTCCGCGCTTTGTCCAAAGTCCATTTTGGCTCCGGGTCGGGTTGTGAAATAGATAAGCCTTCACTCTCTCCCTGCTGTTTCGTTTTTTTCTCTCCTCCAAGACATGTGTCTTATCTCGATGTGCATCCAACTTGTCATTACGACGTCTCTTACGTCATATCAGGCCTACATCGTCATATATTTCTTTTGCGTAAAGGTTTACGCGTCATCAGCCTTATGTCAGAATGGATTTGCTAGACAAATCCCGATGTCTCCACGTTTTTGTTTGTGTGCTGCCGTGTATTAAACCAATATGGTTACATGCGCAGCTTCTTAACACGTTAATGCAACTCCTTCAAAATAAAAGTCTTGCTGAGTAATATAATCCTGATATCGAGTGTCTGGTGAATGACTTTTAAACGCAGTACAGTCCTAATAAATCAACACTGTCTATGTAGCCGAAAGTAATCGCCTGGTTCTGTTTCTGCATTGTTGCCTTTGCAGCTTCACCCTCAGTCTGATCTGTTTACCCTATAACTGAACAGCTGACACAGCGTTTCTTTTTCATTATTATGCTGCTTCTCTGATGAGGCTATTTAAAGATTAAAGCGCACAAGTTCAACGGAAACAAGGCCTATTTTTCTGTTGTGAGGAAAAGCTCTGCGGCTGATCCTGTATCATCTGAGTCACTGTTGGTACAGCCACTTCACTTCTTCTTTTTATTATTTTTTACCTCTCAGTAGTTTATGTCACAGTTATTCTAAGAAATCTTTTCTCTATTTCATAATATCCTGGTTGAAAAAACAGAATAACTTCCCCGAATATTACAGCTGTGAGCTCAGAGGTGTTATAAAGAAGTCCAAACTGCTCTGATGTCTCCAGTTCAGTGTCACACTTGGATAAGCCAAAAATGTTTGAGTATTTGAAATAAACTGAAGTTGTAGTTGTGAGTCTATACCGATCTTTACACTTCAAATGAAATGAAAAATGATCGATAGCTTCTTCTTCAGGCTTCTGCTGACGGATTTTGTTTGAATAAAGTTTTGGCAGGCTGATTTTAATCTCAATCAAAGTCTATTATTATTATTATTATTACGATTATTATTATTATTATTATTTCATTCGCTTTTGTCGTTAATCTCTACTCGACTGTAGGTCCACACAGTCCAATAATCACTTTGCTCCAAGTTATAATTTCCTTCCTCTGACTGTCTTTGACATACTAACAATGACACACTGGAAACATCCCCTTTAAGAGGACGCTGCGGTAATATGACCTTGGGAAATGTGTGCATTGTCAACAACAAGGAATCATTTTCAAAAGCAGCTTGTCAGACGGACATGTGTTCAAATGAGTGCTTCAATTGGCTGTTTTGATGCATATTCAATTAATTGCAACAAGGCTTATAAGAAGCCTGGAAGACACTCGCATACTGTCACATTTCTCTTCTTTTTTTGCTCGCCATGTTTTTATCTCCACCATAAAAAACAAGTAGCACATGTCTAAAAAAGTGGATGCTTATCTCCGGGTGGCGTTAAGGATTCGTAAAATAATCAGTCAGTCAGGCCTGTTTCTGTGGTTCTGGCTCGGTGGTTTCTTTCCCCTTTTGTTCACAGCTGCATATGATAACAGTAAAATCAGGAATTTTGACCAAAGCAGTCATTTCACAGTGCGGATGGATCCCTTCTTTTCTGTGTCTGCTGAGGTTTGTGCATGTTTGAAAGGGAGTTGCATGTAGACAGAGGAGGTGAGTGGAGATCCAAGGGTTGACCTTAACCTTAATTAGAGGCTATTCAAGCGCCGTGAACGCCGCACAGCATCAACAGCCTACAGCGGAGTCATGGCAGAGAGCTGTAGGTTGTCTGATAGAAGCTGGATGTTCATCTTAACACTTTAACACTGACAGAAGATGCTGCAGTATAATTTCTAAATAGGTTAAAATCCATGCTCTTTATGTTATGTCACAACTTCCAATAAGTCTCAGTAGGATCAGTGGATTAAAGCCTTTATTGCATTAAACTGTCCTGTTTTTGATCATTTTTGGTTGTTGTTCAACTCAACAGCTCCTGAACCCATCTGGTCGTTATTATCTACAGTGTGTGACGGCGGAAAAAGGTCGGTGAGTTTCTTAATTTTGGAATAGATCACACATATCATTCATCTCTCATTATCTGCCTGACTTAAGACCTCACATGCAAAGAAAAATCAAGTTTAATCACAGAGTTTACTGTGTGATTTTCAGTTGTCTAGCCATGCATTTACCGTATTTTATTAAATATAGGCAGGAAGCGAAACAAATAAAACAAAATGAAAAATATGTTGGCAGTGAACATGCAGATAACTTGCACACAAGTTCACTAAGAAAGGTTTTGTCTAATATGTTGATCATAAAAGAGAAAGATCTCAATAGTTACTAAAGTAACAGTTAACATTTCCCTCTCACCTCTGTCTCAGTGTCTGCTCCATTTTCAAAATAAAAGTGAGTCTGATTGTCTTTGTGGATGTCTGTGTGAGCCTTCCTCGCTGAAAATGTTTTTTCTTCTTCTACTTATTGCAACCAAAGGCAGCTACATTAGTTGTCAGGGAAGCAGAAGAGGTTTTGAGTGGCATGTGTTGGTCTAACTATAATCCAAAAAACAAAATATAGCTTCAGACAGACTCACACCTGCCCTGATTTAGGAATATGCAATTCATTTATTGCCTGAGCCACTTATGATGCACGTAAAAATAAACACGAGGAATAAATGAAATAAGACGAAATAATAACTACGTGTTCTTCTATTATTTTTAAGCACCAAACACATTTTTGCTTGGAAAATAAAACTTAATTAAGCTGGAAAGATCGTCAAACCACAATTCCCAAGCAACCAGCTCCCGAGGGTCAGGACCCCGATGTAACCATGAGGCCCTCAGTGGAGAAAAATAACAGAATACACTGTAATTCATATCTGCTTATTATCTTAAAACTCTTGACTAATCAGAAAGTGGAGGAGGACTTAATTTGAGCTCCCGGGAGGAAATAAAACTTGCTTTTGCACTTTGTCAAACAACCAAGTCCGTTTAATCATCTTAGCACGTTTGAAACACTGGGGTTCAGCAACCTTTCAGCTTCATTTGCTAAACTAGATTGGACACCCTGGGACTAATCTACACTTTCCGTGATCTCGCTCAAAAGTTTATTTGTTAAGCAAACAAACACGCTGGGCTCGGATCCGTCTAGTTAAGGGCGTTTTTTTTTTTTGAAGGCAGCTGGTAGGAGGTGAAAATTGCTTGCAGGGAAAAACAACAGATCCAGAGGCATTGCCCGTGTGCACGTGTGTGCGTATTATGAGCGTGTGTGTGTGTGTGTGTGTGTGTGTGTGTGTGTGTGTGTGTGTGTGTGTGTGTGTGTGTGTGTGTGTGTGTAATAGAGAAAGAGAGGATCAGAGAGAACCAGAGAGAGAGAGAGATTTTTTTTTTTTTGCAGAGTGATTCTGCCCCCTGTTGGAAAAAAAGCCTCCCCATCCCCTCCTCCCTCTTTTCCTCCGCCGCTTTTATCACGTTTAAATTATTTATTATTTAACTAACAAGGCTGATCATCGTATCTCCTGACGTACAGCCTAATCTTCCAAGGCAATATTGCTTGCTTTATTTTGTGAGGGACGCGTCTGATTAAATCACAAAATTATGGAGGTGCAACAACAAATAAATAAACGAGAAATATCTCAAACGGATGGATTAAAAAATATGATTGATTAATCCCATTTAAAGGCGCAGAGAAGAGAGGATGCCCTGCAGAAAGAAGCGGGGCCATATAGAATCTGTAATTAACGTCTCTCTGTTAAGTACCTCATTAACTCGGTTATATATAGAGCTAATTAAATTGTTGTCCTGCAGAGCCTATAGCTGCTCTTCATTCAATCATTTCCATGTGTCATCCGTCAGATATGGTGCTGAAAAGCAGCGAGAGAGAAGCGGATACATCCGTCTGATGATGCTAATATGATCATCTCAGGAGGACAAGTCCCCCTCCCCGTCCCCAGAGGTCAGCATGGGGTCAGTGTCTTGCTCAAGGACACTTCAGCAGGGCGCGCGTCTGTCGGCGCAGCAGCGGGCTCGAGCCCCAGACACTGAAAAAGCAACCAAAATGGCGAGGGAGCGGCCTTGTTGCGTGAATGTGCTTGTAAGATGTAGCGAAGTTGTTAAAAAAAAATATCCCAGCTGATGGTTATTCATGGAGGTCGGGGATAGCAGAGAGCTCGCGCGCACGGTCGCGCGCGCCTCCGCGGCCGCTGGGTGGCAGTGGCGTGGTTCTCTCTCTCTCTCTCTCTCTCTCTCTCTCTCTCTCTCTCTCTCTCTCTGTACTGTGGGGAGCTCATGGAGGGCGGGGAGGGGGGGGGGGGGGAGAGATCATCGGAGGGGAACAAAGAAAGGAGGGAGGGAGAGTGAGGGGGGAGGCTAATGTGTGTGTGTGTGTGTGTGTGTGTGTGTGTGTGTGTGTGTGTGTGTTTAAGGGGGTACGTGAGGAAAAGGCGGGGCGGGGCGGGGGGGGGGGGGGGGGGGGGTCTCCCTTGTGACAGGACATATATGGAAATTTGAATGGCTCACATTCACCTCTACCAGAGCGCGCATGCCTGCTCTAATTCACCATCTCTATAGCCGGCACCATCACCACCATCACCACCATCAGCTCCCATTAAGACTTGCAGCAGCAGCGTCACCGGTTACAGGCAAGAGCCCTGAACGTGACAGATGTAACGACGAGAGAGAGGAGAGGCTCCAGGTCATAGGCGTATACATCCATAGCCTAAAAAAATAGGCTTTGTTACTTCTCTAGCTCGTGTGTGTGTGTGTGTGTGTGTGTGTGTGTGTGTGTGTGTGTGTGTGTGTGTGTGTGTGCGCGCGCGCGCTCGTACTCCGACAATAAAAGCTTTCGGGGTTCAATGTGATTGCAATTACAGCCCTTTAAGCCTGTCTATCAAAGTAACAATATGGCAGGCCCATGTGTGGCGGCGGGATATTAAATGCAAATATTACCTGACGTAAAATTCAATAACAGGGCTCATAGTCTTTAACCTGCCGTTCACCTTCTCATATGTGCTGCACTGCAATCGCATATTATATAGCTGTGAAAATAAGATAATATTCTAATATAACAATAGAAAAGTCCGCCAATAAAGAATATTACACATGGGCAATGTTGAAAATTAAATTATAATTAATTTAAATACAACTAATTAAGCCACAGTAAATAAAACATATAAATATAATTATGTGTTATAATATAGTTTATTCCTGAATATCTTCAGTCTCTATTTCTAAAAATAAAATTATATATCTAATTGTGTCTGTAACCTTTAATATACTGGCTAAAATACAAAACCATACCTATCGTCATATATCTTAAATTTCATCTTTTAAATTATTAATGATATTGTATTTTTTCGGGCTACATAAATGGCGTGAGAGCCGGTGTTTCCATGTCCGCGCAGGGGCAGCTGTTCCTCCTCCCGCCTGCCGGTGAATAGCAGCTTCCTGCCGGCTGCTGTCGCTGCTGCAGCCGCTGCCAGGAGCTCCGTTTCCCCTCAAGTCCTGCCCGGCTCCCCGGCTCCCCGGCGCGGCAACGAGCGCGACAGGCGAGTCTGACAAAGTGAGTGGAGTAGTTTAGCGGTTGTATCGCTTTCTCAAAACGTATTTACAGTGAAAAGGGAACTAAAAACGAGTGTTGTTGGGCTTTTTTCAGATATATTCTCACGGTGGACCCGCCATGTTTACCCTGCCGCTGACTGACTGAGCAGGCAGCTCGGGTCTCTCACAGTTCAACACATTTGGCTCTGCAATTCCCAAATTAAAAGCATTGTTTCCCTCTCTTCATGTTACACAAACGTATCTTAACCTAAAAGAAACCCTACATGATCTCACATCTGTTCTACAGCAGTGTAAAACCTGTGAAGTTAATCACTATACCGCTCAGTTTATCCAACTCTGCAGCCGCCGCTGTGTAAGTCGTGTTTTCCTATATGATGAGCCCATCAGACAGATCTGCCACCGCCACAACTGTGCTGCTGCTGCTGCTGCTGCTGCTGGGTGGTTTATTCAGAACTGAGCCTCGTTTCAGTCAGTCCACATGCTAAAGCCTCAATCAGAGGCAGAAGTCTGGATCAAAGTGAGCTAAGTGAGTAATTGAACTTTGTGGTTACAAAGGTTATAGTCTGGGTTGACATGTTGCCAGAAAAATCTGCGGCCCCCCTCCTCCTCCTCCTCCTCCTCCTCCTCTCCCTCCTCAGCTCCCACAGGTTGACTGTTTGTTTCAGTTTGTTTCAGTGTGTGTGTGTGTGTGTGTGTGTGTGTGTGTGTGTGTGTGTCCTGAAGTTTTCAGGAGAGGAGAATTTGTAAATGTTGGTCACAGCTCTGCATTGCTTTATATAATATTGATCCAACAATACAATTCATGAATATTCCTCCTTTCACCTGTCTTTCCCATCTTCCACAGCAGCAGCCCACTCTCAGGGTTGGCCATCTGTGTTGGGGTCCAGGAGGAATGAAAGAGGGGGGGAGGCTCTTCTTGAAGCCCAGCGAAAGTGAAGTTGTTACACCGGCAAATATATAACAGTTTTCTATCAGCACATTTGGGCTACAGTTCGTGGGAAATACATGTTTTGTGATGCTGCACTAAGAAACTGTCTTTTCTTTTCTGTTTTTTTTTGTGACATGGTGTGAAAGTCAGCTTCCACAGCCCCTCTTATTTCTGAAGGCCGTCCGCACATTCACAAACCAACCACAGTCCTTCAAAACCTCTGTATGTCTGTAATATACTGTGAGCCTCTTTATCCTGCAGACTAGACTCTCCTTCAGGCTTGCACAGAGGGACCTGTGCCATAATATACTTGAATTACGTGAATTGTGAAATACAAACTGAGAATTTTGATATTTACAGTAATATGATTTTTTCCATAACTGAATAAACAAGCTGTTCTCAGAGGAAGATAAGATCCCCATAACACTGTTTGAAGCTAGAAAGGTGGCAGGGTCTGCCACACATGAACAAAGTAAAACTGTATGAAATTGTCCTTTAAGGTCAGTTTGTTTATTCAGTTTATTCATTCATGAAAACAAAGAGAGTTTGTTTGTTAAGTTTGTTGAGGCATTTAAAAAAAAATCAGTCACTAAAGATCTTTCTCTTCTGTTTAAAATGTCTTCCCTAAAACTACGTAGTGCTCCTTTAAAACAAATACATTTATACAGGCTACAGTTTCAGCAGCAGACCGAACAATACTAGTTTAGATTTTTACATGCTATATGCCATTCATACTACACAGATAGTAGAATAAAAAACATGTTATTGTTCACATGTGAAATTAAATAAACCCTTAAAAAAGTTTTAATTATGAAATATTCAGCACACAGTTAATAAATAAAATACAAAAATACACACAAAAAAAATGAAATGTCCTTCATGCTAACTAAATAAATAATAATCTTTTTTTTTCTCTTTGGTAAAGTTTATTTATTATATTTTAGTGAACACACACACACAAACATGCTGAAGTGCTCAGGCAGGCAGACAGAGAGGCAGGTAGTCGTCCACTGCAGCCCAAATTAAAACGCCTTACAATCAGGCAGGGCGAAGGACGGCCCTGAGGCATCTCAGTTTCCTTGTGCAGGGGGTCTTAGTCGAGGATCAACTTTCATGCAAGCACTCCCAAAGAAGAAGGATGTTTCTTTGTTCTATCAGGACCAGCCTGCACACACAGCTCCTCTCTGTGTTTGACCAGAGAAAGAGACGAGGATGTGAGGAAGCGTAATTATGAATGAGACAACATTACTTCAGAAAAACCCAAAGAAGACCATTCATACACTGTGTTGCAAGGACATCCAGGGCCCGAGCAAGAAAGGAGAGGTTGATTATAAGCGACCTTCATTCAGTCTTTCATTAATTAAAGTTGCATTATGTTGTTTACAACATTTTAATCAGAGGAGAAAGATCTTCATGCCACAACAAACTAAAAAACAACTCTCTTTGTTTTCATGACCGAATGAACAAACTGACAACTCAACTCAATATCACACTGTTTCACTTTGTTTATATTTGGCGGACCCTGCCACCTTTCTAGCTTCAAACAGCTTCAAACTGTTCTGGTGACAGCTTGTTAATACAGTTATGGAAAAATAAATATTTCTGAGTTTGTTTTATTATCTCATTAATTTTGAAAATATTTTAAAACTACACATTGCTCCTTTAAAGTACCACACAATAAAAACAGAATATATTCACTATTCTGTTTCTCCTCCTCTCCCCTAAATGCAGGGTTAATTGAAGATGGTGATGCTGAGTGTATACGCATGGACTCATTGTCTGGCGATGCAAAATGCAGCTGATGTGTTCAGAAATGTGCTCTCTCTCTCTCTCTCTCTGAGAGGCCACCGTTGGTTTGTGTGGAATGAACACAATGTGGGACACAAAAGGAGCACAGCAGAAAGAAAAGTGTGAATCTCCACCTGACTGTGTGTGTACGTGCTTGTCTAAGAACACCCAAAGGTGCATATAAAGCACATGCATCCATTCACTGTCATGATCAACAAGCCTAAGCCGGCTGCCAAACAGACTGAATTATTCTGGAGTGAATGGACTTGCAGGCAGTTGACCAACGACGAGAAACAAACACTAACTCTGCTCGGTCTGATTTCATTTCCTACCCTCTCTGTCACTCCTTCCATTGATTGGCTCCTGTGCTTTCAACTAGAACCTCTCTTTTATCAATCCCACCCTCCTTTATTTCAACTGCTGTTTCTCCTTTTGTCCACAGCACCCAGTGATGAAATCTGGGGTCCCTGTGGCAACAGGCGCTCTTAGTGCATGCGTGTATGTATGTGTATGAGCGTGCATGTGTGTGTGTGTGTGTGTGTGCGTGTGTGTGTGTATGTGTGTGAGTGTAGTTTTCAGGGCAGGGCAGTGCAGGCAGCAGTCTGATCCATACTAATGTTCATTGATAGGAAAATCAATGGTGCATTGATCCAAGACTTGGCTCTGAGAGGAGAGGAGGGGTAGGGGGGGTGGATGCAAGTGTGAAAACTGGTGGAAGAGCAGCAGAAAGAGGAAGAGGTGGAGAAAGAACAGAAGAGGAAGGAAAGGATTAGGCAGATGAGTAAAGGAAAAAAAGAGAGAGAAAGAAAGAGACCACTGCAGGCCTCAGCAGATGACAGAGATGAGGCTGGAGCCCGGCATGGTGGCTGCCGTTGGGGGGGTGGTGGGTAACTATATGTGTGAACAACCTGTCGCGGCTTAACTATTCTCTTTTCTCCCTCTGTCTCGCAGAACGGCTCTTGAGAGTGGATGAGCAAGCCTCAAATGGAACCTGAGAAGAAAAAAAGAAAGAGGAGAAACAGGAGAGGAGAGGAGGAGGGGAGGGAGAAAATCAATTTTCCCAGACAGAGGCAGGCTGGTCTAATGGAGGTCTAAAAGAAGAAGAGGAGGAGGAGGAGAGGACATATTTTCCTCTGATTACCTCCTGTAGCCTCTCTGGCAAAACCTTGAAAGCTAGCTTCGCTGCAGCGGCCTCGCTCGTCCGACCTCGCTCGTCCGACCTTTTTGGCAGAAGGTATGGAGGCTGGTTGCTTCTTTCACTCAGCAGCAATCAGGCTTTGAGGGGAATCTCAACATGCAAAATGACAAGAAAATGGCAATTAAACTGACCTGACGGACTTAAAGGGGCACTATATGGTTTTTGGAAAATAAATTCAAACTCAGAATCCTAATATATACAATAATAATGAGGTAATGATACACACGTCATATATTATTTTTTTTCCATAACTGAATAAACAAGGAAAATAAGGTCCCCAGAACACTGTTTGAAGCTAGAAAGGTGGCAGGGTCCGCCACATATAAACAAAGTAAAACAGTATGAAATTGTCCTTTAAGGTCAGTTTGTTTATTCAGTTTATTCAGCCATGAAAACAGAGAGAGTTTGTTTATTTACTTTGTTTAGACATGAAAAAAGATCTTTCCCTTCGGATTAAACTTTCTTCGCCAAAACTACATACTGCACCTTTAAGGTGAATCATGTCTTCATAAGCAGATGTTCACATTTTTCTCCCAACAAAGGCGGAACATTTTGAAACCACATCTAAGCTAATTTCTTCGTCTCTTTCGATCTCTAAGCTGCCCTTTGCGGAAGTTATGTAACCTCTTCATCTCTGAGAGAAAAAAATGAGCCGGATTAAATGGATAAAGGTTCCCATTTGGCTCAGATGAATCATTTATAAAGTATAAAGGAAGGAAATTTGTCATCAGTGCCTCTGCCAAATTAAAGGAGATATCAAGAGTCCCCCGTTTGCCTGCGATTCTCAGCCTGGACGGCCTGTGTGACGTCATGTGACCGGGTCGCTATGTTCAATTTCCTGCAGCGGGCTTTATTATAATAAATTGGTGAGTGAAGTGGACATTCAGAGCAATGCAGAAAAATGCAGGCAGCGATTTGTTCCAGTTCTGGCCGAGTGAATCTTGTTTATGGCTCTCCTCTTAAAATGAAAAGCGATGGTGGAAATTGGATTGGATTGTCCCAGTGAGTGCATGTATGACAGCTTCGATGAACAAAGTATGGTGAGGTAAACCTGCTGTCTTTACCAACAAAGAGCCCAAAGTCTAAAAGACTGTGACCTGCCCAAAAAAAAAGGGGACCAAAACAGGGACAGATGTGGCTCCCCAAAAACCACAAAACCCCTCCGACAGCCACTGTACATCTGCCTCTGTAGATCTGCAATGTGCTCATTAAAGTTGTGAATGTTCCATCAGCTATTAAACAACGTTTCAATGAACTTACTGTACAAGTACAGTGCTGCTTTTTTTCCCAGGGAAGAAGGAAACTGGTGGAAAAGCTCCGAAAGGGGATTGAAAAGCTATTAAACGTAGCTGAAGGAGAGCCTGTAACACACTGTCTGTCTGTGTGTCTGTCTGTTACTGTTTTTCTGTCACTCCCTCCCTGCCTCGTTGGCTCTTTGTGTTTTTTTTCTGTCTCTCGGCCTGTGAGGTGAAAGTGGCTTCCATGGTAACGGCACACTCTGTTTATGCCACGACGTCTCACTTCATCACAAGCTGTTGATGGCTTTGATTTGCATGTGTGCCTATTTGTGTGTTTGCCCCCCCCCCCCCCCCAAACACACACACACACACACACACACACACACACACACACACACACACACACACACACACACACACACACACACACACATCATACAGGTGTTTGTGAGACTAATAGGTAAAACTATAATCGACAGACACATTCCTCTGTAAAATAAAGAGAAGTTATGTGAAAAAAAGCTCTTTAAAGGGACATTTCACTTCATTTAAAGCACAAGATCAGGATGTGATCTGTGCTGTAACGCCATCGTTTGTCTCAATCACTGGTTTTAGGTCTAAACCACTTAAAAAAGTAAAAATATATAAAAAGCAAACAAAACCAGAAAAGTCTCTCGAGATGTTACAGAAACACCCAACATGTACATTTCTCTTGTGCGGGGTTGAACTTTAACAAGAAACACCACATAAAAAAAAAAGGAAATTGGCACTTTAAGCTGTTAAGATTAAAAAATGTAAATTTAATCATACTCATTTCCTCATCCTGCGAGCCGATCCCGTACACTTAACCACTTAAATTAGCAGCAGAAACAATGATTATGACTTCTTTTCACCAAAACCAGTCGCCCCCAATTAGTGGAGTGTGGGGTGGTGGTGGTGGTGGTGGTGGTGGAGGGGGGAAGAGGGGCGGGGGTGGGAGCAGAGGAGGGAGGGAGGGGTGGAGGGAGGGGTGGAGGGAGGGAGGGAGGGAGGGCCTGGCTAGCCGGACCCCCTGCAGGGCAGAAAGGGGGGAAAAATGGATTCCATACCAGGAAATCCATTAGGGCAGGGAGCGGCGTGGAGCTGGCAGCACAGAGCGGCCGCCGTGTTTTTTAAAAATTCCTCATTAGGTGTAATTTCTAAATTACAATCAGCATGGGCAGAATGAGAAGGCAAGGATCTGACCAACTCATCAGGATAATCAGGGTAATAGCATGATCCAGAGTGTGTGTGAGATGAAAACCAAAGAGAGCAGAGGAGGATGGATGGATGGATGGATGGATGGATGGAGGGTGAATTTAAATTCCAGACACTGACTTTGGGATGTTTTTTCTGCTGCTTTCTGATCATTTGGTGATGTAGATAATTGCTGTGCTGGGGCTAAAGCAACAAGCGTATGGACAGCAGGAGTGCGTCTCTATCAGTCTCTCTCTCTCTGGGCCCTCCACCTCTGAATGAGAGCGACGTGGAAAAGCTGGTGAAAGTGAAGCGAGACGGACGTGGGAAAGGAGGAGGAAGAAGAGGAAGAAGAAGAAGAAGAAGAGGGTGGAGAGCGAGAAGAGAGGATAGAGGGAGTGAGTGAGGGGCCTCTGTAAGGGAGAGGGGAGAGAGAGGAGGGGAAACGGGAGGCAGGAGGAGGGGAGGGAGGGAGGGAGGGAGGGAGGAGAAGAGGTTAATTTGCACATATTAGAGAGGGCAGGATTTTTCATTAAAAAGAGATTGAAGTTGATATATGCCTGTGCGCTCCTGACACACTGTACACTCTGATTGTGTTAAGTCCTTGACAGAACAAAGGATTTCCCCCCTTCTCTCTCTCTCTCTCTCTCTCTCTCTCTCTCTCTCTCTCTCTCTCTCTCTCTCTCCCTCTCTCTCTCTCTCCCTCTCTCCCATCTATCTCTAACAGCCTGGCTGCAGCAGCTCTGGCAGCATTTTTGCAGCTTTATGGAGCTGTTTCATGGTGAATAGAGGCTCACACAGGGTGTCATATCACCTCAGGAAGCCCCCCCTTGATGCATATGCATACACTTATTTTCTCTCCTATGTAAATCCATGCCCATGCAGGGGAGGAGGAGGAGGAGAAGTGGCTTTCATGCACGTATGCCACCTTTGGATTCATGTGTGTGTGTGTGTGTGTGTGTGTGGTCAAAGGCTTCAGCCTAACATTTGGTTCTCCTTCCTCGCTGCAAACAGGAAGCACGAGAAGCCGACGCCTTTTTTGATTCTCATTCCTCTTCCCTGTGACTGAAGGAGGCGTTTAACCACGTGTGTGCGACCATACAGCTGCTCGTTTAGCTGCTGAAAGCACACTGTTCAAGGCCAATGTTCACTCAGGTAAGCCGATCTGATGTCTGCCTCTGACCTGAGGCGATGTTATACCTGTAAACTGAGACAACAGCAGCAATAACAACAGCACTTTTTTTTATGATCTGTTGTTTAGGACACACGCAACTGGTAACACGCTTTCTTTTTCCCCTCCCTTTCTTTCTTTTATCTTGTTTTCCTCCGGCCACATCTGTCATTCCACGCTGGAGGGTTATACCTGATCTTTGACCTTAGTTAGCGCAGCCCTTGAGACCTGTTTCACACACACACACACACACACACACACACACACACACACACACACACACACACACACACACACAAACACATTCCTACAAGCCTGCACACACACACACAGAGAATAGGAGATATTGATTGGCGATAGATAGATAGAGCAGGGCGGGCCTGATAAGGAGGCCATATTTGATGTTTGTTCTGGCTGTGGAGGGAGAGGCCGGGAGAGATTAAATCACAATGAGCAGCCTGCTCCGTCCTTGGCTTCGTCCCCACTTGAGGCTTTACAGGAGTTTAGGGGTCGAGCTTAAAGGATGACGGGTGAGGGATTGTGGACAAGGGGCGCCCGGCCCTGCTTAAATCCACTGTGCTAAGAGCCATTGATTAACATGCGCTGCAGCGTTATTCAAGAGTGTGTTTTTGTGCAAGCATTCAAACATTTCGAGCTTTTAGATGCACCACAACAACCGCTGCTGCCATTCTGAAGACAGATCTTTGTTTTGCCTCCCTGTGCAATGCAGCGGGCTGACTGACAGGCATCAGTACATGTCTGTAAGCTCACAATGGGTGTGAGCTCAGGTCCTGTTCCCTTCATTCAGCCACTGCTGCTCTGCATATCCTTCTGTTTTAAGAATGTGTTTTTTTATCCCTCCACCAGCAAATCTTAAACCAGTGCTGTCTGCATGTGACCTACTTGTGACCTATGTATGAGTAGAGAGGAGCAAACACTCAGACATGTCACAACAACATGTACAGGAAGTTTGCTAATGTTAGCTGACATTAGTCGCCAGACAAAGTATGGCAATAGAGACAAAACCCCTGTGTGTATTGAACTGAGCGAGGCTGTGTTTTATTGCTTATTAAAGGGGCACTATGTAGTTTTTGGAGAGGAGATTTTGTTCACTGTTTGTTACCTGCTGACAGAGCCAGGCAAGCTGTCTCCCTGTTTCCAGTCTTTATGCTAAGCTAAGCTAACTGGCCGCTGGTCAAGCTTCATATTTAGCATGCAGACATGCTAATGATCTTCTTATTTCACTTTCAGCAATAAAAGTGAATAAGTGTGGGTTAGGGTTAGGGTTAGGGTTACGAAGAGAGTTTGGTTAGGCATTAAAAAAGCTTTCTCTTCTAATTACAGTAAGACTACATAGTGCTCCTTTAATTTTACATTTTATTTGGATGAGGAAGAGAGTGTTATTTCCTCTTTGAATAGTCACACAGACTCACTTAAAGTGTTTATTTGTCTACCGTTGTAACTTCTTCCATGCTGGAGAACACAGCTCCAAACATATATAATGATACACAGTTTTATACAAGAACAAACTGGGGTTTATTAAGTGTTTATATAAATCACTCACAGGCATGTTCAAAACTGTTTTTAAACTCTTAATGAATGTGTTGAAAACCCATGAAGTCATATGTTGAGTTATAGTTGTTGACAAAGACATTAATAAACACCTTGAGACATACTTATATGTGCTTTCGCTACATTAAAGCGTGTTTCATTATTTGTTTATTGTTGTTATAATGATAAATGGGAGTTTAATCCATAGCTGCTGAACAGAAACACAAAAACACTCATGGATTTTTTTGTTTCTGCCTTGTGTAAAAACACTGGATGTCAGAATACAATGTGAGAGCTGGTTCACACATGAAAACACTTGCGTAGAGGGCCACATGTGCTTTAAATTTACATGTGACAGCATTTCTCCTGCCGGTTCTCTTTTTCTTTTTATCTGATTCCTGCTAATCTGCACAGGTATTCTTTTGACGACAACTTTATTCACAATGTCAGCTTGTTGTGATGAATCCATATCATCGCTTCAATGCAAAAAAAAAAAAAGTTCAAGGCCTTGTCCTGTTGATTATTACATAAATCAAAATGGACTAAACCGACGTTCTGGCAGCGCAGTGACCTGAGAGTCCCCTTTTACATATGACCAGAGCCAACCCAGGATCCAAATCCCCCTGGTCGAAAAGGCAGCATGTGTACGTATGAAAGGCTGTATATGTTGGCCAGTGTGTGCGCGGTCTCGAGGGTTGGGAGATTATGTCGACAAAAGGTGCACCTGGTGCTTTAGATTGAGTTTCTCTCCTCCCATTCCTCCCTTTATCCCCCTTCCATCCCCCTCTCCCCTTCTCCTCTGGCCACTTCCAACATTACCCTGGGACTTTTAAAAGATTAGACCACAGCTCTTATAATTGTGCCACTAATGCATGTCAACAGCTTGGAATGAGGGAGACTAATGAAGAATGCTAGATTTTAACGTCAGAAAATATACTTTCTAGTCATTTTATGCTCTGATACAATCACAGTGTGTCAGGGCAGATTATTGAGCTCTATGTATCTTAGATCTGCTGGGGCTCAGTAACATGTTAAGGTCTAATCTGTTGTATCATAGTGTAATAGTTAAAATGGCATCAAGAGACCTGTTACTTGGTGGTTAATATTCAGTGTTTGGTGCTCCAGAAAACACTCATTTCCTGGTTATCCTTTGTATAACTGAGACACTTTAAAGGAGCTACTTGGAAGAAAAGTTGATTTTTGAATCTCTCCCAACTAGTCAAAAACTGAACAAAAACTGAATCAACTTTTCTTACAAACAGCACCTTTAAGAAGTGGAAGAAGTGTTTAAATGCTTTACTCAAGTAAAGTATCAGTGCTATAATGTAAAAAAACAAAACAAAACAAAACAAACTTCTTTAAGGGCAAAAGTGCTGAATTCAAAGTCATACTATAATTAAGTATTAAGTATTAAGCAATTGTTTATTGTAAATTTGCAGCTAATATTTATAAAACTTTGTAAATGTTTAATAAATACTGTGTAGTTCATCTATAAACGTTATTGCGGTTGCAACTGATGATTATAAACTGTAACATTGGCCTTAAAAAAAGGTTTATAAAGTGATTCAGTGTTTATTAACAGCAAAATAACTATTAACTAAAGCTTAATTCACTATAAATTCACCATTCTGAATGATGCTTATGATAAAATGTTACTGTAAACAGTATTTTCAGCCAAAAGAGGTTTGGTAAAAGAACTACCACGGTAATAATTTACTGTTTTAGCCTCTCTGGTCATGGTGGAGCTGCTTTTAACTACTATATATAAAGTTAGGCGGCTTAGTCTAGTGCAGGGGTCAGCAACCTAAGCTAAGGCGTGCCACCATTGACATGCCTTAGCTTAACCAGTGGCACACTAGCAATGAGTCTGCAAGAGTCTGGAAATGTTTAATCCTGAAGAACAAGATCAATCATTTCAACTCAGATGTGGATGTTTTTGTATGCGGATTGCAGCATTCTTGTACAGTGCTAATTTCTGTTTGTTGTACTTGACTCTGCTGCCATTGCAACCAAATAAGAGAGTCTGCTGAAACTGCAAGTGTGCATGTAGTTTGTAAGTTAAAAAAGTCTACAGGAAGTTAAAAAAAACCAAGTATTTATTTAAATTTGTTGCTAATGAACAAGATTGGTGGAAGGCAGGTAGGGTTGATGATTTCACGTTGATGTGGATGCTTTCATAAGGACAGTAGCTCTCATATATAATTACAATGTTCTGATTATAGGATTTAAAAAAAAAAAAGTTGTTAGACAGCTTGCCTCAATTGATTAAATAAAATGACAGATCCTTTCGAGATTTAAATTATGATATAGTGTGATAATTAAACTAAATGTCGACGTTAAGGTTCATATGGCACCCGTTAAGAAAATTAATTAATTCATATGAAAAAGGTTGGCAACCTCTGGTCTAGTGTATCCCAGGCTGATTGGTTGAGCCCCTCCAGTAGGTCACCAGATGAATCTGAGGGGTCGACAGATGGTTGATGGGAAAGAAGGAAAAAGTTCAGCGACAGAAATTTGTTTTCATATTTTGGACCCTGTTTTTTTTTCAGGTGAAAAATGTGATCATTTTTTATCAATGGAGAAATTTAGTGGGGAAATGTTTGTGTTGTTTGGTCGAACTGACAACTCTTCGATATCAAAGGTTCCATAAGCTGCAATGGCTGGAAACCACAATAGCTTTTATTTTATAAGCTTATGAGTATATTATAGTGTATTAAGTGTATTAAAAGTAAATATAGCTGTCAAATAAAAGTCTCTTTCCACCATTAGACAGGATTTTACATCACTTATTCTGCCTTTACAAGCTGCTTTACGTCATGGGAGGATTATCATATCCTCCATGTAACACTAGAACATTTGTGGTTGCATTAGAGTCCAAACCCTCGATGGGGAAAAAGGCACATTTTCGGTCAATTAATGGATCATATTTCCAGTGAAATGATTAAATCTGTCTGCTTAAATAAACCTCCCGCCTTTCATGTCTTGCATTGTCGGAGACAGAGGTGCCACAGCTGTTTTGATGTGTCATCTTTATGGCAAATTAATTAAACATCTTGTATTGAGGCTACTTGTGTACACAGATGCTTGTCAGGGTGAGGTGCAGTTCATTTACAGCTCCTTTTTGTGTGCCTTTCTCAAGGTCTGTGTGATACAGCACACACACACACACACACACACACACACACACACACACACACACACACACACACACACACACACACACACACACACACACTTACCTTAAAAACTCCTCAGCCCTCTTTCATTGGATTCATATTTCAATCAGAGTTGATGCAGGAAGTTTAACACACAAACATCTCTCTCTCTCTCTCTCTCTCTCTGCTGTCTTCATACCTCTCTCGGCCCCTCGCTCCCACAGCATGTATCTGTGAGCAAAGCAACTGAATCAGCTGTGTGTGTTTCTATGTTTCTCTGTGTGTGTGTGCTCACATGTAAGCCCCCACATTTCCAAAACACACACAAACACATACACACACTAGCCTTCCCCTCCAGCCCAGGGGTCTCCAGTCTGCATAATAAATGAGGCCTGCTGATAGGTGGATGAACAGGGGAGGGGAAGGGCTCTCTCTCTCTCTCTCTCTCTCTCTCTCACACACACACACACACACACACACACACACACATCAGCCTGCACGCAGCCCATGTCTTTACCATATAACAGCTGTTGCCGTCAGAGAACTCCCAGGTCTCTTTACATGCTTGTTGTTGGCTCATTTATCGTGATTGCAGCGGCGGTTCGACTCCTCTTCAGTCTCAGATGTTCTGATTTCAGCACTGGAAATTACCTTCAAGTCTCCACAGGGATGTCTTCCTTTTACAGCCAACTGCAGTGTCCTTGAGCAAGGCACTTATATCCTCCCCGGGCCCCCAGGTGTTTGTGTGTGAAACGCTCCCTATTTCAGCAGCTTTCTCCCCTCCTGATGTTTATGAGCTAATCACGAAAATACGCACACACAGGTGGGGCAGAGGGGTGGATATCAGAGGATTTATGATTTGTTATGCATGCGGAAGCTTTTTAAAATTGCTTGATGAATACTAAAATCAAATTTGGCAGCTGACAACAAGTACAAAAAGACATTGCTTTTACTGTAATTATTATATATGGACACACACACACACACACACACACACACACACACACACACACACACACACACCACTAACCAGGCCTGGAATTATTTAATAATATAGACCTCTCTTGGAAGTAATTATCAGTAATGATCTGCCGCTGACTGATCTATTTTTACCTGATGATCAAACCAGATCTCATCTCAGATCTATATCCCGTCACATTCATTATAACCCCACCAGATTACATTCATCTCTGCCAGCACCACCTGTCCTTGTAATGGTGTTTCATTCTTCACCCCGCAGCCCATTCATACTGATGGTAAATACAGGAAATACAACGTTGGCTTTTGTCCTCTTTTTTTAATCCGGGCAGGATGCAAATATTTTAAAGCAGAAAGTGCATGTTGTTTATGAGTGTTTGTGCCTTTAATTTTTGGTGTTATTCTATTTTTTTATTCATTTTCTAACAGGTTACTATGGATACAAAACATCCCAGTAAAATCATCTGTTTGTCTCTTCAAAATAAATAAACACATTTGTGCCACAATTAGCACGAATCAGGCTTTTAAAACAACAGGGAAAATACCACTTGCAGAGAAAAAAAAAGAGAGATGAGTTTAATTGAATTTATACATAATCTAGTGCATTACTGTTCTGTGTGGGTCATGTGGCTTCCCTGCAGTTCGCTGCTGTGGTGGATGGTTTTCAAAATAAAACAACACACTGGAGGTCGCCATAATAGAGGGACAAAACATCACAGTAAAACAATTGGATCCAATTAAAAATAGTCATATATAGTTTAGACTTAATTGATTCAATTAAAACGTGGCTACTACAAGTCAATTTATGGATATTATAAAATATGATTGTAAAATGAGGGGCACACTGAAGGTCACATAATCATAATCTGACTTAGGCCTATGTGTATTTTTTTTTTTTTCAAAATTTTAAATGTGTCTACATCATGACATCACATTATACAAGAATATATGCTAGCTACATGTGTAGTATAGAGCAGATGAAATACACGCCAGAGCCACTAGGCTCTCTGTTTCAGTAAGTGGATAAAGACGAAAACATTTATAACAATAATTTCAGGAAAATGTGCGATAATTATTCTGAGACTTGTTCCTACATTTGGCGAGATTTTAAATGTTAAAAATGTCGTGAGTGTGGAGGAGGCTGAGGTGAAGTGTGCACGGTGGTCTGACCCGCAGAGCTGTGAACTCTTCCTGCTGTACAAACTGCGGCTGAGCTGCATTTCCCCTTCTGATAAAGGGGAATAGCAGACTGCAGAAAATAATGCATGCTTTTTAAATCTCTCCTCCCCCCCGTCACCGCTGAATGTATGCACTCCCGGGGCACGCTGGTGTTACCCTGCTGTTAACCGCTTGTGTGCGGTTTTCGGAGCTGCTTTCTTCTCGCCGGTAGGCAGCGGGGGAGGGACGGCTCGCCGGCCGCGCAGCGCTTCACTCCGCGCGGCAGAAGGGCGGACGAGGCGCCGCTGAGTCCCGGGAAGAGGCTGCTGCTACACGTCGCTACTGTTCAGCGTTTGTGGCCAACAGAATTAGATTCACTTTACATTATCTTATGTTATTTAAAAGGCCTTTTAAATCTGAAATACATTTTCACATTATTTATAACTTTTAAGGCTTTTGTTTCTTTGTAAACCTTTTAAAGAAACCTTTTAATTTATCCAAAATGTAATTCAAAATACATTAATTGTAGAGTTACCCTTGTGTATTTTGAGAATTTAACATTTTTATTTAGGTTTGTGCAATTTCCACATATGACAAATAAACATGTAACAACATAGATAGATAGATAGATAGATAGATAGATAGATAGATAGATAGATAGATAGATAGATAGATGTACAGTTAATTTTTTTTTTAACTCTTTAGGACTAATGTAAATAAAATGGGTTACATTTGTGCAGGTCTTCTATAATTGCTTGCAGTTTTATTGTCTCTGTAATAACTTGATGTATTTAAGTATTTGGCTCTCAGGATGTTTCAGTGTGAATAATGATTGTGTATTACTTTAATTTGACTGATTTTAACTGTAAGTACTCATACGGTACAGTGTGAATCAGAGAGATACAGATTGTAAAACCCTCTGAAACACATATTTGTATTTTAGGCTACATAAACAAAAATGATGTGAATTGACTTTCACAGTAAAATAAGTTAAGGTGCATCTCTTGTGTTATAATTACTGTAATTTGCTCTGTTTTGTGTTTACTCTTACGACACTGCATGTGTGTTGTGGCAGCAGAGGCTTTAGGGAGAGCAGGGAGAGACAGACAGAGAGGGAAGGATGTGTGTGTGTGTGTGTGTGTGTGTGTGTGTGTGTGTGTGTGTGTGTGTGTGTGTGTGTCGGGGGTGACAGAGGAGTGTCACTGAGCAGAAGAATACGAGCTATCTGAGAATGAAGAGGGATGAGGCTGAATCCTGCTGCTTCTCTTCGCCACCATTATCCTACAGGAGAGAGACCTGTGGGGGGCACACACACACACACACACACACACACACACACACACACACACACACACACACACACACGCACACACACACACACACACACACACACATATACACAAAAAAAACATCCACACACACACACACACACATACCCTGGGAATCTCCTCAGCTGTTCCCCTTACACTCTCCTTGTACCCTTCCTCCTCCTCCTCCTCTTCCTCCTAAACACCTCTGTTTGCCGGATCTGGTTCCACTCTGCACCGGATCAGGGCCCCTAGCAGCTGACTGCAGGTTTCTGGCCAGGATTAAGCCTCCTAATGGCAGCCACTCTTGTGATGATTTACACTGCATTACTGTACACACACCAGCGGCTGCCTCCTCCTGCTAATGGTTTATTACAGCGGAGCCTCTCTCAGCTTTATTGCTCTTTGCTGCCTCTCTTTGAGGCTGAGGTCTAATTAAATCATTTAACTGAATTACCAAACATACGCCAAAACCCGTGTAGGAATTACTCATGGCACTTGGTTAACTTGTTTTACGGTTTCGCTTTCATTTGTAGTGTGACATCTGAACTGATCTGAGTTTATCCAGGATGAGAAAGATGATCAATGTCTTGTGAAAAGCATGTATCTCCAAACCATCAGCTTGTCAGGGTCAAAGTTAAACTGCTGTGCTTTTGCAATTTTTCCAATATTTGGATTTTTAAAACTAAAAGGTTGGAGATAACATTTGCAAAGATATTTATTTATTTAGTTGTTTTTTCAACAGAATTGTACCTTATTTATTCTAGTGGCTAACTCTTTTAACTTAGCAGCTAGCCTATAGTGAAGATTTCAGCTTAAATGAGGGTGCAAATACATCAATTTGGCATTTCTGGGCTTCCAAAGACTTGGATTACACAGGACTAGCTGCAAGTGGCCATTTTATGTTTTTATTTCCAGTTGTTTTTTCAAGTTTAAAACAAGTCCCCATCTGGAATGCTGCAATGCTGTTTTGCTGTGAAGCTCCAGAAATGTTTTGGGGAAACTTCAACCAACTCTCCATCAGCATGGGGTGAGGAGATGATGACTGAATTTGCATTTTTGAGTGAACTTCTCCTTTAAGTCCTGTTCAATAGAGACATGAGTACAGTGTTGTTGTAAAATGTGTCAAAATGGATCTTTCTTTCACAGAGACAAGCCTGAACTGGAACTTTTCTCAAAATTCATAATCACCAAATTTGGACAGTGATGAACTGGCAGCATTCTGGCCCTGTAGTTGTGCGGACCGGTTAGAAACACACTAGCGTTGCATTAATCATGGGTCATAGTGGGGGTAGCGGTTGGTAGAGATGAACAATAATGGAAACTCTTAAAAACTTTTTTTCTCCAAGATGCTCCTTTTCCTGCATTCTCTGGCATTCATTTCCAAAATTTTGGGGCATTTTCCATATTTCACTGTTCCTTGTGTGTGTGTGTGTGTGTGTGTGTGTATGTGTGTGTGTGGTTTTTTTAGTAAGTCTTTTAAGTGTAAGTTTAACCCCCACTTTTTTGTGGTAATGTGGTCATTTACCATCATCCCTTAAATACATTTATAATACTTGATATATATCATGTTAACACAAGTACACAAGCACATTTATATTAGCCTAATAACAACTGATAATAACTTATATTATTTTACCTGACTTGTGAATGTAGTAACACGTGCACTATATGGTTGTCAAATCATTTCAAGCTGTGTCATTTGGTTTTCATGGATCCAATCAAGAAAACACAAATAACATCCAGAATCAAATCAAGCTTTCCTCTCTTCGGTTTCACTCTGTTTTGAGCTGTCTTGATTGCACTTGTGTCCTCCAGCTTTTGTTGTCTCTAAAAAATGCCAAACAATTAAGAAGCTTCATTTTTGCAGCAGGAGAATAAGGAAGGCAGGCACAGAGAGAGCCTGCTCACTCGGAGGCAGGTATCCATGTTGCTGCGGTGCATTCCTCGGTGACAGCAGCCCAGCTCGGCCTCTGAAGCTGCAGATTTCTGCCCAACATTTGTCTAATCATCCAGGGCTTAACCCTCCTGCCTGCCTGCTATCTGCTCTCTGTGTGTGTGTGAGGGAGAAATTTCCTGTCTCCTAACACCAGGGCTTAGTAGTGTTTTGACTTTGTGATCAGGCACCTGGCCGGGCAGCACACAGGGGTCCTCCATCAGCTGGTAAGCCCTGCTACCCCTGGGGAGGTTTTCTGGGGGAGTGTGATCGATGATGGACACAGCAGCTCTGCCCTATGTGTGTGTGTGTGTGTGTGGCAGGGTGGTGCTGCTATTACGGGGAGTGGAGGGGAGGCAGCTCTGATGGTGGAGGCTTATAAAAGAGATGGTCCTGGGTGGTGGTGGTAGTGGAGGAGGAGGGAGGGGGTATATGCTGTTTAAACAGCCTGGCTGTGATTGACAGGGCTGATAGTGAGTGTGTGTGTATGTGTGTGTATGTGTGTGGTGTGTGCACGGTGAGGGATATTTGGTAGTGGGAGGGGTGTGTGTGAGCAAGTGCTTGAGAAAAGGGAAGAGAAAAGGGGGGTTGTGTTGTTGAATGCAGGTTAGATTGTGTGTGTGTGTGTGTGTGTGTGTGTGTGTGTGTGTGTGCGTGTGTGTGTGTGTGTGTGGTGTGCAAGGAGGGGCGACTTAAAACTCCTGAGGGGGGTGAGGAAGGGGGGGTATTTTGGGGGGAGCAGGGGTGCAGGAGGAAAGTGAGCTTTTAATTACCAGGGCAGAAGCAGATGTAGCAGAATGGTGCCCCCACCTCGAAACACACACACACACACACACACACACACACACACACACACACACACACACACACACACACACACACACACACACAAACTGGTTGTTTCTTGGCAGCTGGAAGTCATCAGCTTCAGGGTGTGTGTGTGTGTGTGTGTGTGTGTGCATATTTGTTAGGACAGGAGCCTCGAAGCACATTGTTTAAATTTAAAGATGTTCAGCTTCTATTGGCACTTCTCAGCTCCATGATTATTCATTTCCCTCCCCCTTGTTACTGAATAAATCACACCTCGCTGCTGCCAATTCCTCCAGAATTTTCGGTATAATTAATGATATATAATATAAACCAGGTAAGCTATTACACCCTTCTGTCAATGAATTTAAAATAATATTTATATATTTTCTGGCTTATCCTCAGCGTATCTGTAGTCACTTCAGGGGTCATGATTTGTATGTGAAAAACTAAATTAAAAAAACTTGAATCATAAAAGTATTCTTTTTATTTGGGCTCAATTTTAGCTGTTTACCATGTATTACAGTGAAGTGTTATTCATAGGTGTATGTGTACTGTATGACGTTCCTGTATGTTATTTTTATTCTATTTTAGGGTCCCTTTTTAACATCTGTCCTTGGCTAACTTCAGCTCATTTTTTTCCCCATTGATCAATGGGCATGATGATAAATACAACTTAAAGGTGCACTATGCAGTTTTTGGGAGGACATTTCAGTCAAATTTAATTACATTGAAATGAAATTAAAATATTTTAAACAAACTAAAAAATCAAACTCTTTGTTTTCATGAATAAACTGAATAAACAAACTGACCTTAAAGGACAATTTCATAGTTTTACTTTGAAGCTAGAAAGGTGGCAGGGTCCGCCACATATAAACAAACAGTGTTCTGCGGACCTTATTTTCCTCTGAGAACAGCTTGTTTATTCAGTTATGAAAATCATAAATATTTCTGAGTTTGCATTATTATCTTTTCAATAATGTAAATATTACCTTTCTGAGTTTCTGAATGTATTTTCCAAAACTACACAGTGCACCTTTAAACATTCATGCTTATTTGAATTGAAGCCATTGTTACTACTGCCAATAATCAAGTCCATAAAGACTTTGTCAGCAATAAAAACATGTTGTCATTTTATTCAACTAAAACACAAAAATCTGTCGAGTACTGTATAAAATATATAAAACACATTTATGTGTAAATGGCTGTGTTGCCAAATAAATTTACCACCTGGACAATTAATGGTACAAATCTAATAAACTCCTGAACACAAAGACCAAAACGTGTTACTTTATCCATAGTGTTTCTTTATTTTGGTGTTTTGAAATACAATGTCAAAATTTCTCCCGCACCCCCCCTTGTTATTTTCCACTTGTACAAAATTGATCCAAACAAATGTGTGCACAGATGAAAACACGGTGCCCCCCCCTCCCCAAGTATAAAATGACTTCTCATCAAAAGAAAAAAAAAACAAAAAACGGTGCAAAACTTAAAAAAGAAACACAATGTCCCTGAACATATAAAAATAAATTAATACTTTGTGTGTCCAGTCACTGTCAACCTTTTTTTTTTCTGGTCCTAAAGATTCACACACACAAACTGAGGCTTCATTGGCTTTCCTTCACACCAACACGGCCAATCACAATCACTTATGTACACCAACGGCCAATGAGAAAGGTCTATGTACACTTAACGAGGTAAAAACTGTGCCACTGAGCACCCCTCCGGACACATTTCCTCCCCCCTACAAACAGCTATATACAGCCGCACCCCCTCCCCAATCAGCCAACTATCAAGTAGCTTCTAGCTTTCAAACACAACACAGAATAGAAGTCATTAAAAGGGTTTACAGCAAGATTCGACTGTATGAGAAAAAGACAAACAAAACTTTACACAGTAGTACAAAATGATGTTAGATTGCAACACCAGCAGGCTTTTAAAATATATCATCTTATGCCTGATAGACAAACAAACTCCCAATAAATAAAAAGCACAATACAAAGTTGGCTTTGATATTAGAGAATGCAGCAGAATAATATTTCCTGGTTTTTATTAAAGAGACGGCACGTCCAGCCTGACGTTAACAAGTCTTTTTTGTAATCTGTTGCCGTGGCAACGCAGCTTAATTACCAGTAGCGATGTAAGTGACAGGGACACAGGTAAAAGGAAAAATAAATCCCGCCTTCCCCTCCTTGGCCTCAGGCACTTGGGGTTTGGACCCTGATTGGCCAGTCCTGACTGTTTATGAGTTTGTTTTGAAGCGGCCGCTGCTGTCGGCCTTTTAGGTCCTGATAGGCTGGTCCTGCTCGAGAGGTAGCTGCAGCGGGGGGCTCAATCAGGAAGATGAAAATGGAATGACTTCCACGTGCTGAACACCAACTGCATAATTTCTCTTTGTGAGTCTGTGCCATGTGGATTAATGCAATCCCTCTAAACATTCAACTGGCTGTTTTTCTTCTTTTTTTTTCCTCTTTCATTTCACTTCCCTGAGTGAGCCCCCTGAATCTGGCCCAGAGAAGAGACAGTCAAAAGCAAGGCTTCTGCGGTGACTGTACGAGGCTTGGCTCACTGACATTAATGGATCTGCGCAAACGGAGTGAAAGAGACACGGGAAGAGAGGCAACGGCGAGAACATGTGGGATATTTTCACGATTCCCCCTCAGGACCACTGCGAGACAGATGTCAAACATACATCTGCTACTGTTAAGTCCTGTGGTAGGGAATTGTAGTTTTTTATATTCATGTATTTCTGCTATTTTTTTTTCTTTTTACACTTGTGGTACAGTGTGTGTGTTGTGCTAGCTTGTGTGATAGCTGAGGCCCCTGAGAGAATGAGACAGCAGAGAGACTAGACGGAGAGGGATGCAAGTGTGGAGGATGGGGAAGCGGTGAGGGAAATGTGGAAGCAAAAATTTTTTTAAAACGTGACACAGTAACAAGAGAAAGACGAAATGTGAGGAGGAAGCAGAATAATGAGATTAGAGAAGAAGAAACTAAAGCTAAAGCTGACCTGTTAGTCAACTCACCCGTTGAGAGACGAGAACTGAAGCTAAGCTGCTACCAGTGATATGAAATGAAAATAATTATCTCAACAGTGACATAATAAGAACCTGAAGCAGCGCTAAAGCTATAAACTAAATCTAAAATTGGATGGAAATAAATAATAAAAATGAAGACAGTAACCTGAAAAGTTGTAAAAATAAACCCGGAAAGGTAAACTAGAGCGTGCTAATGTATTAGCACAGATTACTGGAAAGAAAAATCTACCAGGAACACAAAATGTTCTCATCAATAAACTACAAAGTTGACCAACAGTCAGATCTCCCGAAGACTCTGCATATTTATTTATAAAACAAAGCAAAAAAAACCAAAGAAGAGCATTTGCCGTCATGTCTTCTCCTGCCCCGCGACGCCCATAGCCTTCTCCGCTAGCCGCGGCTTCTGTGCCCCCGAGGCGTGTGTGTCAGGGTGTGCGTGCTGCAGCGCCAGGAAGGGGTTGGCGGTGATGGCGCCTTGGCCCTGGCTCTGGGCGCCGGGCAGCAGGTTGTTGATGGGCAGCTGAGCGGAGGAGAGCGGGATGGAGGGAATCTGGGCAG
Source organism: Pagrus major (assembly GCF_040436345.1). Lineage (NCBI taxonomy): Eukaryota > Metazoa > Chordata > Actinopteri > Spariformes > Sparidae > Pagrus > Pagrus major. The sequence goes on from NC_133233.1 coordinate 14,390,643, forward strand.
AGGAGGAGAGGGACTGCAGCTGCTGGAGGTCCTGCTGCTGCTGCATCAGTTGGTAGAGCAACACCTGCTGCTGCTCCTGGGGGAGAGAGATGGAGGGAGGAAGGGGGGAGGGAGGAGGATAAAATTAGTGAAAGTTTCAGACAAGGAAAGAAGGAGGACGAAAAATGAGGGATTAACAATAGTTAATCTTGGAGGAAAGTTGTAGCTCAGTGCCTTTGTGTGTGTTTAACTGTGTGTGATAGCGGTGTGTGTGTTGGTGTTGTGTGCGTGTGTGTGTGTGTGTGTTTCATACCGCTGAATGCTGCGAGGACAGCAGCTGCTGGAGCTGATGCTGCTGCAGGATGAGTCTCTGCTGCTCCGACAGCAGGCCGAGCCGCGCAGCGCTGACGAGACAGAACACAACACAGTAAACAAACTGTTGTCAAAAAAAACCCTAACATTTTACTACACAACTTAAAGACATTAGAGGTTTACACCAGGGACTGTAAAATGCAACACACATAAAATAAGTATGTCAACTTATAAACCCACAGACAACAGAAGTATTTACATGTATTGCTGTTTATGTATTTATTTATTAAGAAAGTCTTAATGAATTTAACTTTGCAGAAAAGCAAGAAAGTAATATAGCTTAAAGAGGATATGAATGCACATAACTACACACACAACACGAGCAGTACTGTGACATCTTCACACACTCTCCTCTGACAGACTACAGGTTGTAACAGACTTCTGTCTCACCTGTTCTTACTAGTTGCTGAGCTGCTACAATCCGACACGCAAGCAAGAGGAAAGAAAAAGGAGAGGACGCAATAAAGTTCACATTCAAACATCTTAAGAAACCACGAGATGAGGTCGGACGCTTCCTCACGTTAGGAATGAGAAAGCTTTCTGGACGCACCTGTTATTAACGGGCAACGTGACGCCCGTAGATGCTCCTGTGGGGTGTGTGTGAGGGCTTGCGGTGCCCGCCGGCGTCTGGATCACCCCGTTCAGCGCCCCGACGATTCCCCCCATTCCCAGCGCGTTCCCTGCACCCAGAGCGCCCATCAGCCCCGCTACGCCGCCCAGCCCGGCCGGGGCCGCTCCCACATTGGTGACGCCGTTCAGCTGCGGCTGGGGCGGGCTCTGGGAGACAGAGGGAGGAGTGGAGAGGGACGAGGTGGAGCCACTACTGCTGTGGCCACCACATGACGTACTGTCCTGAGAGAGAAAGAGAGGAGCATCTTCTCTTTAATTACTGGGGATCAGGGGCTAACTCAGTGATTACATTAGTGATTTGTTGCTGACCATCATGTGTTTGTTAGGGGTTTGTTGTTACCTGAGCTGCCGCAGGTAACGATGAGTCAGTCGCTCCAAGGTGGGCTCCTTTCACATCTGCAACACAAATGAACACAAGTTTAGTATTAGCTTTAGTGTCTGCTGATTAATTTATCAGTTAATCAATAATCTTTTTGTCTGAATAAGTAATAATAGATGTTATAATTATTCGGATTTTTCTGCACAATCTTGCATTAATAACAACTGTAACTGCAAATGACTCCACCAGGTTTGTTTCACTGTAAAATATTTATAAAGTCAAGTTTTAGGTTTGTGTGTGTACCAGAGGAGGCCGTGGAGGGGGTGAAAGGCACTGATAGCTGAGCGCTGAGAAGCTGCAGTCTCTCCTTCTTCATGGTCAGAGTTTTAATCTGCTCCTCCAATCTCCTGTTCTCCTCCTGCAGCTGGTGGAGGGACTTCAACATGCCCACCACTGAAAGAGAAGGAGAAAACTCATTGATCTGATGTGATTGATCTGAGGGGAGCGGAAGCACTTTCTGCTTCCTGCTAAAAAATATTTACTGCTGTCCGGTCGTGTGTGAGATAAATAAAAATGATCGTTCTGTGGCAGGGCGAGGTCAAAGCAGACCTTTCAAACCTAAACTTAACGATGTCCTGACTTCCTGACAGGCCACTCCTTCCTTAAGGCACACCCATGCAACTCGGTGACTGATTGGACAGATATACTCCACAGAGGTCAGAGGTCAAGATCAGCTACAGAACAGTGACCCTGGTGCCTGTGCAGACTCAGCATAGAGGAGTCGGCGACACAGAAACTTAAACCTGACTTGTCCAAATGAAGGACGACCTTTCGAACAACTGGGTCGCCTTCCCTTTTTTCATTTTCACTTTATAGATCCCTGCAGGGATGCTCAGGTAGGGAGGTAACTGACAGAGATGCAACAATAACAGATAAAGTGAGGAAGTGACTGAGGAGACGGAGCGAGAGACTGAGCAAATGGCAACAGCTAGAAGGCAGAAGGGCGATGGATCAATGGATAGGAAGTGAGAAATGAGGCAAACAGGGAAAAGGTGGAGATAATGATTAGCTGTAGTGTGTGTGTGGGGAAGAGTATTGAACCACAGAAATGTGCCAAATGTGCTACAACTACTGAAAGCTGACAGCGAATGTCTTGTCAGATTTGTAATCTTGTTTATAGGGCTTGGCAATAATTTGATATTATATCATTGTCATGATATGAGACTACATTAACAACATTATATTTATAAAATACAGCACATCAAACTTTGTCACAAAGAAAACTAAAAAATGTCCAACAATGTTTCTTTGTGTTTCCAAAGTCTGCAAAGCTTTATCAAAATGGAGGCAACATTCAACGTTTATCATTATAAATACTAAGTAGGAACTAAAAAAACAAAGAAAACAAATGAATGAAAGAAACTTCTGTTTTTTTCTTTTGTTAATCAAAAAAAGTTCTCTGAGCAAGGTAGCAAAATAGATATAATATTGATACTAGACTTGGAAATCATACCCAGCCATGTGTGTATGAGCACATTCTCATGCACCATCAGGTGTGTTTCAGTGTGTAGGCGTGTGTGGTGTGTATGTGCGTGTCCTCACCGTCTCCCTGCGCTCCCTGCTGCAGCAGGAAGCTCTGCCCCTCGTTCCACTGTCTCTCCAGGAGCTGCTCTATGCTGGTGGCCACCGGGGGCACAGCCTCACCGCCGCCGCCTCCCCCCGCCCCTAGCAACCCCGGCCCCAGCAACGACCCCGAGGAGTCATAGCGGATCTGCAGGCCGCCAATGGGAGAGCTGAATGAAGGGAGCGAGAGGGAGAGAGAGAGAGAGCATGGATAGAAAAGGAGAGATAGAGAGGTCAATGGGGAGATTAACGACCTAACATAAACGTCAGACAAACATAGACACTGCTGGCTATAAAACTACATCAATTTGTTGTTACAGTGGCCTCTAATGAAAAGGGGCCAGGCTTTCTGTCTGTGTGTGTGTGTGTGAGAGACAGAGAGAGAGGAAGAAAGAGGACGTGCAAGAGGGAGACAGAAAGAGGGAAGTGGACTGTCTTGATGTGATAAATCTTGGTGTGTGTGCTGAGACAATCTGTTGAGTGTGAAAGAGGGGAAATGAGGGACAGCAGGAGAGTAGAGGGGACGGAGAGGTGCTCAATGTGGAGAAAAAGTGGAAAAAAGTTGCTATTGCTGTCTGTTTTTCACTTTTAAATCACACCGCAAACGTAAACACACTGCGATTTTGTGTGTCAATGCCACAGCGTCGAAGTTTGGATTAAAAAAATGTATCAACTACATTTATAATAAGACATTAAGCACATTAAGTAATCCTCAATGAATTGAAAATGATGTCAAATAAGCTACTTTCAACACTTTCTCTGTTACAATATTTAAAAATCAAATGCCAACCATCCCACACAAATTATGTCTCTTAAATTAAATCTGCCAAATAATGAAAATTCTGACCAACCTCATCAAGTGACATTATTCCTTCCCACAAAGACGTAGAAACAAACAAAAATAGATTTCTACTGTCAACACTCCCATCCTGAAAGATCCGTGCAAATGTTCCCAAATTAAGGTGATGCGGAAAATCATCGGATTGTCCTTCGTCCATGTGTGATCAAACCAAGAAAAAAAAAAATTTAACTGGAGTTGAAGGATGGTTGCCACCTTCAAAAACACAAGTTATCGTTCGCTGGGAGAGCGAGAATTGCCTGTAGGGGTGAGAGCGAGAGGGAGAGTGTGCATGTGTGTGTGTGAGGAGTGAGAGGAAGAGAGAGGAGACGAGGGGCCAGCGGAGGGAAAAGCAGAAAGAAGGGGGGATGGGTGAAGGAGGGAGGGGAGGGAGGGGGGCAGTGAGGAATGTAAATGGGGAGGGCATCTGTGTGAGTGTGTGCGAGTGTGTACTCACCGCGGGGTGGTCTTGGGAGAAGCTCTTATGGAGAAGCCCTGAGCTCCGACGCTGCCGTCTCCTGCCTCCTGATCTACACACACACAAACACACACACACAAAAATCAATTGTACATCTAAGACCAAGTCCTCACTTAGCTGGCTAAAGTTGAAAACAGTATTTTGTGAACATGACGAGCTTCCACAGCAGCATTCTCAGCTCAGTCTTGTAAAGATCACTTGTCTGCAAGCAGGAAAAGAGTTGAAAGTCTTGTTTGTTTTATTTGACGAGTAAACAACAAAACTGTGCATCACAGCCAACATCTGGTGAGCAGTGACACCAACAGTCTGGTTATTGTGCGTTTGTACTGAGTTTGTACTGGTTAAACTGGTTCTGTGCCATCCACCTCACCTACACTGAGTTTTAAACTCACAATTAAAATTGTCTCATTTACATTTTATTCCTGTCTTTGCCTTACAGAACAAGGAGAAAACATTAGATTGTTGATTTTAAATATTACCAGTTACACCTAACATTGTTTTATAAGATCGATATTTTATAATATGGAGGAACAATTAATCAAATTATTATTAAAATCACAATATGGCCAAGTGCAACATCCAAATCGCAGGAGCGACTTAAGAATAGGAACAAATCCTATTCTTAAGTTGCACAGGAACATGACCGTTACCACTTAAATCATGACTCACAGGTCTATTGCAATATCTGTCAAGATAAACAAAACTTTTTTAGTTGTTTGCACATTGTTCGGCCCTTTAACTAATTGTAAGACAATTTCTCATGAATACAATTTTGAGCTGATGACTCCAGCTGCAAAACACTGTTGACAGGAAGGATTATCATATGCTCTATATCTGTAACCGGTTTTGACGGCACATTAACACAGCTCTCCCAAATCCCAATATATATATACGTTATTTGACAAACACGTGTGTATTTGAATTGCTTTTATTGCAGGATTTTCCCTACAATTATAAGGATTGGGCGCAGCACCCGAGCTGTATTGGGCACCACATGAGCCAAATGAATGGAAAATCAAGTGGAGAGCTTCAAAACTAACTAAATGGCTTTTTCCAGACCTAATGGTTGTAGTTAGTTCCCAGTAGACTTCTTTAACAAGTTGTATCATTAAGACTTTTTTCTGGCTTTTCCAATTTTTTTTTTACACATATAATTATTGTCCAAAATGATGTGAAATCCAAATTAATGTCAAATCCTTCCAAACCCCTCACCAAATTCCTGCACCTAACTCTTCCACAAACCTAGGGAAAACATTGTACTGGAGTTTCAGCCCTCGGGTCTGATTGCCCCTAAACATATGGCACTATGTAGGATCACATACTGTATTTTTCTGGATGGCAACCGAAAAGCAACAGTCCAAGAACCCATTTTAGTCCAAATCATTTTAAAAAGTTGAGCTGACTCCCTGTTGAACAGTTTAAACCTTATTATAGTCTGAAAGGTTTTCCAAGGTCTACTTACAAGTTATTTCAGCAGGTATTTTCAGTATGTTTGGGAATCTCAAGGCCTAAATACGAAAGGCTAGTGTTCTGAATTCCTGAAACAACCCAGTCTTACAAGCAGAGCAATGTAGGGAGAAGCACATTTCTGTAGTTTTCTCTGAATTTATTATTTTTTTTTAAATGAGAAAATGGTGGCTGACGTACATGCAGTGAAACATCCTTGTTTTGGACTTTTTCTCGTGTGTTTTTGTTAAATGAAATTCATGATCGGATAATATCATAATATGTGATTTTAGTAGCACATACATGACATGCATGCAGATCATTTTCATGATTAATCATTTATAAAATGTCAAAAAAAAAAGAAGAGAGAATCCAAAGTGACATCTTCAAAATGCTTTTTTTGTCCAACCAACAGTCCAAAACAAAAAAACTCTTCATTAACTATCATCACTGACACAGAAAAGCAGCAAATCCTTACAATTAAGAAGCTGGGACCAGCAAATGTTTGACAATTTTGCTTGAAACTGACTTAAATGGTGAATCGATTATCATTATAGTCATTATTTTTACACACATAGCAGTGAGGTCTGTGGGATCCTAAAGAATGAGAACGTAAAGCCAGTGTTAACAAAACTAAGGGGTTAACTTTACTGCCACTCAGCCCCTGACCAGGCTTACAGTACATGATTTTCACCTTCCCACTGAAACACAATGCAGTTGTTCTGAGATTTATCCACTCTGAACAGCTCAGCTTTGGGTGAGAAAAAGCAGACTTAGTGGCAAAACAACGAGAAAAGCTTGTAAATGTATCTGCTGTACTGTGGACATACTGTAATACTTATGGATCTGCAACCTCCCAAACTTTGTCTTTCTTCCTCTGGATCTCTTTCACACGAGCCTTCATTCAAACTGCATGTTCGTTTCTCTCTCTCTCCCTCCACCTTCTGTGAGAGTCTCTACCTCCTCCCTCTGGGCCCCTGGCCAGACGCTTCTTTTCATTTTCCTCAGTAAGAGTAATGAATCACACATGCACACACATGCAAACGCACACTTTTGCATTTACACACTCACACAAACTCCCCTCTACTTAAGACAGTCAATCCCAGCTTTTACCCCCACCAGGTCACCACTCCAGTCCGTCGCTCGCCTTCTTTTTCAAGTCCCTTTTTCTCTCGTAACCCTTTCCGTCCTGGCACCTCCCTCCAGACACTCAAAAGCAAAGAGACGCGGCTGCCAAAGTAAACAGCCGACATGCATACAAACACATGCACACCTTGCATGTTTGTGCTCACACGACCCCTACGAGTTCACAAACACAGCTTTGCGCTTGTGTAGCTGTACATGACTGTGTCGGTAAGGAAATATCACAATGGATTCATGACAGTCACTTTCATTATTGATGGGAGATTAAATGATTGATTGGTTGATTGATCGATTAGAAAATAAATAGCAACTATTTTGATAATCTATTTATCATTTCAGTCTATTTTCAAGCAGAAATGCCCAAAAAAAACTCTCTGATTTCAGATTCTGAATTAATTTATATAAAAACAGTGAACTAAAATATTTTCCCTTTTGATTGTCGGTCGCTTAATTGACTGATCTGAAAAATTAACTGATGTAGAGCAGCAACGGTAACTTTTTAACTCAGTTAATTGCCAACTGTTTTGATAACTGATTAATTGGTTTTAATATTTTTTTTAAGAAATTAAAGTGAAAATTCTCTACTTTCAAGCTTCTTAAATGTGATCTTTTTCTATTTCTTTACTCCTCTATGACATTAAACTGAATATCTTTGACATTTGAGGGCATCCTCTTGGGCTGATTGACATTTTCCCCATATAGAACAACTAATCACTTAATTGAGAAAATATTCTATGGATTAATTGACAATGAAAATCATTGTTAGTTGCAGCCCTGCACTGATAATGGTATTGATATTCAAGAGATTATTTTACAATGATGTAAAAATAAATAAATAAATAAATAAAAAGCAGACACTCCTCTGATCTCAGAAGCTGGAATCAATACATGTGTGACATTTGTGCTAATAAATATAAAAGCTCAGATCAAATAATTGATTGGTATGCTAATTTTTTCCTCACACACATCTAAAATTCTACTTAGATAAATATTATATGTAATTTACTGACTAAATGTAATATTTTTGTGATAAGGTAAAAAGAAAAAGATGCCACTATGGTGTGACAATTTGTTTCTAAAGCCACCAAACAAAGCTCGCTTGTGTCGACACACAGAACCTGCCTAGTCTCGCGCACACACACACACGCGCGCGCGCGCACACAGCCCTGTGGCCCCCTGTCATTCAGCCTGATTAGTGAGTTGACCTGCAGGTCAGGGTGGATCTGGCTCTGATGACTGCTGACCGGCAGCAGGAACTACCTACCTTCCTCCTCCACCTCCTCCTCGCTCTTAACTCTTTCCTCCTCTCCCTTCTTTTCTCTTGCTTCTCTCCTCTCTGCTCGACCATATGTCTTCTATCAGGAAGTGTCTGCTCTGATTACTAAAGCCGCATCTTACTCCTTCATCAGCTCTTCTGCGCTGGGCGGACGACAAACCACCTCTTCTCTGCTGCAGGAGCTCCCTGAAGGCAGCTACTCTGCTCCTCCATCACACAACCCAGCTCGTTCTTTTACACAGCCCACAGCTTAGAGGACAGTTCTATGTTTTACATGTAAATTATGTATGTGTGAACTAATGTGTTGTATTTGTTTGTGTGTGAGTGAGAGAGAAAAGGGGGCGATCGTGGTATGTAACTGGAGCTGTGAAGGAGGAGCTTGAAAATATCACGAGTGCTGACCCTTGACCTCTTTGTGGGACTGAGGGGGCGTGACCTATCCATTATCTCCCTCTCTTTCTCTCGAACACACGCACACACACACACACACTTTTGACACAATAGGTATGCTGCCATACCTGCTGGTGAGGCCTCGGACTGGGCCATGAGGGCCGCCATGGCCGAGTTGGGGTTCAGCCTGTTACCAAACATGTGGGAGGGAGCGAGGTTGAAGACGGACCCTGGCAGACCGCTCACCTGCAGACAGAGAAGAATAAGCCACAAGAGGTTTGACAGTGATCGAAATCTTAGTTCATTATTAATTAGCTGATATAACAGAAAGAGAGAGGAAACAAGGAGGGAGAAAGAAGTGCCTCAACAATGCAGTTATGTGTTACGTGGCTGAACAGCTTTTCTATCAGGAGGTTTTTAAATCGTGGGAACAATGAGCACCAAAGTGCATCTATAAATTGGTGTATTTAAAAGAACAACACAAGCTAACAAAAAGATTTTCATGAATAATTATTTTAATGATTTATATTTATTATATATGTATCTGATAATTATTTCCTTGATTTAGTTTAAGAATTAATTATATAAAATATTTTAAAAAATGTTGAAAAATGCTGATTGTAATTTCTAGAGCCCAGTGACAAAATAGGTGAATTTACGGTGGCACAAATAGGGCAATTTTTTACATTTATTTATTTATTTCTTAATCACACTTAAGAGGATGAAACCAGTAATTCTGATTAACTGATCAAAAGTGTCGTCTTTTAATTTCCTGTTGATTCTATGTCTATTGTTTAAGGAGGTTATGTCTCTAAAAACAAAAAAAAAAGAACAATGTTAAAGCAACGTCATCTATGTATAGGAGTTACTGAGCTGAAATTCAAATCACATGTTTCACAATCACAGGTGTTTCTTTGGTGTGGATTAACAAATCAGCTGCAACAGTTTACATTTTTTGTATTATTTTGTTTGACATGTAATTACACATCTAATGAGCCCAAAGCTGAGAACCAATCTGATCAATCTGGTTAGATAATTTCTGCTATGTCACAGAAACATCTGTGTGTTATTTCATGGCAGTAAAACGTATTTGAATGGAGAAAAAATATAAATAATAAAATTAAATTTGCAAAAACATCAGGATATATGATAGATTCACAGCTCATTATTACCGTCACACACACACAAATACACAGGGCTCAGAGAGCCTCGACACCACGACAGTGTGCTGACATGCTGACAAAGTGTTTCTGATGCATAGAGTTTAATCCAATTAAGGCATTTCCCAAATAAGGAACGAGGAGTGACGGGTGGGGTGGGGTTAGAGGGAGGAGACCAAGAGTGGATAATCAGGAGGGAATCAGGTCTATCTAAAAGGACAAAATGGCTGCCTGGAAAAGCTATGACCAAAGCATGTGAGCATGCAGAAACTTATTAAAGTCAAAGGAAGATGCTCGACCACAATTTCTTTGGAAGTTTCAGGTCAAGCTGAAAAGCACGAGAAGATATTTATTTTAAAAGTTACTGCAGAAAAAGTTCTAACTTGTTGTTGGGTTTATGTACGTTTAAGTGTTAAGAGTGGTGTGATTGGCAGTAAAACATAGAAAACTTTTTGAAAATCAAAAACTTGAACCCCAAAACAATAAAAAGAAACAAAGCTCCAGTGTGTACATGTCTTGCCTGCCTTTCTGTCCTATAAACTGCTTGTAAAGTCATTCTTTTTTCTGAAATGTAGGGTTCACCCTGAAGAAAACACTAGGAAGCCAAAATCTGCTATTACGATTTCATAGTGGTTTGTCTAAAATAATAAAATCTGGAAAAAAAAAAACTGGAAATTCCCACCACTGCTAAATGATAAATTCGCAGAAAGAACCTGTACCCTCCGTCTAATTTTCCCCCTCACTGAAATGACTTCAGATTTCTTCCTAGACCTCCCCCTCCCCTTCCTCCTCCTCCTCCTCCTCCCCTCAGTGCCATAATCCTGCCCCCTTTCCCATCAACATTCATTTTTCATTTTCATTCATTTTTCATTCAAAGTCTCTCTCGCACTCCCTTTCTCTGTCCTGGGCTGATAGCCAATAACAGTAGGCCGGGAGTCTGCTAGCGGACTGAAAATAGCAAATGGTCTCTGTCACTCACTCACACACACACACACTCTCACACACACACACACACTGAGGGAAGCCTGTTGTTGGCGTCCTTCTATAGTTGCGTAATTTCTGCAGCCTCCATTCGAAGTGTGTGTGTGTGTGTGTGTGTGTCCCAGATGCCCAGAGCGATGCATCACACTTTACAAACCAACACACACATTTTATTTTATTTTTTACAATCTGGAGTGACTGAAGGAAATTAAGGGGAAAAAAACATTTCTTTCTCTATGAAAGTCTTCCTCACTCTGGCTTTCCACTGCTCTCTTTCCATCTATTTTCCACACACACACACACACACACACACACACACACACACACACACACACACCCCAAACTCATCTATACATGCTGCAAACAGGCGTGATATCCTGCGCTTCCCTGGGCCTCCCGTCCTCTATAATATGTGCTGAACAGAGAGGAGGGGGCAAGAAGAAGGCCAGGCCAGTAACCCCCTCATATGCACACACACACACACACACACACACACACACACACACACACACACACACACACAGGCCTGATCCCTCCCTCCCATCTATCCCTCCATCCCTACTGTGGTGCTTGTCAGATGTCATTACATCACAGGACAACGGAGGGAGAAAAAGAGAAATGGATGGGGACAGAGAGAAGGAAGGTCGAGGGTGAGAGAAAGTGTGTGTGTGTGTGTGAGGAAAAAAAAAGAGAAAGCGAGGTGGTAAGTGGACATGGGAGAAAAATGGGAGTTGGGTGGACAGCGACAGAGCGTAGTCTTTAGGGAGGTTTTGAAAGGACGGACGGACACTGGGGTCAGTGATTGAAGATGAGTTTTTCTTTTTCTTTTTGGGGGAGATGGGAGGGAAGTGATTACTGGAGGGGGTTTGAGCTGATCGAATCAGAGTCAATGCCTTCACTTTTGAATATAAGCGTATATAAGCCAATGGGTCACACCAAAAACTATTACACTTTGAGGAAAAGCATAAAAATTGTAGTTCTATGTCTGTAAATCACCATAATTCATTTTGATCTGGGTAAACCTGCTAAACTGTTGCCTCAACATCTGAGGGGGGAATGGGAATATGTTGGAAATGGTATAAACACTCCTGAAATGATTTCATGTGCATAAAAAAATCTCCACATTTTAAATAAATCCAAGAAATGAGAGGAGATTTTCTTTATCTCCACATTAAAAAGTGCACTATGTAATTTTGGAATAGAAAATCAAATTTAGAGATACAGTCTGACCGATACCGAAAATAGGGAGTAAAAAAAATCAATACAATGCCCGACATCCACACTTTTTTTTGCAAATATTGCAATTATTCCTCGAAAGTGGTTAGCAAACACAGGTACCAGAGGAAGGATTTATTAAACTTTGACTATAAACTTTATCGTCAAAAATATTACATCATTGCACTGAAAAAAGTCAACTTACAGGGAGTTTATTAAATAAAATTACCCCAAACATATTTTTTTTTGGCATTACATCTTTACCAAAAAGAAGTTTTCATATCTGGCAACAATACGCCGAAATATATGTGATAGGCTGATATCGGCCAACCAATTTATAAGTTGGGCTCCACAATATCAATAAGGTAATAATACAAACTCAGATATATTCATTTGATATATTTCCTTGACTGACAAAACAAGCCAATCTCACATGGGTACATATTCCCCATAACGCTGTTTGAAACGTGGCTACTTAGTATGAATTTGTGTTATCCTTTCTGTACAGTTAGTTTTTTCAGTTAATTCAGTCATGAAAATCAACCAATGAAGATTTTTCTCTTCCGATTAAATTGTATTCTCCAAAACTACACAGTGCATCTTTAAAGGACATGATGGAAATGGTTATAGAGTGCATATTACAATAACACACAGTCTAGCTGGTTTCCCCAGAATTTCATTATACTGGATACTAAATTTCAAATTCTTCTAAAGGAACATGATGATTTTACAATATTTCTCTGTGTGTTATCTTTCTGGTCACATAAACACATTTCTGTATATTTACAGTAATAATCACACACCACTTTATAGTATAAGACAGACCATACTCACTAAGGTCAACAGATTTTCAAGTAGGCTGGATTCAATGAAATATTTTGTGACAAAAATGAATAAGACTTATTATTACGCCCTGCGTAAAGCAGAAGGTCCCTCTACAGGTGTATAAAATCAGCTATAAAATCTCTGAGCTGAGAAAACACAACCCACACAAGGTCAGAACACACATTTCACACATAATTAACATGCTGCGGATTAATAATAGTGCTGAGAGATTTGGTGCGGAAGACGTTTAATTAGCGTGCTTTGGTTTATTTGTGTTCCCACAGTTCAGCTACACTTCAGCTCAAACATGCGAGAGATGTGGGTGAATTGACAGATGTGGAGGGAGGCTGAATGAAGAGAGAGGGTGTGTGTGTGTGTGTGTGTGTGCGTGGAAGAAAGAAAGAGATGGGAGTGTGTTTAATGAGCATGCATTGTCATGTATGTGAGAGCAAGGGGGTTGCGTGTGTGGACTCACATGTGTGGAGGCTGTGCTGGTCAGCGGAGCCGTGGCGGTGAACGGAGAGGGAGGGGCTAGTGAAGGCGTGGGCTGCTGTTGCTGGGACAACTCGGAGCTGGCCCCGCCCACGGCAACGGCTCCTGTCCCAGACGATGACCCATCTGCACCAGAGAAAACACCTGTAGAGAAATCAGAGATGAAAGACATTAACCTTGTTATCTTCAACTAAAACTATGTTTAAATTATCCAGAAAAACTGCTGATGCTACAGAGACTATAATCATTAGAGTATGAAAAGCACAAATGCAACTGATAAAATAAATCATGGCTGAGTTCCAATTATCTGTTTCAGGTTCCGGGTCCTGTTATTGTGCATACTGGCTCACTGTCACACTGTCATGGTTTACTGGGACACTTGAATAAAACAGAGCCATTGTTAATGTGATTAGTAACACCTGAGCTTTTCCAACCATGACAAGTCATTGACATCGACTCCATTTATTCCGTTTAATATTCCACTATTTTCCCGACTACAACCATATTGATATTTGATGAAGTTTGTCTAAACAGCATGTTTCATTTGGATATTCTGAATTAGGACAGAAGAAGCATTCTCTGATAAAGACGTGCGGATATTATTTGGATTGTAGCAGCAGTCTTTGGACATGTAAACAGCGTATTGGGAATATCTCATGCTATGCTATGAAGAGCCAGCAGTCTGTAAGGCTGGGGTAGAGAAGCATGCACAAAAGAAAAGCCCACATTTCCGGTTCAGAAGGGGAAACACACCTGCTTTGAAACTTTATTAAAAGATATCAACAAGTTTTTGGATATACAAATATTGCAACGTCAAGTTTATCTTCTTAAATCAGAGTATGCATGGCTGCATGAAATCAAGGACATTAGTAGAATACACATTGTAATTAGGAGTAAGAAACAGAATATCTTGTGTCTGTAAACGCAGTCACAGTAGCAGCTCTAAAAACTTAGTCTTACTGCCTCCGCCATGGAGGTAATGTTTTCAGCTGTGTCAGTTTGTTTGTTTGTCAGTGGTTCATTGGTTTGTCAGCAGGATTACACATAAAAATACAGAACAGATTTCCAAAAAAGTTTGACGGAGGATGGGTTTCGGCCAAGAATAGACCCCCACTTAGTTTTGGCGTAGATCCAGATGAAGGAAAAAAAAAAAATCAAGATTCAGCGGATTTAAATATATTTTGATATTGGATTAGGCTTGATTGAATTAAAGGGGACTGTTGGACCTTGGCGGAGGTATGTGCTCTACTAGGTGCCATTCCAGTTCTTCAAATCGTTGGGATTCTTGCCTTGGATCCTAATGTTTGGTACATGAATTACTTTGCTAAATGTAAGAAGCATTTGCTGTAGTTTTGTAGCAATATTCTTGTCATGTCAAAAGTAGAATTAAACACATTTTAATTGAATAATTACAATGTGTCAATTAAAATTAGCTTTCTCCATTATCTCTGTTTTCTTTTAAAGACTTTTCACAATGAAATAACAAAAATGTTAATAACTTTGCATGAATCATTTACGGAGATAATGGAACAGCTAAAATTAAGTATTAATCAAGGCGCAGATGTGTTGACTTAGATCGATTTAATGCATGATTTATAAAACCAACAAATGCAATGCATGATTAGCTTAACCAGCCTGTTTGAGTGTCCGGTCAGATAACGTGTATTAATAGTTATGACATATGACACAAATAATTTGCATGAAGCTTTTACAAATTGGGACAGACGACAAAGAGGAAAATCAATTGGCACATTTTCTGCCTTTCACATGTATTTCTTTGTGCTCTTTGTAATAATTCAGACAAAACAGACAATTTTATTCAGCTTATTCAAAAAAATCATAAATATTACATTTAAAATATACTCTAGTTGTAAATCACCTACGCAAACATATTGCTTCATTTTCACACACCCATACGCATGCTCCATTCCCTTATCTCTTTGCTCTCCATCTCTCCCCCTCCCTCTACTCACACACCCCTGCGCTCGCCCACTAACCAGGGATAAGCCCTGCCCCTGCCCCCCTTTGACCCCAGCAGAGGAGGTGGGGGTGGTGGTGGAGGGCCCCTCAGCCCCACAAAAGCCTGAATGGCTCAGGGCAGCACACATTCACTGGGGGAACAAGAGATCTTTGTGCCAGGAGGGGAGGGATGGAGGGAGAGAGAGGGAGAGCGAGAGAGATCCGAACACTACATGGGCCTACATACTATTTATAACGCTTTGTAATATGCACCAGAAAAATTGATACCCAAAGCAGGGCTGCCGTGACTCAGGGGGCACGAGCTCCTACAAGATTTTTTAGCAGCTGGATTAGAGGCCAAACCAACAGTTTATCAGAGTTTAGCTCATGCCATCGATGAAAAGAGGGAAACACAACAAGAGGCTGCAAAAACAGAGCCAGCGACAGGAGAAAATACAGGTTCATCTGAACTCATATTGACTTTATGGTGTTACAATGCACAGGCCATTTAATAAGTTGCTAAACTGACTGCTGTTTATGAATCACAGCCCATGTGTGCTGTTTTTTTAAGGGCTTCATCAGGAATAATTGCATTAAAAAAATTATTTAATATCTTTATTTATATTCCAAAATAAGACAACCAAACTACACTGCAAAGTTTAATCAGTCGGGAAATGACAGCTGAATTTAAAACATTAACATCTATAAACTAAAGTGTAAATCGGTTAAAACTTTTTAAATGTTAAGATTAATTGCATCATATTTCTATCACTCATTTATTTTAAATATTATAATTTTTAGGTGACAAACTTCTTGCTCTAGATGAGGTGAATATCAGGTTTAAGTGAGAAGCAGGATTACGTGCTCAGTTAAAAAGTCATCTATAAAATAAAACACTTATTTAAATAAACTAAATTAACTGAAACATGTATATGCTCATAACAACAAGGCTATTTTGTACTGCCCTCTCTGGTGAGGACATTTCCCAAAAAAACAAAGACAAACTTATTCTCTATTAAATGATTCTTATTACTGCTTTTGACGGGAATTAAAACTTCCCATAGGATAACAAAAGACCAATAACATTTCTTCTAACACACAAGCCTTAGCTTGTAAAACTTATACTGTATCTTGTGTGATCAATAACGTTAAGCCCCTGAAGCACAACTGCCTCCATCGGCCAACCTTCCTGTTCCTTTTTTTCCCTTCCTGCTCAGTACGTCTGTAAGCTTCAAAAATATCCACCTTGATTAGTTCAAGCTGGTATTATCTCCATAGGAAATCTATGTTGTCTGTTTAGGGAGGGTTAAGTCCAATCTAAAAACCAAGCGGACGGCATCATACTCTGTTATTTAAAAGCTGAATCAGAGTTTTCACTTAGAATTTCCAAATTCTGTTTTAGGAGGACATTTACATCAAAGTTGCAGGCTGATGCTGGGGCACTACAGCTTGTATTTTTCTTTTTAAGCTGCACAGACAGACAGCTAATCATGGATTAAAATAGGAATGTGGAAACACTGAACACCATCAAGGCAACGGAGAGACATTCTGAGAAGTTTCTACCAGCAAAGACAAACAGAAATGCATTCAAACATGACGACGGCATGTAGAGGGAGCAGAGCCACATCGAGGGCAGGCAATGTAACTGTGTGAGAGTGTATGAGTGTGTGTGTGTGTGTGCTCGTTCATGACTGTATGCGTAACCTTGTCTGTATGCATGTATCGCAAAATGTATGTAGGTTTGGCATAGACTGATGACGCCACATCAGTTGCAGAATCAACAACAGCTTGTGCAGACAATGAAATTCACGAGTGTCTGCAATTATGCGCAGTTAGACGGTAAACAGATACAAAACACATTCAGGCTTCAAACTGAGGGGTGATTGAACTAGTGTAAAATTCAACTGAAAATATTCTTTTTCTTTTTTTTTTACCTTTTATGTATTTGGCACAGTTTACTGATTAGGAACACAATTTTTTTTTTCTAAAAAACATGAAAGAGCTGTCACTTTGAAATTGTTTGTCTCCAATTTTCAGATGTGTTGTTTGTTAGAGAGTTTCTGCATCGAGTGTGTGTGTGTGTGTAGTTTTTCTGCAGTGTGTTTAGCAAGCTTTGCTCTGGATGAATGCCCTGTTCTCCAAAAATATTTCAAGCTTCACCCACCACAGTGCTCACACTTGTTAAATGTACAGATTAAAAATGAACAGCAAAAACATTAAAATTTTAAGCCAAAAAATTTACATTTTTAAATTGTGATTTTGATGGTTTTGTTTATGAATATCCAAATAATTTCTTCTTATGCAGAAAAGCATTTTGCTGGCACAAACACACTTACAAACGACAAACTTAAATAGTAAAGAAGTGATGAAGAAATTTCAAACGCAGGTTTCTTTTCCTACCAACAAGCCTATTTTGGTATTTAAATGAAGTCCGTTCACTGAACATTTTCCTGCTTTTCACAACTTCTCTTCACGTGTTCTGCAGTGAGACCAAGCTGCTGATAACTATGTCTTCACTGGGGTAAGGAACAAAAACTACAGATGAAGAAATCTTCAAAAAACCATGACCAAAACATCATATAAATAAGCAAATCAATACATGAATCAACAGCAATCAGCATCTTAAGATTTCCTGTCTCTTTTCTCATTCTTTTATACACACCCACCGGCCTGAATAAATTTATGTCCACCAAACCTCCCCCACTGCGCTCTACCAGCTCGTCCGTCCCATCGGTGACCCCCCTGCCGTCAAACATTAACCTAGCCAAAATCTAACCCCCTGCCTCTCCCCACACATATCTATCAGGCTAACTATCTATCCATCAGCACGGTGGAGTCAGCAGACAGGATGGGAGGGGGGGATCCTCCCCATTACTGCCCTGCATTAACCCTCAGCTAAATATTTACAGTAGGAAGACGAACACATGATCCTCAGACACACACATGCATGCATATAATGCACACAGCCATAGACCACTGGTTTGTTTCCCCTATCTGCTTTCACCAGCTGTGGTCAGAAATGCTACCACTGCTGAAGGGAAAAGCACAAACATCAAAAATCACTAACAAAATTATCCAGGACCAATACTGCAGAAAGAAATTTTATTCAGGAGGCAAACGGCACCAGTCCTCAGGTTTGACTCACCAACTAATGCTCAAAGCTACGTAAATATAAAATAGCCACTAAACACACCGTTGAAGGCATGACTGCGTATCACTATTTATAATAGACAGAATGTGTACAACAATTAAAAATAAATCTGCAGTGACACAAACAATAGGATACAACTGATGAATGTTACATTACTTTAATAAGATATTTCCCTCAGTCACATAAAATTGTTATTAACACGATATATGTGAGGGAAATTTCTGTCAATTCAAAATTAACCTCACTGAACTGTGACAATGAATTATAATGATAAATTCATAAATTGGACTAGAACATAATTTACTCTCTGCGCCTGAATGCCCATACAAGCATTTGATGAATTGAGAATCGGTGTATTGTTACATTCATACTTAGCAAATGCACAATTCTTATACTTTAAGAACTATACTGCTACTAGATGAGTAAAAACAAGATGTTACTACAGATTTATTGTACTCTATGGATGCTCCGATCAATGTGACACTGAGCTGTTGGTCTTAATATTTATTATAGATAAAGAAGGTTAAGGACAAACATAACAAGATGTATTGAATCACTTTGGAAAGAGTAGTGCAAATGGAAAAAATACTGTACTAACCATTTTAAAATTTGGAATAATAAAAAAAGCAAACCCTGATCAATATATTGATAAACTGATAACGGTGTATGCTGTCCGATATGTGCCGGGGGTCATTCATAATTATTTAATTCCCAGTGAAGTTTCAGTGCAAAAATACAATTTCACACAATAAAGTTGTTTAAAATATCAAATATCCTGCCTCAATTAAGTACATATCTTTGTCACAAATGTTCGATAACCACATTTGAGGAATCATTGCAAAATAAAATAATAATCAGCGTTTAGGTTTATATTTCAAGTATATATATTTACATACAAGAAATTTGGCCTACATATCGATATTGGATTTTTCTTTACACCCTGATATCAGTATCAGCACCAGCTGGGCTCTAAACAATAGACTCAGTAACAGATAAAGAACCATAATCAGGCTCTAATGCAAAAGCCTGATGTAAAAATGTTTAAATTAGAGAACAGGAACAAATTTGGTGATCAGTGTCGGATCAGGTGATCCTAACGATCACTGATGGACATTATCCTGATTAGAGCATTTGTTTTCTTAATTTGCATTTACACTTGTAAACACACTATCGACTGCATAAAGCATCAACAGGTGAGAGGAGTATTCGAGGAGTGAGCAGGTAAGAGAGAGCAGCTGAGCGGCAGCAGAGAGAAACAAAAGGGTGGCAGTTCTGGAAGGAAGGGGAGATGTGGGATGTGTGGGCTGCACTGACTGAGCCATTTCCATCAGCAGAGGGGAAACTCCAAAGCATAAAGACAGTTGCCAAGCAACAGAACACGATGAAAAAAAAAAGAAGAGAAAAACATACAGACCACTTCCACGTGTGTGTGAACAAATAACACACACAGACCCGGCTCTCTGACATACACACACATGCACACAAGGAGTCGACCACAAAGGTGTGTCAAAGCCGTGCTATTTGTGATTGGTGCTGTTAATATGCTGCTGCACAGAGGCGCAAGCATTTTCTGTTTCATTCATAAGCATTTGGTGGCAAATGGCAAGTCAGGAGGTGGAATCACAACTTGGACATAATATGCTAAAAAATCTTGAACTAAACCAGCCGGTGTCCTCATTTTAGCTCCAAACAATTTCATATTTCTGGCTTTTAGCCACAGCAAAACTGTGAACATAATTTCCTAAATCCAGGGTGTGAGAGAGTATTTCTTTTGTGTGTTCTTTTGTGTCTGAGTGTTTCAAAACTCTCATTATCATAAAACATTGTTGTGTTTTGTGTGTGTTCACTTGCTGTGTCCTCCTCACCTGGCCCAGTGGTTGCGGAGCCGCTGTTGCTTTGCAGACTCCCATTCCTGAGGAGTGACGGGGACTTCTGAATCCCACCGCTGACACCCATGACCCCAAGCCCCCTCTCTCCTACTCCTCCCCCAACTCCCACTCCTAATCCACTGCTGGAGACTAAGCCCGGCCGGCCTGAGAGTGCTGAGGATGAGGAGGAGGACGGGGAGGCGGTGGAGGAGGTGTTGGCTGCGGAGGAGGCGGGGAGAGTCAGGGAAGGAGCTGGCTCTGAAGGCTTCACGTCCGTGGTAAAGCAAGGTCCAAATCTGTTTCGCCAGTTGCCCTTCTTTTTCTTCTTCACTCCATCATCCCCCCCTCCTCCTCCTGCTGCCGCTGCTGCGGCTCCGATCCCTGGCCCTGAGCTGGAGGGCTGGGGCCGTTTGTAGCCAGCGGACCCACCGAGGCTTGTCGTCTCGCTGGCTGTGAGACTGTGGGAATTCTCATACAGCTTCCCGCCCACTGAAATGATATGAAAGCAGAACTGAATATTTAAGCATAAAGCTTGCAGTCTCTTGATGTTTTGTTGTGGTTTGTTGGGCTGAGATCCATCAAAGAATCTACTTTAACAGGAAAGCACTTCCCGCGTCATCAGTTCTCTTGTAAATCAGGGCTGGCGACCAATGATTTGTTCAGATTAATTAATCTGCTGGTTACTAACTCATTTAATCTATTAGTTGTTTGATCTAATGTCAGAGACTTTGGGAAAGTCCCATCACAGTTTCCAAGAACAGAAGCTGACTTAATCAAATAGCTTGTTTTATCTCACCAACAGTCCAAAACCCAAACGCAGTCTGTTCACTATCAAAAATGAACAAAATGAGTCCTCCAGCTACATAGTGCAACAGTAAAGTTGTGGTACTTTCAAGAGACAAAACTGACGCAGCAGAGGTCAAGATATTGTGGTTTTTGGTATGCAATACAGATCAAGCTTCAAAACATTGGAGCCTGCACTTCCCATAATGCAGCCTGATGAGTGTCTTCTTCATACTGGTAAAAGCTCACATCTTTTAAACTCCTCACTTGTAGTTTGTAACACAGGGCTTCTGTTGAAGTACCGTGGTAATGATTTTAGACTTGTTGTTGTGACGGTTGTGAAAACATTATCTAAAAACTAATATGAGACCAAAAATGTGAACAGGAAAGCAGGTATACACAATTAAGTAGGCACATAACGAAGTAATAAAACATAGTAGCACTATACATTACTGCTGGGTACTAATAGCCTTGATTCTGGTGATTATTCAGAAAGTACTGAGTGTTTCCAGGTCACAAGTCACAGTATTAAACATATCATTTGTACAGAATTAGCCTTAAACCAAAGGGAATGTTTTGACCATGCAAGAGGACAAATTTCAACATTATAATAATGGTAATTACCAATTCTGACTTCCAAGAATTTTGAAGATTGAAAAGGTATCAACCTATATATCAACCTATACAACCTCATTACGTCATTATAACCATATTATTCTCATCAGGTTACCATATGGTTACCAAAACACTCTTGTTATTACTAAATATGTTATTAATCTTTGTTTTTGGCCCCTCATTACTCGGTTACATAAATTTTAGTCTAGTATTACCGAGATATACCCCATGTTAATACCAGGCTAGTACCTTGTGTTACCTTGCTTACATGCCTTTTCTCAACATTTCTAAGTGTGACACAACTGGATATTTTAAAAGGAGGCCCTGGAACAATTTCCTACCATGTTTGTGGCGACCCAAAAGGTTATTAAGCCAAAACATGATCTTTTCCTAACCCTAACCAAGTGTTTTTTGTGCATAAACCTAACCAGAGCATGAGCACAGTGTTGTCACATGATAAAATTGAAAATGAAAGCTCAAAAAACATTAAGTTGCAGCATAAATCAATGTAGAAACTTACTTTGCCAACATGTATTATGGCTATTGGGTTGGCTTTTAACCCAGCTGTAATGTTCAGTGCTGCCAAAGCCTTACGTGAACAATGTTGTAAATAAACGTTTGGTACCTGCAGAAGCTGTAGTGGCGGACATCAGAGAACCAAAGAGTGTCGTAGTTCCCTCTGAAGCTCCACCTTCTGAGCTTGGCTTCACAAGGCAGCTGCTGAAAGATGGCGGGGAGGAAAAGCTAGTCCCACCCCCGGGACGCAACGATGAATCTGAGAAGCTTAGGAAGTCGGAGGAGGAAGGAGCAGAGGGTGTCTTGCTGGCACTGGTCAACAGGAGGCCTGGAGGAATGAAAGACAGGTGGAAAATAAAGACGATGAGGTGAACAAAAGAGAGAAGTGGAGATAAAATGGAACGGTATGTGAGATGAAGAAGCAGGAGAGAAACAGGCATTACAGCTGGAAAACTTTCCAAATGACTCTCCCTTCCATCATCATGGGAGCAGCAGACATAAGATAACCAAAATAAGCATTTTATCTGCTCTCCCGCTGTCTATCTGGCGTACAGCAGCCCTCCCTCATCATGTAGTCCTCTCATTAAAAGACCAACTGCCTTGAAAGCACACAAATGGACGGATGCACTTAAAACACACACACATTTGTCTAATAGACACACACAAACACACACCTGACAAGGGCTTCAAGGTTCTGATAGTAAAAAACACAGGAGCTCAGTGTGAGCACCAACTCCTTTCAGGTCCTGACCTCCCCACATGTTCTTTCTTTCTGTGTGTGCGCTTGTGTTTCTTTTCCCAGACTGGGCCTCCGATTACAGGAGCCAGAGGCCAGTCGAGACGAAACACTGTTATCATGGCCACACACTAAAGTCTGGTGTCTGGCCAAGATCCAGAAAATGACACAGCACACAAACACACACACACATAAAACACATGAATCACACTCTTATTTGGGTTTTAATAACTCATGTGTAATTGCAAATGTGCTGCGTTTGCAGATTTTCGGAGAGCGGGAACACCAGGTGATCCGCATTTCCATTTTTCTAACTGCGTGGTTAATTCCAAGCTTTGGGAAAATTAACATACAGGACCATTTGCAGCTATTAATTCACCTTGGTGGAAAGGCCCAGTGGAAGCAGAGGCAGACGTGGAGGAGGTTGCCATGGTGACCACGGCGGAGGGGAGGGGTTTCCCTGAGGAGGTGAGAGACTTGCGGCCGCCCCTCTGTCCCACCGTGTGACTGCCGCCGCTGTTCTTCTTGTTCTTCGCCTCGGACGACACCTTCCCAGCATCTGCAGCCACACCGTCTTTGGAGCTGCCGCCAGAGAGTGCGGACGACACTTCTTGAAAGTTGGCGGTGGTGAAACGGGCCGTGCCGTCGTCCAGCCGCTTCTGCGAGGGCGCCGGCAGAGAGGTGACGCCTCCGCCTGAGCTGCTGCTGTTGAAGGTCTGGAGGAGGAAGGTGAAATGAAAAATTATGGTCGAACGGAAAGGGAGGACAGCAACCACGAGAAGCAACGGAACAGGGAGGACCAAAAAAAGGAGAAAGATCAGTGGAAGATCAGGATGTGTGAGGGATAAAGAGGAAGAGCAATGAAGGTCAACAGAAGAAAAGAAAAAGTCAACCAAACACACCTGCTGTAATATTTAACCAGCCCGGCCACAATTAATTAAAACAAAAGGAGTGAGGAGTGGAGGAGCGCCCTAACCTTGTCTGGGACCATGATGTTTGGTAAGACGAGGGAGGGCGACATGTCCATCGTCTTCTTGTGTTTGGGTTTGTGTCTGTCCCGCTCCTTGTGTTTCTGAAGTGGAGAAGAGAAAAAAAAGGAGAAACAGATGGGTGAAGCTGCTTAAGACATGATACAGGGAGGAGAGAAATAAAGACAGACAAAGAGAGAAAATCAGACCTTCTCCAACCATTATTTTATGGCATTTTAGAAACATTAGGAAAAAAATCTGAATGTGGAGACCACCGCAAGTGTTCTTTGGAAGATTAAAGCCAAAGAGACAGCAAAAAAAATAAAACAAACTAAAGGAGTTATTAGGATATAGGCACAGAAGAGCGAGAATGTGTGTGGCTGACGGAAAGAGAGAGCATTGCATTTCAAAGGCTCAGTCTGAGATGAAAGCCTGGAGATCCACAAACACAAAGAGAGTGACGGAGGACAGATTTTAAAAAGAAGGGGGGTGGGGGGCGGCAGGAGGCAACAGAAAATCAGCAGGCTACAGTTTAGGAGAGAGTGTGTATAAGTGCCTCGCGCCGAAGCCCACAAGGTCTCGTCTTTTCATCCAATCATATCCTGCTTCTTGGACGATCACAGCTCAATTTACACCCTCGCTATCGCACGTGCTGCCACCCTCCTCTCGCACCCCTGATGTGGCGACGGGGTGCCAGCGCATTTACACCTCGCACGCACGCCCCGCACCCCTGACACCTCTCTGTAGACAGGTGCACGTACGCTCGTACACACTTTAACGTGGACACCCCCCCCACACACACAAATGCGTACACATACACACACACACAGAGGCAAACTCTCCAAGGAGCGATGAAAATATGCAGCGATCCTGAGAGACGACATGGGACTCAACATGCTTGTAATGTTCAGTGTCATGACAACTCTGAAACACCCGTACCTGCCCCTCCCCCCTCATCTTCCCCACCAGGGTCTCGTTGAGGAGAGGCTGGGGTGACAGTTTAACCAGACTTCCTCTGTGACTGGCAGTTAACAGACACCATCAGCCAAATCAGGAGATAGCAGCTCTACTGAAACCTCTCTGCACGCTGGCTTCCGCTAACGCTCAGGGGTTAAGAGTTCTGATGGTGTGTCTCTTTCTCTTGGAATATCCTTGAACTATCGCAGCAACTAGCAAATATTTCTATTTTCTATTTTCTGTTCAGTAGCTTTAAAGCTCTTAAAATCACCGTATTCCACTCTGCCTGACAGTGGCATATATTCTGTATCAGTTTGGTCATTTTATACACATTTCCCTTAAATAGCTGACATATTTCGTATTTTTGGAATATGGTGTTCTCATTAAAATAGAGTTGTGTGAGTTGAAACAATGGTTGAATTTGTATTGACATTGGTAGGGATCTACCGACATGTTTTTTTCAGGGCCGATGCCGTTACAGATTAGTAATCAAGAAGTAACGGATATTTGGAACTGATACACCTCTGAAGAAAAAGATAAAAATCTTACGTGTCATGATTTAGAATAACCAATGACGCAAGTACTGTACTTAAGACAACAGTTACATTGCAGATTGAGATTATTCAATGTTGATAGGCTATTAATGAAAGAATGCTACACGCAGGCCAAAGTATTGCATTCTTAAATACATTCATTTATCTGCAATTGGACACAAAAAACACTGATACCGATAATTGGAAAAAAGCTCAATATTAGCCCCGATGATTGGCCAGGTCGACAACTGTTCTATCCCTAGTATTGACTGAACTACAGGCGTTTCACTGTTTATTGAGGGTCTTTAACCTACAGTGATTATTTTTTCAAATAATCAATTCCATTATCTGCTGATTAGTTTTTGATCATTCATTATAAAATGCCATTACAGTTTTCCAGAGCAATGTCCTCTAGTCCAAAAGACGAGAAAAAACACTCTTCATTTATAATAAATGACAAAGAAAAGCAGCTAATCCTTACATTCAAGTAGCTGAAACCAGCAATTGTTTGATATTTATCCTTTAAAAGTGACTTAAACAATTAGTCAATTATCAAAATAGTTGTAATTGTTTGCAGCTCTCTTTACATGCCCAAGGTGGTGTCTTTAGATTGCTTACTTTGTCAGACAAACAGTTGGACCTGCAGATAATCACTTATCAGTGATGTAAAACAAAAGCAACAACAACATAAAGTTCAGTATTTTTACATTTCAGGGACTGAAATAAGCTAATGTTTTCACTTTTTGCTCAATAAATTAGTTCCAGAATAATTACAGTTTTTGTTTTCTGTTTCTGTTGGGCTGTCCCCCAACTCCTGTATTGCTATGTGTGCAGTGATGCACACTAAAAAAAGAGAAGTGGTACGACTGAAAAAAATGCAAGTCGACCATTAGTCTTCTTGCCTAATGACTCCGATCCTCAACTTTCAGGGCGCAGCCATAATTTCCTGTCGCTTGACTCATCAACCAAATGTCCAGAACTACTTTAAACAATAGTGCCTACCTTGAAAACTGGCTACAACATCAAATAACAAGAGAGAAACACAGGACAGAGACGGTTAACTGCAACAGAGAGGAGAGATGATAGTAGAGAGAAAAGAAGACGTGAGAGAGACAGAGAGGTAAATTCTTTGGGATTCCCTTGTTGTTTTTCATTAACATTCCAGAGGTAGGTGTTGATGGACAGAGGCTGAGCTGAGAGGGTCGGATAACACACACACACACACACACACACACACACACACACACACACACACACACACACACACACACACACACACACACACACACACACACACACACGAAGCACTGGGCGTGGGAAACATAACACACACACAATGTAACCCTGACACACCCTTATCAATCAGGTCAATTGATTATACAGGCAGTGACAAAGCCTTTCAGCGTGTCCTTTCCCCTCTTTCTCTGTTGCTGACCATTAGCAGCCTGATCATTTGACATGTCCGAGTGCTCTTTGAGACTGTGTGGGGTAAATATAAGAGGTGGCAGAGGACGAGGGCCGCGTCTATTTATCAACAAACTCCCGAGCAATGAGCAACACAAGGGTGGGCTGAAATCCTCTCCGTCTATGTCGAATGTTGATCGTGTGGCTCTGAAAACGTTGATTTTCACGGGGTTCGTACAGTTTAAGAGTTCAAACAAAAATGTCCAGACTCCTGAAGACTTAATCATCACATCTAAATGTAGTTGTAAAAAGTTATTTCAAAAGAATTCCTTGATACCCACAGAAATCAATGTCTTTTGTCACTTTGTTTATTTTACCATCTGCTCATATTAACTTTGATTCTATGTTCTCATGATTATTTAATGCTTGATAATTTCGACGTCAGAAGATGGCAACAAAATACGACAAGCGGAACTTTTTATTTCAAATATTAAAAGTTTTTTGGTTCTCATGAGTGATAATGTCCCATTTTTCAGGAGAACACTATACCTTATAACTGTCTTCTCGCAGCTCTGAAACCACATGCATGCAAGTATAGTTTTTTGTTTTTCTTGGTGCTATTTTACATTTTGTCACTATAATCGAATGTATTCAATTATTCAAATTACGAATACAATCATTATCAATATATTTGTCACTGGTTTATCTATGGATTGATCATTTTATCAATAAAATGACAGAACACCGTGAACAATGCCAACAGATAATTCCCAGAGCGTCTTCAAATTACTCGTTTTGCTCCAAAGTCCAAAAATATTCAACTACAAATCAGATATAACTGAGAAAAGCAGAAATTACACACATTTTAGCATTTCTTTTTATCTACACCATAGTTAAATAAAGGTTACTTGTCTACTTCATTAATTGTTTACCTTTCATTTCTGTAATGTTCAAAGACAAGAGTTACATTAATTAAACTTTGCTTTGTTATATCACAAATAGATGGCCTGTGTCAATGACAAATTATTGCCTGTTAATTTGATATAACGTGTTTTAAATGCTTCACAAGTCAACACAGCTGCTTCAGGAGGAAGATGAGAGGGTGTAGACACAGAGGTGAGGGGGGTTGAGGAGCGGCGAGGGAAGACGAGGGGGGAAACGGAGGAACAGGAAGTAAGGGGGAAAATAATCCGCCCTGGCCTGGCAGGAATTCCCCTGTGCAGTTTCCTGCAGGATTTCTGACCAGCCATTGTGCATGTATGGATGTGTTTATGTGTGCGTGTGTGTGTGTGTTTCCTGCAGGCCTTTTCTAAGCGGCCAGTGTGGGGGATCTTTTAGCCCCTGCTGTAGTTTGACTGCAGGGGCTAACATGAGGTGGGTATACATCTGAGTCTCCAAACCACATTACAAATGCATGTGTGGACACACACACACACACACACACACACACACACACACACACACACACACACACACACACACACACACACACACACACACACACACACACACACACACACACACACACACACACACACACACACACACACACAGCCTACTGATCTCTGACCCTGGAATGTGGATGGGGAGAGAAAGAGGGAGAGAGTTTGAGAGAGAAAGAGAGAAGGGGGTACTCTAGCTGATGCAAATATGGCAGCATTAACAAAAGCCAGGCAGAGGGGCTCAATAGCATGTGGACACACACACACACACACACACACACACACACACGCACGCACGCACGCACGCACGCACATACACAAGCGCACACACAAGCTGTGTCTCACATGTTTGAGTATGTTAATGGTCCGTGTTTGTTTTTTCTGACTGTCCTTTGTTTGCTGCAATGCACTTTGCGACAATTGTGTGCGCTATAAGTAACTTGACTAAGCCGACTTCACACACTAACCTTAGGTCTGTCATTAATCATCCACTAATAGTACATATCTTTTTGTATATATCATTTTGGCTTATCGACATGTGCATGACCTCGATCATTGTTGCTGACCTCGACATCGGCTGTTTGTTTACATAACAATGTTACCAACATTTTTGCCAACATGGTGCCAGAACAAATAGCGAGGGTTTCCCAACCACCAGACTTTGGCACAGTTCCTAAGCTGTTTATTCCATTTTAGTTTTTGTCTTTGTTGTATGGTTTTAATCTATTCATGTTTAATTTATCTAGGATATTTTAATATTGTTTCTCATTCCAATTCCTATGTCTTAGGAATTAAAAGAGCATTGCTCTTTGAAAAGGTGTACCTGCATTATTAAGCTGTTATATCATCACGATCAGTGGCATAAAGTGGTCTTAAAATTACAATAATACTGTTTAGTACAATTATTTCTTTGACATTACACTGTTCAACAAAAAGTAATTATCATGACCGGCCAAACTAACTTCAATATTTGGATCCTTTAAGCTCTTCCCAGTGATTGCTATTCAAGAAAGGCAATGAGAATGGATGCATTTTCAAAAGTGCTGTCCAAACAGGGTCGAGTTTGGTGGGGAGAATCAATGAACAGAAAACACTACGCTCTCTCAACAGCTCAACTGTAAAGGGACAGTCATGTGTTCGCTTTAGTACCTCCCTATTTATACTCTATTTACAGGCCTGTAAAGTTGGAGATGGGAGTCTCAACCATCACAAGTGTTTATTACTACTTTAACATGCCGCAACAATTCATCTGCAGTTGTGTCCTGGCTTCTGCTGTTAAACGGGCTCTGTACACATGACCAAAAAAAAAAAGTGGAACAGATGACTCAACACCTCCTGCAAATCCTGATTTTTCGCAGCCTGTGATTACATGTTCTGCTAACAGCTGTGACTGATGAAGTCACACTAATGTAGCATTCATTAGAGGCTGGTGGGTGTAGGCTGGCTGTAGTCAAACAAGCATCAGATTAAAGGACTTTAGTGATATTAAATGGCCTTCTTAAGTAAAGCTGAAGGACATAATCTGTTTTCAGGTACAACACATTTCTATGCCTCTGTCAAGTAAGTATGCTCAAATCAAAAACATCTTTTGCTTAGGTTATTACTCTGGAAAGTATTGATACAATGCATTACTTTCAAGGCCATTCATCCATTTCAAAACATTTAATTCTCATTTTATGTAACCAAGGGACTTAAAAGTGATGTTCCAGACCCAAGATGGTCATTAGTTGGGTTTTGGTTATTTTTTCAACATGTTAGAGTCCAAAAAAAATATCAGCCATCTTTGTTGTGAACATGACTCTTCAACAAATGACCAAAAACATCACACCTCTTATTCATTTGACATTCTAATTTAAACAAATATGTCTTCTGAGACACCACTGGTCATAAATAACGTACTGCAAATATGTTAAAAGACTGCTTCAATAAATGCTCATTATGAAGTCATTGTTAGAGCAGCTGAAAATTATTCTTGATCACTGGTTTTACTGTGTATTTGCCTGTCCCTCCACAGTGTGACCGTGTAACAGTGAGGGCATATGTTCCTGGTGGAGTCACAGCTGTGGGTTGAAGGCATAGAGAGGGTAAGATCTGAGGGCTGTCTTACCTTCTTGTCCTCGTCTGGGGGTCTATCCATACACTGAGTGGAAGTGTCACTTAAGCTTTGAGACCTACTACCACGGCCCCTGCTCCTTCGCTAAAAAGAGTAAAGAGGAACTCCAAGTTACTGGATGAAGCCCAAAGAAAAAAAGGCTAAAATAAGATCAAAAAAGACTTCTGTGATATCCAAAAAAATAAAATAAACAAAACTTAAGCTAAAAAAAGACTGACTGAACCCAAAGATAACTCAAAATTTAAAAACATTCAAAAACACATTGTTTCTGATTGAGCATTGATCACAGAAATCAGCTTATTTGTCACTATGGAGTAAAAAATGCATGATGGTAGTAGGTATTTAAAACAAAAAGACATTATTCCTCCACTGTAAAAAAAAAGAAAAAAAAAGGCAATTCTTATTCAAGTTTTACGGACCAAATGTAACAATTCGAACAACCATAAATACTACACATTATAAAAAAAGGGTCGAGGGCAGCAGGAAAATATAACCATAAGTTGTGTTTTTATTGTTTTAAAGCTCCTTTGCCAAAACTAGGATCTAAAGAGGCATCATGGGACACTTTTAACGGGTCTCGGTTATCGATCTCATCCCAAGCCAGCTTGCTTCAGCTCATAGTATCCGTTTCCATGGCAATAAACAACTACATCCTCAAATTACAGCCATATTACCTCCAGGCATAGATCAAGGCTCGTGTTTATCCAGTCTCTATTCAAAAGTACAGATCTATGACCAGAGACTGCGCTTCTCTCGGCATTTCATGTAAAAACTGATTCTCTCAGAGGCACCAAGAGCCTCCTCTGGCCTCACATACAGCTCACTGTCTGAGGCACATGGCGATCTCTTTGCTTTACAAATCTAAATCTATATTTCTATGTTGACATACTGTAAGTGAACATGTAGTAGAGTTCAGAATGTACTGCTCCTACTGAATGATACTAAAAACCTCATCATAAACACGATTATGATAGATTATCATTCAACTTCACAGCTCAAGGCTAACAAAGAGCAACATATCGTAGCAATCTGTTTTGAGACACAACAACCTATTTTTACTGCTTAAGACCAATCACTTTGGAAAAACAGCTAGTGACAGAAAGTTATACAACAAGGTTTGCCAATAACTGTCAACAAGGGTGCTTGAAACCAAATGCAGCCGAGTGCCAGCAACAGAGACTTAAAAAAGTAAAGCAGATGCATCAGTGAGTGCATTTACACTCCTTAGATTGAAGGAAATCCTTCATACATAAAAGGGGTGTCACAATTTGCCAAAACCATGAATTGATTCACATATTTTCTTTCAAATCTTACAGCTATACCACTGTTAGACAGTCAAGTCTTGATTTTTAAGGATCAAAAGATAATTTGTTTCATGATATATTTCCAAATTCTTCTTTAAAAAGACTGGTATCACGTGCCATATAACTGCCATTTTCAGAACATCCATATTTTTTGATGTACCACTTCAGTCAATTGGGAACAAACTGTTAAACACAAAACCAAAGGAACAATCACCACACAGAAGAGGGGAACTTTGCAAAAACAGCTTTAGCTTCCTCAACTGCAAAACTGACACTTTTGGGCGTGTGTGTGCAAGCTGCTAGTAATGTTTCTGTGCTGGACGCATGCACGTCAGCAAGGGTGGAGAGAAAAAAAAAACAATACTGGGAGAATCGCCGGTCCTGCTTTTGGTTTGATAATTGAAATTGAATGCTCATTTCAATCGATTTTGGATCTGGAATTGAAATCGTGACACCCCTCATATGTCGTCTTGAGAAAAAACACTGTGGTCCAGACTAAACAAGGATAATCTAAGTTTGAAATTAGATTTGGCTGCTGACTGAGTCCAGTCAAATCACATATGTTGCTAACATGCCGTAAACATCCATCAAGTGGTGTTTTATGAAACCCACTCTGCTAACAACATTGCTTTCCTCATCATTGATTCCCTCTCGTGCATTCCTGTCATCCATACAATCCCAGCTTAATGACATTATGCCCCTGCATCCAAAGCCATTCATACACGATCAATATAACAGCATGAGTCTTTCCATCAGCGTTTGTTAACATTGCAAAATGTCATCCGTGTGTGTGTGTGCGTGTGTGCGTGCGTGCGTGCGCGCTTTTGTGTATGTGGATACTAAAGTCTGTCCTGTGTTTCCATCCTACCACTGTTCCAGAAATCACATTAATCAAGTTACGTTTTTTTTATTTTTTTATTTGCATCCCTCCCCCAACTACCTTATGATAGGTTGTTAACTAATAGAGGTAGAACAACATCTGGAACACAACAGGACATCTCGACAGTGGAGGAGTGTGCTGAACACACGTTCTCTCTGTGTATCCAGTTGTTGTATCTGCGTGTTGATATGCCTATCCTATTCATTCCCCTCTCATCTGATTGAATTCTGCTCAACAATGGCTCGCTATTCACCTATCATACTACAGACTGACTACAAAAGATGAGGTGTGATCATGGACAAAAAAGCAGTAATTCTGTCATTTAGGAGAGAATGACTATTGTATGTCAGAAAAACTGCACAGAAAAAAGATACCATATGTGAACCTTTTTGCACTAGTAAATCATATTATTATTTCTACTTTTCTTACTGTTCTTATACTGTCTTGAAAAGGAGTAGAAAAGGCTTCAAAAACAGCCTTAAACTTACTAAACTGTTTTATTTAAACCATGTGTCCAATTCAAGCAAAGCAGCACAAAACCTGCTCACCAAATAATAAAAGCTAATTGACGAGACACGTCAGTTGGAAAACTAAGACATAAATCGATGAAATTCTATTTCCCAAAGAATTTGAAACACATAAATAATGATTAAACCTTATTGGCCTGGTTTGACCTTACAGTGAAAACCAGGCCCATCCAGCACCTGCAAACCTGACCTGCTGTGCCCACTCTGGGCTTAATACACACGGGAGTGGAGGGGCGATGGGCCACTGTTACAGAGATTTAAGGGATAAGGAGGGAGGGGGGATAAGAGTAGATGGAAAGGGGTACATGGAGGGTAAAAGACAGGTGGAACAGAGGCAAGCAGTGGAGGAATTGATTCATTGGTGAAAGAGGAAGGAAATATGGGCGAGAAAGACAGATGGAGGGAAAGAGGGCAGAGGCCAGCAGAGACCAGGAACTGACTGAAGGAGGGAGAAGGTCGAGAGGAAACTGACAACAGAGGAAAGGTTGGAAAAATGGAGGAGAGGTGGAAAAAAGAGGCAAAGGAGTGGGCCGTAAACAGAAATGAAAAGAAGATGGAAGAAGTGATGGTGGGTCATCTCTCAGCGTCATCCATAGGATGAAAGGTATCTCTCAGGAGAAGCAAGTGTGTTATGTCTACATAGTAAGTTAGTGGAACAAAAGAAACAGAGAAATCATATATACTGTATAGTCACATGCAACTAACACTGCGTTGCTGCTAGTCAAAGTGGTTTCATACTTAAACTGATATCAATGCTCTGTTGTTGGGGAAAGAGTCTAATATAAGCTGGAGAGCAAGACTTGTCAGGTACTATGAGCAAATGTCAAATTGTTCATTTATTCCAGCCTATGTACAAAAACAAATGTTTGCTCCTGTTATGGTGAATGATTAATTATCTTAAACTTAATACCAAATCATAATGCAACAAAAAAAAAATCTCATCTGTCCTTGCGGGTACAGAAGTACGTTAAGGCTCGAGTGTTGTGTCTAGAATATCAAAAGACAAAAGGACAAAAAATATGAGAGGACACTTACCAACTTGCTGTGGTGGTATTTGCAATATCCACAGTACTTGACATTGTCTGCATCCGATCCTTGTTCCTCACATAACAACCCTGCAAACTGGGCGCTGTGGCAGAGAGATGTATGAAGGACATGAAAGGGATGTGAAAAACAAAAAAATACATTCAATATTGAAGTGTAATATTGTAACAATACCAGCAAGTGCTGAACATGACAAAATATGACCACAGGTGGTCGTTTAAGTGGCTCCTAGGGAAATTTACTGAGTCCCCAATAAAATTTGTGTAGTGTTAAACACTTGTTTAATGTTATATGGTTATAATCATGACTGTATTCATGTATGTTTGAAAATTAAACAAATAACAAACAAATGAAATCCAAATTCTGAAAACAAAACACTGGCACATCTAGGGCTGCTAGTGAAGGTTGATGAGCCAGTCAGTCAGAGTACATTACAAAAATAAAATACATAGAAGCTTACAAAAATGCACAGGGATAATATCTCAATGAAGAATTATATATAAAAGGGAACCATAAATATACCTTTATATTAGCTATCGCATTAGTTAAAAGAAATCCAACTGACAACATGCATGTGGTGTTTAACAGATGAAAGAAAGTGCAATTTGGGGGCATCAAATCTGAATCCAAAATGTGTATCGCCTGCCCTGCTAGCACTGGGATTTTATAACTGAACTATGAGCAGAATGCACACTTTAACTTTCTGTGACTGTGAGGAGATCTGATATGTAAAGCATATCTGTCATCATCGTCATGAGAGAATGCAGAATAGATCAGAGCTGATTATTCTTGACAGCAGCCCAGTTAGTTATTCACCAATACCAAGTTTGTAGCTTTGATTGTGAAATCTGTGTGTCAAGTACTGGTCTTGTTGCAGCAGACAGTATCATGTCATGATGATTGAGATATTTGCACACAGTGCACAGATGGTCAGAAAACGGTGACCAGCAGATTGTTTTTTCTGTCTTGATAGTGAGTTTCCTTTAATAATTATTTCAATTCAGTTTTGTTGTTCACAATGTTTCATTATCAGGGATCAAATGGTGAGTTTACTGCGTCCAGGATGCGTACCTATCAACATCACTGTGCTACAGTACTCATCAGTATGACTTATGTGTAGAGTTTCAGTGAAGAGCTGAAGAAACAATCTGCTTCTTTGTCTTTGTGAGGTTAATGTGACGTGAGCGCGTCTCACCATGTGACATGGAAGGCCTGCCTGCAGCCATGTTTGTTGCAGGTCATACAGGCTCCAGTGGCTGCTTTACTCTCTCTGCCCTGGTCCTCACAGATATAACATGTCTACACAAACACACACACACACACACACAGTTAAGAGAACAATTTTAATTAAAAAAAACCCACTAAATTCCTGATAATTACACTGTAAATGGGATTTTGTGACATGTCTTAATGTGCAGCTGAATTCTGTTACCTTGTTGTAGCGCTCATGTGGAACAGACTGGAGTACGATTGGCTCCATAGTTGAGACATTGGCGAATTCTACCTCAGGTATGTAAAGGGCACAAACCACATGAGCCCAGCCTGCAAAGACACACAAAACAACCATCAGTCTCTGCACATATGTGACAGCACAAGGTAGTTGTGGCAACATTTCAGGGTTTGCATCAAGATTTATAAACCATCTGCTAAGGTCTTGAATTGTAATAAAAGTGTGCAGAATTTATGTTTTTTATCCACTCGTTTGATTTGTTGGTGGCGAGTTTTACCAATCTGGCAAAACTCAGTAAGCTCAGAGTACAGATAACCTGAAGAGCACAATACATACATCACCTACAGAATTTTATCAGCTGGTTAAAAAAAACAACCAAACAAAATAAACCAGCCCTTTGCCGCACATTCCTTAAAGTTGTAACTCATGACACAGACTGTAAAAAATGTGACGTCTCTACACTAGATGCATAACTGACTTTGCTATGCTTCTGTGCTTGGGCTGGTTTATTTGAGTTGGGGGGAACGCTGCCTTTTGAACTCTGCCATTAATCAAACAATCAAACCTAGACAGCTGATAATGGTCCCACTTCTCACATTATACATCATTTCCCCTGACTATCTGCACAAAGCTATTAAAGTCCATAGAGTCCAGTGGAGTTTTGATGAATGCTCATGTTCAAGGTATTTCCTTCTAAACCTCTTTGTGACCATTAATGAAGATAAAATAAAGCCTTCAGACTCTGAATTTCCTTGTCAGTCCATTAAACTTTTGGTTTGTTGGACCCAAAGTGGTCTAGAGAAAAAGGCAATAATGAATAATACCCATTTGGCCTCAACCTAGAGAACCAAACACAACCTAAACATGGTCTGGTGTAGTAAATTTTTTAATTTGCAAACTGGTAGTTAATCTATCTGAGTAGGCGTTTATTGAGCCCTAACACACACACAGCTGCCTGTCAGTGAAGACAAACTGGGGGCGGTGGGATGACAGTGGGGCATGGTGGAGTGGCAGCAGAATTGACGACGAGCCGAGGAGGAGCAGGAGGAGGTCGACGGGAGGTCAAATAGAGGTGGGAGTCTACTGCCACACTGGAGGTGTCTGTTTTTCCCCCATAGCGGAAACAAAAACAGGCTTAAACTTACAGTTGAACCCCTGACCTGCCTTTGACCTGGTGAGCAGGACAGGGGGAGGAGGGCAGAGGGCGGGACAGAGGGGAGGCGGCGGGTGTAAAATGGGGGCATGTTGTTGTTTTGAAGTCCCTCCAAGAATCTGGAAGAGGCCTATAAAACAGGACTATAAAAGTGGCACAGCCTTCCTCCTCAAACTGAGCATTCACACTTTTACCACCTAAAAACCCAACAAAGCGTCCCTTCACAAGCATCCTTTACTCCAAGAAGTTATCGGAGTCTGATGCGTGGAGACGGGGAGCTTCAATTTTGATGATAAGAAATCTGAAGCGTTGTGATGTCAAATTTTAAAATAAAAAAGAAACAAAAGACTTTCAGTTCATAAT
Organism: Pagrus major; assembly: GCF_040436345.1. Classification (NCBI taxonomy): domain Eukaryota; kingdom Metazoa; phylum Chordata; class Actinopteri; order Spariformes; family Sparidae; genus Pagrus; species Pagrus major. The sequence goes on from NC_133233.1 coordinate 14,427,576, forward strand.
AATGGCTTCATGAGCTTCTGTGGTAAACCAAAACCATGACACAGGACTCCAGGGTGTGACTGTTTTGGTCGCACACGCATCTCAAAATCTGTTCAGTGCGACTGAACATTTTCTTTGGTTGCATCAGTGCGCCTAAAATTTAGCAGTTTATTTTTTTTAACAATTGAGATAATCACAATTTCTTTTTACATGTTATTTAAATGAAGAAAAAAATGTATTTGAATTAACCGGTAATGTTGTACTTGTTTCAGTCATTTTTCAAGCAAAACTGCAAACATTTGCTGGGTCTCGCTTGTAAAATGTTAGGATTTGCTGCTTTTCATTGTCATTTATGATTGTAAACGAAGAGTATTTGGGTTTTGCACTGTTTGTAGGACAAAATAAGCAATCTGAAGTCGTCATCTTGTGAAATTCCGATGACCATTTTATGACATTTTCAACCAATCGATTAATAGTGGGATTATTCGCCAGATTAATGAATAAAAGAAATGATCAGTAGTCGCAGCCCCAATCTGAACAATCAAGAATATGCTCAAGGGTGACAGTATCAAGCTCTGATCTCCATACCACTGCCAGAAGTCTAGTATTTCTTAGCACTGACTTGTAGGAACTGAACCTCTTCCTGATTTCTCATCTAAACCACTTCAATTTATAGATGTTGAAGCCTTTTGTTGTGCAAATTCTTTCAACTTTTTAAGTTATCATCAAACTCCTGCTATAGTGAGAGCACCAATAGCAAGCAGAGCAAACATTTACCAGACATCTACAACTAAAAGAAGACAAAAAAAGAGCTCATAACAAGCAGCTCTGTGTCTTCTCTTTCTTCTCTGTCTGCTATATGTTAAGATCCTGGATCAAACAGACTAATACCTTCGCTCTGCTTGATTACTGTCCCACCTGAAATAACAGCAACAAGTGAAGAGGAACTGACAAGAGCGGAGAAACGGACGGTGGGGGGAAAAAGACATGGTGGGAGGAAAAATGGGAGGAAAAAGAGAGGGAGAGCGGGGTCATGGGAAGGGTAAAGTAAAAGAGAAAGTAGTAAAACGGTGTGTGTTAGTGTTGTCCTGATGCCTCCCTGCAGGCCTGGACACAATCCCACAGCTGTGCCTCTCTCTGACTGACTGACTAACACACACACACACACACACACACACACACACACACTCACTCACATACACACAGAATATTTACAGTCTCCACCAAGCTGACCTCCCAATGAACCCAGAGAGGAGACTCCTCACAGGCCATGCACTATACCCATCCTGGCCCGCCCCCTCATAAACATACACACACACATACACACACTCATAAACCATGGACTGGCAAGGACGGTAGAGAGGCTGCACACACAACAAACACCAACATAACTCTCCCAGCACGCTCACACCCCTTAAACTTGCCGGTGACATGCAACTAATGACAAAATACACAAGAGGCTCAACACAGATGTGTGTGTGAGTGAGTGTGTGTGTGTGTAGCTGAGAGGGATCCTACCTCCGTTGTCTGTCCTCTTGAGGGCTCCGTCTTTGTGGGGACACAGCTCACATCTCTGCAAGGAAAGAGGAAAATCTACTTAAAGAATGAGGTAAACACACAAGTATGACAAATATGACAGTATAGGAGATAAACTGGCAAGTGATCCTCACTGGAGCACGAGGGCAGAAACTCTTGAGTGTGGTTGTGTGTGTCAGTCGTCATGCAATTATTTCTGCTGCTCTGAGCCTCAACTCACAAATAAGCTGGTGTTGCTCATCTTAAGGCCTCAGTTACATTTTACAAAGAGCACCGTGTGTGTGATCAGTAACAGAACAGAAAGACTTTCTTGTCGTCCATCTCTTTTTTCTTCCCTTCCTTCTCCCACCGACTGTGGGTTGAAGATCACACCTCACAAGCAAGACAGTTCTTCTGTGCTTCTGCTTTATTCACTATAAACTTCTGTTTGGGAAAGTGTGTGATTAAATGTCTTTATCTCCTCTTCAATCCAAAATGTGTCAAAATCTGCACTTGTGGACTGTAAACGAGATTAACTTTTTTTTTATCTCATAAAACTTATCAGATGCTTTCGGTGTAAATACCCTTCGCTTATTAGCCTTCATTAGACAAAACAGAATCACAAGACATCAACTCTACTGGTCAACTCGATTCAGACAACTCAATTCAGGTTAAGCAGCTAATGCTTTAATTGGCAAATTTGAGAAAAATAAGGATTCTTGGTCATTAATTATCTCATTCCTTTCAAATAATGATTTGCAGCAGGTTGAGAATTTAACTTGATTACGTGCACCTTTCATTTTCCTGATGGCACTTTGTAAATCAGAAAATTACTCATAGTCACCCGCTAACTTTGCACATAATGTCATTTCTTGTGAATACAGATAAATACAGAGGCACCAATTTCTTATAAACATTTTTATACAAGTATATTTCATGGTCTTTAAAGGAACACCTCACACATGTTGTCTGTCCGGAATACTGGGAAAACATGTTTGTACACAGATTCCTTCGGGGGGGAGAGAGTCTGGCTGTTTAGCACTTTAGGCGTCAGCTTCAAAGTAAAGATTTCATACACTTGACAGCTCTGCAATGTTCGAAGTATTTACATGCATGGAAGCGACCTTCTTATTGTCAGATGTCTGCCCTTAACTCATTTTTCAAATGCCATGTAAATTCATCAGATTAAGCGTTTCAAGGAAAACCTGGTTGTCCTGCTAAATTCTGCCATGTGCACACACATGAATACAGCAAGTAGGCAGATCATTCCTAGCACCTGTATCAACAGCTAAGTAAGTAAATCTTACCCTGACAAAATCTTGACAGCCTCTTAGATGTTTGCCGAGGTCATATTAAGTTTAAACTCAACAAGCCTCACCAGTTTGGGGCTTTTGCGCCAAGTTTGAGTAAAAGAACATGTAAAATATGGTGACATGATTCAGAGATCTGTGGAGAGCAGGTCAGACCACGGGTCCTGCAGCAATAATTAGAAATGCAGTTCTTTCCAGGCCCATGTTCCTGGGCTGTAATATTTTCATATGCGACCGCAGACTTAATAGCGTTATGTTTGCATGCCATAGTGTGCCACACGGCTGGTAAACTGGCAACCCTTAAACAGCATTTATGATAATCTTTTATAGAGCATTTAAATCTGGATTAAAAACCATTTGGTGAGATATGATGGTAACTGGTACTGAAAATACAGATCACGGAGGTACAGGCAGGCTAATCTCAAAAGACAGCAGGAGATGGAACATGCCACAGAAAATCCTGCCGGGGGAGGCTGTTTCTCCACAAAAAGTGGCAGTAAATAGGCAGCTCTGTGCAAACCTCTGATATAATTCTCTCATTACAATGCCTTTGATATTGTAGCTTCTGCCAAGCTGTATAGAAATAGAAAAGAAACAGACATGGTGGGCTAAACAACACATGCAAGCTTTCAAGTCTCACTGATGACAAAAATCATACTACAGCTCTATGATTTGAAGTGTTATTTAGTACAATACAAGTCCTTCTCAGGTTCATCATTTTCAAAAAGCCAAATGAAAGCTCTGTGAAGTGAATTTTGTTAAGTGTAACTCACATCTTCCTAAACATCTGAAACAACTGCAGTAAACCACATACATCCAGTAAGACTTACAGTATGGCCGGGCACTATACCAATATTTTTATTTGTGTAAGATTTTATTCATTTATTTTTTAAAGTGGAAACAGCCAGTTTTTCTGTTGCGTTTCCAAGTGGTATTATTGTTGGCAGCACTGTCGCAAAGACAACTGCATTGTTCTCGTTTTCCTCAGAGCAGCAACTTCCAACAACACATGAGACACATGAGTTTTTCATTCATTTAGTCTATAACAGAGACATAAAAGCAGAGATGGAAAAGGGTTATAGGGAATCAATCTAATGTCGATGGTGCTGTGATACTAAAGTCATTACGATCAGCATTTACCTCACGTTACCTTAAAGCAAGAACTTGTCAATGTCCGTTTAAATATTAAACAAAGAGTTCAGCTTAACTTACAATATACACGTTTTTTGCCTTCAACTTATAATTCTTAAGTAAATACTGATTGCACAGTTTAATGGCTGTAGGAAAATGACACCATCCACGTATAGAATGGTTCCCTATAAACCTCGCTTTCAGTATGCTTTTCGGCCTCCGATCGTGATTTTTCCAGAAAAAAGAAGGTTGTGCAAATAAAACAGGAAGTGGCATAGTTTTCCCTGGTCGCTATCCCCAAGTAATGCTGGGACAACTAGTATAACTGTGGAAACTCTACACTGCAAAAGATAAAGAACCCCGCTGATGGAGGAGGCAAGGAGGAGAGGAGGGAGAGTGAAAGAAACTGACGTTAAACAAGAGTGAATGGACAACTAAAATATTCAGAAACAGTGGGACTCTAAAGATATTGACAAATATTACAGTGACTTCATCCCGCATTGTGCCATTTCAACTGGTTTGCTCCACGCCCTCACCTGCCACAGTTTTCTTAGTTCATTTATAAATGAAAGCACTGTTCAAGGATTAGCATGAGCGCCACCATTTTCACCAGACAGTCCTGTTATTCCAGGACTTCACTCATAAATGATGAATGGATAGTTGGATCGTGTGACTCACCACGCGGGCTGCTCTCTCCTGAGACTCACACTTTCTGCAGAACCAAGGACCAGTGGGCACCTGCACGATGCCATAGCAGGCTGAGGAGAGACGGAGGGAGGGCATGAAAGTGAGGCATTACAACCACAGCAAAAGACTACAGAATTCAGTAACACTGTGATAATGAAACCACATCAAAGTTGATGACAACTGATAAAATCTTAACAAATATCACACTACCTTCAAACCTGCCAGAAGGCAAACTTGTGACTGAGCTGATTCGAATGCAGAACTGAGCCGTTTTTGATCTGACAGGCTGCTGTTGTTGTTTTTATATCACGCTACCAACAGCTGACACACTTTGTAGTGCTACAAAATATTTTAAGCCTGTGGGAGCATGGCAGAATCACTGGCGATGCATTATTAACAACACACGTAGTCGTCCTTATTGATTATTGTTTGCTTTGCGTTTATGTTGCATTCAAACAGTTCATAATCTTTACTGTATCTCGCCCACATAATTACATGAAAAAGGTCAAAACGGTTGTCAGCTGCAAAAACTTTATTGTAACGATTTGATATTCAGTTTTCAAAATGAAAGGTAGAGGTTACATTTAAAAGTTTCTCAGAAGGTCAGACTCGGTCACTATCTGTGTCTCATGCTTTCATACATTCTACAAAATTCTGCCAATTCTCAATATTGTGACACTGCTTTAGCCAACAATATGACTTACAAGATGGACTTTAACTTCAAAACACACATAGTTCTGTCTCTGTGAGTTATAACCCGGTTTCATTGATGCTGATGCGACTCAGACTTGAGGTTGCAGTACACAGTACGGTCGGTGCTACCCTAGATGCGGCAGCGCTACCCTAAATAGCCTACCTCTACACATTTTCAGATTATGTCTGATCTGACCGGAGCCCATAATCCAATGATATAAACAGCTATAACCCAGATTCCTGAGAACAAAACATCCAAAGGTTACCAAGTTCAAATGAAGAAACAGGTGACCAGACTTACAGACAAATCATCAAGTCCCAGTTGATTAGGATATTCTGGACACACACCTGATTAATTTTAATAATAATGGCTGGCTGATCCAATCACTACAATTTTTTATTTGTTGCCACGCTAACCCATGCCACATTAATTATGCAGTTTGAATGCTTTGCTGTTATTTTAAGCTCTTTTCTAAGATTCAAAGGAGTGCTCAAACACACAAGAGACATGTTGTAACTCATCATAGATTTGTAAACGAATGTTTGAGACTGTGCTTGTTACTGGAAGTCTATTACATCCTGTGTAGGACGCAGCTATACTCACTAGGTAAGTACTCATACCCAAGCGCTGCCTAAATTGCATAATATATATATAATAATCCTGTTTTGAGTATGTACATTCACATAAGAAAAATACAAAATTAAAAGGTTAAATTCTCCACCAATTTTACACATTTAAGTGTGTTTACAAGTCTTTGTGAGTACTATTACATATGTGAAGCTGCATGTAATCTGATAAATTGCCTCCAGTGATGTCACTCAGTGGCTAAATTGCATTGTGGGTATTATAGGCACCAGGTCGTGAAAAGGAAGAAGAATGAGTGGATTAAAAACGGCAATAGGTCTGATTCTGCTTTATCGATTTTCTAGCATTTGTGTTTGAACTGTCCATAATGAGTGTCCATAATAGCGGTACAGGAGTGCAATGTTAGACTGTTTACCAAAACCTGATGCCTACATTACCCACAATGAAACTTAGCCACTGAGTGACATCACTGGAGGCAATTTATCAGATTACATGCAGCTTCCTCTGGAGCCACAAAAGGCTTTTTACAACTTTTTCACATATGCCTTATTTCTCCTCAAGACATGTGGACACACTTTAATGTGTAAAATTGGTGGAGTTATCCTTTAATTATACTTCTGAAAGACATGATTTTGACTAAAATCATTTTTGACTCATTGGACTCTAGGGTTTCAGCAGTATACCAATTTCACAGTGTACCATGTATAGGGAAAAAAACTGTTCTCATACAGTGTATATCTGCTTATCTACAGTACTGAATTCTATCATATTTGTGTGATTAAAAAAATTACATTTATTTTCTGAGACGTACCTTACCGTGAAAATCTCATACTGTTGCAACCCTTGTAGACACCATTGACTCTCTCTAGTTAATTCTATCTGTCAAACATGTTTAATTTAAAAAGAAGCTGTCATAACTGTGGTTCAGTGGCAGATCTGGACAAGGTAACGTATGATATGACAGAGTGCTGCAGTGCTTATCTGAATCAATATCCTGTGTATTCTTATCTAATACAGTGCAGCTTGTCTGCTACCAATAATTCACTCAAGGATGAAGATGTGGCTTTCATGTCACATCGCCTGTGTATCTTTCCCACCATCCCCAAGTATGTGTCTCTGCGATTCATTACACATGAAATAGAGTATGTTCTGTGCTCCATGGTCAGTTATTGAAGCAGAGACATTTAACCAGACCACATTTGGGAAGTGACTCGATGTTTAACAGCAGGTTTGTGTTTTATCTGTCGTCTGATATCCAAAACATTCAACAGCTTTAAGTGTTTAGAGACACTTTGTATTGAAGCTTCAAAGGTCCACTTTTATCATGGACAGACCTTGTGATGATACAATACGGTATATGAGGCCTGGTAGTGTACGTTTGGTATAAAGTATAACAAAGCCCAAACAAATAGCATTCCTTGCTCTCTCACTATGCTCAGTGTGACACAGTACTTTTCTACAGTCCTTTATGACACGATACAACCTCGATGTAGAATACTATGAGATTTGGACAAACCGTGTCTCTGATTATAAAATACAAAGTCCTATCACCATTATCACCGTCTAGAGTTATTTCTGCACCTTTAAGCCAGCAAAGAGAAAACATTTGACTGCATCTGACTGTTGCCATGTATCAAACTGTTTTTCTGTTCTTCTACAGACGTGCTCCTGTCTGGCCTATTAACCATCCAATCATTAACAAGCTGTTACAAACAAACCCATGTTACAAGTGCACACTGTAACACCTACTGTGTGTGGTAAATGTGCACATGGCCAGCTGTTGACTTTGTAAACACTGGACGTCATCATCTGAGTCATCCTGGGTGAGCACATCACTGTCACTGTCCCAGCAGCTAATATGTAGCCATTAGAAATCATTGTTTTGCTGCATGCACCGTTCAAAATATTGTACTCAAACATACAAAAAGCAGAGTTTGATGAAGTTCCACCTCCATGTCGAATGCAGGGTGGAGTTATGTTAAGTATACAGTGGGACGAGCTACATATTTTGAAGTATCCCTCCTTCCCTATGTCCCACTTGACAGCTTCTGACAGGCTTATAAAATAGTAGCACAACTCGCAGCCAGGAGCGTGTTCCTGAGGCGGCTGCCAACTATCGCCCATGGAGGATTAAACAGCCTAAATGAACTACCCAGCCGAAACAGCGGACTGCCCCGCTGCATTAGTCGAGCCTGACCTCAGCCTGGCCTTGGTGAGGGCAGGCGGAGGAGGTGGCTCCACACGGAGCGCTCCATAACCTTGCAACAACACAACGCTAACTAGCCTGCAAGCTAGCTGCTAACTCCTAGCCGAGCTAACGGCACAGCTTACCTTGATGCACTGCGACGTTGCAGCCGTGTCCGTCGCAGTAGACTAGCGGGTTTTCCGCCCAGCCTCTCTCGTCAGAGCAAACACAGCAACCGCCGATCATCTCCTTCATATTACTCGTCGAGAACTCGTCGTCCGCCGCCAGACAACGCTCGCCGGAGACCATCTACGAAGAAAGCGGACATGCGGAAAGAATACGATGCACGAATAAACCAAAACCTTCGCTGAACACGCCCCTCTTTCCCTTACAACGGCACTTTAGGTCCCACTCGATCCTAATGTCATGTTTTAAACGTGTTTACGTCCCCTTTAGACACCGTATTTTTTCACCAAAACATCCACTTCACGGCGCGACGGAGAGGAGAAGAGGGGGGACTTCGTAGAGAACAGGAAATGCGTAATGACGCAAGGCGCGTGTGTGTGCGTGCCCTCTGACAGGAAGTGAAATACGGATGTGATTGGATCGCCGACAGCAACGTTCCATTTTGGTTCCACATGGCCGAGATGGGTTGAAACTTTGTAGTTAAGAGGCTTAACTTTACTCGATTCACTGTCAACAGTGTAGCAACATGGAGGTAGGCAAAGATGTGTCGTATTACTGACAGAGACCTACCAAGCTCAGCAGCTGTTGCAAGCACCATGTTTAGGAAACAGATGTGTGTTTACTAGGCCATGTGTTATTTAAAACAGATTTGAGTTTTTACCACGTGTTTGTTTATTGCAAGGACTGTAACTCTTGATCTACTGAGCGGACTAAGAGACATTTGAATTGCATAGAGCACAGCTGCATTAAAAACAAATGTGAATATTTTCAGTTCAAGATGAAAAATCAGAGACTTTCCCTTCAGTGTGAGGATCGTGTTGATTATTTTACAAAAAAAGCTGAATTTAAAGTGGAAATCATTAGTCGATCAGTCCACTAATTGATCAAAAATGAACGGGCTATAAGTTTGGCTAATAACAAATCACTGATTCGGATTACACAAGTGTGAGGATTTGTTGTTTTGCTCTGTTCTAAATTCAAATGTTTTATTTTCTAATTAATTATCTTTGGGTGTTGGACTGATGGTTGGAAAAAACAAGGAATCCATCAACTTGGGTTCAGGAAAAATTGTCACATTTTCTTTTTTGATAATTATTTTAAAATGTTAAATAAGAACTATTAAGTGTGGGGACCCTTTGCTGAATTTGATTGATTTTTTAGACTAAACCATTAACTGTTAAATCAAGAAAAAATGTGCACAATAATCAATAATGAAAATAATCGTTACTTGCAGGCCTGGAAGAATTGTGTATTTTCCCATCTAAACCTGTTTAGGTTTTTGGTTATACACACTTAAACTAGGGTTGCAATTGTATGACATTTATACGGTATAATAACCATATCAGAAAATATCACTGTTTCATGGTATCATGGTGTTACACAATTTTATTTGCTATAATTTTAAGTTACAAGTATCCTGAAGAGAATTTTTGGTTGAAAAAATGCTTTATTATGTACTCACAGACATGACATTTAAAACATTTTAAATTTGAAATATGTTTTTTTAAAACAATACCACACCAGAACTCAATACCTTCAAATAAACATACTCTGTATGAAAATCATGATTTTTTTAGACCACAGTGCAACACTAACTTACACATATCAGTTGTTACACTAAATTCTGTTGCTGATTTGACCTTACTTTGGGATTTTTGTACATTTAAGATTTGATTGATGCTGTGTGAGGCCATTTAGATCACTGTCGTATCACTTTACTACCACTCTATAGGCCGACTGTGCATGTTTGTAATTATGGTATATTCCTAAAAATTAATTTTCAAGCTCTAATGCTGAGTTGTCGTTTATATTTATACACATCCATACATGCATCCTTAGAAGTTAAGCTTGTAGGAGTTTTATTATGTTTTACTGCGTCTTTCTAAACATATTCAAAACAACATGACAATAGTTAGATGACAAAAAACACATGTAAACAACAGCTTCTTTTTACAGCTTTAAATGCAATGACAACTATAGGTTTTAATCAAATTAAATTCTTTGTTTAAACAAAATGATAGCTGATATATATAACAAATTGAATCATTGTTTCTATGTATACCTACACCTCTTGAAAATCAGCAACTTGGGTTGGTACTAATCATTTTGAGGAAACTGAAATATTTTCTAAGTTTGTCACCATGCCATTTCACTATGATTAAAAATATAAAAGGTATAGGCCTAGTCAGCATAAAGCTAGTACACTGCATACTGCTATTTGAAAGTCTTTTCATTGTAAAGATGAATACCTTTTATCTTTCAAAAAAAATGAAACGGGCTTTGAGAATCGTACATCGGGCTGCATATCAGACCTGTCAATATACAGTTTTGTTTTGACAGCATCCCCATGCTGTTGCCAAGGATGCTCCAGAACACACACACACACACACACACACACGTACTCCAAGCACTCAGCTGCTGCTTGCATCACCGATTCCTCTGAGCGAGCTCCCGCTCTTGGTTTCCAGAGAAACGTAATGACTTGCCAATAATGCGCAAGAGCACACGAGCGTCCTCCGTGTAATATGGTGAGCGAGAGGTCCCTGGGAGTGCCTGCCCATTGTTTGCTTTAATTTCAAATTGCTCAAATGCTCCAGTCGACACTGGGCACTGCACTAAAAGGGGGTGTGGGAGGGATGGGGAGCTAGGGGAAAAGGAGAAAAAAAAGTGAATTGTGTGTGGCAGGGGAAAACCTATTAGAGCTGGAGAGAACAAAGGGAGGCGAAGGAGGGGGCAGCGGTTGTGGAGGGGCCCATATAGCTACTGAAACACTGAAAATGGCAAATGATTTTTACAACTTGCACTTGATTAAGTCAAAGTCTGCTCAAATCATGTATAATGTTCCTCGGGCTGTCAGAGAAGAGATGTCTCCGAGACAGAAAATTGCAGTGACACTGTCTTCTTTCAAACACTGTGGGTGACCTCAAGGTACAGACGGTATAGCACTAAGAGCTTTTATATAATTTCAGGTATTTTGCGATTATAACCAGGCAGTCCTCTTAGATACTATGTTAGACGTCTGTTGTTCATTCTTTATGTCAAAGTTGTTGTTTGTGTGAGGATCGATAAACCCTGCCACAGTCAGCTTTATGCTTTTGCTACATGAAAGATGTATATGGATAGAGAAATTATTACCATGTAACACTGAAGAAATCTGCACCATTTTCCTGCAATTTAAATGTAGCCTATAGAGCCGGATTTCTGTCATAGGCCACTGCCTCTGTCAGGGTTTTCAAGTTTTGTGACTGTATATTCAGCACAGTCTATTTCACTTGCACAACATTGTAGTAAAGCTGGACCTCGGTGAGAGAGAGAGCAGAAATAAAAGACTGAGACAACATCTTCAAAAAAAACATATTTGACTGGTATTTCCAATTTCATTGATTTTGCTGTTCACAGGCGTTAAAAGGACGGTATAGAAGCAATTCGTGGAAATAAAAGAGCTTAATTGGCTTTCCTGCGGTACGCTCATTCAAATTCCCTCTTATTCTTCTCGCTTTTGGTCTACATTTAATTGTTGGAGAGGTGACTTCGCAGCACTTGATATTTAAAAAGTCAGAGGGCTCTCATGATTGGGTTCTGGGCATGTTTGCATAGGCTGAGAGAAGTTTTGTGGTCTCTCTGTGCAGAACGGGGAACGTGTAGGAGACGCAGGGAGGAAAGGCAATAGTTGGGAAAAGCAGCTCCCACACCCACAGACTCATATGTAAGCCGCAGCTGAAATGGCATTGTGTTGAGGCATTGTATATACACAAACGTTGAACCTACTTAGCTGCCTGCATGTTATTTATTTTGTTTAATGGTTACTGCTCTTTATAGATTGCCTAACTCCACCTTATGTGTTTTTCTTGACCATTCTAAATTCTCCCAAAAGACGCAGGAGCGAGGAATGTTTGTTAGAAACATCGCACAAGTAATAAACTCTGAATTCTTGTCCTTAAACATGCATCCCAAATGTGTGTGTGCGTGCGTGCGTGTGTGTGCATTGCAGGGGAACTCCGCAGAAAACTAAAGCAGTCTGGGAGGAATGTTTTCACAGACTGAGCTCATAAGCTTCAACAAATGACTACTGACAGCTAAGTATAGGACTTTTATTTTGAAGCAATTGTGTTCCCAAACAGACGCCACATGCTTGTTTTCAGATCAATTTATTAATGAGCAGTGTATTTCTCATGGGTGTCGTGTAGACCTCGCTAAACCAAATAAACAGCCTCACATTGTTTGCGTTACGTCGAACAAAATGTGTGTTGTTTGAATTATTTCATCAGCTTTTACACAGTGTGGCCTGATGTATAAATTTAGCTTCACTATTTGTTCTTTAAAGGTGCACGAGAAGAAATTTTAATCAGAAGAGAAAGATTGTTTTTTTTTACTTTTGACTTTTTTTTTATGCCTAAACAACTAAATATAAAAACTCTCTTCCTTTTTGGACCCTGCCACCTTTCTAGCTTCAAACAGTGTTCTGGGGACCTTATTTTTCTATGAGAACAGCTTGTTTATTCAGTAATAGAAAAAACAAATATGTCTGAGTTTGTATTATTGCCTGATTGATATTGTACATATTGAAAATCTGAGTTTGAATTTCCTCTCCAAAAACTACATAGTGGCCCTTTAAGCCCACATAGATAAGGCGTTGAGTTAGCAGCACATGCACAAGTTCCTCATCTCCCTGTTGCATGAATGCAGCTTATACAGTGAGTTATAGTTAAGATTATTCACCTGCAGCAACCCCATAAATGCATCATTAAATTTAACGGAGCCTGGTGTTCATCAAGGCAGTAATTACAGGCTATGTATCAGCCTTTGTAAGGTATTTTTTTATCTCTATGTTATGGACATACTTGGGCTGATTCTGTAGGTCTTTCTCATGTTTATGGTTCATGTAATTTCTGCTGTAAAAACCACGTGCTTTTCCATCTGTGTCATGTGATTGCAGAAATTCAAATGATCAAATTCAAATAGAAATAGCCTGTGTTTTGCATCCTGAGTTAGATAAGTGAAAGAGTGAAATGTGGAGAAGAACCTGAAATGACCTGAATAGCAGGAAGCCAGAAGAGCCATAATGCTCTCCCTATCAGTATTTACCTATAGTCTCCTCTCTCGTCTGCGAGTATAACCTAGCACAGGGGCCTGCAGGAACAAAAAAAAAAAAAATAGTCCCAACACGGCGGGGTGAAAGGTGAAGAGAGCCCCTCCCCCCACCAGTGTCCGCACACACTTCAGGCTCGGATTGCATGTAAAATCACATTCTCCCGGGGTGGTTGGGGGGTGGAGAGGAATTCATTGTTTTGGCATGGGGCAGTGGGTTTCTGTCATAAAAGGTCCATGCTCTTACAAGTGCCTGCGCCTCCTTGACCAAGTGTCTCCATAAAACTCAATGCACAAACAAATGACTCGGGGCTGCGGGAGCGACACGTTTGGGTTTGATGAGTGTTGGAGAAAAAAGTGGGGAAGAGTTTTTTTTTTTTTCTTTTTTTTGGGAGGCTCGTCTGCACCGAGAGAATTTTATGTCGAGTGAGCTTATAAAACATGAAATGAACCAGTTACATAAAGCACGTTCAGGAAACTGGTTTCCGCGTCGCTTTTGCATGGAGTGTGTGTGTGTGTGTGTGTGTGTGTGCGTGCACTTTTTTTTAGGCTTTATTTCGCAAGATTGGTTAAATTGAAGTGAGCTTCGTGGATTCGTATTTATATTCCACAACTTTTTAAGCAATTCCACTCCTGTTAAAAATGTAGGTTACACTGCACTGGTCATGTGTGTTCATTGGTCATGTGCGTGTGTGTAGGCAGTGTCCTTACCGTAATCCGTCTATCTGCCCCATTAAGCCGGTCTTCCACAGTGGAAAATAAAAAAGTAGGTAGCCTGAAACAACATTCAGGAGTCCCCACTAGGCTACCCAAAGACTTTAAATCTGAAATACAAGTTTTATTAATTCATTTAAATCACTTTTAGATATTCTTGATATGTTTCTACAGATTAAAGTGGGTTTTGGTGGCTCCCTCAGCCATGCCACACACATCAAGCCTCCACAGGAGTACACCAGTGTCCAGCTAAGATTTGGTCGTCTGAGGCCCCCCCCCCCCCCTTCAGCGGGCTGTTGTAAGAAGCCTCCCCCGTGCATGAGCTCTCTCTCTCGGCCACTCGCTCTCGTCTCCTCACCTCCGGTCCCCCGGCCGACATCCCATGCAGGCGCAGCAGAGAGAGAGAGAGAGTGGAATAAGTGGCCTGTGGCATCTGGTGTATCACAAAATCTGCATAACAAAGAGTCCCCCGGTCTTAATTGGAAATACTCGAATATGTATATATGCACAAGGTTTATTGTTATTCAGTAATTATGACAATATTATATTATTGTTTTTAGATGGCCCTCAATTCAGATCTTGGGATAACACTAGAGCTCTGGTTCATAAACAGTGATCATGCAGCCAGCATGGGGTGCTTAAATGTCCACAGCAGCGATGAATGAGAAACTTCACCCGGCAGATGTTTTGGCAGATAAGACATTATTGACTTGTTTAAGTATTTTATTTATTTATTTATTTATCGAAGCCGGCATTTTATTTTGACATATTTTTTGAAGTTTCTCATGTTCTGGGAATTGTTTTGTATAGAGTTCATAATAATTATAATGTTTGAAAATTCTCAGATCATCATGCAAATCCAATCTGAGAAGTAATACAGTGCGTAAGTAATAGGCTCATAGCTTAGTTAATAGTTATAAAATATATTTTAAGTTTGAAAGCTGTTGGTGAAAAGAGACCCGTGACAACACTGAAAAAAAAGTTATGAGAAACTGTTGTTTATAGATATCTACTGCAGTATCGTTACACACGTCAAACAGCAGTGCGTAATCTCAGTATTGTGTATTTGTGTTGCAGGACAACTACGCAAAGCGCACATGAAACAGGTCAGTTTGGATGTGGACCGATTTAGGTCAGTAGAACTGGTTTAGTTCACATTGCTTTAACTCGTCTATCTCAAGTGGAAACGCTTGGCTACACTGTGTGATCCGAGAGAAAGAATGAACAAGCATTGGGGTCGACCAAAAAGGAAACTCAGACTCCCAGAAGATGCAGTGGTCAGGACGTGGGATGAAACAAGCCTCGACTGTCTCTTCCTCTCTGCATCTCCCGGGCCGGGCACGTTGTGCACCGCGGGCTCTGGGCTCTGGGAGTTATTCCCCCGGGGATCCGGACCTCAACAAGCTGCTGCCCCCTCCTCTCACTTCACTCTGCTGCATCCGTGAAAACTCCACATGCCCCGTGTATTAATGCTGTCATACGGAATCAGCACGTGAAAGGCGAGTTTTTGCTTGCAACCCAGAGCGAGGACAGCTCAGCAGCTCTTTGTATTTAAAGCGACGAGAATGCAGGTCAGGTGACCCGTGGGTGACCCAACAGTTAAACTGGAGTTAACTGATTGTGAAGTGATTGGGCAGCCTTTAAGACAGAGACGAGATTCACACACACACATACACACACACACACACACACACAATGATCTCTGGTGGTGTTTCAACTGCTAACCCCAAACGTCTACAAGTAACTCGTCTTACCGACTAAAATATAACCTACTTCATTAGCAGAAGGGGATTTTTCACACCAGAGGCTGCTATAATTATAATATTTAATTATCTCCACGATTCTGCGCCGCGATACGCGCAGCCTATGTAATGTAAGCTCATCATTTGGAAGCAAAAGGCTTAACCCGTACAAAGAGATAAACAGTTTTTGGTCCACAACAAAGCGTAGTCACTATAAATAGGCTGACATTTCAAGGTGCGACACTTTGACCCTAATCCTTCAAATACGTGCGTGTTATGGCTACCGGTACCGTAATGTGTGGTCATGGTCTAGTCTATATACATATATATCCCCACATAATTGATTAATTTTTGCATTAAGTCCCATTCACACACTGTTTCCTTTATCTCGGTGTTGTCCATGTCCACCATGTTACAGATTATGGGCCACAGTCCACCATTGCGCGGCTCGTCTGGACACGATCCAATCGCATTGAGAGATTTAACGAGCATCTATAATAACAACGCCTACATGTATAAAACACGCTATTTGATGTAACACCGAGGTAACATCGCTGCTGTTCGACGTACAGTCAATAATGTGTAAATAAGTAAACAGGCTTAACGTTGAGGAGATGAGTATGCCCAGTCTCGAGTTTGGCCCCATCGCGCGCAGCGCTGCCGGTGAGGAGCGGGCCACAAGGGATTCACGTGTTTTATAGATAACAAAGAGGGAACATAACGCAGGGAGGATTGGGAAAATGCGGCTCAGGGGCGAAACACAATAGCGAGTCCAAACTAGCTTCTATAGGCCTACCGGTAATTCACACAATTAGCCTATATAATATACAGCGCAGTCACATTATTTGGACAGCGTTGTGGGTGGTGGCTGCAGCCTCTGCTTTCTATGGAGTCCGTGCGCATCTCTGCGTGCGCGTGCGTCTTTCAGTGTGTGTGTGTGTGTGTGTGTGTGTGTGTGTGTGTTTTTCTTCGTATGTGTGCGTACGTGCCAGCGTGTGCATGCTCCGTGAAAAGAAAATAGCAGTGTGACTATATATATATATATATATATATATATATATATATACATACATATATATATACATATATACATATATATATAGACAGAGAGAGGTGTTTCTGTTTACACATGCGCATAGACAAAATGTGAAAATGTGTACAGATTAATACGCATGACATACAAAAAATTCATAGTGAAAAAAAGCCTGTAAGTGACAACGTTATGTTCCTTTTCCCCCTACTATAGAAAGCTACTTGTTGCTACGAGCCTATTATAAATATAATGTTGTAATGTGTTATTTATATTCTATAATTGCTGCTCTATTATATGACGTCAGTATATTTTCACACGAGATCTTCATTGTATTATTTAATTGGCTGCAGCTCACATTGTCTGGAAAATCCTGTGGTAAAAGCAACCCTGACTCTGCACTTTTAGTCCGTCCAATCAGTGTGTACGTTGTTTTACCAGGGTGAAAAGTGGGCTACAATTTAACAGGGGTTTGCCTGTTTAGCGTCACGACTCCACTAAATTCACGAGAATATAAATTCTTAAGTTTGACGGAATGTAACTTTTTTTTCCTGCTTGCGTAAATACGCGATATATTAACAGCGTTGCCCCCTTCTTTACAGCACGTGTCAAATTATTACACTCTCTCTCTCTCTCTCTCTCTCTCTCTCTCTCACACACACACACACACACACACACACACACACACACACACACTGTAAAGGGAAAAGGTGTAAAAACCATTGGAAATACCGGTGGATTAATTAGGGTATAGCCAGACAAAATGGACATAGGCCTACACAGTCTGGATAAATACTGTAGGATAAGTAGGTCAGTCTATAGTCAGCTACGTATGGAGGAAAAGCTATTGAGCCAACAAAAGCAGATGAGTTGAGCCTTGGTCAGGGCAGCAGCCTGGAGGAAAAGGAAAAGCAGCTCTCCAAGTGTAAAAAGCAAATGTCTTTGTTTAAGCTGCGCTGCGTTAACACACATCAGACCGTCTAAAGTAGCCGGAGCGTGGAGTCATTTTACCAGCACACAATCGATTCCATACAGCACCACTACCGCATGCGTTCTGATGTGGACCGAGAGGGGAAAAGCACATACATACATTCCAGTCTTATCATGACAACTTGCAGGCTCGGGCTACCTTTTCTCTGCTCCTACACACACACGCACCAGTGAACTGCTCTGATTTTTCTCTCTTTATTCAGCTATTGAAATATGAACTTGTCATAGCTGCGTTATTTACTCAAACGGCGGGGTCTGTGGGCACAATTGTAAACTATTGTAATGGCAGGGTGTGGAAGGGGGTGGGGATGGAATATCCATTTTTATTGCATCACCTGTCAGCGGCGTCCAATGGGCGTCGACTCCGAGGGCATTAATTGATGAAGGTGTCTCCAGACTGGCGCACCTCCCCTCTCTGTCATTTTATTTGTGGCTCAACCAGCAGCCAGAATAGCAGCTGCATTTTAGCTCTTATTCTGTTTCTCTCTGTCTCTGACTCTCTCTCTCTCTCTCTTTCTCCCTCCCCTCCACCCTCACAACTCCCTCTCCCTCCCTCCCTCTCTCTCTCTCCCTCTCTCTCTCTCTGTCTCTCTCTCTTCTCGCTATTTTATCCCTCTGGCTGAGGCAGTGGTGTACACCTACCCCTCGTCCTGCTGCCGTCCAGAGGGGAGTGGAGCCGGCAGAGGCAGGTAGCAGCAGCCCCGGCTTGGTGGACGCATCCGTCGCATTCCTCCACCATGCCGGACCCGGGCAAGAGGCGACGTGTGGATGCTGCTGTCGGCTCATTCAACCCATTAGACACCGGCAGCTCCATTTAACTCTGCATGTCAAAGTTTGCATTTTCATGACGCAGCAGCAGCAGCAGCGGTGTGGATGGATTAAAGGTATGAGCAGGATGCCTTGAGCCCGCGACCCCATGCCATTCACTGGTAAATCCATAATATACTGAGAGTGACTACATGGATTAATACATTGGAGCGGAGACATAAAACATGGGAGACCTGGAGTGTGGCTTTGAGGAAATGCAAGGGGTGAGACTGGGATACCTGCTCATCAAAGGCAAGCAAATGTTTGCTTTGTCTCAGGTCTTCACCGACCTGCTGAAGAACATCCCTCGGACCACGGTGCACAAGCGCATGGACCACCTGAATGTGAAGAAGCACCACTGCGACCTGGAGGAGCTGCGGAAGCTCAAAGCAATAAACTCTATAGCGTTCCATGCCGCTAAATGCACTCTCATATCGCGGGAGGACGTGGAGGCTCTGTATTTCTCCTGCAAGACGGAGCGGGTGTTGAAGTCCAACAAAAGGAAAGCGAAAGCGGCGTGTTCCCCCGGGGGTGAGGATGCGTCGCCGGGGCTCCTCCGTGCCGACGCCGAGCTGTGGAGGGAAAAAGTTTGGTTTAGTTTGCACGGCGTCCCGGAGACTCTCACACTTCACAACAAAACGGGCAGGAGGAGAGAGCTGCCTCCTTGCCTTACCGACTCCAAACTACCTCAAATTTACCACAAAACCCACGGACGGGAATACCGTTCGGTGACTAAGTCCGGTCACAAACACTTTAAAAACTATGAAACAGCGAAAATAACAGGGAACCGTGTTACTTTGAGCCAAAGGCACTCGTTTTTCCGGAGCGCGGTGAGCCGGCAGCCGGTGGTGCTTCAGTCCGCCATAGCTGCTCAGTCCAGGCTCTCGCGCTCTGCCGGCGACCTACTTCACAAAAGGAAGAGGAGGCGCGAGGGGGGCGGCGGCAGGGACAGCGCGAGGCACTCGTGGAGCAGGAGCAGACACGCGCACCACCACGTACCACCGGTGCTGCTCGTTCAACCCAAATCAGCCGGCGGTCCCGGCGCTTCTTTCGGTGCTTTTCACCTCGGTCCGGATTTCTATCTCGACCCCAGACCTCACCACCATCACCACCACCAGCATCACCATCACCACCACCATCACCACCACGAGCAGGGTTTCCCGGAGAGTTACAGCAGCGACACCGAGTCCAGCACCTACTCGGACCGGGCGTACCCGGATTCGGACTTCGGGTCCGGCCTCTCCACCACCAGCAACTCCGGGAGCTCCGAGGAGGAGGAGGAGGGGGAGGAAGAGGAGGAGGAGGGCGACGAGGAAGATGACACGCAGTCAGAAAGTTCAGAGGTCAGCTCAGAGGAGGAGGAGAGCTCCTCTCAGTCCGACTCCAGCTCCGTTTCTAGCCGTGTTTCGGTCCAGAGCATCCGGTTCCGACGGGCCCGGGTCGGCTCCCTCGCGAAAACTCTCACCACTTGTAAAGCACCTTTGGTCCTGCAGCCCACGTTCCACTACAACAACCAGCAGCAACCAGGGCGGCAGGACGGGACACTGGGCCATGTTGCCACTTCACAGACGGTGGACAGCAGACAGCAGAGACGTCAGAAATGTGAATTTATATGCAGTGAAACTAGAAAGGACCTGGGACCTTTGCACACGCCAAAATTTAACTCGGCTCTTGTGGGGGAGAGCTTTTTCACCGAGTCCAAAAGGGAAAGGGTGTTTGAGGCTGATCTAAACGGGACTGACCCCGCGGACGAGCTGGCCCTCTATTCACCGGGGCCCAACCGGAGTAAGGCCTTTCACCCCTCACGCAGGACACCGGGTCACCCCACCAAGTGCCCCCCGGGACTGAGCGCTCAGTGTGACTACGACAAGCTCCCCAAATGTGCCGGCAGGAGGGAGGCGAAAGCCACAAGCCTAAAGCTGCCCACTCCTGTGAAAAAAATAAAGACCGAGGCGGAGGAGTCCTGCGTGACCGCCGCCCCCCACCCGGACAGCGACAGGACAGCCAGGACGCCACCCTTCAACCTCCACAATGTGAAAGTTAAAGTGGAGGAAAGCTGTGATGAATATGAATACCAGAGCCAGGCCACTGTAGTCAAATGTAAAGGAGACAAGGCAGAGAGCGGAGCCATCAAACAAGGGGACTGTTTCAGCAGCAGCAGCGGGGTTAAAGCCACAGAAAAGAGCCCTGATGTGGTCCCCAGGTCCCCCTGTGGTCCTCAGGAATCCTGGAGCGGTCAGGAAAGCCCATGTATCGACGAAGGGGAGCACAGGAACAAAAACTGTAGGGCTCCGGTGCTAGGGAGTAAGAAATCCCGAGTTTCCAGGGCGCAAACAAAACAAAACGTGCCCAGGATCAACACGGCTGCCTCTTCCTCCTCCTCATCTTCCTCCTCCTCATCTTCTTCTTCATCATCTTCTTCTTCTTCTTCTACTTCTTCTCGTTCCGCGGGCTGCGAGGAGGCATCCACGGAGGAATTACCGAGCAGACGCAAACGCAGCACCGCCAGCACTGTAGCATCGCCTGCAAAAACGCCTTTCAGCCTGATGGCAAATTTCCCATCCCCGCCGTCGCTGGTTGTTGGCAGCGACGGGGATTTGTGCCCCGCTTACTCCCTGAACTCGCTGAGGGGCCCGGGGCCTCCCCCTCCGTCCCACCCCGTGTGGAGGTGGCAGCCAGGCGGCCAGATTCTCCCTCCCCCACACGCTCAGAGAACGAGGAAATACTGAGCTGGTTTTTTAAAAAAGAGAAGAGGAAAAAAAGCCCCCAGCGTGTCCATATGAAACCTAATCACAGCCAGAGTCTTAACTTTATCGCTGTTTATTATTATTTTTTCTCCCTCTTTTTTTTTTTTTTTTTTTTTTTTTTTCTTCTGTGAATGGGTTTACATTCCGCTTTGTTTTGAAGTTTGATCGAGGGGGGAAAAATCCACAAGATCGCCCTTTTTGGAGCCTCAGAAAACGCCCACAGGACTGTGAGACACCGCTCCTGGATTTATGCTTACAAGAACTTAAAAAATAAGCTACCAATCCTAAGCAATATGTTAGGTTCTCGTAATTGTGTTTACTTGACTTATTTTTATTTTTTTGCTGATTATTTCTTCTTCTTCTTCTTCGCTTTTCTATGCTCGACCTGTTGGATTGTATGGTGCCAGGGTTTCAGTGGTTTGTGCTTTGTCTGAAAGAGGAAAAGGGGTAAAGAAAAGAAAAACAAACATAAGTCCCTGAGATGAGACTGAGAGCAAGTTTGACCTTGTATAAATCACAAAAACAAAATCAGGGTTTCCCCTTCTGTGCCGCTTGGTGTATTTTATATATGCCCAAGCTGTTTCTTTCTGTCATGCTTGCCCCTCAGTAGCTCACGTGTCCAAGTGTTCAATTTCAGAGAATTATTGAAAAAAAAATGGTTCACTAATGTCTATCAATACATACTCACGGTTAAGCCTTTATTAGATCTGACAGGAATTTATTCCTGGTGGTTGTAGGGTTTTTTCTAGAGTCCTTGTGATCTGGTTTTCAGCCTTGTTTTTATTTCTGCCGAGTATTTCCTGGTCTGTGTGAGTGCGCACAGACGCAGGCCCAGACACAACACAAGGCCTTACGTACAGACAATCAAAAAGGAATAAGGCTCAGACCTTCTCAGCACGTTAAGTCCCACGGTAGACTCGTATTCACGTCCCTTTTACCCGATCCACTCTGACCACCGATTTATCTCATACACGCCACATGTGTGCCAGGATCAGCCTGTGTATTTTGTGCGTTTGGAGCACGGACGTAATGTAAATCACAGGGATGGTAACAATGCCCAAGAGAGGATATGGTTGGGATGTGATTCAGGAGTCACGGTGGGGGGAAAGACAGCACCAAAACAGCGTGAAAACACCTTCTAGCTACTCTGAGCTGCTCAGAAACAATGCGACAAAGCACAGGAGATAGGCTTAAATGCATTGCACTTTGATACTGGTGGGGGTCTTGTTTCAGCTTTAGGGTTTCTGCCTAGCCTGTGAAATGATGTCTGAGTGATGCTGATAGAAAGAAAAAAAACAAACAGCTAAAGATGCATTTTGGATGTAGATACAAAGACCAAACTCCATTCATATATTTGAATATTTAGGATGTACCCATACGTGAGTTTCTATGCCATTTCCTGGTTTCCTATAATTTAATAATATGCTGATTTCCGCGAAGCCACTGCTGTTCATTATTCTATTTTTAGTTGGAGAAAAAAAACGCCAATTATTTCTCATTATTGGCACTGTTCCTCTCTGAGACACCCAGAATACAATCAGTTTTTTAAAAATGTTTCTTTATGTCACCATCTTCTGAATATGGCCGCTCATCGAATGTAGTGCCCCCAGACCTGTTTCACTCAGCTTCTCCAGTGGACACACCTTTTTTTTTTTTTTTTCCTTTTTGTTTTTTTAAACAGGAGTGAATCAAGCGGTCGAGGCTGCACCCACATGTAGGTATTTTAGGTAAATGTGTAGATGTTTTTTAATGGCAGTGCAGGACGCTCTCTGCTAATTGGCAGGCTTTTCTGTGCGCGACAAAGAGAGGCCCAGCTTATGGCGAGCCAGATCACAACAAACCCAAAGCCCGTGAATGATGTCAGCGCCCTCACAAGCACAGCAAAGGGTGCATTCATTCAGAGGATTGTAGAAACTATTTAATGGGTGATTGTAAAAAAAAAAAAAAAAAAAGTAAAAAAAAAAAAAAAAAAGGAATAAAATGTACAAAAAAGTGAGTTTCACTCTGCCTAACACGGTGTGGACACATATGGTAGATGTTTAGCCATGTGATTAAAGCACCACCCTGCAGCCATGAAGCCCCAAAAACTCACCATGGGCCTTATTCCTGCGGCTGGAAGCGACAATTCAAACTTGAACTTATATTCTCAGCCTGTTCAGCTGGCTATTGCTTGTTTTGTTTTGTTTTTTGAAGCCATGACACAAGCTGGCATATGAGCGGGCTAGCAGTAAAAAACGGAGGGGGTTGCACAGGGTTTGGAGAGGGGGGAAGTTGCTGTGTTGCGAGAGCGAAGCTTTCAACCTTTAATCCGCATGTCAAAAGCATGGGCTGCACGGCATAGGAAGAAGAGGAATAGCCTGCGCCCAAAGCAGTGCGGGTTTGCCCCCCTGACGCACCAGCCTATTCTCACGCAGTACTCACAATGCGCGGCTGAGGGACGGAGATGGTGGTAATGGCCTGTTGGGAGGGCCTTTCCACCGTTAAGACAAATAGCTCTCTGACAGTGACGCTATCAATGTAAACAATTGCATCGTGCAGCAGCCAGGGGCTGCGTGCACTCTCCCCCCATTCCTCCTCCTCCTCCCCCTCCTCCTCCCCACCTCCCTGCCCTCCTCATCCACTCATTTACTTCGCTTTTTTGATACAATACTTGAGGTCAGGTTTTTGACATGGAATTTGAAGTCACTGGTTGTTTATATGAAACTGAATATTTATTTTTGTGAATTTTCTGGGGTTTTCTTGTATATTGATTTTGTTTTGTTGTTGTTGTTGTGAATATCTATACAGGACAACTGCACTCGAAATGGAAACTTGAACGGTGGATCTTGAAGCACTTTCCCTTTCTTTTTTTTTATAATTATGAAGCATTCATTAAACGCGACTGAGTGTAATTATCAGACTCTTTCTCTTTCTTTTCAGTTGGACAATCGTGTGTTGTTTTGGAGGAGGGGGGTTAAACGGATTTAATGATGGAGGAACTGGCCTGGGATTTGCGTTGGGAGAGGGTTATGAAAACAAAGATTTGTTTTAACTTTGTTTATGGGGTTTCCCCTTTTCTTTTCTTTTAAAAAAAAAATCTTTTGGGAACACAGCTGCTGCTTTTCATCTTTGATATGTCTTTCACTGCTCTGTCATTAAATCTAAGTCTCCAGCTTTTCAATTTGCTCTGCAACACGAGTCATTTCATAAACGTTTAAAGGCGTTTAGGATAAATTAGACATATCCAGTCTGCAATTAAATACGAGATAAGAGTTTGGTCCCTGAGGCGAAGAGGTGTCAAAATGAAAGTTAAAGAGCCCAAATAGATCTACTGTAGCGCTTATCTACATTGTGGGTAGTTTAAACTAACAATAGAACTAATGATGACTGATGGCAAATACACCACAAAGAGCTGGCTGCATGCTCATCACTTCTGTTCAACTCCTCTAGCACTGAGGGAATCCCTTCCCCGGTGTATTTAAGGGCTGTGTGACGGAAGAAGTGGTAGGCCTGCGGAGCCTGCAATAATAACAAGAGGCAAACCGCAGATATTTACGCATGCAGCATTTCCAACCACTGCGCATGAGGTGGTGCGAGCCTACTCGGTTTAATACGTGCAGTAAGCTGGCCGGAACAACACTGAAACAATGCTGCAGCAGCCTGCAAGAAGCTTTTGCGAATAAAAAACATCATTATTTCCTTCTAGGTACAAGTCCTGCAGCACAGCTACAGCTATATGCCAGGATATTGTATAAATTGCCAAATCCGGAGTATGTGATACATTAGGGGATGAAATACAATAAAATAAACAATTCACAAGTATATGTACCTGCTGTTTGGAATCAACTCGCCTCAGGCTATTCGACTTTCACAATACTGTGCAGCGCAGGACCATGTAACTTCTCCATAAGAAGCTCTGACCAGACTTGCCCTTCGCTCAATCTGCCATGTTTGACGTGATGTTTCCCTGATTAATGGGACTCTGCGGTATATGGTCCAGGCCAAAGCCCCGAGGTTGATAAGGGGAGCCGGGGCTGGCAGGCTGTCTGGCCCCGGCATGGCTGCTGCTGCTGCTGGAGCCTGCAGGGGCCATACTGGGAGCAGAGACAAGCCATTATACTGCTGCTGGCGTTTCAGGGTTAAATTCCAGTGCGGATTGGGAACCAGTAGACTGTAACTTCTATAGAATAACAATAGAAGGAATACGTGGAAAAGGGACAAAACAAGCCTCTGGCGCAATTTGGTTTTAATAATAAAAAAAAGGGCAAGAAAGAAAGAAAGTTCATGTTTTGTAAAGAGCTGAAAATGATATTTGACTGCGTGTTTAGGGGGACGAAGTTGTGGGTAATGCTGACAGACACATGCCGCGTCAGGGTCAGCACTTTGCATTGATCTTTGAGACAATTAAATACACGGAGACCGATAAAAGCTGTCAGGACGTTTTTATGTTCAATCCCTGAGCTGTGAAGTATTCGCCTGTCACTCGGCCCTTCACGCAAGGTCACTCGGGAGCTCACAATATTTTGGGTGTAAAAAATATTGATAAACAAAACAAGTCTTTGGACGTGTTGGAGGCGCTCAGGGGGAGTTTTAAACAGATTTGCGTGATTGTGTGCGTTGAATTTAACGCACTGACAAGACTTTATTCTGTCTGGGTGTGTGTGAATGAATCTGTGAGCTCACCGCACGATCTGCGTGATGAAACAGCCTCAAACTTGCACGCTTTTTTGCTTCTCTGCTGCAGGACGATGTGGGTCTGAGGATTTGCAACTTAGAATTAAAGTAATGCCAAAAGAAGTTCCCTTATTTGTCAAAAGCAAGAAAAAAGTGCAGGATATTCAAACAGAATAACTCAAATTAATTGTTAAATTAATTCTGAACACTGACAGAGACTTTTCAGCTCTTACTCGGACCTATATGACCTGTAGAGAGGCTATGATTTCAATAGCATTGAGAGAATGTGATGTTAGTAGAGAGGGGGTTTATTGGATTTTATTGTGTAATTTCAAAATAAAAGCTCTTTAATTAAGTGAAACACCACGGGGAGTTGAAGCGCGAGTGCGACAGAGAGCAGAGCTTCTGTTTAAGGTGTAAAACAAACTTTCCCCATCTAGTGAAGTCTGTTTTAATCTAATGGGCTCAGCTCAGAGCGCTCATCTGTGTGACCCATGTGCTTTTCACCCTATAACGCAAACCTATACCAGCTACAGATCTGAGGAACAGGCTGGATTAAAGACACAATAAAACCTCCCCACCCCTGTATGTCTCCCCTCTTTGTATTAATATTTTGACCTCTTGGAGAAGGAGCTGTAAGCAGGTTCACGCTTCAACAGCTGTGAAGGTGTACAGTTTTCCATTTTTATCTACCCCCCAAAGTTAATATAATTCGGTTTTAAATCTTAAATCTGTTGATAAAAGATTTCTCCATGTACAGCCCAGCCCGTGTGCGTCACTTTTACGTTTTAAGAGTGTGGTGACAAGCAATCAATCATTACGCCTAAGAGTTCAGATCTCCATGAATTCAGAATAAGTAGTGCAAAGGTCAGCGGCTCATGGCATTATAATATTAATATAATCGTGCTGCCATTACGTAAGAGCGGAGTCACGCAGAAGTAGGAATGAGAAGTGGTTTTTTAAAAAAATCAGATCCATCAACCAATCCCCGAAAATAACATTCCCACATGTGCATTCAGATTTTCCACTAACGATGTGTTTGTTCCCTTCAGTAAAGCCTCCATCAGCGCGATCGTGGCGCACCGTGAAGGAGGTGGAAGCAGCGGGGGAAACAGCGCTGCCTCTGCTGGGTTTTACCCGGCATCCCCCTGCACAGAGCCGGGGTCAGAGGGAGGGACGGCGGCCTGTGTGGAGAGGAGAGTGGAGCAACACTGCTGCTGCTGCTGCTCTGATGCTGCAGCAGTGTTGCCTCCTGAAAATCACGTTCAAACACCAAATGTTGTATTTTAAAGTACTGATGAAGGTGTCGGTTAGTTTCTCACTGCAGTTGAAACTATTGGATTAATTGTGCTTTAGCTGCACTTAGGGCTGAACGGTAGCTCGTGCGTTTTCTGAAACTGAGGTATTCAGCTTTTTTAAAATGTAGTATTGAAATGTTCTTTATAAAACCTTTATCAGTTTGGACTCAAACAAAATAGATTACATAAATTATTATTTATCCATTATTATATTTATTTTATTTATTGACAAAAATAATGTAGCCTATTGCCATTAGAGAATTGTGAGTTGTCGTATTATTATTATTATTATTATTATTATTATTATTATTATTATTATTATGGATTTTTAATTATATAAAATAATTACCAGAAAAAAATCAAAAATGACCAACCTGCTTCAAAAATACGTAATAGTTATTATCTAGTTGTATAGTTATTGATTATTGTAAATATTATGTAGTTTACCAAAGCATAACTCCAAATTAGTGAGGATCCCTTTTGCCGAAGTATTTCAAGTCTGTACGTGCAAATGAAATTAAAACGCTCTCTGGTTAATAACTGACCCCAAAGAGCTGAAAACACGTTGAGAAGAGACACGGGGAGCCCAGAGAGCTGATGTCTGGTGGGTTTCCCTGGCCAGAGGGACTGCATGTGGGGGGAGGAAGGGGAAAACCAGCACCAGAGGGCTTCTGCTCGGTCATGGAGCTCAACTCCATTTGTAAAGGCTTTTCTGCGGACAGGAGAGAGCCAGATGTAGCCTTAATGTTGAAAGGAGCATGGCGACTGGAGCAACTTTTAACATACAATTCAATCAGTGATCAACGAGCCGGTGGTTCGAGGGACGTGTAGAGGCGACCAGCGCGAGTCTCTGCTCATTAAGGCCGTTATCCTGCCATGTTGCTCTGTTTTCTGTCTTGTTCATAAAGCCTGTGGCTCCCAACAGAGGTTTATCTATGAATTATTCATCAGTTTACAGAGGATCATTTAAAGACCTAAAACTATTTACACATTTCTTAAATTCAAAAGTGTTTGGAGATCATTTCTGTTATAGATTAATAAGACATGTTGTTTATTAAGGGTGAGAAAATGCACTTTAAAGGTGCACTATGTAGTTTTGGGGAAGAGATTTAATCAGAAGAGAAAGAGAACTAAATAAACTCTCTTTGTTTTCATGACTGAATAAACTGAATAAACAAACTGATCTTAAAGGACAACACAAGTTCATAATGTTCTACTTTGTTTATATGTGGCGGACCCTGCCACCTTTCTAGCTTCAAACAGTGTTCTGGGACCTTATTTTCCTCTGAGAACAGCTTGTTTATTCACTTATGAAAAGAAATAAATATTTCTCAGTTTGTATAATCACCTCATAAATATTGTAAATATTTTTGACTTCCTTCTCCAAAAACTACATAGTGCCCCTTTAACTTAACACTAGATCAACTCAGGTTTGTGTAGTTTTGTGGCACAGAAAAATGTAGGCTAGTTTTCAGTTGGAAGCAAGAGTGCAGATGAAGACATGCAGCCTAACTACTGTGTCCACTCTGAAGATATAAAATAAGACAAAATATAACCCTTAACGTATGTTTATATGTTTTTTTTTTCTTGGTAGTGACTGACATTTAAGATAAACAAAGCTCAACTTTGAAATTCCTGTTGTGAATTTTTTTTTTAAAAACTGCCTAATCCCATTACATGAATGATTGAACATGTGCCATGTGTGAGCATGTTTCAACAACCATCCTGAACTTTGTCAGGCTATTAACATCATGATTATGATTATCGCTCTATCTTTATTATTAATAACTGATATTATTGCTTCAATTTAAATATATATATATATATATATATATATATATATATATATATATATATATATATATATATATATATATATATATATATGTATACACATATATATATGTATACACATAAAAATCCAACCACTCATTGGAAATATGAATTGGGAAGACTGCTGTTGATAAAAGGCCTTTTTCTTGTGAAATCAATATATGATTGGCCTTCAAACTGAACCCCTCCTCCACACACACACACACACACACACACACACACACACACACACACACACACACATACACACACACTCATAGTGGTTTCTTTGTTGTAAGCTACAATAAAACACCTTGTTTGCGAAAAGGACACATTATTAGCATCTGAAGGTACGTCTTCAAATCGTCAATTTTCATATATTTTTTTGTACACAGAAACCCTTTAAGTTTCACAGTCTATTACCTGGAAAATGGTTAATCTCACTGGTTTTGCTGGCCACATTTTTTTAGAGGTTGACCTGAAATATATTTGGAGAAATTTCCATCAAAAAGTATTTTTGTTATTTGGCTAAAAAAAGGGTAAAAATTGTCTCTCGTAGAACTATTTACGAAGAATTAAACCATCATAACTATTTAAAATTAAAAGAATAAATCAGTCCTCTGGGGCTGGACTTAGATGATTAGATGACATCCTTCATTTCAGCTGATTAAAATGTTCCACGGTCTGGAAACTAATATCTGGACACTGGTTCTCTTTATAATGTTGAGAACATTACACACTATAGGGGGATTTGAACACTGGCCACAAGCGGCGGTGACCTTTGACCCCTCATACCAGGGAGTTAGGACAAGGAGCCCAGGCTGGATTGGGGATAAAAGCTACCAACACACACACACGCACACACACACACACACACACACACACACACACACACACACACACACACACACACACACACACACACACAATCAGAGGACCTCCTCCACACTGACACATCAAAAATGTATTTAATTTGTAACATTAACACACAAGTGAGGGAATAATCCTTCTTAGAGACTGACTGAGAGTGAGCTGGATTTCCACTAGAGGCCTGCGTGCATTCAGGCCACAGCTTGTTGATTATTGATTACTGTGTCAGCACTGAAGTCGACAGATATTCTCACCTACAGCCCTTCTTGTTCAGTCTGGGCTATACGTCAAACGTCAGACGGATTGGAAGAACGTGGCCCGCTGCCTCGCTGCAGGGCACGCAGGCAGGAGACACCATGCCTCAAAATCACATTTGAGCTGGATGAGATTCCTTTCTTCTCCTCTTCAAGTGAAGTTTCTTAAATTGGGTGGTTGAGAAATATAATAGGACACTTTTTTTTTTTTTTTGAAGGGGCTGTCTGGGCCATTGCCAGATAAGGTTTCAGCCAACTTTTTTCAGCCGCTTCTTTATATTGAGTGTTCAGGATGTGGGACAAAGGGGAAAGCTGGGGGCTCAGGACTCATTGTAACTAACTGCTTATTTAGGCCCAATTTGACTGAGGTGTGTTCAACTTGAAATGAAAAATAGGCAGAACTGCCCTTTAAAAATCATTTAGGTATGTCTCTAGTGCCCATAAATGCACCATAAGTCATATTAAAGTCTGTTATTTAACATTTTTATCATGTGTTGTAGAGATTTAAAATGTGGCTGCTATGTTTATGGTCTTTTTTTTTTTTTTTTTTAAAGTTAGTTCTGTCCATCACAGCATCACAGCAGTTCGTGAAACTGTCATGGACACAAATTCTGACCTTTCTCGTGACTGTCAGGATATTTTCGTGCACGCAACACGTTTTCTCTGCCTGAATGAAACACTACATTTATGAGCCGCGCAGCTTTACGCAACAAAAGCAAGACAATTCCCTTTGGTTAAGGAGTAGGGAGAGCTCGTGATTTTGGTTAAAGGTTAGAGTCTGTTCTTCAAATAGTGACGAGATTTAACCTTTAGGATTCGTGGACAAAGACACGAATTTTCCATGTTAAAGTCGTGGAAAACATTGAGAATTCGTGCCAATGAACATGATTCCTATAGGTAACATGTCACTATTTCAGAAACTGCCCTGAACTGTCAGTTTATGGTTATTTTTTTACCTTTTGCAGCATCAACAGAATGTATTATTTGCCATAAAATACTGGATTTGTTTAACGTCCTGATGTTTCTTTAATCTACTGCTCTGTTTTCTTGCTTTCCTGTGATATTAAAAGTCATGTAATATCCTGTTAAACTCGTTTTCTGATGTTTTTTTTTTTTTTTTTTGCTCTCCGGCCCTTCCTGTCAAACCCTGGTGATCCTGCTCCGATAAGATCTGCATGTTACAGTGGATCCTCGTTAATAATTTGGCCTGATTGAGGCTTGTTTGGAGGGTAATCTGAGCCCGCAGAGCTCCCTCTCCTCCCCCCGGGGGAGGAAAGAGCGACAGAGGCCGTCAAATAGCTTTTAAATAAGTATGTTTAACTTATAGGCTACGTGTTTAAGCACAGAGGTGAACTATATTATAAGGGTGCTTCTCATGCTTAAATAAAGCTGTAGGATCTAATAGTTATTCTAGTAGACCCCTTAAAGGTCCTATTTGTAGGAAAAGTTGATTTTTGAGTCTCATCCCCAACTCGTCAAATAATGACGCTCTGGGTTTCCAAAATCATCAAAAACTGATGTTTTGGCATGAAGGCAAAAAGTGTAAGTTTTGAATGAGACTCAAAAATCAACTTTTCTTACAAATAGGACCTTTAAACCATCAATGCTCTGTTTTTCTGCGTGATTACCTCACCCATTTCCTCCTGTAAGTACCCTTTAATGAATTTTAGGTCGTTGCCAGATCGTCACTTATCAATATTTGATCTTTCTGCAGACACATTTGGTTTATCATGACCCTTGAATATTTTTCCAGGCCTCCTGTGTGGATTTCCGGTTGAGCAGCTTGTAAATGAACAGACAGAGAGTTTGCTGGTCACGCAACGACTGAGTGACTTGAACACGCACAAAGACAAGAATCAGGTAGGCTGCTAAAAAAAAGAAAAAAAAAAAAAAAAAGCATCATCGAGTCCGAGGCGCGTTTGTCCCCTGAAAGCAGCTGATTGGATAATAATGTAGGCTACGTCTTAATTGTGAGTTAGGCCTCATTAATTAACCAACACAACGTGGCAAATGTCATTTATTTCGTGTGTTTATGTGAGTCAGGAGCACATGGAGCACGAACAGAACACACAATAATGAAACCACATACCACAACATATGTCAGCCATGGACTTTCTTCAAATAGGCACCTAGTTTACCTTTAACTTTGGCTGATCTTGTTTTAAAGGCAACAATCATTTTAAACATAGACTGATGGTTGAAATGAAAGTTTGGCAGCTTGAGATTCTGGTGTTGTTCGCTGTAAAATGACAAATAAGCTGCCCATACATTTACAGATAACATTTCCAGTTTAAGTTCTTGTTTGAAGAGAAGGTGACACATGTTGATGCAGGGCCTATGATTACTGGGACATAGGACATTATATTTTTTATATATGAGGCCATTTCTTTACTAAATTCATACAAAATCTGCAGTTAGTCGTTTCCTATTCATTTTGACAGAAGGATGAAAGTCATGTCTTACAGATACCCAAACTACCACACAGCCACAATAATCAGCTGCTTGAAATATAAAGATCACATGTACTGAACTTATATATGAAACTAAATACATCAGCGTGAATAGATTAGACTAGAATGAAGCCAAACAAGCTGTTTCATTTCTGTGAAACATTAAAACAGCCTCTCCTGATTCTCCCTTCGAATAAAACACATTTTATTTCTCCACATGATTCATCTTCTTTTTATTGAGGCTCGACTCGTCTCTTTTGCCTCTCGCTGCCATGACTGCCTAATCTGCTGCTTATCTTGTTTCATTTCTGTTTTGGCAACATGACGCAGCTTGTTTTCTCGTCCGCTTCCAAATAGAAAATGTTGGCCTGCGTCCATTCTCAGACATCACAGAGCTGATAAACGAACAGCTTGTGATCGCAGATAATTCACAGTTAGAGAGACTGACCCATGGAGGAGGTAAAGAGACATCCGTGGCCACACCTGGACATCTTCATGCGTTATTTGCGCATGATTTATTTAAAAATGGCTGTGTCCTACTCTTCAGAGTGAGGTTTGGTCAGAGGGATTCATGTGTCCTGCATTTATTTTAGGCTCCCAGAGACTCTTTTCATGAAAAGCTTCCACCATACGACTTCTTTATCAAATTCATTACTCGATGAAAAAGGCATCCGAGCTGCTGCGCGACTCATTGGTTTTGAAAATGGTGTCTGCTGAGATCAAAGATGAATGAACTAAATAATAGATCAATTAGTAGAAAGTCCTCTGAAATGCGAGGCAAAGAAGCCTCTTGAAAGCCAGAAATAATTTGGTTTGAAAAGCGGAAGCCTGTTGGATCTATTTTTGGCGGAGGCAGTCACTGAACGACTTTCTTCAAATATTTACACCCAGATGAAGAGAACCTCAGTCTGTGATGGAGGCGGTGAATAAAGAGGTGAAAGTCCAGTCAAGGATCATTACATGAACGGCTTAGATTTTGTTCATCTTCGTGTCGAGGTGAACTCTTTAATTTCCTCTCATGGGGTTTTATGTCAGTTTATAAACGCGCTCAAATTATGCATATATAAAGGTGTGAAAACTGAATTAACGGGCTGGTTTTCCTCCAGCACGTCCCTGCTTTTTACAACAACCTCCCCTGCTGACATTATCTATATTTGATATCGCTCCGGCTCCACACAGTCACACCGGAGTCCGCTGAACTGGTTCCTCCAGCGGACTCTGCGTCCTCGGCAAGACCCGCGTACTTCGCCTGTTTATTGCGACTCCCCCGTTACGCAGCGCCACAGCGCTGAACCACCAGCCTCTTCTCCCTTTTATTTGACAGATTTCGTTGACTTGATGGTTTGTTAATTGTGTCACCGCGTGTGCACGTTGAAAACACAGCGTGCGCTTAACGAATGAGGCAGGTTATTGGAGGTTTATCGGGCCCGGGGTGGGCTTTATATACACTGTCACGGGCACAACCCTGCATATTGATGTGAGGGGTTGGGTTAGAAAATGCTCCTCAGACCTCCAGGAGGTGCTTGAATGGACTCCGGGGGGTCCCACAGCCAACAATACTTAATGAATTTTCACAATTAATTAATAAATACAGATCGATCCTGATTTAACACACCTAAATATGGGTGCCAAATTTTAATCACACAGCCAATGCGATGTGCCGTTAATCTATATTTAAGCAACAATAAAGCTTACCACTATTTATTTTTTATTTTTTTTTGCGAAATAAAATGTGATTAGTTTGTGTTTCTGTGTGTCCGCGTGCTGTTATTTTTTTTAAGGTGTCAGTACGTTCGCCCGGACACGAAACGAAATCGTCCAAATATGCGCGTATTCCGCATGAAAAATGGACAGAAAATGTGTTTGATTCCCCCCGCTGTGCCTCTCTCCGGTACAGTCAGCCAGAGGAGATGGCGCGGTCTGAAAGCGCCCCCTGCCGGCCACACCGAGGAGCGCGAAATTCTCTTAAAGGGGATGTCTGAGAAACCGGAAGAGTTTTTTAAGGTGGCGCGGTGGAGTTAGCAGCACGGCGAGGACGGTTTTTTTCACCGAAGGGCTCACAGGGCAAACTGGACTGTTTTTGTATTTTTTTTAAAATTTATCTTTCAGCCCAACAGGTTTTAGGTGCTCTGCAAAAAAAAAGTGCGTCATGAGAGGGAGTTCGTGCTGAAGCTTCCGGTCCTACCTATGTTAAAAACCGAGTTCAATATGGGCTCTACCACTGCTGGTGAGATCATTTTCAGATTTTTTTTTTTTTTTGTTGAAGAATTTCCTTGAATTAAGACAATAAGTGGCATCCCCGGCTCAAGAGCAGAGAGACAATGACGCACTAATGCACACAGGTGATGCTCAGGTGTAACACGTGTCACCATTATGTCCCTTTTAGGCATCAGAGAAAAAAATATTTGAACACTCAGAATAAAACCAACAGGCGTGAAAGATTGATTTAGCTCATGCTGCATCTTATTCTGCTTTGTAGGCTTAATGGCTCAGGTGACAGCCTACTGTTAAAAAACACATTGTCACCATGTTCATTATAAATAAGAGATGGGATCACTTTTGGACGCGTTTGAAGACTCACAGTTGGCGTTTTTTAATGCTGGTGAAACCACATAGATCAGATTTGGCCCTGAAGTGGTCCAGCCGGCTTCAAACGGGCTGTTGGACAATAACGGGATCTCGTCAGTAACGGGATTTGCTTCGTGGCTCGTGTCTCACGCGTGGCTGTAAAGGAATAATTCCCCCTGCTTCTTCTCATACAGTGTTGAGGCCTTTCTAAAGCACCTGGGCACGGGGCCAGGTCACTTTCGGGCCAGTTGGGTTTATCTAAACGAGACGGTGTGATAACAACAGATCAACAGCGTCATTTTATTCACATCTCTGGATTAAAAGCGTGCACGAGGCTGGAGGGAAAAAAAGATCACCCGTTCCAATTTTCTTTCTTTCTTTTTTTTGTTTGTTTGTTTGAAGTGGTCACGATTTTCTGTGCCTCATTTGAACGCATCATTTTTGGCAGTGTTTGTGACAGAAGCGGCAGCAGCGCAGGCCCGGATGGGGGAAACTCATTTGCAGCTGCGTGAGACACATGGCGTTAAAAATTGGATGGTAACTTTGAAGCAGAAGAATCCCATTTAAAGGGCAGATGCACATTTATTTAAATTCTTCACCCTCATGACACAACATGCATAAAATACAGGACAAGTGCCGCAGGGTGAGTTCACTTCATCCACAGCAGCAGCATCACCGGAAACACACAACACCACGGCCTCTGATGTGAACCTCTCACTCGCGTTTTATTTGGACGCTTTATTTGCATACAGTCTGTGTGTTCACACCTCCCACACACACATAGTACTGTATGCAGTGTGTGGCCTCAGTGCACATCCTCTCCTCCGCCTGTGCTTCCTCTCGCCCTCCTCGTCAGCTCATGAGCTCTCGCGGGCCTCAGACATGTTCGGTGTTGTTGTCTGCACGCTCATTTTTCATCGCTTGTCCGCGGCGGCGCCTGCGACAGACCGGGAGAATTCGCCGTGGTTCACGGGGTGCGTCAGCGCCAGCAGCGCGGAGCTCCGTGCACCCGAAGGTGCCCGTGACCTTGACCCGGTAGCCTGCTCCGTGCGCTGCCTGGATGAGGGGTGAGTTTGGGGGGAAACTGTACAAGAGCACGTTGAGTCAGGTGGATTTCAGCTGGAGTTTGTTTGTCCCATGTTTGTGGGAGATTACGGAGAAAACCCACTTCGTGCATTTAATAAAATGTCCCCACCCGTGGTTTCTAAATGCTGACACCAATAACTTTTATTAGAGTTTAAAAAACAGAATAAAAAAAAAAAAAATCCTTAAACAGTTTGCTGCATTTGTGCAGCTGTGTTGTTCTGAAGTCTTTTAGATAACACATTTAATTTCAAACACCAGACCAGTTTGAAAAATATATATAAATGACGTGGAAGTCCACATTTTCCTGTATTTTGTTCTCCCATTGAAGGGGGCGTGAAACCATGAAATTATAAGCTTTTTCTTTCTTTTCTTTCTTTCTTTTTAAAAAGCCTTCAACATTGAAATAAAATGGCAGCCTTGGAGATATTGGCTGAATTCATGTTGGACATATATATTTTTATTCTTTGCAATAAAAAAAACAAGCTACACCAATTTTTGCTCACCCTCTTTCTAAAAGTGCCCCATGACATCCATACATGAGCACTGAGTTTTGTATAACTGTTCAGAAGAGCTGGAGCTGGATGTATTAACTGTCAGTATATGTTGTTGAAGGTACCAGGTTGCAGCGTTGAACACAGAGGGTTGTTACTGTGGCAGCAGGCAACACGGTTTGGTGTCCTGTGGGTGTTTCAACACATCTTCCAGTGGAGAGACAAAGGATGTCACAGGAGAAGAAAGACAAAGGTGAGACAGACTGTTGCCTTTTCCCTTTGTCTTTCTGTGTCCAACCATGTCTTCTCTTGATCTGTTGTGTCTGACAGACCCATGAGTGAAACATTATATTCAAATGTGTGTAAATTGAGCTGGCATGTGCATGTCACAGTCCCTCACGCTTTTTGTGTTTGACCTGTGCTGAATGCTGTAAATCTTTTCTTTTCTTTTCTTTTCTTTTCTTTTCTTTTCTTTTCCAGTGTCCTCTCCTTGCCTGTTGGAGATGGATGGGGATGTGTGGCTCTCTACAGAACTCAAGGACCATTTCTGCACAGGGTTCGTCTGTCTGCCTCTCCAAACAGAGTGCAGGCTGGGGAGACTTTTGTTGTGAAAGTTTCAGGAAACCTGACTGGACACCCTGACCAGCCCACAGGTCAGCTGCTGCTGTATTTTACAGCGGTGTAGTTCTGACTAGGCAGTGTGGAAATGATTTTTTAATTTTTATCAACTCAACATGTATTTTCTCTGTCTTTGTTTGCAATTGTGTCAATTTATTTTTTGGCTGTTGAATATTCTTCATGGTTTTACATTAAACAATCTGAGTTTTTTCTTAATTGAAATGTAATATATGATCCATTATATTATATATAATTACATCCCTAAAAATAAATAATAATCACAGTGATTGTAACTATCACAAAGAGAGTGTGTCTATGCATGCACAGTGCTGCTTTAACTGTAGGCAGAATTTTAAAAAGACAGAATTTGTGCAGTCAGTGTTTCTTCATTTATTAAATTTTTAAAAGGTTCAATTATTACACAAAAAATGATATACCTGGAAAAAAAGGGAAAGCCACTTTGGAAAAAAATGTATCACTCTTCATGTTTGAGTCTCAACAAAGTGCCACAATATACCCCTTTTTATATCATAGTTTCTGAACAACTGCAGACATGTTGTATAACGAGGTGAAAAATTATCAACAAAAATATTTCTAATAAATATCTCAGCAAAATGTAAAATACATAATTACATATACATAAATATATACAATGGTGTAATACAAAATTATTGCTCAGGTTCTAATTCTACTAGAATATTTTATCTATGAACATTTCATTGAAAATGTGCTTGTTAATGAGTTTTTATGTTAAAGAATATATTTACACCCAGAGAAAAAATATCAGAATAAATGATTAAAGTTTACAAAATTATTAAAAGATATTTGTGGCATGTAGCACCGTTACTGTTTCCTGTTTCAAACAAGTTTTTCTGTGGTTTTTAGGGATTCTGGCTCTGCGAAGGCAAGACTTCTCTTACGTCACCGTTGAGATTCAGGAAACGACCCGTAAAGGTCAAAGTTCACATCGTGTCAACGTGCCGGCCGACGGCTCCTTTGTTGTGTCGTCTGACTGGATTTTGGAAACGCCGGGAAAATATGAACTCAGTGAGTCAGCAAGAACAAAACAGTTTGTTAAATAAGATGGTGAATAAATATTTAACTGAAAGTGAAAATATTATAAAGCAGTAATCCTCTCTTCGTCTCCTCTTTTATCTTGACATTTTCTGTTTAGACGTCAGTGTCTCCAACCCCCTCTCCACGCTCTCCTCCACCCTCCACCTCTCCGTCCTGCAGCCCCCAGTGATCTCTGTGCTTCACGGCCCCCTGGGCGTCCCCTCCTGCGTCCCTTTCCCGCCCAAAGACTCCAGCAGTGTTAAAGTCGAGGTGGTGTACCTGGGCGACCCTGTCACGCTGCAGGCAGAAATGGTCGATGGTTTAGCTGAGGAGTTTTCTTGGTGGTTTACTCACAAGGAAAAAGGGACAAACATGGAGGATGTGAAGACAGTTTGCCCTCACAGCTCCGACTGTGTGAACAGCACTGTGGTAAGAAGGGCTGAGATACTATAAATTAAAGGTTTTCATTGAAGGCTGAGGTTTCCTTTTTTAATTGATCACAATGTAATTTTTTTAACAGTCTGATAATGGATTTCTCTCTAGTGAATCAACGCTTTTTAAGTGTTTTCAAAGAATTTACTCCCAATGAAACAGTGACGTTAAAGTCAGCCTCCACATATTTATAGTCCGGCCTGTTTGTGACTGCTTTATAAGATTACAACCCTTCAATATCAAGCTAAAAGCAAAAACAATATCTACCTTTCAAAGTTTCTCTTCAGCTTATTTTATGGATTTATGGCACATTTTCTTTTTTTAAAATAACCAGGCTTGCTTGAAAATGAAGAAATGTATGATGTTAAAAGTTGCATTCAAGATTTATGATGGATTATATACATGTTGATGTCAGGTTTAGTGAGAAAGATATGTCACAATATGCATTTTATTGGAATCACGAAGTCTCATTAGATATTTCATTACAGAACGTGGTCCCTGGCTGTGGTCTTACAACAACACAGACACAGCCACAAATTGATCACACATTATAAACATTTACTCAATTTTTACTCTTTAAATAATGTTTATTTATGTGGGGTCAAGGGTCAACACCTAGAATGGGAAAAGTTCTCATAAGCATCATAACCAGTCAATAATAGGCAACTACTTAATGAATAATTTTGCGAAGTCTTTTTAGGACACAACCAAATCTGATCCACACGTGTTTCTTGGATCACTATAATTACACACAATGAAGTGTGATAGCTCACTTTGCATGTACAGCTACTGATATGCCGACTTCATGTGAAAATCTTATTTAAACAGCAGGTAGAACACCAGTGTTCAGCAGGGACTGATAGGGTTAAAGAGAAAAATGCTGTAATGTAAAAATGAATGTGAGGAAAATGTCACACCAAAAAAGAATGAAAGCAAAAAAAAAAAATTAAATCTGAAATCTTCCTCATTAACTCACCGTCATGTTTTCAATCTGATGAACTGAAAACTTAAATTCTCAACGTCTCCAGGACTGGACCTTTGAAACAGAGGGAGTTTACATGGTGTCAGTGAACGCCTCAGGTGCTATTGGATGGACACAGGAGAGAATACATGTTGTGAGTACTGCGCCTTCATTCACCGAAAATGTTATCCTATTGATTGAGTGATAAGGCTGGTTATATTTTGAATTTGTGTTATTGTCAACAAATTAAATGAAAAAAACAACAACAATGAGTTAGTCAGTCTCCCAATACTTTTATGACTTTTACAACACCGAGCCCACTGTTTCACACATAAATATACATAAATCTAAAATAAACATCTCACAAATATTAATGTTTCATTTAATAAAAAGTAATGTCTGTAGTTATTTAGCAAATGTTACTCAAACAGGAGAAAATTGAGCATTTTTGGGGACTTTTTCTAGCTGTGGATTAATACACATTTGTGAGTAAGCAAGTATATACAGCAGCAGCAGTCTTATGCTCATGTTTATGATGGATTAAAGCATGTGGTTGGTGATATTTTAAATTTGTCCTATTGTCAACAAAACCTATTGAAAGACCAAAACCAACAATGCGTTAGTCTGTCTCTCAATACTTTATGACTTGCCCTGCCTATTTGTGGCTCTCGGCACCAAACCCACTGGTTCCTACTTTAGAAATGTCCCAAAAATGTAGTTTCATATTTTTTTTAAAGAGTCTGTAATTTCCTAATACAGCTAGGCACTGTAGTTTTTTAGCAAATGTTACTCAAACATGGGAAAATTGAGCATTTGTTGGGGACTATTTTCAGCTGCGGATTAATACACATTTGTTGTTTTAGGAAGTATTTACAGCAGCAGTCTTATCCTTATGTTTATTATGGATTGGAGGGTATGGTTGGTGATATTTTAAATTTGTCCTATTGGCTACAAATCCCCTTAAAAGACCAAAACCAAAAATATGTCTGTCTCTCAAAAATTTATGACTTCCCCAGCCTGTCTGTGGCTCACCGCACCAAGCCCATTGGTTCCTACTGAAGACATAAATCTTTAAACATGTCTCCAAAATATAGTTTCTTTTTTTTCTTACAGGCTCAGTAATTTCCAAAAACAGCTGGGCGCTGTACTTTTTGGCAAATGTTTCTCAAACAGGAGCAAATTGAGCATTTGTTGGGGACTATTTTCAGCTGCGGATTAATACACATTTGTTGAGTTAGCAAGTATTTACAGCAGCAGTCTTATCCTCGTGTTTAATACTGATGACAGAATACAGTTGGTGATATTTTAAATTTGTCTTAGTGGCTACAAACCCATGAAAAGATCAAACCCAACAATGCATTAGTCCGTCTCCCAGTGCTTCATGACTTCCCCAGCCTGTCTGTGGCTCTCAGCACCAAACCCACTGCCTTTGACTGAAGACATAAATCTTTGAAAATGCCCCAAAATATTAAAATATACTTTTTGAAAAATATCTCAGTAAAATCCTTAAAAAGATGGGCGTTGTAGTTTTTAGCAAATGTCTTTCAAACAAGACTAAATGGAGTATTTGTTGGGGACTATTTTTAGCTGCGGATTAATACACATTTGGTGAATTAGCAAGCATTTGCGGCAACAAAATGTAGCACGTGGCATGTGGTGTACACGTGGCGCAGAGGAATTAGATATATCAGATTTTGGCAGCCAGTACATTAGTGGAATCAATTTATTGATGTTTTTGGTTTTTTCATGGGATTTCTTTATGCTAAAAGAAATCTAAAGGATGACAAAACGTATCCTTTAATCTCATATTTGCACTAACACTTGCAGGTGGTGGTGCGTCCCGTCGTTTCTGACCTCAGAGTGAGCGTATCGGGGAGGGAGCTGACTTCCGGAGAGGTTGTTTCTGTGGACGTGGAGCTGTTCACCACCATGAAGCACTTACTTGTCCTCAACCTCACACTGAACGCTGAGCGCGGCCGCATTGACAAAACAGCTCATATTAATAAAGTTGAAAATTATTCAAGGGAAATGACTCAGCAGGAAAACAGGAAAATGGCAATCAGCTGTGGTCACAATCTCAATCAAAACCACAATAACATCCGTTGTCATGACGGCACCCATTTATATCTACTCTCGGACATCTATCTCCACATTTACAACCGCTCCAGCTGCCATTTGCACCTCCACCTTTGCTGCTGCCTCCACCCCTCTGCAGGACAGCATCACCTCACAGCTTCTGTTCTCTCCACTTCAGATCCTCCGTCAGTGTTGCTCTCCACTACCTCGATGTTGTACGAGAATATACGTGCACTGAGGCCTTCTGGGAGTTGGAAGTCAGCAGTTTCAACACACGCAGAATTCAGCCTGGAGGTCCTCAGCAATGCCAGCCAAGTGGGGTCGAGAGTGATTTGGACTTTTAGTTTGGATGATGACATCGTGATGAACAGGACGACTGAAGAGTGGAGCATAAAAGTGTCACTTTCACTGGCAGGCTGTTATAAAGTGACAGTTGAGGCCTTTAACCCAATCAGCTCTGCATTGTTCTCCACACACATCCTTGCTCAAGATCGAGTTGGAGAGTTGGTGTTAAACGCTCCAAGCGTGATCACAACATATCAAAAACACTCTGTTTTATTCAGTGTCACAGCAGGGTCAAATGTGACCCTGTCTCTGCTGGTGAATGCAGCACTGCTGTACAGAAACAGCAGTTACACGACAGGAGAGGAGGCGACCGTGGTTTTGCTTTTCAACCACACAGAGACGGTTGTGGTGGAGCTTCGAGCTGAGAACCGAGTGTCTTCTCAGAAGAAAAGCGAGAGGCTGTGTGTGAAGGGGAACAGGAAGCCGTCACCGCAAGTTAGAGTTAATCCAACGTGGCAACCACCTACCAGTCAGAGTCCTGTTCACAGCCCGGCTGACAATGGTGAGGAGGGATTTCTAACACCCACTGAGCATGTGAACTTTAATCAAGCATTTCAGAAAAAGTGTGTGACTTTTTTTTTATTATATATAAATGTCTCACATTCTTTCTTTAATCAGATCTGAAACATTCAGATCTTTAATGTTCACATTTCTTAAATGAATTAATAATTCATTTTTCTCACATTCATTCAGGCAGATTTAGTTCAATAAAGGTCTCGTGCTTTTATCTGAATGTGATACTGCTAAGCTCTTGAGGACTACCTTTTATTTTCTGGCTTTGGTTCATGCATTTTTAATGCTGTCAAAGAGCATGGAGTGTTTGTTTAATGCTCATATATCGTCTTCTAATCTTTGACAGTGTAGAGAAAGTTACTTTTAAAATGAAATAGGTTAAAGATTACTTGTTAGCCTGTCAAAAATGTAATTAGCAACTATTTTAATTACTCCATCAAAGTAATCTAGGCTAACCTGTTACATTTGATTACTTTTTGAGTACTTTTCCAATAAATGTTTTAAACCAAGCAACAGAAAAGTACAGTTGTCAGACAAGAGGCGTTGCAAGAGAACCAATCAAAAGCAACACTGATAATTTGCTAGTAACTGTAATTTGATTACATATTTTTTCCTCATTAACTGTAAAGGATTACTTTACATTTATTTTGCAATGTAATAATGTAATGTTGTTACATGTAATTACTCCCCAGCACTGGTCTTTAATGGGACATCATGACATTTTTTCCCTTTCCTTCAGTGTTTACAGGCCCTCCTTTCCTCTCATTCCTCACTTTCTTGACACAAATTGTTTGTTTTTACAACATAATTCTTTATCTCTGTGTAGCATTTATAATTTGCAGATATATATAAATGTAAATACAATGTGATGTCTGTTTTGTCCCCTAACAGTGCGGATTTATGCAGCAAAGCAAGCCTATCCCACAAACACAGATGTAACCTTCCAGGCTGTGACTGAAGTAGCAGACCCTGTGGAGTTCCTCTGGCACTTTGGAGACTCGACATCAGCCAGAACCACCTCAAGGACCGTCATCAAAAGATACCACAAACCTGGCAGGTATGGGAAACAGCTGAAGTATTCAATATACAATGAGGATGCACCTTTGACTCCTGTGACGTTTGACTTGTTTTAATGTACTCCAAATAACTAAAAGACTGTTTCAGATTAATTCTGTTAAAAGCACTGCTTCACATCAATAATTCACAATTACCATTTGTAAATATAGCCCTGATATAACCATTTCATTGTTAGCAGGTTGCCATATTGTAAATATTACTATAATATTACTAAATAGTTTTGCCTTGTTGCTATCTTTAAATGTGTTTCCCCATTATCACCCTTTATTTTTGGCTCTTTGTTACTCTGTGATTTCAGTCAAGTATTACCCAAATAAAACTATTGTTAATACCAAAATATTACCTGATTATTACTTTGGTAAATACATTATATGTTATTAATTATTATCTCTTTTTTTGATTAAACTATTACCCCACTCCTACCATGTAATTATCAGCTGTAATGTAAAGTTACCTGTACATTTAACATATACTAAGGCATGTAAACAAAGTGCTGTATGTGTAGCGTTTCAGTATTAATCTTTAAATCCTAAAAAACATTAAAAT
Organism: Pagrus major; assembly: GCF_040436345.1. Taxonomy (NCBI): domain Eukaryota; kingdom Metazoa; phylum Chordata; class Actinopteri; order Spariformes; family Sparidae; genus Pagrus; species Pagrus major. The sequence goes on from NC_133233.1 coordinate 14,472,072, forward strand.
CCTTAATGTTAATATTGTTTATATTGATAAAAAAGACATGTAAGCAGTAAGAGTAGTACCTTTCCCCCTCGTTTCACTGCAGGTATGATGTAGCTGCAGTCATGTCAAGCGGCCGGACCTCCTTTACCTCCAATGTGTTCCCGCTGGTGGTCCAGAGAGCAGTAAAGCTCAACCGTCTGATCCACCAGGCATCTGTCCTGCAGAACCAAACAGTGACGGTGAGTTGTCGGGTCAACGTGGGGACCGAGGTCAGCTTCCTGTGGAGCTTCGGAGACGGATCATCCAGACTGGGACAGAGCACAGAACAGCACGTCTTCCACAGGTGAAGTTCACTAGCAGTATTGATATATTGCAGATATATTCATTTCAGTTCACAACTTTATTACAGACTCAAGGTCCAGATTAAAGACATTTCATAAAATAAATGACACATAGAGTGGGATTGGTAGTGTTTAGTGCAAAACCTTATGTGTGAAAAAACCAAGATGATTTCATTTTCAGGGACATTAAGTCGGCAAATAAATTCATAACAGCTTGGAAAGTACTCCTGCAGCACCAAACATCTGTTGTATGTATTAGTATTCACAATCTAATAATCATAATCAGGAAACAGTGTCTCCATTACATGGATTGTAATCTGAGACCTCGGAGAAGATTTTTTTTAACTGAAAAATGTTCCTCAGATTACATATTTTGGTCAGAATTCACAAGTTAAATTCAGGATTCATATACAAAATGTTTGTTTCTGTTACCTGTTTATGTAAAAATATAACATTATTTATTATTATTTTCTTATTTATTTTCATTATTTTCTTGACATAACAATACATTTTGTTAAATACTACTACTACTACTACTAGTAGTAGTAATAATAAAAATAACAACAATAACAGCAGCAGCAACAACAACAACAACAACAACAACAATAATAATAATAATAATAATACATTATTTAGTTATATTTAAACTGATGTTGTCCTTGGCCTGTTTGTTGTGTATCTTGTTAATGTACCTCTATTGCTTTATAGGTATTGTAATATTGTATATGTATTGTATGTTATATATATTGTAATAAGGATTATTGCAAAAGAGAGCTTGCTCTCACTGGCCTTCATTTTGAAAATTGAAATAATTATAATTTCAACATCAATATCTGCCTCAAAAATCCAGTATCGGTGAGCTATGGTGTCTAATTATTTGGACCAGACAACCTTGAATTTCCCCTCCTAGATCTTGATTTAATGAACCTCTTTTCATTTTTCTGTGGTTACCTGTTAATCTTAAATATATGCCTCACGGCAATGTGTATTTCTGCTCGTGTGTATTCATTATACACGTTTCTTTACTCTCTTCAGGACAGGAGAGTTCACAGTGACGGTAACCGTATCCAACCTGGTCAGCTCTGCCTCTCTGAGCAGTCACATCTTTGTCGTGGACCGGCCCTGTCAGCCTCCACCAGTCACAAACATGGGGCCTCTTAAATTACAGGTACATTTTCCTCAACCTTAATGTGTGTGTGATATGGTAGCTAAAAAGATAATTACAATTCTTCATCTTCTTTTCTCCTTCTCTCTTCAAGGTGCGAAGATACGAGGTTATCCATCTCGGGGTGACCTATGAGACGGAAGTGGATTGTGACGTTTCAGGAGGACTTCGCTACACCTGGTCCTTGTTTGACTCTGTAGGACGGGACTTCCCTTTGCCCCTCGTAGACACACACAGACAGAGCCTGGTACTGCCCAGCTATATCCTGCATTATGACACCTACACTGCCAGAGCCAGGGTGAGTGACAAATGCGTTGGTCCTCAAACTGGGACCTGGGACTCTTTACAAAAGTGAGTGTGGCTTGACTAAAATATCTGTCATTGCCCCGCAGGTTCAGGTTGTTGGAAGTGTGGTGTACAGTAACTACAGCGTGAGAGTGCAGGTGATACCGAGCCCTCCTGTGGCCTTCATCCAGGGCGGCACCAACATCTTCATCAGGAACAGGAACACCACTGTGGTGATGCTGGACGGTCAGAGATCTTACGACCCGGACTTCCCCACGAGCCCAGTCAGGTACAGAAGAACTTGAATGGATGTAAGGCGTCTGAACCTAAGGAAACATTAAACAATGTCTGATCTTCTCTTCGCAGCTTCAGTTGGACATGTAAGCCAGTCAGCTCCATCACCAGCTCCTGTTTCCACCGAGACGTTCCCACTTCGTCCCCCGTGCTCACATTTCCAGCTACATTCCTAAAGCAGAACTTTGACCAGTTCCAGTTCAAGCTCACCATCCACAGCGGCGAGCGCTCAGCTTCAACAGAGACTTTCCTCACACTGACATCAAACGTGATCGGGTGAGAGTTATAAAGAAAATCACTATTGGCTGAGCACTGTATCCGAAGACTATTGATGTACATTAACAGAAAACACCCTATGCTTTTTTCCTTCGTGGCTGCTTTGAAGTGAAGTTTCAAGTAACAAGTCCCGTACCTTGACTCGTGTATCTGACTGTTTCCAATCCAGGAAGCTGTCAGTGTTCTGCCCTCAGTGCCAGGGAGAGCAGGTGAACTGGGATCAGTCTTTCTCTGTCAGCGCCTCATGTGAAGGCTGTGATATTGACCCAAACTACATTCAGTACACCTGGCGCCTCTTTTCAGTCAATGCGTCCTCCAAGCCTGTCATAGAAGGTAAAAAAAAAAAGATGCATGCACTTGAACATGTACATCAAATTGCCTTTTTTTTAATTTGCAAGAAATAAATCTCACCGTAATTCTCTTCTCTTCTGTTCTGTTCTAGTCCCGTTCTGTTATGCAGTGGATCTCACTGCTCCATCCACCATTATGGAGGGTCCTGCCACTTCCCCTCAGACCTTTGTGACCTCCACCCAGAATTCCTCCGAATCCAGCATCCAAAAGCTAAATCTGAACGTGACCGGCAGCGGAACATTATCAGAGAATAACAGAAAGAAGACAACTATGGCTGGTGTGTAATTAAATGTGACTGGTGAGAGAAAGACAGAGAGCTCAGTGCTGTAAAAGCAGATTGTACTGAAATAGGAATAAAAATAGTAAAACCCTCTCTCTGTCCTCCTCATACAGGTTTGACAGAACCCGAGCCAGAGCCTTTCTCTTCTTTAGCCCACATGAGAGCAGCAGGATCAAGTAAGCTGTGTAAACTGTCATGGTTAGGCTGTTTTAAAATGAAATTAATTAATCCTGTAGGTGGATTGTGTGAAGAAAAGTGCAAATAACATCTACCATGCTCACAACGTTCAGCTCAAAAGCATTTAAGACATCGACAAGGAAAATCAACAAGAGCTAATAACATGCAAGGTCACAGTTACAGTGAAATGGACAGTTTATGAATTATTTAACAGCTTATCCTCTTTATGTCCAGGAGAGGAGCCCTTTTATCACCCTCTGGGGGAGTTTGACCCTCCGGAGCCTTTGTACTCTTCCAGTGAATACCAGGCACTCGCCCTTGACAACAGCAGCGTCCTATATTTAGACCACTTTGGCCAGAGTGACGTTATCAGTGAATTCCCAATTGATTCCTCTGCTGACTGGGAGTTTTCTTTCCCTGTTTTGGAGAGTGGTGGCTCAGGAGGTCGATCAGGTGAGACAAAACTGCTGTGAGCCTATACATATATATATTTTTAAACATTTAAAAAGGATAATGATACAGCTTTTTCCCTTTTAAAATAGCTACCTATGGTGTCAAGAAATGATGCTAATGAAAACTTAACTAAACTAAAATGAGCTAAAGGATGCAAAAATGTTCCGTATAGCTGCGGAAGTCAGTGATACTACCAAATCACGACCAAGCACTTTCACATTACATGTCTTCACTCTGTCTAATTTAACTTGATTTTAACAGCTTCAACAAAATACTTTAATAAAATCTTAAAAGTCAAAATGGCCAGTTTGTGAAGAAACATGTATTCCAACCTGCAACAGGAAACCATTAACTGCCTTTCTGTGATCATAACTTCATAAATACCTTCTTATCTTTACATATAATCCTGTGCAGGTTTTCATTGTGTGATTTAAAGATGATTCTATGACAGATTCGGATTATGATGTTCCTTTGATGACCGCAGAGGAAGGAGACCCAGGGATTTCAGCAGGAAGACCAACAGGTACAGCTCATGTCTGCATTTGCCAAGAATCACTAGATTGGGAGGTTGTGTGTTAACCCATGCATCTACTCAGGTGTGGATGGTGAGAACCTCAGTCCAGGAGATGACTCAGTGTTTGATCCATCGTTACATGAAGACGAGGGGAGTAATCTGGTAGATTCCAGGCCATCTGTTGTGAACCAGGAGCCCATCTTGCTCGATTTATCTCGAGACCTGGTAGACAGAGGCCTTTTTGAGTCCTACACTTACACAGGTACATTATTCAGGAAACTCCCAGACACACATTTCCTTTGTTTGTTCCACCTTTCTCTTCAGTCATCGTTTTCTCTGTTTCTAATCTTTCTTTTCAGGAATCTCCTCCTCTTTGCTCCGTTTCAGACCCTTCAGTCTGAGGCCTGGGAGCAGATACATGTTGGAGGTCACTGCCAGTAAGTTTCACAACACTTAAGGATATGATATGATCACCATTCCTTCGAGAGGGACCAGGGATGGATCTTGATGCTAATCTGATTTTCATCTGTTGTACTCAGAATCTGATGATAGTTTTCTGGGCCGGACTCAGCTATTCCTAAAAACCAACCCTGCTCCAAAAGGCATGACGTGCCAGGTGCAACCAATGGAAGGAAGGGAGTTATACACACACTTCAGCATCTTCTGCACTTCTGGGAAAGAGGTATCTCCTGTCTTATACAGTGAAACACACGCATGCACACATAAAGAAAGTTCTGTCATATGTGAGCCAAATTTGACTCTCCTTCAAAGGAAGGGTCTTCAGCTTTGTGTACTTAATGGATTAAAGAATACTCTCATCGCTGGACCATTTAAGGGAGCTTGAAAGGTTATGAACTCAGAAAAATAACATGTTTGTAAGCGGTTTTGATCTTCGGATAAGGGAGTCATATTCCTACTTATAGGCTGCATTTGAACCCTCACATGTTTGTTTGTATGTGTGTGTGCTGAAGGACTTGGTGTATAAGTACAGCATCCATGTAGGCGACGGACCACCCAGGATTCTGTACCAGGGGAGAGACTTTGAGTACTACTTTAGCCTTCCTTCTGGTGACCCCAGTGATGACTATAAAAGTAAACACACACACGTTGATTTATGACATACAGTGTACAAGCATACATTATCATGACAACTTATTGCAAAAGATTTCCTTTTCATTCATTGTGTGATTGATTTTTGTTCCTGCAGTAACTATTTACACGGAGATCAGAAGCAGCACGTACGGGGCGGCCACTAAACCCTGTCCTGTCATCGTTCGAGTCCGACCGAGCTTCTTCAGAGACAACTCTTCTTCTTCTTCTTCTTCTTCTTCTTCCCGTCTTGATCCTGATCTGGAGCTGTAAGAATCACCATGTTAACACATCACACCAGGATATGTTATGTTGCAGTGTTTTTAAGAGCTGTGATGTTTGTACAATACTATAAAGGTACAATCCATTTTGCAGACCATCGGTGCCAGAAAGCTTTTAATATGTGTGTCTTATTAATTATTAGTAGTACCACATAGGTGATTAAAAGACAGAGAAATCCATAAGTTTACTCAAAGTAATGGTGAGTTTGATTAGGTCGTTAGGGAAGTTGGCGAACAAGACTAAATGTAAGGTGAATAAAACTTTTAAACATTACCTCATCTGTAAACATTGGTGCCTGAATCGCATCAGAGATTTTCATCAGCAATGTTGGTTGTTTAATGAGGTATACATCAACAATGAAGCAAATTTGACAGCAGGAACATTTGTCTTTATTTGCGCTACTCATGCAGTGTTTATCTGACCCAAACAGCCAGTTTACTTTACTGTACACTAGCCGTAAGCTGACATTAGTGTGCAACACCAAGGGTGTGCGTGGGCAAATTCAGGACAACTCTCAGTGAATTCAGTAGCCTACTCACCAGAGACTCTGGTTCTCCTTCTTCTTTCCCTCTCCTCTCTGTAATGTTGTTCATGAAGTAGAGTACATTTCCCCTCCAGCTCCAGTCAGCAGTCAACATTACAGAACATTACAGACATAGACAAGCAGCCACTACAGTGATTGTAACAACAATTGACTGACAATGACTGAAAATATCGATTAAGACGAGAAAAGAGGAAAGAAAAATACTCTGAAACCTTATAAATGTTTATAAATGCATTAATGTTTAATGCTTCATACGCTCTTATGTAGGTCAGCTCTTGTGCTGCATTCTTGTCTGGAGTTGTACATTTTGATCTGTTATTGTTTTATTATTCAATCCCAATATTGTTGTGATATGAGTATCTCTTTTGTCCAGTTCGGAGTCTGGTCTGAGGAACCTGTCGGCTCTGGTGCAGCTTGGGAACAGTGTGGAGGTCCGCAACTACATCAGTCTACTCACCGACATCCTGAACAGACTCAGCCTGGACGCCGAGGCCAACACACGTGTGCAGAGACGCACACGCAGTATGCTCATTTGCACAATGTGTGAGCTCGAGAGCAGAGAACAGGTGCACACAAAGAATTATACTAAACCAAAACGTTAACACAACCACAGTTTAGATCTCAACAAATCATCTCTTACACGCTCTAACACACAGATTTCAACAAAGTATTACAGCATTTTACTACTTCTACTACATGTGTTTTTTAATCCCAGGCATCAATGGTGGACAACATCAGCATTCTCAAAAACCTTTTACAAGCTACAAGTCAGGTTAGTGGAAGACTGTCTCCTTTCATGCACTTTCTTTGATATATATGCTGACAGATTCACGCTGAAAGGTGAAAATTGTTTCTCACATTTGCTTGATCCCATTTAGGTGACGTTTGCGAGTGCAAGACAGGTGACACTTCATGTTCAGGCTATCTCAGAGCAAATTTCAGAGTCTGACGCTCCAGTGTGGTACTATCTGGATGAGAAGACACTCAACACCCTGATCACCCTGCTCTCGTACAGCCTACAAGCTGCTGTCAGAAATAAAGACTTCACACCGGAAATGTCCAACAGTGCTGACGTTAAACTGCCATTAGAATCAGACTCAAGTGAGGAAAACAGTGGTGTTTACATTAGGAAAGGAGGATCGATTTCAAAGCAGGTGGTGCAGCTTGTAGCTGATACTCTGCAAACTGCGTCAGACATGATGCTGGTGAGAGAAAACACACATGTTCTTACTCATGAACGTACATGTTGCCTCCATTTGTCTCTACTATTAATTATCTTTTTTTTCCAGAAATACATCATGTTCCATAAGGCCCAGGAGCACAGAGTCAACACTGGTTTTATAGCCTTATATGCAGCATACCAAAACCAAACCTCCACAGTCATCAGCAGTGGTTCAACCGCCTTCTACATGCCTGCCTCCCTGATCCAGCTTCTGTTTGGTCGTCAGAGTGGAGAGACTGAGAGCAGACGGCATCGACCACCGTGTGTGCTCAGCATGCTGACTGAGCTCACACACAGCCCTTACACCTGGGCCCACTATCCTAGAAGGGTGAGTCTGGCGAGATGTGATAACACATTAATTAAAAGGCAAAGGCATTGCTCTGATTTTCCTCTGCTGATTTCCAGCTGAGCGGACCGGTGATGGACCTGAGTCTGTACGAGTGCAGCACGAGGAGAAAGATCTCTGTTCGCTCCCTCGTACAGCCGATAAATGTCGAGATGCAGCAACCGCCAAGAAAGGTATGTCGCGGTCTCTTCTTTTCTGTTGTTTTGCACAAGTTGACTCCATTTGTCATAATTCACTACAGTAGAGCACAGTATTAAAGGCACAGTATGTGACTATCATAAGTAGTTTGCAGATGTGGAGGAGCATGGGATCATGGGAGTTTTTGTCTTCACTGTTAATGCTTTAAAGTTTTATTAACGATTTTAGATAACCATGTGTTCACATCTATTCTGCAGAAGAGCTCTATGCATGAGTACATCCTCCAGCACAGCAAGGTCAACTACCACAGCTTCAACATTACCCCGGAGCACTTGCAGCAGGTCATCCAGCTGAGTGTGGTGTTCACCCCACCACTCAACAAGCCATTTCCTGTCCTGCTGCTCTTCAGGTAGACTTGCAGCTGCCATCATCATCTTTTTTTAATTAGTTTTTGAGTAAAAACAAACCCTGAGTCTCTATTGTGGCAGGATGTTTGAGAGGCCGACTCCCAGCATGCACCATCTGCACAGGACTCACCGCTGGGCGAGTAACACCAAACAGTTCACTCTGCCCTCATCCTACCTCAGTGGTAAGAAATGTTCCAGTGCCATGAATCGTTTTTTAGCTCTGTCCTTCTTCCTCCCTCCCGGTCTTTCTGTGTTTTATATTACTGGCCATTCTATAAAGTATGCAGCACGTTAATCAACCTTGCCTTTTTGAACACAATATTTACACATTTTCATTTAGGTGCACCAGCACATAATTGAGTTGCACCCAATAATACATTTAATTTCTTAACATATTATGTAAGAATTGTAAACAGGAATAGAGGTGCAGCGGAATGTGTTCCTTCATTTAAATCACAGCACGCTCAACAAGAAATTGAGATAATTTTGAATATTTAAAGTGACTTCGAGGAACTTTTAAGTGTTTATGTCTTGTAATTCCTCTTATAAATGACCTGTAACAGCAAACGGGACCATCAGCGAAGAAACTGCTATTTTTATAGTTATTATTAATGCCTGTGCTTGGGTCCGATCACATTTATCAGTATTTATCTGCAGTATATAAAGTACACAAATAGCCACTCTTGCAATTGTGATGTGATGTTTACATTGTCAAAGAGGTATCATGTTACAATACTTATCAATGGTTATAATCCAAATGTCAAAAGCTTATTTTCTGTGTGTTAGTGACAGGAAATGATAAGATAGAAAACCAGTTGTGATCACATCAGAGATTATGAGTTTTTGTCACCATTTGACAACTTTCTATGTCACCAAGACAATCCTCAATTGTTGTAAGTGTCTCACAGTATTTACGTGTTTTGAAACTTCGGTTCTGGATTAACAAAAGCATAAAAATTAAAGCTGCAGGGGTGGCTCACCTGGCTGTGCTGAATGCTGATTTTGGGAAAGCACCCAGACACAAGCACCTGAGTGAAGAGGTGAGCTACACTCTCACAGTGGAGAGCAGCTTGTGTTTGTCCTGGGACGACCACCAGGGGGCCTGGACACACCACGGCTGCAGGACACAGCGAGCAGACACAACCACTGCCGTCAGCTGCAGGTAAAGCATGGATTAAACACACACACCCACACATGCAAGAAACAACTGTACAAGTTGATGATTCACATAACTGAATCACTTTTTTCTTGTTCGTCTCAGTTGTCACCAGTTGAGGCCGCTGACTGTGGTGCAGCACCAGATCCACAGCAGCCATGACGCAACCGATCTTGACCCATTCCTAAGGTGACCTCACCCTCCTGAGACTGAAATATATTTAACAATACATAGTATGATAATCATCGTCATAGCACTCAGTTTACACAATTGAAAAATGCCAAAGTTTGAAGACGTCCTCCAGTGCCTCCTCTCTCCCTCTCTGTCATCCCAGTGTGACCAGTGATCTGACAGTGCTGGGTGTGCTGGTGCTGTGTGTGTGCCTGTTCATCCCGGGGTTGGTGGCGTGCAAGAAGGCTGATGTCATCTCCAAGGCTAATCGGAGAGTCCACTACCTTTCTGACAACTCCCAGTGTGACCCTTATCTCTATGCTGTTACCGTCCACACTGGTCCCTGCTCTTCAGCCTGTATGAGTGCAAAGGTAATGTCATTTTTTGTTCCTTTAAACCCATCAAATATTTTCATGACATAAGAAGCTTTTTGGATGTTAATGACTGTTTCAGCTATAAGTCAACCCCTCAGGTGTTTCTGGGTAAATGGAGTTATGGTGTGTGAAAAACTTTAGATCGCAAAATGCATGAAAATATGAATTAATAGCCTTCGAGGTGTCCATTACCAGGAATTTATTTCTGGCCTCCACGCCGTCCATTAATTCCTGATAATGGTGACCTCATCTGGCATCATCCCTTACTTGTAATAGCATGCTTACAATAGATGGATCAATAGAGTAATGTGTGCTATTGTTTTTAACAGTGAAACGTAACTTTTTTTTTAATAAAATGAGCAGATGTTGTTTTTTAATCTATTTGTTTGTCAAACCAGACAATAAAACACACACACACAGATATTTGTTTTTTGAAATGCGTTTATATTTTTAACAGAGTAATGTTAAAACATTGTATAATTAACTGTGCGTACTTAACAGCCACACTCACAGAGGAAAAAGCAGAAAACCACTAAAAGTGGTACGATTATCTCCATTATCTGAAAGACTGTCCCCTGACCCTATAGTCATGAAGACCTCATCCCCTTGCTCTAGCTGAAGAATTATTGCATTAGACAGAGAACCATAACCATAATTATCATTGTAATCTGAATTGGTCATCATACACTTGTGATTGTGATGGAGAGAAGCACCCATGTAAGCTAGTGTACGTTGACTCCATAGGGTGAATCTGAAGTAGTAGGCTCCACTGACTGGGGCTGTGAAGATACCTGCATCAGACGAGAAAATCAGCGTGTCAAAACTGTCTTTGTCTCACTGTTGAATGGGCTCCCCCCCCCCCCCCCCCCTTTTTGTTTAAAGGGAGTTTGTCTCTTGATGCTTTAGATGGCATTATTATGGGTTTTAAAAAGTAATCTCTCTGGCTTGGTTTTATTACCTTTACAGATCAATACTGCAAATTAGTGTCGCTGTAGCAAAATGAGGGGGTATTTGTTTAATAACTTTAACAAAGATAGTACCACCAAAAGCTTAATACAATCACAGATCGCCTTTTGTAAAAAAAACTTTTATGCACATTTAGGTGTGTGAGTGAAAGCAGTGCATACCTGTATCTGGGTTGTAGCCTTGGCCGACATTAGTGAAGACTCTAAGGAATTTAAGTGTGCCAGCAGTATCAGCACCTACAGCTAGACTGGCCGAAAACGCCACCTTCGGAGGGTCTGTGAATATTGAATACATACATAGAGAAAACTTTACTGATGAGTTTATGAACAAATGTGACCGTGAACTTTCAGTAACAGCTAAATAACATCATTTCTGCTTAATTTTATAACTGTAGACATTGTCGTTGTTATTAGACTGAATCCTGCTGTATTAATTATGCTCTTTACTTTACCAGTTCCATTCTGACTACACACATAATTTGACAATTTGACTTTTAATTTGGCTTATTTAGCTTACCTGCATTCACTCTCTTGATCTCCTCCACTTCATTTACACTGGAGCTCATCTCGGTCTCTAAAGCTGTGAACACATTTCAACTTTTTAAAATAAAATAGAATTATTATGTCAGTTTGCACATTTTTGTTAATTACTTTGTAATCCTTTACCCGTGATCTTATTTTCACTTGCTGTTAATCTAGCCAGAAGATCTGCAATGAAGTGAAAAATCAGTAGGTAGGTTAATTGATCAGCATCCACGTATAAAAGTCATTCAAATGAAAACGTTTTCAATACTGCAAAAACAAAAATGTTAATTATGAACCTTTGTCTCATTTAGTATATCGTAATTGCTAAAACACTGTATTATAACAAATTTCACATTTAGATTTCGAAGCTTACATATGTTCTCTCTTCTTGTTACTGTAAAGAATACTTTTAGACCTTAATTCCAGTAGATAAACACAGTATACACACATTTACTTTGGAGCTTGAAAAAGAGAAATAATCACATGCATGAATTTTATTTACATAAAAACAGTAAGTAGATTAGATATTTTTCTGCGTTCTAGCATTCACTGGCTGTCAGTCTTGCTTTTATGTCTGGGTTTAAAGCAATAAATAACTCTTTAAAGTAATTTATGCCATTAATGGACGTCACATGAATCCGTGCAGCACCTGTATTTTCTTGCTCCAGCTTCTCCATCTTGCTGTTGCTGAACCTCAGCTCCAGCTTTTGTTCGATGGCCATGTGTCTCAGCTCCTTCAGCTCGGCCCAGATGTCAGGGGTGATGTTGGTCTGGCTCTGATCAGGGGTTGCTTTGGCACCCTGACTCTCAAACTTTACCTCTGTGTTCTTGTTCTCTCCATCTGTCTGAGTGATATCGTTCCCTGTCAGCCCTCCACTCTCAGCCTGAGCCCACGTCCACTGCAGACAGAGCAGCAGCGCCAAAACAACTGCAGCTCTTCTCATCATGAAGTATCACCTGCTTAGATGGCGAGATGCAGTCTGACACGTCTCATGCGGCACCCGTCTTTATATAGAGAGCTGTATGAGAATTAAGCAGGTGTCTTTGATAACAAATTCCAAAATAACTCCAGACATCCTTGAACGCAGAGCTGATGATAAAGAAAACAACAAAAAGAATGTTTTTCTTTAAAAATGTAATGAATGCTTTTAAAATAATTACAAAAGGAGTTTGAATTATGCCCTTTATATATACAAGTAAAACATGTATAATGTTTGCTTTCAAAATAACATTAGTGGTTAAACTATAGAGAAGTGTTCCGGTTGCTATCTTCATTAAAGCCAATAAAATCTAGGACTAATGTGTTTGGGAAACCATCTCCACATGTTTACCAGGTTTACATAGTGCTGAATGGTGAAGACGGGGTCTCACAGACAAAAGAACTACAAGTCCCAGGATGCACTCTGTTCCGGAGGAACTCTCAAGACACCTTTATATTCAGGTAAAATTCAGTATCTCCAAATGTTGCCATCAAACAGATAAATCAAATCTATTTTTAGCTTTATTTACTTTATTTTTGTGGGTTTTTTTGGCAAATGAATTACCCTCAAAATACTCCAGTCTGTCTGTAACCATAACTTGTACAGAAAAAAACAATTATACTAAATTAGCAGTGAAAAGGCAACCAGATGAACAAAAGATGCACAAGGCCGAACATCTTTGCTGGATAGTTCACATTATATTATCATATGTGATAATTATATTATTAACAAGACATGATTATTTAATTTTTTAATACCAAGATTGCCGTGAATATTGTGACACCGTCGACACCCAAAATACAAGTATGAACCTGATAATGAGCATAACATGGGATATCTCCTTGTGTTCTCTGTCTCTGACACCACAGTGCAGCAGACAGCCTGGGCCCAGTGTGGGGGGTCCACATCTGGCATGATAACTCTGGACGCTCCCCAGACTGGTACCTCAAACAAGTAGAGGTATCTGAGGTAAGGTCCATCTGTTCAGTGTTAAAGTGCTGTTTCTTCTGTGTTTGGACTTTCAATTTCACCATCAAGATGATTTGATTGTCTCCAGGTGAGCAGAGGGCATGTGAAGGGACGTGCTTGGCTCTTTGTCAGTCAGTGCTGGTTGGCTGTGATCAAAGGCGATGGCCAGGTGGAGAGAAGGCTGCGAGTTTGCACTCAGGGAATAGGCTTTGCTAAGGTAGACCTCTCGCATACACCATGATGTGTAAAAACATCTCTTTATCGCTTCTCCCATGTGACCCTGTGTCTCTGCCTTGCAGATGTTGCGTCTCAAGCTATCTGACTACTTGGCCGACCATCACAGTTGGATATCTTTGCTCAGCTGCCCCTGCCCTAACTCATTCACACGCACTCAAAGACTTAGCGTGAGCCTGCTGCTCCTGTTGGGGTACGCATGTGTCAACGCAGCCATCATATCACAGATGGATGATCAGGTTGGTTTATGAAACCTGTTGAGATTCAGTGCAGTTCCAAAACACGTTTGCCATTATTATTATGTTGTTCCGTATCTCTTGCTTACAGTTGCCGTTCGAGTTGGGTTTTACTGATGTATCAGCTGTTTCCATGACAGCAGGAGTATTAAGTGTGTTGGCAGTGTTGCCTGCTGCAGGAATAATATCCTTCCTGTTTCGACTGCGTGATGTCGAGTTGACGGGGTCAGGAGTCCTACAAGTAAAGGGCAGAAAGACTGAAAAGGCCTCATTCGAAGGTGAAGTTTGTACTAGTAGTTCTTTTTTTTTACTTTATCAGTTGGATTTTCAATGTAACCAGCATTTACAGGATAATTGCACTTGTAACTAAATATCAGAAACAACAACAAAACAGTGATTGTAATGGAAATATATCAAAAAAAGAAAAATGTAATCTTTGAAAGTGAATGAATTTTGGAATATGTATCGTAGTATTTGGAATTTCCCACTTTTGCTTTAATGACAGCATACAATCAAGCTGGCATGGACTTCACAAGTTCTGTATCTGTGATTGCAGCTGCTTTCCTTGCCTTTGGTTTTGGAAAAAATGATTTCTTTCTTTGTCTCCCCACCTCCCTTCCTGTTTCTCCTCATTTCATCCTTGTTGTGTGTCTTCACAGATGCCCTTTCAGTGACTGACAGTACATCTGAGCCACATCTCTCTTGGAGTGGTCTGCAGCAGTGGGTGCAGGACACCTGGAGGAAGAAATACCAGGTGTCACCACGAGCATCAATCTTCTCTTTTTCTTTTTCTCTACAGCATTTTTCATCTCTTTCTGACCCCTCGTCTTGTGTTGTAGGGCACGGACATGCTTCCAGCGTCCACTATGATAGTGGATAATAAAAACACAGATAACGAGCCTGTAATCCAAACAGATGTGATCATGAGAAAGGAGGCAGTTGAGGAAAAAACAGAACGAGCGCTTCAAAATTACTTGCTGATTACTGAGGGCAACAATGTCCATCAAGCACCAGAGGGAAAAGAGTCTGATATTTTAGGTGAAAGCAGCTGCTTTTATGGAACCCAGAAGGCTTTTTTGTCTGGTACAGGGGAAAGAGGTCAGGCAGTTCGGAAGATGGAAGATCCTCAAGGAAAAAGGAATGAGGGCAGGCATCACCAGGCAGCATGGTCTAGCCAGAGCAGTAGTCATCACATCACCGACAGGCTGAAAAGGAGAGGATTCAGACCAGTCTCTCAGTGGTGTCACTATTTGGCCTGGACACTGTGTCTGCTGTTGTCCCTCTGCTGCCTGCTTCTCTCTGCTGTGCTGGGAACGAGGTAGGAGATATGTGATAAACGGGTGATTGTAAAGAGCTGGTCCGATAAGTCTATTGAAAGAAAATGAATCGCCAACTGCTTTGCTAATCGTTTAATTAGTTTGTCATTTTTCAAGCAAAAATGTCAAACACTTGCTGGTTCCAGCTTCTTCAATATAGGATTTGCTGCTTTTCTTTGTCATTTATGATAGTAAATGAAGAATCTTTCGGTGAATGTGGGTTGGACAAAAGAAGCAATTTCAATGTGTCACTTTGGGCTCAAGGGAATTGTGATTAGCATTTTTCAAAATTCTTTTGATGTTTTATAGACTAAACGATTCATCTGTTAAATGAGAAAATAATCTGCAGTTTAAAAGTGCAGTATGTAAAATAGTTGACTGTTGAGTTTCATTCTCAGATTGTCAAATACCACGACCTGGGAGTGGCACTCTTCGATCAACTGCTTTTCTCCAGAATCGCTTTTTGCACCTTTATCAAGGATGAAAATAATTGTTTGTTGCAGCCCTTGTTGATTATGCTTTATAGTCGGGGTGACCAAAGTTTTCTGTTCTGGAGGGCCAGAACTGAAACCTAATGGGGGGCCAAGGGCCAAAAGGAAATGTTGTATTGTATTTTACTTTTATGATGCAAATGGTAGTCCCCTAAAACTGACCGTCTGCACAAAGTGTCACTCTGTACAGAAGCCCTAAAGGGCCATGCATTCATACATTTTATTTCCTCCGTTTTCCCGTGATAACGAGTTTATTTCATTTGTTTTCTCGAGATCTCGAATTATTATCTCAAAATAACAACTGCCGTTTTCCCGAGATAACAAGATAATTTTCTCGAGATCTCGAGACTTATCATTTTTACAAAAAATTAATTGGCATAAACATTACCATTTTACAATTTTTACATATTTTTTAATTTTATAATATCAGGTAGGCCAACATGATTAATGTCCTACATGTGTTATAATCAAAATCTATGTATATGTGCGTGTGTGTTAGGTTCAGCAGCAGCAAACTTCTGCTATGGATACACTCTCTTCTCTTCTCCCTGATGTCTTGCATCTTCCTCATCCAGCCGGCTGTGGTAAACTAATACCAGCATTTTGTAAACTATAATTCAGATAAATATACATATATTCTGTAAACATAAATTTGAATTATCTCTTGCATTGAGAACACGCTCTTTGTCTTTTGCAGATAATTACAGTGGCAGTGACTGTCTCCTTATGGTACAGGAAGAGAGCAGACTTTCATAGTTTCTCCACTATAAGAGATTTTGAGAAGGAGACTCTACAGCTGTGGACACACAATGGTGCTAATCAACCAGAACAGACGTCTGTCTTTTCCCAGGAGAGATGTTCATACCTCGAAAAGGTCAGAACCAGACTCTGTTCTATATTATTGTTCTCTGTTCTATTCTATTAAAACAAGTCTATTATCTCTGACTGACAGCTGCTCGGAGCTCGTCAGCGAGCCCGGTACCTCCGTCTCGTGCGCCCGCCGACTGCAGCAGAGTTGAGGGTAACTCGTGGGAAGAAAAGAAAAGAGGCTCTTCTCCATAAAACCCTCAGGTATGTCTGCATGTCTTGGTCTATGTGTGTGCACCAGTTTGTATACGATTCAAAGCTGGAACAGGAATCATCTCTTTCTCTTGTCATCCAGGGATTTGTCTGTCTGTGGCTCCATGCTTCTCCTGGTGTTGTGTATAAATTATGGCAGCTCGTTCTCTGACCATTACCTCCTCAACAAAGCTGTCAGAAGACAGTTTGTTAGGTAACGTTTGCAAACATCAAGTGGTTTTCTCTGTGTGTCCATGTTGCTCTCTGATTAACACAAATTAAGATCATATTTTTCTTTCAGCAGAGGCCATGATAATGCCTTTATGTCCATACAAAAGCATGAGGAGTGGTGGAAGTGGGCACAGACCAGTCTCCTTAATTCTCTGTACAAGAATGCATCAGCTGCACCTGAGGTAAGCTACAACACCAAACAGTGAAAACATGAAAAAAATGTAAGATTTAATTTGATATTTTATCATCATGGAACGAAACAAACATTTTCACCTTTTTCATAATTCAATAATTTGATGTCATCCAGCAGTCACACATCTTGATTGGAGAGCCAATCCTGTGGAAGGCGGAGGTGTCGAGTTCATTTCAGGGCCAGGTAAGTAACAGAAGGAGACATACCTTCACATATAGTATTGCACTACTTATTTAACCTAAACTGACTCACTTTACCACCATCCCCACCAATTACTACAGTAATTATTTACTGCTTTTAGGAAAATAGCAACATATTATTGTTGTAATTTGCCTGTAAAACCTGTAAAATTAAGTGTTACAAGATTTTTTTTTTTTTTTTTATGTTGTAGTGTAAAAAATAGTGTTTGAGACAGCATCGAGACCAAAAAAGAAAAAAGCAGAGATTGGTAAAAGTTTTCCATAATAACTAAATAATTCAACATTTTGATGAATGATCCAGTGGACTACTGTGCTTTAATTTATGCAAGTAATCAGTCACATGATATTCTCACTCACTGCTGTGTTTTGCACTAACTCCACCTGTAGAGAGCGCTGTTTCTCAAACATGGACCCAGGCTGCAAGCACATACAGTATACTGTATCAGTGCACTGATGCATTTCAGTATCTGTCGAGATTTAGAATTTATTAAATTAAAAACTTTTATTAAAGCTACCATCATGTCTCAGTTACTAAAGGTGCTGCCTTTTATTCTCAGGTCTCCAGTGTGACTCTTCTACCGGAATGTCTTCGCTTATTCTTGTTCGGGAGCAGAACATCCACTCACCCACAATCCAGCGTCTTAGCTCCTATGGCAACGCCTCTAAAGACATGTGGTCACCTGGGCTGCTACTTAGGACCGGGTGCTACAGTTGGCCTCAGCCACACAAAGTGAGAAGTGCACAGATTACCACACATGGTGGAAATGATATTTGAGTTTTTCAAATGTTATCCCTGTGGTGTCAGATCCAATGTCCGTAATACCACCATGGTTCAGTTGTCTTCTGCTCTCCTGCAGGTCTCACGCTGCGTCCAAACTGAAGCTCCTGCATTCAGGTGGCTGGCTGGGCAGACGGATGGTGGCCCTGAAGGTCCAGTTCACATTGTTCAGCCCTGCACCCAACTTGTTCACCAGTGTGACCTTGCTCGCTGAGCAGAGCCCCACTGGTGTCCTGCTGCCCTCTGCCAAAGTCCAGTCAGCTAGGGTGTATCGCACCCCTGCTGTGTGGGGCTATGCTGTTATGGTGTGTCAGGTAAACTGTGACCTGTAGAGATATCTACCTTCTCTTCTGAGTGCCATTTAGTTTCATTATATTTTAAATTTCTACAGCTGATATCTCCAAAACTCAACAACTCACACCAAAACAATCTTAATAGATAAATAGCACGATACGTAGATAGAGGAAAATGTGATTTTGGGGGGTTTTGGGGTGAACTGTCCCTTTAAATTTTCTCATGTTTTCCTTCCTCCCCTGCAGCTCATCTTCCTTCTGTTGTCTCTGCTGCAACTCTGGGATCAAATGTACACTGTAGGACAGCAAGGGCTGATGGGATACTGTAGGAAACCCTGCAACTGGCTGGAAGTGAGTCTCCCACATGTGAACGAACACACAAACACACAACCAAAAATATGAATAATTCCAAAACAGACTGAAAGACTTGAATGCTGGAACATACAGCATACACAGCCATACACACACTCGGCCACACACCAAGGCAAACAAAGTCACAATGACCGAGCCGAAAGGGCAAAGTAACCTGTAGCTGTTAAACTAACAAACCTGTGAATCAGTGAAGGTCAAAGCACACAGCAGAGAGCAAAATGAACCTCATTATGATTTACCCGTTTCTCACTCTTTTACAGGTCGGTTTGCTGACAGTGACCCTTGTGTACTATATTTATTACATCTATCACTCCGTCATTATCTTGGAGGTTGCGGAGCTGCTGCAGAGACACAACGACAGAGGACATGTTGATGTCGGCGTTCTGGCTACCTGGGAACAAGTGAGAGAGAGAAAGGGCCGAATGAAGGCAGGGAAAGGAGGGTTGGAGAGACAGGAAAACTAATATTTAATGTTGAGAGAACACATTTACTGCATGTCCTGCTTTCATTTATGTGGAAAATGAAAGAAGAAACACGTATACAAGGTTTATTGCTTGTTTTTTTTTTAAACATGCCCTTATTAAAGGATAAGTTTACCCAAAAATACAGTTATTTATCTGTTATTTTCTACTCACCCCAATGCTGATGAGAAGGCCGGTGAAGTTTCATAATCCACAAAACATTTCTCGAGCTTCACAGCAAAACAGCATTGCAGCATTCTCCTGAACAACTGAAGATGAGGAAATGTTAGCAGAAAAAAAACATTAAATGGCTCCATACAGCTCATCAGGCATCATCCAAGTCTCTGGAAACCCCTGATTGATTGCAAATTGATATGAAAATTAATTTAATTTACACCCTTGATGCATGGTCGAGCTTGTGCACTCACTACAGACCACGCAGAGTATATGCTAAAGCTTTGGAGGCTTCTGGAGACTTCGATTACACTGGATGAGCTGTATGGAGCCATTTTATGTTATTTTCCCGCTGTTTTTAAACCTCTAAAAACAAGTCCCCATCTACTTCAGTTGTTAAGCAGAATGCTGCAAAGCTGTTTTGCTGTGAAGCTCCAGAAATGTTTCCTGGACTACGAAACTTCACCTGACTCGGATGAGTAGATAATTACTGAATTTTCATTTATGGGTGAACTGTTCCTTTAAATACACAAGCGAGGCTTTTAAAGATGACAGCAGTGGTCGACAAGGATTAAGATGTCTTTTGTGTCTGCAGTGTATTCGCAGTCTGCGTGGCGTTACGCTCTTCCTCCTCACCCTGAAGTGTGTGACCGTGCTGAGGGTTAACAGGACGTTGGCCACCTCTGCTACACTCCTCACCCGCTCGCTCTCCAGCCTTTTCTGGCCAATGGTAAAACACATTTTTCAGCATGACTGTCACGTGTGCTGCAGTGTGAGGTTGTTCCTGATTGTTTGATCGTCGTCAGCCTTATTAATGTACAGCACTCCTGTCCAGTTGGAAATGGTCTCTGTCTTTCGTCCTAGGTTTCAGGTCTTATCCTGATGGTGCCGCTGTCCTGCGTGGGGAATCTCCTGTTCATACAAAGCTCCGGGGCCTTCAGCTCACTTCCCCGCTCCCTCCAGACTCTGCTCTGTCACTGCTGGAGTCCCAAGGCTGTCAGAGGCCTCCACTTCTCCTGGAGTGATTTCCTTTACCGTGGAGTTCTCCATCTGTCCTTCACTGTGGCGTGGACAGCAGTGGTACATATACAGTGTATATCACTTTTTTAAAGTTCTTCACAGAGTCTAGATGAGTGTCCAACAGTCGTCTGTCTTTCTTAAAGGTGAAAGTTGTGGTGGCATCATTGATCAGAAGTGCCAAAAGATCTCAAAGCAGGCAAAACATCTTCGCAGCAGCAGAATTAGTCGGCTACATCAGACGGAGGGTGTCTGACTTCACTGGGCAGCGAAGAAATGCATGGACTGAAGATCGTGTGGTAGGGAAGGTAAAGAAAAAGCTAAAAACAGCAGATATCAAGTCAGTTAGCTATAAAACTGAGATTCTTTATACAAAAAACCCTTATTTACGTAAATGACATTGCCTTTTGTTTTTTCAGACTTATTACCTCGAAGAGTTTGAAAGCTTAGTGGATGAGCTCCTGTTCAGACTCAACACCCTCTCAAACAGTCTGCACCACACTCTGCCTTCCAAAGCCCATCGTTACAGGGAGGAGGACAGTCCCATCATCTCACCCAGACAGGAGTCGTCCAACATGGATGCACAGGTGAGTTAGCCTCATGTCAAATATCCAGAGAAAACCACACACAGGCACATGCCAACACTACTTTCTTTTGCACACAATTTTTTTTTTACAAAAGGTGTTGATAATGTGACTTTGTGACTGCTGCAGGACTTTATCAGAACACGAATGACAGAAGAGAAGAAGAGTGATCTTGGAGAAACACTATCTGCATCTCACTTGATCCGGTAATAAGAATTGTGCAACAACTACTAAGCTAGGAGACCATTCTTAAGCAAAAATGTAAATATGAATTACTAAATGATACAAATTCCTTAATTTCTCTGCATGACAGGTCCAAGCTTGAGCTAGAGACGGTTCAATTCCTGCAGCAGAGACGCCAAAGTGGAGACAATTCCTCCTCAGACATTGTTGTGGCATCGGATAATTCACAACAACCTCGAACAAGAGCTGAAGAAAACCCAAATGACAATGAGCTCCAGTCTTATTCAGATGCACAGAACTGCCTCTCCCTCACAGAGTCTGGATCACTCGTCAAGGAATGGAAACAAGATGTTCTGGAGAAGAAAGATGACCAATGGACTAAAACAAATAACAGCTGCTCTTTAAGTAATAGTCAGGCCACCCATACAGAAGTTGTGGTGGAAGTTCTGGTCCATGAGGAACCTGAGAGTGTAGCCAGATAAACAGTAGGATCTTTATAGAGATGCAGTTCTGGATGGAACACTACAAACAATCCAAAAAAACGATGTCTCAAGGGATAGTGTATGTTCAAATCTACAGTTAGGCTTGTTGGTTATCAATAAGTGTCTTTAAGTTTAGATGCCCCTCGGTGTCAATCCTGATCCTTTAAAGGGGAACTCCACCAATTTTACACATTAAAGTGTGTTTACAGGTCTTGTAGAGTACCACTGCATGTATGAAAAAAGTAGTATGAAGCATTTTATGGCTCCAGGGGAAGCGGCATGTAATCTGATAAAATACCTCCAGTGATGTCACGCAGTGGGTAAGTTGCATTGTGGGTAATGTTGGCACAAGGTTTTGAAAAGCAGTTCACTGGTCTAGCATTCCTCTGGAGCCACAAAAGGGTTTATACTACTTTTTTCACGTACAGCATGCAGTAGTTCTCCCAAAGACCTGCAGACACACTTTAATGTGTAAAATTGGCAGAGTTACCCTTTAAGAGACACCTGCATAATATGGGAAACTCATGGCATCCTTAACCCTAACCCTTAAAGAGGTACTTTTTATTTAT
Organism: Pagrus major; assembly: GCF_040436345.1. Taxonomy (NCBI): domain Eukaryota; kingdom Metazoa; phylum Chordata; class Actinopteri; order Spariformes; family Sparidae; genus Pagrus; species Pagrus major. Next base: position 14,494,228 of record NC_133233.1, read on the forward strand.
GTGTGTATCAAAGTGATAAAGCAAAGTTTGTAAGGCATTATATCTTTGCAAACAATAAAAGTAATTGGTTCCAGTTTCTATATATGTTATAAGTAAACCTTGTCAGAAGAGAAACCCTCAAGATATTGCTTTATTTGCCATCTAAATATTTGACACTGTCACCTTAGGCTGCAGAGACTGGATTGTGATGAGTATGCATTGTTTGTGCATCATATAAGGTGAAGATTCGTGGGCTGTATCACGTAATTTATCACTAAATAAAGCTTTTATAGCCTTATACGATCTTTGTCACCCACTGGCACATATTCAAGCGTGCAAGTCCGGGAGGGAAACAATAAATACAAGCAACCAATAGCATCCTCCAACGTATAATTGAGTGGCGACGTGTGATTGGAGGGCAGCGGATGATGAGGGCCAATCGGAACGTGGCAAGTCAGACAAGTTCCAGACGGAGGAGGCGGCGGCGTGATTTCAGAAGTGATCGCCGTAGTTTGTATGAAAGCACGAGCCAAAGGCGTTTACTGCCACACGTCAGTATTGATCCGGACAGCGTGTCTGTGCGAGCAGCAGTGTTTTGATGACATTCATCAGCGTTATTAGCTAAGTTAATTAGCCGGCTACTTGGAAGAAGCACGTCGTTTACTGTCAGCGGGCCGCATCACCTGTGTGGACAATGAGGAAGGTTGCTCTGCTGCTGATTGTGTTGCTCGGCGTTGCACATTTTGCAACTGTCAGCAGATGTGAGGATGGTGAGTCTGAGTCTTTTTACATCTCTGCGTGTTTATTCCAGCTGCTTGAGCAAAGCAGTGTCGCAGCTCGTGTGCGTTTCCTGAAAGTTACTGTTACCCAAACTGGCTAGCTAAAGTTACTGTCGGTGTTGCTAGTTGTGTTAGCACGCTAGCTAACAGGACAAGTTAGCTAATGTCAACAGGACAGCAACTCGAGTGCAAATACGCAGTTTGCGTGGCTTGCGGGTGTTGACACTAACACTAGACATATCCCAAATCTTACATTAGTGTGTCGTCTTTATGTTAAATCCTTGCATTGTGGTATATTGACGTATATCCACCAGTTACAAACAGGAAATGTGTTGCTAACCTGTTATGCTTTCTTTCCTTTATCTATGAGGAGTGAAACAAGCAGCAATGTGATGGGAAAACACTTTATATGAGCTTTTCCCCCTTAACTCAGCTTGTGTCCTTTTCTTCTTTGCTGTCAGACGCTGCAGAGGAGAAAGAGGAGAGTGATGATGAGGAGAGTGATGATGAGGATGAGGATGAAGAGGATGACACAGAAGTGAAAGAGGAAAACGGGGTGTCCGTTCTCACCGATGGCAACTTTGAAACGTTCATGGAAGGCAAAGACACAGTCCTGGTTGAGTTTTACGCCCCATGGTACGCCTGTTGTTCCTCAGCTGTCTCCCACACCTGTGTTACAGCGGGCCTCTTACTTTCCGTGCCCCTGCAAACTTGTCAGTAATTCTTTGTTTGTCCTCTTCAGGTGCGGCCACTGCAAACAGTTTGCCCCAGAGTATGAAAAAATCGCTCAGACCCTTAAGGAGAATGACCCTCCTATACCTGTGGCCAAAGTGGATGCGACAGTAGCCACTGAGGTGGCGAGCAGGTTCGAAGTGCAGGGCTATCCCACCATCAAGATCCTGAAAAATGGGGAGCCTGTGGAATATGACGGGGAACGGACAGAGAAGGGTAGGAGCATTTAATTCACTTAAGTCTCCTCACTGCCTTTCAAACCAAATCTGACTTGTTTTTAAAAGAACAAGGACTAATATGGTCTATGCCTGTTGTTGCAGCTATTGTGGCCCGTGTGAAAGAGGTGGCACAGCCAGATTGGAAGCCCCCTCCTGAGGCGACGCTGGTGCTGACCAAGGACAACTTTGATGAGACGGTTAATGAGGCCGACATCATCCTGGTGGAGTTCTACGCTCCATGGTCAGTCAGCAGACTAAAAGCAGAAATAAACAACTTGAGCTTTTTTAACAGCAGCTGCTGAGACTAATTAAACATTCCTCGTGTTTGCCTGTTACATAACTGACCTTCAGGTGTGGACACTGTAAGCGTTTGGCTCCAGAGTACGAGAAGGCAGCCAAGCAGTTGAGCCAGCGCTCTCCTCCCATTCCTCTGGCCAAGGTGGACGCCACCGTGGAGAATGAGGTCGCCTCACGTTTTGGAGTTACAGGCTATCCCGACCTCAAGATCTTCAGGAAAGGCAAGGTGTTCGACTACAATGGACCCAGAGAGCAGCACGGTAGGTCATTTACTTTATAATGTAATTTTAGGACACTTGCAACACGAGTCTGTTGCCTCTGTTTTCCATATATGCAAAGATTAGTGCGTATGGAAGCAAATGTGCAAATTTTATCTTTCATCTCTTCCTCTTTCACTTTCCTGCCAGGCATTGTCGACTACATGAGTGAACAGGCAGGGCCTCCCTCCAAACAGGTCCAGGCAGCAAAACAGGTGCAGGAGATCATCAAGGACGGTGACGACGCTGTGATAGTCGGCGTTTTCTCCGGTGAACAGGACGAAGCCTATGAGATCTACATTGAGGCCTGTGAGTACCATGAGCTGGAGGATCTGTTCATAGGCAAATAATGTCACCACTGAGTGTGCAGCAGACGAGTGACACGGAAACTAGTATCTGTGTTCTAGTACTTTTTTTTTTTTTTTCCCTTCCTGACTTTGATATCTGATCTTGCATATCAGCCCATACCAAGTACCGATCTGATATCAGTGAGTTAAAAAAAGCTTTTTTTACAGCTGTAAAGTTGAAATTGAAAAAGGGCACAAAGAAATCTAGGAATAAGAAATCCTTTAAAAAATGAAAGCCTTGCATACTGTACACTGCTGGTTTTAACTGGTAGGATTTTTCAGTGTAAAATATTGCCCGTTGCTCACATTTTGCTAGCTCTGACCAAAAATCAATTCTTCTTTGTCGCTCTACAGCAGTAGTTGCCAGTGGCAGCACAGCACAATTTGCCATGTAGACTGTTTTAAAAGTGCTGAAGACGAATTGCTTTCCGGGAAAACGACAATAGGAGCAATATGTAAGAACTTCGCTCAAAAATATACTAAACCCATCAACAGAATGTGAAGAAGCAACAGTTTTGACAGCATGACGTCTATGTATTGTGTTGCAGAAGAGTTAGCATGCTAGCCCTAGCATGTCCCGGTCTAAAGCCTCTGTGCAAGGAGTCATTACACACATCTGGTCCCTGAGCTCCCAGTCTGGACCTCTAGCTGCACCTCTAATTGAGCTAACTAGCTAATGGCAGGTACAGTGAGAGGCAGTTGGCAGTTACTCTTGTGATATGCTGCTCCTTATTTGCTTTGAGAATGAATTTGACAGGTGGCCAATTCTTATATATTGCACCTTTTTTTTTAAAGTAGATTTTTATTTGTTTTTTTCGGGGGCCACTTTCGACCCGGTGTATTTCGGTCACCCAACAGATGAGTAAAGGGCAACAATGTATTTTAAGTTGCTCTGTGTTTAGGGATATTGGCTACCTGTGCAGTAAAAAAAATCTTAAGTTGACACCTGTGTGATCGGTGCATAGATTCTCATACCCGATCCAGCAATTTAGGCCGTATCGGAGACATTTCAGGTACTGGTATAGGAACAATCCTTACATAGAGGAAACTTGGATTGAGATGGGTAATCCATCAGTGTCAAAGTTCTAGTATCTGTGTGTGATGAGAGCACAGACTGCTGCTCTTTAAGTGGACATGTGGAGTTGATGGCACTCATTTCTGTCTCTCCGTCTGTCTGGCAGGTAATACACTGAGGGAAGACTTCACCTTCCGTCACACCTTCAGCTCTGAAGTGTCCAAACTGCTCAAAGCGTCACCAGGTCAGATCGTCATCGTGCAGCCTGAAAAGTTCCGCTCAAAGTACGAGCCAGCGTCACACACGCTCGCAGTGAAGGTACTGTCTGTTTTATCTTTCGTGATTTGAATTTGTTTCATGGGGAGTGAAACTCTGAATCATACAGGACTGTGCTGTCTTTCGGTTCTAGTATCGGTGTTAAAATAGATTAGATTAGCAATAAGAGGTTTCACCTGAAGAGCACTTTAAATTGAAGTGCTGTATAGCGTGTCTTCAATAGTCTCTGCTTTCTCTCATATGACTTCAACACTTTAATGTTTTTTATCACTTAGGACTCTACATCAGTATCAGAAGTGCAGGAGTTCTTCAAAAAGCATGCGATTCCTCTGGTGGGACACAGGAAACCAAGCAATGATGCCAAACGCTACACCAAAAGACCCCTGGTGGTTGTGTACTATGGAGTAGACTTCAGCTTCGACTTCAGGAAAGGTGAGTTTCACATATTTAGGTTAGTAGGTTTCACCTGAGAGCTTGCTGTCTTATGAGTGCTGGTGTAATAGAGTTGTCCTTTGCTCATTCATTGTCTGTAATGCTGTCGTCACGCTGTTTATGTGGCCTATTATCTAGGAGGGTGAGGGGGGAGTATAATCTTAATGCAGATCTTCAGGAATATTTAATCTATTGACCCAGAAAATACTCTGAACCATGAGCACCACATGTGAAACAAACTTCTTTTTATTTTTTAGCCACACAGTTCTGGAGGTCCAAGGTCCTCGAGGTGGCCAAGGACTTCCCAGAGTACACGTTCGCCATCGCTGATGAGGAGGACTTCGCTGACGAGCTGAAGAGCCTGGGCCTGAGCGAGAGCGGAGAGGACGTGAATGTGGGAATTCTGGCAGACGGAGGCAAAAAGTTTGCCATGGAGCCAGAGGAACTGGACTCCGAGGTGCTGAGAGACTTTGTCATTGCTTTTAAGAAAGGTGAGTTTTTTTTACTTGCGTGAATTTTGAAGCAAATGTTGCTTCAGTAACTTGCACTGCTTAGCACTACTACAAGGAACTTTTAACTGGTTATGAAAGAGTCTCAATTTTACACCGATGCCTCCACATGACCTGCAAACGAGACCATCAGCAAGAAGATCGGCTATTTCCATATAGTTTATTCTTAAAGCCTGTCACCGGTCAGATTCTGAATCTTTTTATTTTTTACTGTAAAATTGGTGAAGTTACCCTTTAATAACTTGAGCTTTAGTTCAGCATAATTGCCATTACTGAGCAGCTGAATCTGTTAGCTGTAGGCTTACAGATAACCCAGATGTATTAAAAACAAAGCTGACTTTTTTTCATCATTGTCATATTGGTTATTAATCTTACAAAGCCACAGGCAAAAACATAAAAATATTATTAAAAACAAGTGTTTCTTTAACTCCCTTTCAAAATAAAAGCACATGCTAGCCAGATTAAGATCTTTACAAGGAGGTGGTGACACTCATCGCATTTTTGTCCAAAGGGATCGCCAGAATCAGAGATAAAAAGGTCCTTGAAACGGCTTTAAACATTTTTTTTAAAAGCCAAGTTTGACTTGTGAAAGTGTCTAATTAATCACATCATTTCCAGGTCTGGAGTGGTCTGCTGCATGGGTGTAGATACATACTTCCACCATATGATGGCAGCACTTCTCAACTTCTGATTTGATTAGTTGCCATTGTGCCTCTTGCATTAGAACATTCTGTGTGCAGTGCATAAATAAACTGCCTCTGAATCATTAATATTATCTTACTTAACAGTATGGCCTAATACACATTGTAGTCTGATCAAATCATTGACACAGTAAATAAATTATTTTGTAAATACTCAGTTTAAGTAGTTCTAAGGTCACTCTTAAAATAAAAGTACACTTCTGACTTTCTCTTGTGTCCTCAGGAAAGCTCAAACCCATCATCAAATCCCAGCCAGTGCCAAAGAACAACAAAGGACCAGTTAAGGTTGTGGTAGGAAAGACCTTCGAGGAGATCGTCATGGATTCCAAGAAGGACGTCCTGATCGAGTTTTATGCTCCCTGGTGCGGCCACTGTAAGAAAATGGAGCCCGATTATTTGGCTCTGGGCAAGAAGTACAAGGGTGAGAAGAACCTGGTGATCGCCAAGATGGACTCCACAGCCAACGACGTGCCAAACGACAGCTACAAGGTGGAGGGCTTCCCCACGATATACTTCGCCCCGAGCAATGGCAAGCAGAGCCCTATCAAATTAGAAGGCGGTGACAGAACAGTGGAGGGGCTCAGCAAGTTCATTGAACAGCACGCCACAAAGCTATCACAGAACAGAGACGAACTTTGAAAATGTCTCGACGAGTAGCTGAGAACTCTTAACGTGCTCGGGTCTTAGAGGACGCTGAGGAGGCGAAGGAACACAACAGTGTTACTGAGTTATCGTGATGATTACAATGTTCAATCATCGTTTTAGTTTCTGTTCATTCCAAGAGATTCTTGTTTCTAAAAGCATGTAAGCACTGTTGAAGATTTCAAGTCTTTTTAAATAAAACTTAAAAATGATGGCCTCTTTGTTACTGTGAAGCTCAAGAGTGTTTTGCAAACACACTGCGAAGGGAATTTCAAGTGTTTTTAATCACATTTAAGAACAATTTAAACATTAGTAACACAAATGGCTCTACTACAGCCTTCCGGTTATTCAAGTAGTCACCCAACATGTGTTTAAATTGAAACTTCCAACTAACTTGGCAGGAGAGAGATGCTCCTGAAATCATCACGTACACATATACATCAGCAGAAACAGACTAGCTGTCTAGACACGGAAATGTCCATGGTTCTGATTCAAAACATTAAAAATCTCTTTAAAAATCAGATTTAGTGTGAATTCAGGTGAGAGGTGTGTGCTGCAGGAGGCTACGTTGGGATCGCCGTCTCCTTCACACAAAGGCACTTGAAGATACTGGCACTGAATGAGTTGCTTCTTGAGGTGTAGTTGAAAGACGGAGGTGGTGGGGTTGTTATGAGAATTCTTGTGTGAAACGCAGGTGGAAGTCGCGGAGCCGCTGCAGCAAAACCTTCAGCTTCTCGACGGGGGGCAAGATGGTCATCCTGGACAGAAGACGACAAGAAGAATGTGGTTAATACTGTTCTGTAAAAATTTGCTGATTTTAGATGGAAAAACCACTGTTTGCAGTAGGATTTCTCCTCGTAAGGAGTTAAGGAACTAACTGTTGGTAGGACTACGTACCTGAAGTGGAAGGTTCCCTCTCTCTGGCCAAAGCCACTACCTGGCACCAGGCAGATCCCCTCCTCCTCCAGCAGCTTCATACAATAGAATGCGTCTGGGACCTGGCCTGCCTCCTGTGGATGGACATACGCACATTTAAACACATCCACACAGACAAGTGTATCTCGTCAGTGAGACGGGGTGTGTGAAGCGCAGACCTTTGCCTTGTCGATGGCCTTCTGAGGTAGAGTGATGCGGGGGAAGCTGTACATGGCCCCCTGCACGGGGTTGCAGGTGATACCGGGTACTGTGTTTAAGATCTGCTCTGTTAGCCTGGACTTCTCTGCTAAATCTGCCAACACCGCTGTCCGCTCCTGAAGGGGGGAGGTCAAAAGGTAAAGGACAAGTTTTGCGGAACTCACAAAAAGTAATGGTACATTCACAAGCTCCATATTAACTCGTAAAGTCAAACATTTCCCAAGTTTTTCACCTCCTGCCAACATTTTCCACTGTTTTCCTTTACAAACACAGGCCTGAAATACTAGTGGCTTCCATCGTTTACATGCTGCAGTGGTATTTTACAATGGTCGGTCAATGTATGTGTCTATGCCATTTTATTTCTTGTGAGGTAAAAATGCTCTTTAAAAATGGAGGATCCCTAATTATTATTAAAGCCGCTGGAAGTCTCAATCCGAGCATGAGTGGTCAGAGGGACACTTTGTCAGTCAATTAAAAGGAACTTGGTATTATCATACCATTATGCATCTTAACAACACAATAAATATTTGTTTTTGGCCCTTGGTCCACCACTAAGGGCGCGTTCACACCAGCCTTGTTTAGTCCAGTTAAACCGAACCGTGGAGCATTTGCCCCACGGTGCGGTTCATTTGGGTCGGTGACAAACAACCGCACCCTGGTCCGCCTCGTAGAGGTGGTCTCGGTCCGCTATCAAGCGAACTCCAGAGCGGATTATTTCTGGTGTTAACCACATCCGCACCAATAACAAGAAGCGCACCGTTTTACGCGTCATTTCCGGTTATGGCAGCGGTAAAGTTAGCAACCAGCAGCTAAAATGAAAACGAGCTGCTTTTACGATGAGCCAACTTTGTGATTTTTACACGTTTGTGATCGTCTGCTTACCTCACTGGTCCCGCTTGTGTAGAAAAAACGTCATGGTAGGCCCTCATTATTGCCTGTCGTCTACTCCGGTACGATCGTTGGATCGCATAGCGTCTTCGGCGAATTGCATGGATCAAGACATTATTTAAAGCCCGCTGCTCTATGAGGCATTCATACGCGCGGTCCATTGAAGTTTGCGTGTAAGCACTCCAGATCAGCACTAATGTAAAAATAAGCAGACGCTCCATGATGTACAGTAGGCTACTGATCTGATGTACAGATTTGCTGACTACCTGCCTAAACAGTTTGACCAATAACAGAAGGGCGTTTTGGGCCACGTGAGTTTTGTTTACAGATTTTGGACCGTTTGAGTTTGGCCTTTGTGAATGCAAACCGGGCCGACTCAAAATTGAAACAATGTATCATCCTCGCGTTGGTTCGGATCAAAAAACGGACCTTTAGGTGTGAACCCGACCCAAGTTTCAGTTTTGGCCACCTAAGGGAAAAATCTGGGCACCCCTGCTATAATCAAATCTCTCGCCAGACAGGTTATACAGTCGATGCCGTTGTTGATGCAGAAACAGGATTGCAACTCCAAACACAAATCTTTCCTAGCTGGAGACTCATATTTCCTAAAGACACATTAATGACCATCAACCTAATGGCTTCCTTGACCATATAATGCTTCCACTTAACTGTAGGTTGGATGGACACAGGCTTCCGGCAGCATGCATAGTACATAACAATGTCTGTAAAAGGTCAAACCTCTTTTCTCCTCTTGAAGAGTTGACATAAAACATCTCTAAATTTTATATTCTCACAGAAACTGAACACATGCTGTTAGTAGTATTCACTACAACATTACACAATTCAAAAGCTGATTATTCACAACCGACTCGGTGCCGTCGAGGACTTCAGCACACTCAATACAGGCTTTATATGGATTATTTGGTGTGGTGTTTACATAAGTAAATTCTGTGTTTGCATACACTCAGAGCATTGCCAGGATGTGTGCTAGCAGGCGCGTGTTTTTCTCAGACCTTCATAAACGAGGTGTAGGAGGGCTCGTCAGGCTGCGGGGGGTTGACTACCAGGTCCAGGAGAGCCTGTCCAGGGACTGGGGGGCACAGACGCACCGATACCAGTTTGGTGAGCTGGGCCTTCACCCCTGGGTCCATGTTAATCACCTCCATGTAACCGCCACGGAATCCACACCTGAGGAAAGCAAACACAGGAAGTCAAACAAAGTATACCCTTAGTACAGGTGATGTACACTCTGTGTGTGCCTGGTTACTCACTCTCCCATGTAGCATTTGGAGGTGGAGTGGAAGGAGGCCATCTCCACTGTACTCGAGTACTCTGGTCCCATCTCAAACAACACCTTCTTAAAGGACTGAAACTTACAGCCCTCTGCATACACGTTATCCTGATAGACCTTAAAATGGAAAAACAGCTTTAATACAAAAGGCTTACAAGAGTTGACTGAAAAGGGAACCATAAAGAGTAAATGACATACTGTATTTTACTTTTGCACATCTAATTAATAAGGTGAGTACGTTACCATTTTCAAAAAAAAGGAATTAATTGTATTAAATATGTTGGAAATCAGTGGTCACCATCAAGGATAACAGATGGCTAAAGAGAGGAAAGAAAGATATAATAACTTCTGTAGGGGCCGTAGCTAATTAGCTTGGTTAGCCGTGCAACTAGTGGTCCAGACTGGGAGCTCGGAGTGGTATTATGAGACAGGACGGGCTGGAACTAGCTGGTTAGCAAGCTCACTTCAGTGTCTCTGTAACACAATACATAGACGTCTTTCACATAACGTCATATAGGTTATTTCTCTACATTCTGTTGATGTTAATTTTTGAACATTTTAAACAAAAATGGCTACATGCGGGACCTTTAATTAGATAGAAATACTATAGACAGATAGACAAGAAATAATAGTCTAGTCAGTAGTAAAGTGGGGAAGTCTAATAGTGATATCTATTATTTCAAAGAATTCTGGCATATACCAAACCTTCCAGGTTATTCCTATTTACAGTATATTTTGGGTTTTTTACCGAGGGGTTTGTTCATTTATCGTTCATAGCCTGATTTATAGAACATTTTATTCTTATAAACATGGCACAAATTGATAATGTATGGCTGATGACAGTAATTTCTCATTTATAGAATGATAAAAAGAGTTCCAAAAATCCCCTTTGTTTGTCCTCAACTCGAAGAGGTCGGCAAAATCAAACAAAATTTTTGAACCTGGCTTCATCCAATGTTTAGATGTCTGTTTTTGAAATATCTGAGAATATGAGCAGTTTAAATTAGATAATAATTCATTTTCATATTTAAACATAACCTTTATAAATCTTGCAATGCAATAAATAATTGTCTTAATGTAAATAATCTACTGGGGAAGTTTCATTGTGACATCTCTCTGTTAAAATTTTAACCTTGTTCACCTGTAGCATCGGGTCGTGGTTAGATAATCAGCAAAAAACTTTGAAGGTTATCAGTATTATTCATTCATCACAAAGAGTAATGTCAAACCAGGTGGTGAGTCTTTGAAAAATAAGACAAGAGCTTTGAAGTCACTTGTTTGTTCTTTAAGACAGAGGAAGAAATGAATGAAAAAAACACATGTATTGAGGAAAGGACATTGGTGCATTACTTCATCAGCCATGAGGAAGAGATGCTCCTCTTTAGCAAATCGGATCACATCTTCAATGCACTGCCTGCTCTGGACCTGACCTATCACACAGGACAACCATAGTTTGATGATTTAAGTCAGGTGTGCAAATACACACCTACAAAAGTGCAAAATTTCACCTACTGTCATGTAACCCACAGAGAGTAATATCACCAAGACATACCGGTGGGGTTTCCGGGATTGATGATGCAGAGGACACGGGGATTGCAGTGCTGCCTGGCTGCATTGAGGGCTCTCCTGAGCTCTGTGACATCCAGACTCCAACACTTGTCCTCGTCCAAGTAGTAGCTGACCTGCACAGCGCCCAGGTCTGTAATGGCGGCCGAGTAGAGAGGGTACTGGGGGATGGATATCATCACACCTGTACGGCCACGACCCTCGCCACACACCAGCAACTTTAGGATGGTCTGGATTAGGAAGGAGGGAGAGAAGAAAACACCACTGAGTATTGTTATATCGCGATATGGCATAAGTGTTGTCTTTTCCTGGTTTTAAAGGCTGAATTACAGTCAAGTGATATACAGTAAGTTCAGCTTGTTCTAATATTTCTTTTTACCCACCTTGGTCATTATATCCACATTACTGATGATTATTTATCAAAAATCTCATTGTGTGAATATTATGTAAAAGTACTAGTAATAGTCATCCTGAAAATATTGTCACAAAATTGATATATAAAATATTACGATATTTGATTTTGTTGCCCAGTCCTAGCATTTATGAAGTGCTTCTAAGGAGATTCTGGCCCTTTGATCATTTTGCTAGCATGCTAATTAGCCTATTCATTAGTTATGTCTGTTATTAGTCACAAAAATGATTTTATTTCATTAAAAAGTTTTAGCCCAGGCTGTTTAATGAGAGGGAATTGACAAACTATTTGTAAAATTAAAAAGGTGTATTGTTTTTTTCCTGTACTTTTGTATACATAATGTTTCTTTTTCAAATGTGAAAACTAGTAAACAAATAAACAAAGAGGAGAAAACATAAAAAGTGCAAAAGTGATTGTATTTTGTATAACCTAAAAAAATAATAAAGATGAGCTTTACAGCCCACTGACCAGCCAGACTTGAAATAAAGTAGTTAAATAGGCATGATGTACAGTATATAGCATTACAAGACGCTCCTTTCAGTGTCGAAAGAGCATTTACAGTATTTAAAAAGGAAGGTAGATGTAAAATAGGACTGTTTTCATAATGGGCAAATTGATTAATGTAAAAAAATGCGAAAAATGCTCATCATAGTTTTCCCTGAGCCACAATGGACGACCTCAAATTGCTTCTTAAATCCCACCAACAGTCCAAAACTCACTCAGATTCACATTTACTGTCATAAATGACAGAGGAAAGCAGCTGATCCTTACATTTATGATGCTGGAACCAGCATATGTTTGTCATTTTTGCTTGAAACATAAATGAAACGATTAATCGACTCATCGCTGCAGCTCTACTGTACAATCAATCTGGTCTGGTGTAGTGGTGAGAACACACCTACACTGTGGGCAAATAAGGTTACAGTTGAGCAGAGCAGGCAGCAGCACGTATCTTGTACAGTACAGTACTAAAGTGTATCTTAAGGTTATTCAGTAGTCTGATTAGGTTGCGTAAAACAAGAGAAATCTATATTGACAGTGACAAAGGTCACTAATGTGCAAAGTACAGCTGAGTGTATGATTAACAGAAGCTGAATAGAGAACAGATTTATAAGCCAATTATATGTATGTAGTATGTCACCTACACCGATCAGCCACAACATGAAAAGCAGAACATTGCATTGAAAGAATCAATATCACTTACTTCGTCTGTTAGTGGTTTTAATGTTGTGGTGGATCGGTTTGTAATGGATTACGGCAACACACTGACTCTTGAAACACATACCACAATGGCATCACTGGCTCCAGTGGAGAGGTAGATGTTGTCAGGGTTGGAGGCGATTCCACCGTCTCTCCTCTCTATGTAGCGCGCCACATCCTGACGTATGCACTCAATGCCCTGGCTGGCACTGTAGGCCCCTTGGACACATAAAAATGAACTTTGAATCAAACACAACAGGCTGCACTGATCAGGTGATGTTCTGTTTAAATAGTGTACTGACTGTCCAAATAAATTCTTAATGTGTAGACAAATGGAGGTGGATGCTGTCTGTGTGTTGGCAAGAGGGGTTATAAATGTGGTTGGTGGAGCGTGGGGGAGTTGTCTGACCTATACTGCGGCCTCCGCAGGCCTCGAGAATACGCTGCGCTCTTTTTTTGGCGTCCTCTGGAAACTTGTTGTCTTCCTGGAGTTCAGGGTAACAACACAGAGCCAAGACCTGCAGTAGAAAATTACAGCAAATCTCAGACTAACAAGCATCCTGACACATTCAGTATGCATGATTCTGGAAGATCCAGTTCCACATGCAGCCCACTTCCTTTTTAAACACAAGCATTCAAGTAACTTGAGAAAAGCGAATGTAAAAAGCGGTCCTACCTGTCTGAAAAATGTGATTGGTTTCTGCCCCATGGCGTGAGCATCGCCTATGTTAGCCTTGATGACTTCTGTGAAAGGTTTCTTGACTCCCTGAAATAGATAAACAGACAAAGAACTGTAAGAACCTGGGAAGTGAAGTCTCTCTTGAGGAGCAGGTGTAGAAAATAAAGTATTTTCTACACCTGGAAAAAAGTGAGAACCTGGTGACTTTGTCTTGTGTGTTGCATGTAATGACGGGACGCCACACAAACGGAATGTGTCTGGACACGTAACAAGTGAGTGTGAAGGAGACATATGAGTCAAGATACTTCAGGACTTATCTCTACAGTGAGGAAAGTTCTTGTTCCCCTCATATGTCCTATTTTCTGTTCCTTCTTTCGCCTGCTTTCATCATCAAGGAAGACAACAAATATTGTAATAAACATGTTGTAAAAGAGCTGTGTGACCCCAAAGCAATGGATATGTGTGTCTACATTATTGGCTTGTATTGTTTTGGCTTAGCCAGTCTGCATTACTACTCTCAGGTCACATATTAGATTAATTGATAGTGGCATTGGATGCAGACATTCTTCCACAACTCTTGTTTTGCAGGATTACAACACCTTCTTTCTTAAACATTACATTTCAGGGTTTTCCAGGCCAAATTCCCTCAAAGTCAAGGACCCAATTGGCATAGTTTGAGACAAGGATCAGAGTTAAATACAGTTACACCACAAAAGTTTTATAACTAATACTAGCAGGCTTTAAAGAAGCTTATAGACAACAATTATGAAGAGAAATGCTGGAACGTGACACACACCCAGACAACAGAACAAAGCCTATTTAGGAATGTTAAACAGGCAATAGCCTTTGCTTTAACTTATCATTATGAAGTAAATGTTGGTTGCACAATGTAATGAAGTCAGGCTGGCACAATTTCTATAAGCTTTCACATCTCCAATAAAGACAAAATGAATAAATAGATTCACGTTTAATCATGTGTTTTGTTCGTAGTTGTGACTCTGGGGAAAATGCAAACAACAAGGTTCTCTTTGTGACAGTGGTGCTAACAATAATTTTGGAAACACTGAAATACCAAAAGAACTTTAGTTTTGTTTAGGAGTAGTTCTGACTCTTTCCAACACTTTCAAGGAGTTGTTTTTCTCTCAAATTCACAAACCTTCAAGGATTTCAAGGACCCATAGGAACCTTGGCTCCAACTCTCGAACCAGAGACACTTGCATTCATCTCACATACACATCTTCTCTCATTAGCAGCCTTCTGTTTTACAAAGACCCTGGCACGGAGTCTGTTTTGGCTCACTGAGCAGGAAGCGCTGGCCCGGGCAGGGAAGACGCCGCTGCTTTTGCTGGGGCTCACAGACACACAAACCCCTCTGTTTCTGCTCGTGGACTCACTCAAGCCTTGCTGGCTTAATCCAGACCTATGAGGAAACTCAAGTTGCTATTTTTTTTCATTTCATGTCCCTCCCCGTCACGTCACTATTCATCGTCATTGACTCAGCGAGTCCTTCATCTTCTTCTCTTTGGTCTTACTGGACCTGCAAATTCTGGATTGGTGTCTGTGAGTCTGTTTTTCTGGTCACAATGTGCTGCACCTGTTGCTCTCTGTCAGATGATGTAATGTGACAACAGATGCCTCCTACTACTTCGCACAAGGGCTGAGCACTAAGGTTAAAACGGTAATGTGATAATCATGAGGATTTTTTTGGGCTTTCTGACCACCTCATTAAACTAATTAGATTTTACTGCACGCTGGTGTGAAAACGATACAATTCCAACGTCAAAAACAAAACTGAAAAGTTTTAGAATTAAAATAGACTCGTTGTGAATTTAAACACAATTGCACTGCACAATATTGTCATTTGTACTCTACTAAACACATCCAAAGCAGGCCTTTCATTTGCAGTTCAGATATAGAGACTGCAAACAACATTCGTTTTGCAAACACAAATTCAAAATCAAAGAAAAATCACTTAGACTGCCTCGCCCTGTCTCTGTTAGTTATATGCATTATGCCTGATCCCCTTCACAAAACCTTGCCAAAAAACTCTTCGGAACCTGTTTAGTCTTCACTTGTTTGCCAGCAGTTAAAAGTGATGTAACAAGCTCTTTGTTGAGACCTGCCTCAAGTGTTTGTGGTTGAGTGCAAACTTGACAAGGTGGTCATCAAACAGACTGAAAACACATTTTATTTTAATTAAACCAAAAGAAAGAGTCACTCTCTCTGCAGTCGACATGATCCTTGTCATAATTCAGCGTGTTCTACATACACGATAAAATACCTGGCAAAAGGCCACAAAGGGCAAAGGCAGAGCTTTCCTTCCAACTGAGTATTATGACTTCTTTGTCCTTGTATGACTGCAAGAGGGAGGCCTGCAAGGTTCTTTGGGTCAGCGTGAATTCAGATATGAGCCTGTTTGAAATCTAAGTAAGTGGATGCAGCACGTTTCCTTTTTAGTCCTCGTCCCCGCCTTGTCCTCAAGCAACAAAGAGGCCGCTGTTCTCCAGGATAGAGTGGAGCCAGTCGGTTCCCCCGGCTCAGCGCTGCGTCCTCCTGCTCGCTCAGCACCAGGCACTGATTACACAGGCCGGACCAGTGAACCAGGCCAAGAAACCCTGTGGGGCTCAATAGAGCCTGGCCTGAATTCACGTTTCACTTAGTCTTATGATACAAGATGAAACTGTCATCTTCCGTGTAACAGTTCAGTTCAGTCATGCAGTTACATGGGTTGCTTGCCGATTACGGATATTGGCTTCTTGTGAAGTGGAAAATCAAGTTGCATGCGGATGTACAGGACGCTGCTGGGATTACAGATTACATGGAATTGGATCGGTGCATAGATTTGTGTACTCTGTGATACCTGATCCATCATGTTAGACAGTATCACCGATACTGGTATTGATATCGCAACAACCCTAGTCATGCTAGAATAAGTACCTCCACCAGGGAGGTAATGTTTTTACTTGTGTCCATTTGTTTGTTGATTGGTTGGTTGGTTTGTAGCCAGGATAACACAAAAACTACTGAATAGATTTCCACGAAACTTGGATGGAGGATGGGTCTTGGCCCAGAATAGACCTCGTTAACTTTTGGTGTGGATCAGAATAAAGAGACAGAGCTACAAATGAGGGCGCTTTTTTTCTCCAAATTTTCTTTAAATTCTCAGGGAATAAAGCATGTAGGCATGGGACAATATGAAAATTCCATGTCAGGCTTATCTGGTGAAAACTGATTGCAATTCATGCTATTTTCCTGATAATCTTTTTTCCAAATACGTTTTAAACTCTTAAAATGGCATGAAAACATACTTAAATCACTTGATGATGAATAACAGCTGCTGCTTTGCTCATGTGATGTATCTAACTCAATACTATTTCTAACAGGGTGCTGAATCCTCCCAATTTACTCTGAAGAGGTCAGCTGCTGTAAATAGAAGAAGTTACTGAAACATTAGGTAGGATTGAGATTTTCTGTGATTTCACAAACTCTGAACTATTTCTCTGTTGTCACCACTCTATTGTTCTGGGACAATGCAGACTAACTGGAAGCTGAGATCCAAAGCCTAAATTAGCTTACTGCAGTACAAGCACTGTCGTACCAGATGTGTGGGTTAGGATTTATAAGGGTCATCATCACACCAGCGCACACATCCACAAACACACAGACACACACTTGCATAAAATCTGCTGAGTAAAAGTGAAAGTGTTCCAGTCACAGATCTAACAGGAAGAGCAGCAGCAGATGACCGAGCGGCTGCAGCCAACAAAGCTCCTGTAGTTCACATTTCAAGCTGTTTTAACTCACAGTGGTATTGCATTGCGTAACAGTGGGAAATAAACTTGAAAAAGGAAAAATGACTGTTTATTAGGAACTAAAGTTGACCCAACACTATTATCATGTCCTTTATGAAGCAGCAAATGATTGTCGTTATTCCAGTCAAGCAATGAAAATTGGGTTCAGAGGAAAAACAAGTGCACTACTAAGAACTTGCGCACTTTCAGCATAACTAGGGCTGCTTCTTGCAGAGAAAGGCCTCTGACGCTGCTGGGCCTCACAGCTGCAGCTCTGTCCAATGAACTCTCTCCCCAGTGGGGAGGAGGAAGGTGGGCAAACCCAGAGAGACAAAAGGAGGGCAGAGAATGTACCCTCTTCATCTTACATAATAACACTCCACGATACACATCCTCCACTCTGGATCCTGGAGTCACCTCGGGCCAGGGCAGAGTGAAATGTACTCAAACTGAAACTTTCCCCTCCAGCCAGTCACACGTCTTGTAAAAAAGGACATGCTTGCAGAGGGGGTTGCATTACAGCCTACATAAAAGACACTCCTCTTTAAACTACTTGCCCTTCCTTAGGAAAGCAAAGTGGATCAATATTAGTACAGCCGGATGTAATCTGAGTTGTTACGTGCAGCAGTGCAGAAGAGGAACATAACATCCCCACCACTGCTGTCATGCCGGGACTTTTAAAAGCTGACCCAGTCTGCGTCGGCAAAAACCGTCCGAGGCAAGCGTCTTTGTCATCTGGGCTACCTACTTCCTCTCTCTTGAATTTCTGACCATATCTTGAGGAAACAGAGCAGGGAAATTAACTTTTTTGTGCAAACTGTCCACAGTAGCTGGTGTGTGCCAAAATCCACCCAGAGGCACTTTTAATATTTGTGGAGCTGCAGTGTTTTCATTAAAAAAGCTAACGTGTTTGAAAGAAAGGATGGAATAATCATACGAGTGTCTTGCTGTTAAAGGATAACTTCACTCCTAAATGAAAATTCAGTCATTAACCATTCACTTTCATGCTGACGAAAAGTCAGGTGGAAACATTTCTGGAGCATAACAGCATCGCAGCATTCTCATTAACAACTGAAACAGGTGGGGACTTTTAAATGTTTTCAAACGCAATAAAACAACTGAAAGAAAATATAAAATGGCTCCATACAGCCATACAGACGTTTTTTTTTAATGTTTTAAAACAAGTCCCCATCTACTTCAGTAGTCTAAGAGAATGCTGCAACGCTGTTTTGCATCTACATGGGGGGGTGAGTAGATAATGACTGCACTGTCGTTTTTGGGTGAACTTATCCTTTAAGTCAAATTAATACACATTTGTACTTACTCTATGATAGAGTAAATACAATACTTACAAAAAGCGGTGCGTCACATTATGACATGACACCATGAGGTTGACTTGAAAACTGCTTTCATAACTCCTCCAAACTCCCTAATGAGTGCCACATCAGCGCTGCTCTGACATTAACAGCCCCAAACACTTGACTCGTACCTCCTTCAGCTCCTTCTCTATCTGCACCGCCCGCTGGACTATGGGACCGCGGACCGCGTACTCGACCTTCTTCACGTTGGGGTTCATGTTGTCCACAGTGAGCACCTTGCCCCGGCACGGGACGCCGTTCGCCTCCTGCTGGGACATGTTGTTGTTGTTGTTTTCCGCCGGTGTCACCCTCTGGACTGATATCTGAAACATGAAGGAGAGGCTGAGGAGTGAACAGAAAGTCGGAGGTGCGGCTGCACATGAGCAGATAGAGAGTAACAGTCGTTACCAGTTGCTCACTGAGCTCGCGTGTTGTTTCTCTTCTTCACTGACAGTTGTGCCACTCGCGCGCCTCTCGTGCTGCTCATATTCCCACCCGGCCGCCACGCCACGCCTTCGCGCGCTCCTGCTCGTGGTTGGCTGGAATTCTTCACTAACTTCGCCTCAGGCTTCAGCGTGCCAAGTGACGCCTTCACGCGCTGTCGGAAAAACTTTACGTCAAAGCGTCCTGCGCGTGGAGGACGGGGCGTGTGTAGGCGTGTAGGACGGCAATGATAGAGATTTATTTGAAACGCTGTAAAGTTTAAGAGTCAACTGTTAGGAGCTACAGACTAGTCTGAGTATTATGATTTGTAATTCAAGTGTTTGGCAGCGATGGAAAATGTATTTTTAAATGCGAAACACAGAGCTTTTAAACGCTGCTGCATTCAAAGCCTCATCTTGATTACAACACAATATTGTAACTCATTTTAAGTCATTTTTGGCCACATAAAGGATATTTCAGTTTATGAGAAATTAGATATTAACTGCTTTTAAATCTGTTGTAAATTCATTCCAGAATAAATCCAAGTGATAGGCAGGCCTGCATTTTCTTTTAATTACCTGACAGGATTTGCTTTAAACTTAATTTGAAAGATTTGCTTCCACATTAAAGGTCCAATATGTAAGAATCAGCCATTCATATTCCAAACAAATGGGGGGCGGAATAGCACCAGACTATTTTCACTGGCTTTCCTTTTATGTGTGCACATACAGAGTAACTCATGCCCCCAGGAAGAGGCCTTGAAGCCAACTTTCGTAGTGGCCAAACCATGTAATTAAAACCTCACGTGACGCACTGGGGCCCAAAAAGACTTGAAAGTAGTGAGTGTAAAACGATGGATATTAATCATCCAGGAAGTAAAGCTTTTTTGGCTTGATGCACCACATGAGTAGCTTTTACTGGAACGAACTGGGCACCGCCTTCAAAGCTGTATCCAGATTTTGATTGTTATATCCATGGAATAATCGGACAATGACCTCTTGAGGTACAAACTGCCTGCGGGCTAGTTGGTTAGCACGCTAACTTCCGCAGATATCTCTTCATCACAATACAGAGATGTCCTCAACATAACATCAAAACTGTCATTTCTTCTTGATCATCGTAGTTTTAGCTAACACTGACATTTCACCTTTGACCTTTGGCTAATTTGTTGGTTAATCAGTAACACAGCAAACAGACATGGAACGACTTTGGCATTTCTCGAAATCATATTCAACCACCCTGACAAATATTCACTCACCATTTAGGTCTTCATTTACACTTGTCATTTTCGTCCATTTCGTTTTTTTTAAAGTTGTCATAGTAGGGAAGGCACAGGTGCTGTTACATGTGAAAATGTCTTATTGTTTCTAGCGCTTTCTATTTCTGTGTAATGAAATTGCTTGTATGTATTTGCATACTTCAACAATGAAGCCTATTCTAACCCTGATTATTAGATTGTTACTGATGCATTCCTGCATAAGCAAGATTATAATACTGTTTGTCAAGGTAGAGCTAATTTTAACTACTTATATTGTTTGGCATTTTTAACCTAAAAAGATTTACTCGTATTTTATAAGAAAATCATATGTCATGGATAAAAATTGTTATCTATTAAAGTAACTAGTAGCTACAACCATCCATCAGCTATACGAGCTTAGTCATTAAATGAATATAGTTGCATAAAAGTACAAGATGTTCTTCTGTGCTGTAATTGAGTAAATACTTTGAGTTACACAGAAAAGGATCAATTTGTCTCGGGCTATACGACTTCACATTTAGGGGCTCTGTGATTGCCACTGAGACGTAAACACAACACTGCTTGGGCGTGTTGGTTTTGTAAGGAGTCACGGGGCTGCATGTTTTGTTAGGAAACTTTTAATCTGTCATGTGCCTTGGCAATGAACAATGAGATTTTTGAGAAAGACCCTTGGATTGCAAAAGTTAACACACATTCTCATCATTAAGCTTACATCGTTAAAGGCCCCATATTATACTCATGTTAAGATTAAACCTTTTATATTTTTTTAATTTTCTTAATTGGTAATTGTTGTGGAATTTTGGCTCGCTTGAGCATTCAGAAGAGATGAAGAAAACTCAGAGACACAGATGACTTAAGTTAAAGTAGTTTATACAAACTTGATCAAGGAGGAACAACATAACAGTACATCTGTCCGTACAGAGCAATATCGTGTTAATCCTGACAAGTCTTCCCAAATGTTCAGATTATATCTACAGCTCGGGAAGCATCCCTCCCTTACATGGTTATCTGTTTAACAACATAGCAAGGGAGGTTAATGCAGAGTTTCTCACCTCTAGCCAGAGTGAGGAATAGGCCGTAAATAGGGCACAGACAGTGAGTTCTGCTGACATAGATAGATCAAAGGCCTCCTTACGAGTTTTACAGTTAGCTTTGCTTTGGCTTGGTTCGTCAGACATCTGTTCTGTAGACATATCTACAGTAGCTCTGAATCGCTATGACCTCCTATCGTATGAAGACAGAATGTCCTGGGAGAATCATATTTTTCTCCCACAATAATGTTCACATGCTTTAATGTTCAAAAACACATTATTGTTCTTATACTGTCTGTTTCTGCGGCACCTCTATTCGCCCTCTGTCTGAATACTCCGTTTTGGTGCCTGTCTCTTTAAGGCCTCCCCTTCAGAAAAGCCCAGTATGCTCTGATTGGGCAGCTGTCACAGGCCTGTGCAGGCACTGCCCACCGTGTTTCTGCATCATTTCTGCCATTGTTTGCAATTTATGACTGTGCATCACAAACTTAAGAAGTCCTGATTGTTTCTGTAGACAGGCTTTGTGCATTTCTCCATGGATTGAACATTTTGATACTTTCATAGTATTTGTATAGTACCTAGACCGGGTTTATAAACACAGGAAATGCCACTTTCTACACTATGTGACATTGAGGAGTTGCAATGTGTAAGAACTTTGGTTCAAAACCATTCGTAAAATAACCAAAATTATCAACAGAATGTGAAAGAATAACAGTTCTAACTCTAAGTCAAACACTGGCCTGTCCTGTCTTGTAATACCAATCTGAGCTCCCAGTCTGGACTGCTACCGGCTAACTGAGCTAAGTCAGCTACAGTTGGCAGCATTTAGTGGTTGCTCAGGTGATATGCTGCCCACCTGATGGCCAATTCTTATATAACATATTACGCCTTTAATATGATTTATCCCATACCTGTTATTATAGAGTCTGAGTCTCTTTCCCCTTCAAATAGTGTTTTCTTTGGCGCTCCCTTCATGGTTGGGGTTAGGAGTCTAGAGATGACTGACTTTGATTGAGGAAGGTTCAGGTTGGGTCATCTCTGCGTTTCTGAGCTTTGTTATATGATTCACAGAACCTCTCAGGCCTGCCAGAAAATAATGTGACAGAGGGAGAAGGGCAAGAGGGCAGGATTTCATCAAAGGTTATACAGTGACATGCAGATATATTTCTTTTGTTTGGGCAGGAGAACAAGAACTAGCTGTGTCTTAGTGTGTGAAAGGGACAGGGTGTGAGACACAGAGACCCCCGACCTGTCTTGGAAAGGGCTTGGGAAAGACATTTGATATCCCAAACTAAAACGGTTCACATACAAGCATGTGATGCCCCAGTGACTTACGTGTGTCATGCAGTGCGTACTTTCCTGTACCTAATTTTAAAAGAGGGATGATCACATAATAGATTATACTTTTAATCAGGGTCTCCTATTACTAAAACATTAGGATTTGAAGGTTTACAGGAGCAGCTCAGTAGCCAAGGCTCACAGTCATAACATGTCTATACATAAGCATTTTCCATTTTTAAACACACACCAAGCTCACCTGCTACCAAGGCCACAGAAAGCATTTGAGACAGTTCACAAATCTGTGCACTCTTTGTGTGTCTGAGAGTGTAGACCTGAAAATCTGAAGTGCGACCTGAAAGAAAACCTGTGAAACAAGTTTTCAGAGACAAGCAGGCAGCTTGTAATGTTATAGCCTGGACAAGAGCACATACAGTTTGAACTGCATGTAATACTTTTATAACTTGAGTGTACTGGAGTGCTCACTATGTGCGTCATGTGCTGCCCTGGCAAATGCATCAGACTCTGACATTCGAGATGTACTGAAAGTCGGTGACTACATGATGTAACAGCAAGAGAAAAAAACATTGACAAGTGTGTAAAATGTGCAACTGCTCAGTCACACCACAAGGGGGAGACATCTTCAAAGTCATGAATAAAGGTCAGCGTCTTGTCTCCGCCAATAAGGCCATTGTTTGACCCTAAATGGCAATGAAAAAGACCTTTTGAATTAAAAAACAATACAAAAATCATTTGTGAAAACATGTTTTTATGTTTTGTTTTTCTAAACAGGGCTCAGTAAAAATCACTAACAAAACTGAAATGCAATACAGAAATTAGAGTGCATTGACAGCACGTCAAGTTGGAGTCCATGTCTGATAGATTATTTGATCCCACCTCTCACTAAACTAACATGTGGGACTGTGTGCAAGCATTGCAAACCTACAGTGTATCAAACCTGCCACCTAAACAAGGCACCAACCTTTGACAAATGATCATATGACAAGCTTACAATGAAATTATATATCATCCTCTTTGATAAATATCCTTCATACTTTCATCTTTAAAAAAAATGGTCCAAGAACTGTACAGCCGAAAGCCATATTCAGTATCAGATAGAATAAATAATGTGATTCCATTCAGAGGATAGAAAAACAGAAATACTGACAGAAAAATGGAAATCTAGAAGTGATAATGATGGGCTGATTTAAATATAGATTAGCTCACATTCTTTTAGATACAAACATAATTTACAAATTGCAGCATTACAAATATTGAAATGTAGGCTTTTTGTGCACTGGAAAAGTTACAAAAGATATATATTTTCAGTCCAAGAAAAAAAAAAATCAAGCAAGGAAACAGTCCTTGTTTACACATTTGTGTCAGATTCTGAAACCATCATGACCAAACAATCTTCCAACTCCCCCAAAAAACCTCTTGCTTATAATATATATCTATGCAAACCTTGATCACGTACCCTTTAATAGCACTCAGTAAAGAAAATAGAACCTCATTCTTCATTTAAAACAAATCATCTCGAGCTCTCAAATCAAATTTCATTCAGCTTTTACATGATTCTAAGGCTTTTCAATGAAACATCAATCTACAGTAGTTGAGTAGTGTAATGAGTGAAGTAATGAACGAAGACTGAATAAAGAAAATATTTGCTTGTGAATGCAACACTGGAATCTGTAGTTCTCATCTGAGTCACTAAATGGACACCTGATGGAGCCCCTAAAGTCCTAATAGTGTAAAGTCTGTTTTCATGATGATCGGAAAAGGGTGCAGTGTAGATCAAACCCTCATTGGCATGTGGCCTTAACTTACAGTCTTCACTGATTTCAAGCATTTTGAAAGGTTTTTGCCACTTTGGAGTGTAACATGCCCAGCTTCTCTTCTCTGCAGGCAGTGTGTGTCTTCATGTGTGTCAGGCTGTCTACATCAGTCCACAGCAAGGCTCCTTGTTGTTAGACTGTTCCTCCTCAGGAGCTCTGAGTTTCAGCAGCGGAGGATCTCCACTAGCTGGGGTGAAGTACACCTGGCTCGGGGAGGCCGCCTCCTCTGCGTTGGGGGTCATCTGGAGCTCTGGCTGGGCCTGAGTGGCTGTCGCCTCGGGCGCTGTGACAGAAGGCTCCTCTTCTAAAGGAGGGGGCAGGGGTGGTGGAGGTGCCGGGTACTTATTGAGCTTGGCAGCTGCCCGCTGGCGTTTCAGATCGGCCAGGGTGTGGTGTGATTTCTCCCGAGTCATATTGTCCCCCCCCTCGCCCTCTCCAGACCCAGACCCGGCTCCAGGTGCAGGGGTGAGCTGGTAGGAGGCGCTGCGCTCCATCAGACCTCCACCACTCCACAGCTCTCCAGGTACAGAGGAGGCCAAAGAAACAGAGGTCCCTCCATTACCAAGGCTGGACACGATCTTCCTGTCTGCTGCCTCCAGCTCCTCTAACCTTGACGTGGCTCCACCACCAGCGGCCTGAAACAAATGAGGAGTATTTAAGAGCTGGCACAAGTCTTTCACATATTTTCTTTAAAACAACACTCAGCCTGCTCACCGTGGAGGCATGCTGGTTTAGCTCATTGTCCGTTTGTCTGTCCTCATCGTCGTCCTGTGGCTCTGGCTGTCGGCCTCGCTCCTGCCACACCATGGCCTCTTTGTGGTGCTCCCTCCTATACAGACTGGAGCGCTCGTTCACACTGACACGACGTACCACCTTACTGTATAGACAAGGAGAGAGTACAGTAAGGCACTAAACTACACCTTTATGGGTTTTCTTCATCATCATCATTGTTCCCATGAGCTCTTTTTTATCCTGCCCTAAAGTCCCCTCACGTCCCCTCTCACCCTCGACTGCCAGTACTAGAGGCTCGTCTTTGTAGTGTGCCCTTCTGCCGGTCTTGGCTCTTCATGATGGCATCGTGTTTGTGCTTCAGATCCATCAGTTTGGCTCTGACCTCTTCATCCATACACACATCTGAAAAGGCAGCAGCAAAAGGTTTAGACATAGGATGGTATGAAAGAAAAGATGCCACAAGAGAGCTATAATTGAGAGTCATTTAAGAAATGGGTCAGGATAATTAGCTCCTCATTTAACAGAGGCTGTGATTACACTTGAGGCTGAGAATTAGTATTACATCATTAAAGGTGATATAAAGGTCATTTACATTATTTTGGGATGAAAAGGACTTTCTGGTCTTACCCAGAGGTGTTTCTTCCAGGACAGACTTGCTGTTTAAACTGGCTCCATGAGCCACCAGCAGTTCCACCATTTGGATCTATAATACAAACACAAACACTATTAATGTGTCATGTAAGAGAAGAGGAAGGTTCTTGTGTTTTCGTTTGTATGCAGAACTTACTTGTCCCCAGCAGGAGGCGGCATGTAGCGGCGTCCAGCCATCAGAGTCCTTCACCTCCACCTGAGCCCTGTGCTCGAGCAACAGCTCCGCCACAGATATGTAGCCGTTAGCAGAAGCTATATGGAGCTGGGAGAGATGTTCGACATGGATCGTTTAAGTGTTGAACCAGAGATGAAATTCAAAATGTTGAGTTTTAATTTAAAGTAAAACATGTAAATACAATGTCCAAAGGCAGATTTACACTCTTGATTTAGACCAGACCACCTTTTCCACAACTGAGAATGTATCCTGAGATTACAAAAATGGTTAAAATAACCCATCCTTATTAATAACTTTATCTCAAATCTATACAGTCCCTTTGTCTCACCAGTGTCGTTCCGTTATCGTCCTGACCGTTTAAGTCTGCCCCACTCTGAACCAGAGCCTGAATGTCAGCCAGCATGGCTGTCTCTTTAGCTCCACGACACTCATCTATACGGTCCTGAGTTATCCCTACACACAAACACACACAGGGACAGAAGCAACTGTTATGACACGGACAATTTAGCTTGTATGAATGAAAAATGTGACATTATCCCTTTATGCATTTTTCCATCAGTGACCTCTTAAAATTAGCTTTTAGCTCTGAGAGGACTTTGAAAACACTTTCAAATAAATGTTATTAAAAGAAATTACATCAGTTTTAACAATTCAACAGATTTTTTTCTTGACTCAGCTTACTGACCCTGTTCAGCCATAACCATCTCCAGCAGCTCCAGGGTGGCCTCATCCTCACAGAGGTCATAAGGCATGTTGCCATCTGCATTGACAGCCAGCAGGTCGGCCCCACTAGAAGCATGCATACACACAAACACAAGGACACATGGACACACATGCAAAGATAACTGGATTAGAGTACAGCACAGTGACACACCCTGTTGTACTCACGCCACTAAAGCATATTCATACACTTGCAAAGTATTTTGAGAGTCAAGCTGCAGCCGTATTTGCATTGTTTATTTAAAGTAGATCCTCTTGCCAAGAAGGCTCTCAGTCTAGAAAATAATATCCAGTCTGCCTGATTGTAAGGATAAAGACAAACCTCCAAAAAATATCACCTTCTAAATTACTACGTTTTGATTGTTTACTGTAAGAAAAGCAGGAGAAAGGGAAACATACTTGTGGGGCTGAAACAGGGTAAATGAACGATAGTGATGGGAAACTCACGCCTGAATCAGGAGCTGCACTAATCCAGTGTGCCCACAGGTGGCAGCAGCATGCAGCGGTGTCCACAGCTCACTGTCACAGGCATTCACACAGGCACCAGCATCCAGCAGGCACTGCACTATCTCCACAAAGTCATCAATGCAGCACTGAGAGGGCAGACGTGTGTGTGAAAAGTTAAAGACAACCCATTGAGACAGAACAAGAAATATGAAAAGACAATGATTAAAAACAAATACGAAACAGATAAATCTAGGCATGATTATTTATGGCTACTAATACATGGGTTTGTGCAATAGAAAACATTTGCATGTTTGGCCCAGCCCTCAGCTGTGCAAACACCAAGTTTTCCAAGGGGAAGAGCAAAGTCAACTGCTTTAATAAAGACTCCTCTGTGCTCACAAATACCCCTCTCAGGAATTTATAGTAGCATGTGTATGGGTTAACTTCTAAAGAGCAATAAATGACTCAGGGAGCAGAACAGAAATGGAGAGAAAGCATCTGAAGTGTAAAGATTTGTGTGTAGCTTATGATGCTTAGTTTGATGGTTTCTTCATAATCTGACTACAACTGTTCAGGAAAGGAACGTAAACCCAAGCAAACTGCCCTCACTCATCAAGCCACTGGCCCTCAAACTAAAATGGTGGGAATAAATCAGTGTGTTCATGTAAACTGACTTGAGATAAGTTACGGTTCAGACAAAATAAAGGCAAACAGTTCTCAGGGAACTGAGAGCTGTGACCGCACACAACATAAACACACACGCTGCACAAAAGGTGACCTACTTCATTAAAGGGCTATCACAAAGTGCTGGTCTAAAACTGTGTAGTTAACCTCATCCCATCGAATGCACCAAGTGGGTACTAAATAAATTAACCAAAAATGAAATTCCAGTCATTATCTATTCTCCTCCATACTGATGGAAAGTCAGCTGAAGGCCACAAAACATTTCTGGAGCTTCACAGTAAAATAGAGAATGTTTGCACAATTTCCAAAACAACTTGACTTGTTTTAAAATGTAAAAAAGCAACCGTAAAAACCTACAATGGCTCCATACGGCTTGTCGTGCATAAACCAAATCTCCGGAGGCCCTGATATCCCAAATTGATTTGAAGGGAAGTTATTTACAGCTTTTTTTAAGCTGAAATCTTCACTGTAGCTGCTTGACTAAAAGCGTCAGTACACAACCTATCTGAAATGGATGCACGAGCTCAACTATGCGTTTAGGGTGTCAATAAGGTCTTCTCAAATCAATTGGAGATCATGGGGCTTCCAGAGACTTGGATCATGTTGGACAAGCTATTTTTTTTTTATGTCCAATAACCAGAATCAAGTCTCCATCTACTTCAGTTGTTCAGGAGAATGTTGCAACTCTGTTCTGCTGTGAAGGGGCTTGATTCCCTGTTACCATATCACTGGCTTGTTTGTGAAAAATGAGGGATCATGTCATTGTCACTTCACTGATGACTCTGACAACTATGTATATGTGAGTTGGTGTTTGTGTACCTGATGTAAGGCTGTCAGTCCATCCTCGTTGACCAGATCGGGGCTGACGCCACTGTTAAGCATCTCCCTCACTGGACGAAGCACACGCACACAGAGAAACACACACAGTGTTATGACTGACCACCTGGGCAGAGTCCTTTCCACATAAACATTACAACACTTGGCACGTCTGTCTGCCCTAAATAGACATAAGAAATTGTATCCATTTGGCATGTGTGTGTCTTACGACGTAAACGATTATATAATATAATCAGCCTCGATCGTGCTGACGACAATAGCACCATTGAAAACAAAAACGACTTGACTGTTACAATAAAGTGTGACGTATCCAGTGTAAATTATGCATCAATCACTTCCTTGGAATTGTGCCTTTTAAAGCCACAGGCTGATAAGTGCTTATGTCTCAGCAAAGGCCAAGAGCAAGTGAATAACACAACATGTTTCTACTAACCTTCCTCCACGTCATTGCGCGCAGCTGCATCAAGCAGTGTGATGGAGTGAGGGAATTTAATTTTGGTGGTGCGTGTCTTCTTCTTATCCGCTTTGGCCCTTGACCCTCGGACAGCATCCTTCTCCATCTGCGCCCAGGACTTGAGCTGCTGAGCCCGACGCTTCTGGGCGTGCTTTAGGCGTTCGGTGGCACTCAGACGGCCGACCGTGGCCATCTCGGCCAGCAGCTCGCCGTGCTCTGCTGCCATGCCAGCACAAAAGTTGCGGTTTCGCTTCTCTATTCCTGTTTGTTTCTCTTAGTCCAGGAGGATATTAAAACATAAAAGTTTCAGGTTTCAAACTTTCTATTTCACCTCCCTGGTGCCTCTTAAAGAGGCCCTTCTGGAAGGCCGAACAGGCCCACGTTAGGGCCTGCGGGAGAGCTCAAAAAGATGCTTTAGTTTATCTGTAAAAATAATCCAAAAATGTCCAAAGAGTGATGAAACAAAACAACTTATTTTATACGATCAGGTGGCGGAAATCTCCATGATTTCAAAAGTGAGCAACACGTAGAACAGTTGCAATGTCTCTTTCCCATCTTTCAGATGGTAACTCTTATCATGCCATGGAGGAAAGGCATGTCCAAAACATAATCATCCAAGCTTTGGATTGTAAGCAACTGTCAGTCCTCCCATCCATATCAACTACGGGTAGCTAGGCCGATGATTCACAGGGAGGAAACGGAGTTACGGCGAAAAAATATTGTCCTAGAAAGGCAGAGTCAAACTGCTCTCCACATTAGATGCTCCATCTGAGCTTCTGATCCAAAGTGGTGGCGAGTGTGTCCAAGACGGGCGAGTCTTTGAGTATACATAGTGAGAATATGGTGGCAGTGAAGGACAAATGCACAAGGTAGGAAGAACTGGGAGGTTTAAGCAATGACAGGAAAAACTGGCATTTGCAGGACAACTTTACTTAACGCAGACAGTGACGGGATTCAGACATCCCTTGGTCGTTGTTGTTGGTGCATTTTTTGGCAGGTCTTCAACAGGATTAGCTGGGTACAAAGGTTTCAATGATCTGTTCCTCAATGACATTGTCTTCTGTCTGGAGGGAGAGAGAAGAGAAAAAAGGCAGGGAGAGAAAATGTGAGTGCTGTGTTACAGTATAATGTACGCACACTGCTCTCCTAATCCTGTTATCTTTAACCCCTGAGCTCCTTCCCCCTACTCCCTCCTCTCCCACTCCTCTCCCGAAGGAAACCTGAGACGGTGGGACGCTTTTCATTAATGATTGACACACCCTGCAGCCCGACATACACTGTGCCGCCATTGGCATACGCACAGGGCAACACAGAGAGGGGGCGTTGTGGAAAAGCGGTTAAAAAGCTGGTATAACATGTTTCAGTGCAAGTACTGAGCACGGCAACCTCGGTCAGCAAGATCACTCTCATTACCTTTCGTTAACTTCCCAGGTGAGTTACGTGGCTCACATACACACTCGGCTCTTTCCAGGCTACTCATTTATTATTTAGATCGGGGCCTGTGAGCGCTGAGAGGAAGGTCAACTAGAGGCACTCAGTGAGATAGAGAGAGTGACTGACAAGACAGTAGTCCTGGGCCACGGAGCCAATGCAGCAAGCAGCCAACTAGTTGAAAAGGTGGGAGGTGGGTGGACCACAGCGCTCCATAACTCAGCCGATGAGATAGTGAAGAGATGTTATTTTGATAATCGATTTGTCAGTTTGAAAGAAAATTTTGTGATTTACAGCTTCTTATATGTGATTTTTATTCTGGTTTCTTCACTTTTCTATGAAAGTAAACTGAATATCGTTGGGTTGTGGACAAAACAAGACATTTGTAGATGTCATCTTCACCTTTAGGAACCACTGATAAACATTTTACACCATTTTCTACACAAGCGTCTTTCAGTCCTGTTCCACACACCTGATTCAAATGAATGGGTCGTTATCAGGCTTCAGCAGAGCTTGATAACAAGCTCATCATTTGAATCGGGTCTGTTGGAGCAGGGAAACGTCTGAAACATGCAGGACAGATGTTCTAGACACTTTATAGAGCCAAACAAGTTTAATGATTAATCGTATAAACTTAAGTTGCAGCGCCAGAGCTGTTACAGGGTTTTAAGTGTTAAAATTGTTTTCCCAAGATTCTTTCTCAACAAAATAATGCAATCTGCAAACTTTTATGCTTCATTTTTAGATTTGTGTAGATAAAAAGAATATCCACACAATTTGAAATAATACTTTAACAGGCAAGCCAGTTTAAAAAAAAAAAAATAAAAAAAAAAAAATCACATGAAACCCTCTTTATTCACTAAGTAGCTATTTCACGGTTTTTAGACATATCCCAACCAAATACATTCTCTTTGTGCTACATATTAATGGAATTAAAATGTAAATGTAAAGTGATTAGTTAAGCAATAAAATACAAAGAGTCTGAACCCGCAAAATGAATGAGACACATAAACACCGGCCACTGACATCAGTTAAAGCACCTTATTTGTCGATAGGCCGATGTCAGTCAACCATCCCCCATAGTGGCCAATACTGATGTTAGGCCGATAGATTGTGCATCTCTAAGTGGTGGTGATGCAAAAAGGGCAGCAAGTCAGGTGTGGCCGCTGTGAAACAATCAGAAAATAATATTTTATTTTGCCAACAACGCTCCCTTTCTTAATTTACTCTCTAGCTGGCTCGACCATCGCTGATCCGTCTCTCTCTGTCTCAACCGCTGAGCCATGACGAAAGGACCAAATTTGAATGTTGTACTTACAAACAGGAACAGAGATAGTCCTGCAAATTATTCTTTTAAGTAGTTAATAAGTTGAATTTGGTCGAGATACTCTGCACAATCAAGAAAAAACATCTTCTTATTTACGGCTTATATAACTAATACACAAGACATTAGTACAGGAGTTATTTACCATGGATAAAGTAATTAGTTACAACGTATAAAATAAATCCTTTATGAATAGCTATATCACACACGATTGTTACTTAAGGAACAGTAAGTAATATATTTAGCATTACAAAGTAAAGGCTATATCTAAAAGCCTACACATATATATAAGAGAGAGACTTACCAGTCACTGTTTCCATCAGGTTTTTTACCTGACAAACTAAAATCTTAATAGTTCCTGCCATGGGGTTACACCAAGTTTTTCCCCATTTGTTCCTTCCTTCTATTCGTCTATTTTTAGCGTACCTAACCTCTCACCCTTTGTCACGAGCGACAATGTAAGGATTTCCTTAGTCTGAGGTAACAGCTTTACTCCCCCTCATAGGCTGGCAGGCCACCACATGGATCATTCATTCAAACAATACACACATGAACATGGAGTTGGAACACAGGATTGAGACATGGGTAATGAATGTTAGGTAAATTCATAATGCTTATGATCAATGAGGCAACTTTCCTTAACCCATCTTCCTCGCACAGGAAAAAGCCATGATATCCAAAGTCCATGTTCATGTTTAAAGGTCAACAGGAAACAAACACATTATATGTCAAACACTTGAGGAACAATTAAAGCCAGACCATATAGCAGCCTAACCAGTTTTTGGTTGGTGCTCTCAACCACAGTGAACAAATGAAAAAAAGGGAGCATGTTTTCTGGTATTTGAAGGGGCTTTAAAGGGAGAGAGGATTGGAGAAACAGGGAAAATCCCTGCAGGAACTTAACTGCTGCATTAGTGGGATAATACCAGACACAATCTGAAAGATCAGTGGAGCAGAGATCACGATCTTAAACATTAGTATTGCGTTGCTCATGAAATGTAACTCATTTTTTAAAAATTAAATTATCCTCATAAGAAAGTATTGACTCCTGTTTTGTTATTCTTCACATCAGACTTTATTTAAAAAATGCTTGACTAAATGTGAAATGCAGTGGTGAAGAAATGGCTTCCAAACACAAGCCAACAACAAAAATTCAGAGTGGGCCATCATCATGTTCCCAAACAACCAAGCTCTAAAAAAATGTTTACATTTTTGCAAACAAGATGCTTCCAGCGTCCATTATATTGTTTAACCAGAGTCCATTGACATGTCACAAGTTTGCTGAATATGCTATAACAAACGAGCAGAATTAAAATATTCTGTCAGCTTGAATTTGATGACAGTGCACTTCTCAGAGGCAGGCCTGGTTTGGATTTGTTATATTACCATACCGTGATTTGTAACATTACCTAGCAGTAACGTTCTGCTCGAAGTGAATAAGATTTCTGTGTCCTAGATCTAAAATCGGTTGGAGACGGGGTAACATACCGTTTTATGTGCTTTTTACCAGTTTCATGTGTTTCCAAGAACACACTGCCTCACCTGACTGCAAGATCTGTGCTGAGCCTCTTACACTTAGCTGTAAGTGCAGGGTCACACTGTGTTGCATAGACATCTAGCTTACTTCAATAAGATCTGTGAAGATGAAAGTCTTTTTATAGCTTTTTTAGGATGTTTATGACAATGTTACTACTTCTGTTGGACGTTGGATAAGATATTTTTGAATATTCCTTTAAAACAGGAAAACAAAATGAAGGTCTGGTTGGTGAGAGGACATTTTATATACATGTAAACTCATTTCTAGCCCATGTTGAAAGCATCATGGTATTTTAAAATGACAGAAACAACCAACACAGACCTTTTCTATCCATGAAAAAACGTCTAATCTCTCATGAAACCTTAGTCTGGTTTCAAAAAGGTCATCAAGGACACAATCTTCTGCCTGACAACATGTTAAATAAAATTTAAAAGCTATAGAGTCCTTTAAGTGTTGATAAATAGACCTCATGGAGGCTGTATCATGATATGCTGGTACATTACACGAGCGATCAGCTTTGCAGAATGTGGGTCCATAAAATCATTTGATGGATCATTGGTCAGGTAAGTGGCTGAAGTAATTGGGTTAATTCATTACATAAGATGAGATTTAAAAAGGAAAAAAAAAATCTGTTATGAGACATGCACACACGCAAAACCACACATGCACAGATACACTCATCCTCCCACTCATAACACATTTACATGCACAAACACACGCACACACTTCCTGATTATCTGTCTTAGCAGAGCGAGCCAGACAAGTCAAATCTCAGCCAAAGCCAATCAGTGTGGGGTATCGGGGGAATGGAGCTGAGGCAGAGGCTCAGACATGTCTGGTTAGTCACGAACATGACAGACACATCATGTCCCACCAAGAAAAGATGTCCAAATAAACATGCTTATT
The DNA here is from genome assembly GCF_040436345.1 of Pagrus major. Classification (NCBI taxonomy): domain Eukaryota; kingdom Metazoa; phylum Chordata; class Actinopteri; order Spariformes; family Sparidae; genus Pagrus; species Pagrus major. The sequence goes on from NC_133233.1 coordinate 14,528,454, forward strand.
TGTTGTTTAGCAGTCAGCTCCATCTCAGTCGTACAGTTGATAAAAGGAGAGTTCATTGTAAATTACTTTGATAATCGATGCAGCGCTTTTTCAGCAAAAATGTCACACATTTTCAGGTTCCAGCTTCTTAAATGTAAGGATTTACTGCTTTTCTTTGTCATTTATGATAGTAAATGGAGAGTCTTTGGGTTTTAAACACAGCTGGTTGGATGAAAGAAGCAATTTTAAGACATCACTTTGGGCTTCTTGGGCCTCATTTTTCATAGACTAAATCAATCGCAAAAATAATCAGATTAACAACAATGGACAATTAAAATAATTGCTGCAGCTCTACAGTTCAGGGTTAGCAAAATGTCTTCTGGAAGTACACCAGCTCTGCTTGCACACACTGCAGTAGAGAGTAATGTTAATTTTTTCCCTTGACATGCCTGAAACAGGACTCTACTGCTATCTCTGTATGAACCACAGACTTCATTGCTTCCACACTGTTTCAGATATACTGAGCTGCAATGCAGGATTTTCACCGCCAAACGAATCCTGATAGACAACATTACCATACAAACATAAAAGTAGTGTCAAATACTTTCAGTGTATGGTCATGATTCATCTCCCTAGGACAATAACTGAGCCCAAGGGAAAGGGAAGGAGTTAAATGATGAGGGGGAAAGGAGTATTTTGTAGTATTTTATACTGACATAGCAAGAACACATCACTGGAAGACACAACATGTTCGCCAAGTAAACCTTGTACAATCTTGCAGTACATCATGTGCTTGCTCTCTGGCCAGGATTTATCAAAACTGGACTGAGGAAGTTCCACAGCACACAAGTGTTAAACGAATTTATGTTCCTATTATTAAATGGCCATTAAAGAAATGATGTGCCTGTACCATATTAATTAACCAGCAACTCAGATAAATATATTAAAATGGAGATTAGGAATATGCAGAAGTTTGGGGTGATACAGACATGTGCTAACAACTCCTGAAATCAGGTTTTGGGTGTGTAGCTGTACAACTTGTTGCACAAGTGCACACAGTCATCACTTTACTCTCCTCTCTCCTATCTGGGTTCTGACTGTGTAATTTTAAACATAGCCTTTCAGTCCAGTATGCTTTAGAGCCTGAAGCTGAAGAAGAGCCTGAGAGTAGTAGCCTCACAAACAAATAGAGCGAAATCCATGACAGATGAGGCAAAAATGGCATTTTCTACGACAAGAGCAACTATACGTTCAAGTTTATTATTAAACTAACTGACCTAACAGAAGTATTTATATGCCCATACACAAAGGTGACAAATGGGTTACTTCCAGTGAGAATGCAAAAAATGACAACAAATATTAGTATTACTGCTCTTTATGATGTTGTGGTCTTACCTCATTCATCAGTGTCCTGCAAACATAGCTCTCAATAGTCTGTACAATAACAGGCTGACTCCGAACTTGTGCTCTGCTATTAGTGGATGCAACGAGCTAAACTAGCATTTCATTAGCCTCAGTTTTATTCCTTACAAAATAAGCTCCTGCACAAATGGGGAATTTGTTGCCGGCTAAACTGTGTAAGAGCCTTGTGATTCTCTGACTCAGGCAGAGCCCAGACAGACGGGAAAAGACAAGGTGAGATCACCCATATTGTACAAACTGTGGCATGGCGGCACTGTACACGCACACTGTGAAATATGACTGAACATTTTGTGTGTCTCAGCATCAATCTGACATTTGTACAAGTCCGACTTTTTCCACCTAATGACCCAACAGGAAGGGCCGTCCTCAGCTGCTGAGGAACATAAACTTTCATTCAACAGCTGGAATGAATAGACCACTATGAATACACACACACACACACACACACACACACACACACACACACACACACACACACACACACACACACACACACACACACACACACACAAACTAAAGCTCACACATTCATCAGGTGGGTGGTGTCCAAGCTTATGACTGAATTTACAAGTACACAACAGCTAAAACTCCTGCTCAGCCTTAAATCTGGCTACACGGGAAATAGTCAAACAGCGCTTTGTGCTTCGTTCATGGTTTGCCATCATAAAATGACATCGCTCAGCTGTTGTGTCTGACCACCAGCCCAGTGTGCTGTTTGATGTGACCTGCAGGACCTTCCTGTTCACTGGAACAAACAATGCTGAGTCAATGCAGCTTGATGATTCGGGAACGATCCCGCCTGCTATCTGAACCAATGCCAAGTCACCTAAACTGCCTGCCTAATATTCAGAAAGGTTGCTTTTTCTGTTATTGTGCAACTTAATACGGATTTAGAAAGGAAATTAAGCTGAAACAGGCCGTTGATTACTTGACGTTACTTGAAGTGGTGAAGGAAGTATGAAAATATTTTACAAAAGTAGAAATAGTAATACCATGGTGTAAAAGTACAAGTACAAGAGTTTTATCAGCAAAATGTACTTCAAGAATCAGAAGTAAAAGGACTTATGACACAGAATGGCCCATTTTAGAATTATATATACATTATTACTGGATTCTTATTATTGACGCTTTCTTCGCTCGAAAAACATAGGGGGCAGCAAATCCCCAGAGTAACTGACAACTGCTGCTTTTTGCTATCCTTGGCCGCAACTAGCTACCTTATTACCTACAGAACTATTAGCTCATGGCTCAGTCATTTTCAGTCTGTTTAGTAAGGAATCTAGAAGCAAGTCATTTCTTGACATTTTGTGACTTCTTTATTTATTACGCTAACAGATGGCGTACATCTGCTCACTGAAACTACTTGGGGCAATCGGATTGCTTTCTCTTGCCACTACAAAGTGTTATAAGGCATAACAGGATGGGCCGGGGCTAGTTGGTTAGCATGTTAACTCCAAAAGACATCTTTGCCTCACAAAACATAGACATCTTTGGCTAAAACTTCAACACTAAAGATTCTTCACACTGATAAAGTTATTTTTTTATGTTTTAAACTAAAATTCTGGCTATATCTTAGAAATTGCACCTTTAATATTACAGCTAGTAAATTTGGAGCTGATTTTAACCTTCTTTATATACTGCTGGGTAGTTTTATCTTAACCTTTAATAACGCATTGTAATTTATTTAACTGTAGAGAAGTAACAAGTATAATATTTCCCTCTGAAATGTTGTGGAGTAGAAAGTAGTCTCAAATCGTCACATTGAAATATTCAAGTAGTAAAGTGAGTAAACGTACATAGTTATATTCCTCCACTGAAAATGAGGCATTTCAAGACAACATCTTGGGCTCTGAGAAACTCTAACAGGCAGACTAAACTATTAATTGAGAAAATAACCAGCACATTATTTAGAGCCCTTGAAGGAAGGACAAAACTGCAAAAGAGAGCGGGAGGGGGGGTCTACTTGAGAAGAGGTGGGCACATTAAGTCCTGTCATGTGTAATGGTTTGAGCTGCTCCATATAATCACGCAGCAATCTCAGTAATGCCACAGAGCAGCCAGAATAGGGGAGAGAGCAAGAGGCCATGGGAAAAACAGAGGGAGTGTGAATGTATGATGCACACTTATCAAACAGATCTGGCGATGTAGAGACAAACAGGCAGAGAGTCACTGCTTTTTCCTGGAGGACAGGATATGGAATGAGAGGGCAGGAGGATGTGGAGGAAGGAATGTGAAGGAGATAGAGGAGAATATGAGGAGGAAAAGGAGGAAGGATGGGGAGGAGACAGGCAAACTAGCCTACTTTAACTCCTCGGACTGCTCCTAAGTAGGAAGTGAGGTCATATGAAAGGCACGGACATGGAGAGAAAAACAGGGATAAAGAATCTTTAAATGTCCCCACAAGATGATATGATGTATAGGACATCCGTCTTCTGAATCGCTTACATCTTTAACATACAGTACATACGTAATGCCTCAGTGAGGAAAGATGGAGAAAAACGAGGGGGAGTTTATGTGCGAGAGAAGGAATGTAACAGAGCGCCAAACCTTAGCAAATACAGCTTGACCTTTGAAGAAATGCTTGAGTCAGCCGACTTGTGAGGATTATCTTATCATGACGACTGAAGAAACTAAATTAGGATGACAAGTATATCTTTTTTTTTTAATGATTACTTCATATTAAGACGGCCTTTGTCCTTCTACAGTATTAAATAAAGTTGTTCAGAAGAGATAAGTTATTGTTGACGCAATGGAGGATGCTCAGATTAAATCCAAATTGAGTCAACGTGCCTCCCTGTGAGATCACACAGACTACAGTCCATTAAAGTATGAGTACAGTGTTGAAATGTAATCTAAACTTTTATATTATCCTCCCAGATCTTTGATACCATGCACGTCTGTGCATGTGCCGTCACGTTGTGTTTCAAGGAGCCTACAAGCTAATCTCTGTCTATATTGTGAAACCTGCAAATATTTGACTATACATACCGAGGAAATGCTTTTGAAGAAGTACTTTGACCACGCATGGCATTACTTGTGAGCATGATTGGCACGACTGGCTTGATAAGAACATATGATTTGTGAGTTTATTCAGTCAATGATGTAGTGTTTAAGTCAAAGAGTTAATAAACTACAGTCTGGCTTCCAGTCAGGGATCTTTAGAGGGGAAACAAACACCAAGATAAGCAAAAATTAAATCACAATTATATATTTTTTCGTTTACTTGAAACAACCTGTCTCCACAAACAACAAGGGTTGGAACTAATTATCATTTTCATTATCAATGAAACTGCAAATTATATTCTTGATCAATCAGTTCATTGACCAAAAGCGACTCTTCACACTGCAGGAGCCAGAACAAAAGGCATTTTTTGCTTAAGCCACAACTCAAAGATATTCAATTTACTGTCACAGCAGAACAAAGACACCAAAAAAATATTCATATTTAAAAAGGGGTCGTATGTAGTTTTGGAGAAGAAATTCAAACTCAGAATTTTAATCTTTACAATATTAATGAAGAAATAATACAAACTTAGAAATATTCATTTTTCCATAACTGAATAAACAAGCTATTCTCAGAGGGAAAATAAGGTCCCCAGATCACTGTTTGAAGCTAGAAAGGTGGCAGGGTCCGCCACATATAAACAAAGTAAAAGATCAAAATCTTATCTAATCTAATACACTAACTCTTTACTATGTGATGCTTTTGATGTTTAAAGTTTATTGACAGTGTGTGAAAGACATATTGATTAAACTCAACTTATATTATTTTGTCAACCCACATTACAATACAAATCAATATTACTGCAGAGTTACAGTACTGGATTACAGTGGACCTCACTGACACTGTACTATGAGCTGCAGCCTGTAATATACAAGTGTCATATAGTATTTATGTCAGCTTATATAGCACTGACAGCGATAAGACTTTGCACCTGTTGCCCCATCACAAAGCTCTTTGTGATATATTCAGCCTGACTTAAAGGTCAACTTAACCAGGTAATTACTTAAAACTGTAATTATAAGCCTCTATTTACTTCAACATTTTGGGTACAATCACTTTAAATAGCTTTAAAAAAACACTTCAACAATAACAACAAGGGAAGCGTCTTCTCTCGTCCCCTTTACTAGGATTGTAGGATTAAGTGTGAGCGGCAGATTAGCTAACCTACCTAGCGGTCCACAGACGGGCTCAACAGGTGGCTAGTCTGACAGGTAACGTAAGCACTTCATTTAAGCTACCTGGCTTCATTCATGGTGATACAGGGTGCGGATGGAGTTAATACCAGCGAGTTTATCCCATGTTGGCGACTCGTAATTGTTAGAAAATGGTGAGAACACCTGCTGAGCGGCGATAAAGTCGGCTACACTGATGTTGTGTCATGCTAACGTTACCTTAGCCTCAGGTTAGCTCACCTCTCAGCCGCACGGCAGACAGTCGTTTGCAGGCTAATTAAATGCTGCGTCGCTTGAGGGACGACTCACTTTAACTCGTGCAAGGCGACTTAAACCGGGCAAAGGCTTGTACAATATCGAGGTAAAGTGATAGGAAACAATGTGGCCACGTCTTACCTGTTGAGCTGACAGTCAGTGGCTCCTGTAAGGTCCGCGGCTGTGAGGTTGAATGAGTTGAGCTGTCCTCCTGCTCCTGCTCCTGCTCCTGCTCCTGGCAGCCCTCAGGGGAAATGCTTCACCATAACAACCGGACCTGCGCGCTCTCCTCCCGCAGGACGGCCGCCACCAGAGGGCGACAAAGGTGAAGGCTGTATGTACTGTATGTTACTTTTAAAGTCCCCTCAGTCCTCTATGGAAGCCCAAATCCACCAAGACAAAACATGATTTAAATTTAGCCTTGATAAAAAAATATTCCCATGGTGTCATAAATTATAATTACAAGATAAAAAGTCTTACATCTTACATCCATATCAGTGTACTTTAGAAGTCCATTTCCACCAGTTAAAGAAAAAAAAAAGAAAAGATGAAATCTAAGCTTGATGAGATAAATAAGAAAAATATTCCCTTGGTAAATCATAATTATGAGATCCAGAAAGTCAAATTATGAGAAAAAAAGTCATTGTGAGATTTTTAAAAAAGTCCAAATTATGAGATAAAGTCATTATTATGAGTTAAAAAGTCAAAATTATGGGATAAAAAGTCAATAGTAAACTCCTAATTATGACTTTTTATCTCATAATTATGATTTACCAAAGGATTTTTTTTTTTTTTACATAATTTCATAATACAAGCAATACAAATATTTCATAATGACAATCAAACTGATCTTGAATCTTACATACATGCTGGTGTACTATGGAAAAATGGATAAAAAAAATATTCCTTTGGTAAATCATAATTATGAGATTAAAAACCATAATTAGGAGTTTACTATTTACTTTTTATCTAATCATTTCGACTTTTTAACTCATAGTAATGACTTTTTTCTCATAATTTGACTTTCTGTATCTCATAATTATGATCTACCAATGGAATTTTTTTTCATCAAGCTTATTTTCTTTTCCTTTAACTGGTGGAAATGGGCTTCCATAGTACACTGGCATGTATGTAAGATTCAAGATCAATTTGATTGTCATTATTGAATCTTTGTATTGATTGCATGATGAAATTCCAGCTGTAATTCCCTAAACTACATACTCAGACAAAATAAACCTCTACAGACTAATTGATAAATAATGATCAAATCGGGGGAAAAATGCATGAACCATGCCAGTTTGTGATGTTTCCAGTCAGATCGCCTTCTATTGCTCCTGTGTGAAAGACAACGATGTAAACTTAATTTCTTAAGAGTTATATGGTTATTCACAGTTGCACAGAAGATACCACGAAACACAAAAAGAATTTCAGAGAATGGTTCATCATAGAGAGATAACGCCTTTACATGTGGCTTCCTTTACATTTGAAACAGACTCACCTAGCTTTCCTGATACTGAGGAGAAGTTTGTACCACAGTGTTTGAGCTAAAACAGTAAAGCAATCTTGTACAGTGGAACTTACAACACTTGGTTGCCAAACCTTAGGGGCACTGGTGCAGAATAAGGAGTTCAAACATCACAAATACCTACGAAATGAAGCCATGGAGGGCTACAAAAGTAATGAAAAGAAACTGAACTCTAAAATGAACATGGAGCAAATATAATCCAGCCAGTCGAGGCCTGTCAGTGGTCCAAAATCAGGGGCGAGACGGTGGACGCCTTTTCCCTTTCCTTATTCCTGATGAAGCTGGCACTAGGTAATTATTTTATTGGAGATTGTGTTACAACACTTAGCTACAGTAAATCTGAATTTTACACATGCACATGAGAAAAGGAAAGCACATGGACAGGACAAACACAAGCACGTGTGACATGCCACAGTGTAAACGCACCCGAGCCTTTATTAAGCTGAATGTAGAGGGTGTGTTTGTGTGTATCAATATGTGTTTGTACAGGTAACTGTCAAGCACGGATACAGTCTTTTCACAGTAAAATGTTTGGGTGTGTTTGCCCTCTTGGTTATAGTCCCAATACAAGCCTGAACAAATGCTCTTTTGACATCCCTGTAATTAAATATCAATTTAACAAAGTGAACCAACCAGACGATTGGCCAGTTTTCAAGCTGTTGGGTTGTTTGACTGCTTACTTAAAACCACAGGAGGCTCCCAGCTGCATCGGAATCAGCTGCTGATACCTAGAAACAGATAGACGGTGTGATAGTGATGACCCTATGATCTGCTGACCCCTGCAGTGACCTGACCAAACAACACTCTGCACACGCAATGAGGAGCACGAGCTACTTTTACAACGTAGTACCTTTACAGTGTTAAAAATATTGGAACATTTGCATGAAATGTTGCCATACAATATCAACATAGGTTTATTCCCCTTTGTTTCTATGAAGTGTACTATAGTTCAGCTATTTTAAAGTGTGTTAAAAGTTTTATTGTGAAGATTGGTACGAACATGACGTTAATATACTTTCTACAGATAGTTCAATTCTTTGTTAGTACTTTTGCAATATATATTAGTATAAAATGTGAATATATTTAAAATACAGTCAAGTATTTTTTCACCTGTGGGAAGAACAAAATGAACAAAAGACTGCAATAACTATGAAGCAGCCTAACTTCTAATGATAACACAATACAACAGCTCTATGTGATAATGACATATCCATCTCTAAGATATCTGCATTCACTGCAATAGAATAGGAGGTAAAATGAATCACATTCAGTATTTAAAAACTTCAACAGCAATGCATCTTTACAGACACAATAATCTACTACAGACTTTAGTCAAACATCTGAACTTCTTTCTACTGAAAAAGTAGTCCCTGTCAAAACTTTTGACCGTGTGTTCTGTGGAGAAACTTGGAAACCATGTCAGAAAAAGAGATGTTGCTGTTGAATGTTTTTAATCATGTGACTTTTTCAGGCTCTGAGTACCTGCATTACACTGCGGTTGTGGCAGAACTAGATTCAGCGACTGATATCTCCAAATTTGTTTGCCCAGATACAACCGGATGAAACATTTGAGTGAACCGAAACTTCCTATGGAGCGTTATACAGACATGCAGACACTTTTAGACACCAAAAATATCTTGGTTTCACTACCAGAACAAGTCTTTAGTTACACATTATAATACTTTATCAACCTGCACATCACTGGTGGCCTCTGCACATGGTTTACAGATGGAAATTAGCTTTTCTTTATATCTGGTGCAGGAGTTAAGTGAAAAAATAAAAATAAATTGTAGGAAAAACAAAGACAAAAGTCATACTATACACAACAACACAATGAAACTGTGACAGCACAATTAAAACTCTCCCACACTTTCCCTCTCTCCGTCTTAATTCCTCCTCATCGTGTCAGTTTCAGGATGCGTCCCGGAGCAGCTTAGCAGGGATTTGTCCAGACACAATCGGCCCATGTGAACAGCCTTGTCCTGGATGCTATCCTATTCATATGGTTTCCCATTCTTCTCATGCGTGGCTCACTAATCCAGGCAAAACCTATTAAGCGGCCCTCTGGTAGACAGGAAGAGATAGATTGACAGTTTGTATTTAAATCAGCGTGTTTTGCAGTGAGCACTTCTCTGCGTGGAGGCATGTAAATTGGGTCCAAACATTTGGTATGATGGGTGAGGGGGTTTCGCCCGCACATGTTTAAATTAACAGTAAAGTAAAAGATACTATTCTCATTTTTAAACTCAAATTCTGCTTCTGAAGAGAGAAAGCTCTCAATACGACTGCTTGACAGTGATGGAATGTAACTAAGTACATTTACTCAAGTGCAACTCTGAGGTATTCATATTTAACTTGAGTATTTCAATTTTATGCTACTTTTTACTTCCACTTCACTACATTTGGAGGCAAATCTTGTAGTTTTTGCTCTACTACATGTATTTGAAAACTGTAGTTACTTGTTACTTTGCAGATTACGTGCTGCATCAGAACCAAACCTTTCCAAATTGATTTATTTTATCTGCAATCGGATAAAAAACAACAACAACAACAAAAAAAAAAAAACACTGATTTGAAAAACGTTGAATATCAAATCCTATAACTGGCCAAGTGTATAGTTAACATACATGTAAATATCTGTTTAATTTACTTTTACTTGTACTTTTGATACTTAAGTGCATTTATTGCCAGAAGATTACTTTTAATTCTTAAGTTCATTTCATATCAGATACTTTGAGACTTTTACTCAAGTACCATTCATTTGACTGACTTTCACTTTTACCAAAGTAATATTTTCACAGGATATCTCTTACTTTTACTCAAATATGACTTTTGAGTGCTTTATTTCTTCAGACCTGTCATGTTCATTTTTAAACGTGAGGGTTTGGGTGAAACCACTAGAGGGGGACATTCTCTCTGACCCAGGCAACAGTGTGTGGAAGGCAACCAGAGAAGAAAATGCAAATTGCAGCAGGTGAAGGAGGTTTGTCGCTCATCATGGTCGGGAAGTTCAAACATTTTGTTTTTTGCTGCAAAAATTACAAAAGCAGCAAATTCACGTGGTAAGTTGTTTGCACACTTTTGATGCCAGGGCTTCTGTCACAACCAAAATGTCAAATTATTTTGCAATCAGCTGATACAAATGGTGTGCAATTTGCCCTGTTAATTGGAGCTTTCAAGCTGGATTAAAACACTAAATTGAAGGTGAATTATTTGCAGATTGGTCTAAATGGAGGTTGATTGTCACTGAATGATGGGCAGTTGTGTGATGTCAGTTAGAAAAGTCTCACAATGTGAAAATGGACTTGTTTCCAATTATTTTGTGTCTGCTCTGGTGACACAATCACATGATTCACCAGAGTCCTGTTTCATTGTCTTATCAGGTGCAATGATATATCCATTATTGCAATAAAGAGCTGGAAGTCAGAGTGTGTGCTGTGGTACAGAGAGGTTGTTGATTCCTGGATTGGGGAAATAAGTTTGTTTGTTTGAGAGACATTTTGAGGCTGTTCGGGAAAGCGTGATGGCTCCCGTTTTAAGGTGTGAACGTCCTACCCAACGACGACACTTAGCAGCTTGTAAGCACCAGAAAACCCACAAATGGTGTTGAATAGCCCCTGTATTTCCTCACATGCTAAGCAGCTCCTCTGGGAAGGGACAGTCTCCAGCTTGCCAACGGGGTTCCTGCTAATCCAACTTGTTTTCACTGCCTTGCTGGGAAGAAAGAGTTTGCACATTAGCACTACGTTAAGTTGAACAAAAGACGTGCATTCCCCGAAACTTAGTCTTTCAACACCGAATGAAATCCTGGATAGTCACATGGAGACCCTACTGTGCGTAAAAACACCCACCGACTTTTGCGCGCTCAGAGCACCACCAAATTCTTTTTATTCTGCATCTTACAAGTCCAATTTTTACATTTTCATCCAAAATAGAATTGTCTGTTTGAGGGGTGGATTATATAGCTCCAACCTGCATCACCAACCTGGCAACTTGCATGTGTTCCTCACAATCTTAAAGGAATTCCAATAACTCAAATCATTTCGAGAGGAAATCATTTGATGTAGCAAATAATAGGAATGATTTGCTAATTTGTTTCAATTGCCAACTTCTTAACGTTTCCACGTTTGTATATTAGCCTTTCCTTATGTTTATTGCTCACCAAAAATTGTTGATTGCATGTAAGCTGCAATCGAAATTACCTCGCTCTCTTGCACCCCACCCCATCCCCCCACAAGTTTTGCTCTGCGCCCAAGCGACACTCTCGAGGCAAGGCTTCACGATTTAATATAAGAAGTTAAGACATGTTCTGTGATTTAAAAGGAGATGGTAAGATGAAGATGTTGGCATCGTTTCTGGACTTGTTTAAAAACAAACTTCATTGCTTGTTTTAGCTCCAAATACGCGCGTAATTCTCGAGGCGTTCGTGCGTAAATCTTCTAAGCCCTGATTCCAAAGCAAACCCTTAAGAATCTCTGCGTTTAAAGTGCCATGTTGATATTATCATAAGGGTTATTTACATGTTTACTGCCTTTCTGTCGCCCCTCCTCGTACACAGACCCTCCCCAGCCCCCCGGGGTGATCACTCATTCTGCTCTCAGATAACGCGTCATTCTCCCCTCGATTACGCAGCGGGATTTACATGAAACTGTTAATTGTTTGCTCTTCAAATAGAGTCAGCCTGGAGCCAGCAGTCTGCCAGAAGTTAAGGACCGACTCTTTGACCTCCCTCCCCCCTATCTGTCCGTGCTCCTGTCCGAACGTGCGGGCTGATCTTCCCCCCTCCGGTTGATCAGCATGACAAAACACTGGCCGGAGCAGAGCCTCTTGGCATTACCCTCTCTGTCCCACCTTGGAGAACACCACGACCATCAACTTGACTTCCACAGAAATGCGCAGCAGAGTTTACCTCTCCGCCGTGTAGCGCGGAGCTCTCCAGCCCAGCATTGGCCTCACCACCCGGCTCAGATGGTTCCCCAGCAGCCTTCGCGTCCGGAGAAGCCCGCAGCGCGCCACGAACACCTCACCAGTGCGCCTACATTCATGGATCAAGACTCATCATACCGGCATCCTCAAGATGCCCCGTACAAACAGGAAAGTATCGCCGGGGACTCGTGGAGCAGTGAACGGGAGAAGAGTGGCACCGGCGCCGGGAAGAAAAAGAACTACCAGCGGTATCCAAAACCACCGTACTCATACCTCGCTATGATCGCTATGGTCATCCAGAGATCACCAGAGAAGAAACTGACATTATCTGAGGTAAGATGAATTTCTTTTGCTCTTGTGTTCCGAGTCTACAGCGCTTTGCTGCACGTAATTTGACTCGAGGTGGCGCATGGTGGATTTTACGCGAGGAGCCACTTTAAAATCTGCAGTATTTTTATTGAAATAAATCTCAGGTGAAATACAAGATTCTGCATATATTTATGTCAGGAAAGCAACTTAAATCAGGGGGTTAACGCCATTTTTCTGTTGAATGTATGGATAACACACTGAGATAATTTACAGTTCATAAAGTGACACTAAACAGCAGCAGCCTCTTGGTGACACTTGAGTGACTTCCACCCCTGCCACTCTTGGTTTGCTTTGATAAGGCTGGACTGCAGTGAAACCAGACACTGATCTGTATCATTGGAGTGATAAGATACACAGTTCATGGTGAAATCACGTTTCATTAAGCAAATAATGTATAACTATTTAAAGTACTGCCTCATCTACTGAAGCCCCTATACTGCAAGTTTAATTACCACATTTTTGTCATATTTTAGATTATTTAAAGTGAAGTGCACTAAACATGAACTTTCACTCTAATATTAACGTTACCACATCTGTTTGTGTTTGGGTAGGATTTGCCGGCTGCATCACGTACCTAGTGTTATATACAGTGATGTGGAGCATCCTCTTCAGACTGACATTTATCCTGTTTTATTTCTAGATCCTCAAGGAGATCAGCACTCTCTTCCCATTCTTCAAAGGAAACTACAAGGGCTGGCGAGATTCTGTGCGACACAACCTCTCCTCCTATGACTGCTTTGTGAAGGTATGTGTGTTGAAACAAGGGGTTGAAATCGTAGAGACTATCACGATACGTTGCCTACGTATCCCGATATAGCGATTTTGTGACACGTGATACACTGCAAGACAATCATCTGTGATAGATCAAGATATGTGTAATTGAAGAAGAAAATTGCCCCTAAAAAGACAAAAAAAGCAGAAATTACACTGTAAAAAATGCCACTGTTAAAATAAGTACATTAAACAGTGAACATAAGGTGTTTCTTGCTTGTACCAATGGAACAAATGAAAATTGTCTAAAACAAGTTGCATTTATCTCACTATACTGCAACTTTCTAGGTGATTGTTTAAGTGTAATGAGTCAAATTGTCAAGGGAATCTGTTCACAGCACCTGCATGTTTTCAGTCTTGAGTTTGATGTAAAAAGTTCAGCTAACATTTGCATGCCACTGTCCTGAGGAGAGGTTGGGAAACAAACCTCTCCTCTTTAACCTTAAACACCCTCTGAGGGCTTCAATTGAATCTCCAAACTGGTTTTTTATCTTTTAATCTTTTATTATTGTGATGGTTAACTGTGAAACTAGGCAGGGCCCGTCTGACCAGGTTCTCAGGCCAAGTGCTCATCTCACTTTCTTCTTTCCTCCACCCACAGGTGCTGAAGGACCCAGGCAAGCCTCAGGGCAAAGGCAACTTCTGGGCAGTTGAGCTGAGCCGTGTTCCTCTGGAGCTCCTCAAGAGGCAAAACACGGCCGTGTCGCGCCAGGATGAGACGATCTTTGCCCAGGACCTGGCGCCCTACATCCTGCAGGGACACAAGCCAGAATCGGAGCCACCCCAACCCCCAGCCCCTGCCCCTGTCACCACCCTCCCTCCTATGCACTCCAGAAACCCATCCCCGCCACAGGAGGATTTGTTCCGACCCAAGCTGGATTCATCCTTTGCCATCGACTCTCTGCTGCACAGCCTGCGGCCACCCAGTGCCTCTGGGGACATGGATGTGTCCACCAGGGACTGCTGGGGGAAGGTGGAGCGCCCACGGTCTTCACCACCTCCACGACCTCGCTACGCCTCCTCTGCTCGAAGTGCCTCGGCTAGCTCTGCCAGCCCGGCCTCCACCTCCTCCTCCTCTGATGAGGAGTGGAAAGGGATGTCGCTGTCTGGGAAGCGTATTCCTTTTGATGGCGAAGCTGGTTCAGACGGGTATGACGACTACAGGCCGCCGCTGCACAAATCAGCCCGGCGGGAGACTGTTGCACCTCCCTGGGAGCTCCCCACCTCCTACGCCAAATACGCTCCGCCAAACGCTGTCGCCCCACCCAGCATGCGGTTCAACGGAGGTCCTCTAATGCCTCTGCACGGCGGACTTCCTCTTTACGGCTATGGCAGCTCTCCTGTAGCACCTGGTCACTTCTTAGGCCACGCCTACTGGCCCATCCTCCCCAGCGGGCGAGTCTCTGTCCAAGCCCCTCCCCTCATCATGGACCTGGACAACATGTTGCAGTCTGTGCCTCCCAATAAGAGTGTGTTTGACGCGTTAGTGCCGACCAATCAGAACTCTCACTCACATCATCAACCGCCCAGTCAGTACGGCCTGCAGAACGGGCCTCCTTTAAACAGGTACCCTCAGTACTGACTGACTCTGATACACTGACTCCTTTAAACAGACTGAGACATACTCAGAAATGCAAAGATGCTAAAACTGTGACGCAGGATGGGAGGTTTAATGAAGATCCACAAAGGAAACGCATATCTGCAGCAACTTCTCCTAAATTAGGTCTCAATCACTACCTCCAGTTCAAGAAAGGCGGACCGTTTAAAGGGACAGTTAAAATATAAATATTTTCCCCCTTAGCTGCAGTGCTTTTTATCCATCTAACTTGGCAACTCAACTTGTGAGTTGCCAAGTTTTGGAGAAATCAGCCTTCGCAACGTTAGCTGGCCTCTCGTCCATGAGTAGATGCACACTTGATTACATGGTTTCATTGGAGAAAACGTACCTCAAACAGCTATACAGCAAAACAAGTATCTACCTCAGTCCTCCAATGAAATGGAGTGTGTATTACTGCGGGCTCTTTGCACTGCCGATCGTATTTGCACTGTTTTTTTTTTATTATCCCCATGAATTTGTTGTCTACCTGTTGTGACCGCTGAATGTTTTATCGGATTTAATCTTGAATTTTACAGTCATGTGAAAAAATAGCTCAGATGGTACATACAGTTTATCCTGCCAGCCTTTTAAACAGAATAAAGGATCTTCAGGTAAATAACCAGCGTAATTTCAGGGAAACATCCGTTGTGTTGTTTGTTTGTTCAGATGATGAAATACAGAACAAGTTGTTTACTGTAATGCTTTTCCTATAATTGGCTTTTTCATTTTAGTGTTTACTGATAAAAAAAACTAATTTCAGTGAGGAAAACAAGCTACATTTTAGATAACAGTCGATCTGTGGAGATGCTGCACATTCTCAGGACACATTAGAGACAATCAACCACTGTACAACCACCAGTATCTGCCTCAGGTTTTTAATGTTTCCTGTGGACTTTGCACTGCCGGTTATTTGCACTATTTTGATGTCCATAGGATCATATTCTAAGGGAAATTGCTTATAAATGTCTCGCCTACCTTGACGGGTGAATGTTTTGTTAGTATTTTTAAACCATCTTCCTGTGGTCTTTGTCAAAGGTTTGTACAGAAGTGAGCTGAAGTGAAAGCAGCTCAGATGTTTAAGTATCAAAAGAAGGTAATGGAGTTGAACAGGGTATGTAATAAAATGCTGTTTATTTTAACTGCTGCTGCTCAGTGTTGTATATCAAAAAAACTGCACAATCTTAAATAACTTTATTCTCTTTTTAAAGTGTTTGTTCATGTTGGATTCTACGTTATCACTATTCATAGGTTAGTCAGTTTTGACATATTTTCTCTGATAGGACTTATTTTACGTCTTTGCAGTCAGGTTGGAAACTTTCCCTTTCGGCAAACACTGAGCAATTCTCCAAAGAGCTGAAGCAGCAACATCAGGAGGTCACTTCATAAGAATCGTTTCAATACAAGAAATGCACTAGAGCTCTACAACATAACGTGAACATTCTTGAGGGGGTTTCCACAGGTCCTCAATCTTTGCAAGTTTGCGAATTTTCGGGACAAACATGAAGGCGTTGAAAGTTTTTGATAATAGACGTGTGTCTTTACCGTGAATGAATTTATTTTGTGAACAGAAATTGAATTCTTATGATATTTTTATGCATTTAATGTTAGTACAGGCTACGTTTCACTGTCCCTCCTGCAGTTTTCTGCCATTACCGTAACACAGCACGACTCAGGAACTCAGGTTGTTCACACATTTAAGTCTCCCTCTTTTTAAGGCTGTAAAGCCTGCTGGTTCTCATCATACAACTCCCAGTTTTCTTACAATAATTAAACTTGATCTGTGTCTCAAACTGAGCCGTGTTCGGTCCTTAAATATGAGCGGGATGTTTAGGAATGTGTGTGAAACCTGTCTTACCGTCTCAGTCATTGTTTTGGCTCTGTAGTTATTCGGTGCCTAAAATGTGAAGAAGCTCTGGTAGAAGGAGTCAAACCATAACGAACAAATAAGCCATGACAAGTGAAAAACAAAACATTTAACTTGCATGTTCTTGTTTGAGATGGAACTAATTTTCACCATTTTATAAATGTTACATTTTTTTAAATATATTTCCATCTGTAATGTGAAATAGGAGTGAAAAATACAGACATACATTAAATGGAGGAAACATTTCTAGTTAATGCGAGATATACCTGCATTTTAAATTGTCTAATTTACTTTAAAGAACTGACTAATTACTGGCCAGCTCACTGCTTGAATACCACTAAATATTTGTTCTTCCTTTTCCTGCAGACGTTTTGTTTACCTTCTAAACAGCCAACTATTTGCAGCACAGTTTCCCTCAGTTTTCCTGTCCAGCAAAAGCCTCTGATTGCCAAATTGGTGTCCATCTTCAGACTGATTCATGTGAGTGTTGCCTTTCTGTTTTATGCACAAAGCATTAGAATTTACTGTGGATATTGTACTGCATGGATAAGGACTTTCTCTTGATTCATACTCTGTCACATTCTCTCTCAATGACAGCGCAGATCCCCAAAACCTAAAGTGAGAGACTGTTCCAGGCAGCAGCAGGGGGTGAGTCTCAAATCCTCTCAGTATGATAGATAGTTTTACCACAGGAATCACAATCCATAGACAAGGAAACCATCTTTGATCCACAGTCCATGGCCTCTTTAATTGGAGTTTCCAGCGCACAGACACACACACACACACATTCAGAGCCAGCTGATTTACATCAACAGTCCAGCAGCCGTCAGCCTCCTGCTGCTTCCACTGCTGTGGCCACTATCTCTTTATCTGCTGCCTACGCATGCCTGCACTCCCTCACCATCCTGCCTCCTCTTCTCCCCGATCATTCCTGACCAAGAGATGGGAGGAGGGGACGCTACTTAAACAGGGACCTGTCCCCCCCTCCCCCAAACACACACAAAACCTTACTGTGTTGTATCTCAACACTCCCTCTAATGTATTTACATGTATGAGTGGGAGTCACACCGGGCCTTGGATGGTCGTGTGTGTTTAAACGGGAACATGTACAGCGTGTGTGTCGTGCAGTGGTGGAAGAAGTACTCAGATCTCTCATTTAAGTTAAAGTAGCAATACGAAAGTGAACGAATACTCTGTTTCAAGTGAAAGTGCTGCATTAGAAATGATACACAAGTAAAACTACAAAAGTATTGGCATCAAAATATAGTAGAGTACAAAAAGTAAAAATACTCGTTCTGCAAAATGGCCCATTCCAGAATATTTATTTTTTACTGCTGTATAGCTTGTGAACCAAGGGATCAATAAAGTCTTATCTTTATCCATGATAATACATTACAATTTATATGTTGATTACATGTAGTGTTGTTGTACTGTATCTGCAAAGTAATTAGTAACTAAAATAAAAATACCGAGTAAAAATGACTGTACAACTTTTCCCTTTTGAATTGTATTGGAGCAGAAGTATAACGTAGCAGAAATAGAACTGAACTTAAGTAAAGTACAAGTACTCAGTGATGGAATGTATCTAAGTACATTTACTCAAGTAGTATACTTGCGTACAATTCTGAGTACGGTGCAACTGATGGGTTTTTTTCAGGGCCAATAACTGATATTTGAACCAATCCACCATGCCAATCAGTCTACCCCTAAATATTCTGAGGTACTTGTACTGTACTCATTTTCTGCTACTTTCACTACATTTTAGGGGCCAGTATTGTTCTACTCCACTACCTTTATTCGATACCTTTAGTCACTAGTTTATTAGTAATCAGATAAAAAAAAAAGATTCCATTTATCATGAAATGCTGAATATCGAATCAGATCCAGGACGATAATGGGTTAATTTTACTTATGTTCATTTAATATCAGATTTTTTTCTCAAGTATTTTTCCTGTGCGTGACTTTCACTTTTACCAAAGTAATATTTTAATCTTTTACTTAGGTATGACTTTTGGGTACTTTTTCCAACACTGCAAGTTCCTCAAAATTTTACAGTGCAGCACTTGAGTAAACGTTCTTACTTGTTACATTCCAACGACTGCAGAGTCATTTAACTCATTGAAAAGCTCATCTGCTTCATTTAGAAACTGCTTTACATAATTAAGAAATGTTTTGGAGAAATAAATCAATCATTGGTAATGAACAAACTGACCAGACAACCCCTTTAGCAAAGAGCTAAATGTGACAACAGCGTACACAGAGTAAAGCGGTACACATTTCACAGAATCTAGACTATTTCAACATGTCGTGTACTTAAAACCTGATAAGTCCAACTGTTTTCTTTCATAGACATGACTTGGAAAAAGAAGAGGACAATCCAACATTTAGTAGAAATGGGGTTTATTTGTTACCACAGACAGGCCAGTAACCACGTCAGGGCTCTGCGGTGTTAGATAAGTTGTGTTCCAGTTAAAAACAGATTAGCAGCTGCTTCACATGGTTGGTGTTTTCTTGCACAGTTGGAATATATTTAAAAACATCACAGTGGGGCTGCATGATATGGTAAAAGAGGTCATACTGCGATTATGTTGAAAGATATCATGATGGAATGGTAATTTTTGCATCACAATTGTAATTTTCACTGAAAAAACTGTTGATCATTGAAACTATTGAAAAATCATGACGATGCATACCAAACATGTTTTCTTGGATCTGGAGAACAAGATTTGTAGTCTAGGATATCTGCAGCTTTACAGTACTTCATTATGATGCTGTTGGTCACACATTCGATTAATTTGTGCAGCTCTACTTACATGGAAAAACTGTATTATAAAAATTGGGCTACTCAGAAAAGGGTAACTCAGATTTTTGGTAAGTAATCAGAAAAATATTCCAACTAACGTGAAATGTTAAATCTTGTGTGTCCATTGCACAAATCTGGCTGATACCTTCATCTGAAGTGTAGTATTCAGGTACTAGTCTTGCCTTCCTGATACAGGTGGTGTTTATAAAACCATTAAGAAATCTGATGTTTCTGTTAGCCAACATCTAGGCTTTTTTCTTTATAGTGTTTCTCACAGTATGATAGAACTGATGGTAGCACCATTTGCTCTCCATTTTAAGAGCCCCACTCTGTCTGTCTTTAACATCTGACTCTGCTTTTCTTCCTGTGATTCCCCGACCTCTTTCCTTCTTCCGACTTGTCTGTTAACTCTCTCCCTCTCTTTCTCGTTTCTTTTCACACTCCCTCTTGTGCCATTCGGTAATCAAAGACACTGCCTCTCTCTGGAAAAGTCTCGTTCAAGCGCCTGCGCTTGGTCTGAGGTCTCCTCGTTGTCGTCTCCTTGACGTCGTCCTCTTTTCCGTATCCCCCTCCTCCAGGGGTGTAGAGGCAGAACATGTCCTGTAGGGGGAGACAGACAGACAATGAGTGGATTCAGCTGTCAGTTTAACAGTTTCTGCCAGTTGTTACCTCATCAAAACTATAAAATGAAGTTATATTTGTGTGTGCAAAATGTTTCATGCTGCATTACAAAATTCTCTTAATTATTATCATTAGTAACACTTGATAGTATTTCTTTGACACATATACTTCTGCAGTCTTACCCCCGGCTGAATGCTGATGCTGGTTTTGGCTCCCAGGTTGAGGACTCGTCCGTCTGCTCTGTGAAGCAGGTTCAGCCCTGCTGCACCGTCCTCACCCCCTGACCAGCAGAGAAAGGTTACAGAGGACAGAGTAAGCAAAGTGCTATCATATCAAAAACAAAACAATAGAAGTTAAAGTGACCACTGAGGATTTCTGCAGGCAGGTTGAAAGGGTCAGAGTTTACCCTGGAGGCCATAGGGGCGGGTGGATCTCCTCTCCGTCAGTACGGACAGAACCACCTTGCTCCTGAACAGAAGTTTCCGCATCACGCCGTCTCCACCGCAGTATCTTCCTTCACCTCCTGAGCCGGGCCGCAGAGAGAACTGTTCTAATACGACGGGATATCTGAACACAAGACGGACAGCAGTGACATGTAAGTATCAATAATCTAAAAAAAATGCAACAAATTTAGTTTCTTTAACTACAACATGTCCGACCTCTTCTCCAGGATCTCGGGGTCAGTGATGCGGGTGTTGGTCATGTGACTGTGAACTCCACTCCGCCCATTCCAGCCTGGCCCCGCCCCTGCTCCCCCGGCAACTGTCTCATAGTAACCTTTCCTCTCGCTGCCAAATGAGATGTTGTTCATGCAGCCCTAAAGGGAACAGCAATGATAAATAGCAATAATAAATGCTGCTAATAGGTAAATCTCCAGAATTATATTGTAGAACATATTTTGAATGTAAAAATCCAGTTTTTCCCACCTGCGAAGCGGCGCACACCTCAAACGCCCTAAAAATGACATCGACCACCCGCTGGGATGTGAGTACATTTCCTCCAACCACAGCTGCATTCTGGGAGGGCTGAAGGATTGAGCCAGGGGGTATGATGACTTTGATGGGTGTAAGGCAGCCCTGGATATTAAAAAGGAAACAATTGAAAAATGTGCCAGAAGACTAAACGAACAGGAAAAATGGAAAAATATAAAAAATTGGACATGTACTTTTAGATATTATGCTCATGTTTATGAGCAAAGTGCAAAAGCGTCATCTGTAATTTCTGCAGTGCTCACATTGGTATTTTTCCTTATTGTGATGCCATTCCCGAGATAATCTTTAAATGCGTCACGAGCGAACATTGTGATGTCCAAAACAAAAAATGCCAAAAAGCCTTTGCTTTTCCCCTGCAAAAAGAATTAATGGTCTAGCTATTGTGGATTTTAGTTTAAATCAATGTTAACAGCATTGTGCACACAGTGATCTCTTGCAGTCAAATTGAGGCTGCCCACAGGAGGTCTGTTTTATATTTACCTGATTAAGTGGGATGTCCTGTCCCACCATGCAGCGCAGGCAGTAGATGAGGGCGGAGAGAGTGATGGCACGTGGAGCGTTGCAGTTGCCCCAAACCTCAGTTCCCGTCCCTGTGAAGTCAAACACCGCACTGCCCTGTGGTGATGGAGGTTTTTATGTTTTAATACACATTCACTCTGAGAAATTATTGAACAACTTCTTTTCTCTTTCTCCCTGCTCACCTCCTCTTCATTAATCTGAACCCGCAGTCTGATCGGCGTCCCATCATCCATGAAATCCTCCGACTCCACCTCCAAGGATCCAGTCTGATGCCGTCTGCGACTTGCAAAGTCTCTCAGCATGTCCCTCACCGCCAGCTCTGCATTACTCTGAAACACAAACACAAAGGCTTTAGCACAGAAAAACCAGCAGTACTTGATGTTTTCTTTCCTCTCAGTTACCTGAATGTATCCCATGTAGGCCTGGACCACAGTTAACCCGTAGCTGTCAATCAACTCCCCCACCAGCTGACTGCCTCTCTGATTGGCCGCCACCTGAGCCCGCAGGTCTGACAGGTTGTCATGGAGATTACGAGTCCCAGAGCAGTCTGGGTACTGGGCCGGAGCCATCAGAGCTTCAGTTACAGCTGATATGGAGGCAGAGGGGGGAGGAAAGAGAGGAATCCAGAGGGGGAGAGAGATAAACAGAACAAAACAGTTTTAGCTCATTAACTACATACTGGTGTACAGTGTTTGTACACATACACACAAGATTACTGCTGACCATTTCCCAAAGTAGACAGTAAGTTATTAGATTGATTTCTGATCTTCAAAGGCACCTCTATTATGTGTTCACTTCAGTTCTCCTTTATTTTTCTTGTTAAAGTTACATTATTGGTCCACTGTAAAACAGTTGCGAACAGTGGGTTTTTTAAATACGGACCTTGATGGTGCATTCAAAGACATTCTGATATTCAATGTCAGTCTTAATACTCACTTTTTATTTATTTGTTAAACTTGTCTCGTCTATATTTTTTGATAAAAGTAAAATTATTTGGTTTTGGACTGTTGAACACTGAAACCAATTTATAAATCTCTACTAATCTATACTCTACTTTCACAGCCCAAACAACTAAAGGATTAATCAGGAAAAGAACCACCAGATTAATTCATAAACAAAATAATCTTGTAACCCTACTACTTTGTATATATTTATTTTACTTTATCTACTGAGCATCTTAGAAACAAAAATGTCCCTACAAGAAGAATAGTGTTTTTTACAAAACAAACTGCAAATTATCTCAAGTATGAAAATGGAAGGTACCAAGTAATGTTAAGTATGAGCTATTTGTAGATATTTGGTTACATGAGGCAAAGTCACCGGTATAGTAAACTGTCAGGAGTCTTTATCTCGACTCGTCAGCAGCTGTGCATTATCTCTTTTTCCCCCTTTCATCACTCCCCTGTAGTCATTCCTGAATCTTCTTCTCCTCCTCCTCCTCTCTTACCTTCTTCCTGGAAGACGCCACCAGTGACGAGTTTAAAGGAAGTGAAGACGGCCCCCTCCTGCTGAAGGGAGGTGGAGTGGGGCGGCATGGAGCCTGGAGTGATGCCTCCGATGTCAGCGTGGTGCCCCCTGCTGGCTACAAAGAACACTGGACCGCTCACCCCTTTCCTAAACACCTGGGGGTGAAAAAAAGGGGGAGAAGCAAGGCGTAACTACTAATTTCTAATAAAAAGAAAAGACAAAAGACAAAGATAATGAGGATGCAGACAGAAAGCTGGACAGACTGACCGGTGTGATGACTGTGAGGTCTGGGAGGTGGCTGCCCCCGGCACATGGGTGGTTACTCAAAATCACATCACCTTCTTTCAGCTTGTTCCCTAATGATTTGATCTGCACAGAGAAGAAGAGGAAACACAACATCCTTTCCATCAGAACAGGGTGTTAATTCTTCAGTGTTTGTCTAAACTCAGAAGCACACATCCCTCACCTGGTACTGGACCGTCTCTTGCATGGCCCCCAGGTGCACCGGGATGTGAGGTGCATTGGACACTAAACCACCATCCGGTCCGAACACGGCGCAGGAGAAGTCGAGACGTTCCTTGATGTTGGTGGAGATGGAGGTTCTTTGGAGAACTCTACCCATCTGTTCTGTAAATGTAAGAGAGATGGAACACAACTGAGCAAACTAATAATTTCTGCCCTCTGGCTTTGCCCCCGTCCTCTCTCCTATGAAGGGTGTACCTGCTATGCTCATGAAGCGGTGGGAGAAGATGGAGAGCTGCACGGTGTTAAGCTCAGTGCCGAGGGCACAGCGACGGTCAGAGCCGACAGTCAAGCAGACGTCGCCCCCTTCTGTCAGATGGGCCTCACAGCTGGGCTCCACCAGGATGGTACTGATGGAGGAATGGAGATACACAGTTATACAAGTATACTGCTGTTTATAGAGGACAAGCACCAGCATTATAACAGTTTCATCTGACAAAATAACCTTAAATTCAATGAAATTGGTAATGAATCTGATTTGGATTATATCACATATAAAAGTAGGGACGCCCTGATCTAGTTTGTTTTTAGCAAATCCTTTATTATTTGGTATCTCCAATACTGAGTCTGCTTCGATACTTGTATTTACTTTCATGTAGAGTGAAAAATGTATCTGACATATAGAAATAATAACAGCAGCAGCCTTCTTCATTGGTAAATTAAATTTTTTAGGAGCTACTTGATCAAATACTGAAGGTCTTGAGTCAAAACTATTGACTCGATAAGCTTACAGTATTGACATCAATGAGAGTTTAAATGGGAGAATTGTGATTTCTGAAACTGATGTTGAAAGCTATCAGCTGAAGAGAACAAAGCACAGCAGAGTTTGGTAAAGAAATTATTGGGTTATGATCAGCTTTTTTTTAGCTGATACGATCCAAATATGTTCTCTATGCTAATCTTTAGGATTGACTCTGGACATCTCTTAAAAAAGCCTTCCTTGGTTTTCATTTGAAAGCTAGTTATAGCAGTAAAGAGAAAATGCCTGCCTGTTTTTGTCGATGATGATGGCTGGTCCCTGGATGCTGTGACCACACGGCAGCTCCTCCCACAGATACACACTGGTGTCCAGGTAACCCTCCTCAAAGTAACACTTGGTCACCTACAGTTGATGAACAGAGAGAAAAAAGACACATGCTAACTGTTTTATGTAGTTTTTTTTTTTGGTGTGACTTTTAATTTCTTTGAATCGTTATCTATTAAAGCATAACATTTGTGAAAGGAAGGGAATTAAAAAGATGTCTATTATTTCCTGTTTTCATTTATAAGAGTGTGTCTGTGTCCACGTACAGTGACCGGTTTGGCCTGTCCATGTCCCATCTTTGTTTTATGCACCGATTTAATACCAGATTTCCCACAACCCCTCACTCTGATGTCATCAACCATGATAGGTCTGTCTGGGATAGTGAATCCAAACTCCTTCATGTAACTAAATGAAGGGAGGAAAAACAGGAGGAGGAGGAAGACATGTCAAATGATAAAAGTTAGAAACATGAGAAGTGTAAACAAATGCCAACTCCAAAGTTTGCTAAGCTTATCTCAAATGGAAAAATGACACATGAACTTGATGGCGTGTTTGCTTAAACACTGTAAACAGAAGGCAAAGAGAAGTGTAAGTGTGCATGAATAAACTAACAATTCATCGAGCAAATGAGTAAACAAAGAGCGAACCGCTTGGTGAAGGCACTGCGGAAGTCTCCAGCCTGACAGGACTGGGCATTGCTGGGGTAACCGGCAGAGGTGACCATGAGAGCGCAGTCGGTGCCTTCGTAACGCAGGTGGAGGAAAACCTCGGTTGTTATCTGAGCGCTGAAGAAGACAAGAAACACAAGGAAGCAACATTTTAACTGGATTTAGTAAGGACCTGCAGACACCCTGGGTTCTTTTAGGGATGAGGCATAAGTTTAATCCTGAACCCTGTAGTGCTTTATGGGTTCTGACCTGATGAACCCGCGTGCGCAGAGTGTATCGCGGCAGCGTTTCGAGAGCTGCTCCACCCTCCGATTGAGCTCGCCAAAAGAGCGCTGCTCGTACTGCAGCGAGCACGGCTCCTGCACCTCCTCCACCACGTCAGCTAGAGCCAGACCGTACGCTGATAACACGCCGCTGTATCTGTAATATTGCAACCAAATGTGAATACATGAATTTTACTGCCTCACACACACAAACACAAAATATGGAAACACAACCCACCCCCCTTACTTATGTATGAAGACAGTCTTCATCCCTAGGGCCCGGGCAATGGCACAGGCATGTTGGCCACCTGCACCCCCGAAACACGCCAACACATGCTGAGATGTATCATGGCCTTTAGCCTGTGAGAGGATGGGGATGAGGAGGAGGAGTCAGAGAGAAAGAAAGAAAATGTTTTAAATGTTTGACAGTGTTACTGCTTCACCAAGATTGAGCTGAGACTTCAGAAGGCAAAATACCTGTGTCAGAGCTCTGATTGGCCGGCACATGGCCTCATTTGCAACACGAATGAATCCCATAGCAACCTCCTCCACGCTCATCCCTGACGTGCTGTCGTGGGAGTGGTTGGCCCCATTTTTGCTAACCTGTGATGACAACACACAAAAAAACCCCAATAATTAACACTCCCTTGGAGAATAATGCAGAAAATGTAAAACTCTTCTTGATATCTCAGTAAATGTTCATGCCTGTGATTGGTTAGAAGACAAGAAGAGGTTGATCTCTTGGGTGAGTTGATGGAAATGCTTCATGGTTTCTTCCAGTGACAGTGGTTCATTCTCTCCAGGCCCAAAGATCTTCGGGAAGAAGGAGGGCAGGAGGCGACCCAGGGCCAAGTTAGCATCTGTGACAGTCAGAGGGCCGCCTAGGAAAATCACACACACACACACATCAATATTATATTTCTTCCATACTAATGCTGTTCAAGCACACGTTTAAAGGCAGCTTTTGTGTAAGATGCTTCACTCAGTGTTTCAGTCTCGTTTATTGACACATTTTATGCTGTATGAAATGGAGCTAACGACTACCCAACTCTCCCACAGGGAAAAAAAAAGTCAGAGTCGGAGTCAAGTTTCTTTTTGTTAACACACATCACAGCTCCAACTGAGATCTGTGAGGCAAGGTTGAGTTACATAATCTGAAACTTGGACAAGCACCAGTTTCCAGAAGATCAATCCACAAGAAGGGGGAAGGAAGGGAACTGGACATGACAAATCCCAGCTGTGTGTGTGTGTGTGTGTGTGTGTGTGTGTATGTGTGTGTGTGTGTGTGTGTGTGTGTGTGTGAGGGTTTTTGTATGTATGTATGTATTGTATTTACTAAATGTACTATAAGGATGATTTAGTTTGTGAAACCACTGAAGGTAGGGAGTGACAGTGAACAAGTAATGCATACTGTACTATCTGCCAGGCTGTGGACTAAAGAAATGACCATTATGCATTGAGGGAAAGAGTAAAACGGAGCAATGGTGAAAGAAACACAGTCTGTTACCTTTTCTGTAACAGGCTGGTCCTGGATGTGCACCTGCAGACTCTGGCCCAACCACAAACATCCCTGATCTGAGAAGGAAGTAAAGAGAAAGGAGAGTTCATGTAACAGGAAAAAGAGGAGCAAAATATAGTACCACAATTTGGCTTAAATTAGGTCTCACTGACACAGAAGGCATTTCACATTTATTTTTCTTGGAGTTGAAGCATTATAAATGCCTCACTCAGATAATCATCTACCAGAAAGATACCGATGCATAAATTATGTATAGTTCTGTCACTGCACCAATGCAGAAGCGGAAATATCACACATTTTAATTCTACTCATTCTTTGCTTGTCAAAAGCTGCCGTCCTACACTACTCACAATGCAACTCGACTGCTGACAGTTCGTTCAGTGATTCGGGTGTTATGCTAGTAGCGTCAAATGTGGCCTCAAGCCTTTTTAAAGTGATGCTGTCTCAGTACTCAACAAGACCTATAAACAGGCTTTGGTAGAGTTCCTCTTTAATGTGTGATGATCAAATTCATGTACAAACATTTATCAGGACCTGACTGACAGACCTGAAGAAGAGTCGCGATCCTCCGCCTGCAGCCACAGTGTTGATGTCCAGCTGAGGTGCTTGCAGGGTGACTCCGGCTGTGGTCGCCTCGAACACGTGTTCGTACTGGCCGGCGTACCGACTTACATCGGTGGATGTTCCTGAGCGAGGAGAAGACGCATAAAAGGTGAAGTAAAAGGAGAAGTAAAGTTCTCCTGCACAGAAAGATTGTGTTTTTCCTCAATCAGTAATTAATCTATCTAATCTGGTCAAAGTTAGAGACAATGTAGATGTACAGTAAACTGTGCAACAAAGAACTACAAAACAACACCTGGAAGTTCCTCAGATCTGTGCGGTTTCAGTATCAGTATCCCCCTACTCACCGCCCATGTCGAAGCCAATCACAGGTTTCTTTTCCATCTGGCTGTAAGAGGTGATTGCGTATCCCACCACGCCTCCTGCCGGGCCAGACAGAACAGCTCTTGAGCCACAGAACTGCTCCATGGGAGTCAGACCGCCATCTGACTGCATGAACAGGACGTCCACATCCTGAGGACAAAGGGAAATACAAGATCATTTAATTTATCAGATGAAACAGGGTCTTAAACTGACACCCAGCTACTGGAACATCTGGAAAATCCTCTGTGAGCTGCACTGTGGAGGCCATGATCTATACCTCCATAGTAGATTACGATCTTGACTGATGTGGTATCAACATACCTTCAGGCCACCCTTGAACCCAGAGGTAAAGCCTTTTAAATACTGATGAATTTTGGGTGTGAGGTAGGCGTCGGCGCAGACGGTGTAGCCCCGAGGCACCGCCCGCACCATGGGCATGACCTCGCTAGACAAAGACACCTGGGTGAAGCCGAGACGACGAGCCAGGGCGCCTACAGCCTTCTCGTGATCGGACCATCTGAGGGAGATCAAAACAGAGACAAGGAGAGAGGAATGAGGAATCAGGAAGAGCTGGAATGTAAAGCTCTTATGCAATTCTGCCACTGCTCTACAGTATATGCTGTCTTTTTTATCACTTCAAATTCAACCTTCTTTATTGGAAAGTAGAGGTAACAAGTCTGCAGACTGGTACTGCAAGTATGAATGGATTTAAATGAACCAACAGAGGATGAGTAGAAGTTTAGACAGACAATACGGGAAGACAAACATGAACTTTGACCCACTAACCCGCATGCCTCTGACATGCGGAGCAAAAACTGAACACCTGACAAAGACAAAACGAAAAGGACACTACACATGAGAATCAAGTTAGAATAAATATAATCTGTTCCGGGTTCAGAGAGATGACCTGGGAAGGGAGGAAAGGTAATGAAAGAAAGAGATGACAAGAAAACAGATCAGGATCTTGTCAGTACAAAAACAAGCTGTATTACTGACGTGTACGAGTGCAGCAGCAGGACAGCCAGACTGGTGATCCCTCGGGACAGCACTCCCCTGAGGTCTTTTTCCACTCGCTCCAGATCGAGCTCCCTCCACACCTCCAGAGAGTCCCCTGTACTGCCTGAGGGACAGCAGCACAAACACAGAGATTATCAGGATTACTTCAAATTATGTCAGGCATTCAGACAATCCACACATCCGTGACAGTTAACCGTGAGTAGACAGACGCTACATTCCTACAGAAATACAGGATACTGCTGTTTTTGGATAGCTGTCACAACTAATAAGTGGAAATGAGTCAAAATAATTAAATTAAAATGTATTACTAGGCCATTATCCAGACAAGTAAAGGCTGTAAATCATGCTACATATTAACAAGGCTCAGTGAGGCTTCACTTACACATTGCAGTGCTTTTTAGCTAAATGCTAATGTAGACATTCTAATGTGCTCACAATAACAATGTTTACATGCTGATGTTTAGCAGGTAAGTTTACCAAGTTCACCATCTACTGTCTTAGTTTAGCTTGTTAGCATGCTAACATATGCTAACTATCATATCACTGCTGAGGCAAGCAGGAATATATTTAGTTTAGCAAGTATTTAGCAGTAAACCAAAGGACTGGATGAACCAAAATCCTGACCTGATGGCAGCACTAGATGAACTAGCCTGGACCGCCATTAGCCATGCTAATAGCTTAGCTTACAAACATGCAGCAGCAGAACAAACCTACAGTCGAGAGGTTCGTGACTCATTTAGGGCTTCAACCAAAACTTGAAGCATAATAACTCTTACAAAAAAAAAAAAAAGAGAGAGAAACGTATAGTCGTGTTTCACACCTGTGACGGTACGTTTGGGCTCTTTTCTGGGCAGCTGGCAGCCATCTTGCTTGAGGACGACTCGCTCATCCACCTCTATTACCTCTTCATACAGCACTTCAGGAACCGCCACCTCCTGTGTACACATGGTTATGTCACCTAGAGTGTAATTGAGCTGAGTAAACCTAGAAGTTTGCACTGAAGCATGAGCAAAATACAGTTTATAGCTGACTAGTATACAGTTGTATTGCATTAGGCCTTCTCTATTGCTGCAATCCTGACAGCTTGCTCTGTAACAGAGCATCCGCGTCATAGATAAGTGACCAATTAAAGACTTAATTGTACATCTTGTCTGAGGACAAACTCCAAGACCTGCCTCTTGTCTCTGTAACACAAGAAAATTGTCGCAGGGACACTAGACACTAAGCCAGAACTACTCATGGACACCACATTCAGTATATGTTGGTGGGTTTAGAAAACAGGTGTTACAAACCAAGTCAAACAGCTTTGGCCTGGCCTGTGTGCCAATGTGCAACAAGTCCTTGAAGCCCTGCGTGACCAGGAGCGCCGTCCTTTCTCCCTCTCTCTCCAGGAGCGCGTTGGTTGCCACTGTTGTGCCCATTCTGATCCAGCCAATCAGAGATGTGTCTACAGGCTGCTCGCGAGGAAAGGCCTGACTGGTTTCCTGCCAATAAATTCACAAAAATATATTTAGATCATATGCTTTTTATACAAGCGAAGTGCCGATGATATACTGTGACCTGACTCCATATCCTGCTCTCTGATCTGGTTTGCAAACATGTTTTGTCTTCAGACTTTTAACTTTATAAACTTAAGGCAACCACCTGCTGTTTTTCCTCATCTCAATCTGACCTCAAATTCCAAAAAGCTCTTCTATAAATGTAAGAAAGTGCTTGCATGCATTTCAGAAAAGCATGCATCCATCCTGTCACATTACCTCCTCCAGGACTCGGCGGATCCCCTCAGTGGGAGCATCTTTGTAGTTCTGGGGGTCCCGGGACAGCAGCTTCAGGACTCTCTCCCTGCCATCAGGCAGCCGGGCGAACACATCGGTGAAGGTGCCCCCCCGGTCGATGGCAAAGTCGAATTTCCCCTTAGTCTCAGCCATAGTGAAGAGAGAGAGGAGCTGCTCCTGAGTCTGTGACTTAGTGGAGTCAGAGAAAGTGAGACAGAGGGAGAGATTAGATATATATACCCACTCGGTAACAGAGTACTGATAAGGAAACAGCAGAGATACCTGTTCGTTCAGAAAAATCAATACAATGACACAACTTCTTTACACCCTCAGTCTCTGCCGACATATCTGATCAACCACCGCAGAGCTTATATAAGCTGGCCCTCTTCTCATTGTCCTTTTATCTCTCTCTGGGCTAAACATCTCCGGGGTTAGGCTTGACTTCACGTCATTGATTTATTTTTTTTCCATAACTGAATAAACAAGCTGTTCTCAGAGGAAAATAATGTCCCCAGAACACTGTGTGAATCTAGAAAGCTGGCAGGGTCTGCCGAATATAAACAAAGTAAAACAGTATGAAGCTGTGTTGTCATTAAAATTTCTTCCCCGAAACTACATTGCACACCTTTAAAGGCAAAAGTGTTATGAGATAAAGGAACCTGGAAGAAAATGTTATCAAATGGGGGGCCCCTTAGTCTAATCTGGGTCAGTTTAGGGGCCCTCCATGTGAACAAATTTGGGAAGCACTGTTAGATTTGTTTATATTCAATAAAAACACATTTAACATCACTTTAACTCAGCTTGTATTCCCTCTCCATCACATACTTTGAGGCAGCTTGTGACAATTTAAATGCATTTTCTGCACCATCTTTTGCAAAACATGTCAGAAATGTGAGTTTAGTAGAAGCAGAGCAGAGTAGAGACCTCTGGCACAAATCCAGGTACTTTCAAGGTGCATGAGGAGGGAAAAAGTCTAGAGAGGACCAGCAGCTTGTCAGCCAAAACGCTGTTATACATCTCTTTATATATGTATATTGCGTGTTTGTTTGTTTGTTTGTTTTACAAATATGGAGGTATTTCTAGGACCATTGCATAACAGCAACACACGCAAACTTCCCAGAGGAGCCCTGCAGCTCATGAAGCAGACGGCCACCATAAACTCACAACGCTGTCTGCAGGAATGGACTCATACTTGTCCCTGCTGCAGCTGCACAGACTCAATGCAATCTAATCTAAACGACCTCTGTGCTGAATACTTTCATGGGTCGTGCTGTGGCTGTGCACACTCACAGTCTGTGCGCAAACGTCGAAATCGTCGAAGCAAAACACGGGGACCATGCCGACATCTTTACTCACCTGCTGCTGCACCGGCTGGGTGGTAATCTTCAGTAATCCGGTAAATATTAGATCCTCCTCCCTGATCTTCTGTGCCGGTGCTGTTACGACAGGAGCCACAGAAAAGACGTCGGAGCGATTTCTCTGCGCTCCTGCAGCCAGGAGTTTAAGCCCCGCCCCCTGATAATTATAATATTGTAATATTGAAATGAGTGATTTTCTGAATGTGGGTAGTACAGCTCTCTAAATGTCTTCCTCGTGTCCCTGTGTTTCTATTTAAAGACTGTGATCATTTATTGTGAAATATGAGACTGCAGCTTCATTCATTCTGTCTCTGTCTACCTGCACTACCGGTGGGTCACCAGCAGGGGTCAGTGTCGCTGTGTGGACACGTGGACAGCAAAGATAAGATCTCACACGCCATAAATACTATAATCTGTCACATGAAAACAAGCCCAAAAGCTGCCCACGCCCCATGTGTGTTAATCACGTCAGTGTCTCATTTCCAGATGGTTACAACAAGTTTTGGGTGCAGCTCCCACAGTTTGACGCTCCTGTTGTCATCATCCCTCTGGTTTGTCGGCCATTGTGCAATGACAGCTTGTGAGGAGTCGTTTAATGAAGACATTTTCCTTTTTCGAATACCTTGTTAAATAAGTGTATGTATTGATTAACTTTAATTACATTTTCTCACACTCAAATTATGATTTCCTGTCAAAACAAGCCCAAAAGTACCAGATCTGTGCACTTTTTCCACCATGGCCCTTCAGTGATTCCTTCATTGACTTGTGTTGATAGAAATGTGTGTGTATATGTGTGTTTTAACAGACTTCCCTTTCTGAAGTGTTTACAGACTGCCCAATGTGATCTTGGGGGGCAGAGTGGCTGAGACAGAGACACCATTCACCCTTTTACAAGACACTGTTCAACACCATCAACATGATTTTGAAGCTGTTATTTTATGGAAAAAAGGTTAAATGTTGCTTTAACCTGATTCGAGTGTTTCTGCCCATTAAGTTTGTAATTCCCTCTCTTGTTTTAGGAGCAGTTTAACAATCAGACATGTTATGACACATGCAGATGATTCGCCACTTAAAAAGCTTCACATTAACATCACTGAGGTTAGAAAAATGTCACAATGCACAGCGTCACTTCAGATGTCCCAGTGTTTTATTGAATGCGACACTGAACCAGTTGAATTGAGACAGTAAGGTGACACAGTGAGCTCAGCGGACTGCTGCGAGGCTGCCTTGGTGTGGTTTGGTCGACGTCCTCTCTCAGGGCCGTCAGGGGCACAGGAGGAGTCCTGCCCTATGACATCAAAACAAATCATTTTCAGTCCAATTCAAACCTCTACTTAAACCTTGAATACTTGACTTCTCCTATTAAGTGTTGGCCTGCAGACTAAATCATCTCTAAGTTATCATAGACATTAACATTTAACATTTATCCGTCACAGGTTATTTTAGACAAGGAAAGATTTACAGGCTCCATCTTTGACTCTAGCGTAGCAGACTGAAACACAGGCGACCACCGCTCTCCAGCCTCTCCTGGAGCTGTCCCTCCAATCTGGTCCGGAGTACGTGTTCCTGGTCTCTTCTGTTTTCTTCCACAGTGATCGGCAGCAGCTCAGGGTGAAAGAAAGGTAAGAGAAGAAAAAGACAGATCATTGTCAGCATTAGTCAAGTATTAGTGTATTTATTGGCAAAGTGACATTATGTGGATAGCCAGGTTTACAAAATAACACACATTGCTTTGTCTGTAAATTTTAGCACATTCTAAGTAACTTCAGAAGCTTGGACTCACCGTTTTAGTCCACAGTGAACAGCAGGAGCTCGGGTGATGGAGAAAGAGAGGGAGGGGGAAAAAACAGTAGTATTAGAAGTTATCTTTGAGGTAAAGCGGACAGTATTCAGCTAGTTTGCACAATATTTGAGGTTACTTTCTCAAGGAATCAGAAGCTCACACTCACTTTTTTTCATCCACAGAGAACAGCAGCAGCTCGGGAGATGGAGACAAATTATTGATTAGTTATTAGTGTACAGTGTGCAGCTAGTATACACAATAACAGACATTAGTCTGTCTTTATATTATAGCTAGGTCAGGAGATGTTCTTACCTTTTTCGTCCACAGTGAGCTGCCGCGGCCCATGTGGAGGAATAAGAGAGGCAACAGTATATAATAGTTAGTAAGACAGACAGACTTTGAATGACTCAGTAAATGGTATGTGTGGGTTATAGTATGTGGCAGGTTCAAAAGCTTGTACTTACTTTTGTCAGCTGGAGAATAAAATAGATGGTTAGTAAGACGTCTTTGAATAGTTAAATAAGTGATATTATGATATTTGCTAACAATTCAGAGGCTCATTCTTACCTTTTTGAGCATATTGAGTCAATTGAAGGAGCTAGTAGACGATGTCCTGTCAGGGTTGGTGGGTTTTTTCCAGGTTGTCCGAGCTGCCTAAACTGCTCCTCTAAAACTTCCCCCAGGGAGCTTAACTTTTGTTTACATGTTGTTTACATGTTCCACATGTTCTCCATGGAGCAGATAATATTATGTTTTTTTGGCATTATTCGAAAAAGGGCCTAGTAGCCATTTTTTCCCTAAAATTTCGATGCCAAATTTGATACATTTGAGGCCCTCAAACAAAAGTAACAGTATTTTGAAGTCACTTTACAACTGTTAACACATTCCTCACCTGTCCCGGGACTTTCAGTACATTCTCACCATCTAAAAATCATTTTGCACCGAAAAAACGTCGAGTGTCTGCCAAAACTGATGTTTCCTCAAAGGTCAACTAAAATTCTGTCAACGCCCTGTCTGAATATTCACCAGTTTACCATAATCAAATGCAAAGGTTAAACTGAAACACATTTCTAAGCGTCTAAGAAGGTTAATAAATACATTCGGTATAATAATAATAAAAGATATCTTACCTGCAAAGCCACTGATCCACCGTCCGACTCTGGGCAGCAGGTGCCTCGCCACAGGGGGTCCACGAGAAGCCGTGTTTCCAGCAGATACAGGTTGTCCACTTGTTGCAGAAGTTGTCCTTATATTCAGTAATCCAAAGGTTGTGTCTCACAAGAAGATTTCCAGGTAATCCAAGATTTTAACTTTCCAACAAACAGGATCGCAGCAGGTCGACTTGTGTCAAGTTCACGTTCAAGTGAGAAATGAATAATCCCTGCAGTGTTTACAGCTGGTTAGCGTTCTGTTTCCATAGCTTTCACTGTGTGCGTGATCGATTGAGAGAGATGATATGAAGCAAATTGATATATTTAGTCCTCGTGCAACTGATAAAACATGAAAATAATGTTTAATTCAGACCACATTTGGTACAAAAGATGTTACATGTCAAAAACTACCATAAAAATACTACATAATAATATTATGTTTAACTTTCACTGGGTTACATTTTTCAACCAACATCAGTCCTGATAATAACTTAATATACTTAATAATACATTTGTTTACATGATGTCACTGTTTCATTTTAAATGAAAAAAAGGGTTATTTTCTATATTCTTAATATATAATATTTTTATGGCAGTTTTTGAGATGGAACATTTTTCGTACTAAATGTGGTCTTTCATCATTTGCATGAGGGTAATGTTTTATTTTGAGCCAACGCCCCCTATAGGACAAAAGGGAAATAGCATGTATTCGGCCTGTGGGCCCTACAGTATCTAGTGGAAAATAGTAAAAATAACAAAAACTCATCCAGGACCACAGAATGAAAGCCTGATTTCATGCTGTAATGACAGTGGGATGAAAACAAAAAGTTTGAATGGCTTTTAATGGTACATTAATTATTGACATGTCAATAAAGCTTTTTTGAATTGAAATATTTACACTGGGTTTTTTGTGAGCCTACATTGGGTGTTGCTGTGTGATGTGTGATGTGTTTGATCTTTCATTGGATCAACAGACTGACAGACACTCCTGATGTGTCACTATAATGATGAACACGCACAGACAGGCCACTACAGCTCAAACCATCTTGACCTAGAGCACAGTTACAACGTTCAACCCAGAATGAACCATGTTCACCACAACTGACATGACAGGGCTTTCAACTAGGGTGCTTTATATAATCTGATTTGAAGAGTATGGAGAGTTGTAAGGGCCAAAATATAAATAAATATATAAACACATAAAAAATGGTATGATTAAATAAATGAATAAATACACAACTATACAACAGCATGCTTAAATAAATGAATACAAAAAATATTAAATGTAATGCTTAAGTATTTCCTAAATTGTGTATTACACATTAGCATATGTTAAAGTTTAGCTAGTATGTCACTTAGCTTGCTAGCATTACTTCAACATTCAATTAAAACATGAGAAAACACACAAAGAAGGTGTTTAAAGAGTATTTATTGATAATTAAGGCACAACAGTACATCAGCAACACAGAGCTGATATTTGAACACAAGTAACAGTGAAGACTTATTCGTGGCTTGTCAGTGACGGGCAGTAGTGTAGTCGACTTTATATGGAGTTAATCTTTTTTTTATTATCATTCTGGGTAACAGAGACAGAAAGTGCAGCTGGTGAGGCTAGTCGCTTATCCTGGTCAAGGTCATGCATGATACATTGTTAAATCACATCAATGTGTTTAGAATAACAAATCCATGCAATGATGAATTATAAAATACTCCAAAGGTTACCGTGGATATAAACTTTTCACATAACTGGGAAATAGTATTAAGTATGCTGGCTGATATCACCTTATGCACCCTATCATATTTGAGTTCCTTCACAGAAATATGAGCTTATGTGTTTACATGTGCCTTCTCTTACAGAACCCGTTCAAGTATTGTGATTGACCTTTAACTATTAATCAATACACTGTGCTTTTAATTGACAATGTCATCATGCATCACTCAGCTGGTCAGCAGTACCACAGTGGCCTCTGTACCCACCCCTGTCAGATACAGAAGCATGTGAGAGATGAACTCATGTAAACAG
The DNA here is from genome assembly GCF_040436345.1 of Pagrus major. Taxonomy (NCBI): domain Eukaryota; kingdom Metazoa; phylum Chordata; class Actinopteri; order Spariformes; family Sparidae; genus Pagrus; species Pagrus major. The sequence continues at coordinate 14,565,767 of NC_133233.1, forward strand.
CCTGCTTCAACTCATCAATCACACACATTTCAAACCTCTTTGGCGACACGGTGCGCATGCAGTCCAACTATCACACTGACACAAAAAATATAATCTTCCATAGCTATACACTAGTTTGTTCTATCTCTATGCAGAAAAATTGCATATCAAGGACACAACGATTTTGTCACGTTTCCCAGAAAACGTCTCCATAAACACCCGGTACAGCTTTTGTGCACAAGAATAAGGCCACTTCAGTTTAATGCAATGCATCCTGGGATGTAACTACCAAAACAGAAAAACAACATGCCTGTATTGCTTCATTTGCAGTGCAGTTATTAAAAAAAGCACCACATGCAATAAGAGTTAACACTCTCTCCCTGCATACTTTTAACCACTCTTCTCATCATAACAGTCAGACGTGGTCATTTAATCCACACTGAACACTGTCTTGTTAAACATCACACAGCCTGAGGCAGAGCTAAATGTCAACATATAGTTTCTGTTATTCTGATTGCTGAGAGAAAACTGAGAAATGTCTGGAAAAAGAAGGATGCATTAAAAGTAACAATCCTGTGCAGTCAGTTTTGGCTTAAATATACTTCCCCCTCTTTTCCCTATTTGAGAGAATAGTTTATTTCAAGTTGAGTCTTTCGTTCCCTTCTACAATCCGACCACTCTTGAGCTTCTCAGTGGCAGTTTTGGCATTTAGGGTGGCATTTCTGATTATTGACGTTGCAGCGACATCCTCCACTGGTGTCACCGGGACCCTTGGAAAGGATCAGAATAAGAGTTAGCAAACATTTGAGTTATGTTGCAAATAAAAAGCGTTTCTTTAACTATTAATCCTACCAAGGTTTATGAATGATACTTCCATTCCATAGACACAGAAAGTGGCTCCTGGACCACAGTGAAAAAATCCTGAGGGTGTTCAGGATCTGGTAGGTACATTAGGAAAGACACGTGCCATGAGGAAACGAAAGAAGGATTTCTTACTCTGGGCCCCCAGCGGGGTCCTCTGGTCACCCAGCAGATCTCAGTGTGACAGACGGTGCAGCGCAGCCAATCACATCCATCCCTCTTCTGCACAATGATGCCACACTGGGGGCAGTGCATTGCCTCTCCCGACTGCACAAGAGTCTGTTTGAGAAAGAAATCGGTGTGAGATGGAGAACAGACTTTCAAGAGGAAAGAAGACAGGACATGAGGTGAGAGGATGTGGTAGGTGTAAGTTTCTGTTTCGTCTGTAAACGTGGAAAACAAAGTTCTGCTGATACTGTACATGTAATAGTAGAGCTGCAACGAATGATCTATAAATTGTAAACTATTAAATAAAACACCAATTATTTTGTCCATCTATTTCAGTATTTAATGATCTATTCCAGCTTCTTAAATATGAATATTTTATGGTTACTTTACTCCTCAATCACAGTACACTGAACATCTTTGGGTTGTGGACGTCAACTTGGGCTTTGGGAAACACTGAATGACATATTTTATCGCTTTTCTGACATTTTGTAGCTCAAACAACTAAATTAAATTTAATTGACAATGCCAATAAATAATATTGCAGACCACCTTGAGGAGTTGTGTCGTCCTCCTGGCAGCAGAGTCATTTATAGCGCGGGCTGCCAGATCATCCTGGTATTGCTTACAGTTCATTCCCTCGTGGATAGACTAAAAGTATAGAGGATAGAGAAAAGAAAAAGTGAGGAAGTGAAGAAAATTGCATGTTTTCAACTTAATTAACAATATGTGAGTACTCCCACATGTATAGACTCACTTGTTTTCATGAATTAGCTCTGACTAATTGATTAGTGCAAGGTACAATCTTTACCCCCATTTGTATGATGGTTGTGTGTCTCGTGTTTTACACCAAAACAATTGCCAGGAATATACTATACATGTGCTATATGTGTGTATACACTATATAAACGTCATACCTTGCAAATCAGGCAGTTGTGTTTCCTGCAGACGGGGCAGTGGAAGACATTGACTGTGTCCTCGTACACACACCAGCCCAGACAGTCTGGTGTGGCACAGTGGTAGCTGCCCTCACATCGAGACTCGGCCACCGACAGGCCTCTTTGCAGCCAGCGCTCATACTCCTCTGCTGGCACCAACTGTACAGGAGAAAGGGACAGAAGTTATGGAGAAGTAAGATTTATCTACATATCAGCCTGAAGCATCGGAGTAAATACTGTATTTGTTGGTGTGACTCACGGCTCTAATCTCCCTCTCCTGCAGGGAGCGGTCACAGGAATACGTGTCATCTCTGTAGGGACAAGACACCTCCGGCTCCTCACTCAGCATGATGACTGAGCGTAAGCACTCTCTGGGCAGGCAAACACACAAACATACAGATACTGAAGCATGAGAAACATACATGTTCAATCAGGCTAAAAGAAACATATTTCTAATCCAATCCAAAGAAGAGGTGAAGCCCCTCTATACCTGCTTCTGTCCCCTTTTCCCACCACCTTTCCACCAATTATGATGTATCTTCTCTCCATTGTTTTCCCCACCATCTCCTGAATCCTACCTGCAGAAGCAGTGGAGACACTCCCTCAGCAGGACCCCCTCTCCAGGCTGCAGGTCCATGTAGCAGATCCTACAGTCCACAGGCTCTGGGTTAGGCAGCAGGTCCTGGCTGTCCATCATCACCAGACGGGCAAAATTCTCCCGGCGCTCCACCTCCCTTGCCTGACACAAGGGGTGGTGTTGTTTGAAGCATTAAAGGAATATTCCTTAAACCGTTCCCTTACAGTTTTTGTTACAGGGACACAGTGAGATTGGTAATGCATACAATTGTAAAAAAAAAAAGGCCACAGTTTAGGGATGCACGTTATAGATTTTTTCCCCAGCCAATACAGATAATTACGTGCAATTCATGGCCAATACTGATAAGATATCAGCCTCAAACACACACACATGCAAACACACTCTCTGTGTAAAAACATTTTATTTTGATCTGTTTCACAGAGTGTATATAATTAACAGTGCAAAAATCAACAATCAGGCTAATACATTCAATATGTGGTGACCTCCGCTCTTTGGGACTTAATTAAAAAGGCACTTAACGCTGAAAGTCAACAGCGACCATCATTATAATGAAAATCAGTCAAAATGAGGAAATTCATTCAGTCTTTACCTTCTCACTAGAGTTTGACCAGTTTAAATGGGGAAGGGCTTTTACCAGGAAGCAAGATTAGTGGGTTAGCCAGCTATCTTAAGGCTTCACTTAGGTTTTCTGCTATCATGAAGCAAAATTGCTGAAGGATAACGAGCTGTAGATATTCCTACCCTTCCTATTCCGACTTACTACCTTTCCACTCCTCTCCACTCAACTCTCTACATTGGCAGTGATACATTGGCTGATATACGGACATTTTTTGCATTGATCTCTTAAAAAAAAGTAGGTTTCATATCGCCGCATATCGGACAACATATACGCCAATACTAATATCTCCTGATAATATCGGCTAACTGACATATCAGGCTCCACAAAAAACATAAAAAACTTGCCTCATACTGACATATATAATAATTCCTGCAATTTTTTCCTGGCATTTCTGCAGCTTCCTCTCATATACTACATCGTCATGTTTAGATTTTATTTTATCACTTTCTGCTGTCACTGTAACTGAATTAACAACTCTGCCTCTTTCAGATGAACACACTTGTTCTTGGATATAAAACCCCTACAGTTAACAGAACCAGCTGATAACCGGCTTCGTGATACCAGGTGGCCAATGTTAACCTCAGTGAAACCAGGTAACCTCAGTAGTGCCTCACTAATTTGAACTCACTTTGCGATACCGGCCCCATGCTCAGAAATGTTTGTTATGTTTTTGTGACATTAGAAAACTTCAACTTAAAAAAAAATCAACTGTTCTCATACAGAGTTTCTCTACCGTCTCATGAACGTGCAAAACACTGGGGGCAGCACCACCTTTATTGCTTATTTGGCCATAATAGGCTTACATAAGGCTTAAATAGGCTTCAGTGGAATAAGTGCATCTGAAATGAAATCTTTAAATTACATTCAACTTCAGGGAAGAAACAACTGAACTACACGCTTTCAATTCAAGCATATAGACGTGCATACAGAGATTGTGCTCAATGATTTACATGATCTAAAAGTGAGTGTCTGTTCAAACTGTCGGTGAATGAAACATAAATAAACATGGAGTACACGTATGTTTGTCTGTGTCTGTATGTGTTCAGTAGTCCTGGTCCAGGTTATACAGGAGTGAGTTGTTTTGAGCCTCAGCACTCCTCAGCACCTCTCTTCTCCCTTTCTCCTTCAAAAAACAAAACAAAAAAAAAACAGAGACAAAAGAGAAGAGAGTCAACCTGAGAGAGCCTGTAAATCTGAATTCAAATCTCAACTTGAAATCAATTTCATGTTTCGCTCTCCTGAGTTTTTTTTTTGGAAAAATTTGGAGTCTTGTGTTGTCTTGCAGCTTGTTGAGCAGTACGCCAAAAAATGTTTTTTATGTGTATGATTTTATATGTAAGACTGTAGGTGCATGGTATGCTCAGGGGTACAGCTGTGAGTGTGTTTTTTATACCTGCTGGTACTGTCTGATAGCCTCCTTCTCCTGCTGGATTCGTCGGAGTTCCAGTGGGTCAGGTCGGTATCCTCCTGGGATGACATAGTTCTCGGGCCGGTTTGTGCTGCAGATCTCACAGCCCGGCCGTGTGGGTTTGTTAATGTAAGTGCAAGACGGGCACGACCAACCCTACGGCACAGAGTGGTGCTTTTAGTCTCTGCTTTCAGCTGAGATGAATCCTTTTCATTATGTCTATTACAGATGTAGCACTAAATGCAGCATACGTCTTATCAATTGTCATGTACTTATAATAACAGAACATAAACTTTTTCTAACAGTGTGTGAATGAAAAAAGCACCACAGTTGATGTCTGTTACCTGTGTGGAGGCTGTTTTGGAGCTCAGTGCTTCATTGAGTTGAGGCATCTCAAGGTTGATGAGATCTCTGATCTCACTGATGTTTCCTCTCTCTGACCCACCTGAAACATTCAAGGAGAAATAAATACACACCTGCAAGTGAATATATGCACCCATTAAGCTTATGTGTGAATGCCTTTGTGTCTCTACATATGTAACCCTTGATATATATACCATAAAAAAGTGCAAACCCTCCCAAAAATAGATCTTTGTTAGAGATAAGCACAGTCTGTTCTACTGACCTCCTTTGTTTTTATTTTTTTGTATTGATTAAATCCATAAAAATGTTAACAAGAGTTTATTACACATATTTTAAATGGGTCTTTTCTTACTTCATCCATTCCTTTGTTTAACTTTAAATTCTTGTGTGTCTGGTCATAACATTAAGGCAGAACTGGAAATTATGTCTAGCTTGGGGCAGTGATTTTACATTCAGTTTTGGTAGAATTAAAACATTTTTGAAAGAACTAAAAGGACTTAGGTGTTATAAAGTCATGCCAGAATAACTGACCACACTGTTCTCTAAAAAGGCCAACTGGCAAAGGTTAACTTTTTCTACTTCCCACTACTACTACTGCTCTTTACGCTTAGTTAAGCCCTGTTAAAACTCAACCACCCGCGGGACATCTGGCTACTTCGCCGACCTTTACAAACACAGCTAAGCAAATAGGCAAACTCCTCAGTTAAAGTGTATAGTCATGCCAGTTCACCAATACAGTGTCTGGGAGTTTCAGTTGTGCATCAAACTCCAAAAAAACTGTCTCTTAATCCCTAGATCCATTTCAGTAACATATGTAGTCAAAAACACAGTATTCCATGATAAAATGGTGATAAAATGAAAAAAAAAACAAAAAAAAACTATGATCACAGATGCTCTTTCATGCTTTCATCTGTAAAAAAAAAAGACTCCTCATTTCACAGCAGACGCCATTATCCCTCTACACCGGAGATCCTGAGATGGTAGCCGTTTGAAACCAGTGGGTTTAGACTTTTCATTGGCATTAATGGTGATATGACACAAATTCCACTGGTATTACAAATTTTTGGGCACCAAATGTATCAATCCTTTATTGTGTTAGTATTTAGCATAAAGCACTAAATAAACAGGTATGTGCTCAATGAAATTGAGAAGTTAAAGCAAATCTGATCTGACAACCCACATGTTAATGCCCTCACTCACCAGTATTGCTGCTGCTGCTGGTATGGAGTCTAGGAGGTAGGGTGGTGCAAGGCCTCCTGTCCAGAGATGGGGGGCCATTTGCGGAGGTAGCAGGGAGGGGAGGAGTGGTGAGCGACAGAGATGTAGGACTGAGAAGGAGGGCACTCTCCTGGTCCTGCTGGAGGACGTGGAGGGTCAAGCGAGAATGACGGGCTGACAGGAGGTACAAGAAGGCTGTGTCGCCATTCTGATGAACCCCATATGAGGCCAGAGAGCGCTGGTCGTGGCACAGACACTGGCCGATCACCCAGCGCTGCACCCGTGGGTGAAAGCCATACTCAAGAAACATCTGAGGTGGTAGAAAACCAAGAAAAAAGGCAAATGAGATTTCTGATTTTGGGTTAAAAGAATAAAACTGACCCATCTTGATTCTATTAAGGACAAACGAAGACTAGAAGCATTCTTGAGACTAACCTGCTGTTTCAGGGCTGCAGTAGTCATATGTGGGAAAACTTTCACAGTGACGCAACAGGATGACGAAGAATCCTCAACTACAACGGCCAAGCTGTCAGATAGAATGAAACACCAGCTATTAGCCACATAGTTTGTATCAATTATTGATCACCAGTCATATTTTTACAATGTTAAAAGCAGAGTTAATAATAATGCTCCTACGTGATTTCAGTGTCTTCATAGTCTCTGGCAGAGGGCTGAATCTTGAGTGCGGCATGTTGTCGGGCAAGCGTGGCAGCAAAGACAGAAGCAGACTGCATGTCACCTGCTTCTATGGCCCGGGTCAGATCTATGCAGGTTTCCTCTACGGATGGATACACACATACAGCACACACACACACACACACGAAAAAGGATACACAAACAAGCCCACACAGGTGAACATATGAGCAAAGTGTGTGCAGAGGATGTTGCCATACCTCTAAACAGCAACTAGTGGGCCAATAATGATTCAATGAGGGGATAAAATGAGCGAAGGATGAGTGAATTAGTTACATCACATCTTTGAACAATGTCAGATAATATTTTATATATTGGCAGGGAGACATTTAGTGTACACACCTGTTCGTTGCAAGGCCATGGTGTTCTGGAGGTTGAGTCCGTCCAGGGGGCGCTGTTGACCGTTTTCCTGCGGGGCGACTGCCAATGAGAAATGTTGAAAACCAGAAGAAAACGCATTAAAACAAGTAGAAAACCGACAACAAGAAACATTCAACTTCTCACATTCTATCTAATTGTGCTCTGTCTGTAGCTGCTGACTGAAATCTAAAACTCTTCGTCTAAATTTAATAGCGTTACATCATGTAGATACCTTTAGTAAAACAGACAGCACAATAGTGGATAACAAGGTGAATATTTCCCTCTGATCTGGGATGTGTTTTTGTCATCAGAATGACACAGTGAGCACTGCTAGCTCATTTATCTAATGCATCATCATAGAGGAAGCAGAGCAGTATACAGATGTAGGTTACACCAGAACTACAGGGACTGTAGCTTCATAATCCATTTAGTTGTTAAACTGAGATCTGTTAACAAAAAGGCTTCTGTGTTTGCTGCCACAGGGATAATGTGTCTGTTATGCCAGCACTTCCAAGACTGATTCCACAAACTTTTTGGTTTGTAAGCCATGCAGGCAAGTCAGTCCAGAAAAATACACAATTCAGCCTCTTGTACAGAAATTTAGGCCTGAAAGCATAAATCTATGAAGCTGCCCAGACTAATCATTCTTCTACATATTCCTGAAGTATCCCTTTATGCGTGCCTTAGCTCTATTCCTGACGTCTCTTCTTCTTCAGAGACGTTCTTATGTCAGCTTTACTATGTTAAGTTAGTTGAAAAATATTAGTCTGAGTTTGTGTTATACTCACAGCTGCCAACTTATAGTCGTCGATAGTTCTTAACTGCACAATTTTTGTATAAATACCAATATGGCGTCCAAAATGGTCGCAAAAGCTGTTTTATTAAAACCATTTTTTTTATCTTTCTACAATAAGTAAGCAAAAACCAATCTACTGAAATTCCCTCTGAAGCCAAAATATGAAGCTCAGTTACAGCAGTTGAGACTGACAACAGTGATGTTAACAAGCATTGAGCACAGCAATGAAAAGCTCTTTTATTTGCATGAACAAATCAATACGCTAAGCTCAATTAGCACAAACTAAGTTCACTACAGGGCAAACAAAGTCCACCAACTGAGAATACACAACAGACAAGAGTCTGTTACAAAGTACCTTTTTCTTAATCTTTTTGCTGTGGTTGTTATCTATAAGAACAGTGAGTACTTGGCTGCAAGGAAGACTGACCTCTCTGTGCTTCTCTTAATGAAGACATCACCACGGTAGCCCACTCCTGGGCCTCGGTCTCGCAGCGGAAGTTAAAGCTGATGCGGTCATGTGGTGGCGCCACTAAGCTCAGCTCGTGGCACTTTGGTGACTTCACTTCATAGTTTACTGTCCCCAGATCAAACTCAGCGATGGTCTGAGAAAAGAGGAAGAGAGAAATCTGAGGGGTGCCTTGATGATTAATACAGCAAAGTTTTCAGATTTGTATGCATTTTTCTTTTAATATATATTAATTGTACTGATAAATTATTGCGCCGGTGTTTGGAAATGTATATTATTGCCTATTTATCGGTACTGGTGAAATACTAGCCGGTATGTAGAGACAATAATATGAAGCCAAATTGCCTTCATTGACTTAACAAGCACAGTATTTACAAACTGTGGTCTACCAATAAACACAGAGAAAAAGAAGAAGAAGAAGAAGAGCCACACATTGTAGACTAGAGAGCCAAAATGTCATTGCAGGTGAGGACATTTTTTCAAGGTTCCAGAGGAAAACAAGACAATTGCAATTTTCTATTCATGTTCCACAAGTTTTAAAACAACAAATCTTATTAAAGATATGGAATATTAAATCATCCATCTTTAATCACTACACCATAGCCTTTCTTACTCTCAGATGTGCATAAACTACAGGTCACTTCTTTTTAAAATACTGTTCTTCTTATTGGTGTTGGCTGAAAAAGAAAATATCGATATTTGGTTTTGTATTTAGTTTTTTCTTGTGAAACACTTATCAGTTTAACCTCCTCAGCCCTGCAAAAAAAAAAAAAAAAAAAATTTGAATATGCCTTTATTTACAACTTGTAATGAGAGGTCATGCACAGACGTTGCTTCGTATTACAAGCAATGCTAAATATACCAACTGGGCTAAGTGGGCAACTGCTCCATGGCCCTCAACCTCACGTCTCCAGATTAATGCCATAGTGTCTGAGGTTGTTCTAAGATAGTTTGATAATATGCACCAAAAAGAGCATTGTAACACAATCTTAAAGCCCTGTCTTTTAGAGGCATAATTAATACCTGTATTATTTCACTTGACATTACGCTATGAGTTGCATAATCCTGAATAAACAAACAATGCTGAAGCAAATTACCCAAATTAATGGACACACAGCAAACCTTGGACCAGAAGAGACACAGCAGATATGAATGGAAACATATCTGCTTCTCTTGGCTGATACCGATAAGATCACTGATAATTTTACATCTTTGTATTTTTAAAATCAAGTTTCATAACCTGTAGTTTATTCACACCAAAGCAAAGAAGGCTGAAGACAAGGAAGCAATATAGCTCTGTATTATCGGTTCAAATTTCACTGATATAGATAAATACCAGATGATATGAATCCCCAAAAATTGAGCTGATAATTTATCAGTCTGATATATATTGTGCATCCCTACAAAAAATAGTCAGGCACAGGTATGTTTAAAGGTAACAGGTCACAAAAATAATGCACAGAAAGTGAGCTTGAGGTCCACAGCTTGAAGGGTAACTCCACCAATTTTACACATGGAAAGGTCTGTTTACATTGCCTCCAGTGATGTCAATCAGTGGCTAAGTTGCGTTGTGGGTAATGTAGGCAGCAAGTTTTGAAAAGTAAGAACAATGCGTGGAATAAAAAAATTGATATCTCTGCTTCTGCTTTATCGATTTTGATCATTTGTTTTAAAACTATCCATAATGAGTCCAGCAGTATTATAGTGGTGCAACGCCAGACCAGTGGATTGCTCATCAAAATTGGCATGAGTGACATCAGTGGAGGCAATCAGGATAACAGATTACATGTAGCCTCCTCTGGAGCCACAAAAGGCTTGATACTACTTTTCCACATATGCAGTTGTGCTCCCCAAGACCTGTAAACACACTTTAAACATGTGAAATTGGTGGAGTTACCCTTTAATCTGGCCCTGACAAGAACCCAGTCAGTTTGGGAAACATTACTCTATTTGGTCCCCGTTAAAAAGATATCCCAACACATTTGATCTTTATACTGAGTATTGAGATATCTAGCATAAGAGAGTTTATCGCACACAAGCCCAACAACACCACCGCGGTGCCCTGAACTCACCACGCTCCGGCCAGTCCCGCTGCTGTCCTGGAGCGACAGCCGGAATTCCCCGGATTTCCCCGGGTCCATGCTGAGCTGCAGGCGGAGTGACTCATCACCTGCTCCCGGAAGACACAGCGGTCGAATACCAGAATGGCACACCGACACCCGAACCGACATGAGGACGGTCTGGCAGCCGAGTTGTGACTGCGAGGCCCCATAGTGATTGGGGAGGGCGGCGGCGGCGGCGGACTGGTCCGGTGTGAAGCCAGAAGTCCAACCGCCAGAACTCAGCGACATCCTGCCGACAGACTCATGTAGAAAACAACACTAACACACGGCTGCTCCGGGTTGTTGTTCACCTCCTGTCCCACGCTGTCACCTTTCTTACATCGTTACCTCGTCGCTGGTTGTTTAATATCCACACTGACAACAGGAAGCAAGTGCGAACAGCCTCACAACTATTTGGAGCGACTTCCAAAAAAAGTGTTGAGGTTTCACTTCTCTCTTCTTCCGTTTTCGTAACAGCGTCGTTTCAGGCAGGTTTAGCGTTTCCGCTCGGCTGCGAAGCGATAACAACAATCTTCGGGATGTCCCATAGCTTTCTGACAACAAGGTTGTTGACAATAGTTTGATTCTGGTGACGCTGAGTGTGTTGTTGTTGCGTATGCTTTCACTTCGTAGTGCGCATGCGTCGCGTGTGGGGTGACGTATACCGTTGTAATATTCATGAAGGTTGCTGCTGCTTTAAATGATTGATGAATGATTAGCTTGGTTAGCATGTTAGCTTTAGGTCATCATGCTGTCCCTCAGAGGAGTTTTTTAAACATGTGGCTGCAGAAGTCATTTGGTATCATCTACAGTACGTGTGTGTGTGTGTGTGTGCACATATTTTACCACAAAGGGGCAGCAAAGCATCCCAAATACACAAAGATCTAGGCCAGCTGTATATCTTCCCTTTTTCCTCCTAATAATTCTGCTGACATCTGTTTTTGACATCTTCATAACAACATTTGACAAGACATTCAATCAGCTAAAAAAAAAAAGTGCTCACAAAAATATAAAGCAATTAAAATGATCACAACATGCATATATGCACAGTATATATACTGTGATGGAATGTAACTAAGTACATTTACTCAAGTACTGTGCAATTTTGAGGTCGTTTGCTTGATTTTTTCCATTTTCTGCCGCTTTTTACTCCACTCCACTACATTTTGGAGGCAAATATTGTGCTTTTACTACTTTTATTTAATAACTTTAGTTACTAGTTACATTGCATACTGCATACTGCAGGCTGCATTTTCATTTGAAATTAAGCTATTTCATCGGCAATCAAATTTAAAAAACAAAAAACAAAACACTGATTCTGATAATCAGATAAAATACTGAATACTGGAACCGATAATTGGCCCGGTGGATAATTGGTTGAACCACAGTAGGTATAAATGTAAATGTAGGTCATTTACTTGTACTTTTCATACTTAAATACATTTATTACGAGAAAAATTACTTTGGATATTTAAGTATCCTAAAGTACTTCTACTACATGCTCAAGTACAATTCATAGAGTGTGACTTTCACTTTCACAAAAGTAATATTTTTACACGATATCTTTACTTTCACTTAAGTATTTGTACTTCAGACATTTGTTTATCTTCACAAAGTCATCTGTCAGACAAACAAAAGGCATATAATGGTAATTCTGTCATTAGCAAAATATATAATTTGTTTTTACAGCAGATAATTTGACCAGTCACAGGATATTAATGATGGCTCTATTCCAATCTGGTGTCTCATGATATGTGTGTCAACATGCTCAGTAGTTGCACCCTTAAAACCAAAGCAGCTAAATTGAATTTAGTTAACTCATTGATTTTATTATTTACCTGTGCATTCCCTTAATTGTCTTGTATCTTGCACTGAGGAACCAGTCAATTATCCTTGCAATGCAGTTGACTTCATGATTGTATCATCAGCTAAGTAGCTACATGATGGGAACTACACTGTGCATTGTTGCAGTATGATGTTGGTGTAAGGATGCTGAGGATATATAAACATCATAAATTATGTGAGATTAACACGACCCAGATGGGACTTGAACCCACAATCCCCAGCTCCGGAGGCTGATGCCTTATCCATTAGGCCACTGGGCCACAACAGCCTTATTGATACAATGTTGAATTACTGTGCCCATGTCTGTGGACCGGGCCTATTTACACACAGTACATGGTTCAAGGTTAATTTATTTTTCAATCTACAACACAGGGTTACTCAAGTTGTAGTCCCTACAGTACAGTCTGTAAGTATAATCTTTATGTCCCAAAGCAGAGCCTTTTCTATTTTTGTAAACACTGAATTCTGTGTTTGGTTTTGTGAATCACTCAGGTTCGAGGAGGAACTACTTAAACTGCAATCTAAATGCCCTTTGTTCAAAATGAGTTTCTACACCAACAGGAAATATTTTTAAATAAATTTCCCAGCTGACCACTGACTTCCCAATTGACAGTATTGATAGTTTCACAATGATGGCTTGTGAGACGTGACTGTCAAGTTTTGGTCTGTGAAACAAAAAAATGAAGCGGACGTTTCTTTCATTATCAGTAGGAAATGCAATGCTTTAAGATAGTTTCTGAATTGAATGAATTAAAACAAGTTTTAGCAAGAAATGTATGTTTTCTTTTCATATCTATAATCTATATAGGCAGAATAAAATGTAAAATCTCACAATTTATGAGCCAGTATTGTGAAAATCCTACATTATGCGCTGTGGACCAGTGGAGCTATCACACATTTTGATGTGAGACTGGTTGGCTTTTTTAAGAAAGAGGGTCAACCAAACATGGTTAGTGAATGTATCAGCCCACTCACCCTGTGGGTCACGAATTACGAGGCAGTTAACAAAATATACTGTAGCATGTAAGGGCAGTGATTCAGACCATAAAACTTAGCTGTTAATCATTGTGCAAGCAGGGTTTTCTCAATCAATACCAGATGCCTCAGGACTCTCACGTCCCACAATAACAAGGGAATATCCTCTTTAAACTCGACAGCAGATAGTAAGACCATGCTTTTATTTCTATGAATGAAAGTTGCTCTTTAAAGATGCATAGGACATGATTCTTGCTTGTACTGTCGCGATAAGTCAAACATTTCATTCACCAAGTGTAACAAAGCAGGTAGTCTGGCAGGTCACTTCATATTGTAACTGAACCAGTTGTCCTCTGTGGCTCCATTCACAGTGGCGAGACGAAAAGATGAAGCCATTCAATCAGGTGCTGATGAGAACATGATGTCATAGTTTGAAGAGGAGGACGCACGCACTCATCGGAGGCAGCACTGTGATTAATACAACACATCTTGAGCAGGGACAATGTGGCGGCCGGACCTAGTAGTGTATTTTTTGGATCAAATGTGGCGATTTGGTAAGTTTGAAGCTGGAATGATTCAAGGACCATATACTAAAAGGTTTAATATGTAAGAATCCTGAATTATAATGTAGCAACAACTGGATGCCCCCTGCCCCCCATGTTTGAAACAAAAGTGCCCTCTAGGGTGCCCTTCCAATAGAAAAAACATAATAAAGTGCCCCCTTGGCTGCCTTTCTAGTGGAGAAACCATAATAAAGTAGGCTCTAGGATGCCCTTCCAGTGGAAAAAAGTGATACAGGGCCTTCTAGGGTGCCCTTTCTGTGGACAAAACATGGTGAAGTGCCTTCTAAGGTGCCCCTCCAGCAGAAAAAAAAATGATAAAGTGGCCTCGAGGCTGCCCTTCCAGCGAACCCAAAAATAATAAAGTGAGGGTGCCCTTCCAGTTCACTTTTAATGTATCATGAGTTTCTGCAACACTGCACACAGATGGTGCCCTTTTTTTTTTCCACCCCTGCCCCTTAAACATCCTGAGTCTGCCACTGCCTTAGTGTAACATAGTTTGTCTATGACTGAGTTCAAGGTCTAAAGAAAGAGAGAAGCCAACTTTTATCAAAGGTCTGTAACTGAGCATGTTTACAATTATTTGTCTCTAAATCTATTAATAAGCAGCACCAACAAGTCCATATTTTGCCCACAAAACAGGGATGAACTGAACTGCTTCTGAATGTGTTTTCTGCATTTTTGCACAGCACCACATGCGTCCGTGACGCCGACAAATCACACAGCGTTTTCAAATAAGGGCTCCCTTTCAAAAATCGAATTACCTTCATCCATTAAGGATTCCTTCATGTTGCCATGTGATTACACATCCTCAGGTAGTTTTCTTCTCATTATTGCAGGGCTCTGCGTCATACCATCTGATCTCAGTCCATGACAAAATTATGGCCGCCTTAATGTGTGGAGGAGAACCAGAGTGCTGCCCTAAGGGTGGAGCTGTGTACAGGCACGTACACACATGGACACACACACATACAACCTTTTACATCACACGCTCAGTAGGGATTAGAGTATAGATGATTATATTCTATGTAGGAAAAGTTTCTTTCAACTGGGTCATAAAGATTCACCCACTTAAAATACA
Organism: Pagrus major; assembly: GCF_040436345.1. NCBI lineage: Eukaryota > Metazoa > Chordata > Actinopteri > Spariformes > Sparidae > Pagrus > Pagrus major. The sequence goes on from NC_133233.1 coordinate 14,580,794, forward strand.
TATTGCAAGGAAACATCAAGATGAGTGTCATATTGTGTGATCTGAAATCACTGATGTTACCTTTAAAGCTGTATTCTTCTAAGTGTTATATAGCTCTATATTTCAACAGTAAACAATGTTATAGAGTGTTTGGTTGGTAACACGTGTCTCTCTTCCCGCTGGCTCATGTAGCAAAAGAGAAAAGAAATTGGCCACGGTCACACAGACGCAAATGCAGGCGAATTAGAATCCCTGCCCACTTTAACCAATCAGGACAGAGAACTTCATGAAGAAGCTTTCCTGTCTGCTCGTCAACACGTAGGGAGCAGGATCCTCCCCCGTACACGCCAAGTGAAGAAAAGAAAGAGGCAAAGAGGAGTGCCTAAAAATAAAAGAAAGCAGTCGTGTGAGTGTGGTGACGTCAGGAAGGGAAGACGATGACGAATCTTACAGCAGCTGTAATCTGTTAATTATTTTAATTACAGACATTGTAGAACAGCACATTTTCACTAGTGGAGGGCATTTTTGAAGAGGATCTTGAAGAAAAGATTTCAATAATTCATTGATTATCAAAACTATGACTTTTCTGCCGATCGACCAATTGATTAATTGACTAACCCTTGGTCTTCTCCTACAAACCTGTCGACCAAAGGTGTAAAAAAACTCTTGTATGATAGTAAAGTGAATATTTACAGAATGTTTCACTGTTTTCTGTCATTTCATGGAGAAAATAATCAACAGATTAATCTATGATAAAAAAAAGAAAGTACGGTGTGCAGGAGGTTCCTTGTTTTGACTATAAGACAAAGAAAAGCAGCACATTTCATAAAGTTGGAACCGGCCAATGTTTGGATGTTTTTGCTTGAAGCCAGTGCACTAGTCTCAACACTTGAATGAGTCAAAAAGTCACAAAAACCCCCAACAAAAATTCTACGTGAAAGGACTGAAGTTATTTATTTAACTCCTGGCTGTCTGATATATTAACTTTAAGCTGCATGGACATATTTTGAGCTGCACTGTCACATAGTATCGTGACCTTTACAAACATCGCTTTAGTCCCAGAGGCAACTTTTACACCTGAGTACATTTGACTGAGCCAACTTCTCCTCACATTGGCCTTTCACATGTGATTCATCGCTGTAACCTCTCAGTGCTTGGTGGCAACGTGTGAACTCAAAGCTGTGAATTTAAAGCTCTCATTCCTTCCTGAAAACCTGTTATTCAGAGGTGATTTTTATTAAGAAAGTTCTGGTGACAAGACCAGCCTGTTCATGAACACACCGAAGTTTGTGTCCTGCCCTGTCCCTTGTAATCAAGCTGATTGATGAAAGGCTCATCAAAAAACGCCCACCACAGTTCCGGGTCACTGTCTGACAGGCCCACTTGAGGTGCTGGGTCTCCCCATGTTCACTAATTTAAAGTTGTCCGCGTGTCATTGACTGCCTGATGGACTGCTCTGCTACGTGACAGACGTAAGGAAAACTCCAAAACCTCCTTTCTCAAAGGGAGGAGTGGGAGGAGGAGGAGATGAAGAGGAGGGGGGTAGATGCATCCTGGAGTCTGGGATCACAATGTGTGACTGACGTTCATGATTCATCATCCGAGCAGCGTGGATATATAAGGTGGAGCACACCTGCTCAATGATAACGACTTCAGACCTCCTGACAACTGACCTCAGCCGTTTACCAAAGTTCAGGGTAAGGAGCTGCTGCTTGTGGGTTTATATTACAGATGTATTTATTTTCTTTTTCAGATCCACTGTTTTAAATGCACTAGATTGAGGATATGTGTTAGGACTTTTATGAGAAAAGTATGAGCTTGAAATGGTCATAATAGTGTGTTTTTCAAATCCGAGCTAATTTATTTTATACCATAATATTCCTGCATGAGCTTCTGCTGCTTAGTAATGGGGTTTAAATGACTTAATCCTATTTCATGGGAGGTTTTTTCATCTCTTATAGCCTAAATTATGCCTAAATACAGCTTTTCTGTTATATTCAAAAGTGATTTTTAATACTCTTACCTGACTTACATATATTTTTGATGTCTAATTCTATCTGTGTAAGCTTTCCTGTGTGAGTGATACTTTACTGACCTCTCATTCAGTGCCTTGAGCGACTCACACAGCATGCTGCCCGGGAGAGCGACTGATGTCCGGCAGTGCGTCCTCCTGACGAGCCGCTGGCTGCCTGCAGCTCTGGCTCTGCTCCTCCTCCTCTCCTGCAGCCTCAGCAGCGCTCACAGCACCACGGTGGAGCACGACTTCCACATTGTTCACAATGTCGACAACAGAAGTAAGGCTTGGTTTTTATTTGTAACCTTTTAACCTAGCATTATTGTGTAAATTGCAGAATTTGTTGAAGTAGTTTAAGGAGATTTTGGTTCGATTCATGGTCTGTTTTTGACTCTTGATGGTGAGTTCAGTGACCTCCTCTTATTTTCTGTTGTTCTTTTTCCCATTGGAATTTATTGTAAGATACCTGAAAACGCCTAAATACTTTTTACCATTAGATTTAAATCCTAGAAATGGAGTATGTTGATACAGTCTGAAAACCCTCTCTGAGCCTAAATGGGGCTGAGACTGTATTTAAGTATAAGCTAGTTGTTTCAAAAGACTTCTATTCAGCTCAAAATGAGGAATATCCTCGATCAATAACTTGTGTTACACCAAAAGTGCTGCAAATAGCTATTCATTTCAAGAATGTCACTTTGTATTAGAAAGTAGTGGGGACGTAAAAGCTCAGATGAAAAAGACATTTTCTTTAACTCATCTATTGTCCATTAAAGAATAACTGTTTTCCTGCACGTCATTCACAGCGTGCTTTTGGTCCTCAGTCAAAAAGCGTTTGGTTTCAACTGCAGCTGTTGATGGAGAGCAAAGCATTTGTTCTCGTTTGTTATTTGACATTTCTTGCTGCAAGCTATTTTATAGACCATTTTTAAGAAATGATGCTTTTAAAACCTATTAAACTTTATAATACTAGTGTAAGACATAAGTAAGGTGTTTTATCTGTACTCTATATATGATGATGAATGACTTCAAAGAAAACTTAACACAATAAATGTAACACTATGTTTATAGAAGTCAGTGTCACTTCAGCGCATCTTTTATTTTCATTGAAATGAATGCGTGGAAGATTAAAGGTGCACTACGTAGTTTTGGGGAAGTAATTTTAATCGCATTTTCATTGGTTGATTTTCATGACTGAATAAACTGAAAAAACAAATTCTCCTTAAAGGACTCCTTAATTTCATTCTGTTATATATATATATATATATATATATATATATATATATATATATATATATATATATATACATATATACATATATACATATATATACATATATATATATATATATATATATATATATATATATATATATATATATACATATATATATATGTATATATATATATGTATATACACACAATACATTATACTGTAAATATTGCCTTTGTGTGTTGTTTGAATTCATTTTCCAAAACTACATAATGCACCTTTAAATACATTGAAAATCAACAAATATTTTCTCTCCATGTAGTTCCTGAACGCAACAAATCAGAATAGGGAATCAGTGATGTTCATATTGGCAACAGTGTGAAGACAAGAGACTTTACAAACACTAAAAAAACTGAAACTGGAGATGTTTTAGGTTAGAGTGATTGTTTTTTGGTTTCCTATATAAAATCAGAATACTGTTTTGCTCCTTCTTTCACCACTAAAGCATCATAAAATTATTGTTTTCTGGCATTATGTTGGTCTTGTGATCATAGTAATCACCGTCACTGCCACTAATGTACTCGTGTGCTGTCCAGGTCCAGAGATAGACCCGTTCTGGTACGTGGGACGTGGGGTGAGACCCATAGGACGCTTCGGGAAGAGGCACAGTAGCGTGGAGTCTCTGGGCAGCGAGGGGATGCAGCCTGTGGTCAGGACGTTGGCGCTGCTGCTCAACAGCATCAGAAACAAGGAGAATCTTGGGAACATGGATGTGGAGGACAGGGATTGGTTACCGTGACGGCATACATCCTCCTCTTCATCCACGAACGTCTTCATTTTTTATCCTGACTGAGGTTATGTACCCCTTTTGCTCTTCACTGTATTTCTGTCTGTTATGAGGCCTTGGTTGACCCATGAAATCACTCTCCAAATGTATCTGTACATAAAATATGCATTCTATATTGATTAATAAACCAGGATGTTATGATCTGTGTGTCTTTGTCGTACTTGCAGGTGTACAACAAATATTGTCTGTCAAACGAGAAAGTTTTCAGTTTGCAAATTTTATTCATTTCATAATACATTTGTATTTCTCAGAGTACTGTGGCACATAGAGAATCTGTATTTTTTGCTTGTTAATATTTTCCCCAACATGTCATATGGATTGCAACAAACAATTGCACATAAAAGTGAGTGGCCCTCCCGTGGAGCTGCGCACAGGGAGCCTCATTGTAGTCATTCACACTGGATTTAAACAGGAACAAAAGTAGGATTTTTGTTTTTAGCTCTGTGTGAATCTCATCATTTATCTGAGTATCTGGGACACAGTTACAGTATTAAATTAGACTTCCTGTGTGAATCCAGCCCTACAAGTCATGACAGTTATACACAGCCTCTTGCACACGACACTGAAAGATTGGTCAACTATGATTGGGCAATACACACATTATTCTATATCATATCCATCTTTTCACACATATACATATATTAACAAATTCTGTGATGATATAATATTATTCTTTTTTTTTTACATTAGAAAAATACAGGACACTGATGATTGGACCCTTGTGGCTGTGCTTCTCATGGGAACATCGATTTTGATAAAACCAGAAGCATGCTTTTTTTTTATACATCGACACCTTTGCAGAACAAGATTGACAAAAGTACAGGATCAGTGTGCAAAAACCAGAGATGTGAAAGGCTGGGATGAAAAGGTCACTAATAGAAGGGGCAGAGCATTCATTCAGAAGATCATCACACCTTTTTTTAGTTCAAGCAGTCCATCAGGAAATCCGACTCTGTTCCTTTAATGCATGGCTAACTGAGATTCGGTTGTAAGTGGTCACAGAGTGAAGAAAAAGAACCCAAAAAATGAAAGGCAGTATTCTCAAATCGAGTGTTTAAGGAGCACAAACACGCTCCCAAATGCCTGCTGTCGCCCGTGCTTCTGTAACATTTACCATCGTCATTACTCGCAAAATATCAAATGGTAAATGCAGGCATACACTGAAAGCACTTTGAGTCACCACACGTGAGAGAGTCTGATAGGACTGACTGAGGAGGGCTCCTTTGAGGAGAGAATAAAGCCTTCAATTTGCAACAATACTTCCATCAGTGGTATTGCATAAAAACGTTCAGTAAAGTACAAAAATAAATTGCTTGTAACAAAATCATGATTTCATGGCATTTGTTATACATAGCCCGTCAGACTTCATTATGTAAAAATCTTTACAGGATTTTTCTGAATGCAACAGAAAAGTTCAGACATGACCCAGCGAAGGGGAAACATGAAAAACACCTTGTTGTTCAAATTAAAGGCCACGACGTTTCGAAAGTAAACGAAGAGGAAAGAAAATGACTTTGGGTTGAAGAATACTGCATGAGGGAAGGTTGTCAGACCAAAACCTGAACATCAAACCTGTGGAGACTTGTTGAGCTGAGTTTGTCTGACATTAATCAAACCTTATTTTGACTCACTGCAATGTGTAAAAGCCCACAGCTTCCACATTAAGGCTGTAGTGCGTGCGTCTACAGTTATTTTCAGCATTTCCTTCTCTAAATAATCGGTAGAGCACTTCCCTGTTAAATCACTACAGTTTAGACATTTTGGAAATACACTTATTGACTTTCTTGTTGAGACTTAAATGGAAAAACTGATACCACTCTGTTGCCTGTACTCTAAATATGAATCTAACACCAGCAACAAGTTTACGTTGGTTTAGATTAGATTAAATGAGAAAATTGATCCCACTCTTGTGTCTGACGCTAAATTTGAAGCTATATCACCGGCCACTGGCTAGCTTAGCTTAGTTTAGCTTAGATAAAATGATAAGAATTGATCCCACTCTTGTGTCTGACGCTAAATATGAAATTAACACAGGAAATCCAGCTAGTTTATCTTAGATTAAATTAGAAAATTGATCCCACTCTTGTGCTTGACGCTAAATATGAAGCTATACCACCGGCAACTGGCTACTTTAGCTTAGTTTAGCTTTGATTAAATGAGAAAATTGATCCCACTCATGTCACATGCTAAATATGAACACTGGAAATCCAGCTAGTTTAGCTTAGTTTAGCTTAGATTAACAGAGACAATTGATACTACTCTTGTGTCTGATGCTAAAAATGAAGCTAACACCGGCAGCTGCTACCTTAGCTTAGCTTAAAGACTGAAATGAGGGGGAAACAGCCGTCAGCTGTCATTTTCTTCTGTTTAAACAACATAAACCATCTTTATTGGTGAGCTTTAGAGGTGCTGCTACGCTAATATTTTTAAAGATGCTAAATATAAAGCTACCACCGGCAGTCAGCTCGCTTAGCTTAGCTTAAGGACTGAATTGCAGGGAAAACAGCTAGCCTGGATATGTCTGAAGGGAAGAAAATCTTTTTCTATGTTTTAAAGAAAACATAACATGTTAATTGTGAGCTTCAGATTTGCTGCAAAGCTAATTTTTTAAACCTTTTAAAGAGAGTCAGGCTAGTTGTTTCCCCTGTTTTTCAGTCTTGATGCGTATCCAAGATACCATGCTACATATTTACAGTAGGTACAGATGTGCAAACTCCCTCTGTAAATCTCAGCAAAAAAGTCAATATTTCCCAAAATATCAAACTATTCTTTTAACTGTTTGGCTGTTTACAAAGAATGACAGATTTCTGTGCTTTGTGCTCCATTGTTGCCACCTTGCAATTTGGCAGTGGCAGGAAGGAAGGAAAAAAAATGTTTTGGTCCTGATACGTGCACATCTTAACACTATTTTCTGGCAATTGATTTTCTTTTTTTTTTTTTTTTTTTAAATGGTTGAAATGTCTAAGGTGTTACAATCATTCCCCAGATGAGGATTACCATCTGATAGCTGTGTGTGTGTGAAAAAGGACAATCATCCAAAAAAAGTTCTGCGGGGGCTTCAGTATGATAGCAATCCTCATGACATTTCATTTGGTGAGAAAGGAGATGCAGTATAAAACACGGCTCAGCCTCTTTTCGGGACACTGAATCACAGAAAGTTTAACATGATTTTTCCACGTCGTCATTGTACAGTAGATCACAATACTCTTGCAAACAGATAGAAAAAGGAAATGGGAGTCATTTTTGTCTGTACAGATATTCTTTTTCCAGTTGGGTCACGAGGAGTGTTTGCAGATTGTTAAGGCAGAGACACTGACTGTCGAGTCATCCTTGCTTGATGTTGTGTGCGCGGTGAGGAGGAGAAAATGGAGGATAAATTGGTAAAAAGAGTAAAGCGCCAGTAATGTCTTCTGTGAGGCATTTGCCTGACGCTGTACCCTGCCGGGCTGAGGGCTGAGTGCTTGGTGAGTCACACAGGGCAGGTGTTGGCCCCTGCTTGGCCTGGAGCTGGAGGCGGACACTGGGTCAAGGCACTGGATGAGAGGGGGCCCCCCCGTCCCTGGGGCTCTGCAGTGGCCCTGAGGGACTCGTTGTGCTGCTGACTGTCACTATGGCCGAAACACTTTCACCTGCTGCTCTGGCTCCAGCTTTTCTGAAACGCAAAAACCCACAGCATTACGCACAGCATAGCATTTTACGTTCTGGCTACATTGAATACGTACTGTATGCAGACAGTTTGTGAAGCACACTGCTCTCAAGCCTGGTGGAGCTAGTTGCACTGATTACAGGTGAAGCGAAGTAGCAGCCACACAATGACCGGTCTTCATATTAATGAACGTTATATTAAGGTACTAATGATAAGCATTATAAGATGCTTATAAGCAGATACAAGGGCCTTATTACCCATTACTAAGTTAATTCAAGGTTATGTAGAGCGTTTTACAAAGAAATATCCAACAAAAAGTTTGGGTTGTCCAGAAAAAGAGAAACTACTAATAACATGTAATGCAGACGACAACTGACTTGTCCTCCCGAGTTGTAGTTTTTGAGCGCACCGTATGATGGACTGATAAAAAAAGGACGCTCTCAGCTGGAATCAATGACATGATTACATGTCTTGATCACTGATTTTGCCCCATTGTCCTGTCTGCTGTCTGTCTTTGGAGCCGTGCTGAAAAAGCCACCCTGAATCAGAGCTATTGTGTGGACGCCGGCGAAGAAAAAAACGAGACAAACACGGACATAAAGAAAGCCCCAACAGAAAAAAGGCCATTCACTGACATGAAAAGGAACAGACTTCTTGTTGGTTGATAAAACGAGCCTTATCCTCCTGCGTGTGTGTTTCCATTTGGCTGCTTTACATCTAATGGAGCTTTTCAGTTACTTAGTCCCTTTTTCTGGCAGATGAATTCAATTTTACATCCATTCAGCGGCCGATCTCTTCTTTTGGGACAAAGCGCAAAATGTGTGATGTTAACTAAAGGTGAATGAAAGTGTACCCTCATCAATGTCTCACTCTCCATCGCTAGCTGTCTTTGTTTCACACACTAACACTGTCTATTTGTACATTAGCAGTGTTTGTGATTAGGAGAGAGTATGACATGTACCGTGTAAGTCAGCACGGGTTAGCAGACTCACTTTACTTTTGATTAACCTGTTAATGACTGATAAGTAGAGGGATGTACAGGAGGTTGAACATCACAGCGGTAAATATATTCAACAGGAACAGTTTTGATCATTTAGTCAGCTTTTTAAAGATTGAAATATGGATTGGTGATTTCTCTGTTTCAGGAAAAAAACGATATTATTTTGTAATGACTTAAAATATTGTCCATCTCTGTAGCTGGCCTATGTAATTGATAGATATATAGATATAGTTTGAGGATAGGTTTAGGAATGGATCTGGAAATTTCTTTTGAATTGAGGGAAAAAAAACCTGTTTGGTACCTTTCAGTGGAGGGGCTGGAAGCTTCCTCCTCTGATGGCGCGATGAGTCCAGGGTTTGAGGCTGTAACCAGGGTTCTCATATATTATACACTTCATTCACATTTAAAATTAATGAATCATCCTGACTTCGAGCTGCTATGTGTTCTCATATTCTCACTTTAGCATCAGGTCAGTCACCTTTACCTTTGCCTTTGGCTTGTACTTGGAGAAGCGATTGCAGGCAGCCACATTCAACCCAGCTGTTTTCAGAGCCGATATCCTGGCCTCAATGTTTGATACCTTAAAGGGAGGAGCAGAGTTTTAAAAACACAGTCCAGTACAACATTCGTTATTAATTAAACTAATCACTGTTGACACTGGAGATAAGTCAGGGATGTGCAAGGCTTTGTAGAGAACAAGACAGCTGCGGAGAAAAGCCGTCCAGCACCTGTAGTTCAGACTGCTGAACCTGAGCGGCTGCCGTGGCCACCTGGTCCTCCAGGAAGGCCAGCTCTGTGTCTGTGGTGCCACTGCTGATCCTGCGGGCACACTGCTCCAGGTCCCCCAGCGCCCCCTCCAGCCCGTACACAGCACCAGCAGTCAGGTACACCTGTACCGAGAGGCAGATAGACACATTCAGTTCCTAATATGACTGAATCTCAGCATTCTGAGGGGTAAAACTTACATTCTCCTCCATCTTGGTCAGCCTCTGGTCCAGCCTGCGGGTCTCGCAGTTGCTGGAGACGGGAGAAGCACTCATGGACTCTGACGGGGTGTAGCTGTCACCTCCTGCCTCACCGATCAACTCCTCTGTGGCGTTCAAAACCTTCAGCACCTCTGTGGTGATGCTGCAGAGAGAGGCCGCCGAGTACTTCTGCTTCATTTGAAGAACACACGCACGCACACACACACACACACACACACACACACACACACACACAAAATTCAGTAATCTACAGTGTAGATTCTACACGATACATACTGAGAGGCTTGATGTGAACAGCTTAAAAATAGTGAACGTTCATGATTAGATGTGAAATAAAAGAGGTTTTGGGCAAAAGGAATTTTGACATGTCAAAGATGTCTTTGTATTGTGTTGAAGAGATATCCAATGAAGTTAGCATGCTAACCAGCTAGCCCCGGGCCCGAAAACTTCTTTCTCCCAGCAATCCAAAGATCCTGTGGTCTGGCTAGCCGCACAGCTAATTGAGCTAACAAGCTAACAGTAGCTACAGTCATAGCTGTATTAAAAAAATACTGTCGGCAGCAGTTAACAGTTATTCTGGTGATATGCTGCTGCCCCTATTTGATTGAAGTCAAGGTGGTCAATTCTTTACATATTGCACTTCTAAAATCACAAAATGGACAAAACAATGGCTTAATGTAGCACAATGACATACAATATCTTTCATTCAGGAACCAAGGGGAAAACAAAGAGGCAAATGCAATTAAAAAACTGAAAGGTTTTTTATCTTATCTACACTTTGACCCCATGTGCTCAATAGTCTGTGAAAGAACACTGTGCAGGCGACACGTTCACACATATTTGTTGCTATAATCAGTTGTTTCATGAACATGCCTGTCTTCCATAAGCTCATGCATGTTCATTAAGCTGTCGGAAGAGCCAGAAGAAGGTGCAGAACAAACTAAGGGTCGTAGAAATAAAACATGTCGCCATTATTAGAAGAGCTTCTATTACTGCGCAGCTTTTCTCAAAAGTGGGCTGCAGGGGAGCAATTTGGAACCAGGAATTCAATTAGCGCTGGTTTCAAATTAAAAGCTTATATCCATGATTAAATGTTCATCACAGGTCATGCTGATGAAAAAACCTCTGGTGTCCTTCCCGTTTATAAATTGGTGCATGAGTTGTGGCAGTTTGTGTAATTTCCCTTTCCCCAATTCATTTGAGCTGAATGTGGAAATCCCTCTGAGTTGATTGGATATGGTTATTCAGATCACCTATTGTGTCTGGTGTGGAGACTGGTTACTAAATAATGACTGAGAGCAGCTAGGTACATTCCCCTCTTGGCCAGTTAGGGTCCACTGACTGCATCATTTCTTAAAGGCTTTAAACAGATGGGGAATTGGACGCTAGTGTGATCCTCATCTTAGCAGATGTTGTCAGCCAGAAACTCTGGTTTAGACCCTTTTGCGACTTCTTTTATGTATTTTGCTTTTGTGATTTCACACATTCTGGAGTCCTTCAAGTAGGCTGCTCTTTGTGCAAGGGCTTTTGCTTGCCTAACTATCGCCTGGCAACTGCACGCTTTATCTGTAGTTCATTATCATTCAAGAGTCTTTTGTACTTTATGCGTGAAATCACTGGATATCTTCAACTGTACATCGTGACGAGACGTTCTCCAGCCATGGTTGTGCAAGAAATGTGAAGTTCAACATGAAGTAAAGTTTCAGCAATGTCCATGTTTTGCAGAGACGCACATTGCTAACATTTACTCTGGTGACTGGGTTATATTTTTGGGAACTGGGGAAGTCTGAGGAAATCAATAGCACTGCATAAAAAATAATAATAAAAAAAAAACATATAAAAGCTTTGTTAATTAATTTTGGAATGAACGGACAAATCAGTTGGTGGAGAACTCCAACGACCATTTAAAGATGCCTTTGACGGACAAATGAAAACCTGTGTTAGTCATTGGGTTTACTGCCGCCATTAACTGGAGCAGCTTGTTTCCAAATTCAGGCTGTCTGGGACAAGTAATAATTCAATGCTGTAGACGCATGCCGATTTTTTTTTTTAATACATGAAAACACTGAACAAGAAAAGGAAAGGGCAGTGAAGAAAGACAGATGTTGTTCAATAATAAATGAATCACTGGCTGAAGCTTTGATCAGTGGGATCGGAGGTGTATTGATCCCATTCAGTGATCTTAAAAAGGATGAGAAGCAGATGGACGGTCCGAGATATTGACTCAGGGTTGGTCGATGGAGAAATGGATGTTTGGTGAGAGTCAGACGTTCTCGTCCACTCCAAAGAACCAGGTCATCACCACGCAGATCAAACAGTCTGACACACATACATGTCTCTCTGCTATTGACTATTTTATTTGGTTTAGAAGTAAAATCATATTAGTTCATAGCAGAAGGACATTTGTAAAATCAAGACTCAAATTTAAAACCCTTGTTCTTTAATATTCTAACATAACATATTATTATTATTGTTATGAAATATTTATAAATAGCTGCTGGTGGTAACCTAAAGTAGCCAAGAGCCATAAACAGATTATATAAGTGGCCCTTGGACATGTAAACATGTATATGTAAAAGGCCCCCCAACCTTCCTATACAGGAGCAAGACACAAAAAAAGACAACAGATGATAACATTGCATCAATTTTGCATCTTGTTCTGTATCCCTTTGTGGTTTTGTAGTGTGTCTCTGTATTCATTTTGTGTCTCTTTGTGGTCCTTTTTCATGTCTTTCAAGTCATTCCATCTTCCTTTTTGTTGGTTAACGGCACGTTTTGTGTCTCTCTTTGGTTGTTAGTTGTTTTGTGTCTTCAAGTGGTCATTTTGCAACTCTTTGTAGTTTTTGCTTTTTAGTTGTTTCATGTTTTGTTTGCATCTTGTTTGTTTTGTGTCTATGGTCATTTTTGCATGGTAGGCATTTTGCTTTTCACTTGTTTTATGTCTTATTTTCTAAATTGTTTTGCCTCTTTTTGTCTCTCTCTGTGTCTCTCTGTAGTCGATACTTGTCTTTTTAGTCATTCATTCAGACTTCCTTTTTGTTGTTTTGTCTCATTTTGTCTCATTTTGTGTCTCTTTGTGGTTGTTTGATTGACCTGAAATGTTAAAACACGATGGCTGAGGCCTGAATCTGTGAAGGTGTATAAGTAAGTGTGCATAAGTGTGGTGCGGTGTTTTTGGGACGGTAAAAAATAGACTGTTTGACATAACCTTCTTTGTTTAACGATTTACTGCTCCCTATATAATAGACAATCACCATAGTGGGCAATAAATTGAGATTTGAAACATCGTCATTTTGCATTGTCATGGATTTATGTAGAGCATTTCTAATACACCAAAACTTCTTTAAAATTGTGTAAATTTTATGTAAATACCAAATAGAAAAGCCACAAATATCACAGTCTTTGTTGCATGTTTTCCCTCATTCACAACAAGCTGAGCTGTCCTGGTGGGTTTCAAAGGGAGCTGTGAACACCAACAGAAATAGATCACACGAGTACATGTGTCATTCACATTGTAAGAGACAAGCATTATTCACAGGAGCCCTTATAATGAGTCTGGCTAATGACCAACATCAGCCCACACAACTTAGCTGTAACACGAGGAAAGCAGGTGTGCTCATAAGTGCATGTCCAAGTGTGTGTAGTGTAGTGTGTTCAGTTTTTTGTTTTTTTATTCTAGACCATAGCTGATGTCTCATTTGACATGATACATACTACAGTTAACACATGAAGTATGTATGTATACAGTTTTTCACACTACACATGCTTTTATAATTACTATACGATGAATTACTATACCATTTTTTACATGAGGTAATGTAATATGTGCACAAGCAGACATTATTCAAGGTATAACTTTTGAATTAAAGAAGAAAAGCTCCTTTATTGGACGATAATCTACATCAAAAGCACAATCAAGCTGAATCAAGACAATTTAGATGACATCTTTGTCAACAGTTTACTACTACTATATAATCTGCATTATATCATTAGGACACAGCTTGTGTGTTAGACTGACAGAAATATGTAAGGATGCATTTAGTCTCTTATTAAAAAGATCACGCTAGCTCTGTTTAAGTCCTCTTAAATCCTAAATACAGTAACACTTCTGACTCCTTGCATGTTCGAAACGCAGAATACAAACTTTTTCCCTCCAACAGGTGATTCAGAGTCGCTCCATTTAAAGATCTGAAGGTGATGATATAATATAATGTGATATGTTTTATGGCCATGGGCATAAATGTGCTTTGTATATCTATGAATATGTTTCATATACCTAACCGTATGTTGTGTAAACTTCTTAAGGATGCTGTATCGTATCGTATCGTATCGTATCGTATCGTATCGTATCGTATTGTATCATATCTTATCGTATTGTATCGTACGTGACAGTAGACCAGTATTTTGCAAATTGTTGAAGCTGATTTGGGAGTTGCTGCATTTTCCTTTTATATGGGACTTTTTTTGTATTTAACAGGTTTCCATTTTCATTGGTTGATTATCTATGGATGTCTCTTGTCAGTGTGTGCTACATTTTTATTGTTTTGGTTGGAACTTAAAATGTAATCACAACCATCGACGTTGCTCATGCTCAAAGCATTTCAGGAGATATTTGTGTTTGTAAGTTAATGTGCCCACTGTAACTCAACCTGTCTTTGTCTGATTTGGTTAATTTACTACATTTCACAGAATGCAACTTACAGATAACAAAGGTGGACATATTGTATTCAGCTATGGTGAAACCTGTAGATGTAGAAAAACATTGCTACAGCAACAGCCAAAGAAAAAAAAAAGAAGGGTTGCTTCTTATGCAAAACTGGGCCTGTGGCTGTGCTACATTCTGACCTTTTGCGGTTTTATTAATATAATAAAAAAAAGATATTTGCAGCTCCTCTGTGACGGATGTCCTCCAGTATGAGTCTTGAAAACCACCAAGCAAAGGCAGGGGGTTAAGAAAGAAGACCTCTCAGCTTTATTTTGTTGAACTAACAGCAAAATGTTTAGATTTACAGCAACATTTTCTGCTACTTCATGCACTTGAGCTGCACTTAAAATGTTTGCAGCTTCATTACCTGCAGAAATAAGAAAAAAATCAACCACCAGCAAAAGAGACATACAACCTAATCACACACTCATCTAGCCTCCACATATTCTGTACTAACATGCCTGAGCATTTACGTGAGAAGTAAATGCTTTACTGTGCATTTAGTCAGAACAAATGTGTGTCAAGGCATGTTTAAGAAGTTTTATGTGCATGCATACAGGTGTGGATATGTGTGTGTGTCTAGTTGTATGTCCTCAGGCGTGGCGTCCTGCACAAGACATCACGCGATTCCTTTGCCCTCTAGCCAATATCTCACCTGCTGTAAGAGAGAGGAGAGCAACTGAAGCCTCTGCTGTTGCTCCAAGTCATTCTGTCCCTCCTGACACACAGACACACACACAGAGACACAGACACACACAAAAAACACACAAACAGACATTTACAAATAAACACAGACCAGCCAAAAAAAGAAGAAGGGAAGCACAGAGAAAGATTGACAACACATGATGAGGGACGGACAAAGGCAGCAGCGATTGCCTCAAAAACACAAGGATAAGTATTTGTAATTAATAGTGAAAAAAAGAAAAATAGGTAAAATAATAAATAAATAAAAATAAGATGTAAAAAAATAAAATAAATGCATTACAAGGCAGACAGACAGTACTTCACTAGCAGGGCAGCAGCAAAAGCAGAAAGTGAGTGGTGAAGTCAAGTCTTCTCTATTTTCTTCTTACCTGGTTGTCTGACAGCACCCCCTCCTGGGAAGAAGGTGTAACAGCAGGTGAACTTGCGCTGGATCCACTCCTCCTCGCTCCTCCTCTCTGCTCTCCATCCCTCTCCACATCTCTTCTGTGTTGCCTCTTACTCTGTCTGTTCGGCTCTCGTTTATCTCCCCTCTTCTGCTCCTGCTCGTCTACCGTCGCCTCCAAACTTCCCGCTCCCCTCTCTAACCTCCTCTCCCTCCCTCTTCCCTCCTCTCTCACCGACTGGCTCTTCAATAGTCTCTCGCTTCTCTTCGTCTCTTGCCCGTTCACTTGTTCCACTGTTTCACTCGCCCTGTCTCTTAATCTGTCACTCGCCCTCTGCCTTTCCTTTTCCGTCTCCTTCGGCCTCGTCTTCTCTCGCTGTCTGTCACTTTCTTTATCCGTCTGTTTGTCCGCAGGCCGCTTCGTGCACTCCTCCTCAGATGAGCTGCTGTCTTTGCTGTTGGCGCGGCTCACCAGCTGGCTGAGTCTGGACCGCAGCTCCTCTTCCAGGGGGTCGACAGGCCCCAAGCTGCTGGGCGAGAGCTTGGACCCCGGAGCCAGAGAGTGGGGTTGTGGAGGGCTTGGGGCGGCTGAGTTTGGGGCCACTGTGTCCAAGTCCTCTGGCTCGGGTGTCATGGCATCTAGTTTGAAGGCGTCTGGTGCAGCTGTGGCCGTTGGCATAGTGTCAGGTGCTGAGTGCTCCTCACTTAAACCTCTCTTCAGAAGGGCGTTGAGTAGAAAACCACTATTCTCCTTCAGTGATGAGGCAAAGGGACAGAAATATTTACAATATAAGTTAGTTACTGTTAAGAATCAATTATAATACACTAAATGTCAGTTTAGCTGCAAGTGTGATATCTTACTTGTACTACTGGGTAGATGGACTGTGTGTGGCTCTGGCCTCCAGGCCGGCTCTCTGTCGACGACTCCTTCTTGCTTTTCCTGCGTCGCCGCGACCTTCTGATCGGGTCACTCTGCTTCTCCTCAGCCTCGCTGCTGTCTCCCATCACCTGGGAACAATGGAGGATAATAAGTACTTTTCTTCATGTACTATTTGCACTTGAGCTTTTTCCAGCATTGTTTAAGAATTTTGGCTGAAAACATTCAAAACTTCACAACAAATATCAACAGAATGTGAAGGAATAACAGTTTTGACGTCTATGTAGTACTAATAATATGAAACACAATATTTACATCAGACTTTATTGTACATATAATCCAAATTACATAATAATGTAGAGACAGATCACCTTGGGGTTAAAGTTCACATCCAGCGCCTCTGACTGCAGTGGATACGGAGAGAAGTTCTGGTGAAGGTGTTGGTGGTAGAGCGGCTGGTGATGAGGGTGCAGGTGTGTGTCCGCCGGCCCTTTCTTCCTCAGCGGGTTGTGAGGCGCTTTGCGAGGACACGCCGACAGCACGGACGAGGCCTCTGAGTCTGAGTTGAGAGTCTCTGTGTTTGTGTACTGTCCAGAGGACGGCGATGTGATGGGAAGGTGCTGGGTGTACGTCCACTCGGGATCGTGCTGCGAGTCCGTGTAGTAAGTCTCATCGGACAGCTTGCGGCGGAACTGTCGCAGCGCCGCACCCCAGCCACCTTCATCGTCCGGCTCAGAGTCGGATCCCATCTCGTCGTACGCCGAGACGACGCCGGACTCTTTCTCCAACACGCTGAACACTAGACTCTTCCTCTTGGTTAGCAGGCTGGGCCGAGACAGCTGGGAGCTTTGCAGAGCGATCCAGTTACCGTCTGGACTCTGGAGCACTGAGGACGCACCTGGAAGAAAAACAAACAGACAGCAGGAGGTTTAGACAAACAAACTCTTATTTCTACTTTTGCTTTTTGGATCGTCTGTGTGACCCATTTCTTTAACAGTAATGCTTTAAAGCAACACTATGTAACTTCTGAGACAGAGAGTTGATTGTTGAGCATCATTCCCAGGTTGCCAAATACATCAGACTCAGTCAATTACTTCAGAAATGACATAGTGTTGCTTTAAGAGTGCAAGATTAACCCTTCCTCTTGTATTACAGTAAAAACCCCTTCAAAATGATGAACGTTGAGCACAGTAGTAACAGTAGAAGCAGTGTATTTAGCCATATTTTGAAAAAAAAGGGGCTGCTTCTATGGGCTTTTTTAAGTTCATTCATTTTTTTAAGTTCATCATAAAAACACGTCATCTTTAGAAATCTGAATTCAAGCAACTGCAGCTGCTATTCTCCATCAATTTAAAGCTATGAACTATTTATTGTAACATTTTAAGATAAGATAAAAAAAAAAAGATATGACTTAATTCATCCTGCATCAGGGATACGTACTTGTTACTGAAGGGTCAAAAATGAAAAGAAAAAGTGTTTGAGTGGCAGATTAAAATGAAACAAGATAAATATATATATATAAAGCTATATCCACTATATACACCTTTCACTTATACAGATATAACCATGATGGATAATTTAACAGGATGATATATATTAAACCACTTGTACTTTAGAAAATAGGCAGTACACCCAGGATATTTTTAATCTCAACAGAATTCCTGAAACAGGAAGATATAAATGTCAGGAAAGGAATATTTTTTGGGATTTTGTACTTTATGTTAAAACACAAGCACTGTTGGTAACAGACAGAAATATTTGCCAAAATACTTTGTGAATCATCCATCCATGTTTACACTTGTACTGTTATTGCAGACAAACCAAAGTTTGTATGTGAACTAGGTGCATTCCTGAGTAACGTTAAATGACATAATGATTGCACTCCATACCACGATGTGGTCAAGAGTAAAGAAAAATCTTTTAAAAAAAAACAGAACAAAATCTATAATTTACATTTCCATCATCTCAAAAAAGCAATACAGAATTCAAAATGTTGCTCTCACACTGCCAGAAGATTATTTATATCGGCAAAAGTTAAAATAATTCACGGTTGGATTCTACAAAAGCATTATGTACCACCAGTGAACAAGTAGTTTAAATCTAAAGGGGACCTTTTGGTGCTGTCTCTTTCCATATTCCTCCTTTTGTTCACTGCATCGTAAGCAGAAAATGCTTTAATTGATGAAATTGTGCATCTAGCAAATACAACTCTGATTCCAAAAAAGTTGGGACGCTGTGTAAAACATAAATAAAACAGAATTTGATGATTTGCTAAGCCTTTATACTTATTGGAAAACAGTACAAAAACATCTTATTCTATGTTTTACCTCATCAACCTTTTGTATATTTTTGTAAATACATGTTCATTCTGTTGCAAACAAGTTGGGACAGTTGCAACAAAAGACTGGGAAAGATGTGTCATACTCAAAAACACCTGTTTGGAAAATTCTGCAGGTGACAGTAATGACAGTAAATGACAGTAATCAGAGTCTGTGAGTGTGAGGTTTACTGGAGTTGTCCAGGCGGTCGACACTCTTCCAGCTGGGCAGAGATGTGGCCTTGCCCTCCCTCTTCAGAGAAGCGTAGTCTTGCAAGCCGCCACCGCCAACGCCACTGCCGCCACCGCCACCGCCTGCTCCTGCTCCCTCCTCCTCTGGGCCCTTCTCTGGGGAGTCGTCACTGGTGAGGGAGAACGCCGACCGCGAGCGCTGCAAGCACACACATCAAAACACAGGAGAGTCTGAGACAGAGATGTTTGACCACTCTGGAAATTTAAAGTTCCTCTTCTTTAATTTGCTTTTGTTCACTCGAGTCTGAGCGGGCCCTTCAGACAAAGGAGCCCCAGACGAGATTATTACTGCTTGGACTGAGGCGGCAGCACAGTGGCCAGGAACAGTCACATTAAATATCCACATATAGTAATTACATAATATATAAGAACGCACTTGGTCCATCTGGCTTGTCTTCTCTAAAACTTTAGCTGTAAGTCAACAGTTTGATCAGCAGGGGGAGCTAGAAAACAACTAAATAACCAGCCAGACAGCAGAGGCTGGATAAGTCTCTCTTTGTGTGTGTGTGTGTGTGTGTGAGAGAGAGGATCCTAAAGTTTGTTTATCTTGAAATTTTAAAAAATTAAGACATTTAATGAGTACTCTCATTGACAAAGGACTAAATTAGCTTTAGGACGGAGTTTTCTTGTTAGATTTGAGTTGAATTAATCAGGAATGTTTCCTTCTGTACAGTCAACGTTTGTGGATGTGCATTTAAAGTTTATATGCCACTGGGGTGTAGCTTTAGAGGCCGCTCCACTGAGAAACAAAAGAGGCAATTTAGGGGCCAATTTAAACCTCATTCAGGTGCACAAGCACACTACAACTGCAGCACAACATTCAGTCTTGATCTTGATTTAACATCTAAGTGAAAGGACCAGTGCATGTATAGTTATGTTCAAGTATAGACTGGACTCTCTATTAGTGCACAGAAGAGTTACAGAAAAAATAAATCCGATCTGTCAATGGGTGGGACGCACCGTGAAGATTACCCCAAGGATCAGTGTTAAAGCAGTACATTTGCATGCTCTGTGTCTTAGTGAGTGTGTTTGCAGAGAGCTGATAAACACGGCCCTGCCCACAGCGGGCCGGGCAGGCGAAGAGGATCCCATCGTATTTCACGCGACTTTGATCTTTGCTGAGTGAAACAGCGGGAAACAGAACGGTGAGGCCCAGGGAGCTCTGCTTTGATGCTTCACTCACACACGGGACGGTGACAAATCTCCTGGAGTCCCTGCTGACTAGTAGAGTGAACCACCGCCAGGTGTGTGTGCACTGTTGATTTGTGTGTATGCGCACCTGGGTGTACTATATATCCTTATGCGCCCGTGCAACCTGTGTGTTCTGTGGATTTTTCTATAAAAGAAAAAGAGAGCCCACTCAGGTATCGATCAGAACTGGCTCAAACATTTGAAAACTTCTTATGCCTTATCGGCTGTAGACAAGTCTGCCTTCTTTTGAATGTAATGGGACTAGATGGCTCTAGACTATTTTATTCTGTATATAAATAAAGTTATTATCAATATTAGATGAGACTCAAAGAGTCGCAAGTGTCCAAACAATCCACTCAATTATTCACTCCAATGTATTTAGTGAAACAGCATCGAAATACACATCATTCGGATTTTTGGAGAATAAATTGAATATTACGACTTCATAAACAGATTAAATGTGCCAACTTACAAGCGAGTCAAACCCCTCAATGCTCAGGACTCACAGAGGGCATCAGGCAAAGAGAGAGACCAAAATACAAATGCTAAATGGGACCACATCGCCACCACATATGTGACCGGTGCTACTGAAAGGTTACAGCGATTTTCCGCCACACATAACATTCCTGTGTATTTTAAATCTGGCAAACACACAGAGACAACGGCTGGGCCGCCCAGAGGAACACACACAAAAACACAGACAGACGACCATCAAACTATATGTGCTGTGAAAGGAAGTGAGAATGGTACAGTGTGTCCACTGGAAAAACCAAACCGCCCTTCTTTAAACACACGGTGCACAATAGAGGAGCAAATTCTCCTGGTCAAGACTCAGCAGCTCACACCCGCTGACAGGACGCTTTTATTCTGACTCCTCTGGATGTGTTTGGCATTTTTTTTTTTTTTAGAGTTTTAACAGTTTGCATTGAGGCAGAGACTGACCCAGAGGGAGTAAGAGGTCTTTAGGGGGTCCTGTGGTCCTTGTGAAGAAGCTTGAGGCTGAGACGGAGAGGGGAGCTCGCTGGGCTGGATCAGGGACTGAGGCTGAGGCCAGACAAAGTCATACTCCGTTTGCATCTCTGAGCGCTTCCTCCTCTGGATGATCTGAGGAGGAGAGAGAGGTGAGAGAGCTGCGAGGTATGCGAGCATATGCCGAGCTGCATTTATATAATAAAATATAATAATAATTGCAAATTGGAAAATGCAAATGCAATCCCATAACAGAATTTTACATTTACACTTAGGCATGAATAATTGGGATAATGAAACTTTAAAACCAATAATCCAGTTTCCATTTGAATTTGCATTTAATACTATGCACCAACATCCTAGGAGTGCAGATGAAAAATACATTTTTCGTTTCACCTTCAAAGACTTAACGGCCAACAGTAGTTAATTAAAATTGCAAAAGCAATCAAGCAACTCCAAACTCTGGCTCCACTATGTGTGGGCAATTTAAAGACGTGATTAAAACTAAAGCAGCTGTCATTTGAAACTTTTTCAAATTAAAATATCATATTCAGAGACTTCCTGCCCTTTGCTCAAATGGTTTGAGAATCCCAATTTCAACAGAGGAAAAATACAGTTAATTTTCCTGAACTCTTGAAAACTCTTCAAAATGGAATATCAATAGAGATTTTAATAGTCGGTCATGACAGAGGTGGGACTAACTACTCTAAAAGGAAAAGTTCATCCCCATGATGATTAAAAAAGTTGTGTGAAAAGTTTTTTGTAGTCCACAAAACATTTCTGGAGCTTCACAGCAAAATAGTGTTGCAGCATTCTCCTAAACAACTGGATTAGATGGGGATTTGTTTTAAAACGTTAAAAAAAAGTAAGAATAAAAACATTAAATGGCTCCATACAGCTTGTCCAGGTAATCCAAGTCTGTGGAAGCCGTGAGATCCCAAATTGATTTGAAAAGACATTATTTACATCTTTTTAAAGCTGAAACCTTCACTGTAGCTGCTAAGCTAAAAGCGTTGGAGGGCACTTCATCTGATGAGCTTGATCGTGTATTGAGGGTGTAAATAACATCTTTTCACATTGATATGGGTTCTCCGGGCTTCCAAAAATTTGGATTACACTGTACGAGCTGTATGGAGCCATTTTCTGTTTTTATTCCTTGTTTTTTTAACGTTTTTAAAACAAGTCCCCATCTACTTCAGTTATACAGGAAAATGCTGTTTTGCTGTGACGTTCCAGAAAGGTTTTGTGGAATATGAAACTTCACTAGACTTTCCATTGGCTTGGGAATGAGTAGATAATGACAGAATTTTTATTTTTGGATCAACCTTTCCTTTAACTCCTCTATACACAAAGGGGTAAAGTGAACATGTCAACCTACTTTTTGTACAATGGTTGTAGCAAGTTCCTCTATGAGCTCCTCTTTGTGGTCCCGCAGATACCGTGCCTCATTCTGCTTCTCCTGCATACACGCACACGCACACACACATACAGATATTCTGTTCAAAGCGACTGTGAATTACCAGGAGAGGGTCTGTGAAGACGTCTTAGCCAAAAACCATGACTGCATCCCGCTGATACTGAGGCCAAGAGGGAGGCAACGGGAGGAGGTAAGAGGCCATGACAGAGGAAGCAGAGATAGAGAAAAGCGGAATGAAAGAAAGAGCAGATAGAAATGAGGGAGAAAGACGGAACAGGAACAGAAGGATGTCTCACCAAGCTGTCGCCGAACTCCTCTGCCTTAGCGATGGCCTCCTCTATAGCCTCCTCAGCAACACGCAGGGCGACTGTGAGCGTCTCTGCCATGCTGTGTCCTAATATCACACACATAAACATAGAGATATTACACCTAAAAGAAGGTGTACAAACCTATAGACAGCCCTTCATCCTCTCCCTATACTATAACTCCTGTTCTCATGTAATGGTTCCCAACCTGGGGGTCTCAAACCCTTCAACAGGCCACAAGATAAATCTGAAGGAATGGAAAGTTATACCTACTCTGAGCTCTATACATAGATATAGAATACAAGTGGAACAATCTGAAGAGTTTAGAGAGGAAAATGCTCTTTGGTGATAATATGCAAACTGTGACAAACGCTTGCAAGTTGACATTGCTTAAATTTAAAGGGGAACTCCGTTTACATGTCAAAACGATAAAAAAAAAAGTTTGTATAAAGCCTCTTGTGACTTCAGAAGGAGCTGCGTAAAGCGTCACTTGGGGCTGAAGTTTGAAAAAGGAAAATATTCTGGGGGTGTGGAGGAAAAGCCGATGTTACCAGACATCTGTAGCCTGCCCCTCATTCTTGCTTAAAGCTTAAAGCTACGCTACCCACTACTAGAATAACACATCACAAACTCCGACTGGGATGTTGGAAAAGGAAGTTTGTTTTAGGAGTGCAACGTGGACTGCGTTTCAAAAACTGGTGCCTACATTGCCCACAGTGCAACTGAGCCACTGAGTGACATCATTGGAGGACAATTATCAGATTACATGCAGCTTCCTCTGGAGCCACAAAATGCTTTATACAACTTTTTCACATATGCAGTAGTACTCCCCAAGACCTGTGAACACACTTTAATGTGTAACAATGGTGGAATTACCCTTTAAATAACTTTGATGAATTACATACCGTGTGTTTCAGGGGTCAAAAGCAGAAGAGGTTGGGAAGCTTTGATGAAAACAAGTTTAATTCCTAGCTTTAAGCCTTCAGGCAAAAGAAAAGTTTAAATGTAGTCAGTAAATAATTTGGGATGAAAGAGAAGAAAAACAAAAAATAAACACAACAAAAAAATGGCAATTACTTCCAACAGAGTACAATGAAGTGTGGCCTCACTGTCCATTTGAATTGTGTAGTCTAATGAAAACACAGATCCCACACACACACACACAAACACACACGTAGAGAGTGTTTGTTGTGGGCTTCTCAAGAGCTGCCATTATCTAAATGGCAGATCTTGATCATTGCATAAACAACTCATAATTACAGGCAAACAAATGAAATTAGCTTTATCATTATGTTGGGGCTATTTGGCTGTGTGTGTGTGTGTGTGTGTGTGTGTGTGTGTGTGTGTGTGTGTGTGTGTGTGTGTGTGTGTGTGTGTGTGTGTGTATGTAGTAAATGACACGAGCGTGTGTGTGTAAACGTGTTGTCTGTGGTGCTGGAGGCTATAATTTCTTTGTGTGTGTGAGACGCCATGTCAGGGGTTTTATGTGTATCCAGTAGATTTATGTTTGTACGTGCGGGAATTTTAATGTGTGTGCCGTTTAATGACCAAAAGAAGACCATTACCCCCCGCCCACACACACACACACACACACACACACACACACACACACACACACTTTACAGAATGGTCTTAACAGTTAACGAGCAACAAACAGAAAAACTCAACATTTTAAGAAAATACACAAAAGGGACAAAAACTGTACAGAGCAGACAAGAAGCAACTCAAGCAGAAAAAAGATAATGTCGCTTATAATTGGGGCTGAAATTACCCATCTGCACCGCCACAAAACTCTGCCGTTTCATCGCCACATCGCTCACCTTCGCTCTGTTTGTAGAAGGCGGAGTCACTGCCACAGATGCTGCCATCATTGTCGTTGCCGGTGCTTCCCTCGTGAACACTGCTTTCTAAAAGGGGGACAGACGAAGACGTCAGATAAAAGCCTTCAAAGTGACGCCTGTCGCAGGAATGCAAATATACTGCTCCTATCATACCATATAATAATGAAGCTGCATATTCCTTTGCACTGCTGCCACATTAAAAGTAGGTTACACTGAGCACAATGCCACCAAACCTCCCCTTTGTGCTCTTGTCAACTGTATTCCCAACTCCATTTTGTCATCTTGTCAATTGCATTGTTTTGTTTCTTCTACTTTGTGCCTCTCCCCATTGTGCATGAAACGAAACAAAATGACAGCTGAAAGAAAATGACTAATTCCTTTTTGCCATTCAAACAAATCACATCTTGGCACTCATCATCAGAAGCATATTCTCAGTGCACATAAGCATCACCACGCAGTGTACTTGTTGTATGTTTTCTTTATAACTCATTCAGGCCAAGTCTCTTGTGAGTTAGAGCTATATTTGTATCTCCAAAATCTGGAGTTACAGCAAAGACGACCCAGAATGGAAACGTTCTGATTATAATTCTTAGACAGGTCTGCTTAAAGAGCTGTGAAAGCCCAGAGTAGGTGTAGCAGTTACAACATCACCGCCTTCAAAACCACATATTCCCTTAGTGGCCCATTAACTCCGGTTAGACATCTCTCCTGTGGTTAACATTTATTGTGGCCCTCTCATCAGTCCAGCTGTAAAAAATGAAGCTCATATAAATGGACATGCAGCTTATTAAGAAGACAAACTGTCAGACAGGCCAGGAGAGGGATTTGCCAGGCCACCGAGGTGGAATGTAATGCTATTGAAAAGGGGGAAGTGTGACTGACCACAGTTCAGGTGCGTCTCCACTATAAAACACAAGACTAAAAACAGGGTTTGTACCGCTTTTTAAGTGTGAAATGCAGTGGTTGACTCAGGATGTTTTAGGGGCCGGGGCAAAAAAAAATAAAAAGGGGGAGCACCAGCGCTCAGAAACTCATGATATATTTATAGTGAAGAAAGTGCACCACTGGAAGGGCACCCTGGAGGGCACTATCATGTTTTATTTACCATAGGGGCATCCAAAATGGCACTTTCACTGCATTTTTTTCAAACATGGGGGCACACCAGCCTCAAGTCTTCTTCTTGCATGGCTGTGGTTGCAAAAACATCAGCAGAGGTGTGGCTGAAACACGGTGGTTGGTGACTGCTCAGGCCTATGAGAGCTGACCAATCAGAGTAGACTGGGCTTTTAAGGAGTGGGGCCTTAAGGAGACAGGCACTAGAATGGAGCCTTCAGACAGAGGGTGAATAGAGGTGCTGCAGAATTGGACAATATGAGAAAAATAATGTTTTTTGAACATAAAAGCATTTACACATTTTAAGTCGCAAGTATGAGCCTGAAAAGCAGCATAATATGGGACCGTTAAAATTTAGCACTTTCCACCTCTGGTCCGCACATTAGCTCATTTCGTTCCACCGAAACAAAACCATACCCAAGATCTCCTGCCCCAAACCCAGGCCTTGTTCCAAAGCTTCTGCACATACACAACCAAACTCCATGACTCCCATCCTTGGCCGGCCTCCTTGCCTCCGACATTAATCGAGTCAACAGTGTCCTGTTGCTGCTCCTGTTTCGACAGGCTGCAGTTTCTGGCTGAGTGCACAGAGACAGCCAAACGCTCGCGGTGGTTTGGTGCGGCTTCAAGGAGCCGGAGCCACTCACCGATTTCTGCCATAGCTGACTGTAACACCGCCAGGAATACAGCCTCATACACAGCCATCACTCTCCTACACCGCAGTGTTGTCATTGGATGCAGACTTGGTGTCTCCCAGGAGTGAACGTCTTACTAAAATACACATATTTGGCATAAAACAGCAGTAAACTTAATTAAATGATTTCAGAATGGGTTTAATGAGCCCAGCAAATGGAAGTATGAAATGGGCAAACAAAACACAAATACATCATACATGAAAGACGCTGGAATTTTCTCCTCTTTTTCCCTTGACAGCAGCAGTAAGACATCCAGCTGTCAGATATGTTACTATTTCAGCTTTACTGCAAGATAAACTGCTGTTTGTCAAAGCTCCGCAACGTTTGAGTGCAGAGCCTGCAAGCCAGCAATCACAAACTCTTACATTGCTTCAGTATGTCATGCAGTGACATGCTGTAACTCAACCACAAAAGACAACTTTTGATGTCTCTCTACACATCTCACTACAGGCAGCAGCTGCCTCAACAGTAGCTTCACCCGAGTGAAGTAAAGTGTGTGGCTCCTCTTTGACGAGTGTGTGTTTGGTTTCCATTTACAAGCCCAGTCCTCCCAGTCGCACCGCGGTGTAACAAGTCCCAAAAACCATTACACGCTCCAGCCGTCCTTCACTGCCACACTTGTCTCACACCGACTCTGACAGAGCTGTACTGTTCTCGCTTGGTTAGAGCTGAATTATCGTTTCTGGCGGTGTGGAAGGGGGACAATAGGTGGGGAAATTACCTGCAGCAGCTCAGGACAATGTAGACACAAAAGAACTGCTGTCAGAGAAAGTGAGCCACGTCCAAGGAATCGCATGCAGACAGGTGGGCTTTGTGCACACGCACGCACGCACACACACACACACAGAATGACACAGGGAAGGTGATACACAAATATACAGGCTGAGAGACCTCCCTGGGGGGACGGGGTATCATGATAATTCATCCCACACCAGCACCAGCTCAGCACTGTTTACATACCAACATCCACCTCTGTCACAACAGCCTGTCAGTAGAACTTGGCCATGTGTGAGATATCCCAAAGAGTGTTGCTGTCACCTGTCAGTCATATAGACGTAGCCTGCAGCAATTTGTTCTATATGCAGGACAGTGAGGCAAGAAAATGTACTGGTGTGTCACTGCGACCACACATCAGTTTATCAGATTTTGTATTAGTACAGTTTTGAGGGTTACTATTTCTATTTTATGCAATGTTATACTTAAACACGGCAGGACATTATTTCCTATTTCCAAGCAACATTCAGCGATTTCTTTTTTTCTAAGCATGTAGGATATGGCCGGAATTTGAAAGTAGCTCTAAAAACTCTAGGGGGCAGCATATCCCCAGAGAACCAACAACTGCTGCTCTTTGCTAGCTATCTGTGGCTGTCGCTAGCTCATAGATTTATATACAAGAACTACAAACCAGATGGAAAGATGGCGCCATTCAAACAAATGAGAATTGCTCGCCTAACGCATACACCCAAAAAGTTTTCTGGCTTGTGCGTTTACTTCCTGGTTATGCGGCCAACTGAATATGCGCAGTAGAGTTTCCCCCACTGGCCCCGCCTGCGAGTTCCCGCTCAGCCCATAGACTTTACATTATTAATATTTTTATTTATTATTATTACTTAATTATTATTAATATTGAGCTCCATAACATCACAGCAAGTGAGCCTTTTCAAATGTAATACTGTCATTTGATTCTTTTTTGATTACAGCTGCTTAAGTAAAGGATCTTCAGACTGTCACAGGTCAGACGTAACATTTCAGACAGCGCTTCTGATTTAACGTGGGTCGACGATGTAGCTGACAAGAATTTACAACATCTTCAATATGACACAAATGGGTCATTCTTTCCATTCACACCCATGAGTCATATGATACAGTGACTAGTGTGACACAACAGAGTGATGTATTTGTCATTAGCTGGCCCTGAATGACACTGCTGCCTTGTCACTACAGAGGTGATGGAAGTCACTGTATGTGTGTGTGTGTGTGTGTGTGCGCGTCTCCACTCCTGCACATTCCTCCTCATGCACAACTTCTGTATTTCCTTGCCATGACCATCGTCTCACCTTTGTACCTAAACACTTCCCAACACTCAAGGGAGTGGAGGAGGAAATCGCTCGATATCGCCATGGTAACCACACAGACAGCAGCAGTGGCCTGCTTCTGTGTCTGGGTGTCTGCACACTGCAAGCGAGTGTGCAAATGTATGTGGAAAAGAAAAGGAGGGCACATTACTGTACCTTCCTATTAAGAGAAAGTGGAAGACACACCACATGCATGAATGGGGTTTCTTTTATTTGTTGTCATGAAAACGTAACCGGCTTGTTTTTCTGACACCTTTTCTCAATGATTAATGCGAAATTTAAAGAAATCATTAGTCCATTTGGTGCATTTCTAGTGAAGCAACATTTATCCAACAATGGTGTCAATCAAAATTCTGCTGAACGTGTGTTATGTTCATTTTACTCGACGGGACAGTAAAAAATGAGCTGTGTCCAAAATCACTTAATCATTCACTATTTCCTTTATAACAATCAATCACTGAATGAGCTAAAAATTGAGATGCCAGATGCCAATGCCAGTTTGCGTTGTAACTGACGAGTGTAAGGCATTTATTATACTCCATGGTGTAGAGTCACACAACAGCCATTTTTAAATCTACCATATATAATGCAATGCTTCTTCTTTCTTGGCGTTGTTGATGTCCCTGCTGATAAGGGCCTTAACTGGATGGTGATTCTTTCTGCTTTTTCTCCTTGTTCTTCTTCCTCAAAACCGAGGAAGTGGCGGATTCTCTTCCAGGCGGAGTGCTCCTTTTTCTCCTCAATGACCCTGGGCTCTGTAACAAGTTTGAGCGCTTCTCAAAAAGAGTAAGAAGTTCCTCGTCCTGCTACTTCGGCTTGTCAGTCAGCTCAGTAATTTCTCTCTGGAGGAATTCCTCTTCCTGCTCCTTCAGCTCTTCCTTCAGTTGGCTAATTTATCTCTGGGGGTCCTGACCTTCCTCTTCCTCAGTCCTGAGCTTGGCTGCAAAGATGAAAGGTTCAGCTTGAAGGCCGTGGTTAACTTTTCTCAAATTTACTTGTGAGGTCACTTTGAATGCTCTGACTGTCGTCTGACTGCAAAATTTTCAACCAACATGGTTTTATACATGGTTCAAATGACTGTGTAGCAGTCGTGCATTTATCAACTCCAGCTACAATCCTGATGGAAACCCGACAGCGAGGTGGACACAATCATTTTCCATCCTTTTTCCAACAAGATGCACATTTAAGTTAAGGACGTCGGCGTGTAAACAATTTACCCATCAATCTCCATTCAAGCAGCGCTCGAATATTGTTCAGTCAGCATTGAGTTTGAAAGGGAATATTAAAAAATATTTAAAAAGTATCCACCGTTACATTGTAACTGGCTTCCGTGTCACCAGATCCTCACTGGCTGTTTGGTCTTCACTGCACATGTGCAGCTCTCACCATGAGAAGGAGGTGAGATGTCACATTCTCAGGACGAAAAAGCGGCTGGTTCAGTCATAGTAGTCAAATAAAGTCAAATTCAATTTCAAGTAAACATTCATGGATCTGCACTCTAGCGGCACTCTTCTAATTATATTTTAAAGCTCTACCCATCGAATAATATGGTTTGATGGGACCATTTCACGCCAAAGAAGTCAGAAAATGATCTGTTGTCTTGCCCAAAAGAAAAGCAAAGTGCAAATTGCATTTTTTAACGTGGGGATGAAGTCGAGCGAAATAAGAGTTTCATACAGAGAGAATATGCGGAGGGACCAAAAAAAGTAGAGTGTATAAATAAACGAGTCAGTAAAGCTCCACTTAGAGCTAACATTCCTGAAGTGCCAGCAGCAGCAGCAGGAGGAAGAAGAGTCCAGACGGTTTCCTTTCAATTACAAGGCAGCATCTGGCAGCACACACAGTCTCACAAACAATGTCCTCAGAACAACGGCTGAACCGACTGGATGTCTGCTTGCATCACGACTGGCTGGGAGGTAGTGGGAAGTAAACAAACCTACACTCGGTTTATTCTCCTCCATTATTTGGGAGATAAAAAGTTTTACTCACCTTTTCACGGAGATGATGCCAAAGTAATTTAAATCCGACATAAAAGTCATCTACAAGTCAAATGAGATAGACTGCTTTAGTACAAAACTGCGCTCTATTGAAATGAATTCTTCTTATACATAATACTGACCGTTCAGGTGGCGCTTGCAGAATTCACAAGTGTGTGTGTGTGTTCGCCTGTGTGTGAAGAATTAATTGGTCCCAGGGCTAACATGGCCTTTTAAAGTTCAAATGATGGAGGTGGAATGCGAAATGAAGGAGCACAGTGTCTCCAGTAATTAGCAGTACCTTTTAGTGTTTCATTTTTACATTTTCGTGATTCAACTACTGTCACCTGCGGGCCACTGTGGCTGGCTTAAAAAGGAGCCTGATTGGACAAATCCTTCTAATGCATGCACCTGGGCAAGAACAATGCTGCAGACAAAGGCCCTGAACGCAGCCTGGAGCAATAGAAAGTGTTCACAATGCAGCCAAGAGAGGAAGAATATGTCAATCCCACTGATACCGCTGCATAAAACAAGGACATAAAAGAAGCATTTTGGAGAAAGCTCTATAATAGGAAGATCAATGTTGGATGGTTGAAGTGGCGCCACTGTCTTCTGATTCTTGCAGATTTATAAAAGGGGATGTAAGATACAATTTTTTAACTCATTTATGTCCAAAATGCTCCAAAACACAGAAGGTCCAGCTGCTAAAGTTCATTTCTTTTAGTACATCTCCTTCATTCGACACACATTTGTCCATGAACGCAGGCCGGCTGACGTGTACTTGGATTACAGGACCACACAAACAGAGTCAGTTGCATTCTTGACACCAATGTGGTCCTGGCCCTGTAGTTGTTTGCGTTTCGACAGCGGTGGCTCTGGGCTCCTGTTTAACATTCTGCCCTCCAAGCCCTGCAGACAGAGCACTGTACTCTGAGTCACCAAGCGTTCGCCTCAAAGAACACAGACAATAAAAAATGATCTGAAAAGAGCCATATTACAGTCGGTTTATTTCCTGAGGTGCTTTGAATGAAAGCTTTGAATGACTACAAATTTCTTGAAAGACCTGGTGATTCAGGAGGTCCTTGTGTTTTCTTACTACACTCTGTTTCGCTCACAGCAGCAGAACAAGGTCATTGTTTGCATTGTCCTGGCAATGACTCATTAGATTAGCCACATCTGACCTACTCTACTGTTATTCAGTGTTGAGGGTTGAGACAATTTTGGGCTAAGTAACCACTCACCGGACAGAAATGGATCAGCGGCATAGCGCACATGGCATCACAAGTGTAATACTCATGCAAAATCATTACTCCCTATTCTACTTTAGTGTTTCAGTTATGAAACAATGCTGGTCTTAGTCATACTTGCCAAACCTTGAGAGCTAAAAATTAGAAACGAGCGTGGGTCTGGTAGTCCTCCCCTTTGAATTTCGGAGGCTTTGTTTCCTGCATTCTTTTGAAAGAAAGTGACTTTTAAAGAATGATAAAAACAAAAAAAATAGGTACACCGCATTTTCATGTTACAATCACCTACCCTTAGGAGGTTATGTTTTTAACCGTGTCCATTTTTTGGTTGTGTTGGTCAGTTGGTTTGTCAACAGGATTACACAAAAAGTACTTTAGAGATTTCCAAGATTCTTGGATTAAGGATGGGTCTCAGCCAAAAATAGACCCCATGAACTTCTGGTGTGGACCCAGATAAAGGGACAGATCCAGGAACTTCTTTCTCACGTTCTTTAAAATTGCGAGATAGGACGTTTGTCACCATTTTCGTTAATTTTAACCATGGCGATATTTCGTTAATTTCTACAATTTGAAGTGGATCCAAGTAAAAATCTGGATCTAGTGGATTCTAATATGTTTTATTTGATAGTGGAATAGGTTTAGGCCTTGGTGGAGGTATGCGCTCTACTGAGTGCCATTCAAGTTTCACTTTTAATCCTTTGGAAAAAATAATTTGCGTCTTTGGCATGAACTAAAATTGATCCGTTTTTATTAATTCATTCATTCATTCATTGTATACACCCTGCCTCTTTAAGGGCCTAGGCACACAACTTCCCTATGTTTGTCAGCTCCTGATTGTGACCAGCGTCTGTGCGACCTTCGTGACCGACAGAAAATCGACACGGCAGACTTTACAAAATGCATGCCCCTTTCCTTAAAACATTTCAACATGAAACAGGAATTCTTCTTTCCAGGATATATGAAAGTTGCTTGAGTATTTCTTTCTGTACTTAACTTCTCTGACCATCTCTGACTTAGAGAGGAGGCCGAGGCGCAACATTACAGTACACTACCTGCTGTACAGTGCCAGAAACAGGTAGTGACAACTAAAAGGGGGAAAAGGTAACAAATTTTTTTATAAAACAGGGGAAAAACAGGAGAATTTTAACCCTGGGAGGTAGTCAGTGCAGGACAATTGAGAGGGTTGGCAAGTAAGATCCTTAAAGTGTTTTAGTTGATATTTGCACCCAAGAGCTGCAAAAAATGTCCCCACCAAAAGGGGAAATGAACTGGATCTCCATTATCAGACCTTGGTCAATCAACACAAAGTGGTAGAATTTGCAACGGATTGTTCAGCACGACACAAAATAAAACTTTCATAAACAGATTGAAGGCCGTCGGGTGGAGTGCAAACCTTAATTAACACTGAGCAATGATCCCATTTGCGAGGTTGCAGCGTCTGTTCACAGTTTACATTTGTTTATTGTTTTGGTTTCGGGTTTGACTTTCCAACCAAACAGCCTGTAAATGCGACGCTCAAATGGACGCCCACATGTCAGACTTTGACACAGGCTCGTAAACGTAGCATATTGGAGACGGCCAGACAAACAACACGTTCTGAATACCATCAAAAAACAATCAACTGACCCATACGCAACAACAACAATCAGCCAAATGCACTTGTGGATACTTGTGGAAATGCAAACAGAAACTGATGAAGTGTATGTTTATCTCTTTGTCTACTGACCAATTTTCCACACATCCTTTATTTGATCCTTTATTTTCACACGCAGCCAGGAAAAATGCATAGATCAGAGTATTTTTTGTTTTTTTACCTCTTCTCCCATCTTCAGTAATCGTACTCTAAAGACAAAGAATTTGGAAACCTGTCTTCCCACATTATAAAGCACATCACTACATCCTCTGATGCCATCAGGTGTGGTTGAGCCTCTGTCTGGCGGTATTAATATAATACCAGACATATAGCGCCGACACACGCACACAAGGACATCATCTCTTTCTTGTTATCTTTCTGAAAAGCAGATGCAGCCCGCAAAGCTTCAAAACACTGCCTTGCTTATCCCCTGCCTCTCCCGTCTCAGTTTTCTCACCAGAGAGAGAATAGCATGTGTGAAGGTGATAATACATCTGAACATTTCTCGAGTCAACTCCGTCTTACTGGAAAGGTAGGAAGCCTCCCACAGACATCTGAAGGGATCTGACAGCGAATACAAAAGGCAGGAAGAAAAGTGGGACAACAGAAAACCCCCATTTTGAAATGAATGAGATTTAAGTGTAAAAAAAACATGTAATTATTTGATATTTGCTAACAGACTCATCACATTGTATTTCATGGCAAATTTTATGATGTGATACCATAAAACCAGACCAGAGAGAAAGTGGTGTGTAAAAATGACTCTGTAATGGAGATATAAAACACTGAGCCGTTACAGAAATGAAGTTTTAGTTGCCAGTGTGCTTATATTGATTTATCACGTTACAACCCACATAATTTAGAGAGACGCACACCCAAGACAAAGCGTAGGAATATAGTGAAAGAGACAAAAGAAGAGGTGAGGTGAGCCACATTTGAAGTCCTCAAATAAACTTATCTGCCATATCTGTACAGTTAATATGAAGCCACAGCCAGCAGCTGGTTAGTTTAGGTTAGTGCAAAAACTGAAAAAAAAAGTGAAAAGGCTAGCTTGGCTCTGTCCAAGGGCAACAAAATCAGCAATATCTAAGATCCCTGACACACCAGGCTGAGGGTTGGTGTCGATGTCAGGGCCATTGGTGGACATTTCGGCCAAGACACAGGTCAACTAGATCCTTGATGTCTGTTTGGTTTGTCTGGGCCTATCCTGTTTGATACCAAAGTGTAAAAACTACAACTTGTACTCTGAAGGCCCATGTCCAAATAGTGTCTTTTCTAAGCACGCCTGAGCGAGCGTCTGTGGTAGCATGCAGCGTCTTCTATCAGAGCACTCTGAACTTTTGTGCGGCCGCTCCGAGCGCTTCAAGTTGAAAATCGTTTAACTTTTCAGAAAGGCACTGGTGGCGTCACCGTCGCTCTTTTTCAGGCAACCGATCATATATCATATCGGTCGGACTGGTAATCCAGAAAATGAAGGAGGAGCTTCTTCTGGCTGTGTCTGTCCATCCTGAGCTTTATCAAACGGAAACCCTCATAACGGAGACAGAAATTGTGGGAGCAGATTGTCTGTACAATGAATGTGTCTGCTGAGTGCTGTGCTTTTATCAGCCTACGCGTTGTAAGCTTGTTATCAGCTGCGTGGTCAGTCCTCTGTTACCATAGTGTTTGCAGCTGTCCATCAAAACCAACGTGTTATCTCTCAGCGGTTCATCCCAGTGCTCCCGGGTGCACAGGCTATTACTTGGCTGGACCATGAGTTTGTCTGGCAAATAACCCCCCGTTAAATGACAATTTTACACCTTTTGTACGGATACAACAAAGACAGGTGTGTCAATGCTTGTTTTCACGTTAACATCCTTAAATTCAACGTGTGCCATAGCATCGTGCTAGAAGAAACGCTGCCGATCGGAGCTGGAGCTGACAAATGCCTGTGACAACCGCAGTCATTTGACCTGGGAATGAATGCCGTTTGTACACTTTTCCACTGAAAACAGAAGCTGGATGTTATTGGGTCTTTTGTCCAGAGAAGGAGAAGCTGTTTTCTAATTTCCAGTCTAAATGCTAAGCTAAATTAAGCGAAGCTGCTGCTGGTTGTAGCTTCACATTTAGCGTACAGACACAAGTGCAGTGTCAATCTTCTCATCTTACTCTTGGCACCAAAGCTAATTTATTTCGAGGGAATAACCTTACAAGTTGATCAATCTTAAAGATGTGCTGAGACACGTCCGACACTGTTCATTCAGTTCATGTCATTTAAAAAAGATGCTTCATGTTCACTGTTCAGGGCTCATTAATATATGAGTAAACACAACTACTATGCACATTCATTCGTTTGATTTCATGCTATACTGGCGTCAAAGCATTATTTACTAATTCAAGCTACTCGGATGAGTGCTTGGCATCTGCTGATGCACTTAATGAGGTACTTCGATCAGTTATGAAACAAAAAGCTGCTCAAGCAAATAGTATTACAGACGAATGATCCCATTTAAGTCGTTCTTCCTGCTCTAAAATGTTATTTGTTCCTCTTTACAGAATGTGGTCAGCAACACTTCATCCATGTTTAATGTTAAAACTCTCCAGGGGCCACATCTATCACACACGGAGGACGGCGCTGCATTTGTTCCAGGTCACACAGGAGCATTACTCCCCGTCCACCGGAGATGATGGACATGAAAGTACAGATCGCTGGCTCTCTGTTCTCATCCTGTTGGTTTGAAGGTCACACTTTCTCTCCGGGGAGCCGACAGATGTAAAACAGTCACATCTCTCTCGCCGACTGTCACGTTCAGCTGCCATTTCACACTCGCGCGGAATTGATTTCGCAAGCATCAGTCCCTCGGCGATAAATGTAAAAATTGAAACATTCTTTACTAGCAGACGTAAAGAGGCAGCCTACATTTTGCATGTGGGTTTATGAGAGTGTTTCACATTCCTGTGGCTGCTTCTCTAAATGCACGAGGAGAGGAGACCGGTATTGAGTCTCAGGGCTACATAACAAAAGCTCCCTCTCTCAGAGCAAAATAGAGATGGTGTAACATCAGTTTGCTAATGAGCAACATCTTTATCTAATTGAATTTTTGCCGATCTATCGCTGATTTACTTGCTGAACCAAAATCTCATTATAATCTATTCCACTGAAAGCACAGACGTCTTGATATACATGATGATGATAATCTGTTACTGTTATAGACTCGTTAAAACATTTGACACATCCCATTATTTGCGGCAAAAGAGGTTTCAGAGGGCATTTTCTTTCAAATAAATTCAAACTTAATCATATTTTTGACAGCTTTAGCCTCAGCTTTTTTACAATTTTCACAATCCCTTTTAATTCAATCAGATATATAACATAAAAGCAAGTGAATGATGAAAAAATGAAGATAATTTCATGGAAACACACACAAGAACACATAAAATGGCAATAAATCTGATGTTCTCTGATACACACGAGCAACATACAGGACCGGCACGTGCACACACATCACAGTATATCCATAATCATATGGCAAGTCAGCTAGCCAGTTAGCGGGAGCGGCGATGCGAGTATTTGAGAGTTGGAAGCGTTATAATCCGTCGCGCTCATGTGAGCTGAGAGACCAGCAGCCGAGTCACATAATCCTTCCATCTCCACCCGAGATGATGTAAGAGAGGAGAGGAGAGGAGAGGAGAGGAGAGGAGAGGAGAGGAGAGGAGAGGAGAGGAGAGGAGAGGAGAGGAGAGGAGAGGAGAGGAGGTTGATTAGGGCGAGAAAAGTGGAGAGGAAATGAGAAAACAGGAGGTTTGGAAGGACAATCCTTATTTTCCTGGTAGGGCTTCCTATTGCATGTTGGTAAAATGGCAAAACAAAGTAAATGAACTGGGAAATTTATTCACTGCTGTGTTTCATCACTTTAGTTTTGTCTTTCTTACACTGGAGACTATGTCTGATGGATACAGCATTGCCATAAAACCAGAATAAATGTTGGATATCCATGTCTCTGCAAACCATCATTTCTGTTTCTCTTCTCATATGTTCTGTACCTACGTCTCCATACCTTTAGGTGGCGGTAGTCTGTATTCATCAGTCAAAAACAGAAACTGGAAGACTCTGGACTGCGGATTTGCAAACTGTTGTTAGGATTAAACAGCTTTTTTTGACACCACCCTCGGTAATATAGCCACTTTGATGAAGATTTGAAAATGACATGGAGAAGAGGCGGAGGCAAAAACAGCACTAAATGCGTGAAATTATGGACACTTAAAAGCAACATTATGTAAAAATTGGCATTTTGTGTAATTTAGTGACCCCACACAGTTTCTGAGTGCAACACCACTGTTGTAAATACAAATCCCAGGTCTGTAACAATGTGTCAGACGTAATGTAGGTGCTAACTACTAACAAAACTCATTACGTCATAACAATGTCACGTGTTGAAAACTTGTATGTTGAAGTAAACATGTATGTAACACTGTGATCCTACCCTCTCACTAAAGTTACGTAGTGCAGAAACAAGTGATGGGGGACAGAGTGGTTGTGACAGAGAAACCTTCGCCCTATTACAAGACACTGTACCATCAACATGATTATGAAGCTTTTACTTTAAGGTAAAAGAAGTTACATAATGTGGCTTCAAGTGTCAATGGGCTTTCCCTTTCTTTTTCTGTTTCTCTTCTAGTGCACTGATTTGCTTAGCTGAACAGCTAATCAGAGCCATTTCTCGCACCGATGGGCTCCGCCTCAGATTTAATGTGCTCAGTCTGGAAAAAGTTGCAGACAAGGGCTGACTAGTGCCAACAGTGTGGGACACACAGAAACTAGGGCCACAGGCGCTCCCACTGGTCCATGGCCTGGTGTGTCAGGCCCTTTCTCTGGCACTACAAACGCAGCTGGATATTTTCCTAATACCTCGTTAAAAACCTGTTTTTTTTGCAACGAAAACAGCTGGGAAAAGCACAGAGAAAGCTCTACTTCCTCTGGAAACTTAAGAAGGCTCAATTCACAAACATCATGAACTGGCATGATTCGTGCACGGCCCAGGACAGGAAGGCTCCACAGTGGGTGATTAAAACCAGAACATCACTGGGACCCATCAGCAACATCGGTGAAGTGAGATGTCTGCCCAGAGACCAAAGGATACTAAAAGACAACACCCACCCCAGCCACAGTCTGTTCACCCTGCTGCCACCTGGCAAAAGATACAGAAGTATCATCTGCTGCACCGCCAGACTATGGAGCAGCTTCATTCCCCAGGCTGTAAGTCCCGTCACCAGCTCTAAAGCGACTCTTTATGTTATCACCACTATTATTTTTGCAATGTCCTTACTCTTGTCTGTATTATCCGGGCAGTGCACACACTTCTACATCTCCACTTGTAGTTATGTTTTCGGGTTTTTATGCTGCAAAAATACTTGCAGAACAATAAAGACCCAAACTGAATTGACAGACCATGTTATTAGGCTCCATTCTTAAAAGCTTCTTTCTGACCAACATATTTTTAGATTTAGAGTTGTGTCAGCTTTCACAATGAGTAGACGTGCTGTCTGCAAAAAGGAAAATGTAATAAAGTTCAGCAATGACACATAAATTTTAGCTATACTTAGCTGTATTTCTTTTCTGTGTGGGTTGCATGGTAGCAGACATAACTTCTTATTATGTTATTAATTCTGTCTATATCACTCTGGCCGACCACACCACTTGACACATTATGTATGAAATAAACTTCAGTTGTGGTCACAGTATTCCTCAGCATCCTGTCATTTCACCCTCATCCAGTTCTGCATCAAGTCTGCTCTGATTTATCCCGTCTGTGCTCTCTTCATCCATTTAATCCCATGTACCAGGGTTTGAAATAATGCCTTGTAGCCAGCCGCAGAGGCAGACTGATCATGTTGCAGCCGGGTCAAAAAACAATGTTATCTGGAGCGGGGGAGGCTGGATAAAAGCTGCCCGCTGCTGTCCAGCACAGGAACAATTCACTGAGGACGCAAAGTGGCCTGAGCCGCCGCAGGGATTAACTGGCAGGACGAGTCCTGCGGGGCAGCTCACCCGCAGGCTGTCACCATCACATACTGACACACTCACAAGCACCAACCCTGCTGTACACACACATAGGAAGAGCATAAGTTCAGACCTGCCAACATTAGGCTGTGAAAAACCTTCTTCATGAAGGTAGACCCTTCTAAAAGAACAAGAGGGAGAGGATAAGCAGATGCAGGATTACAGTCTGCAGGGACTCCAGAAATGTTATTTTTTCTCTTTAAACACACATATATATGTATAAAAAAAATGCATTTCAAATGTTCAGCATTTACAGTAAGGTACTGGCACAAACTACAGATGTCCTGTGGGTATTCGATAACATATGAGCGTTCCAACTCCTCAGATCATCTGGGAGAGGCTCACTCTGTGTTTCCGTGATCAAAACCAAGAGAGGTGAAGCAGCTTCTAGTTTTTTTATGCACTCCACCTGTGAAACAAGCTTCCTGAATAACTGATGTTTGCTAAAACTGTCAGTCAGTTACAGACTATAAGATTCATACCTTCTTTTTAATCTGGAACTTTTTATTTGTCTGGTTTTGCTTTTTGTTTTGATTGTTTTTCAAATGCAATTTCTGAAAAAACATCTTATTTTCAATGTATTCCTATGCCAATCACTTTAAGTTTGCCTTGTATCTGGATGATGCTATATTAACGTAGCTGCACTGCCGAAGGGACGCTTTCCATTATTTTTAAGCCGTAATCAAAAGGTAATCACGTAATCCTTAACAATGTTACCATAATCCAATGACATATTTTGTCAAACGTAATCTGGGATGATATTAGTTATTTATATTTTGTAATCTGATGACATAATCCAAGTTACTGCCCGACCCTGCAGGTGCTACCGCAACAAAGAGACAACAAAGATCAAACTGCAGCCATGTGAGGAAGTAGTTTCCTCATAAGTTAAATCAAATGTTGTGATCAGATTCATTCAAACTAAGTAAGAGAAGTGAAAACACAAATAGCTGCACGTAACATTCGCCCACCCTGAACCTAACTCTGGAGATGTGTGTATTTATCTCTTTGATTCTACATGCTAGTGACAAAGCAATTAAGTAAATCAGGCAGAGAGAGGAAGAAAACGTGTAAAACAAAGTGAGTGATCATTTAACAAAGCAAACTAATGAGCAATCAAGTGAGCTTGTCTGTGTTCACTCTTAATGTCCAACTCGAGCCGCGCATATCAAATGAAGCCATTTTCATTCTCGAGCTGAGGAAGTTATATCACGTCTCTGGCCAACTCTGTGAAATTGCCTTAATCACAAAATGACACGACGCCGAACAGACACAGAAGGCTGCTCTGCAATCAAAGTCACTGAAAGATATTAAAAAAACAACAACAAAAGAATGGCAATACAACAAAGGCCATGCGTGGCTGATGAAGATGTAAGAGGATGGAGTTACCTGGGAGATCAGAGAGCGCTCCTCTCTCTATAATGTGCTTCCTGTACAGAGTCTTCAACACCTTGGCGCTGCCGAACCTCTTGAAGCGACTCTTCACATTGTTGTAATACCACTCAAGCGACTGTGTCCTTAAAATCCTGCAGTGAAGGAAGAAAGATGGAGGGGAGGAGGGAGGAAAGAAAGAGGGAAAACATGATATTAAGTCAAAAGGAACAGATGGCAAAGAAACTGGCAGGAATCAGATTTGATTATAATTACACCAGGATTATAACTTGACTTAAAGCCAAGACTCCCATTAAAATCTGCTTCAATTGAGTCTCTTTAATTATCAAAATGTAGATAACCAGACCGTATAGACTTTTTCAGTTATGTAAAGGTAGAGGAGGCCGTTCTGAGTGATGGAATCCAATCAAAGCTGGAGCCAGTCAGGACTGTGGTTCTGTGTTATTGTCAGCTTTTATTGTTTTTAAGGTGAATCACTGGCGCCGCTCTCTCTGTGGAGGCTGTATTAAAGATATTATTTGTTCAGTGTTATCATGCTGGATCCAAGCTGTGTTATTGTTCAGGCGGATGACTGCACTGAGGGTTTTTCAGATGTGACGTCACATCATTTTCCAGGCTTTTCCTGCTCGAATGCCAACCAATTACATAAGCAGTAATTCATAACGGAGGGGGTTATGAAAAGCCTTCAGAAAAGCGCTCCCTTTGCGCCAGTGTTGCGTCGGATTGCATGAAACTCTGCCAACTATGTGTTTAATCTCGCGGTCCCTGCTGCTCTTTTTGTGCTTTTTCATGCCGCCGGCGCACAAATTGGTGAGGACAAACAAACACAACACGACATGACACACACAAACACAGTCTATTCATTGCCATTTACCATTTATTATATTACATTTTTGCTTTTTTTCTTGTTGTGAAAAGATGCTATACAAATAACCAGCACACACACACAAGAACATGCACATTTACAAGTTCATATAGTGTATTTAAGAGAGCAACTACTGAGTGGTTCCTACGTGTGTTTCATTTGTTTAGGTATTAACTTTTTGTTCATGAAATAAAAGTATCCACATATTGAAAGCCTAATGTCTCCCCTGTACTAACTACTTCATTAGCATAAGTTTATGAAAAGCCTTCAGAAAAGCGCTCCCTTTGCGCCAGTGTTGCGTCGGATTGCATGAAACTCTGCCAACTATGTGTTTAATCTCGCGGTCCCTGCTGCTCTTTTTGTGCTTTTTCATGCCGCCGGCGCACAAATTGGTGAGGACAAACAAACACAACACGACATGACACACACAAACACAGTCTATTCATTGCCATTTACCATTTATTATATTACATTTTTGCTTTTTTTCTTGTTGTGAAAAGATGCTATACAAATAACCAGCACACACACACAAGAACATGCACATTTACAAGTTCATATAGTGTATTTAAGAGAGCAACTACTGAGTGGTTCCTACGTGTGTTTCATTTGTTTAGGTATTAACTTTTTGTTCATGAAATAAAAGTATCCACATATTGAAAGCCTAATGTCTCCCCTGTACTAACTACTTCAT
The DNA here is from genome assembly GCF_040436345.1 of Pagrus major. Taxonomy (NCBI): domain Eukaryota; kingdom Metazoa; phylum Chordata; class Actinopteri; order Spariformes; family Sparidae; genus Pagrus; species Pagrus major. The sequence continues at coordinate 14,623,161 of NC_133233.1, forward strand.
TAGCATAAGTTTATCCCAGCTGCTGGGTGATCTCAAGCCCTATATTGTCCTTGACTTAGTTGTAGAGGTAGTCGTCGTGGTTGGTCACACAGTATTGGATGCTGTGAGAAGGTTTTCTCCCATTTTGACCTGGACATCAGCTTAAAACAAAGGACGGATATGAACCCATGAAATAAGTTTATATAAATTTCCATGCAAATGTTACCGTGCTTAATCCGTGCTTGGTGTGAAAAGGCTTTTAGAAGTGGAAAAAGAAGAGAGAGAACTGGAGCGTCTGGTTAGTGCTGAGTTCAGTCATTGGCCTGAATGCAAACACAAGGTATACACACCCTCGGTTCATGTAGTTGCTTGTTAGCTTGCGGCTAATGTACCGTAAAATAATCTGGCTATTTGGGAGGAATAAACGCCCCTGTGGTGTGAATAAACACAAATAAACCTGTGGTACACCATTAAACAACCACCATTGCTGATGAAAAGCTATCTGACAAGCCTCAAACGTTGATTGATGAGGTAATAGTTTAGTTTTTAATGTATGAATATAGTGAAAGTAGCTCTTCTGTTTCTTTCCGTAACCTTTGTATCTGGCAACTATGTCACTAAAATTATGCAAACTCATACTGTATATGCCATTAACTAAATCTCCCCTCTTACGAAAGAGCAGTGTAAGGAAATGAGAGTACACACAGTACAGGACAGAGTGTTTTAGTGTGTGTGTTCATGTTGATGCTTCTGCTCAATGAAGAGTCAGGCCGTTGAAGGAGAGGGTGAAAATAGCCATGCTAATAAAGGGATCCTGAGTGCCCCTGAGGCTGAACGAGCTGCCACATCCATCCCCACCCCCCCTCCTTTTTAACCTCCCTCCACTCTTCCCTCCCTTCATCTTTCTCAGTGGATTTATTATCCTCGGCCTCTATCAGCTGGGCTGCTCAATGGGCCTCAGCTCCTTAATTTCATGCCACAGGTCAACCTAGTCTCTCTAATGGTAGCTGCCGAGCTCCAGCGAAGAGGCCTTGCTCTTTTATCTCCTTCTGGGCCCGAGGAAGACGGCACAGAAATGAATCTGGAAGAGTGCTGCAGCGCCAAGGTGGCATCATACGAGGGAGAAATACAAATAGGTTCCACCTTAACTCTGAAATGAGCTGGAGCCACTGGAAGCGACCTTTGTAGTGAAAAGGTATATTGAAGATCAAGAGAGGGCTGCAAGGTTATGGTGGAGATATTGTTATCTGAGTGGAATCTTAATTCACTTACAAATTAAGCTGTATGCCTGCATGGTCACACTCTTGATGAATAATTGACTAATTTGCTAACCCTCACCCTGCTTTACAGCTGCTAAGCCTTCAGTTCTACCACGGTTCGTATGAAGTTTTAAAGGATAGCTGTGGCACATTTCCTAGTTGTAACAGTGAGTCCTTGACTTTAGACAGAGTTGGATAAAAGCAGACCTAACATTTCTAGCCAGTGGATATGGATTTTGTGGGCTGACTAGATTTCTCAGTTGCAGCTATAGCTACCATTTTTACACAAAATAAGTGCCTATAAGGGTTTTTAAATGGGGGTACACCCACTAAAAATAGACAGTTGTCTTCTTTTCCATTGCCAGTAGACACATTTTCCTTTTTATTATTTTTGTTGTAGTTGTTTTTTAAAAATAAATATCTTTTACTCCTGTCTCACTTTCAAACTCAACGACAACTGAATGACGTTTGAGCGCTGCTTCAACCAGTGGCGGTCCTAGCTTGCACGACTCCCTGGGCAAACCTCACCTTGATGGCTACGTGATAGCCTAGAAATAAAGACTGAGGCGAAAACCAAGTCCTGAGTATTATAAGGAACGATGTAGAATCTTGTTTCAAAGTAATGTCTTAATTCATTCTAACATAACCATGTTTAGCTGCTTAGCTAACCTAGGCTAGGACTAGCAAGATAGGTCAGATTTATGCCTTTTTTTAAAAAGTAATTTTTTTAATTTTAATGTTACATTTTATTATGAGGACTAACCACTATATGTATTTGATAAACATAATGCTACCTTGGGCGATGAGTTCGGCTGGGGTTGCTGGAGTGTAAACTTCCTCAAATCAAGAGAGTAGCACAGAGCTGCTAACGTTAGCCTACCCTTAGATACCCATTAGCAGTACCCACAAAGTAGAGTCGGGAAATACTACACAGTGACTGTGCTATTAGGAAAGAGGCCTTTTCTTGACAAAACAAGTAACCCCACAAAATTTAGTTAGCTAATGGCGTGCTTAAAACGCTGGATTAGGGTACGACTGTAGGCACTAAGCTAGTTAGCCTGGCATGCTAATGTTTGCAGCTTACGTTACAGAGGTTTTAAGGCTTTAAAAACAACCCTCAAATGCAGTGTATTGCTTTCACTACAGCACAAAGCACACCACTTCATCAGCATGTGGAGAAAATCAAAACCTGACAGGCCAATTATTGCACATTCACTTTCCAGGGTGGGTGTTGAATAAGAGTTTAATTTAAGAGCCCATTTATGACATTTACATTATACATGCATTTTAACTTAAGATAAATGTCACCAAAAAAGTTTATTTTACCCTGTTTCAGTGTGCATGCATACATGTTTTGCCTTTAAATGTCGCTGCTCAGTGGTGCATTGTTCCCACTCCTCCGCCTGTCACTCAAACTGAAACAAAAACAGATGATAAGTAAATGCAAACTTCAGCTTGGGCATCTGCTCCCTTCCATACCAGCTACACAAACTTGTTGAAATTAGCCAAGCTTTCCCTTGAAGGAGAGAGAGAGAGGGGGATTTAGGACAGTGGGAGAGGCGCCTCGATGAATGAAGCATGACATTGCTTCCCTAGAGTGATCTGATCTAAAAAAGAGAGGGAGAAGGGAGGAGAGTGGAGTGGATAAGCAGAGGCTTTCAAGCAAGAGCTGCACTGCTATGTGAGCTTCTGCAAATACACATTTCATAATGAGGCTGGGAGATTCCCTGATGCTCGGCTGCTGCATGAATAAGTAAGAGGGATTCCTGTGGACGGTCTCCTGACACTGGGTCTACCCTTCCTCTATCATCGCTTCGCTTTTACTCGACTGCATGGATTCTTGGGAACCGACGCCTCCCTTCTCATCCTCTCCTCGCCTCTCTAGCCCTTTTGCCCTTTAAACTTCAAGAGATTGATTTGCACATCTAAATGAGGTCTAAATAAAATATAAAGAAGAAGGAGTGCAATAAAAAGTATCTGGCTTTGCTGAGTTTCCTTCTCCCCTGGCAAAGGGAACCATTACCATAATTGACTTTCTGAGCCTTCTAATGAATTGGTTCAGCTTCTGTTGAAGCTGCTGTAGGGATGGGAGCAAAGGGAGAAGAACGAAGGGTGGGGGTTGACTTTAACAGAACATCAAAAAGTCTCTTCTGAAGACTTGCAGAGTGACTGCTCTTGTTAATAGAAGAAAATATGGCAAAATATGAGATTGTTCTCAGCTCCAGGGTTAGATCAAAGAGTCTGATGTGTGGAAAGATAAAGCCTTCGTGTTGTGAGGTCTTAATGAGTGAAAAGCTGGAGGAGTTATTATGTCTAGAACAGTGTTGCTTTGTTTATATCAACTCATCATTGTGTACCAGGGATACAATTTTCTGCGCACATAAACATCTATTTTTATGAGGGAATAAGAAAGTTACATCAGCTGAACCAACCACACTTAAGCCTAGTGATGTTCTTAGTCTTAGTGATGCACTTTCAGGTGAATGATGACTATTGCCTAGCAGCAGCGTGCATTATCTATCAGAACAAAGTCATTAGGGGTATACAAACATCCAACAGGCAAAACAAAATTAGCCTTTATGCAGACAATGTCTTACTATTCCTACAGGACCATCAGTCAATGCTACTACTCAGCTAACTGGTCAAAATCTATTCTATTGTAGCCTCTGCAGCTCTTGCATCACATATGCAACTGTCCAAAGGTACTATTAAGCATCAGCATTGTGTTTGATGATACTTTATAGATTTACGAAGAAAGGAAAAATATACCTTTACCCTTGTCCTCCTCTATAGGGAGGTCAAGGATCAGAGTATCAATAGAGATTCGGTGTTGCTAAATGACAACGTGCAACGTGCGGTGGGTAATCAAATGTGGTCTTATTCCATGTAAGAAAATAACCGTTATCATTACTTCGCCTTGCTGTCACTAATCTGTTATACAAATATGTAAACTGCAGCCCAAATATGTCCTCAGCTGAAGACAGGCCTGTTCAAGAACAAATATAGTACACAGTATAAATATTAATATTGATTAATTTTGGTTACGAGGACTAACTCCAAACAAGAATTAATGGCCTTTCATCCACATCTTCTGCCGCTTCTGTGGCTGTGTATTTGTACGCGTCAGAGCAGATTTGTGCAAGAGGGAGATGTGGGAAGCGGACGATTTATTTTCTATGCATGCTGTAAATTGCAGATTTTGTGAAAAGGAAGCACAGACCAACACAATATGTACTGTAAGAGAGAGAAACAAGATTGTGTGAGTCCAAATGCATAGAGATATAGATGACTCTATCTTCACTTCCTTGTGTGTGTTTACTAAATACATACATGCAAGATGTCAGCTACTGTTTGCACTAAGTACTGAGACAATGTGTGCATATTTTAGGCATCGTTTTGAATATTCATTGTAGAGGTTTTCCCTGAGCTATGACATCTGTGTATTGCTCTAAAAGCCCTCTCTTTTAGCCTGGGCAGAACAGGCTGAAGGACAAAGGACAAGGTCGTGGGTCAACTGCTGAAAAGCCTACAGTATGAGATTTCCGGGGCACAGTCATACCAACCTGTCGGGATGATTTAAAACAGCGTCTGGTTTGCAGCAGGCAGGAAAACAACTCTCTCGCAGCAGTGCTTCGGTATATAACCTTTCCAGGAAGCAGCTAGAATGCTGATCACCTGCATGTGCCTCTGTGATTGACATTCAGATCAACAGGAAGATGCATATTAAAAGAGCTCATCCTGGATAACGAGGTGGTTAGAGGTGTGTTTGTGTCCATGCACTCGCTCTCTCCCTTCTCTTCTTATTCCCCTCTACCCTCTCCTGTCTTCTGCCGGAAATATCCTCTGCAAAAGGCACGCTTCGACTGTATATGAGCAGGGTCTATAGAAAGCACAGTGTCTGTTCCTACAGCGGTTGGCAGGCTCTCCCATGCAGAGCAGAGAGTCATTAAATGAACAGACCTCTATGACTGGAGACACATTTGCATGCAGCGTGTGGTCCACAGCGATTTGAAAACACACTGTTTTTATTGTGTCTCCGGTATACTGCAGCATTTTACCTGGAAAGCTACTGCAGGTTCACAGCAGGGTATTCTCCTACATCCACTTCACTAACCCACGTCTTTAAAAAGTCTCAATTTAAGCAATTTTCTCTGCCATCTCTTCCTCCTACTAGCTCTTTCTTTAAAGACCTAAAGCTGTCATCTTTACTCTCTGCTTCTTTTCTTTTTTCTCTTGTCCTCTTTATCACTCGGCGCTCTTTTCAGACCTTCGGCGTCCAGGGTGTTACAGATGAATGTGTCGGCTGCAGGGAGAGCTTGTGGCACTGTATGGATGACTGGAAATGAGTTATATTGGGACAAAGTGCTCACATGGTGTCTGGTTTCCTAAAGTAGTAGTCTTGAATTTTAGGAATTAATATGTCAGATCTACTTTATACTACCTACCCTATGATTCAGTACTGAATCAGTATTGATTTTTTGAGTGTCCTTAAAGGAGACCTATTATGCTTTTTTTGTTTTTTTTCCTTCTGGACTAGAATAAACACCTAAATGTGCATTTTGGAGGTTTTCTTTCCACTGAAAGAAGACATGTTATAAAAGCGAAAGCCTAAAATAAACCAGTGCATGAAAAAATAATGCACCTCTGAAAAGTAGGTTCAGACCTTGACCCTCACCTAGAGGTTCAAAAACAAACATAACAGCTAAATAATCAATTTTCTCCATTAGAGACATATAATATTCTCTGTGTGGACGAAGCTGAAAGATTTCTGAAATGTTATGTAAAACTCGAACTCTTAGGGTCTTATGGAAATTCTTCAATACTGTATCCTGTTCTAACCTTCTCACCTCTGACACCTGATATACTGTTATCACTGCATCCTGAAACAGCACTAGCTCACACTGTCTCCACTGTAGATTAAAGGATGAATGTAATAAGAGAATCAAATCTGCACCTTTATTATTGTCCTGTAATACAATAGCCTGTTATTGTACTTCTAAGCAGCTTCTGGGTAACCCCACCTTATGTCACTTGATTCTGTGAAGCATTTGTCTGTGAGAAGCAAATAGCTAAAACTTAAGAATGCTACTCAGAAGAAAAAGAGAAGTATTCGGTCTTTTGGTCTTTATTCATGAGTTTGAAATCTGTATCTGTGTCCCTGTGGCTACAGTCTGAACTACCAGATTCCACAATTTGTGTTGTTGTTTTTACTGCATGGAGTTGAACATAATTAACATTCGGGGAGGTGACTCATTTTAAATTAAACTAGAGCATCCGTACAGTAGTGTAATCTGGCCTTTGAGACAATTAGGTTAGGACATGGACCCAAATTTGGCTCCCGTAACAGCTGGCCAGATGTCATGTCATTTGCTGTTGTTCTGCCTCACATGTGGGTCATTTTAGGATGGAGGTCTGTTCATGATGATATCAGATATAGGTCATTTTAAAACATACTCTAAATGAGATGACAAAGCTGCACAGACAGGTTTTCTCAGGCTGCGGTACATTTACATATATTTCTGTGTGGATGTACTGTATAGAGCATATTGGGAAGTGAGATAATCTGCCCTCAGCCTCCTGCTTCTGCACAGCCAGAGCACCACATGGGATTTTAAGGGGAGCATGCGGAGAGGCATAGCTCTGCAGCAGCCCAGCAATGTGGGAAATCTTGTGACAGAATAGACTGCGGTTACGCTCTCCACCACTCCGGTCTTTCTCCATCTGGCTATTCTGTGAGGATAATGAAAACGGCAGCTCCCTGCAGCCCCTTATCTGAGCAATTACATGGAGCCAAAATCATGATATGATTAGAGGTTGAAAGAGGCAACCGTCTGTAAACAAAATTAATTTGTAAAATATCTTGAGACTACAAAGCCCATGATGGTAATTAAATCGCAATAAGGTGGCATGACTTTTTGTAGGTTTTTTTAGGTCACTGTCTGAATGGGAACCATGAATTCATCCTCTTAATGTCATCAAAACACCTCGGCCAGGAAATGAAAATCCACTGAAATAACAGGATTTTAGAGCTTACACAATGAGTGCATCTGTAAAGTACGGAAGCCCTTAACGGTCATGGGTCAAACATATTATTTCCTCCACTTCAGAGTGATAACAAGACACAAGATCATATGTTATTTATGTCATTATCGTACCTTACCTACTAGTACTTCCCAAGACCTGTAAACACACTTTAACGTGTAAAATTGGTGGAGTCACCCTTTAAAATATTATATTTTTTAATTGCAAATTTGCCAAACTGTTGAGATCGCTGTGTAATCAGGTGATTAGTCATCCTAACTTCCAGTGTATCAATCAATAATAATGTGTCCTGCAGAGATGCTCTTTCACGAGTTTCCCACCCCCAGTCTTTGTAAGCTCAGCTGGATAATAACGTCAGCAATATAGAGGTACACACTGTACGAAATGTAAAATCAGTCGAGGAGAATGAGAGACGGAGGCATTGGGTAAAGGTCATTAACCTGATCCAAACCCCAAGACATTGTGCACGAGTCACTTTGAGAGAAGGACAAACAGGACAATGAGGGAATAGCTCGCTGAAGCAGCCAGAGCCCAATGTACTGAAGTGTCAGTCCTAACAGCCTGTTAGGGAGCAGAGGGAAGCAGCCTGACAACACCAAGCTACATATACTGCTGTCACCTGCTGATACTGAGGAGAGGAGCAACAGAGGGGAAAGAGAGCACAGAGGAGATATAGAGGGAACGAATGACACAAAGAGCAAGTTAAGTATAAAGGTCATTGGCTTGATTGGCATGGTGGAGCCCCGGCATATGGGGGCATTTGTTCTGTGGGGTCTATTTTTAGAAGGGTTCCTTTTCAAAGCACACCCCTGGTCTATGTAATCCATGTGAATCGATCTTCAATGGAGGAGTGGGGAAAGCAGAGAGTCCGTCTTTGGCTGCGGTTGCTCTTTTAAGATTTGTTTCTATACTGTGTGTGTGTGTGTGTGTGTGTGTGTGTGTGTGTATGTGTGTGTGTGTGTGTGTGTGTGTGTGTGTGTGTGTGTGTCAGATAAGCCAGAAAGCTGTGAAAGCCTTCTCACAGAGGAACATAGTGTATGGGAAGTGTTTCTCAGAAGGTTACAGAACAGCTCCAGACATCGAGGCTTGACACTTGCGGCAGGCAGTTCTGTCTAAAGCGGTGTCCTTTACAATGAGGCTGATTTGAATGTAAATGTAAATGTAAATGCGAAGTTCGACTCACTTCCTGTTTTGCATGGTGGTAAACCATGTCTGCAAAGTGCTCGCTGCCTGAGCAGACGTGAAAACACTCTCCAGATTAGAGAGAGGTCTCAGGTTGCTTCTATGCTGCAGACAGAGTACACGTCCTTGGCTTTAAAGACATAAATGCACCAGTGTCGTTTATAGCTTAAGTGGAGCTTTATTGTTCTAAACACCAGCATGCAGCTGAATAGAAATCAGATTAACACTGAGTATTTGTAGAGTTATTTTAAGTGCAGATTGTTGCCTGTCAGAGACTAAAGCACTGCAGTTCTTTGCGTCTGACATAAATGCAGAATAAAGACTCACATGGCTTTAAAACCCATATCCACAAATCTGATCACTAATACCAGCATGTTTGGTTCTATCTTGCAGGGACATTTCATGGTTATTATGAATGGCACTGGTTGAAGGAGACCATCTCTTTTTCCTCTGATAAAGATTAAGACATTAAAATAGCCCCGACAAACCCTCTATTAGTTTTAAGTGTCTGTTTCGTCTGTACTGTAAGTATTTTCCTATTGAAATGCTTCCTGCGTTTCTGTGACCTTAGGGCCACATCCTCCACTCTCTCTCGAGTGCATTTCATTGGACGAGAAAGTCTGCCAAAAAACAGGCCAATGAACTCAGCCATTTCACTGCACTCCCACCAATTAGGAAACCAATGAATCGCCCACTTTACCAAACAAGCCTCTGGCTGCCCTCATCCTGGGAGCAGTTCCCATCAAGTTAGTCACACAACACCAACCAAGAAACAAGAATCGCCGCTGGAACAGCCGACTTCTCACAACTCCTGCCTTTGTCTGCCTTCTTGTTGTTCTCAGTCTGACTGGCTGTTTCTCTCTCTCCCTCTCTCTCCTTTTAACCTCTTGAAACAACCCCCTGGGCAAATTAGTGTTTACAGTGCAAATATGTTAAACATTCATAAAAAGCACATGATTATTTTGAACAACTGGAGAAAAACAATGGATGTAAATTAAACACAACTCTATCTCGGCCTCCTGCACATTATTAGTATATATTTAACTCCAACAGAAAGTAAGTGAAGCGAAGGACTGGAAGATTGTTCCTTCACTGGCAGTGATGGACTGTGCAGACAGATGGAAATGCAGATTGCATGATGCCGTATTTAACCATCCAACCAACCAACTGCTAGCTCATTCATGTATTTAAAAGCTAGCAAAAGTCTTATTAGTACATTCGTATTAGTTTTTAGTCACTTAATGAGACTGTTGGCTATGCTCAGTTAGAGAAAGACACTAATGTGACTTTTCTCAAGGGCCAAAAATGCACAAGCTGTGTTCTAGTTGGTTCTTTACCTGCATCCATTTCTAGTGGATCTAGTGCCTTTGTATTTGATTGTGTCTGTACATTTAGTCTCGTTTTTTCCCTCAGTTTCTACTTGTTATTCTTCCTCCAACCAAGGACATGGTGGATTCTTTTCCAGGCTGAGTGCTTCCTGTTTTCTTTCTCTGGAAGCTTCTCTTCAAAAACTCCTCGTCCTGCTCCTTCAGCTCTTCCTTCGGCTGGGTAGTTTCTCTCTGGAGGGCCTTCTCGTACTGCTCCTTCAGCCGGGTAGTTTCTCTCTGAGGGGACGCTTCATGCTGCTTCTCCTCTTTCTGCTCCTTCAGCTCTTCCCTGCAGCTGGCTAATTTCTCTCCGGAGGGTGTGAACTACCTCTTGCTTGAGGTTAGTTGAGGCCAGTTCCTCCAGTTTTGTTTCCATTTTCCAACTTTGCTGATGGGCATCTTTTTGATTCTGCAACTGCTCATTCATCTGCAGTGTAATGGTGAATTGGGAGAACACGACAACTTCATGTTCCCACCAGGGCGCTTGAACAAATCTGAGTTTAATGTCAAATGTTTGGATAACCTCCCCCGTCTTGGTCATCTTGTGTATTAGCGCAATATCCTCCTCTTCCATGCCAATAAGAAGTCACTCTGCAGCCCCATTAAATTGGTTGAAACTGCCATGGATGTGAGTCAATGATGACATAATGCAAATGAAAGATGGTAAGCTAAGGGACCAACATGTAGTCTGTCAGGTCTCTCTTGTCAAGTCAGAGTAAGATACTTCCTTTCCGTCAAAGCAGATCAAGCGCTGGTTAAATCTGTGAACTTTTTAAGAACCAGTGTGCTTTTCCATGGGCATGAGAGCCACCACCATTCAGTCACTGTGTATGTCTCCAATTTCCCAGCATTCCCAGGAACAACTATGTTGGACTACACTGACTCTTTACAAGTGTTGCTCCTGGCTTCGCATGCCTACATTGGCATTCAAACATGACCTGTCCTTGGGCCACTGTTGCTTCAATTTGGCACCCATAGCGAAAATCTATTGTTTGTTCTCCCGTGGATAGGACAGAACATGCTACACTAGGTCTGCTTTTTAAAAATAGCGGTCATAAACGGTTTTAGTTGGTCCTTGGTCGATAAGCACTAGTTTTCCTGGCTGAGAGCCATTTCTTTGGCTGGGGAAACGCAAAGAACTGGTTCCAGAGTAGGCACTGGCTCTGAACCAGCACCTGAACTGCCTTAGTCCAAAAGCTGTCACAGTGACCATCTTAACAAACAAAACTATTGTGTACTTTGAACCCAGCATTATTGATTCATCCCCTGGCATGACGTGTCAAAGCATAGCCACACTTGCACTTGCAAGCTCGTGCAGCTGAGAAATGCAAGAATGCATTTCCTGTGTCAGTGGCCAATCCAGCTGACTGGCAGGTCAAAGCTCACTATCATTCAACTTACAGACTTGCATCCTCGGACTGTGTTGACGCTTACTGGTTTTGAAAACTGAGGGGTAATTATTCTTGTGGCGTGCCATCAATCCGTTTTGTAAACTGCACTAGACTAGACTGCAAATTTCTCCGCCACTCTCACAGAATGCTTTCACTTTTTCATCTCTCGGCTCAGTATTTTTTTATATCACCCCCATCAGGCCGAGGGTTAGGGTTCTCGCAGCGCAGAGTGCGGGGCAGTTTCGATGGACTAAATGCGAATGTGACCGCACCTTGAGGTCCAGTAAGACACACGCTGGTACAGAGCAAACAACACTCTCCCTACTCAGTCTGGCAGACAGGGCGTGGGAGACGGATGACGATGAATCATTGATGCTCGGCACACAGATCACAAACAAAACACACAAGGACACACACACACACACCAGATGCATGCGCACACACACACATTCATCCCCTCTCTCTTACTCATCCGTCCTTTCCCATTTACAGCGTGGTGTTTTTCTCCGTGCCATCTCAGATTTTGTGTTGACAGAGACAGATGGAGGGATTGAGAGGGGAATGGCTCAGCAGCAGAGGAGGAGAAAACTCCCTCTGCCTTTTACTTTGCTCTGAAATGACATTAATAGCCTGTGTTGGCCTTTGTATTTTGCTCTTGGCCTTTCTCTCAGTCTTTATTTTCCCATCAGTACCTGATATCTATCTCATATTAGCTGGAGAGAGCGGTCACAATAACATAAGAAAGTCAGAGTTTCTGACTGCAGGAGAGTGTGACAAAATGTGACAAAATGTGAAATTAAATTTTTTCTGCAAATAATGTTACGTTTCTAATACTTCTACTGAATGGGCTCTATGAACGTTAAAGGTTATATAATATATAATATTCATTGCCACTTGATATCACACTAGAGAAACAGCATCTCAGACCAAAACAAAAGCAATTTCACACAATAAAGCTTAAAAAAAGAAAGAAAGAAAGCGGTATCTGAACACACACTGCTCAAGACACTCACATCAAACTGTAGAGTTAGGTTGTGCTGATCAAACATGAATTAAGATTCGGTTTTCAAGCTTAAAATGTTTTCAGAAATATATTTTAGTGCAGTGTTTGCAGTATGTTTCTTAACCATGTTGAAAAAGGGGAATGGGGTGGACAGGTATGGGGACTCACATGCACTGCTTACATGCACTTACAAGGACTAACGTGCACTGGAGGTGTAACAATCCATCAATATGGGTCGATATATTGATTTAATGATTAATGAGCCAATGTCAATGATGCAAAGTGAAAACAACGATCCATATCAACATCTTTAAGATACAAAAGTGTGCAGCCACACTGAAATTCAACCTTGCTGTCCTGTCATGAGATGCAGTGACTTAAGGGCTGTCGGCACCAAGTACTATAACTACGAATATAAAAATAACGATGTGAGCATCCACACACTGATCAACGATAACGTTCTGTAAACGGTGGCGCCAAGCAGTTGCTGCGTGCTCCAGCTGTGTCGTCAGCTTCGGAAAATGGATAATAATGACCTGTTACTGCTGTATGTTTCATAGAGAAACAAAAGGAGAAAACCATAGAAGGAATGGTTTTTACTAAATTCTTCAAAGATGAGAGGAGTTAGGGGAATAAAGCACTCTGTTCTCAGAGTTGTCGTCTTTTGAAGACAAATTTTATTCATACTTTTGTCTGAGTCAACATCAATTATCCTGGTGATTGTTATAAAAGAGAACAAAGAACACATTTCAGAGACCTAATCTCAGGTAAAATGATGTGTAATTTGCAGCCTAATATACTGGGCGTTATAGAAAAAGGTTTAATAAGTTGTATGAATATCCAAGACTGAGTTATTAGAGTAGAACATCTAAAAGTGTCTTCTAAGTGCCACCAATTAGCTTATATAAAAGTAGTTTTTACAGTTAGAACCCAATATTAAATTGGGAAAATGTCCCCCCAAATCAGTCTAACTGTCAGCCCTGCAAATTCAGATCAATTTTAATTGGCTACCTGTGTTTCTATTGTTCATCAAACTGCTCTGAAAATGATCCTGGCTATATCGTTCCCCACTGTCGTACTCGTTATAGTTGTGGTGTGGACTCCACTTGAATTGGAAAGATTTTAAAATGTTACATCTATAGTGCTAGTTATAGTTATCATCCTTGGTGCAGACAGTCTATTAAAGCAATGGTAAGTAAGAAAAGGTTTTAATAATACATGTAATTTGTCGAGCTGTGAGTCAATTTAAAGTAAACTTTACTTCACCAGCTATAATTATTTAGATTTATTTATGTTATGTGTTTTTCTTTAATGGCGGAAAATAAAGGGGTATCATGGCAGACTTTGTGATATCAGCAAACATCATATCATTGCTGAAAGGATCGCTATGATAACATATTGTGATGAAACTGGTGATTTACCCCCTAAATGCACGCACAACCATCCCTGCTGCCTGGACAGAGAAGCTCATATCATATTGCAACACAAACAGGGGGACTTATCTATCTTTACAGAGTAAATAGCTGTTTGCTGCTATATCAGTGTTTGAAATCCCATATATTTAACCTTTAATACCAGTGTTAAAATCTGAAAAAACAAAATAACCACAAGGTGGGTGTTTATGTTTGTGGTCATACACAGATGGATACCAGGTGTAATCACTCTAGAGATCATATGAGAGGACTGTATACTGGAGAATGGAGGCGAGGATAACAGATTGCATGCGGCGATGGATGCCATATAAACGAAATACAGCGTCATTCATCAACTGATGGCCCCTGTGACAGTCAACTCTACCCTGCGTGACTTAGTGTTCACAACACCACCCTGGAAAGAACGTACCACAGTGTGCAGTGGGCGCGTTTTTGGCCTTCAGCGCGCAGTTGGATTATAATTTTTTAATCTGAAGCACATTTTATCTAGCCTTTTAATTACCCATGTAAGCCTCATTAGGATAAAACATCTCTCATCAGCATCAGAGGCGCCTGAAGCAAAAACATCCTGGGGCAGAGAAAAGCTCAGCTGTAAACATTATTAAACATAGAAATGCTGGATAATGACAGCTGAGTACAACAATCACATGGGGTTACGTGTTGAGGGGAGTGAATGAGTTCAGTGATCAAGCTCATTTAGATGAGCGGTGTATAACTGCATCTGCATTGCTGCTGCCCTTCTTCCAGCCGGGCTTTGATCATTCATAAGAACCTTTGGCCTCTCTCTTTCATGTGAGCGCGCACGGCGAGGCGTACAGCGTACTCCAGGCCAGGGCAGGGGACTGCTGCATTATTCATAGCGATGCCGTCACACTGAGTAATTGAAGCCACGAAGCAGTGGAGGGTGGAGGGCGGGAGACACCTTCTCTCTCTGCCTCTCAGTAGAAATTGTTTTGATCATTATCAGTGACCTCTGAGTGAGATCAGTGCAGACATCAAGGTGATCCTCTCCATCTGAGGGCAATGCCAATACAAAAAGGGAGTGGGGAGGCCAATGTATGGACAGATAGACATATAGTGTAGGAATTTTTTTGCCTTGTGGCGTGTAGTCCAGTAATAAGTACAGAGTATTAAATGCTTAATTTCAATGCCACATGCCAGAACAAGGTTGAGGGTGTGGTTAAAACAGTGAGTAGGTTTATGTACACACTGCCAGAAGCCAATCGAATCTGTCAGTGAGATAAATCATCATTATCAATGTTCACATGATTATTAAAATCACCTATAATAATCACTGTATCTGTTTAAAGGACTAAACTTGACTAAATTCAGATAGATTCAGAAAATGTTCACCTGTGTACAAGGACAGAATATCAATAATAATAATAATCATGATAATAACAACTTGATTTGTTAAGAACCTGCAAAGACGCAGCACAAACATGCACGTGGTTAAATTGGGGTGCTGCATGTGAGGTGTTCTGCTACACATTCGTATCAAACAAAATGCAGTTGGCATTGAAATGTTAGGCGCTTGATCTGGATCTCAGTGTGAAATCCCATTTTCCAAATGAGGCGAATGTTTGAAAGGAACCAAAGACCCACCTGACGACACTGAGCTGTGTAACAGGCCTGAAATCAAGTTCGGCTTCACTGTTCTTTTTCTTATTTGTGCTAATGTTTTATTATCTTTTAATTGTTGTAATGTGAAGCACGTTATAATTTTGATTGTTAATAAGTGTTGTATCGAGGAAGAAACAAAATCAATGTGATTATATCAATATTAAATCATTAGAACAAGGAATATATCATGTGTATGACAATTAAAATGTGTGTTTATATTATAATATTTTAGATTAAGTGGAGTGTTTGACCTCTGACAGCGCTACGGAGCTGTTTTTCTATGACAGGGTCCATGTTTGCCAAGATTTGCTGCCACACTCCAAAAAAGCTAGTAAACTAGTTAACATGGATGTAAACAAAACTGGATTTATTACACTTTACAAATGTTTTCCAAGGAAATAAATGTCCTCGTTTGTTAGACCTCATTGATACATACAATACAATTTAGTGAGTAACACTGGATGTAAACACAGTTTTAGTTTGTTTACAAGAAAACTCCACAGGGCACCTTTAAATAAGTGACAAAATAGAATAAACTACTGTCCGGAAAATGAAAGTTTTCTGCTTGGTTCATGTTTATTTATCAAGCACAGCTATGTTTGTGCCGTGGCAGCGACTGCTGAGAGAAAACATCACATAAATGTATAAAATGTAAATCTAAATGCCGGGAAGCCAATTGCTAGAAAAGGCACACTGAAGCGACAACCCACCGGGAGGAATGTAAATCCTGGCTGCTGTTAAATGAATCTTGAAGGAGGAGACGTGTATTCTCTGTACAGCCCACAGCGGCATACAGTAGAGGATGTAAATATAGACAGTGGTGAGATGAAATAAAGAAACTGCACTTGACTTAGAAATCAAACTGCGGGCCAGCTGCACTCCTCCAACCCGTTACACTGCAAAACCACGGCAAGATGAAGGCGAAAAGCTGTGCGTGTGTTGTGGCATGTGGAGGTGGTGAGGAAAAGGATTAGTGTGCATGACGGGCTTACCAAAATACGTGTTTAGCCTACAATCAGCCTCATTTCTTCCTTCCCTTTCTTGTTTGTCCCCTTGTGACTTAGTCTGTTTTGGTGTTTGTTTCACTCTGTCTTTGTAGTCTGATGCCTGCGTCTGTTCATGTTTGAATATGCTTTCTGGAGCTGTTAGATTGTCCTACATGTTGTGTTACACCAGTGCATGTCCGGGAGAGGTTGTGTGTGAGTGTGTAGCAGTGTGCTCGTATGCAGCATGTTTATCCGCCTGCTGGTATTCGAGGCAGTGACACCAGGTGGAAGCCATTACGCCGGCGCGGGTCCGCTGCAGGTAGGCAGGCAATCAGATATTGGAGGCAGGTTCAGAGGATGTCAAACACACTCACTCAACTCAGGCTGGGGAAAGTGTTTACCGAAACAAATTTCACCAAAATGTGCCCGCTTCAGATAGTGTTGAGGTAAATACAAACATAGCGCGGAGACGTGTGTCCCGCGGCTGTTTGGTGGCGTAAAAGACGATCTTGGCTGAAGAGATGCAGAACAAGAGAGTGACAGACAGTGAGAGTTAAAGAGTGAGAGTGAGACAGGATCTATACAGAGACTTCATTCAAAATTCATGAATGTACAACTCGGCAGACACTATAGAACCTGCAGAGCTTCCACAGCTCACAGGTGAGAGCAAGAAACACCACTTGACATGAATAGCACTGCACATAAACTAATAGATATGCTATTTATCTTGTCATACACATTAGTGTCCGGTATAATAACCATCATTAATAAATGGTACACATATATTTAATTAAACGTTAATAGTTAATATCTATTTCTTGGTTAACAAATGATGGAATGTTTTATAAACCATTTATTAAAGGGGCACTGTCTAGTTCTGGACAAGAACTTTGAAATATTTATGTTTTCCATAACTGAATAAACAAGCTGCTCTCAGAGGAAAATACGGTCCCCAGAACACTGTTTGAAGGTAGAAAGGTGGCAGGGTCCGCCACATATAAACAAAGTAAAACAATATGAAACTGTGTTGTCCTTTAAGGTCAGTTTGTTTATTCAGTTTACCCTAACCCTGTCCAATGGATGATGAAATGTGTTGCTTTACCTTGAAATATGGCTCCATGTTCCTTCCGAATGTCACTATCCATCATCTTTTCAGTTGCTGGTCAATCAGGAAGTAGTGAAACTATAATGATTTGTCAGATTCCCTACGTTTATAGGACTCCGGCATTCGTGTTTTCCACCTTGATCATGACGTCGGAGGAAAATGGCCGCCGCTTGAATATGGTCTATAGCTTAATGAATAGTTTATAAAGCATTTCATTGTTTGTTAACCGTGAAATAACTTTTAACTAAAGTTAACTACAATAAACCTACGAAGGATTGATTTCCTTCTGAAAAGCTGACCACAGGACCAGATAGACTTCCAGTGGTGTATTTGTGTGTGTACGTGTCTGTTTGTGTTTCTGTGCTTCTTTTGAGCTCTCATGCGCACAATGCCTCACTTTGTGTGAATGTGTGTGTGTGTGTGTGTGTGTCAACTGGATATGTGTGCATGTGTGCATGCTTGCCGCTTTGATATGTCTCCCATTGGCAGCCCTGATATGAACGTTTGCTTTGATCCCGTTTGAATCAGACAGCATCACCCCAGATCCTCTGCTGCTGCTCTGAACAAATAGCCCAAAAGACAGAGACACAGGGAGAGAGAGGGAGGGAGGGAGAGATTCCTATTGTGTTCCAGTTCTTTTGGATGCTCCAGGCCACTACCTGCTGCAAAGATTTCCTGTGGTATTACAGCTGCCAACAGCTTTATAACACTGAACTGTCCATATTTGTTATAAAGTAAGATATTCTCTTGTTGGTGCATGCAATCTCTCTGAAGTACTTTAAAGGATAAGTTTACCCAAACTCGAAAATTCAGTCATTTTCTGCTCACCCCTACGCCAATGGAAAGTTTAGCAATTTGCAAAACACAGCATTGCAGCATTCCCCTAAACAAACTGAAGAAGATGGGGGACTTTAACAAACAAATTAAAAAAAACAGGCGAAACGAGATGCAATGACAGAAAATGTGATTTTCAGTCGGAATTTTCATTTTTGGCTGAACTTAAAACATAAATCCGTAACTTTCTGCATGTTATCATCACCTGCAGCAAAAACAGGTTGACAGGAAAGATGGCGGAGGTGTTGCGTTTATTTGTTATGGTAACACTAATACAGTGCTTATGCTTGTTTTGAATTCAAGAATTAGCAATAATGTGTGAAGTATGTCCCCTCCTGCGTTGCTCTGACTTTACATAACATGACATTACACGCCATGACAAAGTCTCCAATTAAAACAAATACTTTCCGTCGGCATATTAACTGAAAACAAATCCCCTTGTAAGCTAAATTGCTCCAACAAAAGCCAGAAAGCACAACTTTTTTGTAAAACATAGCAGGTCTAAGGCACAAAAAATATGTATATTCTCTCATACCTGACCACAGGGGCGAACAGATGAGCATACAGGGAGCCGGCCAGCACCAACCTGCGAGTCCCAGAAGCCCAGGAGGTACAGACTTAATAACATCAGCTGATTTTAAACAAATGAGATCAAACAGCACTCCTCGCTCAGGTGGGAAATCACGGCTAAACAAGGTGAGCGGAGTGCAGTCAGCTCTGCAGCGAAGCACCGGCTAAGCCTCATTTAAAGTGCTGAAAAATGGGAGAGGAGGTGCGATGAGACAGAGGCCTGGAGCGATGCACAACCACTGATATGCAGCAAAGAGAGAGAGAGAGAGAGCAATAAGGGTGTGTACATACACATCATCTGAAGTCCCTCCAGAACTCCGGCAGTACAGGGGAAGTGGGATACTGACATTAGCATATTTCAGCTAATTGTTATTCATTTACACTGCCTCTATTTCCCAGAACATTAAGCCCACAAAGACGACGTGAGTGAAATGTGTGTATAATATTTCTCAGCATGCACGTGCATACGCTTCAAAGACATCTGCTGAATAGAAGCCAGCCTCGAGTGTTTGAGTGTGCCAGGAACAATCAAAATTTAGTGGTTAGTTATTAATTACTTGACTGATTAAACTGTAAACAATATTAAAAAAATATTGTTAAGCAAGTTTTGAAACACCTGTGGTCAAATAATACCTTCATTTTTATTATTCTGCCTTCAAATATGAACGAAATGATGCACATTTTTAACTGACGCACCAGATGGTTTGTTACAGGGAGATGTTCCCAGAAGTCCTCCTTAGGAACTGTTTGGAAAAGGGCAGGCATTTTTTAAAAAAAATCTTGGCAGAGGATTGGACGAACCATCTGTCTCCACCATGTATCAAGGGTTAACTTCAAACAATCAGTAGTACAAAAAAGAAGAGCACTACCAGCGCAGCAAGTTGCTGAAATCAATCTTCTTTCAGTGAAGAAATGCTCCACTTCTCTTGCCGTCATCGCACCTAAACCACACCCACAGCTGCCAGTTACTCCTCACAGGCTGCTGATTTGCACACAAGTGTACAACTTGAAGCCTGGAAGCCTTTTGGATTTGTGTGGTTATTTCCATGTTTTCAGTCTTTTATGAATTTGCCTCTGACCTTCTTAACATCCACCTACATTCCTAAAGACATGCAGCCAAAAATTGATTCTAATTTGCATCTTAAAGATCTACGATTATTGTGGTTACACACTCCAGCCTCCAGAAATACTGACCTTGTCAACATGAATGAATCTGAGCACCACGACTGCCTAAGGCCGCATCCCCATCGTCACTCTCGTGAGTTATGAGCAATGTCCAATAAAATATGCTCCAAATACACTTTTGATCCATGGCTTCAGTCCTATGAGCAGATGTAGTACTGTTTTGAGAAATAATGCTTGTCACGAGACACATTTAGATTAGCCTCATCTGACAAACTCTGAATTTAACATGAACACACCCCATTGTATTGTAAGTGTGTTTCATCACTCGGTCTGTTTGGTAGTGTTAGCTGTCACCGGGAGCCAGTGTAGGTACCAGACCGGGAGGGTCCTGCTCTCTGAGCCTTCAGACCGCCTCTTAAGGAATTCTTTATGATTTCAATGATGGTGATGATGACTGAAAGTACAGCTGAGTGTTCACCTAACCCAGAGAATTAAGCAACTAAAGAAGCATGATCAGTATATTACTCTAGCTGTGAGTATAACTTCTCAGCATGTACACCATTTTTTGTTTGAAGAGCACAGAAATGATGGAAACACTGCATGTCTTGAGTTATATTAAGCAAAAAAACAACCATAAACTGTATGTTTGTTGGTAGGCGGCGAACTCTCAGTCAGGGATGGACAGTTGGATTAAACAAGCACAGGACTTTGATTCAGGAGACCGCTGTCAGTGTCCTGGGTGAAAACCAGGAGTCGACGGTGAGTTCTTTTAACTTACTAACGTAGTTAAGTTACATCACGGACATGTGAAGTAGATACGTTTGTAACCGAAGCTATAGACGTGACGTAGTAATTTGAACCCAAAACATGATGTTTTTCCGAAACCTAACCAAGTAGTGAGAGCCTGAACCTAACCAAACTGCAACTGTATAGCAAAGGTCCGATAGGCATGTCGCTGGTACGCTGCAATGGTCATGTTGGTTTGGTCCTCGTTACATGAGGATGCGTTGATATATAGAGCTAAATCATGGTTGTTTCTTCTGATAATAATTAAAAACCATGATTAACATTAGTATACATTTCATTCATTTTCTATCCAATTTGACTTCAACATGAAATTGTAAAGCACATGACTGTAACAGTGTGAATAAACTGCTATTGATTAAAAGTTCAATGAACTTGAATTCACAAGTTCAGCGAGCTTCAATCAGTTAGAAAAAATGAATAAATCATGAGACAACTTTAAATGAACTAACCACATTCAGTTCAATTAACTCATACTTTAAGGCATCCAATCATAATCCAATCAGCCATCAGTGTTAAACAGTGTAAATATATGCAAGCAGTGGCAAAGGGATCAATGCCTTTCCTTCATAAACCTCACTGTGGATTCCTCTAAGCAGTCATTCTGTCCAATAAATACTCAACACTTGACATTGTAATGCCTTGTTTACTTGTTGGATCATCATCATTATTATAACTGTATAAACAGAAATACCAAAAAAAAGTGGAAAAAATACTTCTACTCTTTTCCTAATATTTTTCCTTTCTTTTTCGGGGGCTCTTGGTTTGACAGGCGAGGAATGTGCAATGAGTATGAAAATCCTGCGGTGCCAATATCTCATTTCTTTTATGCTACAGAGGGTTCACTGTGGCAGGAGATCAGACAGTGTGATCTGCCTGAGGGAGGGATGAAGGCGCAAAAGAGTCAGAAAATAAGTGAGGGGTGAAGTTAAAGGAGGGGGAGAAAGATTACTATTCATCCAGCATCTTAAAGAGGTTTCTATCATTCCGGGCCAAATTTATAGGCTTATAGAGAAAATGGAGAAGGAAGCAATGGTGATCTTAAAGTTTACTGAAAGACATCAAACTTAATTCTTAATCAGAAAGCAGAGCTTTATCTGCCAGTCACGCAGCTCACATCCTCTCCTGCCAGCCCACCAGGATATGAGACACGACTGGCAGCGCTGTGGGGCGCCTCCCACGCTGGAGATGTTTTTGATAGATCACATCTGCAGCAACCAGCCTCTGTAGTCCAAAGCCAATAGAGTGGGGAGGGGAGGATCAGGGGGAGTAGAGATTCAATACTGACATTAAAATATGTATTTGAGTAAATCACGTGTGCAGTGGTTTCAGTGATGCAGGGCCTCTTTGTAAATGTTTGTAGATTAAAAATCATAACCTTAGATGCCTGATTGAAACATAACTGACTTAAGTTCTTTACCAGGAGCAACACATCAGCGCTGGATCAAACATAAATCCCTTAGAGGACAATATATTTGGTTTACCGCATTTTGAATTCTTCTCACTTTTTAAGGAAATTTGAACTATAATGATTCTGCAGCACCTGCTTTCTATTCTATTTGAAGATATTTGAGGAAACTTGGTCAAAGATTCAGGCCTTTAGTTGGGCGAGTCCCCCTGCAGCAGCTGACTGACATGTGAGGGCTGCCGTGCTGTTAGCTTCAGTAGTGCACTAACTCACAGATTCACATTCAAGCCCGAGGATATTTTTTTGTAGCGTGACAGAATTTAATCCATAGGTCCGATGACATTTGGAAAGTCTAGAAGATCTGTGTGATAAAATCATTTTATCATCACTGAAGTTAGCCGACGGCTAAAGTCTTTAGTGCACATGTTCTTTGGCCCACACATTGCAGAAGGTAAGCTGCAGATCCAGGTCATTTTTAATCAGGAAGTCAAAGTTTTCTGGCTTCATGCGCTCCGCCTCGAACGCTGTCTCCAGTACTCATTATACATCCATGTGATAGTCTAGCTTTAGTCATGTGTGCTAACTGAGTGCGTCATAGTTCTGTATAATCTCACAAATGTTTGACGTACTTCCTTTTACAACATTCAACACTTCAAAGAACCCATTTGGTTTGTATTTCACTCAGATACGGGAGGCACTTGGAAAGTAGCCAAGAAGCTAGTTAACCTACCTTGCTCCAGTTCAGCTTGGTGCTGTGTTCATCCCACAGTATAGGATATAGGATAGGATAATATGTTACTGATTCAAGTCACGACATGATGTAGGGCTGCCCCTAATGTTTATTTCACTGTCAATTAACGATCTGACGATTAATTTCCCAATTAATGGATAAGTTGTTCGGTCTATAAAATGTCGGAAATGGTGAAAAAGGTGGATCCGTGTTTCTCAACGCCCAAGATGACGTCCTTAAAGGTCTTTTTCAACCCAAAGATATTCAGTCTACTGTCATTGAAGAAACCAGGAAATAAATAATTTTTTTCTTAAAAATATCATCAAACTAATTATTTGATCATCAAAATAGTTTGCAATTAACTTTAATTAATCGTTGCAGCTCCAACAGGAAGCAAAGTCAAAGCCATAGAGCAATGACTAACAACATCAGCCCAGACAGCTGGTTAACTGCCAGTTAACATATTGTAATGAACTATTTTTAGTATCACCCAATTAACTTTATTGTTTTGTTGCTAATTACAACTGCGAGCAAATCAGTACACAAGTCAAAACAAACACCAAGGATTTATATAAACATAGTGAAAATGAATTTTAATTACAGTTCGACTTAAGGATAATTAAATTAAATGAAGTAGAGTTCCTAGTTAGTTCTAGTTTGCTCCTGTACATTTCTCAACTCTCTGCCACATCTGCTTTTAGGTGTTGCCTGCATCTTGCTCCACTCCATGGCAAACAGCTTCTGCCTCCAATCCCACTAACCCACAATAAAAACAACGAGGGCTTTAGCTCCTGTTCTGATCCACTGGCCAACTTGCTGTGTAAACCGATTTAGGAATCATGAGATTTCCAATCACCTGCACCGTGAGCCACAAATGACCCCATTCACACGGAGTGCTCGGGCATGGCAGCCCCGTTTCCTTGCAGGTACACAACAACTCAAACTGGGCTCACAGCTGGACCTGGAGAAGTGCTCGGATCAGAGGTGTGACTGAGTCAGTCTCACCCACCTACATGGAGGAGGCTTGGGAGCTGGAGGCCGAACCAGCGAAGTCAGAGACATTAATGACTCAGAGCAATATATTCAAAATAACACACAACAGTATTCACACGACTGACAGAAACACACCAACAAGAGAGAATGTTCAAGGTTCTCTCTCCGTGTGTCTGTGTGTGTCTGTGTGTGTGTGTGTGTGTGTGTGTGTGCTCACATGTTCACCTGTTTGGAGGTGATTTATCACCTATAGAAACTCAACCCTGTACAGAGAAAAATGCATTCCTATTCTTTCAGTTTGCACAGAAAATACAGACACACACACAGAAAGGCAGCTGCTGCACACACACACACACACACACACACACACACACACACACACACTGAGATTGCTTCAAGGCTGAAAAACTCAGCAGTAATTAGTTTTAAAAAAGGAAACTCTTGCACAAACTGCATTAGCAAAATTCAAGCACGATTTCTGATTTAGGCTACGTTTCAATTAATGAGACCGAAGTGCTTAAATAGATCTGAGTCTGGACCACCAGGAGATGTTTGAACCCTCACCAGTGTGATTCTGTGTGTGTGTGTGTGTGTATGTGCCTCCTGTGTATGAAGTGCAAATCACCATCGAGAGTTACGATCGACCGGTGGCCGCTGTGTCAGCTGGGTTGGACATGAGACAAGGCCGCGACGGAGGGAGAGAAGAGGGGAAGATGGCAGGAGAGAGGCTGATTAGTGGCTCTCCTTCCTGTGCCTGCAGCTCACAGAGATGAGGGGTTTGCAAGTTGTTTCAGCTGCAGCCAAAGGCTTTCAATAGATGAAACACTTCCTGGCTATGTTGGGAATGTTCATACTGGATTCAGTCTATTTTGCGTGCTGATTGGAGTGAAATAGCTCTTTATGAATCCCGAGCACGTTTACATGTATGTAGCTGAGCCTTCGGCGTGAAATATGGCTACACACATCAACTTTCGTCGCCTTATGATTTAAAAGTTCCTCGCTGCATATCAATAATGCAACAGGGTGACGAATGAGATGAGAGACTTCCATTCTTCATCTACTGAGGCTTACAGATTGCTGTTTTTGCTCTTTATTGGCAAAACACACAACAGTAAGTCCTGCAATCCATTGTTCATCCAGCTGCTGAGAAACCAAGCAGGAAGACACAAACAGCGACAGACATGTAAAAGCCTTATTAAGGCTGAGGCGTCTGTGTTGCATACACAATTCGTCTGCAGCCCGGTGCTATAGGGCAGACCCTCCCTGTCTGAGACTTGTCTTGCTCACCCGCACTGATAAAAATACCCCCGCAAGGAGGACAGAAAAAGATCAGACTGTGACTCTCATCCTCTACTAGCCGCAGGTGCTTGTCTGGTAGCAGCAAGAGAGAGTTCACAGAGTTTACGGCACTTGCAAACACACATCGAGTCCTATTGTTGTGGGATCATTTTGAGATGTCAAGATAAATATTAATGTACATGAAATTTGCATGAGATAAGATGGGTGAAGGATCACAGAAGCACTGCATTCCAACAAAAAAGCCACTTGGTTCATTCCCTGCCTCTCGATACTGTGCATTAACATGCAAATGTGGTAGAAACTCCACAAAAACAACACATAACTCAACCTGTTAAAGTATGCCAAAAAGCATTCTGGCCTTGTCAGTCTGTTTAAGAAAATCCATTTAAGAGTTATGAGACTTTTTCCATAAAAGCTCAAAGGATTTCATTATTAAACTTTGCGGACAACAACAAAAGTGCAGCACGCAGCCACACGTAGATTCATTTAAGCAATAAAACACCCACAAAATTAATCAGTTAAATGAAGACGAGGGTGAAAAAGGGGAAGAAATAGCTTCAATATATCAAATGTCAGTGATTAAATTGATGGAAAGCGCCTTAAAGTAATTCTGCAAAAGATAAATATTCCACAGCTGCAGATTCACACTTTGTTAAATTAAAGATGACGCTTTGTTTTTTTCTTTTTTGATCATATTAAAGGGCAGGATTAACATGATCAGAATGAAGCTTATCAGCACCTGGATTATCACTGACTCCCTGATTAACAGCTTGTCTGGTGACATATGAGTCCATCTGATAAGATAAAAACCATCCATTAACTTCTCCTTAAAGTAAGACTTCCTGTATTCACAGTCTCTGAGCAAACCTCCTCCAAGGCTCAGCAGTCCCCTTTAAATGGCCTCTATGAAACAATCTAAAGGTGCTCTATGAAACAATTTAAAGGGCTTTATGAAACAATTTAAAGGTGCTCTATGAAACAATTTAAAGGGCTTTATGAAACAATTTAAAGGCGCTCTATGAAACAATTCAAAGGGCTTTATGAAACAATTTAAAGGCGCTCTATGAAACAATTTAAAGGCACTCTATGAAACATTTAATGGCGCTCTATGAAGCAATTTAAAGGCGCTCTATGAAACAATTTGAAGGCGCTCTATGAAACAATTCAAAGGCGCTCTATGAAACAATTTGAAGGCGCTCTATGAAACAATTCAAAGGCGCTCTTTGAAACAATTCAAAGGCGCTCTATGAAAGAATTTAAAGGCGCTCTATGAAAGAATTTGAAGGCGCTCTATGAAACGATTCAAAGGCGCTCTTTGAAACAATTTGAAGGCGCTCTATGAAACAATTTAAAGGCGTTCACTTATTAATCACATTTTATTGGACCTATGTGAGCACGACGTGGCATGACAAATGAGGCCTCCTGATTGACTACACAAGCCTGTGGACGATTTGTGTACATTGTTTGATGCTGCTGGACTGTGGATTTCTCTTTGAAGGACTTGGGTCAGATTTTCCGCAACTGTCCAAAGGATGTGACATTATGCTCATTCTGGGGTGCTTCGTCGCAGTGCCTGAGAGAGAGCAACGGTAGCTAATGTTAGTTTAGAAAGTCTGCTCATATAAACAAACTACCGGCTTCCAGCACAACACAGAAGTTCCACAGAGCCTCTTGTGATTGATCATGCCTTGTCCATTTCAAACTGGATAGCCCTGTATCATTCTAAATTTTAAACCACCCATAGCTGCTAAATCATGATTTAAGCTGACCAGATCTAGGTTGCATGTCAAGTTGTACTCACACATATGTAGATATCAGCTACTAGATACAGCTGATTCTTTTCATTAAGATCCATGATATTCCCTGAGAAATTAACAAATATGTCGTATATCATAAGTGATGATGTCTGGCGATCACCGCTCCGCGTTCATGTGGTGATGTAGAGAGGAGGGAGGGGACTGCTAACTGCAAAATGGACAGGAAGTTACCTAAAACGGCAACAAAGCTTACACCAGCTTTACAGAAAGTGAGAAAAAAGTTCCTGGAGCCGTCACTTTATCTGGATCCGCACCACAAGTTAATGGGGTCTATTCTGGGCCGAGACCCTTCCTCCATCCAAATTTCGTGGAAATCTGTTCATTAGTTTTTTTGGAATCCTGGTGACAAACCAACAAACAAACACGGGTGAAAACATAACCTCCTTACTGGCGCTAGTGAACTATTACAGTAACTAAGCTTCTACTACAACAACCAGAGAGCGTGTGTACGTGCTTGTTAGCTCGTGTCCAGAGGCCCTGAAGCCAATCAGCTTCTGCTTGGCCTTTAAAAGACGGCAGCCCCATTACAAAGAACAAAATAATTAAATGTGAACCCTGTGTGTGTGTGTGTGCATAGCTGTCTGTCAGCTACGTGGTTACAGCACCATGACAGCGCTGGAGCTCGCTCAGACTCAGACTGTTAATGTCAGACTATAACTGCAGCAGTGAATATAGAGGTGTGTGTGTGGCTCGTGTAAACACAGACTGTTTGCAATGCAAACACTTACCCACAGTACAATGATGTGCCTCCGTGCATGTGTAATTAAGTGAACTTGATTTAAACATCGCAATAGGAATTCCATTAAAAAAAAAAGATGAATTCAATTGAATTAAAATGCCCAGTGTGTGCTCATGTGTGCACTTGGGTGTGTGTAAGCCTTTCATGTTTGTTTGTGCATGTATATAGTATATAGGTCTGCAGCAGATGCCATAATCTCCTGCAGTCATGCTTTAGGATGGGATTATGAAAGCCACGAAGTAAGTACGGGTTGTCACTTTAGTGTATTGCTATTTTTGTGCACACTCACACACACACAGAAACACACACACACACACGCGCACACACACACACACACACACACACACACACACACACACACACACACACACACACACACGACCATAAAGAGCGGCCCATTTCTGCAGATTAAACACAGAGAGGTGCAGTAGCTCAAATGTAAATGTGGTTAATGGAGACTTCATCGGGTAGAGAGAGAGAGGGAGGACGTGGCAGAGTTAGAATATAAAGGAGAACGAGACCAAAGCATTAAAAGGAAGAGAAAAGGAAGGAGATGTGAGAGTCAAAACAAAAGAAGAATTTAATGGCGTTGCTCCTCTCGGATAATTGGGACGAGCACTTTCCTCCTCTGTCATTCGCTCTTCTCCTCCTGCCCTCCCCATCTTCCTTTCTCTCTTGACCTTCATCTCCTGCTCCTTTATCATCGCCCCCTCCTGCTTTCTGTGTACAGCCAAAACAAGAAAAAATGACTTCTCAGGTTCCACTAAAAATGTTTTGACTCCTCTCATCGGAACCACTCGTGTGTGGCAGGTATGTGTGAGAGTTTTTGTGTGTGTGTGTGTGTGTGTGCGTGCTGCTTGTGGGCCGTGGGCTGAGGATGCTGTTAATTCCACCAGACTGCAACTGGTCATGCCTGTCCCACTCGCTGCGTTTGGTGTGTGAGCATGAGCGTGCAGGTGTGATGACAAAGCTGCTGATTCACTTTCACTTTTCTTTTTTCATACACCATCTGTCATCATCATATCTCCTCGTATCAATTGACAGCCGAAATAAACCCAATCGATGACTGTGTCCATCTCGTGTGCTCACATGTCATGTTTGCTCGCAGCCATGTGTCCGCCCCAGATTCATTCATTACGTTCTTATGTGCAAACATGTGCGAGTGGGTGACTTTAGCCTCCGAGTGTGTCCATGTGTGCGATGATTACAAATCTGCTTTTCCCTAGATGGATTGCGCTCGTGAGCAGCGTGGCCGCGCCGCTGTGAATGTTGATGGACAGCCGGCGCATGTGAGTGAGACCATTTGGCGGTCTGTTCCCTTCTGTGGATTGATTACGCGTTTAGATTCAGCAAAATTCCCTCCACCACCCAAAAAAAGCCAAAAAACATTCTGGAGGAGAAGATACTGATAAGCTGATTTATTAGTACATTTTACAACATGAACAACAAGGTGCACTATGTAGTTTCCATCTTCATACTGTTTAACTTTGTTTATATTTGGTGGACCCTGCCACCTTTCTTGCTTCAGAGCAGTCTTCTGGGGACCTTATTTCCGTCTGATGACAGCTTGTTTATCCAGTTTAGGAAATATTCATCAAATATTTGTATATTTGTTATCAATAACGTAAATATTACCTTTCTGAGTTTCTGAATTGTTTTTCCAAAAGTAAGTAGCGCACCTTTAAAATTAAAGGTGCACTATGTAGTTTTTGGGAAGAAATTTTAATCAGAAGAGAAATTTATTGATTTTTTTTATGCCTAAACATACTAAATAAACAAACTGACCTTAAAGGACAACATAGTTTCATACTGTTTTACTTTGTTTATATGTGGTGGACCCTGCCACCTCTCTAGCTTCAAACAGTGTTCTGGGACCTTATTTTCCACTGAGAACAGCTTGTTTATTCAGTTATGGAAAACATTAATGTTTCTTAGTTTGTATTATCACCTTTCCAATAAATATTACCTTCCTGAGTTTCTGTGCACTTTTAAAAACAAACAACAAGGGGGAAAAAAGACAAATTACTTAATTAGCATTGTAACGCCTCTACTTTCAGAAAGCATCCCTTATTTCCAACAGTTACACTCTATTTAGCATGAAATCAATACCCTTTTTGTTTGCAATCATCCACTCCAACAGTAGACTTAATAGCCATTTCCAAAATGATGTTTAGGGCTCCTCCAGCCTCGAGCTCAACACTCGTGCGAGCTGTAAATCACTGTTCCAAATGACATGACTCCACCCAGAGAGAGTAATTCATGCTAAAACCAGATTTAAGCCCTTTTAATGCGTTAATGAAAAGTGCTGTATTTATATGTAGCTGGTAGACGGCGATGTTTTGACATCGGGCCCATCTGTGACTCAGTCTCAACCCCTAATGAGAACATTACTGAGCCCTGGGCAGAGGCGCACACAGAGAGGAGAGAGGAACGGAGGAAGAGATGATCGATGCAAACCTTGCCACCTCTTTTGACTGCCATCAACCCTCCTCCTCCTCTTCCTCTTCGCTGTCTCTCCTGCTCACTCCTCCTCCCTCCTGTCTCATACACCAGGACTCGGGGCAAGCGGGTCTAACTCAATACGGCGTGCAGCAAAAATCAATGAAAGAGACAGAGCTGGGGGATTGTGGGGAAGAAATAAGGCCAAGCGGAGAGGCAACACATTTTCGGACAGCTCTGCAATCTTGTCCACCTCCACCTTAACGGACACAAACAGGCGGAAAATGCATCACTGACACACCTGCTATTGCACACGTACTACAAATTTACTAACGCACACCCAAAGACCTGTGGGGTATCATATTGTGTTTTTAAGGAAGGCATCAGCATCAAAATTAGAATCACATGTGGGGAAAAAAAACATGAAAATCTGATTGAAATGCCACATATAGCCCCTAAAGAAGAAACGTATACCCGTCACACATCTTCGCTTATCTAATTCCCCCGAGCTCACAGCTGCTTTTGCCGTGAATCTATCACAGAGACACTCACACACTCAGCGTTATAGTATTTTCCAACACCCCACCCTTCGCCGCCCAGACAGATAGAGCTTAATATTCATCCAATGGTGAGTCGGGGCACGAGAGCAACTCCCAAGGCTTTTGCCAGACATGTATCCGTAAACAGTTCTGTAACTCGCATGAAAATTTTGAATACAAATGCCTGTCCTGATTGTCAGGGTTGTTTTCTCTTGTTCCCTAAATCATACATGCAGGTTCCCCTCTTCTTTTCTCTAAGATCCTGGAGTTTGAGTTTGTAAGCAGGGACTCAGGAAAACAAAGATTTCCCACAAGAAATTCGAGTCGTATGGTCGAAATCTTTGAAGCAACGGGGCACGTGCAAGATTTTTCACCTTCCCCGTCCTGCTGATGTCTTTTTCCACGCTGTACGTTTAATCTTTTCACCCAAACACACGCGTTACTGAGGATACATTCACATTTCCCTCAATTTCCTCCCCTCTTCTTCCCCCCATTTCATTAACGTTCACCCTAATAGCCCCATCTATTCTCTCCTTTCCTGTGCAACCACAAGAAGTGCTGAAAAGACGGGGAAATAAAAAGCTGAAAACAGTAGGAATTGATATGAGAGTTGGATCCTCACAACATAAATCAAACAAAATCCTAAAAAACATCAATCCGTGCAGCGCTGACTCTGTCAAAGTCCTGCGTTCCCTCTCATTCATTCACTTTTCCCCCTCACATCTGTCTCCTTCAGTGCCCAAAATCCCCTTAACTCTTCCTCTCTTTTTCCCTCCATTCATTCTTCTCCATCCTAATCCCCCCCCCCTGTACTTCCCTGTCCTCCAATCTCACAGCTCCTCTCGTCCCCATTCATTCCTCCGTCGTTACTCTAATCTCCCCCCCGTCTCCGCCGTCCGCCGCCACCGCCGGTGTGTATGTGAACGTGTGTGAAAACACTGACCTGCCCTTCTGGCATGCGGAGCACAGCCAGGCTTTGTCCCTCTTGTTGTAGGTGCAGCAGGTCTTGCAGACGTTGTACTGGCAGTCCAGGCACAGGCGCTTGGGGTTGAGCAGGAAGGTGAAGGGCGCGCAGCAGCGGATGCAGCAGTGCTCGTTGAAGCGGTGCTGCTTGGAGAGGATGGAGCATCTGCTGCCTTCCTCCGCCAGCTCCTGCTTCATCTCGCTGAAACCGAGAGAGAGAGAGAGAGAGAGAGCAGGAGGGGGAGGGGGAGGTGAGCGTCTGATCGAGAGGTAGAAAACAGCGGAGGATGGCAATGCGGAATAAATGGAGATGCTGTGGTAAATTAAATATTAAAAGTGAGGGGGGTGTTAGAACAAGAAGGCTGGAGGGCAGAAGGGGTCACGGGTTTGGTGGAAAAACTACCCCACTCCTTGTTTCCCTCCATCCCTCCCCCTTCTCTTTCTCTTACACTGATTCCGCGGAATTAACGTGATGGCTGACATTTCAATTTGGGAGGACCTGTCATGCCTTGTTTGCCCACATCAGTCAAAACACAGCCGAGGAGAGCACGGCACGCACGTCCCCTCCATCCTCAAATGAGAGAAGCATTGCAATCTCTGTTAATTAAGGCACGAGGTGGACGAGGACGACGACAACAAATTGCCATAAATTGGCGCCAAGTTGAAAGTCCAGTGTGAGAGAAAGTCAGCATCAATGAAGAGCCTCTGCTGTCGTACAGTACTGGAGAGCTGCTCGGGCTCCAGTCCAAAAATTACAGTTTGAAAGTACAACAGTGATGGAGCGGTTAAGAGCAGCAAGGTCTGTCTAATCTTAACGCCTGGGAGAATTGTTCAGACTAATGAGCTATTAGGATTATAGACTGAAATACTTGACCAGAGCTGGTTTAAAAATCACATAAAATCCACAGCCACAGCTGGACGTTGGCATTCCAACAGCTGCATACAACTTTTTCGAAAATTTCTCCATATTTTGTTTATTGCAGCACATTTAAAGGTGCACTATGTAGTTCTGGGGAAGAACATTTTTAATCTGAAGAGAAAGATCTTCTTTGACTGTTTTTTTTTTTTAAATGAATAAACAAACTAAATATAAAACTCTTTGTTTCATGACTGAATAAACAGAATCAACATACTGATCTTAAAGGACAACACAATTTCATACTGTTTTACTTTATATGTGGCGGACCCTGCCACCTTTCTAGCTTCAAACAGTGTTCTTGGGACCTTATTTTCCTCTGAAAACAGCTTGTTTATTCACCTATGGGAAAGTTAAATTATTCTAAGTTTGTATTTTTACCTCATTAATATTGCACATATCAAAATTCTGTGTTTGATTATCTTCAACAAAATGACATAGTGCCTCTTTAATATATCAAGTTTTGGATTTCAGTGACTGATAATATAAGTTGTTAATCTGTGTTTTAACCAGCAAAGCAGCTTTGCCTGTACTATAAATTATGCACATGGGTTTTCCCTCTGTAGGATTTGTGCTGAGTGAGCAATGCACCATGAGCAGAGGCTACAATAAATTATGTAATGTTTTGCATTTATATCATAAACCTTTTATCATCACTACATATTACACTCGTGTCAATGATATTTAAAGTAATACGCAACAACAAGGAGGGGAGGTTAAGTAACACATTTAGCTGTGTTTACGCCATCACCCATTAGTTGTTATTAGGTGTGAATGGAGGCAGAGGTGCAGAGATCGAGCTCTTGCTGCCGGGAAGGTGTAAAAAGTGCGTTAAGATCCAGTGAGTGAATTATTTAAGATGCTCTCCTACACGCTATGCACAGCCAGGTTACAGTACACACTGCTCTCACTGATCTAACAGAGCAGATGCCATGTATGCTAACAGATACATGCAAAACACTGACACAAAAAATCTCCTCTGTGGCAAGAAAACGGGCAAGTGGGATTAACACAACACAGAGAGCAGGAAATGCTCACACTGTAAAAGCTGTAAATTGAGAATGCCTGGCTATTTTTGCATGAGATATTATTAAGAGATGAGACAACTATTAAAGGGTAACGCCACCATTGTTGCACATTAAAGTGTGTCTACAGGTCTTGGGGAGTGCAACTGCATATGTGAAAAAGTAGTATAAAGCCTTGTGTTGCTCCAGAGGAAGCTGCATGTAATCTGATAAATTGCCTCCAGTGATGTCACTCAGTGTCTAAGGTGCAATGTGTGGAATAAAAGAAGGGGAGAGCCCAGGGGGGTCACAATTGTGTGATATTGACAATAATCAGAATATTTAAAATGAAATATTGATATTGTGCTAATAATACACATAGGATAAAATCGTGTTAATAATCCACCGCCTCAAAAAATCATTTCTGTTTCTTTCCATTCTTGCATTGCTATAGTGGATGGCAGTAATGCACCTTACAGGTGCAATATGTTCGAATTTTAGTTAAAAAAAATTACCTACAATTAGCAACAGCATCTAAACTCCCAGTGCAGACCACTAGCTACACAGCTAACTGAACTAACCAGCTAACAGCAATTGACTAATACGCTAAACTTGCTGCTGCACAGGTTCGTAAAACAAGGAAATCAAAACTTTCATTCCAATCAAACTGTCCAGAATCAAGTATGTGGACATTAACGTCTGCATGTTGGACAAAGAGAGAAGGTGAGGATGATGAAAACTGTGACTAACCATAGATCGAAGACAGTTTTCTCCCCTCTGCATCTCTTAAGAACACAGCGCAAGGTTAACCCCAGACAAAAGAAGCCCTTCAACGTCATTTTCAAACCTCATAAAAGCTTTGAACATCAACATGCACAGACACACCCACACACGCGCAAAAGATGCGTGTAGGCATCCCAACTAAACCGAACCACCGCGTCACACTCGGAAAATTAAATGTTTATCAGAATCGAGTGCTGAATGCAGCAGAATGTGAATTTCCTGTGTGTAGTATGTGGACTGTATGTGTGTGTGCGGAGCCAGCGGGGGCATTGCAATCTCCTGCTTCCCTAAGTTATTAACGCTGCTCCTCAAGCAGATCGTCTGCCGCCGCACTGATTGCTTTTCATATGCATCATTAGACGCAGCATATTAACAAGACGAACAAACCATTTCATATATGGTGTCATGTGAGAATGAGTTGAGAATGAGGGGTGGTTGGGGGGCAGCGCTTGGCATGTGGATGCTGACATGCGCACAGTTGTTTATCGGGATGATCAAAAGGAGGTTTTATACTCTGCCTGCACAAGGTCACAGCTGCTGGGAGATGTTGGCCCCCAATCAAATTAAAGCAATTTAAACAAACCTCCGAGCAACATGAAAGAGGCTCTTCGTGTCTGAGCTGAAGCATCTGGTTCAACAAACATATATACACACCCATACGCAACAGAGCCGAAATAACAAGACAAATATCTGCGGCACACATTCATATCACAATAACGCAAAGGAGACGTTGCCTGGGAATCATTTCCTTCAGTTCTGATTATGATCAGGTTCCATTTTGCCTCTCTGTGCCTGTGGTTTAATGAACAGCCCAGTTAGGACGGCTAGCTCCGGCCGTTTAATTAAATGAGTGGGCGAAATGTACACATATATCCAAGGACAAGGGAGGGTGGGTCGTCATGCTTGGCGTCCCTTCACATTACCTCACATCTCTGTTAATGAGACATGAGAACCTGCGCTCATCTAGCAGCCATGACTGTAGAGACACGGGGGTCATCCAGGTGCCACTGAGGTACAATTAGCTCATGAGGAATAACAGGAGTCACTCTTTATTAGCAGAGTGCCCTTCTGAGTGGCAGATATATGTAATGTCAACAAGCACTTAGAGCTAAACTACTAAATTTTACATTCAGACAGACGGACTCAGATGGATACAGATAATGACGTTGAAGCACTCAAAGGCGTCTTTAAATTACGACTGCGAAAATGCTATTAAATGCTTAGTTAAGCTACTCCATGGATCTTGCCATGAGGTTGTTTTCTCAGCAGCTGCTGGTGTAGACTGAACTTTAAACCTGCAGCTTTTAAGCAAACATGGAGTCAGAAACAAGTGTGATTTTGCAATGGCTGCGATCAGGGTGCAGGGATCCACGAGTTCATGACTTGACTTGGAAGATTTCAGCCTCATAGATAAAAAGTTGTGGTCGCTATAGGTTGGATACAGTTTTATTGTCCAATGAGCAGATGAAAAAGGGAATTCTGTACAGTTCAATGACACCACCAATATAATCAAAAGCTCCACAAAACAGGTACTGAATGGACTTTGTGTCTTGGCAGCAGACAACTTTTCCCCCCTCGCGTTCCCAAATGGTATAATTGTTGGTGCGGCAGTTGCAAAGACAACTGGATCATTTCCGTTTTCCTCAAAGTCACATAATAACGACAACACTGGACAAAACATCATTCAAACATTTAGTCTTTAATAGAAACGGGTCGTTAACGTTAACCTTCCTTTTCCCAGGTGATCATGAGCCTGGTGCGGACAAAAAAACGTCATAGCAAGGTTCATAGGGAACTAATGTTTCATTATTCTATATCCATTATATTGTGCAATTAACATTTACTTCATCATGATACACTGAAGCAGAAAACTTGTTTATAAGCAGTTTAACATTTTTGTTAATTTCTCCGGGAATAATGCATAATGCATGTATTTAGGCGGATGGTATCCATGAGTGAGTATAAAATGCGCTCTACTGAGTGCGATTCTAGTCGTGTATGTGGCATCTTTACATATTTATACATATACAAAAGAAGATGTTTGTTTAAGTAGCAAAAAAAGCGACTTGTATGCCTGAAATCACTCCCTACTCACATACACGTTTCCTGCCTGTCTGTGTTTACAATAAATGCCCTATAGTGGCATCCAAAGTTCCCACAATTGACAGAACAAATTAGTGTCCATGGCATGACAACTTCTTTCTAAATCATGTGTGAACTACAGCAGCGCAAGTCTAAAGTCCATTTACTGCTCACTGACTGTAAGAGTGTCTCTTATGTAGGAACTAGTGAACGAGTGAACGAGTGAACGAGTGAACAAGGGAGTGATTATGGACACGGACAGTTTAGTTCTGAAGAGGAAAGCAGAAGCAGAAAACTCTCTCTCACACACACACACGAAGACACACATGTTGCTAACGGCACCTTTCATCCTGCGCTTCATATCTGATTTAATACTGAAGTTAAACTCATTAACATTCTCCCTGCCAGAGCAAAACCACGATTTTTTATTTATTCGACAAGGTCTGTCATTCAATTAAATGCAGCCTGTTTAATGCACGCATTGTAATTCTGTAGAAGACGTTTGGTAATTAATGAATGAATCCACTCATTATTTCCTGGATTAATCAATCATATTATTCTGTGAATTAAATTCCTTCGCAAGAGCCCAAAGTGTCAGAATTCGCCAGTCTTTGACTCACAAGCAACATTTGACAAGTTCAACACCTTATCAATATCTGTGCTCCTGTGGGCTACGCGTGCAATTTCACAGGTTTGAAACGAGGAAATTAAACTTTTATTTCAATGGAACTCTCATGTCTTCAAGTATCAGGATATTGAGAGAGAGTGAGGACGATGAAAGATTGTGACTAACTACAGATCAAAGCCAATCTTCTGCTAAATGTTTGAAGTGTAAGGTTAACTGCTGACAAAAGAAGCCATTCAATGCAACATCAGGTGTGCACATGCGAAGTACAATCTGTTGAGTGGGAGTTTAATATGTTTATTAGACGTTTCATTACTCGAAATGTCAAAATGATCTATTGCTTTAGCTGTCGACTAAGTACGACCAACAAAAGTTCTCTAGAAAGTTTCCACGAAAGCAAACTTTTGAATTAAAAACTATTGATTATGCTAATAGACTGCAGCCTGTGTGTCGAGGGTACAGTGGGTGTACGAGGGGAACAGAGGCCACACAGCTGAATACATTTTGTAATTTAAAATCAGGGCAGCAGATGTGGGTTTAATGATATGCAGTGTATTCCTGACAGCCTGTCACTACTGGCAAACATTATTCGTGCTGAAGATCTATTAACTTG
The DNA here is from genome assembly GCF_040436345.1 of Pagrus major. NCBI lineage: Eukaryota > Metazoa > Chordata > Actinopteri > Spariformes > Sparidae > Pagrus > Pagrus major. The sequence continues at coordinate 14,660,814 of NC_133233.1, forward strand.
TTTCTCTCTCATCTCTCATCTCCCATCAAAGTCTGCCCCGCTTCTCCTTTCTCACTCTCTCCTCCTGCTAGCGATCCATTAACGTAGTTATTTTTTCGCGTCCCCTCATTTCTCCTGCTTCCTTTCTTTCCATTCCTCTCCTTCAGCTGACAAACAGACAGAGTGAGGCTAAAGTTTGAAGTTGGATGAATGTTATGGCCGGATTTTTAATCAACATAACGGCATTTGGAGGTCCAGAGGCAGCCGGGCCCAGGAAACAATTGCAGTCTTTTTTTAAAATGATGTATCGCCCTCTCAGCAGCTGTTTTCCTGCTCAGTGCGGTGCTTAAGAGTTACACCTCTCAAAACTGATGCACTGCTGACCAACACACAACAGGGAAACAATGTGATGAATCAGCTGAGGTGCAAAGTAAACACTATTATGTTTAGAACGTATTTTTATGCTAATTTGTTGGCCGTTCATACAGACCCAGTCAGCTCTCTGGTCGCTGATGTACATACTACTAAAAACAACACAAATATGATGCATGTGCTCCACGATTTGGCGATTTCTTATAAAAGCAAAACATTTCCGTGTTTCCTGAGGCACTGGCAGCATCTCTGAAGATGTAAAAAGCATGACAGTATTCATCAGTGAGTAGACAAGGCTGTGACAGCAGAAGTGAGTAGACACATTATGACTGTGTTGCCTGTCGGTCCTGGGCCTCCACCCCCGAGTCAAGTTGCAGTTTACATCCATGTCTGTCCAAACTCATAAAAAATACGGCGTGAAGATGGAATATATCATTCCAGTGAATAACTTCCAGTGAGACACAAGCCATCTTCACTAAGAGACTATTTTTACAGAGGAGGACTACAGAAGGACTGAGAGAGCTTCGTCAGATGGTGGACCACTGCTGCATGTCTATTAGTGTCTATTAGCTGATTCTGATAGTACACTTAAAAGCTACAAGTTCTTAAACATGGATGCTTCACAAACATCTTCAACCTGACAGAAGATCTATACAACGACCACAGTTTCAAGGTGGAAACCAAAGATTAGTGTCACCAGGTGTGAAATATGGTCACAGTTTCCCCTTCTGTTCCTGAGTTATGGTGTTGAATAATGGCCAGAAAAGTGTTTTTTGAAGAATACTATAATGTCACAGTGAAGCTGACCTTTCGGATATAAAGCGTCATCAATATATCGTTTTATCCTGTTCGACATTTGAGTGAAATTTTTCACGTTTAATGAATAAATTCCACAATGACCTTTAACTACTGAATTCTAATCAGTTCATCTTTGAGTCAAAGTGGATGTTTGTGCCAAATTTGAAGAAATTTCCTCATGACATTCATGGGTTTTAACATTCACGAGTATGTGACAGATGAATGTTCATACGTATGCATGCAAACATGTTCTCACTCCCAATTCATCAAATACATCAGCTCAGTCAGCGGCCTTACCCCCAGTTTCTACTCGGACTGTCTCGGCCGCATCACAGCCACGATACGGTCGCTGGAGCAGATTGCAGCCTGTCTAGACAGTGCTTGTGTTTCCACCGACTGTGCAACAACATGTTTCAGCAGCGTCCCAGATACACGCCGAGTCTACTTTTGATGGAAGTGGACTGTAGCCGCGTCAAGCTGCACAGAGCAGATCGAGCCAGACAGCAAGTCAGACAGCAGAACGGCATAGTTTATCCATTAAAACCATGTGCAGACTTGGGATCAACAGCACAACAAAGTGGGAAATATTAACAACAAACACACTTAAAACAGATAAATAATGAAACAATCTAACTACGAAGCCTACTCAACCACAGTAGATGCAGGAAGATCAGAGAGAAATGACGAAATAAACACAATCTGAGCCAAGTCAACAATATCAGGCAGGCGTGACGCGCCACTTCTGGAAGTTGCCGAAGGATGGAACAAAACAGTGTCGTACACACCAGCTGACAGAGACATGTCAAGTGGAATCAAGGGGTCAAGCTTCAAACTATGAATGTTTTGCATGTGAAGAGCTCAGCAGTCAATATGCATATAGCAATATGCAACGCCAGGTTAGATTTTCAATTCAAAGCTAGCAGACAAACAGTTTACATATAATGACATATGTCTTTTGGACTGTTATCAAACGGTTGTGGTAAGGCTAGGTTCAGGCACAAAAGATTTTAAGTTACCACCGACTCTGACTTTTCTCGCTCTTTATACTGCTGCACTAGAGGGGCACTTCAAGAGGTGACTAGAGGGGTACCTACAGTATGAAACTCAGAAGCGTAGGGCCATTGACCAGGCTGCTGTATTTGACATGTTGGTTGTGAGAATGGGCTGTACATACAAAGAGACGTGTGTACATAATACATAATGCCTCTGGCCCCGAGGCTCAAAAAATAGAAGATATTTTGAGGGATGCAATTAGCTGAAGTTGTAATCAAAGACTTTAATGAGCAACGGAATAATAATCATAACAGTTAAACTTTATTAGCATCTTCAAATTAAACATTTCTGAAGGCATTATACAGCACACCTTACAGAGCAGTGCCATCCACCTCCATGCATGGGGACGTTATCATTGAGCGAGTGGTGAGGGGCTATTAAACTCTGAAACGGCATAAATCGAGCAGTGTTTAATACCACACAGGGTGTTGTTAAGATGATTTCTTCACTGCGCATGGGCTTTTTCAGCATGACAGGATTATGTTTTAATTTGTTGAGCCACACAATACAATCAAGAACAAATAAAAGAGGAGAAGAGAGGCGGCCATGTTGGAGTATTGTTGAACCCAGTGTTAGCGTAGCCGAGGAGAGGATCCTGGAGAGAACAAGCGTACAATATACCAGAGAGTCTTTGATCGGCGCTTTGATCCGCCCGCTGCAGTGGAAACCAACAACACCAGCGTTCATTGTTCACCATCACACCAGTAAATCATACAGCCCCGGAGCAGAGACAAGTGGGAGCACACCTGGCTGAAAGAAGTGTGTGTATTGAGTGTGAGTGTGTTCATGTGTGTTTTTATTGATCGTTGTTGATGTGCATTTTCTAGAGTACAGTAGCTAAGCTCACATGGTAATTGTGAATTGATCGAAGGCTTTGCAAGAGCTTAAGGTGCTTTTAATTGAAAGTGGGCAATTTCTAGTGTGAAGATGTTGATTTCCTGTTTCTGTGTAGCTCTGTGTGTGTGTGTGCGGGTGTGTGTGTATTGCTCACGTTGTGGGGACGTAAATCAGTTTATACAATGTGGGGACTCGTCTTTCCTTATGGGGACAAAGCGCAGGACTCCAAAATGTAAATCATTACATTTTCAAGTGAAGACTTGGTTTAAGGTTAGGGTTAGGGCTGGGCAAGTAGTGGTTATGGTTATAGTTAGGGTAAGTAAAAAAGTCTGCACATTATTTCCTGCTGTTCTTTGGCCTGAAGTGACACATTAAAACACTGCGTTGTGTGTGGCTGCGAATGTATGTTTTGTGTGCATGCATGCATTGCCATCTTAGTAAACTCTGTGTGCATTAAAGCTGGATCTGCTCCAGGGTGAAAAAGCAATGAGAACGGGAGCGAATTTTGTTTCAGTCGAAGCGCAAAATTTGCATTTGGACCCCGACTGGGTGAAGCGGAGCTCCACAGTTCATCCAACTTGAAAGCCAGCTCCAAGTGAGAGCGGAGGGAACCACTATAGGCAATCTCAACTGTCTTTCTCCTCTGCAATGCAGTGGCAGACTGGCACGATGCTCATAAATTTCAAGGTGTTCGGCTGTTGAGATTGCGGGCAAGGTGTTGATTAAGGAGCAGGTGTAGGGAGGCTGGTGAGCTACGGTGAAATCATAATGCTTGTAGCTTGAGGGGGAGGCCATTTCCTCTCATCTACAAGGATATAGTGGTATACATTTGTCACTTTAAAATATTGTAAAGTGACAAATGAATAAGAATTGGAATAACCCCAAAAGTGCACCCATTGAAATCCCTTTCAGGCTGCACAGTGCAACTTACCTGACTGTACAGCAGCACTCTCATCCGTGAGACGTTTGATAAATAGCTGCTCTGCCCAACTCCAGAAAATGAGTGTAAGTATATATCTGACACCAGAACAGAGTTTTGAGCAGAGATTCAGCCAACAAGGTAATTTTCTCTGACCAGTGCTGTCTGTAAAATCGAGGGCTGGGTGACATGAAACGATGGAGTAACATAAACTCCACAGCCTGTCGTCTTCCTCCTCACTCTCCTGGTTCAGGACCATTAGCACCTGCAGGTTACTCACTCTGAACACAGTGTGGTTTCCAGAGTTTCACATTTTTTATGACAGCAACAGTAATTTGAATTCATGTATCAGCATCTTGTTTTTGTCCCCATGAGATGAGGATTGTTTGACAGCGAAACCTGACCAAAAGAGGACGTCGTGACAACTTCAAGTGTAGAACATCCACAAATGTATTCATCAGCACAAACACAAAGTTGTGTTTTCAAAAGACTTCATTTACTTCATGAAAGCTCAAAGGCAGTAGGTAGTGAAGAGACACTGTTTCCCTTCAGCAGCCGGTAAATTAATTACAGCACGCCTATGGTCTTTATCCTTTAATGTTTTTCACTGTGAGCAAAGGGAGAGAAAGTATAAAAATGTCCTCAGACTGCAATTTGAATTTCCACCAAGTACAAGAGAGCAAATGATAAGGAAATGGAGCCAGAATAACATTAAGTATTAAAGAGAAGGTGAATAAAAGTATGATTGCACAGGGTTAGCTAATAACCCAGACGATACTACACAAGGTGCAATGATAAGAACTGTTGCTGTCTGGAATAAATATCAGTTCTGCAAATTACACTAAATATTACTGAGCATGGAAGAAGTAGGAGGGAGCATACAATACTAAACTTTAACAAGACCTAGAGTCTACATGCTAGTGGTAATTGTGGTATTATCACATGGCATTTTCCATTTTTTCTGATGGAGACGGAAAAGCATGGATGCTCACAATTCATTCACAACTTTACGCTATCAATCAAGTCGTCAAATAAAAAAGAACACCGTTTCATCACTGGCCGCTAACATCAGTGGCGCTGTATCGGCTAGCATGAGCAACCCGTGCTACTACCCTGCCAGTCTGCTCCGATACTAGAGAAGCGCTAACAAGTGCATCAACCTCGCTGCTTGACTTTAGTTACATTTCTGGCGTCACATGTGATCAAAAGGGGGGAATGCGACATTGAAATACGTCAAATACAGGACTGACATGCACAAATAAGCAATGTAACTTTAGCTACCTGGCTAGTGGTAGAGGGCAGTGGGTGTACTGGGATTGGGCTCAAAAGTCAGGGTGGCACCAAAATCATTACAATTCATCCTGAGGGGGGGTGAACCAAATTTCATGGCAATCCATCAAATACTTGGTGAGATATTTCAGAATTCAGAGCCTTGCTGCTGGCATGGCTTAAAGTCATTCATACCACCTGCTAGCGGGTCCTCACTCTCTTGAACTTTCTCTATGTATCTGACTGTGAAGAAAACCCTCAGTTTTAAACAGTGAGCTCAAACTTTTTTGTATTTTGCAGAGGAATGTGGCTAATTTATACAGCATACATTATTAATCGTGTTCATTTTTCTGTGGTGGCCTTGGTGTGCTTTGTTCATCCACTGCATGAATAAAGAGGCAACACAGACTTGCTCTCTATTCTCTCTTTTCTCTCCGCTCCTCCCTCTCCTTCATCTTCAGTATATATATATATTGAACAACAGGCGGAATGGATGCACAATAAGTCCTCTCTTTCTTTTAGGTTGTGTGCGAACAGCTCTAGGTGACCACAACAGGGATGGTGTGATGCTGCTGCTGGTGTTTCACACACACACATATGGATACACTCAGATCTCACATAATGTCATAGAAATGTCGGAACGTTCCCCTTCGTGTGCGTGAAAGCCTGACACTGATGCTGGTGCATGTGTGTGTGTGGGTGACATGATTATAGGCAACATGTTCTAAGCTGTTGTATTTTGTATGTCTGGGAGCAGTGTGTGCATATGTCTGCGCTCGCCGTGGAGTTCCTCCGACAGAACCTCCGAATGGAAACGTCCACGGGGACTCATTCTTGCAGCATCACCAAGCACACATAAAGACCTGCTCCATCTCTTCACATACATCACATCGAGCCTGCGGGCTTTCCAGCCCGATGAGCTAAGAGGCATGTGAGTAAACACTATGAGGAAGAAGACACATATGCAGGCACGTAAGCATGAGTGGATAAACACAGATGCACACACATAAAAGACATATGGGCACATAACCGTCCTGTGAGCGATGGTGCTGTTCCTATAGGGACGCTAAGGCACAGATGCACGCAGGGGAAGTGCTTCTGATCTATAGGTCCGCCTGAGACTCAAACTGACAAAACGACTACATGATTACTACATTTTCCAATCAATTCAGTCGACCTAATTAACATAACACAAAGGTAATGCAGTCATCCATGTCATTCACAACACTGTATTACATTAATTAATCGATCTGAGACAATCCTCTCACACTGGTGATGCATCAGATATACAGAGATCTTCACTGCACTTGCAGCCATAATCGACTGCATTACTATAATCTGGTTTTAATTTAAAAAGTTGGCACCCACACTCCCTTTTGGCTCCTGCAGTAAGTGCATATACGGAGTGATAACGTTATTAAATAACATGCATATACTGGGAATGTTAATATTGACATGACCAAATGCATATTTAATGTGGAGTTTACCCACAGCTTCACGGCAAAGTCAGAGCAATTATTAAAAGGCTATATGCAAGAGGAGAATCAATTACACACAGCTTTCAGGCAGATTATCAAACTACCACTGCTGTGAGATAATGTCACGCTCACATTAACTCTTTCCTGCCTTTATTCAAGCTCACACTTCAAGGGAAATTCCAGTGTTCCAGCATGTTTGGGCTTTGGTGTGTAAATGATTCATACTAATTGGTCCAGTAGATCGCAGTAGATGTTTGTTTGGCTTCAATTTTCTATTTCTCTCTTGTAACAATGCTCTGGTTAGGTTTAGGCACAAAAAACACTTGGTTATGGTTGGGAAAACATCATGGTGTGGCTTAAAATACCTCTTTTGGTCGCCACAAACACAGCTGTAAAGGTCCCCAGGTCTCCTTAACAATGTCCAGTGGTCTAACGCTTGCAAATACCGCAATGCAGACTCGAACTGCGATCGCAGTCACATAAAATCTGGATGTTTGCAGAAACGTTAACTGCCAACATTATTTCCTGGCGACTGGGTTGCCTCAGCTGTCAGCAGTGACACGGCTGCAATAGCTGCAACGTTATCCGACTATGACCATCAAGGTCATATCCAATGAAAGTGTTTCTGCCACTGACAGGCTGAGGTTGCACTTCTTAGTGTCTGACAACATTATGGAAATGATTCCTACGGAGATAGATCTTTTTGTTAAATAATAAGATCCTTTTTGTAGCCAGAAACAGAAGCCTCGATCAAGGAGAAGTCTCGCTCTGAAATCCTGCAAAAGGTGAGTTGGTGCAGGAAGACGACGGTGGGAGTTAAGAGAGAGGAGTTTTGAGTTTTAACTGCCATCAAGAATTTATCATGGCCGGCTATTTAACTGATTTCGACAATCTAGATGAGGCAACAGTTATATCAGCTCACCTCATGAGATTTCAGAGTGAGACTTCTTCTTGAACAAGACTTGTGTTTCTGGTTACAAAAAGGATCTTACTCTTAGGTCTTTCTCCGTAGGAATTGTTTCTGTAATGTTGTCAGACACTTACATAACATAACAACCTCAGCCTGTCAGTGGCTTTCAGTTCCACTTTCAGTGGATGTAACTTTGACAGTCACAGTTGCCCCAAAAGTTTACCTTGCAGCAATTTCAGCTGTTTTGCGGCTGCCGGCTGAGGTGATCTACTGGAAAACTTGAGGTAAGTATGAATCATTTACACACCAACACATGTAAAAATAACAGAATTCCTCTTTATCCTCAAGCTTATTCCTTTTCTTTTGCCCTTCCTGATTTCTTCTGTTATCTAGCTGTCTGCTTCCTTTTTTTCCTGAGACTTTCTGACTTTGAGATGCTTTTCAAACCTGTGCTACCATCACTCCAAGCCTGTAAGTGCGTAAAATTGTGCCTTATACACTCCAGCTTGGTGGCTGAGTTACCCGCTGAGCTCTATACATTGGCACTCCTCATCCTCTTTATCCCTTCCCCTTCCCCCTACCCCTTCCATCTCCTCTCCTCTCTGTGAACCCCAAGCCGAAGCGGAGCCTCGGGGCGACTTCTCTCTGAACCAACTTTGGCTGCCGACGATTATCCAACAGGCCAATAATGGGCCCTCACTTTGGGAAACAATCCAAGTCAAATGTGTGCTCCGCTGATAACGTTTCCAATCAGAACGCCCTGCCTGCATGGCAGCTATGTGAGAAAATGAGGGAGAGATAAAGAGGGGCAGAAAATAATGTGCAGAGACGGTTTACAGCAAACTCGGCAAGGTGCAGAGATAATTTAGAAGTGAGGGAATTCATTCACTCATTTTGCATTCTGGGATTTTTGTTTTGACCCTGCAATTACTCTTTACTGACAGACTGAACTCAAAGAGAGGAATACCTATTTAATTTCTTTTCTCTGCGATGGGCGTAATCGTTTTTCAGAAAATTGAAAACGGAGCAGTGCATAAGATTACCATGTGTCAAAAGAGGAAATGAACACAAAAAGACTGCAAAGCTGCTTTTTGAAAAAAGTTCGAGAAGCATGAAATATATTGCCTGAAAAAGGAAATGTTAATTCTGAAGTATTTATTCAGTGTGCAGGTATATTTTCAAATCAGAATTTCCTTTCACATTCTCACCTCCTTTAATCCCCGCCACTCACTTCATCAAGCACTCACTATTGGAGCTCCATCACACCACTTCTACTTCCTTTCATCCCTTCATCGCAGATTAGCAGCTGTCGCCCTCACAAGCCACAATAACAGGCGCAGATTGTTCTTTCCCCTGCTAAATAATCTCTATTCACACAGGAAAATCCAACCCAGAGTGCCAAGAAAGCTGCTTCAGTGTCAACCCCGGCAAGAGACACCGAGCGATGAAGGGAAAAGAGATGGAGGGAGAACAGCAGCAGCTACTGAGCACACATCCAACACCAGTGCCTCCACTGGGGGGGAATGAACTGTTTGTAGTGAACGGGAGAGTCAATCTGTTGTTAGGCAGCCACAAGGGAACACTGGCAGTCTACAATATGCTGCAAATATGCTACAGCATGTTTCATAAGAATGTTTTATATGGAGGGAGGCAGCAGCAACACATTCATACAGCTTCAAAACAGAAAACTTTACTTGCAAAAAAAACACATAGCAGCTTAATTTTACAGAAGACCTATTATTTTTTTTCCCTTTCCTTCAGTGTTTCATATATGTTCTTGTGCATGTAAAAGATCTTAAAGGTAAAAAGTCCACAGCAACAGAAGCTCCTCTCTCCCACAGAAAACACTGCTCCCGAAAAGCCTCGTCAGTAGCCCCGCCTTTAATTCTGTGACTTTGTGACATCACACCACGTCACTGAGTCACACTAGCGGCTAATTTGGCACGTAAGAATTGATTAAGCACAGCTGCTCTGCTGTCGTTAGCGGTGCTGGCTCATGCGTGTGTGAGACGACCAATTAAAGAAGACTGGGTATTAGGAAGGCGGGCCTTAAAGAGACAGGTATTAAAAAAGAGCATTTCAAACAGAGGGGAATAAAGGGCCGTAACACTGGAGAGTAGGAGAAAACTGTATATTAAGCAATAAAAGCATGTAATCCTACCTTATTAATAACCCAAAATAAAATTATGAACCTGAAAATTAGCATAATATGTGTCCATTAACATTATCGGCTATGCTAGTTTGAAAAGTAAACCCTATGTTTCTTAAAATCCCTCCAAAATCTCGATCTCCATCAGCCGCTTGTGACCCTTTTTCTCAGTATTCGGTGCTAACATTAGCTGCAACTGTACTACACAATATGCTGTGCGGAGCATATTAGCCGTGGCGTACGGATGCCGGCGGTGAGAGGATGTGCTGCTGTATATTAAGAGGAGGCCTGGGATAGCCGCCAGGGAACGAGTGGCTATTTCTGTGGCAACAAAGACGCAGAGCTACAGAAGAGCATCATTCACTGAATTCCCCTGTGATGAGAAGAGGAGAGAAAATAAAGAAGGAATGAACAAGGAGAAGACAGACAGTGGGAGATAATTAGGGCCAAACCAAGCAGGAGAGCGGAGGGAGTTATTTTTGGGAGATGCCAATTCAATTACAGTGGGATGGGGGGGGGTTTGGCTGTGGCTCTGACAGAATGGGGGCCCCGGGCTCTGGTACTGACCAATACTCCAGGTCCCTATTAAGACTCTGAGGGAGTCTGACTGGCAGCCTCAGCACACCTGCTGCACCTCAGAGTGTGTCTGAGTGGGTGTGTGTGGGGGTTGATGAGGCAAAGCACAGTCTATGTGGATCCATGACAGATTTGACACTTGTCACATTACACCACACACCTACACTGACGCTCACACGCACACATCAAATCAATCCGTTACACACTCTGGCAACAGCAGAAGGAGGGCACGTCGACTACACATACACAGACAGATACACACACATAAATACACACACTGCAGTGTGACTGATGGTTGTGTGACACCCACCACCGTGCTTCATTTTCAGGTCCAGTGCGAGCAGCGTTTGTCAGAGGTGATTTGGGGAGAGAGAAGGCAGAATATGGTATTGAAAGCTATTGATTGCAGCCTGAGAACTGGAGGATATTTGCAACCGCACAGCACTTTTGATTTGAGCACCAAGAACGACCGCTAATGACAAAAAGCAGGGAGGCGGCACATTTTATCAGCGCTAAGAGCATTTCACACGAGTGCCTCAATTTAACAGCAAAACCAGCAGAGATACACTTGCAAATGATTGACTTATAATGAAGGCACAATACAAGAAATGAGTGAGAAAGATTTGGCATATAAAAGATAAAAAAGGAACAAACAAAATGTTAACGACCGACGTGTCCGTGTAGCTCTGTTTGCTGACGGATCAGTGTTGATAGCACACCACCAGGCCTGATGCACTTCCCACAGCAGACAGACATACATATTGGCTTTATGATAATACAGTGCAGGTGGCAAATCAATAGAGTCAACAAGAAGGCACGGAGCATGTCAGGCAATATGAACTTGCAGCAGGCCATTCACGCCTGCCATACTCAGAGACACAAAAAGCGATAAGAAAATGTCTTAATTCACTTTTTCTATCGCCCCGCCTGGAAAAAACAGTCCCTGGATCTGTTTTCAGTGGCTGCACCAGGAGCAAACGCTGCACATATACAGATAGAGAAGCTTTTTAAGAACTATAATACACATCCAAACAGGAGATGATGGTCTTTTTTGTATTGGTAACTAAATCAGATTACAGACTGAACTGCCCAGAGGCTTTATTTAACTAGAATGGCACCCAGTCAGCAGCCTGGTCAGTGGCCAAACACTCCAAGACCAAGTCAGGGGGTGGCTGGACACTGAAACGTTACCCCATTTCTTCTTTTCAAAACTGCTCAAGCTCTGTCAGATTGCATGGGGATCGGGCGTGAACAGTCCTTTTCAAGTCCGGCCACAAATTCTGTATTGGATTGAGGTCTGGGCTTTGACTCGAGGACCTTGACCTTGTCTGTAAACCATTTCTGTGTAGATTTCGTTGTATGCTTCGGGTCATTCTTTTGCTGGAAAATAAATCTTCGTCCAAGTCGCAGTTCTCTTGCAGACTGAATCTGGTTGTCCTCAAGGATTTTTCTATATTTTGCTGCATTCATTTTACCCTCTGGCTCGTCCTCTGTTGAATCAGGTCAGTCACTTTAAAGGGGATGAATACTTATGCAGTCACTTATTTTACATTATATATTTTTAATTAATTTAATCTGTTCAGTAGTTGTTGTGTAATCCTGCTGACAAACCAACCAACCAACAAACTAGAATGGCACCAAACAGACCCCTATAGCTGCATTCAATTGTATTCACTCATAGATACCAGCCAACGAAATACACCTGATTTTTTCTTCAAGATTCATGCATTATTCCCTGAGAAATTAATGAAAATTATTGAAAAAATCTCGCAATGTTAAAAGAAGTTAACCAAAAGTTGATGGGGTCTATTCTGGGTCAAGACACGACCCTCCATCAGAGTTTTGTTGAATTCTGTTTAGCAGTTTTTGTGTAATCCTGCTCACAAACCAACCAACAAAAGGACACGGGCGAAAAAATAACCTCCCTGTCGCTGATAATAAAGTTATCTTTCAAAAAGTCGCATTTTCTCATCACATAGTCGCACTGCATTCTACTGAAGTGGCTTTAACTTTGTCACAGAGCTGTTCTAACAGTGCTGTGATCTGTAGTAAACTCTCTTAGGTTTTTCTAAGGATGCTTGAACATCAAAGAACTGCTCATAAATACATTTACCTCAGTCTCAACACACAAACACGCACACAAGCCTAATACTCTATTTATGATATCTGGACAGCTTTCACCACAGGGGGTCCAAACCACACTGCGGTCTCATCCTTTTAAACCACTCACATTCATTTCCAGAGTGGTTACTAATTCCTGAGGCACTCTCGCTGATAAAAGGGTTGAGTTTTTTTTTTTTTTTTCCCATCTAAGACGGAAATGTGCAAGTGTGTAATCTCGCAGGTACACAAAAATTTACACGGAGGCACTCGTGTTCAACCACACCAAACATATGCTCACACGCACACTAAAATGCTCTGCGGTAAACAATCACACAAGTCAGGCTTCTGGGATTTAGAGAGAGTGACTGCAAAGGGAAAAGGCATTATAGAAAGAAAATCACATCACTGTGCCCTTGCTACGGTCACCTTCGGTTTCTTGTAGCAGTCGAGTTAGTGGGGAAAAAAAACTGAGAGGGGGGAAAGAGATTTATCACAAGCAGACAGGTGTAGCTGAGGCAGAGGGTGAATGACCGGGACTACCTGGGAGATTACTGCCACATGAAAGCGGACTTGAAAGTGTTTTGCTCCAGCAATTATTGCATTTTAACTCACTGCTTACCCCTCAGAGTGTAGCCACAACAGGAGGAGCTGCAGCAGAAAGCACGAGCGCCGACACACACGCGTTCGTGCATCCCAGCATGCACGTCACACTGCTCGGACACTCTCAGCACACACTCTGCGGCTCTACAAGCCACATAGAATAACAATGATTCCCCATTCTGCTGGAGGCACAAATGGCTTATCCATTACAGGACGGTCGGAGGAGTCAGAAAGCTGTTTCTCATGGCGTTCAGCTGCGAAGGCAAACTGCCTCATTGCATAGAGGCATAAACGGCTGTCACATCACAGAGGGAGTCATCAGTGATGAGCAGTCAGGGTAGGAAGAGTAGGCAGTGGTAATAAGGAGGGTTGGGCAAGATACTTCCAAAATGTAATGTATTTCATTTTACTAATAAAGTAATAACTCACTTTACAAAATGATTGTCTCTGCAGAGTATAACTGCAGAAGTACATAAACAACAGTGGGTAGGAGGAATAGAAAATATGTCTGCTGTCAAATGAAGTTATGTTTTTGTTTGGCGGACAAAGTAAAATATTCACAACTTTGATTATTTTATGAAAAACCCTTTTCTATTCTTACTGATCATAGGACCCTTAGAGACCAAAGGAATATAAATTATCAAGGAGAGGACACAAGTTAGGACTATATGACGACTTCAAAGGTCTCTTTTTCTTACCAAGCCAGCAAATCTGAACAAATTATTCTTGGGTTCTTCCGCTGAATTAACTGAATGACTGAATTGTGGAGAGTCTAGCAGATTAAACCATGTATGTCACTTCCATACTGACGAAGGTTAAAACATTTATAGTTTCATCAGCCTCTTTGAACAAGCCTAAACGGTTTGCCGGCAGCCGAGTGGTTCTGACAAGGATGAAAAACATCTATAAACACCTAATTACGGGTGGCAACACATGACTTGACATAGTAACTGTAATACTATTAAAACTTATTATTAGAAATGCATTATAAACTCTGTTTATGTGTAAACCAATATCACTAACAGTTTTGTAGCGTGTCCCCCCAACACTAGTTATAATCAAGCTGGAATGAGTAAATTACCAACTGTTTTATTCACCTGGTTGTTGCATCATTCGATGCACATTGGTTTTGATCGGCTACATAATTAACAACAAGCTTCCTCCCCATTGGGCAAACCTGTTGTCATGACAAGGTGAAAAAAATCCAAAACGCAAGGTGTGTTTTTTGGCCGACTTTATCTGACTTACTGAAAGAAAGCAGATGATGCTGCTGGTAGAGAGAAAACAGAAAAGAGATAGAGAAACAGAAGGCGAGGCAAGCCGGTGTGTGTGCGCATTAAGGTGGACAGTTAAAACAACACTATGTGACGTTGATGTTAACGTCTTAGCGATTGTGAAGAAAGATTGTCGGAATGTGAGACTCCCAGCAGGCCGGTGGAAGTAACAACAAGGAATGAAATGAAAGGGCAGGGAACAAGAAAAGCAGCAAAGACTTTCAAAATAAAACAGCAAACGGCCTGCAGATGGGAAGAAGACACCTCTCTTCTCCTTCACTTCTTCATTGTCAAAAAAAATATATACTTACATGCAAACCAGATCTTTGGCATTCGGGTTTCGAGTCTGTTTTGACTTGCAGGCTCTGGATCATGGATGTCCCTGGCGAGCCATCCCTTCAATAACTCATTTTAATGAAGTAACAAACCCCAGAGACAGCGATGACAAGGACTGACACAGCACTGACACTCCATCCATTCCCCTTCATTGGTAACCTGACATTGACTCATAGGTCGCACTGTAGCCTCTGGCCTTACAGAGCAGAAAGACAGCTCCTTGTACAGACTGAAGGTGTCCCCACGTTTTTAAATGCTATAAAATGTCTGAGAATGCAAAAAAAAAAAACTGTAAATGTAATAAACTGCAGTATATCTTTGTATTTTGACTGGTGTAATAACATTCCTTTGAAATTACATTCATTCTTACACTGTAAGTTAAAATTAAGCTATAATTTTTATGATTCCTGGTTAAAGCAGTAATGGGGTGTAATTGCCTTACCTTAAAATTCATTATGTTGTTATGTTTTATTACATTTTGGACCTTTTAAAGTGAAACATTTAAGACATTTTGACAGTTATTGCAATAACCAGCAGTAAGCAGCACAACCACACGGTCTACCTTCTCCCCAGCATGACAACTATTTAATTTCTCTGCACATTCGCGCTTTCCATTCACACTGATATGGCACGTCTCTTGAACACTCAGTTAAGATCCAACACTGGCAGATCAGAGACTTGGCAGGCAGTCAGCTCTAGTCTGCATGCAAGGGCACGCTGTGTGTTTACTTCACCATCAGCGAGTGTCAACCTTCACAACCCCCGATTCTCAGCTGAACAGACAGGCTCGATGGCAGCCATTTATCTCCCCATCTGATTGCCGTCAGCTGTCTCCCACTGCCAAGGAATGGGGCTGCCATCGAAAAAGGGCAGAATACGACCAACTGATTATGAACTGTAATGTAAACAAGGTTCTCTAGAGGCAGGGGCAAGGTTGCGAAGGGCAAAAACCACTGTGGAGGTGGCAGCTCTCGTTATGAAGGATGATAGAACGGCCAAACAAAGACAATGTGTTAATTCCTGAGAGGAAATATTTTAAAATGCAAACTAATGTTTTGATATTTAATCTGCAAAGTGTCAACTGTGGTGCAAAACCAACCGAGAATTCAGGGTAGGGCTAGTGACAATTGTGTAGTTGTCTTATTATCAACAAATCTCTGCAATAAATCCGCAATGAGTTAGTCCACAGCCTGTCCGTGACTCTCAGCCCAAGGCCATTTATTCCCCCCAAAAATGAGGGAACATGACAAACTGTGCAACAGCGTGGCTCATTGGTTGGATTCTGACCGCTTTGGGAACAACAATGAAGCCAAGTCACCTTATCGATTTATTTTTCAACACAAAACTCTTTGCAGCTTCTTTTGACATTTTTCTTATTTGACAAGCCCACACACAGACTGTCTCTTCATGGTATAGTCTTAATGTCCTCAACAACAAGGCAAGCAATGAAAGTGTAAGTTACCAACATCACATTGAATGTTACTGACGGCTAACATTAGCAAGCTAAAGACCCAGGTTCCATTGGTGGAACAACAAAGAGCTAGAAGGACAATTATGAGGTAATAACTTGCTCGTGTAAAACAAATCGATGCTTTGGTTGGTTAGAATTCCAGTCAATCTGCTTCCAAACGCTGCTTTAAACAACGATCGATTGAAAAGCTAAACAAGGCGTGCCAGATGGTTTGCTAAACAGAGCCATCTGGCGAGGCGCTGCGAGAAACTGTTTGGAAAAAGGCGGTTACTTAAAAAAAAAAACACTTGACAAACCATCTGTCCATCATCGTCCATCATCGGCTAACTTCTACCAAACGCTGATCGGTTGAACCACCGTGTGTTCGGCCACGAGCGCGTATAGCTTGACGCCTGGCAGGATGATTTGCGAGATCACACGATCGCGTGAATCGCATATTGCTTGCAAGGTAAATTAAAAAATGCACCCGTGTGAAAACATAGAAAAATACAGCAGATGAAACTAAATGTCAAGCAACAACAGCAAAGCCGTCGGCGACGATCGATCCTTGCCTCTAATAATTCAGCCGTGTCTGAAGATGACCTTCTGAAGTGACGAGCCCTTTTCCATTCATTATAACCCGGGGAAAGCTTAGGAGGACAACACAGCATGTAAACAGACAGTAACTAACAGTAAGCCTATTAATCTACTAGCTGCATTTAATGAGTGTAATTTCGTTAAAAGCTGCTGTGTGTTGCATCTTAATTATTCCCCAGAGGAATAAAGAGACAGTTCCACATCCATGGAAAAAGTTCTGTATTGCTCTTATTGTGCAAGAACCTTAAGAATATGGCCTCTGGACAATAAATTAAATACGAACACAACATGAAATAACACAACACTACACTACACCCCTAGTCTCTGCTGCCTCTGTAACAGTCAATCATGAAATATATAGCAGCTACTTTATCTCACTACTTTAAAGTGGATCTGACACGTGACCCATGTGTGAACTTAGTGGTTTCTACCTTGAATCTGCTGATAAATAACTCTTCATTAAAAACCCCTAGATACTACGGTGTGTAAGAGTGTGCTTCCTCATACTCCCCACACATGTACATGACAAATTGCTCACTCGAGTGTCTTGTAGATGTTAATGAGGATTAACCTGGCGGGCGTAGACACACGCCGAGAGAATTATGGGCCTAATTCGCCGAGGGAAAGTTCAAAATGGATTCAGATACAGTGTATAGATCAGGCGGGGATTTATCTCGCCAGAAATGGCCTCAAAAATGGACACGCCACTTGAAGAATGACTGCAGATAATTTAAGCTCTTATCTGCCATTTAAAATGCAGTCAACTACTTAGCAAGGGAAATCAATGAGCTGCACTTCCTGCAGACGTATCTCTGTGTAAAATGTGACATCCGACTAGCAATTCATGGTGAAAGGAATACAACGACATTTTGGGAAATAGGATTATTTGCTTTCTTGCCAGGAGCTTGATAAGAATATCAATGTGACTCTCTGTCTGTCTGTCTGTCTGTCCTTTAAGTTTAAAGCTAGAGCCAGCAGGTGATAAGAATAACTTAGCCGGGGTAAACAGCAGCTAGCTTGGCTCTGTCCAAAGAACAAAAAGAGGGCTGATAATTCATTTAATTTCATTCAAATTAAAAAGAAAAAAAATTGTTAGCTAGTAAAACTGGTGTATCTTCGATGACAGAGTCAAGCTTGCTGTTTAGCCTCGCTAAGCTAAACTAGCCTGATCATCTCCTGGCTGTGATGGCATGGTTAAAAGAATAGATGAGCATTTTTGGAAATACAATTAGTCTATTTGCTTCCTTGCTGGGAGCTAAATAAGATCACACTCTCAGGTCTGTGTTAAGAATAAAAATGGAACCAATAGACGATTAGCTCAGCTTAGCATAGCATAAAACTGGAAGCAGGGTCAGCTAGCTTAACTCTGTCCAAATTTTAAACAACAAAATCTAAAATTTAGACATTTTTTTTTAGTTTTAGAGGTGCTGGTAGCTATTAGCCTACCCTCTGGTTGTAGTTTTATGTTTAGCAGAAAAATTGTGATATGCTACTAACAATTAATGGAGTAGATAATCATTTTGGGAAATACTTTAGCCTATAGGTAGATAAGAAAGCTACCAGCTAGCTTGTCTCCATCTAAATTTTAAAAAATCTGACCCGCTAGCTGCATGGCTAACTCAGGTAATTAGCTAAGGGCAGCTATAGTTAGCAGCAGTTAGCCGTTACTCTGGTTATATGTTGCCCCTATTTGTTTTGAGTATGAATGTAATGGGTGGCTTATTCTCACATATTGCACCTTTATATAAGAAGCTGGAGCCAGTAGGCGATTAGCTTAAGATATATAGCACAAAGGCTGGAACAGGAAGAAACCGGCTCTATCCAAAGTAAAGTTTATAAACCTTGGACAAAGCAGTATCCCCCCACTTCCAGTCTTTATGCTAAGCTAAGCAAAGCGCCTTCTGGCTCTAGCTTTAAACTTAATGGACAGCCATGAGACTGGTGCCAATCTTCTCATGTGCGTCTTGGCAAGAAAGCAAATAAGCATATTTTCAAAAACTCTTTTAATTGTGCAACATGGCCTTCTCATTTATAAACCACTCTGTTGCACTGGTCTGAACTGTTGTATGGGGTGGGATGGGGTGTCCTTAAAGTATCAGTGTGATGACAGGTGACGAGAGGACAACACTGCTGCCTCGAGCCAGAGACATACCACAACAGACAGAGGATGACAGACACCGATGACAGGGGACAATCTACCGGGGACAGCGAGAGACAGTGGGATGGAGCAAAAGTGAGATGAAAGGAAGTAGACATGGAAAAATGATAGCGAGGGTAAACAGAGGGGGAGGAACAGTGGATTGGAGCAAGCAAACAGGGATTTCCAGATGAAAGTGGGTAGAGAGCAGAGACAAAAACGGATTATCATTCGGAGAGACTGCGTTTGTGTGTGTGTGTTTTTGTGTGTGTGCTCAACACACACAGATGAGTCATAGCTGGACTCACTGTGATTGCTACCGGTCAGTACGGAGAGAAAGCCCAACAATCCTTTTTCCAAATGTGCCTTACATCATGTACATTTCTGTTTTTTTAGGATTCACAACTGCATTTATAAAAAACACAGAGTAACGTTTTCATGCTCTTACTCACATTTACTCTCCCACAATGCATCATGCTGCGTGGCTCTGTTTATGTGTATCAGCAGACATGTGTACACATAACTGAGATGACATGCAGAGATGAGCATCCATGCACAGCGGCTTAAAGCTGAACAAATCCTTATCTAGACATTAATCCCTATATTAAGACAGGCTTAGCTGCTGCGTAATGATACCTTGCTGGGTATGAGCACGCCGAGTATAATTTCAGGTTGACGTGGAGACAGAAAATTTCAATTTTAACAAGCGATTTCTGTATGGGACATCTGCAAAATTCCATATCCAATATCTGGGGGATAATAGGTCCATTCTCCGAGTTAATCATGGTTATAAATGCGGTGTATGTGACGCAGGGAAGGGAGTCTTCATTTGGACGGTTAATGGAATAATGAAAAAGTGGTTCATCATGTCACTGTGGTGATGCGCTCTTACGTGTCGGCCATGCTGATGAATCTTAATCCCAAATCTCCTGACGAATGAAAACGAAGCCAATGTAATTAGTAGGTGCCACCGTTGTTATGGCAACAGGAAATGACTGACAAGGTGGCATGAGTGAGAGTCGGAGATGAAGTGAGGGTAATTAAGGCTCATGCCCTTCAAGCTACAGTCACACACACACACACACACACACACACACACACTGACTTAGATTTTCCCTTTCTGTTCTTGCCCCTACATTTTTGGGTTTTGCCCTCATTTCCGATCTGCCTCCTCTCTGTATCACTTTCAATCCGTCTCGTGTTTTTTTTTTTCTTTTTCCACATGCACAGTCCTACACACAAACACTCTGTAGGCCTCAAACTCCACACACTGGTGGGCTGTATTACTCTATGAATCACTGCTGCATCCTGCTGCTACTGTGGCTACACTTGTGTCCCACACAGTCCGATTCACACACAGCTACAGGCCGAGTAGCCCCTGTAACCCTCTCTACGGTCACCTCTGAGCCCTCACACCCCTCACACCTCTACACCAAACTGTGAGATCCAGAATTATGCTGCCCTCTTACCAAGTCAAGTGTTGTTACAGCGCAAACATATCTACATTTGGATTAATAAGACAAAACTAAAGGGAAAATTTGAGGAAATACACTTATTCACTTTTTCCCTGAAAGTGAAATGAGAAGATCATTGGCATGTCTGCATGCTTAACCAGCAGCCAGTAAGCCTAGCTTAGCATAAAGACTGGAAACAGTGGGAAATAGCTAGCCTGTCTCTGTCAACAGGTAACAAAATATCTTACCAGAACCTCTAGAGCAAACTTATTAGCACAATAAAGGTGCAATATATTAGAATTGGCCACCTGTCGTATTCATACTCGAAACAAAAAGGGACAGCATATGACCACAGTAACTGCTAACTGCTGCTAGCTGTAGCTGCCATTAGCTCATTAGCTTAGTTAGCAATGCAGCTAGCCATCCTGACTGTGAGAAATAGAGGACTGATGGTGTTTTTCATGCTGCTAGCATGGGAGCTTCAGACCGGGACAGGCTGGGGCTAGCTGGTTAGCATGCTAACTTCTGTAGATATCTTTGCAACACAATACGTAGATGTCATAATGTCAAAGCTGCTACTTCTTCACAATCTGATGATGATTTTACCTAATTTTTGAACTACAATTCTTACATATTGCACCTTTAATGTATATCATGGATCAAAGGGGAACTCGTTGCAGTTCTGAGAGACAGATTTTAAAAAACGATGGTTAAAATTTAAGCAGCAGAGGCTAAAAAGTTCTGACTTTTAGCTCCTAGATGGGTCAAGCTCCAGAAACACTGGATTCTTCTCATACTAAAATCCAATGCAATCATGTCTTTAATGAGACCATCTCTACCTGTGTCCCTTAATCTCCATCTGCTCACTTTAACGGGTAAAACTCTGTAATTTCAAAAATCAAGCAGAGAAACTCTCAGAGCTGACAAAGCTTCTCAAGAGTTAGGTAAGACATTATACAACTGCTTTAAAAGAAAATGGCATTGCAGTCTTATCATTATTCCCTTCAACTAGTGAATGGATATATAAAAATCACTGGAGTGTGTCTTTAAATGAATGAAGTTAATTATGGGGCTTTTTCACTGGCACAATTAGCCACGCCGAGTCAAACCATCCTGAGCTGATTAAGGTCTCAGTTAACACTTTCAAACACGCCAAGTCAGGCGGCCTGACTCAAAGCCTCCAGGCAGGTTGTGGTGATGTCAGATGAGCTTTGTCATCATTCAGTTGCATTAGCTTCCTCGTCCTCGTCCAAATCCAGTAATCCCTTCTTCACTTTTTAAGCAATAAGTGGTAGATGCCAAGCAAAGTCGTGACAACAACCTGAAAAATCCATGATGATAAATATCTGGCTACCAAACACGGTTGCACAGTGCGATAGTAAACAATGCTGAAGAGGGCTCTGCTTTTATACACTATCGACTCAAGACAAGGGCACCATCAATTAAAGACAAATTGAGCCAAGACAAGGAATGGAAAAGGGCTATTAGTAAGCTTTAAATGTGCTGGAGGGCAGAAGTTACTACATTAGGACCGACCTAAACTAACCCCACGTCACAACCGCAAGTGCGTGAGACACATTTTCTACTTGCACGTCTCACACAACAGATACGCTCGTTTTAATCCATGCAGGGCTGCGTCTCGAACGCGTCTCATGGGCGTAAGGGCGACTGGAATCATTTATTTATGCTTCAAGCTTATTTTTTCAACAATACGCACATGAATGCGTCGTTGTTTGCCAATAAAAAGGCACTGAATGAATATACTCATCTACATTTTGCAACCTAGGCGTGTGTGTTGCCGTTTGTAATCCCACAGACTCTCCCCTTCAAGATGTGGAAAACTTGTTTGGGAGGAGCTGCAGTGTTTATTCACGGGCACACTCTAAACTACACTGTATATCTACTGCTACTGGACAACTTCACTGCCACCTATTTCCTCTGCTCCGATCGCCAACCCCGTCTTCACAAACAAGATGGAACCAGCAGCCGTTTTCCTGAGTTTCTAATCATTATGGTCAGCTAAGCTAGCTGGCTGCTGCCCTTACAGTAGCTAAAGCTATTTTTTTTTTAACATTTACATAAACATTAAAAAGTTATGGATTTTGTTCTTTTTCTCCTTTAGTGTTTTATAAATGTAGGTTGTTGTGTTGTGTTGTTGTGTTCTCTCCCACTGAAAACACTGCTACTGAAACGCCTCGTCAGTAGTCCCGCCTTTAATTCTGTGACTTTGTGACATCACACTACGTCACCATGTTGCACATTTGCATAATTTATGCTACGTGGCAAGGCTGGCTCGTAAGAATTGATTTGGAGCAGCTGCACTAAGGAGAATGGGTACTGGAAGGGGGCCTTAAAGAGAAAGGAGCTAAAACAGAGGGGGGAACACAGAGCTGCAGCACTGAACAGCATGAGAAAACTGATGTGTTTTATGAACACTAAAGCATGTAAACATATTCTAGTAAAATAAAATTCTGAACCTGAGAACGACCATAATATGTGTCCTTTAAAAGCACAGACTCTGGATTATTTATGCAGGTGTTTGTTAGGAACATATCACATTCATTGACATTGTGACAAAGCATCCATAAAGCTACAACATTATACTGTACTCTAGCTTACAATAGCCCAAAGCTGTAAAAAGTTCATAACATACCGTCATAAAGTCACTACAGAGGTATGGCAGGTTATGTGTGGCCCCTGAGGGGTAAATGGAATTTTTGCGGCTGCAACAACCAGCTAGTACAAAACAATAAAATATCTGCAGTTAGCCCGAACTGAGTCCATAAATGATGACTGTAATAAGGAATCAGATTTCAGAGGACAACATGGACTTCAACAGGTGCTCGGAGAGATAAGGAAGCAGAGATGTGAAGAGGAAGTGTGGACAAATGTTGGGGCGTCAAGAGTCTATTAAAGTGGAATAACAACTTTATTCTGCATATTATCAGCATCATGCCCTCCTTCTTATTGATCGAACACAAGTCAAGACATCCATTCATATAAATAGTGTTTAATAGTCAATTCAGCAGGGGGCATTGTGTCTTCAGCTGCACTGTGTTTGTTTCCTTGCGTTTGAGAGGGTTTGTTGTGCCCTTGGCTGTTCTGTAAATCACCTAAATGTTCTGAAAAACACTTTTCTTATTAAAATTACTTCATAAATATATCCGACTAGGATGGGGGGGGGGGAGTGTAGAGCACGCTAGGATAATAAAGTGTCGCTAATATAAAGTGGGGCCATAAATTACTGTTCAGCCCAGCAATCTGAGCAGCTACAGCAAGATTAGCTTCAGGTGGGGAATGTAACTTTGCCCAGTGTTACCTTGGGAACTGACTCGATGAAATTACAACTTCAGTCTTCATGTCATGTAAGGACTAACCAGAACAAGACCATGATTCATAATTTATTAAATCATGACTCTGCTGTACAGACTCTCACACTTGGAATGAAACACACATTTTCACAGTTCACTATTTGATATTAACAACATTTAGTAAACGTGTGTCGGGGATTCATGTCCTATATGTTTCTTCTTCTTTAGGTTTTATAGTATGCACTGTTATAAAACAAAGCTCTACAAATGAGGAGAGGTATTATTATTTTTTTGCATCAGTTTTCAGTGGAGAAGTGCTGCTGCAGCCAACGTTTCAGTGACTGACTGCACAAGCCAGACTGCAAAACACAATCGACGTCTGAAACCCGCTGAGCGGAGACAAGAAGGCGATGTTAAAGGAAATGTGCAACCTTTCCTTTATACGTGGTCTTTCCTGTAGAATCTCCAGAGGAAACCTTGTGTTCATCCAAAGTTTTTTTTGTACAAAATATTTAAGACCTACACTTCCGTGAAATTGTTTGTGTAGTCACTCTTCATTAAAAATCCTATGCCATATTGATTTTATGCATTCAAAGCAATTTCAGGCCTGAGGAGAAATGATGAAAAGGATGTTTTGAGTTGTGAGAAACTAGACATGGACTGTACGCTTGTCCCTCAGATACCACTGATAACAACTTTTAAATACCTTCAAAACAATAAAAGAAACATAAGACTTACCTTAACCTCAAAATTTAAAGTCGACCTTACACAGCACGTTGAAGTTGGGCTGTGTGAGATGACGATATCTAGTGTGATTATAGAAAAGTGGCTGCAGATCCATATTACGCTCTAATGTTTAGCTTGTTATGCGCCGCAAATCACCCATATTTTTCATCATTTGGACAACCGTGGAGGACAGTGTGACACAGAACAGGGTAATTCAGAAGAGGACAAGGACTCTCTCTCGAAAAAAACAAGGAGCTGGCACCTAAATGACGGCCTACTTCTATTACATGGAAGTCTGACATGGGCTGAAATGAGTCCATTCAAGTCTGGATTTATAATTACCTATAACGGGATATGTGGCATATATTAAAGCAGTAATCATTTAATTTTTTGACCACTTGGGAGGAAGTGAAGTTCAACATTGACAAACTGTCACATTATGAAATTGTTGGGACATGTTTGCAAACGGCTGCACATCCACACATCCAACAGATACTGAACAACATTAGCGTTTATTCACAGTCTTGTTTGTGGCCACCTGTCCAATATTTAATCTCCTTTTAGCTCTTTTTTGGTCTCCACCAACATCTGCTCTCTAGCTACTACATGCACCGTGCTCACCAGCTGTCTGTCTGCTGTTTGGTGCTTGGAAGCTAGCATATTGTGGATTTATTATATCATCTTCAGCTTTTTTCTGAAAATAGTTGCCTGCTTTGGGCAAAAACAACTCTGATTAGAACCCTGAGTGAACCAAAACAGTAGCCTAACGTGCCTGAAAAGCTAAAATAATGAGCTGAAAAATGCTGAAATACTAAGCAGAACTGAGTGGAACAGCAGGTTAGGATGCAATTCTCGGTGGGATTGTCATTGCAAGTGCCCCTTTCATATTACACATAGTCATTAGAGTCGCTGTTAATATAAAAAATATGGACTGGTTCAGATTTAAACAGGGTGGTAGCTAAACTCTAGCCAAAATCCCGACATTTCTACGAGTCAGAAGATTCCTCCCACTTGCAGCTGCTATTTATTTTTGTTTTCAGTCATTAAATCATAAATGGTATCTCATGTGAGCTGTGTTTCTCTTAACCTGCCATTAGTGATTCTGAACCGCCCACAACAACAAGCCTGTGGGAAGAGATTGGCCGTGCATAAGGAAGGCCATCTAATTATTTTGTTTTTTACCTTCGCTGCACGTCTGAGTCGTCCCACTGCCGAGCAATTCACAGTTCCTAAACGCACCGGGGTGACAGTGCAGTGTTTGCATCGACATTAATCTAAACTAAACACTAATACTGGCGTTTGTCTGGGGAGAACAATGCATAAAATAAAAGCGGAGAATTTTCTCACAATTAGGGGAAAATTAAACAGCCGTGTCAGAGAAAAAAATAAGGAGAACGGTTGATTTATTGCCCTCATGTAATATTCATCAACGCGGTTGTGCTTAGTTGGAATAAAGGTTCCTCTTTTAAAGTTTTGTATTCACTCAGGAAATGAGTGTAGAGAGAAAAGAACAGAGAGGTTTAAATATTAACACTTGGCGGGGACATGTGGGCTCAGACGAGTACTTTCTTTGACATTCAAGATATGTGAGTCAACAAAATGTGGGGATCAGTATGAGATCAGAGTAGATCATTAAAGTGGGAGAAAACTGCATAATGGCACATCAAAAGGTCACAGACTAGGCTACTATAGAGTCGACAGTACAAACAGTACAACAGTCCTTTCTCGGAAAATCACTCATTACCGCTAGCTGCCAGGCTAACTGTAATAGCTAGCTAACGGCAGTTTTAGTTTAAAACATTCAAAAATTTACAAAACAATTAGCAGCAGCATGTGAAGAAATAACAGTATTGACTTTACGTCAGACATGTCTACGTTGCAGAGATATCTACTGAAGTTAGCATGCTAACCAGCTAGCCCTGGGCCTGAAAACCTCTTTCTCCTGATGGTCTAACGCTCCTGTGCTAGCTGTGTAAACACCAAGGCTCCCCCAGTAGTCTGACTAGCTGCAAGGCTAACTGAACTAAAAAGCTAACGGCAGTCATGGATGTACAGAATACAGTTAGCAGCAGTAAGCAGTCATTTTGGTGATATGCTGCCCCCTGTTTGTTCGGAGTACAAATTAATCGGGTGGCCAATTCTTACATAATGCACCTTTAAACAATTACTCGTACTGATTAATCGATCATCAAAATAGTTGGTGGCTAATTTGCTGGCTGACAAGTAATCGATTAATCGTTACAGCTACTGTTATTAACAAACATTATGAATAACGGGTATCTATTAATTTCAGACATGAGGTATCTGCTAAGAAAACTAAATATAACTTACTGTCAACAGAAACCATCAAGGCATACACTCATTAAAGAAGTGCGGCATAAATTCATCTTCCATTTTAAGGATAGCACAGGAAAACCAGCTCCTTCAGCAGCATTAATGAAAATCATTTATCATCATATGGAACTGAGGTGAAGGCTCGTTCTTCATAAAAAAAAAAAAAAAAAAAGTAAAATGTAAAAACTAACAGCTACCAGAGGGATCACTGTTCAGGAGCAAACTCCTCCGGTGTGTTTGCATCACTTCTGGCCCATAAACAAACACCGGTGAGACCTACATGGAGGGAGCAGATATGGAGCTGAACTGAGCTGCACCCCTGTACTGCTGCATTGCAGTGCACTGACCCGGGCCTCGCATGTCACATCGCCGCTAACAGCAGCACAGCCAATTTAACTCCACGCACCCACTGAGCACGCTTCTAAATCAGTGTTTAATCACTAGAATGACAAGCTCAGCTAATTATTGCCCTCCTCCTCCTCCTCCTCACCCACACCCTCCCGTTCTCTTCCCCCTGTCAAGTCTTTCTGCGGTGTGCTGCCTGCTCAAGTACTCAGGCGATGACTGGCTATTTCGAGCTACGCTGTCGTCTGGAGCTATGTTATACGAGTGTCTTCTTTCGGCCTGCTAATTATTACGATCATCCGGCTGCCCTTAAAGATACGACTCGGTGCTTGTTTGTGTTGGTGCGATCCAAACAGCCTGTCTGTACTGTGGTGGCTCGCTGCGAGTGCAAACATGGTCAAGTTTGACTGGATGTCTGCTCCAGTTTGTTTTGGTATTTAAAATGCTTTCAAGTGTTAGTGTTAAGCCGTGTAAGATCATTTCTAATTCAATACTTCCAACAAAAAAATGAAGCTCTTCTTTGATTTAGTAATCCGTCTGTTGTCTCCTTTCAACATGCATAAACACACAAGCTCCCGATCTCAGATGATCACAAACAGCGTGTGTGTGTGTGTGTGTGTGCGTCTGTCCTCAGGATGCCTCCGGAAATGAAAGTAGGGAGGAATGATTAGTTTTCACAGGAACAATATCCACCACGAGCTTCTGTTTTGACTCTGTAAACACTCCCCTACGAGTGTGACCAAACGTCACAAAGAGATGTATTTATTTTTTCAGGGTGACATCTTGAATCAAGTCAAATTCCCCCAAAATATCCCTTTAAAAGGCCACTCTTAAGCCTAATGAGAACTCACATATACAAAAGTCATCTCAACATTGGTAGTAAAATAGCAAATCTCTCAGTGTAATAGTATCGTCACAAAATAGCCTGAGAAACAGAGGTGGGAAGTCAAGAACACATACTTCGTAAGTGTACTTAAGCAGATATTTCAGGTATCTGTACTTTACTCGAGTATTTATTTTTCTGACTCTCACACAAATACCTTTCCTTTCTACACCTTACGATTTCAAAACAGGCTCCTTACTTTAGTTTGAGTGCATTCGAGGGGAATTATCGATTTTTATTTTTCGTCATTGCACGCCTCCTACCCAACATCACAAGACTGATTTCAACCTGTCAGCGCATATCACGTCATATCAGTGCGTAAGACATAACAAGATGGAACAGCAGACTCATCAATCAATAATCTTTCTGGTGCGTTTACGAACAGCTCGGCCAAATCCTACTGATTCTACCTTTACGTTTAATAGTCTTTGAGTTATATTAAAGGGGCACTATGTCGTTTTGGAGAAGAAATTCAAACTCAGAATTTTAATATCTACAATATCAATGAGGTAATAATATGAACTCAGAATTGTTTATTTTTTCATAACTGAATAAACAAGCGGTTCTCAGAGGAAAATAAGGTCCCCAGAACACTGTTTGAAGCTAGAAAGGTGGCAGGGTCCGCCAAATATAAACAAAGTAAAACAGTATGAAATTGTCCTTTAAGGTCAGTTTGTTTATTCAGTCATGAAAACAAAGAGTTTGTTTATTTAGTTTGTTTAGGCATAAAAAAAAAAATCAGTCAATGAAAATCTTTCTCTTCTGATTAAAATTTCTTCCCAAAAACTTCATAATACACCTTTAATAGTCTTTGAATTCTCTTAATATGCTATATGAAAGGAAGTTGAGGCAGTACTTTTTTTATCTGTACTTCTACTTGAGTATAAAGACGTGTGAACTTTATCCACCTCTGTTGAGAAATGATGGAGCTGATGAGGCCAAGTTGAGAAGAACGAGCACTGGAGGGCAAATGTGCAATGACACCAGCCACCAGAGGAGGGCACTAAAAGCACCGGCGAGCCTTTTAAATACTATAATTAATGGATTACAGCCTTCATGCTAGAAACTACAAACAGTACTCTGATAGAGAAATGACAAAGGCCACAAATGGGGGTGGACCTTTCTTCTCAAAACAAAAAGCCAAGGAGAAAATGCAGAATTTTCAATCAACAAAAACTGCACTTGCACTTTTTTGCACAATTACATTAAGTTTTATCCCAACAACTGAACATTTGGAATATAGTTTGACTGCAAATGTTCATTCCTCTACAGCATTTTCTTTATTTAGCAATAAAGCAGGACAGACTTAGACTTCATTAGGCTTGAATATGCTAAAGAAAAGGTTTGAGGTTGTGGTTTTAAGAAAAAAAAAGAGAGAGAGACTGGCAGAAGTGTTGTGTGTCACTCAGTCTGGTCTGAGGCCTGTGGTCAGCCAGTGGGACGAACAAAGTGCAGCCATGTGTAGACAGTCCAGCCCTGTCAGTCCTGACAACATGGACAACAGTGCTCCCTACGGGCCCAGCGGAGAAGGTCATTTTCCAGCACTGCACACAGATGAGAGGGCTCTGGAGACTGGGAGTGAATTTCAATGGTTTTTGGGGAATTTTACTTTCCCTTAATCAAAGGGAACTTTTAAAAGCAGGGGTACGAGTTAGACATAAGTAGGCCACCTTTGGCTGAGCACCACTCTATAGTGCTGTCTGTAAGTATTTGGAAAGAGATGTGCTTTTCATTGTTTTGGCTGTCCTCCAGCATGCTGGATTTCAAAAGAAACAATGGGTTTAAAGTGCTGACTCCCGGCTTTAAGGTTGTTTGGGGGTGTTCACATCTTTGTTGGATGAATAGTAGGACTCACAGTGCTTTATACCCTTAGGAGGGTACATAAAAAAGGGTGAATATTTCTTTATGGTTCATTGGATATGGATGTAAACACCCTCAAAATAAAGCTGAAAGTCTAGAGTTTCCTTTCGAGCCCATTGTGCTGGAATACAGAAAGAATATAAAAATGTCTGGTTACTTCTAGACTGCTCTGGAGTCTTTTTTTAAGGAGACCTATTAAGCTTTTCCATTGTTTCCCTTCCCTTCGGTTTGTTATATAAGTTCTTGTGCATGTAAAAGATCTCAGAAGTTTAAAAAGGTCACAGTCCACACCAACAGAAGCTCCACTCTCCCACAGAAAACACTGCTCCTGAAACGCCTCGTCAGTAGTCTCGCCTTTAATTAAGTGTCTTTGTGAAATCACACTACGTCACCATGTCACACATTTGCATAATTTATGCCTAGCAGCTAGTTTGGCATGTAAGACTTGATTTAGCAGAGCTGCTCTGTTGTTGTTGTTAGCAGTGATGGCTCAGGCGTTTGTCAGATGACCAATCAGGGGAGACTGGGAATTTGGGAGAGGGGGCCTTAAAGAGACAGGGGCATTTTACACAGAGGGGGAATACAATGTTGCAGCACTGGACTGTATGAGTAAGCTGATGTGTTTTTTGAGCATTAAAGCATGTAAACATATTCTAGTAGTAACCCAAAATAGAGTTATGAACCTGAAAATATAGTATGTCTCCTTTAAGATGACAAACCAACTCACTGAACATATTCTTTGCTATTCCATTATCACAATCCAGCTTGCGGCCGCGCCTGGCAACCCCCTCGAAGAGCAGTGGCAGAGCTCCATTAACATATTTGGGTTAGCATCTCACAACCTGGCAACCGAGCAGCGCAGCTGTGCAAAAACCCTCAATAGAGTGGACGCAGCCATAAAACACAATCAGTCTCCAATAAAACGCCGGGAACCGACAGGGTCAGTTTGACTCCTGTGCACCCTGCAAAACAGTCGCACAATGAGAAACGCAGGCGGCTCTGCTACGTTACTGAACCATCACATGTTGGAGTATCAATCTGTCTTCTCCGGTTTAGCTAAAAAAAGTGGTTAATCCTGCTAAAAATAGAGTTGGCTTGCTGTATATTTAATTGCGATTAAAGATGAATGTTGGGTTTCCCTAAATGACAAAGAGATGTCTGGATATGTACTCCACATGTCGCCAGATGTCCGCCACTACACCACTGCTTTCCTTCACTTGACCACAACCGTAATTGCAGATGCAGTGCTGGCGGGGATCCAGCGCTCGACTGAAATGTGTACCAGCAGATGAGCAGAGCGCCCCGGGCTCAATCCACCTACACTGTGATATACAGCGCAACCCTCCAAAAAAATTAAGTGTTTAGGATGGCTGAACATTAGTGGGGTTGTGATTAACTACGGAGGTGAGAGCGGGGATATTGGTGCTTGTAAAAAGAAAAATTGGAATACATGTCAGGGGGGAAGGTATTAGCAGGCCTGCCAAAACCACCATCATCAAAGAGAGGAATGGGAGGAGGGAGAAACTGAAAGAGAGAGAAAGCCGCTTATAGAAAGAGAGAAAGAAAAAAAATCAGCTGACAAAAGTGAGCAGCAGCGGACCAGCAGACATCCTTTATGAGACTTTAAGTTTTCTAATCAGCTGGCTTTGGCTCGGCGAGCAACTGAAGACGTCGCAGCGTGGAGCTCCTCGACTGACGATCCAGTAGTGGGTTTGAATGAGAGGACTTTGTTTGGTAATCGTGGCGTCTCGAAGCATCTCGCTGCCTCAAAGAACAAAAAGTGAGGTGTTTTTTCGAGAGGGGGAGACACATCAGGATGGATTATGAAAGCGGAGGAAGATAGCAGACGCTTCAGGTTTCTGCCGTACAGGACACTATAAAGTTGCATCCTGAAAATACAATCTGAATCAATTATACGGCAGGAGGTGTGACTCCGCTAGAAGGAATCAATCACCGGCAACACATCGAGGCGTGCTGTATGATAAAACGGCAGCAGCTATATATAACGCAGCCTGCTTTAAGAAGAGGCCTTCAGTCTGTGTACCATACATCTTCATCTTCATTCAAGATAAATCCATATAGTACATCTCCCTGACACTTCATACAAATACACACACACACACACACACACACACACACACACACACACACACACACACAGATAAAGCCTAAACGTGATCAGACGCTCTTCTTCTCTCACAAACATACAGCAGCAGCCTCGGCTAATGGTGCTTAGCTCGCAGCATCTGCATCTCCCGTGTCTCATCAAGGACAGATGAAAAACATCCTCGAACCGTTTGTCTTGCCTCCCCTTATCCGTCCGTCCTCTCTCTACCTCTCCGTCTTTCTCCCGGCCTTGCAGTCGCCACGTTCTCCTCAGCAAATCGCACGTCGCAGACAGACTTCATCAGCTGCAGCTTATCTCCTGTCCTCCAGTGAAGGTTTCAGACAGACAGGACTGATTCAAGTGTATACATTACATTGGACTTTTTGGGAAAGTTATAAATGTGAGCTACGGCGACAGTTTTTGAAAGTGTGGAAAAGTTCTGATTCAGCAGGCAGCAGTTAGTATTCGCCTGGGATTGAAAAGTAGGGAATATCAGCTAAAAAGGATCTCACTAACATGCCGGAAATCAAACTTCACAGAAGCCCCTATTATAGCTGCTGAGCAGCTGATAGGAGCTGATAGATTCATGTTCAGTTCTCTAACAGTGCACTCAATGATCTGGTGTTGGAGTTCTGTAAAATTGGGGCGGCCTACTTGCAAGAGACAGATTTAAAAAAAGAGGTTTAACTGAAATGAATGTCAAAAAGAAAGCAGTGTATGTTACCCTGAGGTCTAACAAAAGTATTGAAAGCATTTGCTGTGCACCCATTAAATGTAAAATTGATGTCCCCCAAAAATTAGATACCAGTAAAAGTTACATGGTCTAAATCGGGGCTGTCCAAAAAAAGGATTTAAATAATTTGAAAAATGATAATAATATTTATACTGTTGTTGTTTTTTGTGAGATCAAAATGTTCTTTTAATATGAAAAAAGTCTTCTTATTAATTATTTTCAATAATCTGAGCACTGCAAGGTGACACTTTGCACAAGAAGTCAGTCACTTAAGGAAACTTATGATCCTAGTCAAGTGTTTGCTCTCGGCCTTTGGCCCATTACAGAATATAGTCAATATGTAGTATTTTCTGTAAGTGCTACATATGTAAATGATCACATAAGGCGTTTTTGTCCAGTCACAGTAAGTATTTCAAATCTGCAATGAACCATTCCAACTATCCACCATTGGTAAACATTTGAAAAAGGAAGATCCGTGGAGAGCTTACTGATTTACTGGCAAAGCAACAGTTTTATCAGAACATACAACTCCTGCAGTCATTAAACAGAGGAGGGCGAGCCAACTGCAGCACCAGCTGTGACTCATAATCTCCCGAAACCAGTCACTCATCCGATGATGGTTCTCCTGGGAAACACACACTACTTGAAAAACGACCACCAGTGGTTGAGAGTCATCACCCAAATGATGAAACAATAGAGTGAGTTGTTTGATTTAACTCCAGTGGGGCGGATATGTGCAGAAAGACGACTGAACAGAAGGTTATTGCAATGATTTCATGCATCTGTAAATAGAAATGTTCTCAACTTTTCTCATGAGATGCATAGTCAGTAAATTTATCTAATGCATGATTTAAAATCAACATGATTTCATGTTCAGTAATAACACAGATTTTGCCTCACAGGTGTCTTAACTTATCACATTATGCCATAAAGGTCGTTGCCTGCTCCTCTCACCTGAGACTCAGGTTGGTCTGTTGGACAGCACTAATGGCTGACACCCCCACCGTCTAAAAAACGGTGT
Source organism: Pagrus major (assembly GCF_040436345.1). NCBI lineage: Eukaryota > Metazoa > Chordata > Actinopteri > Spariformes > Sparidae > Pagrus > Pagrus major. Next base: position 14,694,425 of record NC_133233.1, read on the forward strand.
CAGCGTCCGTCGCGATGTTTCACTGCGGACATCATCATATGCCAATTTGTTTAGACATCGCCCAACCTCAGACCTCAGCCAAGTTTAATGGTGGTGATGCAGATTCTTTGGACGATTTATACTGTCATTATTGGCTTGTTTTGATTACAAGTCATGAAAAAAGTCCTCATGCATGTCTTGCCAATTTAAAATCATCTTGTTTAGTGTGAGGTTGGTGAATCTCTGATTTACCGAATGTCACTGAATGCCCCAAATATGATTGTTTGTATGAGAGGAATTCTTTCAATCTAGATTTCTGCATTTTTTAGATAACTTTTCTCGAAGTTTTAAGGGATTCGTACTTTGATTAGAGGGCAAGATAGTGGTTAGTGAAGTTTCCAACAATAACACTTAACTTGAGACATCTTTAATTTGGATAAACTAGAGGTAGCAATGATCTGGTATGCCCTCCTCTGTATTTACTCTGACTGTGGTCGAAGGTCATGAGGAGTGTAGGGAGAGTTGTTTAGTTTTCACAGGGGCTGTTTCAGCCGGGCTTTGAGTTAACTGGTGTTCAAGTACGGGCACACACACATGCTTGAAGAGTCGACAAACGCCAAGAGACTCATTAGGTTTTCTGAAATCTGTCAAAATATCAAACATCACACTATGAAGAGCCACAGTTTGATGAGTGCAAGGGTCATTTAGAGAGGAGAGACAGCCAGCTGTTCAGTAGGCAGAAGTGCCTTAAATGGGCTGATGCAATTAATTGTTTTCTATTACATTTACTCCAAAGGAAGATGTTTATTATGATGATTATTTTGTATTCAATATATATAAATGACTTGGACTGATAATCATCACTAAAGTCAGCACAATCATCTTAAAGTTCCTCTCCTGGCGTTAATCAAACCCCTGAAAACTCATCTCTGTTCCTCACAATTACATATTTGAAGGTTTTCTTCCATGAAAAAATCCTTACATGGCTTTTGTGACATAAGAAACCCATGACTGTCTGAATCAAGCCCCCAGGAAGAGCGACGATCTTTGAAGCCAACTTTCATAGTGGCCAAACCGTGTAATTACAACCTCACATGATGCACTGGGGCCCAAAATGACTTTTTAACTTTTTTTTTTCGTTTTTGGGTCACAAAACCCCTGACTTGTTTGACGATCATAAATTAAGCCATTTGGTCCAATAAAATTGGGAAAGTCTAGAGAAGAAGTTAGCCAGGCGCTAAACCGGAAGTTAGCTGGCACAGTGGTCAGTAGTATCTAGTGCGCACGCTCTATTCGCCCCAAAACACTAAAGATCTGGGTAGTGGGTAGCCGGGAAGTCGAGCCATTTTGGCTTCAAAACACCACCGAGCAGTTTTAATAGGAGTGAGCTGGGCTCTGCCTCCGACGCTGTGTTCAGACTTTTATGTAACGTCCTTGGTCTGAATCTGTTTTCTTTTGATACACTGCAGCTCTGAAGCAGAAATGCTCAGCCATGGCACTGACTAGTTATTTTGCTCATGAGATGTCTTGTATAATATAAAAACGCCAAGGTTAAAAAACAGATTTCTTTTTTTGGAACGGTTCTTTCAGAACAAATTCTAATGTACTTATGTAAGAGCAGTTTTTTACTGGACCAGGGAACCATAGTAAAACATGCAAGGATCTAAATATAAACACAAGCAAAAGTGGAGTAACGAGATGCAGAAAATTAAATTTTTCAGTAGAGAAAAGCCATAAAAAGACACAACACTAGTATTAAAATGGGGCTGAATCAAAACCTGTAACTGTACATAAAAGCAGGACTTAGTCATAAAAGCGTTTTAAGAGGTGATTTAAGTATAGTCCATAATCCTTATGAGTGTGAGAAAAGAGCAGAAATTAAAGTGGCCTTGCTTTAATTGGGAGTGTTTTATGTCGCTCTTTAGTAGAGGGTTTTAATATAAGAGAGCGCTCATACACACCAAAGCTGTACGAGCATATCCAGAGGGGTGTAGCTACAGGTCGGACACTGCTGTGCTGCCATGACAATATTGACTGAAACAAACAGATGATACACTTTTCTGTTTTGTAGGAGGATTAAGAGAGTAAACAGGTGAAAAAAAAGGTCATAGGTGCAGCGAGTGTCAAACATACAAAAGAGACACAGAGAATATTGAACACAGTGTCAAAGTGTGTGTTGTTTTGACTGATGGCACACGGCAACAGTCCTGAGGGAGATATTGATCAGGTTCTGCCCATTTCCTCAAGGAGAGACGGTAAGATCCACCCCAAAACACACACACACACACACACACACACGCACAGATCCAGCGGAGGAGAAAATGAGAATCGATGGACGTCCAAAATAAACCAGAGAGGTCTTTAACGTGACTCTTCAGCCCCACCCTCAACTCCCATCTGTTAGCAACCCCTGCTAACCAGCTTATCTAACCACCAGCTCCGCAGTCAATCCAGTGAGTCTCTCTGTTTTATACACATATCTGATCAGGTCCATCTCATAAATTAGAGCCCTTGAGGTTTGGGGTCAAAGATGCTGGAGCAGAGGGAGATCCCCTTCTAATTGGGTGGATGGAGCGCAGGACTGTAGGGAACGCTCAGCACTAATTTAATTTTGTGTGTGTGTGTGTGTGTGTGTGTGTGTGTGTGTGTGTGTGTGTGTGTGTGTGTGTGTGTGTGTGTGTGTGTGTGTGTGTGTCCCAGCATGTACGCAGAATGAGGATGATGTATGACTAACGTTTTTTTCTGCAGAGTCTCCGCGCTCCTCCGTCACTCATAATGTGATGTAAACAGATTACCTGTTCAGCTGATGTGTTGCTTAAGCATTTTCAAGCTAATTGGCCCTCGAACGGAGGCATGCTAGCAAGCCCTGTGTGTGCAGCACACACAATGCCTTTTAATCTTTTAAAATCTGCAGCAACCTTACAAGCAAATATTTCAAAAGTGACGCTAATTTGGCTGAAAAGGTCAAATCGTTGGATCCCTTTAAGCATTCGCAAAGCAACAGCAAAGCTAATCACGCAGTGGGTGAAATATCTTTAAAGATATGTTTAAAATATATAAGCCCAGGTTGACTTCAAATTGCTTATTTTGTCCAACAAACAGTCCAAAACGTAAAGATTAATAAATTCACAATGATATATGACCAAGAAAACCACAAAAATCACATTGTAGACCACCACTGGATGCTTTTCGCAAGACTTCAGGATGTTTTATAGCCACGTTTGTGACAATTAAACCAAGTAAGCCAAAACACTATATTTTCCTAACTCTAACCAAGTGGTTTTTGTGCCTAAACCTAACCAGACCATAGGAATAGTGTGTAAAGACACACATCAACTTAGCTATGGTTTGCAGAAACCTACATTTCCAGCATCTTTTCTGGTGATTCGGTTGCAGCTTTATGTAAAGTCATTCATTTTCTCCTTCCTCACTATAGAATCCACTCCTCTGCATTACCATTCAGGGTCAGACTGACAGTGGCAGAAAACACGACACCACAGAGGAAGAACAAGACTCCTGGAGCAGAGACAGAACATTACCTGAATACTGAGAGGATTTAAGAACACCACAGCGCAGTGGTTATACAAAAGGAAGTCATTTTCTGTAACGAGCCAGATTGCAGCTTGTACAGAGTGTACTGTCTGCCTCCCTCCTCACCTCTCAGACACTGTAATCCCACAGAGGATCCTTGACTTTCTCCCATTCTGAACTCCCACAAAGACACTTCCTCTCTGGCACCGGGGGTAACCGACTGTGTCCGAGCACTTGAACCTCGCCTTTGCTGCCCAACGCCCCGGCAAACAGCCCAAAGCCCTCATAATTAACACTGCTGGCGGAAGTTCAATCACTTCAATATCACATGGGAGATAAGGCCCCACGGGATGAATGACCAGCCTGTTGAGGGCTAAATGAGTCTGGTGTCTCTTGGCTTGGGTATAATAAGAAGAGAAAAGCATGACGATTATTCAGACAGAGGAGAGTCTCCCTGCTGTCTGGCCAAGCATCACTCCTTCTGGATAGACACAACATGGCTCCTGCTAATGAGGATCTACAGAGGTAGGAGGAGAGAGACAGACAGACGGTATTTAGAAGGATGGTACAGAGTAGACGAGAAAATCACAAAGGGAAAGATTCAGGAGACAGGGAGTGAGATAACACTATCTTCCCCGTTGCAACCAACTATTTTCCTCTGACTCAAAACAGCACTTGACATTTGGTCGGCAGCAGAAGTAATCACTGCAGACCTGGACAAATACTAAAGTAACAGCTCAGGCGATTACTCTGAGCCTGTCTTAGTCGTTCTGCAGATAACTGCAGAAAGACTCAGACTATGTAGGTGGAAACTTGTTTATCTGGATGAAGACGAGGCTGAGCAGCGATCCGTTCACCTCCATTTGACCCTCAGTGAGCAAAGGCCAAAACGCCACATACAGACGCGTAAATGCACCGATATACACATTCATGGAGGCAAGGTTATTGAGGAGAAACCCATCTACTCAGTCAGCTGGAACACCAGAGTATGAACTATGAGAGTGACTGTGCCACAAGTAGCCGCGGTGGATTATTTTTCACTATCTCATCAGCTGATCCGGTGGGCTCAGCAGCTCCAGAGGACGACGGCGCTGCGCAGCTGCTGATTTGTCACACTCCGGGGAAATCAGAGTCTTCCTCCATCAGACGCCGTAAACCACCGTCTGTTAAAGGGGACACTTTGCTCAGGAGAGTCTGATAGCGCACAGGCAGGCTGATGTCCTCAGAGATGGACACTTTTCATCTCAGGAATTTGACACAATAAACTCGTCTTTTAACGCTCAAGTACGACGGTCTTGCTTGACACATCGTCCACATGAACGTGGAGAGACTCTGGCTCAAGGCTGTAAACAGACACCAAACAAACAAGAGTGCGACCCAAATTAGTTGTGATGTGATTTGACTCATGAATATATTAAAAACAAATGTAATATGTATTTGATTATGCTCGCTATAAAGTGGAAATTCAATTTGCAGCAGTGTCCACAAACAATGCTGCACCACTGACAGGAATATTTAAACAGGCATATCAGCCTCAGGCCTGAGGCACTTTTATAGTATAATAAGTACATATTATAGACGTGTATATCATACATAAAATGTATTTGACTTGTCTAATGTTTTAGAGATAAGATGGTCGACGCTTTCTGTATGAATTGCATTACAAAAAAGGCTACTACACCTCTGATGAATGGACCTGTGTGTGTGTGTGTGTGTGTGTGTGTGTGTGTGTGTGTGTGTGTGTGTGTGTGTGTGTGTCAGAGAGAGGGACAGTATGCGTGAGCATGCCCATGTATAATTGCCGTGGTCAGGGGGGCTGTATTTCTGCCTGCTAATTAAGTTTAATTATATTAAATTTCAGCTACTAAGGGCCATATTAAAGACTAATTAGAAATCACAGAGTCTGTGGCAGCTGTACACCTCAACAGCCCCGAACGCAAGAAAGCAAATTAAACCGAGCTGATCAGAAGTCAGCGAGGAAACTCGCTCCATGTGCTTTCAAACCCTGTTAGCAAAACAGCAAGGACAGAAAAGGTAGGGATTTGTCATTTGGAAATGTCACTGTTAATTCGGTATTTCATTAAAAACATGATAACAACTTGAAACAAACATTTCCCTACGCAGCTGCTCACCTTCCTGTCCAACAAAACAAACCAGGGCTCTAGGGTGCAAGTGCAACAAAACATGTTCATCGGTCGTACGGCTGGGCCAGATATTCAGCAGGTCGGGTTTAAAAATTTTATAAAATATTCTTTAACAGACAAATGAACAAAAAACAAAGCAAATCTACAAATACTTCCACAAGTACTACACATAATGCCAGTATCCCAGTAAGATACCTAGTTACCCATGTGTGTTTTTAGCTTGCAGTATCAGAGGGGGGCAACAATGACAGGAGCACAGGAAAAGTTGGACGAGGTTGGGGATGGTTAAATGTTTTATTCATAAGATTTTCACCCAGACAAAGAGGGTTCAAGAAGTGTGAGAAGCAAGTAGTCAACAATGAGTTTTGAGAAAGCAGTTATTTTCCTAAACCAAACCAAGTAGTTTTGGTTCCTTTATTTAAGTGTAAGCAGACGTTGCATGTTCATTATTGCTAACTTGACCACAGAATGAGACTGTTTTGTTTTTTAAATGAGAAGGCAGTGTTGTGGGTATCAAAAAAGGAAGTCACAAAGACAGATGGATGAAAAAACAAAAGGCAGGCTGAGGCAAATCCAAAAGACTAAAGAGAAATAAGAAACTAAATAAAGTGCAAACCAGAAAAACAAAAAACGGGAAAAAAGACAAAGACAGGAAGTGGAAAGTAAAACGTGACACAAGAGGATACAATCTACAAAATAAAACAGGAAATGACTAAACCAAAAATCCAAACCATGACAGGTGAGGGCAACCAGTGACGTGGTCAACCGGCAGGTCTATTATGATCTGGCGCGATACCAGGTTGACGTGTGTGATGCTACGTTGACTGTGTTCTCTCCCATTCCTATGACAAACTTCTCCTAAGGGAGGCGATAAAGTCTAATCTAAACTAATCTAATCTAATCTAATAATGTCTCAGAAATATCAGTTTTTCCAAAAAACAAAACAAAACAGAAAGATTGATAAAAATACATTAAATTAAGCCTAGCAGATGTAAACAACTGAAGCCTATCACTGTGAGCATATTGTATTAATCATAATGTTATCCTGGCACACCACAAAATGTGATGACTCACAAAATTAAACTGGTAACACACCTGCCACAGTGGCCTCAGGAAAAAAAGGTCAGAAGGATTTGTCCTTCCTGCTCACTGTGCACAAACACATAGACACAGTGCTGATGAGATCTGTACGTACACACACACAGCACCTCCACATCAAAAACAATCCACATCAACATGACTCAGACAAATAACCCACACCAATAACGTAACACAGCTAATCCCCACCAAAAAGGGAACCGCAGCCAAGAGAACACAACTGCCACAACAACAGGCAGACTGAAATTAACTCTCTCCAGGCCCACTTTTCTGGCTGCAACATAAAAATACATTCATGCTAAAGATGGAGGGAGGTGAGGCGATTAGCCGCATAAAGCCGTTTTATTGTTCAGAGCCGTCTGCGTGTATGTGCAACTACACATTATAGCCAGGCAGCTTTGGGCTCGTTTCATGTGAGAGAACATCACATGTTAACATAGGACCCAACACTGGATTATGACACAGAATAAACACCTTAGACAATCAGAGGAAATGAATAATGCGTCTGTGTCACACAATGGAGCTCATTCAACCACTAACAAAGCTATGCTGGACACGATTTCAGGATTTTCGCTTAACAGAGACTAGTTTAGGTCAGGAGTTCACGAGTCTGGGAAACCTGCTGCCTTAAAGAAACAACCAATCAAAGACAAGCTAATTTATAGACTATTTAAAGGTGCATTATGTAGTTTTGTAATCAGAAGAGACAGATCTTCATGACTGATTATTTTATGCCTAAACAAACTAAATAAACAAACTCTCTTTGTTTTCATGACTGAGTAAACTGTGTTAACAAACTGACCTTAAAGGACAACACAGTTTTATACTGTTTTACTGTTTTTATATGTGGCGGACCCTGCCACCTTTCTAGCTTCAAACAGTGTTCTGGGGACCAAAATGATTGTTTTGTTTATTTCAGTATAAGAATTCTGACTGTTTGTTCCAGCTTCTAACAAGCTTTGTCAGCCAATAGTATAATGCCGATGGTATCGGGTGGTATCTGCGTTTAATCAGCGATCAACAGTCTTGGTAGTTGCCAGTTTGTGGATAAAAAACTGCCCTGATGTTAGCTAGCTAGGGTTAGCAACATTAATGCTAGCTAGCAACTTACATTAGTTTTTAAAGAGGATATTTATATACATGTATATGCTTGAAATGATCATTGCACGTCAGCACATTAAATCAGATGTTATGTTGCACTTAACAACCAAACTACATTTTGTGATGGCATTCTAAAGGATAAAACAAAGAAGTTTCATGTTTCAAAGTGTGTCGCCTGTCTGTAAGTAGACTTGGCATCCTATCTAACCTGGCTTAGCAACTAAGAAACAGTTATTATGAAAGTAATGCAGTTAGGCCTCAAACTCCAAGCAGTTTCAAGCAATTAATCCAAAATTCAAGCACCTTCCAAACCTTGAAAACACCATATTAAAAGTCAAGCGTTTTCAAGGATTTCCTGTCAATAACACTGTAAGATCCTACAAATTGAAATCTGAGCCATTGCTGTAGGAGGACGTGACCTCAGGCATGAAAGTCGATGTCAGAAGGTTGATCTGTCCCCATTTAGCGCTGCTTAAATAGAGGAGACAGCACTGCGCCCCAAAGGGACTGTCCTGCAACGAAGGGCAATATTGTCTGACTGCTCGTGCTCCGAAATCCAATTACACCAATTTATCGATCGTCATGAATACACAGCTATTTGGGCCTGACAGAACCTGACTGGCTTTAAAATCATACATCCTTTGAAGTCAGCCTTTTTCTATTCAGACAGCACAGTGTGTGTGTTTGTGTCATCTCTAGACAAAGAGCCAGGAGGATAAATACGGGAGGAAATAGAGGTCAGTCCCATCTCTGACCGAGTGACACCTCCTTTCAAAAACCTCCCAGTTTGAGTCCTGCTCCCTGTACCTACCTGTCTGTCGCTAAAATAAAAACACCAGCCCACATAAAGAAAAAACAAACACAGAAAGAGGCAAAAGCCCTCGGACGCAGGAGACGAGTCGATCTCAGAATGAAATGAAAAGTGGAACATTTATAAGAAGATGTCTGTGGTCACTGCTCTGACTCACTGCTTCATTAGCAAAACGGTCACTATTTTACTGACTAATTAAAAGCGCTGATGCACAATATCACCCTCTGATAGAGGGGCTGCATTCTTGAGCCAAGAATTACTCGGCACAAAGGAAGAAAGAAAGATCACGATGGAGAGGGAATGAGCGGAGTGTAGCGGTCCACAACCTCACAATTAATTGAGACTTAACCACGGAGCATTGTTCAGCTTCCAATATCATTTCTTATTTGCCCGAGTCAACACTCGCAGAGAAATAATGCAGATGCCTTCAATAGGAAGGATAGACTTGTCGCAGCTGCAACTGAAATGAGTTTTGAAGGGAGCATTTCAGGTACAGTAATCGGCCTATCCATTTAAGGACTTGCCAGACGCATGTGTAAAGTGGATCCTTCCTAACAATGAGAGCAAATTACCCGTAAGAGTCACAGATAGCTGGAGCTCCTGCCATCTTCTCACCACTCACACGGATGCAGTGGTGTGGATAGCTATTTCTATCTATAATCATTTCCCCGTCCGACTCCCTCGGGAGTGCTCGCGCGGTTTGTTAAGTGAACCCACGTTCTGTGTGCTCCCCTGAGTTTCCTGCTGCTCCGTAATGAGCCTCTCAAGCTGGATGGCCGCCGAGACGGTGGAGGCCAGAGGTCGAGCCGCTCACCCTCTCTAATTGGCAGAATCACACTGTCGCTGTTTAGCAGCAGAGCGACCAGGGTGCAGGCGGAAGTTACTGAAGATTTATTTTCATAGCGCTATCCACTCCAGAGTTAAAGCAGCGTCACGGTTAAAGCCATTAGCAGAAAACTTCACATAAAAAAAGGGTACAACAAAAGAGACGTGAGAGAGCCAACACTTGTCTGTAACAGCTAATGAACTACAGGTAAAATGGTTTGTTATTCAAGATACAGGTGGAAGGACAGCGCAGGTACAGTCTTGCCGCTTGGGACAGAAGAAATGAGACGCCTCATAGTGTGAATAATATCAGAAATGCACTCTGGGGTTTCACCCTTTGTCTGACGGATAATCACCATATTTTTTATCTCCTCTGTCAGTTAAAGGTAGCCTGAGAAATTTTGAAAAGTTTTTTTTTTTCTCATCAACATGCATCGTGTGTATGTTTGAGGCACAACAAGAATAAGAAATGCCTTTCCTTCCTCATAAAATAAACAATATGGCTTTCAAACTGAATTTTAAACCAACAAATCTACATTGCTTACATACGTACATGTTTGCTTGTTAGCGGTCTGCTTCCTTCATTGTTACGTTACCACCACCAACTGTCAATCATGTATCATATCTCATATATCTAAGAATACACCCCCTTGCAATATCAATGCTCCAATGTATTTTGAACAGCATTATTGTCGCGCCAATAATAAAGTTATATATAGTTCATTTAGTTGAAAAGACTATAGAAGCCTTGCAATAATTTACGTTAGCTAAACTGCTTTTGATTTTGAAGTGCAACTGCGTGTCATCAGCAAAAAAATATATACACTGCTCAGGCATGTGTGAGTTGACCAAACAGAGGAGACTGTGTATTCAGGAGGGGGGGCCTTAAAGAGACAGGAGCTACAACAGAGCATTTTAGACAGAGGTGGAATACAATGCTGCAGCACTGGACAGTATGAGAAAACTGACTGTAGTTTGAGCATTAAAGCATGTAAACCTATTCTAGTAGTAACCTAAAATAAAAGTATGAACCTGAAAATGAGCATAATATGTTTCCTTTAAATGTATTAAAATGTCAGACAAAGAGACATTAGCATTTAGATCGAAAATAGCATGAGGATGTGTTGTAGACAGCGTTTTTAAGAAGTTTATGAAGTTTCTCCTCACGCAACAAGCCTTAAAATTGAGCAGTTTTTCAAGGGAGTCTGGGGACTCTCTCCATGGACAACAGAGAAGTAGCCTATATTAGCTACTGTTTATTGTATTTGTAAAATTTGACATGTGCAAAGTTTAAGTTTCTCCTCACGCAACCCAGAGACCTAGGAATGGCATTTAGAAAAAAACAATAAGCACTTCAGCACAAGCAGCATTAGAAACCTCATCACTAATGGCCACTGATGATTTTCTGATACATCAGATACAGACAGTTTGAAATCATAACAATGTACAACATAGTAATAATAAACAGTCCCTCACAACATCCATAAAGCCATTAAAGTGCAGAGATGTCATAAACCAGCTGCAGTTTCCCACATTAAAACATGTAAAAGTAAAACCCTAACTATGCTTATAGCTGTGTGCATTTTATTTACATATTTATTACAGTTCAGTATTTATGAGACAGAAGGTAATATCACTTAAGTGTTTCAACATTTCTTATTATTCAGCATGGGGGGAAAATTAAAATGGTGCATTTAAAGTGCCAGGCGAGGCTTATAAACTATGCCATGAATCCTTCAACAGGGTAATTTACAACTCTGCGGGGCTGACTTCACTCAAGGAAGAAAAACAAATGTCAGCCATGCATGGAAGAGAAAACCCCACTGGGGGAGCGCTGTCCACTGAAACACTCAACCACCATCTGCTGTAAGCAAGATTTCATATTCATATACTGTAAACTGTGAAACATTTTACACTTCACATGAAAGGAAAGTGGGTTTTCTGTCTCATTCTGTATCCTGAAGCACTGAGAGGCATTATATGCTATTTTGATCTCTCTTAACCAGCTGCATTGTACGAAACAGAAGGCCGACACACGCTTCCTTTTAACAACGGCGACAGAAAGAACTGATTGACAGAAAACACAACTGAGAGGTCAACAATTCAACAAGGATGAATGGTCACTGAAGCCTGAGACTGACTGAGGACATCTCCTCATTTACAGATGAATATGCTGTAAATGCAAGCAGTATGTAGAAGAGAGCAGGACTTATTACAACTGTAGTGAAGTTAGATGAGATTATAACATCATGGATGGAACAAGTGCACACTGCTCTTAAACTTGGAAGGATTCATTTATAAATCTCAACTTTACTCTAAATGAACCATAGTTTTAAAAAGATCTTAGTTAAAGGATCTGAGTATTTGTTCATCACTGTGGGAAAGTTAGAAAATGAAAACAGAAAAGTGAGACAAATACAGATGCTGAGGGCGTCGAAGCATCAACTGTGTTTTCAGGAGGCAACAGTTAATCTGGATGGCAGATGTGTGATTGTGTTAACAGAGCAGCTTTAGTTGCAGAAGCTAATTTGAGTCAGTTTGCATTTAATATCTGCTTTGGTAACTTTGCTTTTAAAAAAACATCTAACAAGTCAATATAAACCAATAACACAAAGCCTGATGCTTTTATGAACAAGTGCTGCCTAATAAATATCTGCCTGCTACTACAACAGCATTAATCTGCTCATCTTTGTGCAGTAAACAGCAGTAATAAACAGCCTGAGAGGCACACATTTCTTTTTGATCATTCATGACAGCGTGATGGGAGAACATTTTACAGCCCAGTAATTTGGGGATACATCCTCGCTTTGAAACTGGGAAAATTAAATGAGTTTCAAGCAGCGCAGACCAACGCCTGCTTTCTGGTTTGTGAAGAAACTTTGCTATGCTCGTCAGAGAACGGCTAAGATGTTTAGTGCACGGAGTAAAGCAGCCTAATCACTCATGGCATCCGCTCAGGAACACAAAACCACAGGGATCACCGGTCAAATCTGAAGAAAGACACCAAATCTCCACAACAGAACGGCCAATAGACGTCGGGGGCTGGTAGGTAGTCAAGGAGCATATTTGTGTTTACAAAATTACAGGGTACAACCACACTTAAAACATATCTTGGATTTTGCTGCGACATGAGATACAGTGGAGCTTTAAGACTTCCACCCTGCAGTCCTGCTGAAACAACACAAAGCAGCCACACTGATTTGATGGCCAAACCCCCATGGAGGCCTGTCACAACCCAACTGAATCCCCTCCTGACTATGGGCTGTCACAGGGAGGTGAGGGAGGAAGTGAAGGACAGGAGGTGAGGAGGAGGAACGGGCCAGCACTTGTCACATGTTAAGTAAGAGGCTGTGACAACGGAGCAGAGCCTGGAGGCCCGGACCGACTGACCCCCACAGACCTGCCAGCCCCGCAAGCAGAAAACACAAGACAAGCATCCTCCTCCTCACAGCCCCTGACTGTGCCGCGATAAACCAAACTGAAGTAAACCCGACAAAGAAAGAACTGCAGCTGAAAACAACGCATGCTTCTATGTTTCAAGAAAAATCTATGATAAATAAAAAAAGATAGATGGCAACCAAATCGGCTTGCAAGATGAACACTTCATCAATTCTTAAAGCTTCTCTCGTTGCCTCGGTAATCCACACCCAATGCCATTTCAATGCTTTGAAGCAGATGTATCGTCACTTAGCTGCACCATAAAAGGATCAGCTAACCCAGGGTAAAAGTGAGAACCCTCATCAGTTCTAAACTGCTGTCGCCCCAAGATTTTCAGTGGACCCCCCCATAAGAAATTTCTGGGGGCGCCCCTGGTCATTTCTGCTCACAGGCAAGACTCTTCTCTCCAATCGCACAATATGTGTCACCTCAAATGTGTAAAACTACTACAAAAAGCATTGGCAGGAGAATCCCGTCTCACCTCAACCTCTCCTCCTCTTTCTTTCGCAGCTTCATGTCCCGCTGGACCACTTTCAAGACGTGCTCCGCCTCATCGTCCGTCAGGCCCGACAGGTCCAGCTTTCGGCCCATCTTTCCTGGCCTCGCTACGCTGCTGGTCCAAGATGGGAGGACGAGGAGAGGCACTGCTGCTCTGGGGGCCGAGGCTGGGACAACCCTGGGGGCAGACAGAGAGGTGGAGATGAAGCTGAACATTAATATGTCTGAAAGGACTCTTGTGCACCTGGCGTTCAGTAATGTAGTGCTTTCATTAACCTGTGTTAGTTTAGGAATTACAGCATCAATAGGTCTCTGGCAGAGCTTATGGGGCAATCAACAGAAAAATAGAAGACACATTCTCACAACAGCAAGATCCACTGAAGAGCCACAATCTCCCCATGCAAATTACACTGCAGTGTTTGCTTTTTATGACTTGCCAGCAAAATATATTGTGGCGCCAGTTGCCTGCCTGCAGCTTGGACTCTGATCTCTAAGCAGCTGAAAATTGGATAAGGGTTTGTTTTGAGTGTAGTGGCTGGAAAACATTTTTCTTTTTACTGTTTCAGGTCATCACTAATTTGATACTTAACTTGTCCCTGGAGGAAGCTATAAAACATGTAATGTAAAAAAAAAAATCCAGGAAATATTTGAATAATATTTTGCTATTTCTACGCTTTTAAACAGTAACCATCATCTTTAAAACATGATCTGAAAATACGCTCAGGGCCAAATTTACTGAGGCCTTCGTGCCGGTTTTTCAGATGCACAAGTGTCATTTGTGTGTCTGCAAGGATCATGCAAATAACAGTAAGAGACATGTTTATAGAGGACAACTTTGTATTCCGAGGTCAATATTTGTGTCCGTTTAGGAGGAAAAAAAAAGTCTGCCCCTGCACAGGCGATGTAAACACAGGGCAGAAGGTATTTGACTGTGTATAACTAATACCTGACTATTAAAAAACAAAAAGTAAAGGAGCACTTTTGTAGCTATGGGGAAGAATTCATCTTTAAACAAACTCTCTTTGTTTTCATGACTGAATAAACTGAATAAACAAACTGACCTTAAAGGACAACACAGTTTCATACTGATCTATTACAGAATGCTGTATTTATCTGTGGCGGACCCTGCCACCTTTCTAGCTTCAAACAGTGTTCTGGGGACCTTATTTTGACTCTGAGAACAGCTTGTTTATTCAGTTATGGAAATGATAAATATCTCTGAGTTTGTATTTTTACTTCATTTATTTTTTAAATATTAAAAGTCTGAGTTTGAATTTCTTCTCCAAAACTACGTAGTGCCCCTTTAGAGGAACAATATGTAAGAAATTCTGTTGAAAACAATTCAAAAACTAACTAAAAACATAACAGTTTTAACATCATGACAGCAATGTATTGTGTTGTAGAGATGTCTATTGAAGTCAGCATGCTAACCAGCTAGCCACAGCCCATCCCAGTCCAAAGCACCTGTGCTAGCTGTGTAAACAACACCAACACTCCCCCAGTGCTCCGAACTCGTAAGTCTGAACCGCTACCTGCAAGGCTAACTTAGCCAACTAGCTAACGGCAGGTACAGTTAGCAGCGGCTTGCGCCCTATTTGTTTTGAGTATTAATTCAACAGGTGGCCAGTTCTTACACACTGCATCTTTACGCATTCATGCTTTCATGAATCGAAACAGAGGACTTTCAATGAACAATATCACTACAGACTGAGTGGATAGCAGCTTTACTCTCCAGATCACAGACATTCAAGATATATTTTTTTGCATATAACATTCAAACAATTCAGGTGGCTGTGAAGAGCAAACGTCTGTCTACTGTCAACAAACACCTACAGGATGGTAACAGAACACATGTCATGTTTCTGTGCAGACAGATGTCATTAAAAGGTTTTTTGCTTGTCTGGTATGAGGCACAGAGGGTGTGTGTGCTAATGCAAACACACTGTACACATACTACACTTGGCTGCATTCCATTAAGGATCCATATTTGAACCCATTTAAACACAAGTCTGACATCTGTTATTTGAGGGGTGCGATGGACATAAGCAGGGAAGGGAAGGAAGGATGATGGAGAGGCAAGATCCAGGGCATGCCCATAAAAATAAAAACAGTGATCACAGGAGAGAGAGAGAGAGAGAGATGAAGAGACGGATGGGAAGATGGACAGAAGGAGAAGGTCCATTCACTGACGTGTCTAAACAAGATGGGAGAGAGCACTGCCAGTGGAAAGAGCAATGATGACTCAGAAGGCGAGACAATTATGTCCGTTCTATTATTGGGCCAACAGCTTCATCGAAAGAGCGTCGCTCCTCTCGCTCAGCATATCGCTCATTCCTCCAGTGTCAAGACAGCATGATGTTGAACTTTTCAAAACAGAAAACAAAAGTAAGGTAGTGATATTTCATATTCTGCCCTGCTCTTCGGGTAAATAAATTATTGAACTCCACCAGCTCTGACTCTGGCGGTCCAATCCCTCGTATTCCTGTAACCCTGCATGCACAAGTGTTACAGTGATCCAGCTCATGTACAACAACAAGTCACGGTTTATCTTTTAAAGCAATATTGCACACTATATTTGTTACTGTGAGATTCTGCTACATTTCTTCCAAAGACACATTTTAATATTATCAAATCACAGCTGCTTGTCCCGGAGCATCTAGGCAATAAAGCGACAACTTCAGTTCATTTGTCTGAAATTGAAGAGTGGTTGTTCTGATGAAAAGCTTCAGGGAAACAAGAGGAATATTGTCTCTCAAGTTATCATTTTATTTCAACCTTACAGATATCTCCATCAAATGCTTTTATGAGTCATTTGTATAAGTAGGAATATAAATCCACAAGGGCAAATGCAAGCACACATACGCAATCACACACACACACAAGTGTGAAAAAAGACCTTTTGTCACATTCTCAGCTACAGTGGAAAAAAGCTGAAAATCTCTCAGTCTCAGACATCTGTTATCACACAGTGTAAACACAGACGGTCACAATGCCATTCACAAACACTCCTCATTCAGGCGCTGCGATGCGAGACCTTGCACTCCCCTGCAAAGGCTATTCGTTTTCACAGAATCGCATTTTAGAGACAAAATGATAAAACACACACTCAGCCACATGTGGATGTACATGTGTCTGATCCGAAATGTCACAGGCAATAAACTACAATACCAAACCCCATGTCGATACACCCCGAGCGCTCAAAGTACCGTTTATTTTACAGTAAGATGTGCAATGTCCCCTGCACCATAAAGCCTTCTTCCATCTCCATTCTAATGCTGCATGTGAAATAGTTTGAAGGTTGTTGGCAATAAAAAATATCACAGTGTATAAAATATTCCTTTTACAAACCTCACAGTCTTTGAGAATAATAACTGAACAGGTCCTGGTTTATGTGTCACCTGCCTGACTGAAAAACTAACGGGATGGAACAGCATAGTGAAAACCCTCGAGCACCTGTTGAAATCATACTGATCAAATAGGGAGCAGCATATCAACACAGTGACAGCTAACTGCTGCCATTAGCTAGTGAGCTCAGTTAGCCGTGCAGCTAGCAGTCTGGACCAAGAGCTCGAGGCACCGGTGTTCACACTGCTAGCACAGGAGCTTTGGACTGGGACGAGCCAGGGCTAGTAAAAATACATGATGCCATAAAGTCAAAACTGTTATTTCTTTACATTCTGTCGATAATTTAAGTGAAGTTTTGAATATTTTCAACCAAAATTCTTACATAATCCACCTTTAAAAAGGTCCAGTGTGAAGGATTTAGTGGCATTTAGCGGTGAGGTGGCAGACTGCAACCAACTGAACACCCCTCATTTCACCCTCCCCTGCAGTTGCCGATAAAATGTGCCGGACTGTTCTAAGCCACGAGAAGTGGCAAGCTAACTGGCTACTAGCTGTAGCCTTAGCATGAACTAGTCTTTTGAGGATTTGCTATAATATTAGTCTCAAATACAGTCCTTGACTGAATGAAGTCAGTTATCATCAAGCCCTTTAATCCGAGAAATTGCCTACCTAGTCTGAATATCGCACAAAGTCCAACACAATTTGGGTTGTATACCATTACTGCTGACATTTAAGGAGGCAATGACGGCATGTCTGAGACTCTATTTACTACTGGAACCCAAAGCAATATGGTTTTAGAGTGAACCCTCTGCAAAAATCCTGAGAAATCATGAGCGCGCCGCACTGTAGACCTTCATGTCTTGAGAGAAACACACATTAACAACTTCTCAGCCCTTTGTACGTCTAAAATTAGCAGCTGGAAGATCAACCTAGCTGCAGTGTTACATATTACAACACCAACTGCAACTGGCTGCTCCTACATTTGTCTTCACTCCCTGTTAGTCTCCTAATGTATAGAGGAGATTAATGCACCATTACTGTATGGCCATTATTGTATAGCCACAAGGGAAGGCAATTATTCAGGCCTTCTTTTTATAGTGAGTGGTGTCAAGGACGCCGATGGAGCATCATTTATGTCTGTAAGAGTGTCTGCCTCTGAAGCTTTGGTGACGCACATACTTGAGGGCAGCAACATGTACACACACACACAGCCAATCCATTTTCGCTTGTGACAATTTCCGCAGAATGTACGCACACACACAAATATGTGCACGTGATGCTTCTTCTGTGGATCAGTGTCACCACCCGCAGCAACACTAACACACCCTCAACAATAGCACAGATGAGCTATCAGTCGGTACACAGTGGAAAAGAACGTGGGCTGTTCCGAAAGAGAAACACTCCCTCAGTGACACTGATTGGAGGCTGTCTCCACGGTTCAATGCTTCACCAATTTTGTTCAGTCGTCTCAGTGAAGACAGGTTGTCGGCTAAACTGAACACCGTCTTGGTAAACTGATGTAAAAGCATGCTGTAGACCTTCAGGCTGTGTGTCTTACCAGCAGCAATTAGATTGCAGAGAGCATGATGTCCAAACAGCCCCAACCTCAGCTACAGAACCTGCACTCTCGTGTTTGACCAAACAAACCAGACAGATTGTTAGAATTCAATCTCTGATCGGATCAGTTCACGTATGTCTGCATGTCTCGACACATACAGTTTAACCAACCCTATCACCGGACAAGAATGTCAATAATCTCAAATCAAGTGTAAACCAACTGTGACATCACCCATTGGTTTTTGGACGACTGTTTTGAAGCCTCAAGCTTGGCATCATGAGTGTCGCCATCTTGGCTTTTTTGGAAGCAGACGTAATCATATTTGAAGGAGGGATGGTGGAGGTAGGGACGACACTGATTGGATCTGACTGAGAACCTGATGACACGCCATTGTAGAGACTTGTCAATCATGAGGTAGCCACACCCTAAAGCATACCCTGCTTTATCATCCGGCTTACTCTAAATGGGATCATCATTTACAAAATTAACATCATGCTGAATTGAAGGAAACGTCAAACTAGTCATTGAGACAAATTCATCAGGAAACTGTTAATCAACGTAATAATACCAGTGAGAAGTGGGCGTAGTTTCTCATAAGCTTCCACAAATGGGACTTTCATTGAAACCAGTGCAGTTGCCCCCTGCTGGCCATTAAAATGGATGCAGGTATATCCAGTAACCTCTAGGCAAGTCCGTCCAACAGCGCACCAGGCTTAGGAAAGTCAGATCAAGCAAGAATACTGTTACTACATTGCCCATTTCTCACCTCAAATGTTTTCAGAGATACAGTTTAGTGTAACATTTAGCTGTAATCGCAGATTGTTTCTAACCTACAGCGCTAAAAATCAGTACAGGCATTTTCAAGTTCTGTCAAGATTATATAACCACATTCAAAACAGTCTGTGCTACGTTGTCACTTTTTACTCCATGTAGACTCACTGCAATTACAGCAGCAGCAACTGATTTTCCCCACGAGGATCTAGTGTGTTTCAGATTATCTTACTTTCTGAGCTGCATCCGGGGAATTCTAGGGATTTTAATGATTTTGATTTTCTTTGTAAATCTACACACAGCTGCTGTAGGTACCAATCAGCCAGATAACTGGAAGTGAAATGCTGTTTCGCAGCTCAATATTGTATCGCTGGTGACCTTTAAAGAATCGGTATGTGAATTAGTCTTCTGTGTTGAAACACACCCACACAACTGTTACACAATATGAAAACATAACTTTGGTGACTGCTGTCACATTTTGACTGGCACTACAATGAAGTGCAACAGTGTAAAACAGTCAGCTGACAAGAGCAACACGTTCGCACTGGCACTCTCAGAGCTCAGAGAGGGAGAATGGCTTCAGAGGGAAAATAGGTCATATCGATGCATCTCTCAGGTGGATGAACAGGAACCTGTCTTCTCCCCTATGTGCATCAATCAACCGCGTCTTCAATGAGAATATGTGCACACTGATACTAAATCATCCCAAATACATCAAATCCAAACACCACATCCCACACGGTGCTGCAGAGCGCCTGGCTCTGCTGGTGTCTATCACCTCGGAGAGTCAGCAGAGAGAGGACGGGCGAGCTGAGGACAGGGCCCTGCTGGAGCGCTAAAAGGGCAGGTGCAGCCAAGCGCTAAATGAACTGCTTGTTTTAGACACTCTCCATTGGCTCAGCGTTTCGTCACAGCCAGAGGGAAGGAGATTGAGAACGACTTCGCTGAAATTACTATTTGGACTATGGGTGAGTAAAGTGAACTGACTTTGCAGATTGTCCCACACCGTGCTTGAAAATACGTGGAAATATCTCACTTCAACTTGTTTAAAACCCAAGCTCTGTTTCTGTGTTAGGAGGCCTTTCTTTGTCCTCCTGGTCATTTGTCTTCCTGCATCCACTTGACAGCAGAAAAGTAGACGGTCAAGGTGTTTTTTGCAACCCTGGATATGACCAGTATTTGTCAAAGTCACACAGAGAGGGGAGAACAGAGAGGCAACAAGAATACTTGTGGACTACAGGACTCGAATTCAGCTTTCAGCTGAGGGCACATGCTGCATGTCAGCTTAAAGTTTCTATTCCTGCAGCTGCTCCACCATCTGACTAGCTGTAAAGGAAGAAGCACAACGTGTGAACAGGCCTGTCAGCAGTCATGAATTTATGAGAACACCCATCAGCCGAGGATTCATTCATACTTAACGTCCTTAAGGGAAGAGCGGTGTAAGTGGTTACAAACGCCATGAGCATGTGCAGATGAGTTCAGGCAGTTAATGAATGTGCTTCAGAAGATCTGCATAATATGCAGAATGTTGGCCGATAACAGCATTAAATACATAATATGCACTGACGTCTCTTTTTATGAGGTAAAACCCTCCTCAGCACCACTGGAGCAAGTGGTTACAGTGGATCGGAGGAAAACTACAGATAAAAACTGATGTAATGTCTTGAAAAAGATGATCTGTTTGACATGTTGTGGATGCTGAAATGTGACCAGAACTTTCCCGAGATTATGTCATTGAGTAGTAGTTTAATTTAATTACAAAATGTGACATAACTGACTCAACATGGTAACTACATATCCACGTTTTGGCCCCAGCTCTCCTCTGTGAATGCACTATGTAGACGCTGAATGTTTGGGAGTGAAGAAGTTGCATACATACCCTAATATCATTTCCACTGCTGACATTTGAGTGATATTTCACATGAGACACTTTGACAGAACAGATTGTTAGTGATTTAACACAGGAACAAGTCTATTATATTGCTATTTTTCTGATGTCTTGCAGAATTTGTGGGGTCGTACCAAACCCTAGTCCTTTTAGTCAAGTTTTGCCACTCGGCAGCCATCTTGGCAACGCCCCCAGGCAGTTATTTCAGGCTAACAAGACCATACTTATCTAAATGAATGTGGAGAGAGCCATAACTTCACTTTCAATGGTCACCAAGACATAAAAACTAAATGTAGGCTTTAGAATCACCCATCAAATCTGATAAACATTTGAAAAAATACTTAAAAAGTTTGGTGACTCTGCACCAAAATGATGAAATGAATGAATCACACAACCGCCATCACTGACATTACGGAACTGTTCTTTTAAAAATGTTTTAAGTGGTTTGTCTTCTCTCTTATAACATCTCTGGTTGTACCGATAGAGCCTAAAAGCTGGATAGAGTATCAGCGAGTACACAAGTCTATGCACCGATCCGATACCACATCCTTCATTAGCCCCGAAACAGGACCCTGCTACTTCCCGGCAGTGTCAGCTTAAAAGATGTTTTACCACTCAAGCAGCCAATATCCATAAACAGCAAGCAAACTCACATTAGTAGTTAATTGCACTCTTTTTTTTGTTATGACTGTCTATCAAGCTGAATCATAAATGTTCACTCTCTGTATGTATTTGTTCATAATTTACAACAGGGGGTTAACCTGAGCCAGACCATACAGCAACGACTGTCTGAATAGTAGTAGACGGCTGTTCAAATACAATAATATACTGCAACAATATGCTGCATGTATAATTTTAAGCACACTGGTATCAGATCAGTGCTAGGTATTGGCCGGTATGCAAGTTCAGGTATCAAAATCGGTATCAGGAAAGAAAAAAACTGTATTGGAACAGTTCTTCCACGACTAACATATCAGCCAATATCTAGGTCGAAGTTAATGTCTCCAAATACTTCATCCAACCGCTTTTTGGCACTTTTTTCCCAAGCCTACACTGCGGATAAGAATACCGCCACCTTAAATAAACATTAAATTACGCCAAAAGCACATCAGATGAAGACACACCAAACAAAAACTCTCACTTCCTGTATTGCACCCACGTGTTTGACAAGCCCTTGATCATTTGCCCCCGTTTGACATCCGCCTGCTGTGCCACATCCATCACCACACCTGCCCAATTACTGGCAGCAAGGTGAGAAGAATGCTGTGAACGCAAACGCACACTCCACAGACGTGCCAACACACTCCTGACCTGAGAGTGTTAGAATCCAAAAGGTATGCTAATTGAAATCTTCCTCTGAGTCACCTTGCATGTGACAGAGTGTGGGGAAAAGCTGCGGCACAAACTCTGAGGAATCTGAGACTGGGGTTGTATTTCTGCTTGAGTGATCTCCATTTTTCCTTGAATGAAACGCTCAGAATAGCAGCCTGATTCATGCGCTACGTGGGTGAATGTATTCCTGGTGTCTACCTAAAAAAGCTTCCAGAGATAACCTAGTATTATTGTCAACAGGTGACAGGCAGCACCGCAAGACAAAACAAGAGAAACACAGCTACCTGCACACCCACTCACAAGAGGGGCTGCCAAATCAGGATTTCCAGCTTGCATTCCTTTGGGTTTAATGTTTCTCTGCAGGCAAAGGCTCTGACACAAAACATGACTTTAAATCCCAACAGCTCCTCATGATCGAGCCAGAAAAGGAGGGGGGGGGGCAAGAGATGTCACAATCTGCACCTCCTGCACCTGCTCTGTGGGGGCAAATCCACCTGTTTACACCCACAAAGCATCCCGCAAAAAAATGCCGCACTTTCCCCTCTCATCTCAAAGCCCATTCATCCTTGACTGCGTGGTAGAACATCTGTGCGGGATCCGTGTCAGCTTCAGCACCAGGGAAGAAGACACCGCACGGCAGTGGATCATGGATATCTCTGCAGAAAACGTTTAATCACGTTGAAGGTATGCGAGCACGTACGCATGAAAGCAGCAGACACCTGACACTCCGGCTCATTACAAACAGGGCTAACATTCACCTATTCGCAGTGAGTTGATGTGGAGAATCACTTACACAGGATCAGTGGGTGCCGGATGACCGCCAGTTACAGTCTCTTTCACGTTATCCCAGATACTGACAGAAAAAAATAAAAAGGAGACGCGGAAGGATGCGCCTCTGCAAGTGGAAACTTCCGCGACACCTGTCTGTCTGTCTCCCAGATACTTTTGGCTCGCCTGCCCACCTCGGCGAGTATTTTTCCCCCAAAAGCAGCAGACGCAGGCACCGCTGAATGGAAGATCACGAGGTTTGTATTACACGGAGAGGAGGAGGAGGAGGAGGAGGAGGGAGTGCGCACGGCGAGCGAGGTGAGGGACTGGCACCCAACCTTGATTCTTCCTGTTTCACGGTGTGCTGATGGAGCTGTGTGTTGGAAAGCAGAGATAGCTGAGTCTGTTTCCGTGCTTGGCTGATCTGATATCTTATCCCATTTTTTTTTTTTTTTTTTTTTTTTTCTGCTGGCACCTGGGTATCCTGCAGTTTGGCACTGCTGCTCCTGGAGGAGGAGGAGGAGGAGTGTTGGCTGGCAGCTCCATTCACAAAGCTAGTCACAGTGCAATTAACCTCAGAGAGAGATGAACACATCCTCATTAATCCAGCGTCCATCCCAACATCTCCTTACTTCACTTTAAAGCAGAAACACACAACTTTTAAAAGAAATCTTCCCAAAGCGCTGCAGGGATGATGTGTTTGTAGGCTAACCCAGAAGTTAGCATCACCCTGGTGCCCTCAGCAAAAAGCCTACGGGACTTCTGAATTGGATTTTGGTTTGTCGCCGAAAAACAAGCTCTGTGGCAAACCCAGCTTCACGATACTTGCACGTTTTGTTCAGCAAGATAATCTTCACAAGTGAACACCACTTTAAGGATTTTTGAAGCGTAAATTAAGTCGCCAGAAGTGAAAAGCTAATGTTATGCTAACGAACGGTCGCATGGTTTCAACGTCACCAACACTTAGCTAGTGAGTAGATGAGTTTCCGTCTTCAGCGTGACCTCTGTAGTCGCATTTAGCCGCTTGTTAGCAACCACATTTCTTTTTCAAATGTCTTTTCTAACTCAACTTCAAGATACTTGCACATTTTGTTCAGCAAGATAATCTTCACCAGTGAACACCACTTTTATGATTTTTGAAACTAATGTTATGCTAACGAACTAAACCGCAGTCGCATGGTTTCAATGTCACCGACACTTAGCTAGCGAGTTGATGAGTCTCCATCTTTGGTGTGACCAACGCTTTTATGATTTTTGAAGCTTAAATTAAGTCACCAGAAGTGAAAAGCTAATGTTATGCTAACAAACTAAACTGCGGTCGCATTAATTCAACTTCACCACCACTAAGCTAGTGAGTTGATGAGTCTCCATCTTCGGCGTGACATTTAATGTCCCCCACAACATCTGTAGTTACATTTAGCCTCTTGTTAGCAGCCACATTTTATATTCAAAGGTGAGGTATTACTGTCGTATTTTGTGTCATATAACAAAACATGAAAACCTTATTTCAGGCATTTAAATTGAAAACCCATTAAAAAAACACATTGACTTCGGGACAAGTGCATAAAACACCCGTTGTTTTAATTCATAGGCAGGTTTTGTTACTTGCTGATCTCGTAGAAAGGATGTCAGTCCCAGTGGTAAGGGGACATATCAGTGGGGGAACAGACTTTCACACAACACCGGTGCTCTCCATTGAGTGAAAGTTGTCTATTGCCAGTTTAACTTTCATATTTGCGGTTCAACATGAAACTACGGAAGCTGACAAAGGCCATGCTTGCATTAGTTGTTTTTTTTAATGCCGCCATCTCGAGACCACAAGTTAATCATTTTGTTATCTCCAGATAAAAAAGTAGTTTTCTCGTGATAATTGGTTACTTTATCTTGCAATCTTGAACTAAAAAACAAAATGCTGCTTTCTCAAGATAACAAGATCATTTGGAAAACGACCTCTTAAGAATCATAAGAGTGGACTGTGACATACACAGACTGCTCTGTGGGGTGGATTCAGAGTTTCAAAGCAAACCAGATGAAGTTTTTATGACATTTTGAGGGTGTTTGAATTATGATTAATTATTGTAAGGGATGGGATCACAGTGCTTACAGTGGTCAATTTAAAGCAGATGTTTTACTGTCCAGTAGGCAAAAAAAGTATGTAAATAGAGTAAATAAGTAAGATTGAAGTACAGTCTGATCCTAATGGTAAGAAGGTTTTTGAGTGTCATTTCCAACTTGGCAAATACTGAGGCTTTGGGATTGTAGGTCGGGTCGGTTGCCAAACTAAAGCATCAGTATTTGACGAGGGTGTAAGACTCGACAATCAATTGTCTTACAAACAGGAGCTCTAAACTAGTTGCTGCAGTTGTCAAGACGCCATCTATGCATGCTTGCATGGCACTTTTGTTTTCTTGTGATATCAGGTTGATTATCATGTTATCTCAAGATAACAAAGCTTGTTTTCTGGAAATAATGAAAAATTAACTTGTGATCTATAGATAACGGCTTAAAAAAGTAGTTGCAAGCATGGCCTTTTATTGTCTTCCGTAGAAATCAAATACAATGCATTGCATAAAAATCCACCTATATATCTACCAGTGTATCTGAGAAAACTTAACATAGTCAAACTATTACATTACCATAAGTGTATTTTTCAGTACACTCTGTCTTCCTGAGTTGTGGTCTGGCAGAGCTGAAGAGAAAACTGGCCTGTTTGTTCTCTTTATTAGTGCACAGCCTTCGGGGGAAAAAATGCTGACAGTGTTGTAAAAACACTTTCTGGGCTGTGGTTCTTGCTCAACAAGGTCAATTTTAGTAAGATAAAGAGCCGCTCCAATGTTGCAAAAATTGGGTACTTTTAGAGATTATAAATAAAGCTGGACTGATGCTTTCTTTAGTCTAATTAAGGCCGCATTTTACAAGAGATGTTGCCAAGAAAACCTCTATATATTCTCCTTATTAGACCCTATTTTTACTCACAAAAACACCTCCATGAGTCACTACGGACTGTGTGCTTCACTCGAGTCACACCCTTGATCTACATTCAGTATGTAGAGAATCAGCAGCAGCAAGTCCCTCTGCAATCTTAGGCATTTGATCCATATCAGAGTCTGAATGTACACAGATAAAGCAAACAGCAAAGGTACTGCAAATATTTGAGCCCACAGAGAGCAGGTATACACACCATGAAGAGTGAAACATACCTCCATTCACCTCTTTTCATTGGAGTTTTGACTTTTGACTCTGTAATTCTCTCCCCCTTCCCTCTGCACCTCCTCTTTGTCATCGTCCAAGTCGTGATCAGAAGCAGGCATTTGGGCCCTAAATCTCAAACAAAGGCTTAGACAGTGTTTGTATTGTATTAGCAGCTAAAAGCTACATGGTAAGTTTACAATTCTTCATTTTATTTTTCATTCCAAACTCCAGATTCGTCACTTTCTAAACCTCAGAGACAACAATTCAGCTTAAAATGTACAGCAATTTAACTTTGCTGTATATACTGTACTACACTGTGCTAGAATTAGCCTATTTTAAAAGTATAAGGTCTTGGTAATTATTGCTGGAAGGTCACAGGCGGGGATTATTTAAATCTTTTAACTAGAGCACGTATGACTGTGCAGCGGATGCTCAGCGGTGCATTTTAAAACGAGTCTGATTATCATGGTTCAGCGCTCAGTACTCAGAGATTTAAATAACATAATGTCTGGCCTGTTAAACAGCAGTTTTACTTGACTAAAGCGGGGGAGACACTGAAATGCAACCACAGGGGCTGCAGGAAACACAGAAGTGAGAAGTTCACAATGTTTAAATCAGGTGAGGAAAGAAGTGGGTGGATTTCACCACGACAGGATAGAAGGAGGAGCGACTTTACTGGGCATGGACACAATCCCAGTACAATCCCAGTCTTCTATTGTGGGTCACTAAGTAGCTCCAGTGTAGAGTGAGGGGTTATTCCAGGGTTTTACGTCAGCAATCCTCTGGTCACAAGCACATTTCTGTGACCTTTAGGCAACTGCAGGTCACATATATGTTTGAGTAAAGCGTATTAAAGGCTTCATGCTCCTGTAAAACTGGTGTTTATGTTACTTTACACTCATTTGCAGCATGACTCTGCATTTACAACTGCAGACCTTAGGAGGAATGCAGGCACAATCCCTTAGAGGAGACATATAATGCTCATTTTCAGGTTCATAACTTTATTTTGGGTTACTACTAGAATATGTTTACATGCTCTAATGCTCAAAAAACACACTAGTTTTCTCATACTGTCTGCAGCACCGTATTACCCCTCTGTCTGAAATGCTCTTTTTTAGCTACTGTCTCTTTAAGGCTCCCCCTCCCAAATGCCCAGTCTGCTCTGATTGGTCAGCTCACACATGCATGACCCAGCACAGCTAACAACAACAGAGCAGCTGTGCAAAATCAATTCCTATGTGCCAAACTAGCCACTATGCATAACTTATGCCAATACGTGACATTGTGACAAAGTCACAAAGTCACGGAATTAAAGGTGGGACTACTGACGAGGTGTTTCAAGAGCAGTGTTTTCTGTGGGAGAGAGCAGCTTCTGCTGGTGCGGACTTTGACCTTTTTAATTTTCAAGGTCTCTTACATGCACAAGAGCCTCTATAAAACACTTAAAGAAAGAAAAAATATCACATAATAGGTCTCCTTTAAATTTGTGGCATATTCATTCAACTTCACCTATTTCCTAAAAGGCTGAATACAGCAGGTGTTGTTGAAATTTCGGCCTGGGGAATTCAGCTTGTTGCAAGAGAGTTTGTGCATTTGCACACTTTAATAATCCCATCAAGATCACACGTGGGAACAGAGGGAATAGTCATGGAGTCGTCCTTGATAAGCACCCGTGTGAAAATGCAATCAGCGGGTCAGAGTGGCACGCCTTAACATGTATCAACAATGTGTGGTAGGTTTAATGAGCATGGGAGTCCATGGGAGGCTGCCGGGTGTTATGATTGAAATATTTAGAGTGACTAAGGAGAGCAAAGCATTGTGGTCCTTCTATCTGTGTCACACGCTGTTGTTACACTGTTCTTGTGTTCGCACATGTCTACTGTCTGCTGCGACATTCAGTAATTTGGTGTGTTTGGAGACAGATTATAGCTCCATGTTGCTATTTGAGGTTCCTTTTCTTTGAGGCCCTCGCTGCACATTATATGATCCTGTCCCTCAGCCAAATGTCAGCCTTCAGAAACCATATAAACCGTCAATGAATCACATACCGTACATTAGCAGCCGGTAAGAGCTGATTCATGGAGGTTTTGCTGGGAAACTTGTAACAGTGATTCTTTGGATAAGCAACAATTTTCACTGTTACTGTAATTGCGTGCAGGCAGAAAACACCAATTACTCAAACGTGCACCCGCCCAGTTGCTGAGTCATTGTCATAATTGAACAGATTGAAAGATACATGATTTTGGTATAGTGACCTGAAAAGTGATTCTTTTGAGTATAAAGCGTGCACCATAAAGAAAAAAAATAGAGTTAATAAAGTTAAAGAAAGAGTTAAAGAGTTCTGGTAGTATCCCAAAATAAAAACATGAACCTGAAAATGGGCATAATATGTCTCCTTTAAAGGCGGTGTGCTATAAAAATAACACGTTTTCAAGTTCCTGTCTACAATGTGTTTACATTTTCTCTGGGTTTCTTCTTGAGTAAAAAAAAGTGATTACAAAGTATGAATGAGGACTGGTTCTGACTTTGACAACGTAAACCTGATGTTTACGGCTGACAGTCTGGATGACTGAATGCTCCAGTTTACTGAAATTCTTCAGGTAAAAATGGCTTTTTAAAAAAGCACGCTAATTTTTAAATTATGTCAGTCACAAGATCATTGCAGTCCAACTGTCCAACTTTAAAAGTGATTTCTATTATAAAACAATGGTGCATTTTAAATCAGTCTTTGACTACAATTAGTATATTAAGCCAGCCAGCACACTTGAAAAGCAAAGAGTACCTTTCTCTTTATCCTGCTGTACCATTAAGAAAAAAAAGGATCAAACCTGTCAGTGTGAACATGCTCACAGATCATATTCCCGTAATAAAACCACAGTGACGTCTCTGTGTTCAGGGAGGCAGCAGGTGCGTCAGATGCACTTACCTAAGAGGACATTTTGCACCTGTGACACTTAACATCCAGACACTCTTCAGTGATCCATGGTCTTTATTGACCTACATACATAAGCCTGCTCCTGTCTCCACCTGGTAACAGTGTGTAATATCCTGCTCCTGTTGACTTTTATCCTTCCTGTGATTCTCAGGGGGGAAGCTATTCAAGGCCGGACCACTTCCTCTGAGGTAATAGGTGTGTGATCAATTTGAACAGATCATTTGCCACCAACCAATAGGATTGTCTTACATCTTTTAACTGGGCATTCATACACTCGTTCTTGTTTTCATTAGCTGACGTTACAAAGAAGATATTTGTTTTTACAAAGTGATTTTGTCCTTGATTTGTTGCTGCAAATCTCATTTGCTAAAATCACTAAAATACTGCCGTACCTAACTTGTTACTATCATTCAAATGCAGGCGTCCTCCACCTTACACAACCGTTACATCCTTCATGAGTGGTATCCCATAATCCATTGTCCACTTGCAGATTGTCTTCAGCCAATTCTTGTCGGAAAATTGGCACTTTTAGTCACTTAAATTGGCCACGTCATTCACATAATCTGGCCATAATAGTTCAAACATAATTTCACTCGCCTCTCGCTGCCCTTGAGGGCAACAACATGTGGAAATTCACAGGATTTGCCTTTAATTTAAGACACTTTCTGGAGTCTGACCTTTAAGAAATCCTTTTACATTTAACCATGTGTAAATGCTTAATGGTGTGAATGTGAAAGTATGTTCATATGCATGTGTTAAGACCAAAGAAAAAGCAGAATTTCCATCAGCAGGGAAAGACTGAGCTCTCTTGAGTGGAATTATATATGATTACCTTGTAAACTGCAAATTGCTGCAAAGCAGATGTTAACAAGCCCATAAAGCATATTCACTTAGCATTCGGCGGAAAACAATTAGTAAAATACATAATTGTTGTGACTGCTATGAAAGTATTAAAAGCCTGAGATACCTCTGGGTCAGAGTGTTGATTTTGGATTAAAGCTCCTGCTTTAATTCCCACAATACTCTCTGTGTCAAACCCTCTGTTGTCTGTCTACTAACGCCAAGATGAGCAACAGGCCACCCCCACTTCTGTCGGATTGTTCAGTCTGCAGTCTCTCAGCTTATTCCATTTAAACATACATTTTCTTGTGTTTGTCAGCGACGAGGTGGAGGTGAAGCCTCTGCCTACTCAGCATGACTAATTGCCCATAAGTGGCCATTCCAGTGTTGGAAACAGAGCATCACAAATAACAAACAAACACAGTGAGTCACTCCATGCATTGTGATGTTATTCACAGCGTGGAGTATGGGGAAGAAAGGTATTTAATTTCAAAAGAGAGAGATGAAAGAGTTGTTTTACATTTAATATTTTTACATTTGATGAATAGATAGCTGTTTCTTTAATTTTTGATAGACGCATTTTCAGATATCCCCCGGGGTGGATGGGGCTCCAGTGGCGGAAGGGAGTCATGAAGCCATTTCCCCTGTTACTGCTAATAAACAAGAGCTGATTGTCCTCTGGGTTGAGTAATGAGTTAAAGCAGGAGCTGAGGAAAATCACGCTCGTAATAGAAAACAACTCTCTTACCTCCTGGATACACACGGCTGTTAGTACTGGATGGAGCCAGTTTGCTCAGGTGCCGCAAAATATCTTCAGAGCAGATGTTCATTAACACTGATTTGCATTTGAACACAAACAAGGGAACAAAACTGCAGTGCATGAGCATGACAGGTCATGGAAAGTAAAGTGTGTGGACAGCAGGAGGTCAGGGAGGAACACTGGCCCGAGGGTTTGTACAATGCAAGCTTTCGATATTAGCATTCATTCTTTAAGCCTTCCTTTTAGCCTCCAGTAGCCCCTAACTAATTATATTCCCTTCCAGTGTTTAAAAACCACAACATATTGACTGTCTGGTCAGTCTCCTTCCAGACTATATTAGTCACAGAGCACAGAAGCCTGCTAAGCCCCCTCCTTTCCTGTGTTTATTTCACAAATGTGGATGAGTGAGAGTAAATTTGCCAGCCACTCCACTTCCCGGTTCGCCTGCCAATAGTTCTCTCCAGCCAAGTTTAGCCGCAGCTGCTTACAAAAGAGGTGTTATTGTTGCGAGCCACCCAGCTCTGTTAGATATTTTTGTGATAGGTCTGAGATTTAGCAGTGCTTGTTAACACACAGCACCGGAAAATGAGCACTTCAGCACCGACTGTGATCATTTCAGCAGCCTGTGTGCACCAGGATATATGAGGAAGTGTGAATCAATTAAAGAAGCTAGCGCAGGGCCTGTTCAAAACATGCTGTTTGGCACAGATTATCTGGTAATGTGAGGGGTTTACAGATCCAGTCTCGAGCCTCCTGAACTGCTCACAAACTCATTGGGTCCATCCTGATAATATATATATTTTTTTACATTTATAATTTAAAATCTAGATGATTACATACGAGCCGGACCACAACAACTAATTAGAGATTCATCCTGGAGCAGCTGACGATGCTGCAAAGTCACATTAAACTGTCTAGGCTAACGTTAGCTAGCATACCATTGTTGACCAACTTAAAATCTCCCCTCCAGTTCTCTCTAAAGAATAGAAAACCATTTAGCCTCCTGTTTTTGTTTTTTTGTCATTGCACCGCAAGTTGTTGCACCATGCTAATCTCCATTTGTTTAAGTCTGCTTCCCCATGAGATCATGTGTGAGGGATCGCATATGAGCCGAGCTTCAGACTGCAGTGTTTGCTGTTTATTCAAAATGTATTTATATTAAACCTGTCGCGTGTTCATGACCCACTCTATGCTACCTGCCCAGCAACAGATGGCAGACAAACAAAGCTAGCAGCTAGCTGTTGGAGATACTACTCAAGACTGAAGCAGAGCTAAATATCAGACTTAAATATATCCGGTAGACAAAAACATGGCTGGAAATTTATGCTAACGTTGCTGTATGCCTGCTTGGTGTGTGGTTGGCAAGTGTTTGCTAACAAATTCACCAAAAAGCTGCTAAGACTTTAAAGTTGCAATATATATGATTTTTGTTTAAAATTAAAAAGATAGCTAAAATTATTAACAGAATATGAAGCAATAACAGTGACAATATCGAATTAAATTAGCATGCTAAGCTGCTAGCCCTGGGCCTGAAACCCATACCACATTGGAGTTCTGCTATCATGATTGCCCTCCCACTCTGGGGAGCGACTTGATTTGTTGCTGATTAACAAGGGCCTTAAGATTTACGAGTTTTTAGTATGCGGACAAAGTAGCAGACAGATTGGTCAAAAAAGTCATTAAATAATCAAATCACATAAATTCAGTCTCAGTTCATTCCACAAAGACAAAAAGCTTATTTCAGCCCCTATCTGCCTCTGAACAATACATCCAGAGAAAAACATCTTTATGACTCCACACTCTCCCAATAGAAATAGACACAGATGTGAGCTGCACTCCGGTTACATGTATGTAATTATGTACGTGTGGCTGCAGCTGCAGGGAGCAGTACGGCAGCGTACACGTCAGACCGAGCCTGTCCACACCTTGTCTCACCCAGACACAGATACGCTCGGCTCTCTCCTCTCGTCAAAGGCTTCAGCCCTCCGTGGCATTGTTTGAATCCAACTCCTTGCTGCCATGGTAACCAGAGCGGAGAGAGGATGGGATATAAATGAGAGATAGTGAGAGGGCACGACCCATACTACGTCTAACACTCTCTCATGATACCGTGTTTAGTATTCTGGCTGGATGAACAATGGTCGGTGCCGTCACAATAACCGGACAAGTTGGGTTCAATTAGCACTTTCCCACTTCATTGCCTCCGTAAAGATACAATATCACCTGTAGCATGACCATATATGGTGCAGCTAGCTTAACACCATTACACCATTTAGATCATGTAGACTTCTTCTACAATGGGTTGTGGTGTTTTACTTTTTCAGGTGTTGCTTTTCTTAAATTCGCATGTGCTTTTCAATGACCCAGAGAATTTGCTCATTTCCCTTGAAAGAAAATAAGCAGAAATAGAGCAGTAACAGAAGCAATTAATAAAGCAGTTAACATCGAAATGACTGTAATAAAACAACCCTGCTAACTATGCGGTGACATGACAGGTGTTTGCCTTTTTGTAATGCAACACACTTTCTGGTAGGAGTTTTCCAGATTCACTGCAGTCATAAAAAGAACGTTTTAGAGCAAACGATGGGAACATCTGACGCTGTCAGAGCTCGAAGAAATGCTGATGCATCTCAGCTCTGGGTTATATGACCAACTGTAGGGTTAAAGCTAATTCGCTTACAGCTTTTAGTGAAGAGGGGAAGCTAGATGTCCTACCAGGATGCAAGAAAAAGCTATCAAAAGCTGCAAAGGTGTCGTTTAAAGGGGCTCCATGTAACAATTTGTGGTAATTAAAGATGTATTAATCACTTTTTTACTGGCCTTATGTGAGCAGTGAAAAATGCGACCGTCCTCGTCTCTCTTGGTTGTCTATACAAGCCTGTGGACGACTTGCTTGAGTTGTTTAAAGACTTCTTTGTGAAGGACTCTGGTCCTCTGGATTTCCCGCTAGGCTCAGTGCTACCAGAGAGCAACAGTAGCTAACGTTAGTTTAGAACTGCAGGGCTATGATCAGCTAACATGAGCTAATGACCAGCTTCGAGCACAACACAGAAGATCCACAGAGCCCCCTTAAGAGCAAAAATAAAGATGTTCTGTTAAAATGAGCTGTAGGATAAACTGCATACAAACGGCGCTAGTACAAATGCATCAGTAATTGCTGCTTCCTCTGGATGATCACACCTACATATCTCACTTACTTTCGTTAGTTCAAACAGTTTTTTCATGCCAGATGAATCATCTAGTTCCACTTTTCTCAAACTGCAGTACGCAAGCTCTCTCTGGTGGCACTAGAAGGAATCCCAGATGTTTTTCTTTGAAAATGAAACAAGCAATTTTAAAAACTTACAGCTAATACAATCAAAATACTGCAGAATTTCCAGTTGAAACACCTCAACTTGAATGTAATTTAAAATAAGTTTTCGGGAAAGCTTAGTCGAGGAAAGTGAACCGGGTGCGAGGGCTAGGGGCGACTTAAGCAGCATCACCGAAGCGTCCACAGCACCTGCTACCGTTAGCACGTACGGTAGGGATACCATGGGTATGAGGGGGTGCCATGAGAAAAAAATACACCATTAAAGGTCCAGTGTGTAGGATTCATCGGGATCTTTTGGAAGAAATGTAATATAATATACAGAATTATGTTTTCACTGGTGTGTAAGATAATTACCTGAAACTAAAAATAGTTTTGTGTTTTTGTTACCTTGGAAAGAGGCTTTTAAATCTACAGAGGAGCGAGTGCTCTTACGGAAAACGCCATGTTTCTACAGTAGCCAAAAACGGACAAACAAGAGAGGGCCTTTGAAATTTTTCATGTTTTCAGTAGCCACCACTGGGGAGGGTGAGGCGAGGGTAGTTCAGCACCACTAGATGCCACTAAATCACTCATCATCATCAATCTTGTGTATTGTATTCTGGTCCACAGCGGTTACGGAAATTCGCCAGCCATTTTTTCACATGAAACAAGAAAAACACACAGACTATTAACAGAACTGAGCTAAAAATGGAAGGCACATTATGAAAGTAGCTATTTTTTTATCAGTGTGTCATTTTACCTCGGCTAGTGGCTACATTTCTGTCAACAAAGCCTATAACTGGAAACCATTTACAACCTCAAATGAAATGATAGTACTCTGTGTATTTAAGTGTCACATTCTGTCATGTCCAAACCTTACAAATTAAATTTGACGCAATATGATGGCTTTAATCCAGCAAATCATAATAACACGCACCTTTCACACAGCATATTTGCGTTGAGACGTGTTGAGAGCCCCCAGCCAAGGCGACTTAATTGATTATCTACACACTGAATGTTTCCTATTTCTGGGAGCTTGTATGTCTGAATTGATAAGTAATGGTGATCAGCAGACATATCTAACGGAGTGCATTTGGAATAAAGCTGCATTTCATCCGTCTTCTATGGGAAAATGAGGGCTGTGATTGCCGACTGGCTTTTTTAGTGAGATAGGACTGATATTCAGCGGGGGGGGGGCCAAGATGTGAGATTAAAGACAAATACTGTTGGTAAGTGATGATATATTTAAAATTCACATTGAGTCAAATGAGGGCTCGCCTGTCGCCAACGCTCAAACAGCCAAGGACACGCAAACGGAAAGTGAAATGTAAGAGCGCAGACAATAATCCCTCTTTGTTCAATGACAAACACACAATTTGCAGCACAGCCGCGCTGGTTTTTCTCTGCCTCGTCCTTGGCTTCCTCCACTGTTTCCACATGAGAGGATTGAAAGGCTCGCTGCTTTTCTCTCCCTCGCACCTTTCACAAAGCTGTTACCAAAGCAGCCGCGTAGAAAGAACAAGCCGACAACGTGCTGTAGAAGAGTATTGATTTGCAATCAGACCTATGAGCCTGTCCAGATGTACAAAGAGGAGGAGGGAGAGTCTCAGTCTCTCATTTCTCGGCTAGAGGCTATTATCGCCTTGACCTAAAATAAAGCAGACACACACACACTGTTCATGCTTTACACATCTCTCAAACACACATACAATTTATACATACAATAACACAGCGATGATTGGAAAGTGCTATTTGGAGCGTGACTGAATTTGGTCTGCCAAATGGCCAAATCACCTTGATGCACAAGGAGGCTAATTTACTCCCGTGTCAGCGCTCATCTCGTCTGGAAGCAAATTATATGGCCTCCAAGAGTCGAGCAAATCCACTCACATTGGCTATTATTTGTTTTCACTGTTCACATGCACATACAAATATGTAGAGCCATAAAGAGTAGTTTTTATGGAGCGCTATAAAGCAGTGAGCTGAGACCCAACACAATCATTTTATGTGATGGGGGGAAAACACATGGCGACCTTCAAATTAAAGTTAGATTTTCTTTGTTTTCGTTCTTTTTTGAGACAGAGTGAAAAGCAAATAGCCGCGACGAAGCAGCTGCGTGAGTTGGAAAGATTTCCTCTTCAACCAAAAATCTGGGTGAATCCCAGGACTTTATAAATCTGTTTCTTACACGTACAGAAAACAATAAAAGGAGGAAGACCGCAGGGAAATAGAGAGAAGTGGAGCTGTGAGTTTAGACAGAGGCTGAGGTGAACTCAAATACACAGGCGTGTTGTTGCTAGCTCCGTTAGCATACAGCTAACATACAGTTGGTTCATTGGCTGTTTGGGGTTCAGGTCAAATTCATGAAGCTACAATTCATTTTGCTCTGTGTCTGAACACACCTTTAAAGGAAAATACCTTTTGTTCAATATCAAGCTAGCGACCAACTTGCTTGTCTTAGCATAAATACTGGAAGCAAGGGGGAAAGAGCTAGCCTGGCTAGATTGTTTTGGTGTGGATGGCTGAGTTTTGGAGCCTGTTGTCCATGAGTAGATGTGAGCTAGCTATACTGTTGCCGGGTGTCGTTTGGAAGAAAGACAGTAGTTCCAACATGAACCTGCTAACAACAAGGTCTGTGGATTGCCTTCTTGTTGAATTATATTCAAGTAAAGGCAGACATCTGTATGGCTGAAATCTCAACTTAGCCGGGCTAGTGGTTCCCGCCTTTACGCAAAGCTAAGCTAAGCTAAGCTAAGCGAGCTGTGGCTGCAAAAAAGGGGACAAGGTTATTCCCCTGGAAATCAAACTATTCCTTAAACAATCAAACAAGTCGGATCCCCCTTATCAACAAAACGATATTTAAACCTACTCCAGTCCCACTGTGTCAGTAGTTTTTGTAAGGACTACTTTCTGCCAAAAAAATGTGTCTTTTTGAAAAGTGGTTCATAGTGAGGACTGTAAATTAGTAACAGGGACAATGTTTCTGTAAAGTTGCAAATGTTTAAAATATTAAAGAAAATTCACCTCCACAGTTTCGGGGCGGAGGCGTTATTTTCAGAGACAGATATCTCAAAATCTGGGAAAATAAAACCAAAACTATCTGAGTAGATACAGTTAGAGTTACATGAGAAAATGTTTCTCTGTAATTTGGGTGAACCAACCCTTTAACAAATGGCGCAGTCAGAGAGTCGATGTTTCAATTACATAATCCAAAACATCCATTACTTTATGAGTCATGTCGCCTAATCCAGATGTTGTTCCCTAAATCACATTTCCTGTTTTCTCTCGTTTCTCATCCCACTGCCAGACATCTTTGTTGCTTCCCCTCACACACTCAGACACAAACACACTTCGACAAGTATTTATGTGTCACAAATTACCTGTCTTCATCTCTGGTCAGAGCAGAGAGTGTGCAGTGGGGGAAAAAAAGTGTTGTTTTTTTTTTTTTTTACAAGGTCAACAGCTGCTGGCCGTAGGACATCACCCTCAGACACACTGACAGCAGCTCAAAGCAGAGCCGATGATGAATGACACTTCCCATAAGGGAGGCAGTGAAGTACTGAGAGTGGCTCTGCATAGCAATTTTTACCAGTTAACTCCCTGAGATGTGCTGAAAACTTACTTTAAACTTGAAAGCGTGGAGTGAATAATGGGGATTTTGGAGTATGAAATGACTCTCCCTCGCTGTGATTACTGTCTCTTTGCGTGGCCACATTGTGGTTTGTGAGGTTAATGTAAACTTGTAACCTTGGTAACGTGATTTCGA
The DNA here is from genome assembly GCF_040436345.1 of Pagrus major. Lineage (NCBI taxonomy): Eukaryota > Metazoa > Chordata > Actinopteri > Spariformes > Sparidae > Pagrus > Pagrus major. The sequence goes on from NC_133233.1 coordinate 14,732,297, forward strand.
CATGCCTTGCAAGAAGTCATCTGATGTTTTGTTAAACAAAAGCACGGGCTGACTCTCAGGAGGGATGAAATGAGATGCTTGGTCTGTGAAAATGTCTGATGTGTTTGTCCACTCGTAAGACTTGAGTCCATTTTGGATAGGCTGCCGCGTTTCACAATCTTTTGCTGTTTTGAGGTCATTTTTCACTCTCGCTCTTCCTTTGTCTCCGGAGTAAACATCCCCTCCATCAATTCACATCATTAGCCTGCAGCTTGTGGTCTGGTTGCCGAACCTCCGGGGAGAAGTTTGCAACAGCGGTTTCCTACACAGTGTCGAACATATCTCAGAAAATGGAAGCTGGGGATGAATAACCATCCTCTCCACTCAAGCTGTGACTCACAGGGAGGTTGTCAGAGACATTACAGATGCTTTCACAATCGTATTCAAATTCAGCATATTTCACTGATATGCTAGAGGACAGGAAAGTGGTGTAAGGGCTCGTCTCGGACCGGAAATGAAACTTTAATTTGGACAATTTTCACAGCGGTGCATGTTTCGACTCATAGCGGGAGACAATTCCTCTGTGGCCCAGAGCCTGAGGCTCGAAGACTTGAAGACTTCTCGTCTCTCTCACTCCCACTCACTCTTTCCATCCCGTAATACACCTTGAGACAGGCTGCCTATTCATCCACGGCTTGCCCCATCAGGAGATGCATTCTTTATGGTTTGCTCTGTTTTAAAGGCCGTACAAACTCCCACAGAGGTACATGCTCCAGATAATCTAAAACATACCGTAGGCCTGCAAGTTAAAGGGGCACCATGTAGTTTTTTGGAGAAGAAATTCACAGTCAGAATTTCAATGTTTACAATATTAATGAGGTGATAATACAAACTCAGAAATATTTATTTTTCCCATTAGTGAATAAACAAGCTGTTCTCAGCGGAAAATAAGGTCCCCAGAACACTGTTTGAAGCTGGAAAGGTGGCAGGGTCCGCCACATAAAAACAAAGTAAAACAGTATGAAATTGTGTTGTCGTTTAAGGTCAGTTTGTTTATTCAGTCGATGAATATCTGATTGAAATGTCTTCACCAAAGCAATATAGTGCACACTTAAAGAGAAAATGAATTCAAAACATTAAGTTTCTTTCTCTTTTTCTTTCCCAATCGATCATGAGTAGTTTCCCAAAACCCTAAATGCCCTGAGGCTCATGATGAGTCTTCATGATCATTATCCACATCTGACAATTGTGATTTCGTCTCCTTTGCCCGTGTTCAGTCAACAGTAGTCTGCGAGCTGAAAGATGGATTGACAGTGTTGATAGCTGCTGTATATTCCACTGAAAAGTCTACTGAGGAGTAATTACTGTAATTCTAAAAGGCTTACTGAAGTGTTTGGATCTGTACAAACAGCACAAGGGAAGAGATTCATCTCCACTGAGCCGGCAGACAAATTCACCACATAATGCAGCATTTCTTCAAGACATTACAAGAACCAAACCACCAATTTCTCATTTGTTATGTGCAGAGGTTTGACAACGCAACTTAACCCTCCCACCCATTCTCCGTGTGCTCTCTCTCACACACACTTTGGCAGGAGCTACAGTGCAGGCATAAGTGGAAAATGTCCTTCATCCTCCTCTTATTAAGGTAGGGTTAGTGGAGTAGGGGGAGATTTTAAAAGGGGAGGCCCCTCAAGATGTCTGACATGTTTCTGCAGGACCGCAGGCCACCGGCTGGCGCATAGCGCAGGCTTGTGGTGGGCTGTTTGTCTGCGTGAAGCTGGCATGGCCTCCCGTTCCCCTGCATCTGTTCCCCATTAGCAGAGCCGAGAGTATAAAGCAGGGAGCTGACAGGGGCTGGGAACACTCGAGTTCCTGCCTGGATCATGGGGTTTACTATCTGGCTGTGCGTGCTCTGCCTGCAGGCGAGCCTGCTGTCACACGCCCTCGACTGCTCAGGAGCGACACAGGGAGAGCTGTGTGTCAGCGGACAGACCGCAGACGGACAGGTAAGAGACGCACTTCTAATGGATGTGATAGTTAAGATAAGGACAGCGGGCACCAAGGCGTTCATTAGATATCAGTCATCATGTGTGCTGTTGTGACACCTCAGAGGTAAGTGCAGCCTGTTTGAGTCTGTTTAAATGCTGTTTGCTGGACCAAACTATATAATAACTAACCCTCTCCTCTAATCAGAGTGACAAGAAACTGAATTATCAGCATTTTTCTCCAGGAAAGAGGCTACTGAACGGTTTATGTAATGCAAGCTTGCAGGGACAAGTCAGTTTGATGTTAATTTTAAGAGAATGGCATGTTTAAAATTTGGAAAATTGCAGTGAATTTACAAAATAGTTTAGGCATTTTTCTGTCATTTCTGTCATTTCTCATCTCAGCTGACTTAAAGCTTAAAAATCTGTCATTTGCTTCTTTTCAACAACATTGACTTTATGTAATTTAGCATAGATTTACAAGGAAAATCATCGAGACTCACCAAATCGATCAGTCAAGTATAAAATCATGACAAGAATCATCTGTAACACGTTTTGCTTTCGGTGTAGGTTGATTTCATGCTCGGACACAGTGTGGTCAGTGTTTATACAGCAGCTCAGGTCAGAGGAAGCCAGTAACTCTGCTGGAATGTAACTTCACTCTGACTCCTTCCAACGAGGCGGCTGTGACGATAATAGTGGTCAAGTGTGCTTCAGGATGTCAGGAGGAGACGTGTACAGTCTGACCTGTTGAGACGTATAATTTTTTTTTCTCTAACAGAAACAAAGTCTCATTGTGATGGTTTTTGCAGCCGTAATGCCAACGCACCAAAAATACACCCCTCAGTGGAACAAAATCTTCTAGCTAACCCTTTTTTTGGCGTTTCATGTGGCTGGCAGCTGTTATACTTTAAACTGGTGGTTAGCATTTTTCTGTGGACGGTCCTCATGTTCTGTCCAAAGTAATCACCCTCATCTGGACAAACGGATTCGACAGCTGCTGGAGCAGAGAGGAGGATTTTCACCCACACATGAAAGGGTTTTCATTGGGAATCTGAAGGAGTTTGTGCCGCATATGTGCTTTTCTGCAGCAGTTATTCCTATTTTAATTACAGCATGCGTGATTTGAAGCTTCAAATGTGGTGGGGACTAACTAATACCCGATGCAGCATCTTTTCAGAGGCTGCATTTGGTTTAGTTTACGTGTGTTTTGCTTTTCCCCACCAAGGTCACTTGTGTTTATAATGGGGTGGAAATGTATGAGTCTCAGCAACACTTAGCAGCAGAAAACCAGATGGATTGTTGATGGTTTTGAGGAAGTTTTGCTTAATATCCTTTATACACACTCACATCTACACATACAAAACACCCAGAAGATCATGAGACATGCAAATGCTGCCATGTTTGTTGTTGTTTGTTTGCCAGATGGAATGACTTAAGCTATGACACTTACTTTGACATAGTACTATGTATGAAAACAATGTATGAGTGCTGCAGTGTAAGAATATATATATATGTACATATATACATATATGTATATATATATATATATATACACATAATATATACATAATTTTTCTTTGTGTTGATATAAGTCTACTTTAGTACTGAAAATGATATAACTCTTCCTCTTCTCTTCTTCAGTATGATGATCAGAAGCAGCAGAGGGCGCTACCCTTAACGGAAGGATTGGTATGTGCCACATTTTATTCACTTTTAATCACTATCCTACTTCTAGTTCAACACATCCTCATACCTAAACTACTGAATAGGTCAATTATCTGCATCTCCCACAATAACATGTATCACTGATCCCAAAACAACATGACCGTTATAGCATAACAGCGACACACATACCAGATGCTTGAAGTTTGGTTAGGTTTAGGAAAACATTGTGGTCTGGGTTAAAATCACTGCGTTACTCCTCTAACTCTACTCTACTACAGTCGCTAGAGGTTGCTGCTAACAACAAACGTAAATATAAGGTCGTAATAAGCTGCTAGCATTTTAAACCCATATGGTCATTTTTCTGATGAGGACAGACTCCCTCAGTCTGAATCTGTTTGTTCCTCTGAAAGAGGGCATAAGATTGGGGAAAAGACATCATGACAGAAGCAAAAAAAACTGGAAATTAGTGACAATGTGATTAAACTGTGAGAAAGCTATCCAGCAATGAAACCATCCATAGAAGCGTTGCAGTTTTAGCAACAAACAAACACGAGTTACTGAGGCCCCTCAAGCACACCGCAATGACATATGCATATTTTAATTATCCATCAACTGCAATCTGAAAGGCTGATGTGCCAAAGCAAATACTCACATATTCGTCAAAACCCGACTCCGCGAGGCAAACCAAAACTATCATCAAAATGTAGGTCAACAGCAATCACTGTAAGCACTTTAAATTGCGAGGCAAATATCTCATAGCTAATGCTGGCATCTTTATTTTCAGCAGAATGGAAAAAGAGGAAGCGGAGGAAGTTATTATCCAATACTGGAACAGTCTTTTTATGTCCACACTTACATAACTTTGGGGGGGAAAAAAACTGAAAGGCACTGATGGAGTCAAAGCCCTGCGGTACGGTTATAAATTCACCACAATGTCCTAATTGGCGAGCTGAAACCTGTTGTTTCTCAAAGTGACAGTCCATTTATTAGGAAAACGAGTGGATCAATAGCGGCGCTTCATTTATGCGCAGATCAATGAGAAATGCAGGAAATGGCGGGGCCACCGACAATAATAATTTTTACTGTTTCCTCCCCTCACATTGGAGTTTGACTGCCGAGAAGAAAGAGACTGAATGCGAGGACAGGGACACAACAGAGCAGGACGGGACATGAGATTTGACGCACACGAGCTGTTGTTTCACTGTGGTTGTGGATGTGGTTGTGACTGTCTCATTCCTGCAGGTTTTGTTCAGACGTAAGAGACAGCTGGAGCAGCGGGCTCACACCCACCTGAGCCACTCCAGCCTGCCCGGGGCCGTCTCTGTCAGAGGCTTCCCTAATACTCTCATCCAGGTAAACCACAGTCGTTAGTCACGCAGGAGTCAGAGTGAGCAAAAGCCAAATGTGGGGGTGGTGGGGACGGGTTCACAGCGGTGACTGCTGCTGCTGCTGCTGCTGCTGCCAAAGGTCCAGAGAAGTTTTGAGTCATGCTGTATCATCTGTATGGGAGTTATCCAAAGAAACCACATTATTTTTTCACTGATAAAAAGTACCATATAAGTGCACATATGTCTACAGCGTGTATCAATACTAATCCCTGTGTCTGTGGTTTCCCAGGCTGATAGGTCCAGGCGACACTTGATTCAAGCCGCGAATAAGAAAAAGAGCAAGCGTAAATCCCGCGTCGGCTCCTTCTCCCTGCTCAGCAGCGACAAGAAATCCAACCCGCTACTGGTGAGTCTCCATGGCAACCCCCTGAGCAGAGGAAACAGCTGGGGCAAAGAGGCCAGATGTGCAGGCAGACTTATAAGGCCACCTGTCTTGGTTTTATTGGATCGGTTTGGTTTACTTACTGGTATAATATCTTCCTGGAAATTGTGTTGTGATATCAGGCAAATGTTCAACATAATCTCATTCAGGATGCTGAAATAAGTTCTCACAGAAAATGTTAAAAACAACTCTACCTCTGTGTGGGATTTCACTTCCAGGTGATTAGAGCAAGGAGGCAGGTAAAGATGGACCCAGCCAAGAGGAACTCCAATCGTTCTGGAGCTTTCTCTGTCCTGGTGAGTCATCATCACGCAGAGATTAACATCCCAAACACAAATGTACTTCCTCCGATAAATATTTACATGATGTGTTCTGTGCTCTCCAGGGAGATCCACAGACTGAGGGACAGACCAACAGACCCGAGAGAAGCGTTTAGAAGAAGAGTGCTGCAGAAGAAAAATGTTCTTTCTCATCTTCATTCACATTTTACCTAAAGACACATAGTAACAAATTCAAGATCAGTGTGAAAATCTGACATTTGGAGTGAGATCTTCTGTGTTTTTTTGAGTGACCATGATGTGTGCGTCCACCATTGCTGTTCCAACTGTAAGCTAGCTTACTTCAATCAGCCAGTTTGCACTTACAGATACTTTTTATATACTATTTTAAGTCTCTAATATATTCATGCATGTTATGAAATCAAGTTACAAAAGATCCCATATTAATATTCTAGTTTGCCATGTTGTTGTAACCTATTTAATCACAGATTCCTTATGAAGATTGGGGGTATATTTTTGCAGAAATATTTCTTGTGTTGTGTGTATCAGATTTCAATAAAAAGTTTACTGGAGACGTGGTCAAGCTCAGAATTGTAATATTTACAATATTAAAAGGGGCCATGTGTAAGTTGAAAACATAAAAAAATGAACTAAAATTATAAAAACAAGAAAGAAGAAGAAGTAACGAAAAGCAATTTTGACATGACGTCTGCATCATATCTTGAGCTATCTACTGAAATGAACATGCCAACCAACTAGCCCAGGCTCATCCGGGTCCAAAGCTCCTGTGCTGCGGGTGTAAGCACTAACATTCCCCTGGTATCAAGCTCCCCATCTGATCCACTAGCTGCATGGCTAACCGTGCTAACTAGCTAAGCCAGGTACAGTTAGCAGCAGTTAGTGGTTACTCTGGTGATATGCTACCACTGGTGGGAATATCAGAAATATTTATTCGGATAAACAAGCTAATAAGATCCCAAGAACACTGTTTAAAGCTAGAAAAGTGGCAGGGTCCGCCAAATATAAACAAAGTAAAGCAGTATGAAATTGTGTTGTCCTTTAAGGTCAGTTTGTACAGTCATGAAAACAGGCAGAGTTTGTTTATTTAGTTTGTTCAGGCATAAAAAAAAGAAAATCAGTCCATGAAGATCTTTTTCTCATCTGATTAAAATTTCTTCCCCAAAACTACACAGTGCACCTTTAAGCACTTAATGCTCCACTGGAGTCTTCGTCTATAAACTTTGATAATAGTTGACTCTCTGAGCTTCATTAAGAGATTGTATAGCCACTTTTTCCTTCTCCCTCCCTGTCTCAGAATAACTGCCTGTAACTGATTCATAAAATGAAATATCATGGGGTCACACATCGGAAACACCTCTGAGTCACCAATTACATACAGCAAGTGTTGCAGGTATTGTGCATGGTTGGCAAAGATGGCAGCAGGATAAACCAGCAGGAGCCTTCTATAAAAGGCCCTAATCCATTTACATTACCGCAGCCAAGGGCAAATAGCCTGCGTGTGTGAGAGAGGGAAAAAAGAAAACTCGAAGTGTAGACCAGACCATCTGTTTCAGGAGTCAAACTTTGTCTATTTAAATATCTTGTGTCATTTTTAATTCATTTGGCCAGGAATGGAAACACAGGCCGGTCTGGAGCAGCAGATTTGTTTAAGTGTTTCTGCAGAACGCTGACGTAAATGTGTGCACAAAATCTGATCTTTGCGAGCAGCTCCGCATCTGGGTCTCTGCCTATTTACGGCGTATCAGATTAGACAAATCACCTGAGAAAAAACAGTGCTGTGCATGCCGGGTTAAAAATAAAAGCAGCAAAAAATGATATCTAAAACCGTGCTCAGTTCCGCCCAACGTGATGCCACCAGAAAATCCAGAGGATGAGGCAATCTGATGAGGAAAATGAGCCTGCATGTGTAAAAGTGTAAGGCAATCTAAGTGAATAGGATGACTCATCCTCCGCTCATTTACTGATCAAAGCCCTCGGCTCGTGACGTAGGTATGCAGCACTCACAGTCTCATTATGATGGTTTTATAGACACAAACAGAGAGAAAGGGGAAAAAATAACACAACAAAATGTTATTTATAAACTTGACATTTTCCCTGAAGCACATAATTGATGCCGAATATGCTTCAGCAGCTCGCTCCGGGAGAATATAGACAAAGTGTGAGGTCCCGAGCTGCTGACACACTCATCAGATAACCTGGATTAGCTGGTTGTGAACCATCTTGGTGTTGTCTTGGTGACCACCCGCCACAGGATGCCATTGTGATTTCCCCGAAACAGCAACGCTCTGATAAAGACGGAGATCTTATTATTCCCATTTAGAAGCAACAAGGGAGACACAGCCTCAGCCCACTCCCCTGTCATCATCATCTCACAAACACACACACACATTGGTGTGACGGCTGCCAGCAGGGCATCTCTGACTGGCTGTACCCTTGGGCTAATGCATCCTGGGAAACTCCCAGTTGATGACCAGATGGAACTAGACAAAAAGTGTCAGAGTGTGTGTATTAGTTGCACACAAACAGATCCATCCTAGACAAGCTGTAAATAGAAATCAGCCATATAGACTCATTTCTCCCAGTGATGTAAGTGTTAAATTAAAGTTCAGACTTCAATCTGAGCATGTGTGTCACTGTGTGTGGTCAACACAAAGGGAATCCTTCTCGCCGTCTTTCTTTCATCGCGGTTGTGTAATGGTGTGTGGCATTGTTTCCGCTCCGGTCTGGGGTCAGTCGTCTCCTCGAGAACAAAGCTGATGATAATCACCACGAGCAAAATAACGTGGAAGCCTTCAATCTATAGAATTGCGGGAGGAAATGGTGCAAGTGGAGTGATACGTCAGATTTTCCCATAAAAGTTCAGTCAGGTTCTTATGTAGTTAGTGGCTTACGGTCAACATCCCTTTCAAGCAGTGGAAACCACGGCGTAAGTATTAGTTTCTGTTGACAGGAGCGTCTCATCCCAAACAACATGCGATGTGGGAAAAGACAAGTCACAAACAACCTACGTTAGCAGAGAGTGGCAAGTTTGTCCTGAAAGAAGAAAGGATCAACTAATATTTTGCAGAACAGTACAGTGTTGAAAAACGTATAGGTGTCTTGTCTTTTATTTTCATCACAGTGTGAATTAAAATGTTCTTCTATTTAAAGGATAATTACTATTAATTAAAGCCTTTTGGTAGCTTTGTGGCCTTGACTTGGTGATGATCAGTATGAAAAGCTGCTCCTTGTGTTCGATTACGCTGTAGAAATCTCCACCACTGTTTGGGTTGTATCCTTTATGTATGATTCTCTACCATGTAGCTATATTGTCCTTGTGCTGAGTAAAGTATGCTGTACTAAAACACAGCTAGCTAGCATTCAAAAATAGCAACAGAAAAATGGCGATAAATGTGGAAGTCGCCAATGTAGCTGTAGGTCAACTTACAGAAACTACAACTCTTATGTGTGTTAAATGTTTGACATTTTAGGAAATTACCTTATTTGGCTAAATTAGCTTATCACAAGGACTGGACTACAGGAGCAGCAGCTACTTTAGCTCTGTTCAAAGGTAACTTTAAAGCTCACTATTAAATATGTATCCATGTGTCATACAAGAACTGAAGTTTAAAAATAACCATTTTAGGAGGGTTTTCTTTTAGGAGACCATTTCCGGGTGGAAGAACCAGCTGACAAGAAATCAGCGGAGACTCCAGAAAGTGAGGCTACTAGGCTAAGCCTGAAGTTAGCCTGCCGCTAGTCGTAGCTTCATATATAGTGTACATGAAGTGTGGAATCAATCTTCTGATCTAATATGTGATAATTCAATTCACATGTAAAATTTATGTAAGGGTCATCATAATTGATAGAAATGAAAATACAAAAACCCAAATCGCAATAAACCAGCATTTTTTTTAACTTCTTTGCACTGGGCTGTTAAAGTAAAGAAAGTATTATAGCAACTCCAGACTTGCTGTACAAAGTGTGACTTTGTGATGGACAGTCCAGACAAGGTATTCCCTACTCAGTATTCCAGGAGTGGTTCTCCTCACATATTCTCAGTTCCAGCTGACCTCAGACTGTGACCATGCTTTCAGGCTGAATTTGGCTCCCTCTCTTCATCTCCTGCCACTTCCCATCAGATCAGATACAGGGCGTTGGCTGTCTGCCCTCACCTCGTGTCGCTCCTCTCTGACTTGACATCACCGCCCCCCCAAACAGCCTCCCTAACTCTGCCTGTCAAAACTTCCTCTAACTGCTGTCACAGCGGCCCAGCCCTGTCACATCACTCCATCCCTAATGAAGAAAAGGCAGGGAGCGAGAGGCAAACAGAGATGTATATGTGTGATATGTGTAAGTCCTCAGTAACGGTGTTGTGACGTCAGCTCAATATATCAGCCCGCTGACCTTTCAGCATGTATGGCAGCGGGAGGGTTATTTATGGGCCAATGCAGAATTCATTGACTTTTCCAGGCTCTGTCAGCTTCTCATTATAAACAAAGGCTTCGTCTGAACATCCAGAGGCAGTCTGCCATCTGCAATCCCTTCAGTCTGTCACCAAACAAATGTCTACAAACGCTCTCAGATGTTGCTGAAATATGATTTAGAAAGAACTTTGTTGTCACAGTCTCTAATAACATCCACAGTCTACACTGCAAAATATTGATGCTGCAGTCATACAGTGTGTCATGTAGCAAAGTAGGCTATATGTACATACAAATCCGAGGAAGTAGCAGATGAGAAGTCGCCATGCCGAGACGTGAGACGAGGGATATTCAGTTGGTTGCAACCTCTCTGATAAATGCTTTAATATATCCCACTCACACTGTACCTTTAAAGGAACAGTTCAACATTTTGGACACTCTTTGGGGTTTACACTTTTGCACAGATAAAGCAAGATGTGTTTTGTGGTAATGTGATATAATTTGTGAACTTTGGAGTGGCCAGAAAGGGAATGTGTTACCTTTGGGTGGAACCAAGCTTGCTTTTTCCCTGTTTACAGTCATCATGCTAAGCTAAGCTAACACTCTCCTTGCTTTGGCCTCATGTCCACCTTACGGACATGAACGTGGTATCAATCTTCTCGTGTGTAACTAAGTGCATTTCCCAAAATGTCGACCTATTCCTTAATTGATATGGATTGACCTGGGACTTGTGGGGCACCAAGAGAGTTGGAAATCCAACACTGGCTATGATATAAAAGAAACTGAAAGAAAACAATGTCGGTTTAAGTTTGACCACCGTACCTTTTTGAGTTCATCTAATGTATCTAAAAGGCTTTCCTTAAGAATTTTCTTAATCAAGCAGGAGTAAAGAAATCACAATCTGTCAACAGGAGTCCCCACATCCTTCACCGTTGGCCATTCACAAGCAATAAATGCCTCTGGGTTTGGAGCGAATATTGCCGGAGAAATCTGAAAGCGGTCGTAAATGCCATGCACTGAGATGAGCATATAGCTGAGAGAAAAATGCAGGATTTTGTCAATTCCGTCTCTGGGCAATTCATCTGTGCCGCTCTCCTTGAAGATGATGGATGCCTGCTGAGTCACTGCCATGGGCCAATCTCTGCCCTGCTCAGTACATTAAAGCAGAAAATATTGCTGAGTTTGACCCGCTGCCCACCATAGGTCCACGGAAAGCTGATTTATTAAGAAGGGAATACTCTCAGACAGGGCGAATCAATTTCATAGATATAGATTAAAATAGGATGGCAGAGAGAGTGATGGTGAATTGAGAATGCTGCATTTCTTAAAAATATATCTCGAGGAATGAGAAGCCGACGCATCATATATACGGCTCTAACTAGGCCGAAGAAATCACTGAATCAATCACAATGCAAAGCGTGGTGTAATTCAGCTGCATAAACAGGACCAAGGATTTATCATGAGATATAAGCGCAGAGGCAGAGAGATGAAGGGATGCAAGGCAGGTTTGGTTCAGCCTGGGCCAAGTGGGCCAAAACGTGAGCTCTCTCCCCTCTCATTCTCCTTTCTCTTTGGTATGACACGAAGGTCGTCGCGGGCTGTGAAGTGGACAGAGCTGTCAGTGGAGAGAGGAGCTGAGAGGGCAGCGCAGGGAGATGGGCAGGCAGGGGGGGGGGGTTCAAATAAGCCTGGGGTATTTAAGATGGAGCCACAAAGTTGAAAACGTCTTGTAAAGGGAGTGAAAGGCAGCCCTTAGACCTGAGACACCAGGAGGGAGGGAGGGAGGGAGGGATGGGTGGGCAGCCTGGAAAAGGTAATATGTGCTTTGGAGGTTGGAAATAGCTTCTAGTCACCACCTCATTGACTTTGTAACCATTTGTGAAAATTACAAAGGCTCTAAACTGGCACAATTATGTACTGTAGAGATGAAAACAAGGGTGGGAAGGAACATTACATTCCTGAGTTACATTCCTCAAGGGCAGCAGAGTAATGGCATCTCTGGGCCAGGAAATATTATGAATAAGTACGACCAAAGAGGAGCATAACACATTAGGTCACTGTCTTTAAGTCTTCTTAAACCACTTCAGGGACCTTTGGTGAGGAATAAGGAGAAAAGTACTTCTAGCTTGTGGTCGGAAAAGAAACCTACTTCCACTTTCCAAGCCTGACTCGCATGTAGAAGTCATTTTGGAGCAGACCAAAACAGCACAAAATGACTTCTGATTGCTGGGAGTGATTAAGTCTTGCGAGGTAGCGCAGACCGCTGATAGAAATCATCTTTGCCTTTTTTTAAATTCCTTATCTGTCTCTCGGCCTGCGACTGCCTCCGTAACTATATCGCGTCCTTATCTTTCTATTATCTTGTCAAAAGCTTTGCACGGCGAGTGCATCAAAATAAACGTCCGTCAGCGTCGCTGATGTATGATAAAGAACAATACCAAATGTTCTGTAAAGGAAAATTCATAACAGACTGTGTAAGCTGACAATGAAGGACACAGGCTGTAAAGGGCCCACAGCTCTGAAACTTCAGCAAGTTCAGCTCCAAGTCTGTGGGGTCCGCCGGGTGCCAGCCGGGGCAGAAACATATTAATATTTCATTTGAGGCTAAGTCTCACTCCGAACATTACGGAGAGAGAGGGGAGGCTTGTTGGCCCAGGAGTGTGGTCTCACATTGAATTTTGAAGTCATAAATGGATGTTTCAAAACTGCAGAGCGGGTGGTGCTTTAGAGGTCCTGAGAGGACAATAAATCATTCGGTCACACGTACTGTAGCTACGCCTGTGCCTCTCCGGATCAAAGAGCTCTCTCAGCATCTCTGTACCGCGTACTTGACGGCTCAAGTATGAAGTGTATGAGGAAGAGAGAAAGAACTTCTCTGTTTGAGAAGTTTTATCTATATATTGCATCATACATTTGTGATGCCACTGAGATATCTGTGAGCAGGCTATGTGACGGCTCAGCTTTACTTTACTCTCATCACCCTGGTGTAATAAAATAGTACAACAGTCTATCTCTTAAAAAAACTAATCTGTAAGAATGTAGACAAGTGATATCTATAGCCTAAGTTGAAACTGGAATAGTAGCTCTATAACGTTACTCCCACCGGTGGCTCCATGTTTGACAAAGAACACTGCAAAACTGCCCTCTACAGTGGCCCAGTGTGCAAGAAAATGTGATAAAGTGCACTAATGGGTGCCCTTAAAAAGGAGAACAAGTGATGCAGTGCCCTTTAAGGTGCCCTTCCAGTGGAGAAAACATGATAAAGTGCCTTCTACAGTGGCTACCTTTGCACAAAAACGTGATAAAGACACCCTTCCAGTGGAGAAATGGCCCTCTAGGGTGTCCTCCCAGTTGGGAAAACATGACAAAGTGCCCTCTAGGGTGCTCACCCAGTGGGGAAAACATGACAAAGTGCTTTCTACAGTGGCTAAATGTGCAAGAAAATGTGATAAAGACACCCTTCCAGTGGAGAAATAGCCCTCTAGGGTGCCCTCCCAGTGGGAAAAGCATGATAAAGTGCCCTCTAGGGTGCTCACCCAGTGGGGAAAACATGACAAACTGCCCTCTCATATTCCCTTCCAGTAGAGAAAACATGATGCAGCGCCGTATATATATATATATATATATATATATATATATATATATATATATATATATATATATATATATATATATGTGTGTGTGTGTGTGTATACATATATATATATATATATATATATATATATATATATATATATATATATATATATATATATATATATATATATATACATATATATATATAGGCTGTCCTATATGCAGGAATAGTTTCACAATAAATGTATCCCAACTTTCTGCACACTTGTATTATTAGTACTAGTTGTATGCAGCTGGTGCCCTTTTTATTTTTTGCCCTTGCCCCTCAGGCAGAGTCCCCCACTTATTTCCACTAATGAGAAAAATACACCAGTCTTTCCATTGAGAACCCATGCTGACAACTGGTAGCCTGCCATAACTGTGGTTGACAAAGAGAGAAAGAGAGTCCTCTTGTGAGCAGGAATGATACTGGTACTTCACTGGTTTATCTTTGAGAGCAGCTCAGCAGATTCCTCTTCCCTGCTGCTACACACTTTTGTACTCTGGACTAAGTTGGAGCTGCAGTTAGCTGATGTTCACTCTGCGTTAGTGTGACCAAAGCTTGCGAGAGACTGCTCTCTTGTGGTTATATTTTACGATGCAACGTGTCTGAACTTCAACAAGAGAGTAGTGCCAGATACATTTTCATCTTGAGTGGAATCTAGAGCTAAAAGAAGAAAAAAAGAAGAGAAAGAGCTTCATTGTCTGATTTTTTATAAACCTAAACAAACTCTCTTTGATTTCATGACTGAACAAACTGAACGAACAAACTGACCTTAAAGGACAACACAGTTTCATACTGTTTTACCGTGTTTATATTTGGTGGACCCTGCCACCTTTCTAGCTTCAAACAGTGTTCTGGGGACCTTATTTCCCTCTGAGAACAGCTTGTTTATTCAGTTATGGGAAAAAACAATATTTCTGAGTTTGAATTATTACCTCATTAATATTGTATTGTACTTTTCATTAATATCTGAGTTGAAATTTATACTCCCAAAACTACATACTGCCCCTTTAATGTCTTGAGTGATCTTGAGGGAAGTATTGACATTTAAAAATATATATATATATAATTTATTTTCATTATGTGTCTTATGAATGAACAAATATTGTGAAATCTGAAATGAGATATAACGAATACGTGCACAATATTTTACATTTCCATGCAACAATTTGGGGTAAAGATCTTATTTTAAACACAAACATTGATGACAACAGTCAGTAAATCTATTGCAGTATAAGGTGCAACATTTCTGTGCAATGAGGCTTAACAGCACACAGGAGGAAAGTTATATGGGACCAAGTATTTATTTCAACAATCACTTGCTGACTTCACTGACTGCATCCCGCCTGACTCCTTGGCTAACTTGCAGATGTAGGAGGAGTTGTCCCTTTGACCTTTGGCTCTCCTTCACCTGCAGCTGACTGGTGGTCCACCTGTCCCAAGGCCTCCTCCATCTCCACAGTCACCAGCATGGTCTGCTTTAATACCGCTTGGTATTTCTCATTCATCCGCTTCACTGCAGGTTCGTAGCTGTCGCACTGCACTTTAAGCTTCCTCATCTCCTCGATGAGCCTGTTTCTCTCCTGGACAACACGTTTATGCTGCATCCTGTGGAAGTCTCTGGCTTTCTGGACCCTCGCCAGTGTCTCGGCTGAAGTTGAGGCTGCCAGCCTGAGATCCTCCCGCTCCCGCCGAGCGTTTTTCAGCTCTCTGTCCAGGAGCTGGATTTCGGTGTACACGTCCGGGACCACACCGACCCGTTCTGCATCCACCAGCCCTTTCTGCACCACCTCGGTCCACTCAGTCTGAAAGCAATCAAGTGTTTCTGTCATGCCCATTTGGGGGAGAAAGCTGCGTAAGAAGTCATCCACGGCCTCAGGGCGGTGTGCTGCGTTGGCTCGGGGAGCATTGCTGTGCTTTGCCCGGCTCTGGATAGCTCTCACCGTTGCCTCCAAATCTTCTTCCCCTTCCGTCAAACTCCAGTCATCTCCAAGAGAAACTTCTTCATACTTAAAGTCATCATCACTCTCGTCCTTTTCTAGTTTTCTATCAGCAGCGCTCATGGTTTCATCTACTTCGAGGGGGAGTTTGATGTCGCTTGATGTTGCTATGACGACGATACGTCCGTTCAACGCGAGATTTCACGAGTTCACGTTCACCCAGTTCCATCAGTCACCAAGCTGTCATGGCGGACTACCGAGAGGCGCCCTTGGCCACTCGGCCAAAAACACTGGACCCAAATGAGTATTTCAATGTCTCGAAGGAGTACCGACGTGCCGAAGAGGAAAGGGCAGCAATCCGAGTGAATCTCAAGAAGCAGTATCAGATGCAGCTCAACAACCCGCACAGAAAAGAGCTCATTGTAAGTGGCTAACTGCTAGCTAGCAATGTCACCCTTGAAAATGGCTCAGCCTGCTTGCTAACGCTAACAGCTAGCATGCCAGGGCACATAAGTCACACGAACCCAATTTTACTGAAGTATAAAAATACAATATAAAAGGTCGCATATTTATGTGCATGTGTGTTCAAGCGGGGCTGGGTGGCATTAATGTTTTAAGGACGGTTTTATCTTTGACATATGGATAGTGTGTAGCATTAGCTTGCTAACTCGAGAGGAAGGTTGGTTGCTGGTGTTGATGTTTGAGCAAAGTACTGTCAGAGCGATTGGGACGCTTTCAGACAGATATAATTGCCTTGTTCCTACTTTTAGTATGACGACATGGAGCCCAGTTCAATATTTTGTCTTCAAAAACGTATGTTCTGAGAGGATTTTCATAAGGTCCATGAATGTAAGAAGTGCTACATTGTAGTTGTTGTTGAGTCTGAGTAAATGCACCCAAATGACATGACTGCTTTATACAAAATGAAATATAATGTGAGATATTTGTTACATACTTGTCCCTTTCATCCCAGCAACTAAACTAATACCACTCATAATTGATATCCACATGGTCAGAATAGAGTATGCCTCATGTAACACCAACACACAGTTGGTTTTCTCCTTGTCTGAAACTTCTAAACTTGACACACTTAATACTAATCTGTGTACTTAAACTGGCCATAGACAGGTTTTTTGCTTAATATATCATTATGAAGTGAATGTTGATTGCACAATGCATCATCTGTAATATAACAACACCATCAGCGGTATAAATCTTGCTTTCAAGATATTTTGTTCTGGGCATGAGTCTTCCAGGAAAATGAAGACTGGTTAGGAGCATGGCATGATTTTTCTCTGCTTTCAAGTCTCCGTTGTAGACTAAATGAATGGGTAAACTCACGTTTCATCCTTTGTTGTTGGTAGTTGTGACTCTGAGTGAAAACAGAAAGTGATCCGGTTGTCTTTGTGACAGTGGTGCCAACAATAATACTTGAAAACACTAGAGGTGAAAAGTTGTGTTTGCACAATAAGTTACTTAATATTGTGTGTTTGTTTTGCGTTTTGTAGTTCTGCTACTGCTTCTTATGTCTATTCTGTGCACACTGGCCTTTTTGACGACAAACGTCTTGACTTGTCATAGTGAGAAAAGCACAGGTGTTACATTAACAATAGCATTGTTTTATTCAAGTATCCCAGTAAGTCATGACGGTAAGCAAAAATGCACGATACCAGGACCCTGTAACCAAAGAAGCTGATGTCGTTGTTTCATTTTCTATTGTCACGTGGCAAAGTGTACTCTGTATCCTTTCCTGAGGTTTCTCGCTTTTATCCCTACTAATAATTTTTTTCACCTAATAAATATACTTGACATGACAACACACTATTTCCTTTGTGCTCTTCATGTCTGTGTTGTAGCAATATGATGTACATAATTGTGTGATTTTTTTTCCGGCTGCAAAGATTCAGTTTATAGAAGGCGAAATCAAAATGTAATGGCATACTTCTGTCTTTACAGGAAGACCCTGCCCTGACACGCTGGGTGCACGCACGTGCCAACCCCTACTTATACTTCAAGCCCACATTCAAGACATCGCTGCTGGGTCTGCTGTTCGGAGTTGTGCCCCTCTTTGGCCTCTATTTCATCTTCAAGACAGACAGGGTATGAGACAAGACGACCTGACCTTTCTTTGCTTGATTATTAGAGTGTTAATAAATACAGACTTGTGGCTCCAAAAGAAGAAAGTTCAATAACTACACCATCTGTTATCTATGTACTGTAGATACATCAGATAATGTTTATATTTGTACAGAAATAACCCTAACCCAAAAATACATCAAGCATGGGCACATCTGTTGATCAGAGTTCAGCCCGGTGACCTTCTTTATTCTTTACAGAGCAAGACTGACAGAAAAGAATCAAAACAGTTACAAAACAACTACAACAGACAAAAAAACAAGAATATATGCTGCACATATTGCTGCAGGTTAAAGTCCGTTGCCTCAATGAGTACCGTTGTGTTGCAGGTGTCCGAGTTGTATTCCCAATCCCTCCTGTTGACTTCTTTTATTGCATCTATTTGCTGTTTTATTGCCAAACTTGTGGTCAAAACATCAATGATTTTACTTGATATAAACACAGTATTGGCTTAAGAACACATGGGGTACTTTCACTCATGTTACAGCTCTAATATGTGTTTTATTAGCTACTCCAGTACAATTACGTTGCCATTTCAAAGAATATTTTTGCATAAAATAGTCCTGAAATGTGACACTTGGTCATGAATGGCATCGTAGATATCTGAAAAGCTATTTACGAAGATTGGGAGTCATTATTCCCTTGTATGTAGGTGTGCAGTTGATCTGGTTGTCCTTTTTTGTCACAGTTCCATTCGCATTAGAAATGAATGCGTCACTTGAAATGCTGCCTGCTTTCATTTTCCTCCCCATTGTCATGGAGATTCGCCCTCTAAATCCTCACCAACAGAAAAATCCAGAGAGAATTTGGTGCAATTGTCGCACTGCTGGGCTATCATGTTTGTCTCCCTCTCCACACCGGGAGGAAAAAAACTGCTTGAAAATCATAAAACACTCACTCATAAAGCATGCAGTTGAGAAAATGTGCTGAAGGTCAAGAGGGTGACAGTGATGTGACTTTGTTGCCATGGAACCTGTACTAACCCGTCATCTGTTTGTCGTCTGTTTTACAGGATAGGAAGGAGGCGCAGATCAAGGCTGGAACCCTCGAGCGCAAATTCAGTCTGTCGTCGTGAGCTCGGATGTACAAAAATCCATTATGTTCTAGTGATGCTAGTTCGTGTAATTATTATTATCCAAATAAAATGATATTGTCAAAAACAGTCGTGGTTTTGATTGATGAGGTGGAAGTGTGAATGATGGTAAAACAACCTGTTGTCAGTGTGTGCACAGTTCACATTCGGGCTGAAACTGATTATTTTCATTACTGTTTAACTTGGCGATTATTTTCATGTTTACTTGTTCAGTCTATGAAATGTCAAACATTTGTCAAAATGCTCATCAGAGTTCACTAGAACCCAAAGTGATGTCTTCTAATTGCTTCTTTTGTCCAACTAACAGCCGAAAAACCCAAAGACTCTTCATTTAGTATCAAAACACACAAAGAAAAGCAGCTTTACATTTAAGAAGCTGGAGCCAGCAAATGTTTGACATGTTTGATTGAAAAGTGACTGAAATTAATAATCAATTATTAAAATAGTTGGCAATTTTCTTTTGATTGACTGATGAATGCAGCTCTATTTAACATGTCCACAGACCAGGCTACTGCTGCTCAAACTAGAATTAAAGTGGCATATTAAAGGGGCTCTGGATGATCTGTGTTGTGCTGGAAGCCGGTCGTTTGTTTAAGTTAGCGGTCTCCATTTCTAAACTAAGGTTAAATAATGTTGGTCTGTTAGCGGTCGAAAACATGCTGAAAGTCACGGACACTCGCAGAAAGTCCTCCACAGAGAAATCCACAGTCCAGCAACATTAAACAATTCTTTCACAGGCAGAGACAGGGAACGTCTCGTTTTTCATATCACGTTACAATCTGCTCACGTATGGACAATACAATGACACTGACATTTGTTCTAATGGAATATCAGTCTGAAGTTTGCTAACATTAACTGCTATAAGCTACTGGTCATAACAGTATGTACAGAAACCATATATGTTGCCTGGATGTGATTTTTTTATTTTTAACACAACACAAAGAAAGAAAGCCACAGACATTGGATTGATGGATTGATGGACTGATGGTAGTGACATTTAATAGAGTGAAATTACAATGTTTTATCTTTATCTGTTTCGTACTGTTTTACTACTGTTTGCTGGGCTTCCAGTTGGGATTGAAGTGGCTGCGGAGAGATTCCCAGCACTTGTAGTAGGTCTTGTCAAGTCTCTGGCATGTTTGTAGACCCCACTTGGTCACTGCCATACTGAAGGATGACTCAAACATGAAGGCCTGAAGGAAAAGAAAGGCATGTCACAGATATAATCAGCTATGGCATTGACATGGTTTCCTGAAATCATTTTTTTTTTTTTTACCATGGTACCCTCAGCCACTCTCTCAGGCTTGAGCTCAGCATTGCTGTTCTTCTCGAAGCAGTCGCCGTCCGGGCCGTGTGGGGTCATAATGCTGTGGAGACTGGCCCCTCCAGGCTGGAAGCCCTCCTCTTTGGCTTCGTAGTGGCCGTGGATCAGACCCATGAATTCACTCATGCAGTTACCTAAAGAGACAAGCAGGTGGAGCTGTAACACAGCACTGTAATGGGTGCAGTTGTACTCAGTAGCACTAGATGGCCTTATAGGTCTGTGGTGAAAACAGACAAAAGGTGCTGTGCTGCTTCCTCAGTTGAAAGGAGTCATACAGCAGGTGAATTGTTATCACCCACTGTCTTGACACTGGTTGGGGTAAATGGACATGTCAGCTTCTGGCTGGCCTGTTTCACTCCATGATAGACTAAAACTAACCTCACTAGACGGAATTTGACAAATTAGGATCAAAATTCAGCCTTGTCTTAACCAAGCCCTCAAAAAATCATTGTTTCTGCCTTTAAGGTCTTCTCATCTCGCAAAATGTGAACAAACCATGTGAGAGGAAGGCATGTACGTGTTTGTATTATGGTCTTACGATGATAGTACGGAGGACGGAAGGTGTGGTCAGCAACACCCCACCGAGGGGGGAAGATGACAAAGTCAGCGATGGCCACACCTGGTCGTGTGGATTTGGCAGTCAGCACAGTAAAGATAGACGGATCCTAAAGACAGATCAGACATTAAGATTACATGACTAAAGGCTGAGAGTTGGAGTTAATTCACTTAAAGGTGCACTACGTAGAAGAAAAAGATTGTTTTTTTGCCTAAACAAACTAAATTAACAAACTCTTTGTTTTCATGTCTGAATAAACTGAATAAACAAACTGACCTCAAAGGACAACACAGTTTCATACCGTGTTACTTTGTTTATATTTGGCGGACCCTGCCACCTCTCTAGCTTCAAACAGTGTTCTGGGGACCTTATTTACCTCTGAGAACAGCTTGTTTATTCAGTTATGGAGAAGAGTTTGTATTATGACCTTATAATTATTATAAATATGAAAATTATGACTTCTTCTCCAATACCACACCATGCCCCTTTGAAAGCAGAAAAGCAAAAACAAATTAATTAATTATCGAAAAGTACTGTATTATACTAGAATGCGTTCGTGTCCTTCAACTCTCACCGCATGGTCGAAAGCCACACAGTTGATAACCATGAAGTTCTTCAGGTTGTATTTGTACGGTGTGTAGTTCCCATGCCAAGCCACCACATTGAACGGAGAGAAATCCTGCGTACAGAGCACAGAGCGAAACAAATGAGCCGAGTCTACCCCAGCGGCAAACACAAAAGACTTTAAATTGAGCTTTTCACAGGGAAAAAGGAATAATGAATAATGTCTTTGTAATCTTAAATTCCCAGAGAGAGTACTTCTTGACATAAAGAGAGAAAAAAACTGGTCGTAATGAAAAGGGTTGATTGTGAAGGAGGGTGTGCTTCTTTCATTCTTTCGCCTTCTTTCATTCCCCCTGTTCTTTGTGAAACGAGGCTCCAGGTATTATGGGGTAATTGGCTTCACAATCAAACTTTCCCAAACTTTGAGCATTTTGACGCTCGCGGCGGCGCAGTTATCGGGGGGGGTAGGGGGAGCGGTGGTAACAGTGGGTGCAGAGATATTTCTTTATCTTGATTGTTAAAACCACAGCAATTTTATATAGTTTCTCTGTTCTGATAATGTCAGTGCGAAAAAGACATTCAACAGCAGCTCTAAAATCAATATAGTTCATTACAACTCGAGCTGCCTCCTGAGTGACCCGCGTGCTCCTCACACACACGCTCACATACACTTCCAGCTAATACACATCGATAGTTAAACCTCGCAGACACATATGCATACACAAACATGTCTTTAAGTGAATTCACACACATTACATAACTAATAAACACTAAGAAAAAGCCTTCACTACACACACAATTTACAGTGGTTACACTACAAATGGGCCTTTGGGAAACCCAGTGCAGGTAATCTCTTGGACATTCGTCTGTGGTAACTCCACTACATTCGATTAAAATGAAGGGGAAAGTGGTGGAGAGCAAGCGCTTGCACACACATGCACACAAAACACAAACATATTGGCCCAGTCAAGCAAATAATAAGTTAATTTGAGCAATTTCAGCGCTCTGCGGGGGAACAAAACAGCAGGACCAGACGGGAGCAGCAGCATCTTCCCTGAGATGAGGCCCGCGTCCTACCCCCACCCCCCCCACCCTATTTTCTTAGCCCTGTAGCCTCGCCCTCCTGGCTCTGGCAAGGGTGGACACCAGGAAAAAGAGTGTCAGGTGCAGACAGCAGCCTCCACCTCTGACACCCAGCATATAACAGGGGGCGGATATACAAGTAGAGGCAGCGAGAGAGATAGAAAAATGTTTGTTTGGCTACAAAAAAGACACTTTCTTGCCCTTGTGTACTTCCTTCGAAGAATAATAACAGTGTGGTTTGACACGGTTTCCACGGTTACAACCCCCCAACCCCCGCCCCTGACAAACCTCTCCTCCCACCTCCTCCCCATCTCGGTAAAAAACCTCCTGTCAGACATTATGTGTCGATCCAATTATGCGCCCAACAGGACATTTCAGGAGGGGCAGGATCATTCCCTGACTGAAATACGGTGAAATTAATGCTTAACTTGGGAAAGGTTTTTCCTACAAAGCAAAGCTTCACAGGTACACTGTCTGTAACTCCAGAATGTCTTAACTAATTATGAGTGATTAAGACTCATAAGGGAGTCGAGGCGGAAACCTGCTGAATGGATAACAGCCAACGCTTTGATATTAAATCATCAGGGATGGCAATTCAATCGGCAGGAGCAGCTAATGGATCATATGCTTCACTTGGACGGTTTCCTGTTAGGCATTGTTGCGATTCAATGGTGTTAACTGAAGCGAACACATACCTAAATAGGGTAATAGGGCAGGAATGCCATATGTGTGGGCTCCTGTCATACAGTGTCTGTGTACATGTCAGTGTACTGACCCACAGAAAGCTAAATGTAACAAAAAAAACATCACCTGTTGGCAGGCGAAGAGCTTTCCTTGGTACTTGTTGATGACGGTGTAACCTGTGGCTACTTTACGATCCTCGTACCAAGCAACTGGACACAGGAAGTCTCTTGGGTTGGCCAGACCATTGGCTCCTGGGAAACACACGAACATAGTCATACAAACGCACATACTGTGTTTCTGTGCTAGCATTAGCTAATTAGCTCTAAACAAAGAACAGTTGGCGTGAATAGGAATGTCATTACTTTTGTTGTTATTTGGTCATAAACCAATATAGTATTGGACAAATTGGACCTTTTACCTAAAGATGACACATGATGAACAGTTATTGTGGTTCATCCTGAGGGGAACATGAATACTTTGCCAAGTTTCATGACAATCCATCCAATAGTTGTTGAGACACTTAACTAACAACCACAAACGTGAACTTCATGGTGACACTAAAGGAAAAGTCAGGAAATCACTAATGTCATCAAGACTCATCCACTGGGGAAAATGAATGTCTGGCAATCTATTTAAAGAGTAACTCCAACAATTTTACACAATACAGTATGTTTACAGATCTTGAGGAGTATTACTGCATATGTTAAAAAGTAGTATCAAGCCTTTTGTGGCTCCAGAAGAAGCTGCATGTAATCTGATAAATTGCCTCCACTCAGTGGCTAAGTTGCATTGTGCGTAATGTAGGTGCCAGGTTTTGAAAAGCACTCCTATAACACTGTTGGACTCATCACAGAAAGTTTCAAAAGAAATGATCAAAATTGAAACGGCAGAACCAGAGACATCACCGTCTTTATTCCATGTATTCTTCTTCCTATTCAAACCTGTCGCCTACATTACCCACAATGCAAAGTAGCCACTGAGTGACATCACTGGAGGGATTTATTAGATTACATGCAGCTTCCTCTGGAGCCATAAAAGCCTTTATACTACTTTTTTCACATATGCGGTAGTACTCCCTAAGACGTGTGAACACACTTTAATGTGTAAAATTTATAGAGTTACCTTTTAATATCTGGACCAAAATGGTGGATTGACCAACCGACTGATATTTCTATCTGTAGCTTTGCTGCTAGCGTGGCTAAAAATATGACAGACTTGGGGAGAAGGTGAGAACGATTTAAGGCAGTTATAAGAAACAGACATGAAGAGGTTGATGTGCAGATTTCAAGGAGGGATGAGTGCACCTATGGGTCCCAGGTCAGGGAGTTCAAAATGGGCTCCATAGACCTCCAGTATGTAGCCTCTGGTTTCTCCAAACACATCCACACTGAAGCGCATCCCTTGCTGGACAAAACACAAAAATAAATGGCTGTGAAGGGAAATGTAATGCCAGTGCTGTTTTGAATCAATTGTGTGATATGCTTATGGGTTCATGGACTAACACGTGTGTTGAAAATCCTGGCGGTCAGGCTCTCTGTAGCACAGACGTTTTTTCCCTGTCATTTATTTTTAAGGTCACTTTTGTGAAAGTACCAAACTACGTCTTTCTAAATATGGTAAATGGGGTGTGAGGGCAGACACACTGGTAGATTTCTGTGTGAAAACTGGGAAGATGAAAAAGATAGAGCTCACCTGGATGACACAGATCTCGTTCGGCTCGACCATCATTTTCCCAAACTCTGTGGTGATCAAGATCTCGCCCTGCTGGGGGACTAGAGAGACAAACAGAACAAAGAGAAAAGAAAATTTGAGGGAGAATAAGGACTGTGGATTGAGCTATCATTGTTCTTGTGATAGACGACAGTGAAAACATCAACAGCCCTTTTCCTCACCAATCAGAAAGTCTCCATCTGAGTTGTTGAAGCACCTGGAACAAGAAAAAAAAAAAAAACAGAGACAACTTGGAAATGAGCGTCAAAGCGTAACCAAGGATTCTGTAGCTGTTTGATATGTGAAAATGCATCTATTTGTTACATGATGGGACACATTTGCACACAAATACGTACACACCTGTCAACCATGGAGGTGTTGCAGGTGTACATGTGGATGCCTATGCCGTTGCGAGATTTGGTGTCCCCAGCACCGCAGACAGTATGCAGACCCTGCAACATACAAAATCCCAATCAGTGAACTGAGAATCTTTAATGAAAAATAATACGGAAAACAAACGAGTTGAACTCACAGCCACAAAGTCCACCTTCTTCTCTGTAGATTTGGGGATGGTGAATGGCAGCCATCGCAGCTGTGAGAGAAACCTCAGAGTCAGAATCTACATATTCACGATATACAGAGGAGACTTAAAGAATCCATATATATTTTTAACTTATCTCCTTATAATGAGCGATGAGATCCTACATGAACACATAATTCAGAGTGAAGCTACCACTGAATATGATTTGTTTTGAATGTGACTTCAACAAGTGGTCAATTCTTACATATTGCACCAACTGACAACAACTTTTCAGGGGCTCTAACAAGATTCCCAGTTTCTCTACCCGAAGCGAAGATGAAATGAGCGCTTCCTGTTGAGCCTTTATATACCTGGTTCGGGTCAGGCTCCACTTCGTTCCAGTTCTCTGTTAGGTTTCCACAGGGCACTGCGCTAAAGGGCTTATGTTTGACAGATGGCAAGATGCGGTAGAACCAGCTGGAGAAGGAAAAAGGTTACGTCAGTCTTTTTGACTCAGCTCCATATGGTCTAATAGTGATAGGTGAGCTGATTTAAATGTCAGAAACAAGTGAATACCTCCTCTTATTGGCTGGCCGCGGGCAGGTGAAGGCAGAGCCGGAGAGCTGCTCAGCATAGAGGCCATAGGGACAGACTTGAGGGTTGTTCTGTAGAGACATAGTACAGAGTACAGATATAATACTGGATGTTAAAGAGTCAATATTAAGAATTTTCACAGATATTGATGAACTAACCATTACCTAATGATTCATTAATATATTCGCTCCCAGTCTGTTATCATATAGTACTCAAAATCACACTTATTGAGGAATTACTCAACGATTCATTAACTACTAAGTCATTCCTGATTCATTCCTTATTCGCTCCTCAGTAACTACTCACATTTTTGTGTACCTTATTGTAAAGTGTTACCCAAGGAAAACAGAATCAGTGAATATATTATAGTATGAATGAATGCTAAAATGATCCCAGTGTGTGTTTTTGTGTGTTACCTGTCCCTCAGGTAGAGCTCCAGGACAGCGAGGGTCCTCAGAAGAGAGCTCATTCCCAAAACCGCTCAGGTACTGAGGGAGAAAGAGACATCCAGCACTCAAGTTGAGCCAAGTTAAAGTAAAAAATAAATGAAAGCACATGTAAACACCACGCGGCTTCATTGTAATGCAGGATAAATGTGTTCATGCTGGTTATAATTAAATTTGAAGGCTTGTCATTAAGGCTTGTCTTTTTGTTAATTGTTGTCATATTGATTCACATTAGATCTATGATAAAACAAACTGCTGTTGTGCCAAATTTCCCCCCCTCGCAGGCATCCATTACTTTTGTGTTATTGCGTTGCAGACTAATTGCGCACAGTACGTTTTGGTCAATATTTCAATTATGATGGCATTATTATTCTACTATCCGTCTACACTGGCGCTGATCACCGGCAGCCATGTCTGCATAGACAAACACAAACTTGACACGATGTGAAGAAATGTTGCTGAGTCACTGTTGGTCTGCAAAAAAGCGCGCTCACAGGCATGGATGGGTTCCATATGTGCGCGTTCATGCGCCTCAGTGCGTTTTTGAGGCTCCAGTTTTATGCCTCACGAAGAGTTGTTATGTAAAGTCGGATTTAATTCAATTTAATGAGACGTTTTTAGTGTCAGAGCAGCAAAGACACTTGGAACAAAGTTGAAAACGCACGAGCTGTCAGTCAAAATAAGTCATTAAGTCACGTTCATTCTTAAAATTCTGCTGGGTGAAGCTTTTGCCAAAGAGCTGACTAATCTTCCCTTGTCCCTAATGCTTTAGGTTATAGATATATGGATATTTCAGATGATAAACTCCAGTGAAATAATGTAATATCCACTGGGATTAATGGTTTGGAGGTTGGGAACTAACTTTCAATGTTTGCTGGAAAATACACGAATGTAAAATGTTTTTTAAAAATATATATCGCAATGACGATTTTCCACTTAAATATTGTTGATTGGTGAAGCTGTAGAAACTTCTCAGACCGCATCTGGGCAGCTGCTGAATGCAGCGCTCTGATTGGTCGCGGGCAACGCCTCCTATCAGTCAGCCTGTCTGCTTGTGTTAGAGTTAATGATGACTCCATGCACCTTTTAACTTCGCGTATTTCTGCTCCAAGATGTAAATGATCTATTCCTGCACTTTGCTCTTTATTTTTTCGTCCATGCAAACTTTCACCAAGTTACACTTATCTGACACTTTTAAGGCTTGGCAGAAACGCAGATCATAACAACCAGGGAATGAACATTTCTAACAATATAGTGTTGGATAAAGTAAACGCTTACCTTGAGTCCAGCCATCGTGCTGTCAGTTAAAGCTGTTCAAAGCGTTTCAGTGGTTACAAATTAACTTGCAGCTGTCCGGACTCTTTACGCATTGTCCTCGACCAAAATCCACTGCAGGGCGCATGCATGCCGCTTTATGAACTGGGAGGAAAAAAGGGGGTTGGATTTATTCTCTTTCTCAATCTGGTTTTAATTAGGCCTTGACTTCGTGACGCAACAGTACCAGGGTCTCATGCAAAGTGGAGAGGATGGGTCAGGTGGCCAAAATGTGCGCAAACAAGGAAAAGTCGCTGCCAAGACAAACAAGAACTAAGTCTAAAAGCTTTGAGAGCAACACACAGGTAACAACCAGGGCATATTTCATACAGTTAACTAGTGAAGGACAGGCTGTGACTCAGGTTATGGTTTCTATGGTGACAGACAGCTGTAATGCTGACATGAACTTTTAGCCAAATGCTGATGAAGGGATGCTTGAGTATCATTAACCAACTATAATAGAAATCAGATCTGTAAGTTAAAACGAAGTTAAGAAAAATAGCAGCTTATAAACGATGGTGTAACAGACAGCATTAGTCTGTTATAGTCACTTTAATCTTGTTCAAATGGCTGTGACCTCATATAGACCTGCTTGTGTAAACAATGGTGTCGTGCACATCCTCACGTCCTGCAAAAACAAACCTCTAGACAAAAAAAAGTAAAAAGTAGAGTCTGCAATATACGCTCCAAAAATTAGTGGAGTACTTCTTCTGTGGACCAGTGGTGGATGAAGCACTGCATTCAGAATGTTACTTCAGTATTAAGCATCATCAGCAAAATGTACTTGGAGTATCAAAAGTAAAAGTACTAATTCTGCAGAAAAATGGTTCCTGATAGTGTTTTACAACTCTATCGGGTGCTTTTATTAAAGCAATATTATGTAGAAATTGACATTTTGTGTGATTTGGCACTTAATCTTTAAGTTTATCAGAAAAAATCCAATTCACAATCAACAACTTTGGAGATGCATGTTTTTGTTGAACAGGAAAGGTATGAAAAAGATGTAATCTGAAAATTAACAAGTAAATAAGGCTGTTAGTGCTGTGGAGTAAAAGGTATAATATTTACCTCTGCTATGTATAAAACTGCATAAAATGGAAATACTAAAGCAAAGTGGAAGTACCTTGAATTAATACGTAACTATAGCACTTAAGTAAATGTACTTTGTTACTTTTCCCCACTGCTGAAAGCAAAGTGAAATGTTTCCACTGCCGTGGAGGCGAACATGCCACGTGACTGAGCGCCGGGGCCACCGTCTCTCTACATTTACTGCTCCACTGGTTCATCAAGTTGCCCTTAATTTTATCATGTTTAACTCACGCTGAGTTACTGTTTTATTTAAAGTGAGTTATCATTCCTGTACAGCTGCATAATTAATTGACTTCTGTTAAAACCGGCATAATACAGCAGATAACCTCTGCATGCTGCAGCGAGCAATTCATTCTCGACATGAACAACAGCAAAAGGCCTCGGAAAGGCCTATACATTACTTTACGCAAAATTTATTCAGTTCATTTCTTGAAATAGATGGTCAAACGAGGGGTACCTAATGTCCCCCGTGCAGCATGTATCAAAAAGAATCAATTTCGCCTCTCTCATCCTTGCCTCGCTTCCCCTCTTGTCTATTTCTTTTCTTTTTGGGAGGTGTTGGGGAAGGGTAAATGATGGCAATTCTCATAGCGAGGCGCAAATAAACTCGCCGCGGCAGAAGTAACTGTTCTCCGGCGAGGCGTGCAGTCAGGCCCGGGCCCCCCGCTGGCAGCCAGTCAGGGTGCTGTGCCAAAGACGAGAAAGCCCAATGGCAGGAAAATATCACGTCCCAGTCTCCGGAAATTGATCTGCTCCTTGCATGGAGAAAGAAAATGAGCGATTTTAATTTCATCCCCGAGTCTGATGATAGAATTCTAGAGTATTTGGGTCCAATCCGGATGGTGCCTGTGTGTTTTAAGAGAGGCAGGAATAGCTGGAGACGGGGGAGAGGAGACTGTTGTTGCCTACTGACAGTTATATCTATGCATGCGTAAGTGGGCCATAAATGCTTTGTTATTAGATGCCTGCTGAAGTCAATGGCTTGATGGTAAATGGTACACTCACCTGGCACAGTCTCTCCCCATATGCATAAACAAGCAATCTCTCTCTCTCTCTCTCTCTCTCTCTCTCTCACTCTCTCACACACACACAGAGACACACACAGACACACACACACACGCACAGTTACAAGCTTATTCCATGATGTGATGACATCTTTAGCCTTTCATAACAGATGCAAGTGCCCAAACTTTCATACCTACAATGCATGTGCTTTTAACCCCTTCTTCTATACTCCGTCTGGCGTTCTTTAAAGGGTCACTTCACCTAAAACACACAAACAAATACGTACAGCCTGTCTTCATCAGAAAAAATACCATACAAAATTATAGCAGCTTATTATGACCCATATTTACGTTGTTAGGCAGCGACCTGTGACCTGTGAGTTTTGTTGTCTAAACCTAACCAAGTAGTTTTGTTGCCTAAAACTAACATAGGTACACTTGCAACGGAAGTAGTAACGCAGTGATTTTAACCCAGACCACAATGTTTTCCTAAACCTAACCAAGTAGTTGTTGCCTAAACGCTAGCAAGTAGTTTTGTTGCCTCAACCTAACTAAGTAGTTTTGTTGCCTCAACCTAACCAAGTAGTTTTGTTGCCTAAACGTTAGCAAGTAGTTTTGTTGCCTCAACCTAAACAAACTGCAAGCGTATGACGAAGGCGTTGTTTTGGGAACGGTGATATGCATAATTTTGGGAGCAATCAACCTTGTTTAGGTATGAGGATGTGTTGAATACAAACATCATATCCCGCCATCTCTTTGTGCATCTAGCCATGCACAGTGTCAGATCTTCGCTTTTAAGATTTCTGCCACCAATTTTGTAAGTACTGCTCAGACCATCAATAAAACTCTTTAAGTGTTCAATGTTTCTTTCTGCATTGCTGTATGCTATTATGGTTTATCCACAAAAACATATTTTACCTCATGGTGTTATATGTGTGAATTGACCCTTTGAAGGCCCTGCAGACTCGCACAGGTGCTGTTAGTTATTATGGGTGATTAGACACCCTTTCAGGTTAAAGATGGAGGAAACTGTGCTGGTTATTGTGTAAGGTCACCAAACTCAATACATTAACAAGAATTATAAAGCTGTAATTTGTTGCGCCCAACAGGTGGGAAATGTCAGTCAAACACAGTCTATACATGCCTACACAGTCCTGACAAAAGGTCTCACTGGGAAAAAGAATCCCCTGTGTCGGTTTACCATCAGTGTGCAGGGCCTTTAACATGACCAACACAATGGTATTATATCTAAGTCAGAATTGAGGCTTCCGGCATGCTTTGTAGCAATTGAATACCTTATATAATGTAGACTTCACAATATGTATCATTATACGGCTCACCATTAATTCAAGGACTTTCAAACAATGGTCAAACCTTCAAAGAAAAATATAAAAAATGCTTCTACTGGAGCCAATTTGTCATATTTATAACATTCATACTGGTAGTTGTATATAGATCAAGTGTACTTTTGATTAAATTAATCAGGCAGTAGCAAGTAGCATCAACTAATTAGTGTGTGCTTACACACTTTCCTGCTCTTGTTTCTCTGCAGTAATGAGATTCTTTTCGTCTTCTCTTTATTCTTCTTTGAGCCGGGGGAAAATAAGCAGTCAGATACACTCGTTTAGACACAAAGCAAAGCAAAACAGAGCATTATACAGTGTAGATAGGTGTGAATCTACACAAAAAAGGGAAAATTGAGTCTTTTGTTAGCCTGCTGATATCACACAAAATTTGACCATTCAGTCACTGCAAACCACATCAGCAATTTAAAAAATGGCATAGTAATGCGATTTATTCTATTCATTATTCTACTGGAGTTGCTGCAACTACGACAATTTGCTCATTATAGGAGGAAAAAAAACATTGAAACTTAACTTTGTGAAGGACGTACGTGCATATGACACCTGCATTGTAGTCACCTGGCCTCGTCTTGTGTATCACTGGTGGGTAACTGCTGTATTTGGATGTCACATCTAACAAGAAATAGCTCAGATTCTTGTATTTTGTAATTACAGCCCTGTTACACACTATTGCAGCTTAATGTTAAATGACTCCTGACATGAGCCATCCAGTAACACACACACACACACACACACACACACACACACACACACACACACACACACACACACACACACACACACACACACACACACACATTTGACAGCTCCATTTAACGCTGATTAGATTTGCAAGGACATGTAGTATACCCTCTCTGTCTCTCCCTGAGTAGGTTGAGTATCTCCTGAATCCTATCTATCGCGCTAATGTTATGCAAATGGTTTAATATGAAGATAAAAGACTGTTGCAGCGTGTGGCGCTCTCCTGGTTCACAGCCTCGTGTTTCCAGGACGATAGCTCTAACGAGGAGGGCACTATTTGGGAGTCATTAAATGATGGCCTTCCTGACATGCACCCGCTCACCACCACCGCCACCCGCCCCGCGTTGGCCATTAAAGCGGCTCACACCCACACCAAGACACACACTACAGACGCCTTTTAGCGCCAGCTACCAGTTTCTTACACATCACAGTGTCACAGAATAGAAAATTACACTCTCCTCCCACAGAGAAAATTGCTTTGGAATTGCTTGGTTATAAAGATGTGCTTTAAAGAGAGGGGGGTGCATGCAATAAAAAAAGGACACACACAAACACAATTACTTAAGCACTCTAAGGACAATTCTTACAAGTTAATCAGAGGATTTACCAATTATTGATGTCAAAAGGATTTTGTTGTGTATCTGTTTGTGGCCTATGTTTATGTACTGCATGCGTTTGTCTTTGCATTCTGGGTATTTAATACGCATTTCCCTCTGTTGACGTGTATATGCTGAATTAGGGCAGAGCATATAATGTACACATGAATAGCAACGTTGCTTTCCACAGAGCCAGCCGCAGATGAGCTATTAAGCAAAACAAGACATGGAAATAGCCACAAACTGTGGCCAATGTAAGAAAAACATAATGTGATGCACCATGGCAGAGACACAAGTGGAGAACTGAAGACAGCAAGGTGAAAGGTGTATGAGCGTCAAGAGACAAGAGAGGCGTGATGGAGATGAAAGGGAGAAAATACAAAGTGGAAAATAGTAGAGAAGACAGAAAGAAGGAGAGAAAAGATACAAGATGGTGCAGCGGAGATAAGTCAGAGTGGACACGGAAGGAGACGAGTGCAAGAATAAAGGCCTTAACACACCAGGAAAGTGATGAATAAAGGAAACAAAATTCAAAATACTGGCCACCTGCAGCGATGCAAAGTTGCGACAGGTGACAATACCTGAAATATGATATTGGAGTACTCATATAGAGCCCACGTGTGCTCCGTTTCTTATGTTAATTTGGATAGTGCAATGCCCAACTCAAATACTACAGAGTGCCTCCTGTATCATTTAAATTACATTATTGTTAGCTAGCTAGCTCATGTTAGCCAAACCTGCAATGACATTGTTGCCATGCTAACAACTCTACTACATCCCAAAAGTGAATTACATAAGCTTCTCACTGTCCTGAAAGCCCAGTTGTTTGGCAGGGCCCCCCACACATTGTCCTTAAATTCGATGTCTTCATAATGTTGGTTCTTTATAATACAGGGTGATGAGAAACACAATAAACTGGTCTGCTGTTGTCATTAGGAGTTGAGACATGAGGTCCATTCCAGACAAAGACACACATGCACGTCAGCTGTTATATCGCTCTCCTCAAGCCACCAGACTCCATTGACAAAAACAACAATTTTACCTCACAGATCATTTTTAAAACACACATCATTTTCAACAACTTTTCAACGGGATTAAAAGGTGGATTTATCTCCACTCTCGCTTCTCAACCTGTCTGTAGCAGCGAATCACGGAGGTGCAGTCCACGTTGAATGCTGACTGAAGGAGAAATGTAGTAAACTTCACAAATGTACAGAGAGGAGATGGAAAAAGAAGAGAGACTGGAGGGAAATGACAGAAAGAACCAGGGTCTCGGTGAGTGCTGAGATGAGTCAGAGGCTGAATTGAAGACAAACAAACCCTCTATCTTTATGTTTATGGCTACTGTACAAAAAACATTTTGCCTCAAAGATCATCAAAGGGCCTGCTGCAATTATTTTTTGTGTTATTTTTAGGTATTATGTAGGTTTATAGCAACGATTTTGAGGTTGAGATATTTGGCCTAATAAGGCATAAGATACAGTATTACAACCTTTATATAAGCTGGCTTGCTTGAGAATTTATAAGCATTTCTTCTCAATTTAGCAGCTCTCTTCCTTTGTAGGACATCGTAGTTCACTCCATTTCCTTGGTAAGTACTAAAATGATATCAGCTAATCTGACTGATAAAATTGTGGTAAAATTGTTGTCAATAATGCATCATTGTACATAATGATGAGCAGTCTTAGTTGGAAATGGTGATGTTAACCTTGGGTCACTGCGTTGGTAAGGTATCACACCATGTAAGCATCCACAAGCCATTTTAAAATAACAAATGAGTTGTCAATAAAATATGCATGGGTCTGTGTCTCTGTATGCACCTCTACAGATGAGCTACGTAGCAGCATGCTGAAGTTAACATAACAAAACGCCCTGTGAGCAGGTAAGGAGACATATTGAGCCACAAATGTCCACCTCTTAGATATTCTGTCTCACTGTCTCTGGACCCGACCAGGCAACACACCAGACACCTCATCACAAATAGAATTAGCACCCCGGACAGAACCAAAATGACAGTGGCTGGATGTTTGGCAGGAAGCGTAATGGCATTGGGGTGCTGGTGGTGTTTTCCTTGTAGGAGAACCAAAGGGCAGGAGTGTGTATCAGTCCAAACACTTAGTGTGGTGCCAGTTATGCTATTCAGCCCTCCCTCTGGAGTGTGTGGACAGGTAGTGAGGATGCCTCCTCTAAATCTGTAGTTTAGCTAGGTAGTTTTGAGGGTTGGTCAGAGATGTGAAGAGGAAAACTTGAGGTGAATGGTCTTTGGACAAGGAATGAGTGTGTTCAACCCCGGAGAACGAGGAGGGTGTGTTTATATCTGTGTGGTTTTCTTGTCCAAGTGTGTGTTTGACTGGGGCAAGTGTGCGACTGATGTTATATCAATCTGGGAATGATTGCGTGTGAGTATCGGTGTGTATGTGCACACGCGCGCATCCCTGTCTCTGTGTATGCATGTGTATATGTGTGTCTGTCCCCAGCACCATCATTAGGTCGTAGGCAGTCCCAGTGTTGGGGGTGTAGCTCGGCTGCTCCTGCGGCCTCTCAGGCCAATTTAGGGGGAGAAAAGCACTTCGATCCTGGCCTGCAAGTCTGAGGGTCCCCAGCGGGAGGCAGCGCAGCCCTGCAATCTATATTGGATTTATTCCTTTCCCATCTACAGGCCCCACACACCCCACAGAGAGGAAGTCTCAACTGCACTCTTTCTGTCCCCTAAGACAATATGTTATGGTACACACATGAGTACACATAATCGTGTAAACACACACAGGCACACACATGCAGACACACACATACCTAGTCTATCTTCAAGGCACACTCCCCCACAGCAAGGAAGTTAGAGCTGCACACTTTCTGTCTCTGTGGGAGCTGCACCGGGGTCAAGATATACTGAGATTTGAGAGACAGACAGAAAGCAGACAGACAGACGGACAGACAGACTCACCCAAGCTATTGACACAGTGAGTTATCTGAGGCTGACCATTGTTTCTCACATGGAAAAATATTGTTCAGATTTATAAAGGCCAAGGTGTAAAATGCATTTTTATCACATTAAAGCGAGAAAAAAAGAATTTACATAAAACTCAGACAAGGTCAGGGAGAAACGAGCTTCTTAATTTAGTCTAATCAACTGTCATTTGCATCGCGCCATTTGCGCAAGGTATTGCCACTAACTGAATAAATGGACTTCTTCAGACTCAAGGGGGGGCACTCCGGTTTTGATAAGCTGGCAACATAACTGATTTGCATATATTACTTTGATTATCTCATTACTAGGATGATTCTTGCGGAATTTTTTGACACTCGCGCAATCGAATTAAAATTAAGGCACGCAATCAATAAAAGGGCAACGCGGCTGTGAAAACACACGGCACCCCAGGTTTGTATGGTCAACTAGCGAAGATGATGACGGTTATGATGATGATGATGTAGAAGCTGATGATGATGATGATGACCTCTTCAGCTCACGAGCGCCTGGACTCCGTAGTAGGTTTACGAGAGTCTCTGGCTCTTGATTCCTGTGATCAAAGCAGTAATCAGTGGAGACAATGGGGGCCGTGAGATTGCCGCTCTCGTGTGGGTGACCTATCCACCTGCCATGAATCCAAGAGTGGCCCGCAGGCGGCTTACGTGTCCCCGCAATCGATAATGGCGCTCACATCTTTCCTCCGACTCGAGCCATCTGCGGAATGATGAAATCGTGCGTAAAGACGCGCACGGGTAATTTTACAATGCAGTTTGGCCACAATAACCTGGCGTACTGTCGGCAACTGAGGGGTGCCATCTATTCATCTGAGCTCCAAGGTGTGATCAGGTATCATCTGTCACCATCTCCACACCTGGACTGATGATTGACATTATATCAGATTTAGATTCTGCTTCACATTTCTGTCTTCAGCACGATTTCACTCCAAAATCGGCCACACTGCATTACGACAAGTGGCTTATTTGTTGCCACGCGTGCACGGAGGAAGATTCGGAGACTCCTAATAGACTCTTGGCGCTAAAGCGAAAGGCGCACGTCCACGTTTTTTTCCCTTCTAAATCCATGATGTAAATAATTACAGGCCTGGGAATTGATTTCCTTACGACCTTCTCCAGCAAACGAGGCATCCGAAACCCTCCCCAAAGCTACTTCTGTTGAAGCATTAAGTCATTAATTATTTTCCTTACATAAGGACAAATTATCGAGTCAGTTGAACGAAATTAGAACCCTTTGTTTCTGATCAGACCGCATTACCGCTGGAAATTACGGATGATGGCTGCGTGCGCGCTCGCCTTTGTTGTTTCGATCATCGCCTGTCGCTCTGAACTCGCGCTAACAAAGTCATTAAATTGACTCCCTCTCGCTCTCATTATGCGGGCTGTTAATAACCGCTAATTAACTTTGCTTACGCGCGCCTTAAAAGCCTCCCGGCCCTCCCCGACACACACATACACACGCGCGCGCGCACACACACACACACACACACACACACTCTCTCTTCTCCCCCTCTCCTTCTCCCTCTTCTTCTCCATCCTTTCCTTCTTTTTTTCCCCTCTGCTCGGCCTCTCGAGCAGAGCAAGTGTCCAATTATGTCAGATCGGGAGGATGGATGGAGGATGGAGGGTGATGAGTCGTCACCAAGGCCACGAGCCAGTTGGGGCCAGTATTTACACGTGTTGCATTTAGGGACAAACTTGTTGGATAACAGAAAAGTGAGGAAACCATAGGCCTGCCTGTCCTCTAAAGGTGGACTGAGAGTGTGGGGTTAACTTTAAATAAATTACTTTATTCCTAAGTAGCACGCATGCGCATTCGTTTGTGGTAAAAAAGGAGGGATAGCGCATGAAGCATGACGCATAAAGTTGTAGGGATGAGGGAGAGGATGGGAGAAAAGCGCAAACACACAGACTAGGACGCAAATAGATCTGTCTTTACCTGTTAGAGCAGTTCGCTCTTCCATCCAGGAGATGGCGCCATTTGAATGACCTGCAAGGCCTCAACTACAGTCTGCAGGTCCTACATGATGGACTTCATCAGTATCACTTCCATGGCCTTCACTGGAGAGGACGAGAAGAGGAAGAAGGGAGAAGAAATGGAGGTGATCACTTAAGAGAACGCTGCTATAATGTATGCACAGATCCTCCACTTTACTTCCACGTGTTTAAATATATAGTAAAGGTGTAGCAGAGGGGACTTCTATAGAGCCTAACACACTGTGGCACAGCAGCAGCAAACGCACAGAAAGCGCGCAGCCCGGTGTTTCCCCTCGGATATCATCGAGTTAGGATGTTATGCAAATACGGGAGGAGGCGGCGGCGAGGTGGCGCTGGAAAACGGAAGGCGGCCTCTCTCCGCCATCTCTTCACCTGCACGTCAAACAGACGGAAAATTGGAAATGTGAAAATTGCGCTCCGACTATTCCGTCCCCCCCCCCCTCTCTAATGTATGCGCGTAATTAGTGCATTTAAACAAAGCGCGGATGTCCTGCTGGCTGAAATGGCGGCTGACATCTCTTTTTCCACAGGGTTAATAACAGTGTGCGGATAAATGAATCAAATTGTGGCCCCCAAATTACAGAGCGACTCTAAATACCCGTCTGTATTACGCACGTCTGTTTGTGACCGCGCAGGAAAAAGGCATAACATTTTATATTGTTATTACTGCTCATTACATTGATTTGCCTGCAAATAAACAAGCTCGGAAGTTTGTGACACCGCAACCAAAAAAAAAAAGAGAAAAAAAAAGTTGCGGATGGGTTTGAATGTGACACCATCAGAGTACAGCAAGCTCCACAAAGTGTTGTTATTGACTCTGTGCTGTCTGATAAGGTGAAATTAATTCATCACAGGGGAAATGTGCGGCACGAAAAGGTTAATACAGTAAGAAAAGCATTATCCGTGTGCTTCTTCTGCTGATACATTTAATAGCATGTGTTGGGTAAATTTTTATGAGGCTGTTAGAAAAAAATAAAGAAAAGAAATGCTGAAAACTGAGATAGTTGGGTTTACCTCCACTGCAGAGCGGCCTGCACCTTAACTAAACAGATCAATGGCGCTCTTATTCCAGTTTCAATCACAAAAAGGTCATAAAGCTATCGCTTAAAAATAGATAAGAGAAAGAAAAAAAAAGAATAACTTGTGCAATTTTCTGGACATATATTTTATTGTTATTTTTCGATGCTCCAGCCCCGGGCAGATACATAACGGAGGGGAGGAAAGGGAGAGAAAAGGGGAGAGGGGGAGAGAAGGAGAGAGTAAATTGCAGCTTGCTGAAGTTTTTGGATTGAATTCTGAAAATGATCCTTTTAACAGTGATGGGCTCTGAGGCGAGGATAAGGGTCATGCCATTCACAGCGGGTTAAATAGACTTTCATTTAAAATTACATTCTCGATCCATCTCTCCATCTCTCCCCCTCTCCACAGCGGAGTCCCTGCGTGCTACCCCGGCTCCCCGTGCGGCGTCTCATCACCGTCGCGCCACCCTCACTTTTGAAGTCAATCCACAACTCCAGCAGAGAGCAGGCAATTGGAGGCGAGGGGGGGGGAGAGAGCGAGAAAAAGGATGGATAGATAGATAGATAGATAGATAGATAGATAGATAGATAGATAGATAGATAGATAGATAGATAGATAGATAGATTTTTTATCATATTAATGTTATTTTACTTTTGGGAGAGCAAAATAAATCAAATGCTGCAACCGGAAAGAGTCCACCAAAACTCTGAACCCAGTGTTGATATTTCTATTTCTATGTGACTATATCTCTGACATGGCTCTCGCAGGTGCTCTCTGAGGTCTGAGGTTGAACGCAAACTCCGCACCAGATTCTTTTTCTTTTTAGTCTCGGCACAAGGATTCAAGAGAGAGAGAGGGAGAGAGAGAGAGAGAGAGAGACCTGGAAAAAAAGAAAGAGGAAAGGAAAATGGGCCCCTTTTAAAGGGGCACTGTGTAGTTTGAGGCTAGAAGAGGTGGCGGGGTCCACCAGATATACACAAAGTCAAGCAGTATAAAGTTGTGTTGACCTTTGTTTATTTTTGTTTGTTTAGACATAAAAGGGGAAGATTTTTCTCTCCTGGTTAAAATGTCTTCCACAGAGCTACATAGTGCAGCTTTAAAGCTACAAAATAAATCTACACATAACACACAGGCCTACTTCCTGCTTAATCATATTACATGAAATATTTTCGTTTATTCATGACAAATTTCAAATCGTTCTAAACTGATCAAATATACATTAAATAACAGTGTCCCAATATATTATGTTTCATATACATGTGTTTGGAAATGGAAAGGGTTAGGCTACAACTAAGGCACAAATTACAGCTACATCTGTTAATACTGTGGTGTAGTAATGTATTATGAATTTAACAGTACAGTATGTAGCGTGTGCTCAGGATAACTAGGCTACAACCGCACACAGAAAAGGCCTCTCTCACAGCAGACATTTTGACTTGAAAAGCACAGGTGTCACACAATAACACCAGCGAGCAGCTAAACCGGATTCAGCCTCTGATAGTTTTTATTATTTACACCTGTGCTTTTGGGCGACACGTTAAAATGCCAGTGTGTGTAGTGCTGATTATTGTGTTCCGGCGCCATTGTTGCTCTTAATTAACGCCACAAAAACACACCTGTGCTGTGCTTTACTCTTCAACAAGCCTGCCAAAAAAAAAGAGAGAAAGAAAATCGAATAATTCCGGTGGAGAGCTGATGATTGTTCTCAGAGCATTTTCAATATTTTTAACGAGCGGAGGAAAAATAAAAGGAAAATGACGCCGACGAGCGAGGAGAAAGTGATTTAAAGCGGGTTTGAGTTCGTTCCGCGGAGGGAAAGCGACTCCATGTCGGGTTTTGCTGTCTTTCCCTCAAATTAACTTTAATCGTAAAAATATATAAAGCAGCTCCGCGCGGGCTCTCTCCCCGCATACACACGCGCGAGCCAATCAGGCGCGCTGAAACATCCTTGCACGAGGGGAGCGCGCGGAGCGAGAGCGGAGCTGAGCGCAGCGCGAGGCAGTTCCAACCGCTGTCAGTCATTAGCCGGGAGAGGGAGAGGGTGAGAGACACAGGGGGAGACAGAGGAGAGAGAGAGAGAGAGAGAGAGAGAGAGAGAGGGTCCCGGTTCAGACAGACACGTCGGCCCCGAGGTGAGAGAGAGGGAGAGACTGACAGGAGACACCGACGACCAGACGAGCCGAAGCGTCGACATGAGCGGTCAGTTCGAGGAAGATATCCACGACCGGGGCGAGAGGAAGAGCAGTAAATCCCCGACGCTGCTCTCCTCTTACTGCATAGACAGCATTCTGGGCCGCCGGAGTCCCTGTAAGGTCAGGCTGATAGGAGCGCAAAGTTTGACGGGTCTGCCCGGCAGAGGGGAGCTCGACAAGACGGCTGACAGTAAGTTTGACTGCGGGTGAAATTAATAAGAGTGTGTGTCGGTTAGTTGGGAGCATAAATGTGTGACAATTAATACAGTGTTTATTAGCCAAAAGTGTGTGGCGAGTTAATGCGTCACCAGGAGTGTTTTTATGAAGCGAGTGAGCGCGTTTCACGGTCCAGATTCTGGTTGTTTTCATGCTGAAAAAGCTGCTGTAAAGTCTGAGAGAATTGTTCACAGGCCCACAAAAGTATTAAACTTCATTTGGAGGATTTTTTTTCTTCCCTCTGCTTATTCGCTGCCATTTATGTTGTTTTTGACGTTTTCAGGGCAAACGAAAGACCCCCTTTCTCTCAGCGCCGACATGCACCTGCCACCCAAGCTCCGCCGGCTGTACGGCCCCGGGGGGAAGTACCTCCACGACCACGCAGAGACGCTGGAGAGGGAGCGGCTCCTCCTGGAGCAAGCCAGCGACAGCCTCAAGATCAGCCAGGCGCCGCAGGTGAGCATCAGCCGCAGCAAGAGCTACCGGGAGAACGCGTCGCTGAGCCGGGGAGAGGGCGACCAGAGCCCCGGGGAGGGCTCGGAGGACGGCAGCCTGGGGCTGGTGGACCTCGGCCCGTTGAAGTTCGAGGAGGACGCCGGGAAGGAGGAGAGCTGCGGGGACGCGGCGGCTCTGTCCCCGAAGGACGAGGAGAGGGAGAGCTTGAACGCCGGGGATGGGGACGTGAGGGACGGGGAGGACAGCGTGTGTCTGTCGGCGGGCAGTGACTCGGAGGAAGGGATGCTGAAACGGAAGCAGAGACGGTACAGGACTACGTTCACCAGTTACCAGCTGGAGGAGCTGGAGAGGGCTTTCCAGAAGACACACTACCCCGACGTGTTCACCCGGTAAGAACAAGTGACACTGCTGACATTTTTATTATTTAAGTCTGGAAAAACTCCCTCAAAATGTTTTAACATTTTGTTATTATTATTACTATTATTATTACTATTATTACTGTTATTATTATTATTATTATATTTGTATTATTATTATATTCGTTTAAATTTTTAAAACGACACAACTAGACCCTTGGAATTTAAATTCACATGCATATAAAATGTATTTATTTACTCTATTGTTTCTTAATGCAATTATATTATTAAAATGAATACAAATATAACTCAGATTATTATTACCCATGCCTATGTTTTAAATAAAATCTAAGACCAAGCGCAAAAATAGACAAAACATGCAACGTGTTCTCTGATAATTCCACGAATGAAGGTGATAATTAATTGCATTTATTTTAAAATAAACACTTCCCGACCCCATAACATTTTTTTTTTTACCCACAAGTAATTCCACACGCCTTTAACCGGACACTGTGCGGATCACACCTCATAAAATGCCCCAGCACCGAACCCGTGCCTCGCATAAGTGAACATAAATAGGCCTGTGGGTGCTAACAATGGGGACGTTTTGTTACCTGTATCCGCTCCTGTTGTTGACAGCGGTGTTATTCTCTGGAGGAATAATTAGCCGATGCAGATCAGGTAACCTGCTGGACATGATAGCCCCCACCCCTCCTCAACAAGTCAAGGCCTAAGCTCAAGCCCGAGGGCAGGTGTGCACACTGACTGAGCCTTTGAATGTGATTTATTTTATTTTTTAAAGGGTTTTGATGCTGATAGAAAAATACATTATTATGATTTTTACGCACTATGGCCTAAAACAAATTAAACTCATCTATAATAAAAAGACCTATTTCCTGTCAATTAAAAATAGAAGCTTTTCTGACACTTTCCTTTCATTTTCCCCTACCATTGAGATTATTCATATTTTCCAATCGATTTACTTTAAAGCGACTTGTATGTCTAATTTACACTGCCAGCCCCATCTTGCAAGCTTGAAGGGAGCGTCAATTGCTTTGTGGCAGGCTAGTTTAGATGTCATTATTTCAACCATTATGTTGTTACAGTGACAGGCCTG
The DNA here is from genome assembly GCF_040436345.1 of Pagrus major. Taxonomy (NCBI): domain Eukaryota; kingdom Metazoa; phylum Chordata; class Actinopteri; order Spariformes; family Sparidae; genus Pagrus; species Pagrus major. The sequence continues at coordinate 14,775,115 of NC_133233.1, forward strand.
TGCTAGGGGGGGAAATCTAACAATCACTAGGCCTATTTCTACCCATCCGTGACAGGGGAAAATAGAATATGGCTATGTGGCGTCTTTCTGCAGCCCATGCCAGGGTGGAGGAGAAAAAAGAAAAAGAAAAAGAAATCAAGCCTATTTTCGTCGACTATTGTTGACAGTGAACAACAGGAGGGGACAAAACAGCAATTCTGACGTTGCTTTCCAAACGGTGGCCTGTGTAACCTTGAATCTTTCTTTTTCTTTCCCTTCTTTAAAAAAAAAAAAAATTCTTTTCAGAGAGGAGCTCGCGATGCGTCTGGATCTCACCGAGGCCCGTGTTCAAGTAAGTGTTCGTCTTTATCTGAAAAGAGGAGCCTGCATGTGGCTTGTAAATCAAATAAGAGGGAGGTTGGAGGGAAAAAGAAAGAAAGAAAAAAAAGAAGCAGCACCCTCTTAATGTTTTATGTCCTCTATAAAATGTCCCTGATGCACGGTGCTGGATAATAACCGGTGATATGCGTCACTGATTGAGGATCAACGATTACGGGCCAATTTGAGGCAGTAATTTATTACAGCAGAAATGTGTTAAATGGCCCCCAGTCGCCGCGCGGGGAAGGTCCTTCCTGTTATTGAATGTTATTACACGCGAACGGGGGACGTTTTAGTGGCAATTAAGCCGACGCTGGCGATTCATAAAAAGCTCACTTAGCGCAGGAGCAAACACTGTCTATATTCCTGGGATGAGATGGTGTTTGAATTCCCGTCAGAGAGAGAGAGGGGGGACAGAGAAGAGGGGGCGAGGCCGAGATGTGTGTGTGTGGAGGGAGAGAGGAGAAGGGAGGGAGGGGGAGGGATAATGCTATTTGATTTCCCATTATGTGATTGCAATAGACCTGCATTGATCCGATGCTTTGCACTTGGGAGCGAATGAGAGACCATTAAAGGTGTTTGCTCCCCCCCTCCCCTCCCTCCCTCCTCTCTCTCACCCCTCACTCTCCCTCCATCCATCCCTCCCTCCTTCTCTCTCTCTCTCTCTCTCACTGAAAGCGTGGCTTGCATGTCGAAAGCCCGGGCTCATAACCAGAGAGACAGTTCAAACACTGGTGGAAAAGCTCCGGGAGGTTATGGCCGACGGTAAAACAACAGATGTCTCTTTAGGGGCCGTAGGTGAACAAATCACTTAACGGGCGCCATCAGGAGGTGATAAAAACTCATAAATTCCCGAGGGGCTGTGTAATGCTAAACAGCCCTCTGGGAATAATGTGTGTGCGCAGTCCCTGTCGCTCAAGACTCTGCCCAGTTCAATCACTGCGCTCGTGTTGACATTTTGCTCATTGTGGAGAGCCCCGTGCTTCTGCAAGTGCAAACTGGGCAACAGTGGATGCGTGGGAAAGTTAAATAGTCTCTCGGGATGGAAGTCAACTTGTTCCACATTCTCTTAAGAATTTAATTTAAAGCGCATTAATTGTTATTGGAGCCAGTTCAGCGGTAATTTTCTGGATCTTTTGTTAACACCGCTCTTAATTATCTCTCCCCACCCTGAAAGCCCGTCCACAGGGACACACAGAGGAGGAGGAGGGGGTTTAATTAGACAGAAAGTAGATTTAAAGGACCGTGAGCGGCAGGGTTTACCTTGCATGTAATTACCGTTGACTTTCCGCCTGTTGGCCACCACCTGAACTAGACAACTATTAGACTGCGCTGACACGACGTTCAATAGAGTCTGGTCATGTTAATTACAATGAAACAGTGCTGTGATGGAAGCAGGACAGGGAGTTATAGTTTTAATTATTTATAGCAAGAGAGACCCAGCAGTTTTTATTGGCATGTGTGACTGCACTCTGCTTGTCATTTAGAAATAGAAAGAAAGAGAGAAAGAAAGAAAGAATTACCTATTTATGTATTGATTGAGCTGGTTTTTCTTCCTCTGGTTATTTGATGCTGCCTTCTAACTTAAAGGGGCACTGTGCAGTTTTTGGAGAAGAAATTTAAGCTCAGAATTTTTAATGTTTATTGAGGTAATAATACAAACTCTGAAATATGTATTTTTCCATATCTGAATAAACAAGCTGTTCTCAGAGGAAAATAAGGTCCCCAGAACACTGTTTGAAGCTAGAGAGGTGGCAGGGTCCGCCAAATATAAACAAAGTAATACAGTATGAAACTGTGTTGTCCTTTAAGAGGATTTGTTTATTTAGTTTTAGTTATTTAAAAAAGTCAATGAAGATCTTTCTCTTCTGTTTACATTTTTTTCCCCTCAAAACTACATAGTGCACCTTTAAGCAAATATTATATAATATATTAACCTGTATCATCACTCCTTTCTGCCCTCAGGTGTGGTTTCAGAATCGCAGAGCTAAGTGGAGGAAGCGCGAGAAGGCCGGGGTGCAGGCCCACCCGTCGGGCCTGCCGTTCCCAGGCCCCCTGGCGGCAGGCCACCCTCTCAGCCACTACCTGGAGGGAGGGCCCTTCCCTCACCACCCCCACCCCGCCCTCGAGTCAGCCTGGACAGCCGCCGCAGCTGCAGCCGCTGCCTTCCCGGGCCTGGCCCCTCCACCCCACAACGGCGCTGCTCCGCCCCTGGCCACCCCGCTCGGCTTGGGCACTTTCCTGGGCACGGCCGCCATGTTTCGTCACCCTGCCTTCATCGGACCCACTTTTGGCAGGTAAACCGCGCCCATGCACAGACCTCCCTCAAACCCGATACCTGTTCTTTACACCTATTTACATCAGCAGCCACCAATCGCCACACTCATCCCTGTATTTTACAATAAATTACTACAATTTCACAGTGAGGCACATGTATGGACAAAAGCACAACAGCAACCAAGCTTATAATAAACTCCCAGGCCATCACGTAAGTCTAATGACTGATAGTTATAGTAATCCTCAGCCTCACTGCATTACTGTTTATCTCAGTGTCTGGTAGTAAATGTGTTATACTGTTAACCGTTCACAGTGCTGTGCAATCTGTCAAATGCCTTAATAAATTAATGAAACGTGTGATCCGGCAAGACAAGCTGTGAGGAGGGCTGACACCGCACACTCCATATGCCACAATTAGCTTCTCACTCTCTATTAAACAGCGTTATTAACCTCCAACTCTCCATGTTATCTTTTATATAAGGGAAGTCAGCATGCAATAGATTATCTTAGTTTATTTAGGACGTTTAAGACGCAAACTGAAGAAACTAAAAGGAGATAAAACACATCTGAGAGACAGTGAAACTCCTGATTGACAGGCTGTGGGTTTCCACAGACAGAATTTTAAACCACCATGCTCTCTAATGTGTGAGCAAAGTTTTAACTTGAAAAGTAAAACTTCTTTTCTATTTTTCTATGAATAATTTAAACTTGAACAACATGTTCAGCATCAGTAAATGTTTCTGTCTCCTTTCAGACTCTTCTCCAGTATGGGTCCCCTGACCAGTGCTTCCACCGCTGCGGCCCTCCTCCGTCAGCCCGCCCCTCCTGTAGAGAACCCTTCCCACGCGGGCCCCGTCCTCCCCGACCCATCCTCTTCATCCACCGCCTCCTCTGCCTCGGCAGACCGTAGGGCCTCCAGTATCGCCGCACTGCGCCTCAAGGCCAAGGAACACTCGGCTCAGCTCACCCAGCTTAACATCCTGCCCGCCGGAGCCACAGGGAAGGAGGTGTGCTGAACACTCAACACCAGCTCTAGGCCTCCCCCGTCCCGGGGCTTACGTCCCATTCCATGACACCCCCCCCCCCCCCCACCACCACCACCACCTCCACCGTCCCCTGTCCCTCCCCCCTTCAAAAACCCATTCATACCTCTGGAGGCTGATGTCCTGATGTCCCCTTGTTCAAGCGTCCCTGTTACCTCATGTTTCCCCAACAAAATAGCACGACCAAATTCAAAAGAGCACCGGCTAAAAAAAAGTGTGTGTGTGTATGTGTTTGTGCATGTGTGTGTGTGTGCCTGGTAATTACAGCTACTGTAACATTGTTTTACACTCCATACACACATCTGAATGACAGGCCAGGAATATTTTATTTTCACTTAAAGGGGCACTGTGTAGTTTTGGAGAAGAAATTCAAACTCAGAATTTTAATATTTACAATTTTAATGAGGTAATGATACTCAGAAATATTTATTTTTTCTATATTTGAATAAACAAGCTGTTCTCAGAGGAAAAAAAGGTCTGCAGATCATTGTTTTTAAGCGAAAAAGGTGGCAGAGTCCGCCACATATAAACAAAGTAAAACAGTCTGAAATTGTCCTTTAAGGTCAGTTTGTTCATTCAGTTTATTCAGTCATGAAAACAAAGAGAGTTTGGTTATGTAGTTTCTTTAGGCATTAAATAAAAATCAATGAAGATCTTTCTCTTCTGATTAAAATTAAAACTACAGAGTGCACCTTCAAATAACGGATACAATATTTCAAAATAAAGCTTAAAAATTACATTTTTTCAAGAATCTCTTAATATTTTGTTTATATTCTGACAATAAATTAAACTTAAAATGAGGCTCCATAACATTCACATAGACTCCTATATGTAAGTAGTTTTCTTTTATTTATTTATTTTTTTAAAGTCACACAGTGCCAGGACAGGTACGTTAAAAAGTACATTTACTCAAGTACAAATATGAGCACCATACTTCAGTATTTCCCTTTGATGCCACTTTATACTTCACTACATTTGAGATGGGAATATCCAGAACATGTGTTTGTTAGTTGTTAGCCACTTTTATTAAATTAAATTACAAATTAAAAAAAATTAAGTATTGTTAAAAATAAGTTTTCACCTCAACCAGCTGCAAAGAAAAAACATGCTGCTTACACGTGAACGCATCAGTTACAATAACTCGCTCACAGAGGCCATTTTTCTGCACTGAGTACTTTTTTTCCCTCATAATTTGTCTTTTTGCTAAAATAATTACATTTTAGTTTTTTAATCTACTTGTACCTGTCTGTTACTGTCCCACACACACATTCACACACACTGAAAGCTGCAAGAACCACAGGGGGAACCCAGACTTTTTAAAAAACATTTTTTAAGAAAGGATTCTTGTGCTACTTCAAATGTGGACAACTCGAGTGCTCGACATTAACACTGCTTAATCTGTATGCATTGATGTGGGCTGAGCCGGTCTGCGTCTTTAATAAAGGCGAGTTGGAGGAGGTCCCCCGCCCCCCACCCCGCCTACACCCACCTCCACCCCCCTCAGAACCAAAGGAAAACTGTCCATAGACCTTCCATAGCCTTCTCTACAAGCCTGACTCCTCTCCACTGCTCGCATGTCCACCAGTCACACTCAGCAACACGGCTGAAAATATATTTTTTGACACCTCCGAATCAAACCGGAGTTACATGAGGTGAGATCTGTGTAAATTTGCTGCAATGTGAGACTTTCTCCCTCCTCCTCCTCCTCCTCCTCCACCTCTTTATTATTATTATCCCAGCAGTGGCATTTCCGCTGAGTCTGACTCCAGGACATGCGAGCAAAGCAGAGATCTGAGATGTGTCTCTAACGACCTGACTGTGTGAAAGAAAACTGTACATATTGTGTAAAAAAAAAAAAAAAAAGTACCACAAAAACAAAAAAAAGGATGATTTTCAAAACAAGGTCGTGTACATTTCAGGAGGCCGTGTTTTGATAATTTGCACTCGGTGTAGTGTTTAATAATGAATGTCGCCCTGTGTAGAATTCCACCTGTGTTTATGAATTATTAGGTTTTTAGATAATTATTTATGTCAAAACCTTTTTTTTTTCCCCTGAGAAACTGAGTGAAGGAAAGTTTCTTTGTTTTCTTATTAAGTGATTGTAAGTTTCCTGGTTTAATAATGCTAATTTGAATAAATTACATTGAAAATGAGTTTATCTTTTATTATTTCAAATTCCTTTAGGACTGACATTTAGCCTAAACCAGGAAAAATAAAAACCATGTGAAATAGAATATTATAGAACTATTAATAAAAGGTGTTATGAAGAAAAATGTGTTTTCTGTCTTACATTGAAGAAAAAAAAAATCATCCCACAGCTTTATCAGAAATATTTGTAATATCACTGTCTAGCACAATAGTCTAGTGGCTACTTCAGTAACAGGTCTTCCTGCTGAGGAGGATGAAAAAACATTTTCTCCACAGAGAAATTTATCGCTGCAGAGAGCAGAGATGGAGGAGGCGCGCTGCTCCACCTGAATAACACAAAATGTATTAGGTGCGTAATCCAGCGCGCTGCGTGCGTCTATCCTCTTCAGCGCAGTTGACAAAATACTGACCATATATTCATGAGCTTAATCCCCCAACATGTGAAACGCGCGACAAAGGCGAGGGGTTTTCAATTAGATCGCCCACTTTATGTGGTGGTGGTGGTGGGGGGCGTCACAAAACTTCCTTTAAAACCCTTTAAAGGCGCTAAATTGGTCTTAACATCTGTAATGCCGTGTCGATGGAAGCGAGTCCCCTTTGTCATTAATGAAGTAACAAACCACTTCATCAAACGGCTTTTCACACACACACATCTCGGAGAGTTAATTCCCCTGAACCCCCCCTCCCTCCCTCATCCCTCCTCTATTGGATCTCACTACTAATGCAGGACTATTACAGCAATCAATGGTTATTCTCCTCCGTTTGACCCATCTATGGTGCCCGAGCAAATCGCGTGAAATTACCCCGCGGATTAAAGTAGTCCCTCTTTTTATTGTCTGCATCCCTGGAAGAGAGAGAGAGAGAAAAAAATACTCTCCTTATTTCCTTCAGCGGTCTTGTTTTACAGGTCTTACACCTGTTAATCACCCCAATTTAGTCCAAACAAGCGGGAATTAGCCTGGATGTGATAAAGGGAGAAGATATTTCTGTGCGTAAATTTCTCCTCACACAAAGTCACCCCACAGCTGCTCCTTGGAGCATAATGCAAAAAAAAAGCATGAAGGGAGGGGGGGGGGGAATAAAAGAAAGATAAAAAACAATTTTCTCCTGCGCACAAACCATCATCCACAATGTGTGAGCTCTATGTTTTCTTAAAATTCCTATTCTTGCGCTAAAGCCCACTGAAGCGTGTGTTTTTTTTTCTTCCTGTATGGCCCTATAGGGTTTTGATGAGATTGTCCTGGGAGGTTTAATCTTATTGTGAACACAACTAATGAATGGCAAACCAATTTGTCCCTAATATCTGGGGAATGCCGGGAGGCGGGTGACCCTGCTGTGAGCGGGGCTTAAACTTTCTTTGCAGCGCAAAAAGGCGAGAAAATTGAAATGCTGTGGCTCTGGATTTATAAAGTCACACTTGTTGGATGTGTGCTCTTTCATTCAAGTCAGGCCTGTACTTGGGATTAGGCCCGTGAGGTTTTCTTGTTGCATGAATGATCGTGATAATGAATGTTTATACATTTTTAAAAAAAAAGAAAATGAATAAAAGGTGACTACAGTCCAATCATGCGGCGCTTTCTTGCAAAATTGGAAAAAAAAAAAAAAATCCGCACGATTCGGTGGATTGTATCGATGCATTCTCACAGGTTAAATCCAGGTGTCCATCCAGGAAAATGTCCTCCCACTGCTGACTGCCCATTTTCATCACCCTCCTCGCTCCTGGACTTGATTTGGCCCGTGATTTGGATTCTCCCGGGCCTCGTCTCTCCCACCACGTCCCTTGCCTCAGAGAATAGGCCCAATCACTCCACAGCCTCAGCCGGATCAGTCCTCACTCAGTTCCCGGGAGAGGAGCTCTAAAAGGCGCTTTGATGAACACCCCCTGTCCCCTCCCTCCTCCTCCTCCCTCCCTCCCTCCTCCTCCCCCCCTTCAGGCGGAGAACCGGCCCCGATGAAAGACCTGAATAGCAGGGCCATGGCACTCCGCTCCCCTCTCGGATCGCCCCTTAATTCCCCGTCTCTCTTGCTCTCATCCAATTAGCTCAGTGTATTAAGCGGTTTATCGTCTCATAACCGCCCTTTCAGCTCCAACAAGGGAGACACTTTGCAATAGGACCGGCTCTCCTTTTGACACCCTCTCTGCTGCTTGTATGTTCCGCCGCGCTATGAATAACAGGGACAGAATAGGGGACTAATTCCCTCATCAAAGCCCTACCTTGTCCATCGCTGGTCAAAACGACAAGCAATAAAGCTTAACACGACAATACAAAGAGACTTGTTCGACCTTATTAGCTTAGCGGGGTCGAATTAATGCAGGAGGACTCAATTTGACTGGTTTTTACGCCAAAACTGGGGAGGAACAAAACGAGGCCCCTCTCTCACTTAAAAAACCTGCAGTGGGGCCAAAGCAGGCCTGCATGTCTACAACCAGGAGCTGCAGCTGATTAAACCCCAACAGCAAAGAAAAAAAAAAACAAGCGAAGCAGCGGCAGGGAGAAGTAGTGGAGCTGATATGATTGAATAAATATGTAAAGTTATGAGCAATAGGCTTAAAATGCAGCCAGACACTTTCTCTCACACACAGCATGTTCTATCCATTGCATAGTGAATCATGGTTTAAGTGTTCAGCCCACTTAAGGTTGCCTTCACAAGTCACAGTGGTTTGAAGTGATTTGTGAGGCGTGCAGTGTTTATGGAAATGCACGCGGCAGGATGGAGTATAAAAAAAAAAATAAAAAAATAAAAAAATCCTCAGACTGTATTAACACAAAGGAGAATTCTTTGGAGGAAAATGGTGAAACAATTCATGGAGCGAGTTAGGCTCAACTTTAACTACAGCAGAGGAAATGCGTACAGCGTGTAGGAGGCGTATGGCAGCATGTGAAGGTAGCAGTCAGAGTACTTTTTGACGTTCAGATTATGGAGATATTTGTGGGTTTATAATTCGGAATAAACCACCTAGATTAAACAGTTCTCCATAGATTTTCCCTAAATGCACCATAATGGAGGATTTTATCCATGTCTCACTCCTCTTCAGAAATAACTGAACTTTCTCGTTTAAAATCAACAGGAGCTGTTTATTCAGTCCATCAAACCCATCCATACATTTAAAGGATGAACCTCACGCCATTCTGTTTTGGTCTGTTTAGTCAACAAATGCCATCAAAAGACCAAAAACGTTTTAAGTCGTTTCTCAAAATTTTACAACCGGTTGGTGCCACTCACCGGCCCGACTACATACATAGTTTAATGCGTTTTTTTTCCAAATAAGACCAAGTGATTTCCTTAAAAAAACAAACAGCTGGGCACTGTAAGTGAAAAGTATGTGAAGCGTTTGTTGGGGGACTATTTTCAGTTGTGGAATAATACACATTTGGTGCACTCGTTGGTCTCTACAGCCATAGGTGTCATTTACACACTGGTGACCCCACCACTCTCCAAATAATCACATGTGCTAAAGTAGCTCGCACCAAGAAATGTTAAAGGTGCACTATGTAGTTTTAATGAGAAAGATCTTGTTGGTCTAAACAAACTCTCTTTGTTTCTCTGAATAAACAAACTGACCTTAAAAGGACAACACAGTGTCATACTGTTTTACTTTGTTTATATGTGGCGGACCCTGCCACCTTTCTAGCTTCAAACAGTGTTCTGGGGACCTTATTTGCCTCTGAGATTATTAATATTACAATTCTGACTTTGAAATTCTTCTCCAAAACTACCTAGTGCCCCTTTAATGTGTTAAATTAAATTAGAACAGTTTGACTGATTTCCCACAAAATATATCATACATGACACTGAAATGGTATTAATTATATCATTATAGAGGATTTTATCTGTTGTAAATGCCTGTTTAGAAATAACTAAACTTGCTGTTTATTCACCTGAAAAAAAGTAAAACTCTATACTTGATTATAAAAGGGATAAAGCAGGTAATATATCAGCCTTTTTGTAAACAAAAGCCATGAAAAGACCAAAACCAGCAATGTTTCTATCCGTCTTTCAACACTTTAAGATTCCTCTCATTAGGGTTGCAACAGTTTGGTACAATATCTCAGAAAATATCACATGTTCACGGCATCCTGGTATAACAGTTATTATACTTGTCAGTTAAAATGACTTACAGAATGAAAACAAAAAGTTCTTATGATTTCTCCAAACAGACATGAAACTTGAAATATATACATTTTTATTAAAACTAATGTGGTGGAATTCAACACCTTAGATAAGCAAAAGCACGATAACTGTCAAGTTGCACACTGTGGTATACCTTGAAACTCCACTCAGCCCCAGCACCATCCACATTTTCTGAAAACATACGTCTCTCAAATTAAATCCAAAGTATACGACTTTATCTAAAAAAACAAAAAAAAACAAAACATAATGATTTCCTAAAACACCTGGTCACTGTAGTTTTTTTAGCAAATGTTACTCAAACATGAGTGAATGAAGCATTCGTTGGGGACTATTTTCAGCTGCGGATTAACACACATTTGGTGTACTAGTGGCTATCTACAGTCATAGGTGTCATTTACACTGGTGAAATGCCTCAAACACTTTTTGAAGAGTACAATTTTGTCACCATCATATTAAACAACTATTATTAGTTTAAAATGTGCTGTAAAAGTAGCTTGTACCAAGAAATGTTAACTAATAAATGAGATTAAGTGATTTTGATGCATTATTTTCCTGACGTAATCGTCTACTCTGACCTCATACGATCACCTCATTACATTACCTTAAATTGTATATGTTGAAGACCATTTATAATGTTTTTTTATTCATCACCACTTTTCAACATAAAGTGACGGCCTTGTCTCTAGCAGGACACGTGAGAGGGGTCAACTCAGGAGCATGTCAGCAAGGGGCAACAGTGCGGCTCATTTTTGTACGATAATGGAGCTCTTTGGCAAAGAGGGATAAAATATACATAAATCATTATTATTATTAATATGGGGTAAAACACAGTAAAAGGCCCAGGCACTATGACATGGGGGGATTTTGTCCATTTTGTTTTTTTTTAATAAACTTCATTTTTATGGCATGCTGGTTGTCTTACAGAGATATCCATCTATCCAATTCTTCCCCCTCCACAAGTAAAACAAGATTCATATCTTATCCATTTAACTTTTTATTGAGGTTTAATTATCAAAAAGGTTCTCAACAACATGAAAATACTGAATACAAAATGTTCCGGTCATCACAAAAGAAAAAAAAAAATACATAAATCCACCTGAGCAACACAAGTGGGATACATAGAAAATTACAGATATTAAAACACAATCTGCACAGAGGAGGGAGGGTGGAGGGAGACGAGTGAAAGGGATGAAATGACATGAGTTAAACAGAGTTAGTGGAGGAGAAGGCGATCAGCTGTTCGATACGGAGACAAAAGAGCGAAGGAGCTGAACGTGTGGCCTCCCTCACCCCCGTCACTCCCTGCATCCTCCTCACTCCTTTCTTCCATCCTCTGATCTCACACACAACCAGGGGAACACACACTCGGTATGAATGGTGGTAATCAGAACAAGTGTCCGATCGCTGCGGGCATCCAGTGGTCTTAGTGGCCGGGGTCACTATCATTGGCTAATTAGCGGCTTTTGGAGTGCACTGGCTGCTCTGAGGATAAGTCATTTTTCTCTCACACACACATCTGGGCACAGCTAGCCTCCACACACACACAATAGACTGTCATTTAGGTATGATTGCTACTCCCCTTTACCATACAGAGTCAGGGTGATGGGGTCAAGTCATTGTGAAGAAATTGGAGAAGGGGAGAATTGTGATTGGTTTGTAAGTCTAGCCCATTAGTTTCAGGGAAGATGATGTGGAGGTGAGGAGGTCAGAGCATAGAAATCACCAATCCTGCTATGATCGGACACCAATAACAGGGAAAACAGATGTGCAAATCTCCAGGTTCGAGTCGGGCATTGGAGCCTGTTGGCGGCGTCGTCTTTACAGATGTGTGTGTGTTGTTTTACTTGATGGAGGAGAAGGCCTGGAAGAGTTTGGCCAGGTTAATCTCCGAGTAGCCGCTGGTGGCCAAGGCTTTGTCTGGCACTTCCTTCAGCCTCCGATACACTTCTTTCTCTCCTTTCATCTTGCTTGCACGATCTGGAGGTGATAGAAGGAAAGAAAAGAGGAGTTAGCCTTGCTGGAGCTCAATGGAAGATCATTGAGTTCCTCAGCTGCATCAAAGTCAATACAACAAGCCGCTTGCATTTCAAACTCACCTCCCTCCCTATGATTAGGTTCTACTGGAAGAGGAGCAGAGCGCACGCCGGCTTTGTCTCGTCACTAATAAACACAGAGGAGCGCTTCACCCTTAACTGGAGTGCTAACAGATCCAATGCTATCTGCCAGTAATGCTATCACTTGGAGGGGCATCGCAGAATTGGACTGAGGGGGTCGATGGCAGCGTGCGCACACACACAGGATCATAAGATCGATAGAAAAGCCCAATGAGAGCATGAAGTCAATATCTTGTCCCTTTTATCCCCTCAGGTGGGCCGTAATAAGGCCAGAGAGAAGACGGAGAGCTGCTATCCCGGGCAGGGTGGCCACCGAAACCAAATCTTTATGATATTATTCTGAGAGTCAAGTGTAGATGAAGTATCATGAAACCAAGTAATAACACACTATCACAGCAAAGAGTGCTGCGAGCTGCATCAGGAATAACAGCATGTTGATTGGAGGTTGGAGGTGGAGGTGATTGGTGAAGAAGCAGGGAAATGGAGATGAGACAAAATTTGGTTTTGTCTTAATCCAGTTTCATGAATTAGATGTTCTGCCCGTTTACAGGACTGTGTGAGCCTTTAAAAAGTATCTCGATACATGATACATATAGATGGATAATTTGAATTCCTCTTTACGCACTTCATAAATGCTAGGACCGGACGACAAAAACAAATGTTGCGGTATTTTCGATTGTGACATTGTATGGGTGAGAATCAGTACAAAATATGAACACTGACTTTTTCATAAATAGTCATCAGTAATGTGGATTTAATGACTAAGTGGGTAGAGGCAAGTATTAGAACAAGTAGAACAGTCTGGTAAGTTCAGTCAATGACATCACTTTACTGCAATGCAGTCTTTAAAACCGGGAAAAGAAAACACTTAAGCCAGTTTTTTCCTCTACATTCATTCAGGAGTGGGGGACCCCACAGTAAGAACATCACCACCACAGCTAGATAAAATGGGAAACTGAACATAATAATCCCGATAACCAACCAAACCAAAAGAGACACCAACAAGCATTAGGCCACATTAGTACTGAGAACCACTTACAGCACCAGAACCAAAAGTAAGACCAACAGGGAAAGATGTGAAACAAATACCAAAAATCACCGCTGCCACCACTGCTACAAAACAATTAGAGAGGAAAAACTGACTGCCATATCAAGATATAACGTTATGCAAAATCTGAGATGAAATACAGTCTCATATCACTGTAATGATAAAACATGGATTATATGGTCCTGCCCAACCTGTTTACATTAGCATATAAGCAAACAGTACCAGTACCATTTATATGTATCCCAGAAAATGAAGCCACCAAGTGTGTCAACATTCAATTAAGGTCAATGAGCTCTTCTAATTGTACACCAGAATAGTGCACTTACAAATGTCAAAAGATAAACTACGTACATAAATATCGTCTGTTAGAATACTTTCATATGCAAGTTTCAAACAAGCAGAAACAAATACAGGAGACAAATACAAAGTCAAGGCAGAAATCCTACTACAGCCTGACCAATATATCGGCTGGCTGATATTGATCCATCATAGATACATCAGCATTGGTGTATATGTTGTATATGTTGCAGTAAAAGATGTTTGGGATCATTCAACAAAATACAATTTTTAGATTCTGTGTATATAAGAATATCGTCCGATACGACGATAACGGAATTCTTTTGCTCGACATAAACCGTATCGGCCCCAAAAATCCACTATCTGTTGGCCTCTAAATCCTACAATAGAGAATGATAATAATTACAATAATAATAATAATAATAATAATAATAATAATGGTAACAGTATTGTTTACATACATGATTTTAACCAAAATTTTACCGGATGAAGATCTGAGAACAGAATGAAAGAGGACATTTTACGAAATATGAGTATGACATTATTTATTCCAAATTAGGGCTGCAACTGCAACTGTTTTGATAATCGAGTCATTTCTTAAAGCAAGAATGACAAATTTTCACTAATTGATGCTTGTTCAACTTAAATACTTACCGTTTTGTTTTTCATCTCTTATGGAAGTGAAGTAAAGATGTTTGACTTTTAGACTGTTGATCGCAATTTGAAGACGTCAGTTTGGGCTTTGGGGGATTGCGATGGACATTCTTTCACTATTTACTGAATTCATAGGCCAAACGATCAGTCGATTCACGGAGCAAATAATGGGCATATTCATCGATAATTAAAGTTACTGTTAACTGTAGATACAACACTAGTTCCAAAAATCTGAGGTGATGTCTTCAAATTGTTGGTTTTGTCAGACACACAACAGACATAAGACATGAAATACTTTGTCACTGTAGTCATACAACAAAATGTTGTTTGGTAGCTCTACAGCAAAAAGATTAAAAAAAAAAAAAAAAATACAAGAAAGACAAGAGCAGGTTAAAAACAAGATGAATAAACAAGAAGAATAAGACTGAGAGCGCCTAGCCGCTGCGTCTGCATGCGCCGCCATCATGGATAATAGAGAAGAAAAAGCAGGAAATTCTCACATACTGTGTGAGAAGCTGGAAATAGTGAATGTTTAATAATTTTTGCTTCAGAAATGACCAACAACTTAATCGATTGTTAAAATGGTTGCCAATGAATTTTTGTCCATCACCTAATCAAGCAGTTATTTGGTCAAAATCCTGAACATCGATAACAGGACCAATACAGCAGTCCTCACAGCTCTTAGTAAGTGTTTTACTACAAGCAAACAGATTAAAAACTTAAAGAGTTGTCTGATATTTATCTAGATCACATACTGTGCACACACACACACACAGCCACACAGTCCATATGGCCGGTTGTCATGTCCTCGCCATCTCCACAGCCCTATCTCCTGTCTCGTCCTTCCTGCCTGCTGCATTAGCGGCTGCTGGATAAATACCAGCCCACTGACTGCCCAAGGGAACAAAGGTTAGATACACAGAAATCTACAGTGAGACACACACACACACGATTGATGGTAGTTAAACACTTAAAAAGCTCACTAAATCACAGTCATGGCGACTAAAAAAAAATCCACGTGACAACAGTAACACACACAGACACACAGACACACACACAGAAGATGGTGTGGTTGACTTAAACGCCAGCAGCAACTATTACCAGATAATCCTCATGTTAGCAGGGACGGGGACGGAGGGAAAGAGAGGGGGAGAGGAGAGGCAGAGAGAGACAAACTAGTCTATTTATCTGGGGAATAGAAGGAGGGTGATGATGCATGATCAAGCGAAAGCAATCATGTCATCATTTCTGAAAGGTGGGAGAAAATAATTCCCCCTCCCCTC
This sequence comes from Pagrus major, assembly GCF_040436345.1. Classification (NCBI taxonomy): domain Eukaryota; kingdom Metazoa; phylum Chordata; class Actinopteri; order Spariformes; family Sparidae; genus Pagrus; species Pagrus major. The sequence goes on from NC_133233.1 coordinate 14,790,470, forward strand.
CTCTTCCTCTCCCCCCTTTTCCTCACTCCTTTCCCTTTTCCACCTCAATCACTGTGTGGCGAACAGATAAAAGAATGATTTGAGAGTCACAGAGAGGAAAAGAAAAGAGGGAGAGACCTTGCTGCAAGTCAGGAGCACAGTGGGGAGTGTAGTTCAAATAAATAGCCTCCCTTAAAGAGCGAGCGCGAGGCGGAAGGAGAGGAAAGAGAGGGAAGGCCGAGACGTGGAAGAGAAGGACGGACGGATGGAAAGCCTACTGGAGCTTTAGATCACAAAAACTTTGCCTAATTGATTGCATTAGACATCTCTCTCCCTCGCACACTCCAGTGACACACACACAAGCGCACAGTGAGTGTATCAGGGGTTATCTTTGCTCTAACTAGGTGTTGTCACACACTCGCGCACACTCTGGCGGTGCTGGGCACGAGTAGATCGGGGCTCTGCACGCTCTAACTAGGTGTAAATACAATAACAAGCCTGTAATTAAGTGAGCATGATGAAGTTAATGGAGATCGGCCATTCCGTCGGCCGCCTCCATGAATATTCTATTAGGCTGGTGGCGACGGGCAGCTGGAATAGCAGTTAATTTAATCACCACTCGGAGCACGGGGAAACTTCTTTGTGTGAGTGTAATTGCACAGAATGAATAATTGATTTGACAATCGCACCCGCGGATTTTGCCACCCCGCTTTGTATCGCCGGTAAAAGGGAGGGGAGCGTGGAAGATGAAGAGAGAGAGAGGGGAAGAAAATGGAGAGGGAAGAAGAGATGGACAAGGAGTGGAGGAGAGGAGAAAGAAGATAGGGCAGGAGAGGAAGAGGAGTGGGAGGGGAAAAGAGGAGCAAATGCAGAGTGCTGAGAGGTGGCAGGGAGGCTGTCGGTAAATGGATCATTAGAAAAGCGCAGCTCAAGGACAATTTATATTTTATCAATGCGCCAAAATTACATTATTGCTCACACACGCAATCATACTGCCCACACTCCAGATTGAGACCTGGAAGGGAGGGGTGATGGAGGGAAGAGAAAGCCAACAGATAGACAGAGGAAGGGAGGGAGAGGGGGAGATAAAAAAGAGAGAAGAGAGAAGAAAAGTGACATGAAATGATTTGAAAGTCATTGATACGGGATGTTCCCAGCTAAGGAACGGACAGCGTGTTTTTTTTTTTTTCCCATAATGTCTGCGCCTCTGTGTGTGTGTGTGTGTGTGCACGCGCATGTGTGTGTATAATCTATTAGAGATCTCCTGCGGCGGATGAAATTACCTCCATGTTTTACTCAGTCGCGGCAATCAGGCACAAAAATGCAATGTACATGTAGATAAGACAGGCGCTGGCTTGCGAATGTGTGCACACACTCACACACAGCAGCGGTACATTGTGTGCGCAAATTCAAGCTGATCAAAATACATTCAGCCTCGACTCGGAGCTCTTTTGTGTAAAGCTATTTTACTTTAATGTGCTTTATTGTGTGTTCAGCACATGTGTAAACACACATTCAGAGTTTTCAGAACGGCTGGACGAACCATAAACGTCCAGATATCATCGAAGCAACATGGTTGAACAGGTACTGTACTTCTGTGAACAGTCGATATTGTTATTGTCAATAAATTCTATAAAAAGACCAAAACCAGCGGTGTGAGACTTCCTCAGCCTGTCTGCGATTCTCAAACCTATAGTCCTGTTAAATACTCATCAGGTTTATTTTAACCCATTGGTATGATTCATTTGGACAGATGTAGACGCAGCAAACACACTCTTACATGGACCCAAAGAAACTCACGAGAACCTTTAGAGGAATGGTCTTAGGATCAGAAACAAACCCTAGAGGGTCTAATTTGTGGGAGGAACATGATCCGACTACAATCCGACCCAACTACAAGGCATACGGTTTGAGTTAACCAGCTTCTGAAGTCAGGCGTAAGAACGGTTAGCTTGAACCAATATTAAAATGCAACAATTTTAATGTGTTCTCAAGCCCATTTATTTTTTTAAAATGGCTGTGTAATTCCTGCTAACAGCCGGTCGCTTTAGATACAGCGGAGAAGAGGAAATCATACATTTGTTGGGGACCATTTTCAGCTGTGGATGAATTCACATTTGGTGAGTTAGCAAGCATAGCAGCAGCACCAGAATGGTCTATGTTGGATTAACTCAAAAAAACTAGTGTCCACGTTTATTGTGATGAAGGAACATGTCACACACTGCAACAGTGTGGCTCCCAGCCAGGCCGGCAGGATGTAATGTTAGCAGTTAGCGTTTCTGAAAACTACAGATATGTCCAAGCTTGACAAACGTATATAACAAACGTGTTATATCACCTTCACTTTATATGTTTATTAGCTGACTGTTGCATCAGGACGTGGCATTATCACAACCTAACAAGGCTGCCAAATGGCCGACTGTAGTTTGAGTCACAACAGTGCACATTTGAACGGACACCTCTGGACATTTCTTGCTGTTTTTGTGGTGATGAAACTAGCTATTTTTCACAGGAAGTCGGACCATGTCCATCCGTGATCGTGACCAAAAATGTAATTTAAGTCAAACCATGATGTTTCCTAACCCTAACCAAGTGTTTTTTGTGCCCAAACCTCAGCAGAGCATAAGCATAAACATACGTTAAGATGCAACACAAAGAAACGTTAAGTTTTAACACATCTGTGGTTTAGCAGAAACTTGCTTAGCTAACATTAATTCTGGCAACAGGGTTGCATTGGTGTGTTTTTAGGCATTTTAAGACATTTTTTGAAAGAAATCCCTTCACACATCTGAATGGGTGACAGGTGCGTGGGAGGAAGGTGCAACTTGAAAACAATGAGAAGAACTCCTGCACGTCGTCTCGCTTACTGCCAAAATATTTATGTACTTAAAACATTTTGGTCAGTCTGACCGTCGTCACTTCAATGGGTTGCATCAAAACAATTACCAAGATTGGTTTTTAGATAATTTGTTTTTTGGACAACGACTGAACTCTTCAGCACAGAAAGATAAGATACATGAGGCTTCGGCTACATTATACTGGGATCAATTCATTGCCGGTTTCGTCTTTTCTTGTGATTGGTTGAAAATAATAAAACTACAGTTCAGTTTAGACAAAGGTATTTCTTCACTGCTTTATCAAAACTAATGTACTAACACCACTGATGACCAGTTTTAACTGTTTATGATATGAAACAGTAGAAAAGGTCATTGTTATGTCTAACCAGCTCTTCTAGTAGCAGATGAAGCCATTTAAATTCACATAACAATATGAAGGTGAGCTGGTGTACATACACAAATGCTGCTTATAGATCTCTATAGGTATGTATGCACACACTCCCACAGGGACAACACTCACAACAGAGTGGAGCAGGGTGTATAGGATTGAATGTCTCTGCCCTGTAATCGGAGCAGTGTGGCCCCTGGGTGTGTAATGCAGTAATATGGGGTATTACTGCCCCAGGACAGAGGGATAACACCATAAACCTATATTTTATAGCAGCATGAGTGTGTGTATACATGCATCCTGCTCTATTTGAGGACAGAAGCGGCAGGAGTTGTACCAGCAACATGGTGACTGAGATCTGCCACGTTGGTTTTGACTGCTATGATGAGTTACACTTCAATTTGTAGCAATGTTACCTTATCCTGTTGTTACATTCTCCATTGTGGCGTGGTTATGTAGTGTTTAACTGTAACTGTAACAATCCTGAGCAATCACTTAAAGCAATCAACCTTCCAATATAATTAATCTGGTCTATTATTAAAGAATTATATGCTTCATGTTGGTCGAAACATATTTAAATGTGACTTTGACATTGTTACATATTTTCACAGTGACAGAGTCAGCAGGCACTTGTTGTGAATGTTAACTCCGCAGAGTGCTGGGCGGTGCTGAACACTGGTCGCAGAACAGTACTGGGTGTTTCAGCCAACATATTCTGTCTTTCACTCAAAACACATTTTGGGGACGGGGTAGGGAAAGAGGAGGTTTTGTGTTTAAGGAACCAAACCATCAAACTGGGAGGGTGATGATTTGATGGACTGGCAACTCAGAGAACAGAAGAGAGAAATTGCTTCTCGACTGAGGGAGCCAGTAACGAGTAAACATGATGGTGTCTGGACATGATGCAGTGGTTAAAAACCCACAGCTGGTGGTTGAGCGAGTCCCTCCAGAAGCTTCTGTCCCGTGTGCCCCCTAATCTCTGTCCCGTTAAGGCCCACACACACCAGGCCAACGTCGGCCCATCGAGCATTGTTGAGCCGTCATTGATCGTCTGTGGCTCTAGTTGGTGACAGTCCTTGTCGGTGGCTTTTTGGCCGATTGAGCATGTAGAATGTAGAAAAAAGAGAAAAAGAAAGGGAAAGTCCCCTGAGCCTGTCGCTGTAGTATCCATGATTTCACCCATTTAACGTGGTTTCTCTTTACTTTTCTCCTCTGCCTCTTCGTCAATGACATTTTCAACTTTTAATCAGACATATTCTCGATTAGAAGCGGCTATATTACCGGGAATGGTGTCAAAAAATGCTGCTTAATCATAACAACGGTTTGTATATCAGCAGAGAGCTTTTTCCTTTCATGCAGGAACAGAACATACAAGCTTGTTGGCTGACAGCTGTAGTCTTGGCAGTGTGTTCAAGTGCAGCTTTTTGGCCAAGACACAGGAAAAGTGAGGCGACACAACAGTTGGCCTTCGATGCAGCTAGTTCTTTGATGTCAGTTTGGTGTGTCAGGGCCTTAACAGTTTGGACTAGCAATCTTTGCTATCTACTGTATAGATTAAACACTGATGTTTAAGTGAAGCATGGGAAGAGATAATAAATATGATTTAAAATGTTTGCAGACTATCTACATTGTTAATGTGCTCTGGTACAGGGTGTGTGAATGAAATCTTAAAGGTTTCAGTATGTGTCAACAGGTGTAGATGCCAACCTGAGGGTCAGGTTAAAGATAAAATAAGATAAAACTGGGGGGTCACAGGATGTTAAACAGGATAGTAAAGGAATAAAAATATCATCATGATCTTTATTTTCGTCAAACTCTCCTCTAATATTGCTTACTGTAGTTTGACATCCTAAGGCCCGATTAAAAGGGATCCGTGGGACTGGAATCTGGTTGTTAGTTTATGTTAACAGACTCCATTTCTAAACTAACGTTTGCTAATGTTGCTCTGTTAGCAGAGCCAGGGAGAGGCACTGAGATGAGACACTCGAAAAATTGCGGAAAATCTGAGTCCTTCACAACCAAACATACAGTCCAGCAGCATTAAACAAATACAAATCATCCGCAGGCTTGTATAGGCAACAGAGAGAGACGGGGAAGGTCTCATATTTCAGGTCATGTTACAATCTATTCACATAAAGCCAATTAATTGCGATCAATACATGGAAATTGCAACAAATTCTAACATAGAGCACCTTAACATTTGGGTAGATTTTCTTGTTTTTCAGTTTTGCTCCAATGGCTAAACCAACCAATCTGGGAAGTCAAAACCACTCTTAGACTGCATTGCTCACAGCTCATAGACTAGTAGAAGACACTGATCTGGTGTCAGAGGACTAGAAAATGCTTGCAGTTGTTTTAAGACAAGATGGTAAACTGCTCCACAACCAGGCAACACTGTACACGGTGTCTTTGTACAGTATGTACAGTACAGTACAGTAAACTGTGAGCACACATTCCCAACGCTTTACCATCAAATATAGAATGTGCTGTTTTGTATTGTGAGGCACAAAATGAGGCTGAAATTCAGGAAGAGAAAACCCAGCGCAGATCAAAAACACTGCAGAGCACGGGAACATAAAGAAAGGAGGAGAGTCAGGAATTGATTGGCGATGATTTCTTGCATCTGGGCAAAGACAGAAATAAAAGAAAGCAAAAATGGAGGCTATAATCATGTTAGTACTCCTTCTCTCCTCCCCCCCTTCCTCCTCCACACCGGCCCAATCCCTCTATTTCAGCTCCCTCCATCTTCTGAGTGGTCATCTGTTGATTACACGTTATATTTACCTCTGCTGTCTCACTCTTTTGCTGCCTCGCTCAGGTCCTGACTGGCGCACACACACACACTCGCAGTATTCAGGCATACATACATAAATAACATACATACATAAATATTTAATCAAATAAATAAATCACTCGGCCTGGCGGCCCTTTCTAATCAAGTGACATCAATCAGGGAGAACTATGGGTAAAGAGGCCTTGTGGCTGACGCCTACTGAACGCGCCCAGAGCGCTGGAGTAGCGTCTATTTGAGTCCAAGGGGGGAAATATACGCTCCATGTCCCATTATAGGAGAAGGGCTATCCTTTCGTCAGCGCGCCCATTACTCCCCCTATCATTTCCCCAAATCTAAAACCTGTTTTCAATCAACACAGCCAAACGAGTGCCTGTCCAAGAGAGGGAGAGAGAGAGAGAGAGAGAGAGAGAGAGAGAGAGAGAGAGAGAGAGAGAGAGAAAGGAGAGAGGGAGAGCAAAGGAGAGAAAGCGGCAGAGATGGACAGTGAGGGTAGGGGTAGAGGGAGAGCGATCGAGGGCTCTTTCCTTCTTTCTTCCAGTGATTGGAGCGTTTTGCATTCTGTATGTGTGTGTGATTGAATCCGTCTCCAAAATTAGGGCTGTCGACTCGAGGAGCTGAATGTCCTTAACCCCCCTTCCCATATCCAATGCCCATCCTCCGCTACTTGTGTGTGTATGTGTGTGCGAATGTGTGTCACATCATTGGGGAATATTGTAAGTGTAGCCTGGGTAAAAGGTTTACGTTGAGCCATTGATTGCTAATGCTATGTTGTATGTGTATTTGTGAGGAAGCATTGTTAAGAAATCAAAATTCAAACTTCAATAGCGGTTCTGGTAACTTGATTTCTGTTCAAAAAGGCGGGACTGCAGAATAATAAAAATAGAAGGAAAAAAAAAGGAATATATTTTAATTTAAAAAAGCAGCCCTGTTTTCACAAATTGTAGAGTGCAAAACTTCAGAAACTTCATCTCTAACAACTAGACAAAGACTTGTAGAAGTTAGCTACAAGACCTAACAGTACAGTAACTTGCAACGTGTATGCGTTTGCGTAATCTTACTTCTCTCGTCAGCCTGTAGCACTTTGGCAGCTGCATAGTCCCAGTCAAAGATGAACCTGTAGAAGCAGAGCTGGTTGTACAGGGCCCTCTCCGAGTACTGTAGAGAAAACAAAGAACCAACACACGTTAAAAAACTGGAACTTCAACTAAAACACAAGATGATCAAAACCTGACGCACAATCTGATCAATATTGTGGCAAAATTGTTGAAGTGTTGTAGTGGATAGCATCTTTGAGTCTAGATCCTTTCTCTACATTTTAAAAAGATCCAGTGTGTAGGATTTAGTGTATATGGTGGTGAGGTTAAAACCAACTGAACATCCCTCGTCTCAACCTTTTCTACAGTGGCCACAAAAAACGTGACAAACACAAAAGGCCCTTGTAGAGTCGGTGTTTGGTTTGTCCAATATGGGCTACTGTAGAAACATGGCGGGGCAACATGTCGGACTGCCTGTAGTTATAAAAGGCTCATTCTAAAATATCAAAAACACAAAAATTCTTACTTTCAGGTGATTTTACACTAATGAAAGCATAATTATGATCAATATACACCATTTCTGCCTTGAATTCACCAGAATGGACCTTTAAATTGGTATACCTGAAACCATTTTTTCCGTGAAGGTAACATGAGGATCATTGTGGTATGAGACAAACGAGAGTCAGCACTCCACAGTCCATCAATAGATTTGGAAGTTACAACAGCCTGTTTGCAAAATGGCTGCAAATGCCAACATGGCAGGTAGGTGCATTTAAATAAATAAGTATCAGTATCAGGACTGATCAGAGCATATTTTAATAGTTTGGTATCACCTAAACAGATCAGAATCCAACCCTTTCTTTGCTGAATTACACTGGGTTTTGTTAGCCTGCTCATGTTGCAGCGCTCCATAATAACGCAAGCAGCAAATGCAAGCATTTAACTGCACTAAGAGTGAAATTAGACAGTTTGAATGTGAAAAATAATTTGATTGCGCTGAATCTGTTCTGACAATCTCTCTGTCTCATAAGCAAAGCTCAGTGCAGCAAACATTTAGCGAGCTTCTCCTCTTTAACCGGCGCAGATCGTTGCTTTCACCGCTTAAAATGACAAACGGCAGCAGGTCAGATCAGCTGTCGCTAATTTACATTAATCCAGTGAATAACGAGATGGCAGGCCAAAATTAAACTGTCTGTCGTCAGGTTTGTGTGCTCTCTGCAAGCACATGTCTGAATTCTTCCAGTTAAACTTTCATTCAGATTATATAAATAATTTAAATTAATGACTCTATAGTTTTGAATAAGGACTTTCAGCGTTTGGATGAAGTAGTTGGAGCGGAATTAAGAAGGCTGGAGCTGTTATTTCAGAGTGTCAGATACATATTTTAGGTAAATATAAGTATCTAATCAGAATCAGGAGTGGGGAAACCTGATAATTAAGGACTGGGATTGGGATCAAGCCAAAAAAAAAAAAAAAACCTTGCTCGATACAACCCTAGTATTAACTATAAGTATTACAGTTATATTAACTATAACACATTTAACTAATAAAAACAAGCTATAAACTGTTTTTACTTGTTACTTCACATGTATAACACAAGGACAAAAAAGGTGGGGGGTGGGGAGTGTATATCACTCACTAGGGAGGCAAACGAGGGGTAACTGTGAACTGCATTTAGTTATGTATATGTATGTGCATGCTTGTGTACTTGTGTTCACACCGAAAAGGATGTATATGAATTACAACCCTGTTTGCGCAGATGCAGGTACGTATCTGTGAACTACTACTTCCAAGTTAAGGTACATATGGTTATGGAGGCTTGTATATTATTTGTATGGTAGTTAATCCTGTGGATATGTAGAACATACCATTAATGAATTTATGTTTAATTATTTCAAAAGTATATATGTGTATGTATACATGCTCTTTTTGTAAACATGATTTACTACAAAATTGTTCTAAATAAAAAAAATTGCTGCCTTAAACAACAGAACACTGAAATCTTTGGGCTCAGACCGTTAGTTTGACAAAACAAGACGTCACTTTACCCCTTTGGAAGTTGTGATGGGTATCTTTTTTAAGTATATTCTCACATTTTATGAACAAAAGAATTAACCAAATAATTCAGAAAATAATCTGCAGAAGATTCAATAATGAAAATAACGCGAGCATTCCAATTTTGGAATAACAACAGAAAGTTTTGGCTGTTTTTCCAGTTCTGCTGACATAGTGCAAAAGCACATATGTTTTACTTGGGCGGGCCACCCAGGTGTATAAACTGCAATCCATCTTAGCATTTTATAGGCTACTTTTATTTATTTTTTTATCCGCCAAGAGACTCCATCCACGATTGATTAACTGGTGGACAATCTGCCCTCGCTCTTCCCCTCTGGTCTGTTAATCCCACATGCTCTGTAGAGGTAGAGATGCTTTCTTGTATTACATCCCTCCTGTAAACACACTCACTGTGGTGCGACCTCTCCTATGTATTGCAGACCTGTTTATGCTGTTGCTTTGTACAAACTTCTAAGTGTGCCTGGATGCAATGTCGTTTGGTCCACGTTAAGTTTTGATCGGCTACACAATTAGAGATAAAGATTCCTCCACATGCAGCTCACCTGCTGTTATGACAACATGAAAAAGTACAAAAGACGAGGTGTGTTTTTTTTGGGCGACTTTATAAAATGTATTGCTGACAAAAGACAACAGATAACGTTTCTGGGAGAAAGAAAAAGAAAGGAGAGAAAAAAAAGGCGAAGTAAGCCAGTGTGCTGCATTAAGTTGGACAACACTATGTAATAGAAGCAAACTCTTCAAAAGAAAGTTGATCTTTGAGTCTCATTTCAAGGTCATCAATTACAGATTACTCCCTTCCCTCTTTAAACTCCTTTCACAGGAACACATACAGTATGTCACCACTCATTGGAAGTTATTTATCCCCATTATTTTAGTGTAATGAGAGTGGAGATTGAAGATCAAGACAGGCCACAAAGACATCCAAAACAGAAGAATACAACCCGTTTACCAGTTTGAGAAACAGGTAGACTCGACAAATGTGCGCCCCGCTCATTCGCCTGTACCTCCCTGAAAACATCTCCCTTCCTCTGTGTGACACAGTAAAGCAAGAAAACAAATTTGCTTGCTTTGTTAATCTCCACTGCAATTAACTGGAGCCACACGACAGCCTGCCAGAGAGAGAGAGAGAGAGAGGAGGGGGGAGAGAGACAGAGAGGATGAGCGAGACGGAGAGGTGGGAGGGAAAGAGAGAAGGAAAAACAAGAGCGAAAGAGAGAGGGTGCAGATACAGAGAGAAGTGAGAGATAGAGAGAATTAGACACAGTGAGGAAGAGAGAGAGAGAAAGAAAAAAGGGGATCAGGCCTGAAATACCCTCCCTCATAATAGTTTGTTGTGATAAGCCATTGTGAGAGAGGCATGCGAACAGCCGAGGCTGTCAATTTGATTAGCCATTATACTGCATGTTTAATTGCAGTTATTGGCTCGTCATTTCCCTGCTACGCTGGAGAGGGCACGCTAAGCCCCGACCCCACACTGCCATCAGGTGTGCGCCGAGTGCTTTATTATTACCACCAGGAAGAATCCCCTGACAATTCCTGTGTGTCAGTATCTGTGTGTGTGTGCGTGTGTGTGTGTGTCAGAGGGAGTGAAGTGAGTTTGTGTGTGCCCATTATACCTGCCAATCGGCAATGTGCGTAATTGTAATTTCAGTTTTTACTGCTGTGGCATAATCAAGTGGCAAGAGTATCTAATGCAACTAAATGCAAACTATGTGATGTGTGAACGTGTGTGTGTGTTTAATGGCTTTCTATGGCTGCCCACATGGCACGCACAGCTGTTGACCGTTGATGCACTGCCTAGTCAACAACCAAACCATGCACATCCCATAATGGAGCCTCGGTTACCGTTGCCAAGGTTGAACAAGCTCGGTCGGCGCAAAGGCCGCACACCACTTCTTGCTCTTGAAAATAAAACACACATACACACACAAGCGCGCACATACACACACACACACTCAAACAATATAATGCTGATTGTGGGCGGGCCAGTCGCTGCATACTGATTGACTGACAGGTGTCAGAAAGGCGTGGCTAAAATGTTACAGGGTTGTTATTGAATTTAGGGCCCCGCAACCCCACCTCACTCTCTCTCTCTCACACACACATGCACACACACACACTGCAACACACACACGCCTACCTCGTCATTCAGCTCGGCGCTTTGTTCCTGCACTGACACCATTTCAATTTGCTCCACAAATCTGCAGCATTTTCAGCCTGACTGCCTAAGGAGCAAACCAGCTGTGAAATTGCCTCTCTCCCGGGAGCGTAGGACCCCCCAGCCCCCACCTCGTACCCCTTGCTCCTTTGCCTCCCTCTTCCCCCGAATGACTCCCCCACCTCCCCAACACACACACATCCCGCCGCCATGTACACATGCACAAACACAGTTAAGCCGAAAGGAAGAGGGAAATGTGTATGTGTGTGAGTGGAGACGGAGGGAATGGAGACAGGATGTATAGAATAAAGGAGAAAGTAAGAAATAAGAAAAAGAGGCTAAATCATACAAATTGATCCAAATCACAGAGTAACAGTCGAAAATGGCTCACGCAACAAAACGAGCACTCAAGACTTCCTCAGAGTCTTAAAAACACCTGTCTCTATCTTTTAGGGGACACGCACAGAAACACATCCGACCTCCAAAGAACTTTTGCGCACTATCCTCTCGCTCAAGTACACCAGTGAAGCAGTTAATGAAAAGGCAGTCAGTCAGACAACATGTCTGCGTGTGTATGTGAGGGAAGCAAAAACAAAAACACACACAGTTTATAGTGCATGGAGAGAGCACAAGCTGCTAAAAACTATGGCCATTCAACGCCTTGACATGGATATGGCTCAGGAGAAAATATCTCAGAAACGGTGACACAAACAAGGCCTCGGCGTCACGCACGTTTTTCTCCGTGCTCCACAAACACGCGCTGTAAATACTGGAGCTACAATATCCCGAGCCCTCGCACACAAACCGCAGCTGCAGAAAGAGAGAGGGAGTGAGAAAGGGAGGGAGACGGAGAGAAACAAACATACATTTTCCCCTCAGCTGTGAGGCCACAAGGCTTTAAAACTCTTGAGCTTTTTAGATGCGATGAGCGTTATTGCCGGTTGTGGTAGTCACGCCGATCAGCTTCACAAGACACCATAATGAGTCAATATATGTAAATCTTTACTAGGCAAACACGGCGGGAAACAAAGGCATTTAACTGGTGCTCTCGCCCGCAAGCCTCCAACGATTCAGCACCGGTAATTTCTCCCCATTGAAAGGCATAATTGCCTGCTATTTGAAGATATTCATGCTCAATTTTTGAAATTAATTTCAATTGGAGGGAAATGTAGAAATGTCAGCTCCAGTGAAAGGGATTTGATTTCAATTATCCTCGCTCAAAGGACTGTGATTTCCAAATACACTTAAGCAAAATTATGACAAGAATTTTTGTTCGGCAAAATTCAGTGTTTAAAGAGCGATTAGGCGATAATGGGGCAGCTTTGAGCCGGCAGTGAATGCAGCCGTCTCCCTCTGAAAGGCACTCAATTATCTCTGATTGCTCCCGCTATAATGTATCAAATAGAGATACCTGCTATTGCCGTAATTTGTGTGAAAATTAACATGCTGCAATTTCCACTAGAGGGAAAAAGGGAGCTCTAATGGGCGCCTGAGCGTACATCAATAAAATGAGGAGAGAAAAAGAGAGAGACAGAAAGGGAGGGTGAGAGGAGGGAGGAAAAAGCGAGCCAGGAGAGAATGAGTGGAAGAGCTAAGGAGGGAGAGAAAATGAAAAGAAAAGGAGCGGGGGAAGAAAGCATTGAATAAAAAGGGGGGGAAGAAAAGGAAAGTCGGGACAGAGATTTGAGACACTGTGAGGAAAAAATAGCCCATTTGAGTTAAGCGCTGTGGAGGGAGGGAGAGGAGAGAGGGAGCGATGAAGAGCGATGGAGAGAGAGGAAGAGAAAGAAATTTAATTTACTGAAAATATTACAAATTGCACCTGTGCATAACTCCCCCAAATTACCAACCAATCAAGGCAGAGTGCCTATTACTCTCCCATTACATGGAGATCAGATCACGCTCTGAATCTGTGTCCAGAGAGGGAGGGAGGGAGGGAAAAGGAAGAGGCAGAATGGGAGAGATGGATGGAGGGAGGAGAAGAGAGGAGAGGCACAGCAAATGTACCATGATGCAACAGAGAAAAGGAAGCAAACAAGACGCTCTTTTACAAAACCCCTGGCACAAACAAGTGTTTTTAATATTAGCATACACAATGAAGAAACCCTGATTGTCTTTCTGGCTGGTGCCGATATTAGCTTGATAATCTATGATGATACTGGCAAATAAAAAGCATAAAGGGAGCGCAGCCAGAGTGATCCAGCAGGCAGAGTCTGGCTGGATGCACAGAAAACTGATGAAGCGTCCAAAAATTTTAATAATAATAAAAAAATGTTTTTTTTAAAAAAGAGTGGGGGCTGGTGGTGCCTCATCTTCTTCCGTTGGTTGTTTGAGCACAGCCTATCTACCACCAGCTCAAACAGCCATGAATGGCCTCTTGAGTACTTTGCATAATTGGCAGCAATTTAATATGTAAGCTGCTGGGCTATTAATCTCCATGCACTGGCTTGAGTCAGACAACTGTGTTACCTAATACTAAATAGTCCGCGTTAGCTTGATATGAAACTTGTTATACTAATTCCTGTGGAGTAAAATCTTCCTTCTCTGCGAGAGGTCAGATGTTAGGGTCAGCAACATTTATTAGTGTTTAAATCTTATTTCTCCTCAGCAAGGGCAGGTGCTGCTCTTTCATTTAATGTTAAAGACTAGTTATGTTGTTAATTATTAAATTGATGCATTTAAAAACATTTTATATGTGGAAAAAATTTAAAAAATCTAGGTTATCACATGCTGTGCAGATTGTATCTATCTGAATAAATCTGGTTTACTTGACTTGAATATTTAAGCAAATTATAACCATTATCATTTTTTAGACAACCTGGAGCTGGTATAAAATAGAGGAAATAATAAGAAAACTCCTTTTTCCACCAAGAAGACACAACAATAAAGCAATGGGGTCATCGTTGGTAGTCAAGATGGACAGTGGTAGAGAGTAGGAAGATCATGACACCACAGAAGAAGGGCCTTCTGAATTCTTGCCCAGGCTGTTTATATGAATGTTTTCAAAGCTTGTATCTGCACTTAAATGTCACACAAGCTGAATTTGTAACACCTTGACTGTAGGTCTGGGCGATATGGACCTTAAATAATATACATAATAACACAATATTTCAGGGTATTTCTGCGAGAAGGATTTTTTTTGATGATATGACAAAATAATGAAGAATATTTTTGGTTTGGAACTCTTCTTCTGGGATTTTTGCACCACCTTGTACTCAACCAAGCTTCTGCTTGAGCTGGTGAAACAAGTTTGTGGCTTGTTGTCTTCTTGCACTTCTTGCATTGTTGTATATCTGATCTTTTATAACCAAACTACCTCTACAATATTGCCATTATCACTGTATGAATTTTGTTTTTTTACATTTTAACAATTATACCAAAACCCCCCTACTTCACTGGATAAACACCGCCCTTTCTATTTCTGCAAACTCATTTTTATACTGTGCTTTTTAACCGTAATGCGCAGTGGTGTCTATATTTGTCTGTGCACCATCTATCAGTCAATTAGCAGTCAGTTGGTTGTAACACGGTGCCAACAAGACCAAGCCAGCATATTGTCGAGAACAGATCCTTCAACCAGATGGAGGCCCCCTGACTGAGTGCCATCACAGTACTGCTGAAATACAGGGAATCCTTTTATTTCATAGATCACTTTAAAGGGGCTCTATGTACAATTTGTAGTAATTTACATATGTTAATCACTTTTTATTGGCCACAAGTGATTGGATTGTAAAGTGAAGTGAAAAATTGGAACGTTTGAAGTGCCTCTTTCTGCTCCGCTAACAGAGAGCAACAGTAGCTAATGTTAGTTCAGAGATGGAGTCCGCGAACTGAAACAAACGGCTGGCTTTCAGCACAACACAGGAGTTACACAGAGCCCCTTTACTGTCTTCAAATGTATATAAAAAGGAAAATGTGATTGAATTGAATTAATTTGATTAAAATGCATCTAATTCAGTAGTTCCCAAATGTGTTAGCAAGGCACACACTGGTGTGTGCCTTGTTACAACCATAGATTATTAATGAAATATACAACTATACAGCATACAATGAATGACTTTTTAATTTACTATATCCTTAAATAAAAAGTGTTATAGAGGCTATTCTGCAGCCTTGGACACGAAAAGTTAGAAAACCACAGATCTAATAGATCAGATCAGCACATGAGAGGCTCCGTATGTGTTGTTGAAAAAGTTAATATTATCTTGGATGTAGTTTCACTGAAGCTCCTTCTAACAGTTTTGCTTGCTCATATCCTTTTAAACCCATTCAAGATATAAGAGTTTTGTCATTATCCATAAATCTGCAGACTATTTCCTTGATTAACTGATTCATTGTTGCTGAGTGTCATTAGTCTTAGAAGAAGCACATAAAAGAAGTATATTATGAGAGGGGACAGAGATCAAACAGTGCAGGTAAAATGAAGAGAGGCCACAGGTTTAAGGGTAGAGAAGGGGTGCACGAGTGAGCACAGAGAGTTAAATGTTTTATTCAGCCCCGCAGTTTAAAGTGCCAGGGCCCTCAGGCACGGCAATGGCCGCCTAAGTGGCTACAGTGACAGCAGAAATTGGCCTTCTGGTTTACAACCTGTCGCCACAGAGTCAGACACAGCAAAGCAGCAAAGGGGGAGCAGCGCACAGAGATAAAAAAAAACAACAAAATTGACAAGAGAGTTAAGGAAAGGGTTGAGACAGGACTGGTAAGAATGGGACAGAGAACGAGGGGACAAAAAAAAATTGATTGAACCATCACGCTCAAATTGAAAGGGAGAGTGTTTCTTTTAAATCCAGTGGTCAAGCTAACAAAGCGTTCATAAGACGGCGACCAGAGCTGGACGGACAGATGCTTTTAATGGTTTAACCACTGACCACCTCTTAGGAAGGCATGTGAGTGGACAGACACACTGTCACACACACATGCTGGGGGACAAATATAAGATTAGTTTTATCACGTTGCGTGTGTATATATATGGTGAAATGTGATCCTAATGAGGAAGGATGTACAGCACATATGAGAGGAGAGACTTCAGCTCCATAGCACCATCATCTGGACAAAACATACAGAATCCAACAATGTGCTTTGGTGTGTGCATTCATCTCAACCTCATTCTGATGTGTATTTAAATAGGAGAACGCATAGTTGTGTGTGTTTAAGCATGGATTCTGGTGTTTGTCTTACCTCGGGTCGGAGCGTGGCCCTGGTGCAGGCAGGGCAGATGGGCCCGTGGCGGGAAAAAGCGATGGGCAGACGTCTGGTCCTGTTCTGGCAGGCCTGGTCTTCACACACCAACCAGCCCTGAGACACACACATCAGACACATTATTTAAACCAGCTGTAACACTTCAGAACTTCAGGAGAGCTGCAACAGTTGATCAACCAAGAATTAACTTGCAGCTATTGTGATGATTGAAGATTTGCAGCTTTTTTGATCATCATACCAAATATTTGGGGTGGGGGTGGATTGTTGGTACATATGTATTTTTGGAGAGAAATTCAAACTCAGAATTCTAATATTCACAATATCAATGAGGCAGTACCTTTTCCATGAAATGAATGAACATTCATTCATGAAAATGAAGACAGTTTGCTTTTTTAGCTTGTTAAGGCATAAAAAATAAATAAATAAATCAGTCAATGAAGCTCTTCCTCTTCTGATTACAATTTCTTCCCCAAAACTACATAGTGCACCTTCAAAACATTTTAAGGCGTTGGGATACATTTTAGAGCCTAAGTTACTAATCTCAACCAGGAACAGGAACTTTATTGTATGTCTGGAGGTGTTGGCTGCTCAGAAGAAGAAACTATTCACTGAAAACAACAATATCAAGCAACAAAGTCAAAAAACAACTTAGATACTCTCTGTTAATTGACCCATTTGCCATTCTATGATTTCCAGAGCATTAATTAAACTCCCTAATTTCCCATTACTTTCTGTTCTAATTCTAACTTCTTCATGTTA
This sequence comes from Pagrus major, assembly GCF_040436345.1. Lineage (NCBI taxonomy): Eukaryota > Metazoa > Chordata > Actinopteri > Spariformes > Sparidae > Pagrus > Pagrus major. Next base: position 14,807,694 of record NC_133233.1, read on the forward strand.
TCCCTGATGGACATATCTCAAAACACACCCAGGAATAAGGTTTGTTTCCATCAGAGAGATGAACATAGAAGGGCTTGCAGCAGAAAAAAAACCTCTTCACACCAGCCTTTACAACCCTTCGTGATTACTTATTTATAAAATGTGTTGGTGTCGCCGTTTATTCTGTTGCAAAAAAAAAATGGACCAAAAAAAACCAAAAAAACTTTTGTTGCCTCAAGACACTTTAAAGAACGGTTTCAGGTAATGAGAAAAATTTTGCTGAAAATTGGTGCTCCCATTTAGCTGCTCTAATTCTGCACTACAGAAGTGACAAGAAAAGTAGTCGGAGGAAGAAAAAGCAGAAACAACTGCAGCGAGAGGTGAGTAAAAAAACAGAGCTTTACATCTGACTTCACATCCCACTCTGCTCTCTCTTTCTCTTTACATTTGAACGTATCTTCAGCGGCTGTGTCAGGGTCCTGCTCTGTGAGTACTTGTCAGACAGGCAGAGCAGTGGACAGCCAAAACGGCAGTAGTTAGGACCCCCCGGGGTGAGGTAGTGACCCTGGGCAGGTGCTGTGGTCTAACCCTCTCAATCTCCCTGTATTCTTCCAGACCCCTCCACCCCCACTGCTTCTTATTCCCTGTCATTACTAAGGGGGGTTTAAAGGAGAGGGGGTTAATGCCCAACTAATGACAGAGCATAAGACCCACCACCATCAACGCCTTTGCTTCTTTCCTCCATCTATCCCTCCATCCTTCCTTCCTTCTATTCACTCAAAATAAACCCCCTCAGAACCACTGCACCTGTCTTTCCACATCCACATCCCCCTCGCACAGACAGGCAGCCACCGTTTCTCTGATTGATTTTTATGTTTTGCTTTGTCTCGTGTCTTGATCAGTTTTGAGCAGCAGCAGCAGCAGCTACAAAAGAAAAGGTAAAGATTATTTTCTTTTCTTTACAGCTGACTCTTACAGTATATAAACCATTTTTCATGGCGCAGAAACCTTCAATAACCTTTTATGGCAAGACCCAACCAGAACAAACTGGTTAGGAGGACGAGTTACCTGAATGCGTTTTCCACTGAACTTTAAAATGAACACAAATACATTTATTGAAGTTGCTGAAGCCTGTTAGAAAGTGCACAAACATTACCAATGAAAAGATAAACATGAAATGTTATCATTAGGGTGTTTCATTATTAAATGTGACAAAAAGCATACCTCTGTTTGGACTTTTACGTGTTTTATAACTTTGAATCACTTTGGGTGTAATTAGAAGTCTGTGCAGATGGGTTTGTACCACCTTAACACACCTGGACACTGCAATTTCTCAGACTGTTCTTTGAAAAACTGCTCAAACTCTGTCAACTTACATGGGGACATAAGTGAACAAGAAATATATTTTTTTTTAAAGCTGTGTCACAGTTTCTTAAATGGAATCCAACTTGACCACTCAAGAGCATTAAAGTTTTTTTTTAGAGCTGTTGCATTTTCTTTTTCCTTTTGGAAAATAAATTGTTGCTCTTCTCTTGTAGCATATGACAGGTTTTCCTCTTGGATCTGGATTTTCATTGTTTCATTCTCCTAAACGCCTGAAGTAGATGGGGACTTGTTTTGAAAATGTAGAAAAAAAACAAAACATAAAATTGCTCCACACAGCTCATCTGGCCACAAAAAAGACAATAATGACAGCCATCAACATGGTCGAGCTTGTACACCCACCTCAGACGGGGTTTGTGCTAACGCTTTTAGCTCAGCAGCTACAGTGAAGATCGCTGCATTTAACAGGATGTAAATAATGTCTTTTCAAATGAATCTACAATCTTGGGACTTCTGGAAACTTGGATTTCTCTAGACAAGCTGTACGCAGCCATTTTATGTTTTATTTTTGGCTGTTTTTTTAATGTTTCAAAACAAGTCTCCATCTACTCCAGTTGTTCAGCAGAATGCTGCAATGCTGTTTTGCTGTGAAGCTCCAGGAATGTTTTGTGGACTACAAAACTTCAGACTTTCAATCAGCATGAGGGTGCTTAGATAATGTTTGAATTTGAATTTTCATTTATGGGTGAACAGACAATGGAAGACTAGAAAGAGAGAGGAGAGCTTCATGCAGCCCACACACACACAGACACACACACACACACACGCAGGCACAGACGGAGTGAGAGATAGAGTCAGCCAATCTCCTCTAAATGAAAACCAAACACACACATTTATACAAACAAACACATATGTCCCAAATCAATTAGAAAGTCCCAGAGTTCACAGCTTTACCCACAAACCCCAGCTCCAGGGCTAATTATCTAAACGCCTCTGCCGGTCTTGTACAAAGAGCAGGGCATCATGGGAAATGAGACTGCTTCAGCGTCTCTGATAAAGACATATGCAGGACAATGAGGTTTGCGGAGGTGAGATAAGGAATATGAGTGTGTTTTTTCAACAGGCGGCTGCTTGATCTCTGTCCGTTTTTGTGTATTTCTTATGACACAAGCCTTGGCACACACTGCTGTTCCCATGGGACACACACAGAGCACACAAATATTAATCATTTCCCATTCACATGCATTAAACTGAATTACTAAGACACACATCAAAGACTCAAGACACATACACAACAGAGAAGAGAAGGCTGAAAGGAGGAAAAGCTACCCACAATGCCCTTGTGCTCTGCTGCTCTGACCCAAGACCCATCCACTCAAACCACACACACACACTCCGAAAAATAAAAATAAATTGAGATTAAGTGCAGCAGACCTGTGTGAGCCGCAGAGAAAGGACTAAAAACAAGGAGCACATGAGGAGTGCGGCAAGAAAAAAAAAAATTTAATTGAGGCATTTCGGCAGAGCGAGGGTGGAGGGTGGGGGTGTACAGTCGGACGTGAGGGAATAAAGGCCCATAATTGCATAATTATAGCAGTGGATACCTGACACACTGAATGCAGACGTCAAATGAGTTCCACATAATTTAACCAAACAGAGGCAAGACCAGGCCACGACAGGGCCCACCACGAAATATACCCTCTCTCTGCTTCCTCGTCTTTGTCTGCTCGCTTATTTCAACACTCATCGCTTTCAAACCTCTCATTCTTACAGTGTGGAGCCTGATACTTTAACATGAACCTCTGTATTACTGTACTCCTCTGTTGAGCTGCATGGATACAGTACATGGAGATCCGTTTTAAATTATTGTGCAGTCTGGGTGCTGCTGGCTCTGACTCTTGAACTTCTGACTAGAGCAGCTGCTTGGTGCTGAATGGATTCTTAGATAAAGTAATTTGTCGAGCAAAATATTGACTATGGAGTGTTGATCAGACAGATCAACCTACCTGAAGACAAAGTAAAGTAAAGTGTCCGATAGCGAAAAGGTCCCCTCGCAATATCAGAGAGCACAAAGTGAACATCAACAGTCCAAAACCCAAAAATATTCAGTTTAATACAAGTCAGACCTGGAATGGCAGTGAATCACATTTGAGAACCCTGAGTCATACGTTTGGTATTTCTACTTACAGTAAATATCTAAAGTTTCAAAACAGCTGCAGATCAATTTTCTCTTCATTGATCAATCAAGTAATTGTTGAAGCTCTGCTGAAGAAATCATACTTGGCTGTGGAAAGTTAAAACTGGCATTTTTTGTCATTTTCTTAGATTTTAATGACTAAACAATGAATTGATGTTTAAAGTTTTCGCTCGCCATCTTTTCTGGGTCAGTTAATGGTAATAATAGCGGCAAATAATGATTTTCATTCAAATTAATCATCAAATAATTTTCTCAGTTAATTGAGTATTAATTTAGGTTCTATTGAGCATCAGACAATAGTTTAAATTCAGCTCACAATTCCTCAAAGGCAAAAAGGACGTCTTCAGATAGCTTGTTTTGTGCGATCAACAGTCCAAAATTCTGGGAATCACAGAGTAACTCATGGTACGATTCGATTCACAATACGTTGCTCACGATAACGAGAGCATCACGATACAGTTAGACTGATGTTGTTCAGTATTGTTGGATGATTGAATGCATGATGACATCTATCTAACTGAAGAATACTAAATACCACCCAACAAGGCAAAGTGCTGGAACAATATTTGGAACCACAGCATCGATAATCGCATCACAAGAGGAAGTGATATGATATATTGCCATATCCATATATCTATTTAAGAAGCAATACTTAATACTACACTAAGTTAAATTCTGGCATTTTTGCTTGAAAAATGACTAATGACAATCGAGATAGTTTCTGTATCTACTAATCTATTAATCAACTACTCGTTTCAGCTCTATTGTTAATGTTAACACAGAGAAGCCTCTCTGACCTGACTCCTGTACCAGAGGAATCCACCTGCCACACACACACACACGCACGCACACGGAGAGAGAGAGAGAGAGAGAGAAGCACCAGAGAGAGCTCTAACTGTTTTTTTGTCCTTCAGCAGTCAACACTTGCACCTCCAAAGTGAATAGACCTAAAATCGGTCTACTTCACAAACTCTCTCACTCACTCTCAAACTCACGCACACACACACACACACACACACACACACACACACACACACACAATCTCTCTCTCTCTCACACACACACTCTCTCTCTCTCTCTCTCTCTCTCTCTCTCTCACACACACACACACACACACACACACACACACACACACACACACACACACACACACACACACACACACACACACACACACACACACACACACACACACACACACACACTGAATAGAGCTCAAACGGTTCCACTTTGTACCTCCTCCGCTTAATCAAAGCTTCTCTATTCAACAATTTGACCTTTTGTTCAAAACAGGATTATCACCTTCTCTGGTCTTCATTCACCCTTTCTCTCTCTCCCTCCTCCTTTCTTCTCTTGCCCCTCAGCCCGTTTCCAGGGGCGACCCGCATGACGAGGGTAATTGCAATAATTTGTTAAATGCCATGGCAACGGTGGTTAGATGGGAGGGGTTTAAAAAAAAAAAAGAAAAAGGAAGAATTGGGTGGTTCAGGAAACGAGCGAATCTCTCATTTTGCCAAAGACAGCGGGACGAGAGGAGGAAAGGATGACAACAGTGTGTGTGTGTTTGTGTGTGTGTGTTTATGAGTGAGTGAGTGTGTGTGAGGGAGGGAGAGAGAGGAGTGAACAAGTGTTTGCCCATTCTCAGGGTGCTGGTTTATTGATAATGGTAGGGATGAGGGTGGGGGGGACAGGAGGTAATTTTGCTAATGATTAATGTCTCTGTGGTCCTAGCTTAGGACGCCAACACACATACACGTTTATTGGTGTGCACACACACACACCACACACACACACACCGAGGTACAGAGCTTTCACTCTATCTGGCCAGACAAACAGCTCTATTTGAACTCTCCCTCGGCCTGAAAGGAATCCTTAATTACACAATATTACCCCTCTTCATTGCCCCGCTGTGTGTGCTGTGTCCACTGCTGTTCAGCCTCCAGTGGTGTGTGTGTGTGTGTGTGTGTGTGTGTGTGTGTTTGTGCATGTCTGTGTGTGTGTTGCCGTGTGAGGTGTAAGTATTCAGTGGTAGCAGCTGTTTCACACATCGTGACAAAGGGGTTGAGGGGGGCTCGCTCCCCACACATTCACCAAACTAATTGATTTCTGTTCAGCACTGTGGGAGAGTAACCCCCACATACACACACATACACTATCACACACTTTTACAGACAGTGCATTCCACTCGCTCAAGACCAAGGTGTTAGACACTACCAGGAGAGAGAGAGAGAGAGAGAGAGAGAGAGAGAGAGCCCTCTACAAAGACAACACAGGCATCCAGCTTACTTCACTCTCAAGCCGCTCGTCAGGCTCTGAGTACAGTGACAACTTGCCCTGAACACTGTTTTTTGCTTCACATCTAGTCTCCAATCAGCCTAAAAGGAATCCATCAGTGTAATTTGAGTCCCTGGATATCAGTTTGCAAACAATGTACCAATGTAATGAGAGAGAAGTGAAAGTAGACTTCAGCAGGTACACTATATATCCCAGAATCTATATAACAGTGTGTAACAATACTGCACATAAATACAAGTCTCAAAATGTCATAAATGTCTTTCTTTCGTATGGCTGAGGCAAAAAGGAAAGAAAGAAAGAAAGGTGTTAAGGATAAAAGCTAAATGCAAAAATATCAACAGAAACATACTAGGAAGGTAATACATTGTATACATTGAAACTGCCTTTAAAACTGCAGTTTCATGTAGCAGCATTTAATAATTTCATGTTGTTTCTGTGTTCATGTGCATTCAACTTGTATTTCATCATGTGGGTGTTTATGAGCTCATGTTCTTTTATCTCTAGATCTGAAAATGCGAAGAGCTAACAATGAAAAAAGCCAAAGATCTGCACACCTGTAGATGTGTCTAAAAAAATTGCAAAATCTTCCCATACTGTACGTATTCTTTCAAACCAAGAGTAGTGAGACCAATCTACTTGATCTTTAAAGTCAAAAACATTTGGTTTGTTGTATTTTTAGTTTCTCCAGTGACCCAGTTTTCTCACCTGTATCATTAAAATTTCACCTTAACATCTAAAAAAATGATAAAGACTGCATGTTAAAGTTGGTGTTCAAAGTAAGAACGGCCATTTAAGTATTTTCATGGATCATGCTCCTTCAAATCTTACTGCTGCTCTTTTCATTTTGCAAGCATTATGTGCTCTTTGGTGGAAAATGTCAGCACAGTGCCCTGCTGAGGTTTCCTTCATCTCTCATCCAACATCTTTTTGATGGCTTCTTTCACCATTACTGCATCAGTTGCATCCCATGTTGTTTTAAACACAGGCCAACACTATTATACACACTTTGTGAGAAGTTAGTTTTTACAAGGTTTGATTGTTACATTACACAGAACTCTGTTTCGGTCTACTTGAGCTTTAATTTTGTCCGCTGCAGGATTCATTTGATCTCTTCAGTAATGTGTTGATAGATAGTGGTATGCAACAACACCCAGAGTACTTAACTGTGCGAAAAGCTTCGTGTTTGTGGACCAAACATATACATTTAGTGTATATTCTTGGTCAAGTGAAGCACATTTTGTGGAGAAATGTATATTTTGTACTAAATGTAACCTTTGGACAAAATGGTTTTAAAAAACAGGGGAAAATAGGCGAAGAGAGAGCAGCTCATCAGTTGGCCAGCTGTGCCAGTCTAACAAGTTGCACCATTAGACACTGAATGAAGTCCATTTGTGGCCCCGCAGGTGGTGAGGAAGTAAACACATGAGTGTTTGTGTACTTGTGTTTTTCAGTGTGTGTAAAGCAGAGTTTCAGTATAAGAAATCAGTATTCATCAAAACCTCACTCACACCTGTCAACCTGAATACAAACACAGAAATACTCACAGAGTAGTACTTCTTGATATGGCGACGGATGTCAAGTAGCAGTTTGTTGCTGATGTTGACAGCGTAGTCAATGGGGCGGCCCACGCAGGGGGTATGACAGCATCGCAGCAAGCTGGGCTCCAACTTTAATCCCTGAAAAAGAGACAACAGTTTAAATCACAAACAATATCATCTGCTGCAGCTATCAAGGGAAAAATTGAGTCTTCTTCAAAATACATGCATAAAAACAGGCAACTGTACTGGAGTGTAACCTACATACCGCGCTATTGGCTGCTGCCTGATCTTTTTTTATTTATTTTTTCCCCCAAAAAACAGGTAACTATGTGAAATCAAATAGCACTCCATTTCATTGGAACTTTAAGAATCAAAGAACGTGTACGTAGCATCAAGTATCAAAAAGTGTCAAATACTGAAGGCAGGCATCAAGTGATTGGTGCTTTGCTCTGAATTCCCATTTAAATGTTTTGTTTTAAAGATATTGACAACGTTAATAGAAACAGGAATCTCCTGAATAATTTGACAAAACCACAGTTTTAATTATTACATATCTAAGGTATACTGCTGACATGCGATTGCAAAACATGTTGCCGTAGTTGCTTAATTCACCCCAAATTTACAACTTCAGATTTAGATGTTTCTGAAACTGAGGATTCGCATTCACACCCACTTCTTGCCATGATTGGTCAGCTGAGCAGAGGTGAAAAAGGAGCCAGGGTTTTAACTTCTCTTTAAGGCTTTCTTTGTTCATTCTTGACATTTTTCATGTGTACAAATTTAATATCTTCCAGCAGATACTGTCTGTTTACTATTTTTGAATGATTTGATGTCTCGAGGGCTGTCTTTTCACCCTGCCTCTGTTGTTCAACCGTTCGTAACAACTAACTTTATACAGCTTGTTTTCTAGTAAAGCCCATCCCTTAGCTTCCACCCACCTTCAGCAGCACAGGAAACAGAATTTTATGCTCTGTAATTATGTTTCTCACCAAAATTCACCTTGGGAGTTGTAGTTAATACCTTTACCTTTCACTTCCTGAACACAACCCATGTTACTTAACTCAATTGTGTAAGCATACATAGTGAAAACCAGTACAAAACCATTTGACAAAGACAAATGACAACTGTGATAAGTCCAAGTAAGTATTTTGCCAAGAAAATCTTAATGATTTGCATATTAAGAAGTGTCAAATGATGGCGTCTGTTGTTTTGAGTGTGTAGGTACAATGGCTAAAAGGGGGAAGCGTTTTAATACTGCACACTCATACTGCAGCAAGCACAATCCCAACAGATGTCATGAATGTCCTGTACATAAATATATGTGTACTGGGATTTATTGCAGGTGCATTTTTAACCCTGTGATCAGAAAAACGGTTATGTAACACAGCAGCTTCCCATTAAACCTCCACAAGGAACATGTCACAAGTTTTAAAGGTGTAAGGGCTTAAAGCACCCCTGGGTCCACTAAATTTTAACATTATTGTCGCCCGAAAAAAAGAGGTCAACGTGACCTCGGCACCCCTGATATTGTCCACCTGACAGCAAGGCTTATAGTTAATGCAATGGAAAAAGTAGCCGCAGTACATAACAATTACACTAAATATAACAGCTTTAAAAACTCGCTCCTTTAAACCTGAACTCCATTTAACTGTCACACTGATGGCAGCAAAGAAAAAAAGGTTTCTGCAGGGGACAATGCATGTGACACCCCCCTGCCCAGCCATACACAGGTTTTTTGTTTGCCTACATCATTTTTCTTTTAGGAAAAAATACCACATTTTCTGCCAGTTCAAGTCATTCAAGTCATTTAACTCCCCTAATATGCAGCTACACACATTAACCCCTAAATCTCAGTCTATCCTCATCCTCATCCTCCTCCTGTCCTCTTCTTCATGTTTTTCCCTTCTCTCGTCTGCTCTGGATGAAAGCAGCCTCCCTTCGTCTCCCCTCCTACTCTTTTTTATCTCACTTGTTTCATTCCAAATGACACTTTGATAACAGACCCCTCCTAAACCAAGTTGTGTCTATAAAAATTATACAACACTTACTTGTCAGTTATTTTATGGCTGAGCAATTAAATGAAATACAACTAGGTTCTTTCTGTCTTGTGTTTGTGTGAGACTTCAAATCCTCCGACCAACTGTCTGCCACCTTATGTCTGCACTTCAAACAACTGTTAAACAATTTTAAAAACATTTATAATGTCAAGTGTCTACTCTGACTGTTTCCATGGTCTGATAATGTGCAGCTCTGACAGCCTGTTGATTTAACTGCCCGATGTGGGATACCCAATGCTCTAATAAAACTGAACTCAGGGAAATCCCTGCAGCTCCGTCCAGCTTTCCCTTCCCCTGCACACTTAATCTTTTCATCCCCCTCTCATCAAACAACTTTCCTCCTCTGTCTGTCCTCCATCATCCATCACCGCCTCCTCCAACCATCTTCTGGCTCGGTGTCAGTGGTGGAGTCAAGGCCCATCTGTCCTCCCCTCTCACTGAGCTGTTAGACCATGTTCACCACCCTAATTAACTTCCTGTCTTATCAGCTTCACTGTGCGTGCGTGCATACCGTCCTCTGACGTACTGTGGAAAACCAACACCAGTAATCAGACGAATGCTGGGTAATTCAGTCTAAAGAAATTAACATTTAAACAAACATTTCAATGCTGTTGAAACATCAAAGTAGGAAGTATTTGATTCACTACAACTGAATCTAAAACAACTTTCTGGTATGTGTGTTATGTTATCAATCTTTTATGGAGTGTGTGTATAATACTCCTTTTTCTAATTTAATACAAGTTCTCTCTGCCAGCGGAGGACACAGGGTTGTCAGTTTTATTAGTGTCTGTCAGACAAGAAAAAGCTGCGTGCCCTGCTCCTCATTAGAAGCTGATAACACACATACACACATACACACTCACGACCTTGGCCTGACAAATGGTAGGAGATCAGTGTGTATGTGTGTGTGTGTGTGTGTCCACAGAGCAGCAGGGGTTAAGGGAAGGCTTTTCAAGTTGTGGAGTCCAAACTATGCCAATGAAAACAGAGTCCGTATTGGAGCCAGGCAGCTGTCTAAAAATACAGACAGAGACACAATATGGAGGATGACTAAAGCATGAATCCTTCTCTGGAAGTTTGACTGAAATGCCTTCGTAAACAGCATTCTTCAATTCTCAGACTCTCTTTCTGGGTCTCTGCTGATTAATCCGTTACACCAGTGAAACACATCATTAGTGATACAAAGAATTCTTTTATTTTTTTCATTTCAGTTTCTCTTTGTTTCTCTGTGAGGTCCTTGGTAAGGTTTTGCGTGCTGCAGAGGATCATCTCTAACTCCACAATTTATTATTCTGCTGCAGCCAGAGTTAGATCATTGTGTCCACAGGTAACAGACACTAAATTTAATTATTTTTTAATCCTTTTAAATGTAATTTTTAAACAAATGTAAGACTAACTATGGACAACAAATATGTTCCTTATGCAAGCATTGCAGGTAAGTACACAGGTATTTAGTATTTATATGTGGTCTTGGCCACAGGTAGGTTTTATGTTGGAATATGGTTAGAGTTATGCGAGTTAGGTTAATCTACATTTTGCCAACGGGTAGAGCTGGGCCTTAAAATAATATTGTGATATTTTTAGGTACACAATATACAGTATATCTTGATATTTTGAAATCTCCTCAAAAGCACCTCACAAATGACAGAACTGGGCGACAAAATCAAATATCAATGTTTTTGACCAAATACCTTGATATTGATTTTGCAACAGTATTTTATGGATTACTATTGTTGCTTTCACAAGATATTAACACTGAGATTTTTGATAAATAATCATCAGTAATGTGTATATAATGACTAACTGGGGTAAAGATAAGTATTGGAACAAGTAAAAAAGTCTGAAAAATGAAGAAAATGCAGCCTTTAAAACCAGGACGCCATATCATGATGCAGCGATATTCAAAAGACGATATATTATATCATGAATATCGATATATTACCGAGCCCTACCAACAGATAAGTGCAAGAATAAAGTAAGAAGATTCGGTTCAGTGGTAGGTTTAAAGATTTGGTACATCTTTTTACAAAAAAATGATTGGACAAATGAAATTAGATAAAAAGGCTTGTGGCAATTTAGACCTCACAAATTCAAAATTAAGAATATTTAATGACTTTTACAGGCCTAATATGTATACAATTGATTTTAAGACATTTAAGGATCTGCAGACAGCCTGTACTTAAGATAAATATATACTATACACTTGCCAGCTTATTAGGTACACCTAGCCAAAACTAATGGAGTCTAATACGACAGTCCTGCAATAATTCCTCCCTTCATGATGGTTAAAATGTTATTTTGGAGGATACTGAATTGTTTTGCATTATACTAACAGGTGTTTTACATTATTTTGTCCACTAGATTAATTGCAATGAGTTTAGGCTAAAAAACTCTGTATTGGATTCGACTGCCTTCATTTCAGCAAGGAGTGTCTACTGAACCCTGAGCTCCGAAGAAGATTCTTAGACATAAGATCATCTGGAGCCGTTTTGGCAACATTTCCTCTGCGATGATGTAAACTGGTGTTAGGCTGCACAGATTTTTCATTCCTCCTGAAGAAAAGGTGTTTACAGTGACTAAAATTTTATCTCTTTCCATTTGAAAATATGCCCAAGGACCAATCTGGGTTGTTAGACAAATTGATGACCATGATGACTGAATCTTTTGAGGAATGATAATGGTAAAACTTTAAGTGTAGATTAATAATGCATTGACACATTTTGTCTCAAGCAGACTTTTCCATCCAGTAATCCAAGACAGCATATTTGTTAAATGTTGCAGCTGCATGCTTTGTGTGAATACACACGACCGTGTGATTGAAATGCCGTCATTAGCAAAGTGATCGATGTACCAGCTGACAAACTCAACTGTAATGGGGCGGACATACTCCAGAAGGGACATACACAGCATACACAGCCTCAGTTCTGTTAACACTATAATGGTTGTCAATCGTGTTCATTTTTATACGTAAAAAAAAAAAGCAACATTCTGTAATGTTTTATTTATCTATGGCTGTATGAATCATTTAAAAACACAGCAGTATATATGAGCATCAACTCACAGCTCCTTCAAAGACGTTGTCGTAGATGTTGTCAGTGCTACACTGAGGGCAGGTGAAGGTGAACCTCTCACAGTCTTTGTAGCGCTCCTCGTCAGTCAGCTGGACCGGAGCTCCCAGAGTGCCATCAGCCTCTTCCTCTCTCTGGTACTGCTGCTGAGCCCGGAACTGACTCGGATCCAGACCTGGCATGGACAAAGGATAATTCTGGTTTACAGCACAGGTCGTTTTATTCTGTCACATTTCTCCTTTTTTATATCAATTAGAACAATTGTTTACACACAGATGGGACAGGGATCTCCATACAAATTAGTTAATTTTGAGACTATTCGACAACAATGAAACATCTATTTTGTACTTATTAGGCTGCTGTGACATTAGGGTATGACAACTTTTCTATGTTTGGCTGCCTCAGCTGTCAACAGACAATAAAACGGGTATCCTGACTGATGCTAACAGATACATAAAGAGGGATTAGTACTATCACTCAAACTAAGCTGGCCCCGCTAATACTTCATGGCCAGTGTTTATTTATAAAATAGTGCGTCTTTAGACTGCAAATGAGAATCCTGATAAGGCATTTAATCCCAAGTGTTCTGCAAGTTGATGTCAACAACACCAATCAGAAAAACCTTTCACTAATTTAATTCTAATTACATGCTTTCATCATTCTGTAATTTCCCTTTTTTCAAAGGCGTAAGGCAACCTGAAATTCCTCAAGTAATAATTAAACACCAGAGTAATGTTGGGCCACCCACTCTCAATCAAAATAAAAGGCCTCTACAGACATTAACATACCGAGCCACGTGGCAATGAGCACGCTGTCGATGCCCTCGATGGGGTCACAGATGCGGGACACCACGGGGTGGACCTGCTGGGCAAGGTAGTACTGAGTGTCCAGACTGAGATTCTCCTGCTTCTGGAGCTGCTCTAGAGCATAGGCTCTCTGACTGGCTGCCAGCGTGGAGCCGTCCTAGGGGAGAAAGAAAACACATACAGCCGAGTGAGTGGTAAATTGTATTAAACATCATGTTATGTGTTTTAAAAACCCTAAAAAACAATGGAACAGTATCTAAAGAGAAGATATTTATGATTCTCTCATATATACTAACCTTGCAGATGATGTAGGATACTGTATCTCCAGCTTTGACCCGGCGACCGCCCTGGGAGTTGATCCATAGAGCTACATGTACGTGAGGAAGGCTCTTCTTATCTGGATAGTCTTGAGGATCTTTAGTCAGAGCCTGGAGGAAAAAATGCAATGAACAGAATGATAAATAATAAAATAAAACATAAACACACCAAACATAGGATGTGCTGATTTGTGTCTGCATATTTGCGCAATCACTTTGTTACACTGTACACACACACACAACCACGTCCTCACCTTGTGTATCTCATACTGGCTGAGTGGTACATCACCAGCAGCTACTTTCTCTCCCACCTCCACCAGGTGTTTCTGGATGTTCTCCACAATAACGTCGCGGTTCTGGTCCGACAAGATTTGACCGATCACATAGCTGCAAGTGCAGGGGAGAGGAATGCTTCAAATGCACCATCAAAACCTTTCAAGTGCACTCCAATTCTGGATATATATATTCTCAAAGGACAGAAACTGCAAAACTGGTAACATGGGGAGAAAAATCCAGATGTAGCTTTTAGCCACAGCTCTGTTCAGGTTATGTTACGTACTTGCCACATTCTTTTGCCAGGCCACACCAGTCTCTTCGGACAATGTCCAAGCCTTTGAGCTCCTGCTTGACGCTGTATCGTCCCTCCCCGTGGTTCTCCACCACCAAGGCAGCGTATTTCTTCTTCTTCAGCAGTAAAAGTGACTTAAACACGCCGTCGATGTCAATCTCCAGCAGTTTGTAGAGCTTGTTTACTTCTGCCTTCACCTGAAAATAATTTACGAACATATGCTCTAAGTGAAAATGTCAAATACTAAAACAACTGAAGAAGAGGACTATACAACTTCTCTGCTTCACACCTTATTGCCAAGCTTGAAGACTTCCTCCAGAGACCTGCTGTTGGTGTTGATCATAATGGAGTCGGTATCTCCGTAGATGACTTCCAGATTCATCTGAGTCACATGAAAGGAATACGACACGAGGAAAAAAACGTTATTGAAGCTAGACAATAAAACAAATGTAATAAAAAATTGTCTGAATCCAAACTAAATAAAAAAAACAAACAAATGTCAACCAATGACATCTAACCACAAGTATTTTACAGTATAATCTGGAATTACATTTACTGTATAGCCAGTATTATCAATCTTACCATGGACTTAGTATTATAAGAAATTGTAACATATTTAACATTAATTTATTTTACATCGCATATCTCTTTTACATTTATATAACAATACTTTATTATTGCAATATTGCTATTATTATATTTTATCATCATGATATTCTTCATCAACTGACACCCTTTTCTAAATAGAAAGCCTGGGCTCCACTAGGTGGGTCCGGGGGAAGAAAATTTTGAACATTTGCAATCTAAATGAATTAATCTGGTGCACTTTGAGAGTATCAACCACGTATCACATCAAGAAGTTGGAATGACAATTTCAAGGTTTTTAATAATGAAATATGAGCAGTTCACCAAAAAAATAAAAATCTGATCATCAGTTACTATAAAATTGTAGTTGATTTGCAGCATTTTTATTAAATTCGTATCATATTAACTGATCAGAACAACCATAAGATTGATAATAACCCACCTTCTGAACCATGTCTTTGGTGTGCATCAGAATCTGAAAGAGAAAGCAGAAAACACAGTGTGAATGAGGGCTGACACAAACAACAGAAAGCATTGCAACACATAGAGCATTTAAGCACAGTAAACAAACATATCACTGAGAAACAAACAATGATTAAACATTAAGTTTCTGTTATTTATTCTGTGTGTGTGTGTGTGTGTGTGTGTGTGTGTGTGTGTGTGTGTGTGTGTGTGTGTGAGAGTGAGAGAGAGAGTGCGAGTGTGTGAATTTGTGTGGACATGGGAGCAGAGCAGGTGACTTGCTTTTAAATGGGGGATAATTGGCTAAGAGGGCAATTATGAGAGCGTGCTGTGACAGGCGTCTTTTCAACCCACACACATCCCAGCCGGGCAACACACACACACACACACACACACACACACACACACACACACACACACACACACACACACACACACACACACACACAGACACACAGACACACACAGACACACACCTTAATGACTCGTAATGGCCTTTATCACCCGCAGAGTGAGTGACGGACAAATAAGAGAATTCTGTTAACGCAGGTTGTCCACTGTGTGTGTGTGTGTGTGTGTGTGTGTGTGTGTGTGTGTGTGCGTGCGTGCGCGCGAGGGAGAGATCTGAGCAGCAGAGGGATCCCAACAGGTGGGGGCCCAGAGGAGGGGAGGGCAGAGTGGGGGGCTCCGGGTGGCTAATCTGGGGGGTCGGAGGGACGGAACGCAGTGTGACCTGTCACCAGCAATCTGCTCCTCAATCAACCATGGCCGCATATATACACACCGACTCACACTGTGCTCCGTGTGGGGACAAGGACGTGGCTATTTCAGAGTGTGAGGAAGGGGCGGGGTTGGGCTGCGGCAGGACAGGGGGTGGGTGGGGGAGTTGGGGGGTGAGGGTGTTCCACTCCCTGAAACCGGAGTGGGACTTAAGCTTGCTTTATGGGCTGCTACATACCACTGTACGACGGGGGGAGTTTGAGTCATTCACAGAACAGCCTCCTCCATTAGGGACTTCAGTCAAGGTCAAGGTCTCACCACAAACACACACACTCACACTCACTATCACACACACACATACAAGGCACTGAGCACATTGGCACTAGATGACAAGCTTGTTCTTGATTCACTGTACAGGTTGATACATCTTCAGAGCAAAACGAACTGTCCTGCTATAATAATTTACTACAAGTATCATGATTTCTAAGGTATTTTCTATACTGCAAAACATGCTTTTTCTGTGGCTTCAACTCATGAACGAAAAAGCTGTATTTAGCGATTGTAGACTAGGGTGTTTGAGATATAAAAAGAAGCTGAAGAAATGATCACTGTTGAGAGATATAAATCAAAACTTAAGAACTGAGCCAGAAGAAGACATGGTCATTCAGGCATAATCCAAGTCAAGTTAATTGGGTAAAACTCCACACATATGGAAACATTTTTCACTATGAACTGTGTCGACTGTCAACTACAAGTAAGTAGTCCGAGTTATTTTTCCAAAGAACCAGAGACTTCCGGTACAAGGGTCATTGTTCATCAGAAATGTAACAACCAGAATACACTGTACCTCTGTCTTTGGGGTACTTTAACAAAAACAGTATTGAGGTTGTTCCGACCCATTTTATCTGCATTTAGTATAGAAATGTGGATGGGTGAATTAAATCACAGCATCTATAACAATCATACTGAAAATAATTATATAGGAATATTTCTGTCTAGTATTCCTCTCAATTGATAAATCATTTATGGACACATAACCAGATAAGAGGGTCTATTTTGAGCTAATCCAGCAAATTAGATACCTGAAAAATCACAGCATCTCATCATATTGAGGCAAAAATCCTGTAAATCAATTACTGCCACATAGTGGTCCTGCTCACTGATTTGGAATATTCCTCAAAAAACCTAATACGCCCTGACTGTGTTCAGACTGACATCAGTGCTGCATAAAAAATGCAGCTCTTTAATTTATTTGGGTGGGACCACTGAATTAACTGGCCTGCAGTGGTGTGCAGCCATTTTGAAGTTTGGCAAATCAATCACTCTTAGATTACTTTTCAATGTAAAAACCGTATTTTTATTGTTTAACTCAAGATGTCCACATTAAAAAACTAGTCCCATCTTGCAATGGGGTATCAGCCAGGACACCCATCAACATGCTGACGTTCTCGCCCATAAGTACAAGGGATTTTCCCACCGGTTAATAAACTCTGGACATTTTACAGGAAAAGACTAACTATCTTGAGAGCGCTGTTTTAATTTTCTGCTAATGCAAACTGAACATTTCCTACTGCTGCAGCTTCACATTAAAAGCATTAACAGTTGAAACACTAGTTGACTTTTATTGTGAAGTGGTCTAGTCACAGAAAAAGCTATGTGTTCAGTGAGTTTAACACTTCCTGCTATCCTTAATCAAAAATGTGTCTACAAAACAAGTCATTTTCGGCATTTGTTGACAATGGATCAGTTTAAAATAATACAGGAAATAGTTGTATACAGTTTGTGGGATTAACAGAACCAGGAGCAACTGAAGTTAGGCATTAGATGAAGAGCTTAAGGTGACAGGCTACACACCTCCAACTTCTCACTGAGGTAACCAACCCTTTTTCCCTAATTAATGTTACTGGGTTGTCAGTCATCTCTTCGTCACATGATATGTGAAATCTGATAGCTATTTTGTGCTGCCCTGAGCAGATGAGTATATGATTATAGAATTCATTGTTCAACTAAGCAGTGATTTTAAATAAAAATAGGCAGGTAATATAATAAAAAAAAAAACATATATATATATAAAGTGAATACCCAAACACCAGGTATCACCAGTAACAACAATTACAGCTGCAAGCCTCCTGAGAACTCAGTCGTCATTTCTACATTATTTGTCCGATCTCACATTATTTTGATCTGAGCAACACACCTGTGAAGTGTCGTGACTGCATCTTACACAGTTGTGACTATCGCACTGAAAAAAATCTGTCTGAAGACAGACAGACACATAAACACCTGGCATAGTACTCAAAACTGCTTCTGGGGTAGTGCTAAAACATGTATCTGTAGGACCACATTTTGACATTCTCTCTCTCTCTCTCTCTCTCTCTCACTCACACTCACACTCACACTCACACACACACACACACACACACACACACACACACACACACACACACACACACACACACACACACGCCTTTTTTCACCACTTCACTTAATGTTGACAAACTTCAATCATGTCATGGTGACATATCAACAAATCTAATAATTAAAATCTATCCTTCATCATAAGCTATGGGCTCTGATAAAACAGCAAAAGAGAAGCGCTGGAAAATGCGAGAGACGGAAGCAGAGTGTGGAATGATCAGAGAATAGACAGAAGGAAAGGGCAGAGAAGTGATGAATAGAGAGATGTGGGAGAGACGGGGACACAGCGACAGCAAAGTGAGGCGAGCGAGGTGAGAACGCGTTGATGTAATTGATGTGTGGACTCATTTAGACAGGTTTTCCATATGCTGTCACTTCCAGCAGGACAGACTGCTTCATGGAATGAACCGCGTGAAAGACAAGTCGTTTGACCATGATGCAATGTGTGTGTGTGTGTGTGTGTGTGTGTGTGTGTGTGTGTGTGTGTGTGTGTGTGTGTGTGTGTGTGTGTGTGTGTGTGAGCACTCATCTTTAAACACATACCAACACACACATACTGTATGGACAAATGCAAACACATAGCCCTGGGGGGTACAAAAAAATGTGTGTACGTCTTCCCTCTGATGAGTACACTAGTCAGCACCATGCATGCCGCTCATACTGGGGCAAACAACTGAAAAAGCTTCACTTGGACTGGACTTGGATATTACTTGACGTTATCATGATAGTGTGTCTTTTCTTTCAATAATACAACTGAACCTTTCACAACAACCCACACTCTTGATACATGTAAAGCTGCAACAATTAATTGATTAGTTGATTGACAGAAACATTTTGCACCCTTTTTGATAATCTTATCACTTTGGCCATTTCCTTTAAGAAAAAAGAGCAAAAATTAGCTGGTTCTAGCCTGTCGAACGTCAATATTTTCTTGTTTTCAGACTTTTGTGCTGCTAACCTGAATATCTTTGGGCTTTGAAAACATTTGAAAACATCACCACGGGCTCTATGATCGTCTTTTCTCACTATCTGCTGACATTTAACAGCCCAAATGATTGATTGAATTTCAGTATATCTTGAAGTTGTCAAGATTTGATATTTCTCCATTACTGTGTGAGGTATGGTTACACATCTCCCCACGTACAACTTTAATAGTTTGATATCTACAACAAGTCAAGGTCAATCTCCTCAGTAAATTTATAAAATCTGTTAAAATCTTCCCGTTATCATTTCCTTCTTGTTCTCACACCGAAAAGCATCACTCAATTTTCTCTTGTTCCTGCCTCCCTTCACTTCTCAGCTCCTTGGTGGTAATACAGTGTAATTAGACTGGACACTAATTGAGCAGCTCACTGACAGGTGCTCCAGTAGAATGAAGGATCAGGACAGGAGATTTCTGGGAAGCAAAGAGATTTCTTTGCTCCACTCGTAATACCACCTCATCATGTCTTTTCAGGCCACAGTACAAGGTGAGGGTTAAGGTGTCAGTTTGCTTTTCTTTGGGGATATGAGAGGTCAAGGAGGTTCAGAGTTCAAATGAGATGGCATGCCTTGACATATTTTGTATGCGTAATAGAATTCACTCTACTGTATGGAGGCACAAACATGAAGAAGACATGCAGAGCCATAAATCCAGTGTGCATCAAAAGTCGGGCAAGGAAGGAAAACACAGGAAGAAGTTTGCGCCCAACAACATAGTACTGAACTCATTATAAAAAAGCAAAACACCAACTTAGCCGAATCATTGATTGAGGTTTAATTTGATACTAATAACCAATTTGCATTTTTTTAAATGTCAATTGAATTTCCCACAAATGACAAATAGGGTGCTTTCATTGGTTGGGTTCATTTGGTTTGGACTAGGGATGTCAGTTTTGGTTAATTTCAGTTTCCATAACCAGACATCTGTTTCAATCATTTGGCACACCAACTCGGTGGTGGCCTTGGAGCGGTGTGTGTTGTACTTTCTCCCCCTAGTCAACAGCGACTTGATCTTTGGCTGAGAGCCATTCTCGAACAGCTTATTTTCAATATGGTACGGCATTGTGCTACCGGTACTACTCAAGAGTAGCATGCCACGAATTACATTTGATTTTGTTCCCTTTTTGGAGAAAATGTTCCCACACCAAGTTTTGCTTCATTTTTTACCTCAGTCTGCTAGCTAGCGAAGCCAATGTTGGATTTTGTCTGTCTTTGTATGTAAAACAACTTATAGAACGACGTGCATAACCAGTCAGAAATGTTCTCAGCAGGTAACTGATGAACAATTTTGAATATTCATTTTCAAACTGATAATAAGCCTTCTAAATCATAAGACAGCAACACTCATCATTAATGCAATCCCACTAAACAACATTTTAGGTAAACCTGCAACTTGCGGCAGACAGCAGCTTCACAACTCTGCAGTCTGTAGCTGCAACATTTTTTAGAACCCCCAGTTTCTGACAGTCGCACATGTGAGTGCTGTTGAGTGTTCCTGCAGTTATTCAACACCCGACTTGCACAGCTCACAGATGAAATTTTCCCTTCGTACTCCCCATTTAAAAAAAACAAAAAAAACAAAACATAATGTCCCCAACAATCTGCCTCGAGACTGGAGGGCGCAGACTTCAGGGCACCTGACCCTGCCAATGTTGCTAAAAGATGTAGTTGGGTTAAGTGGTGCTACTGTAGTCTGTAACAGTCACAGCTGCCATGAAGTGACCGAGGGAGACAATCTGCAGGAGCACAGGTTCATGATGAAAAACAAGGGTTGTCCAGCTGAGTAAAGCAAAATCAAGATTTTCAGAACAGACATTAAGTTCTCATTTAAAAATCAGCACTTATAATCCTTTTTAATTTAGGGCTTTTATCAATGTCGCATGTCTTTGCATGTGCACCTGTGTGTCTGTGCATGAGCTGCACCCATTAGCTGTGCGTTATTGCACCCTGTCACGCTAATTGACGAGCGGTTCAGCCTTGTTTTGATATCCGCTTTTCCCCAGCTGTTGCTCAGCTATTTGTTGGCCTTATTAGGGATTTATGTGTCTTGTTATCATGTCGCTCTCATGTATTCCTTATTTCAATCCACTTCCCACCGCCTCCTCATCGGAATATCTTTTGTCTTTTGCCAGGCTGTCATTTCAAATAAGAATATGGGTCTTCACTAGCCGTAATTGGCTGAGTGACTAGATTGTATAATCTTTATTGCTTCCTTTCTGACAGAATGATTAAGTAGACAAATGAGCAAGTTGCGAAAGGGGATCCAAGTCGCCCATTCTGAATCCCTCCACACACACACACACACACACGCACACACTACACCCCTGTGCTGATCAGAAGATCAGAGGCAGCATGTTAAACCTCAGTGCTGCAGAGGGCCCTTGTAAAAAGAGTCTGGGGCACCACTGACGATTGTTTTGAAAAGCACTCAGCTGAAAAGCATTTTGGGATGACAGTCGGCCGACTGAAATAGCACCTGTGGAGGAACACACCACTGTCAGAGCTGGAGGGGGCGGGGGGGTTGCACGCACAACACGTACACAAGGCGTTTGAATATGCGTCCACACACACACACACACACACACACACACACACACACACACACACACACACACACACAAAGACCCCCTCTTTCACTAACACAATCACACACACAAAGATGCATAAAAGATTTATAGCCTCTCTTCTGCTGGTGTGAGCTCTCATGTGCACACACCTCCGTACACACCCACAGAGAATGAAAATCCTTCTCTCACCAAAATGATTTCACTTGCATGCAAGAATGCATGAGTGCAAACATACACACACACACACACCTGTCCTGGCAGATGCCATAGCTGTGTTCTCATGTCTGCTGCTGGGAGGGTCAATCTGTTGTAAAGCTGCGTCTGATTTAATACAACCGGCTGAGATCACACACGCCGCCGTTCATCGAAAATAACTCGACAATGACAACAATCCCCCCGCTGTCTGCTCAATTAAAAATATGGTGCCGTAGTAGCTGGAAAGGACACATCCCGATATGTCACTTCACCCTGACACAGTCAAAGTCGTCGCCAATGAATTCTTAAAATGTTGTCAGAAAAAGGCTCATTAAAATATGATATTTGGGATAGCAGGGAAATTAAATGTCTGTCATAACACATCAACTTCATCAGCGTCCATCTCATACACTGGAGTCTGGTCTTATTTATATAAACACACTTTAACTAAACTTAATAGCGTCTATAATTAATATTGTGAAAGAGGCTCATAGTGGTGAATACACATGTATAAGAATTATCACCTAAATCTGTAGCTCCATTTAGCTTTACAGATCTAATAGCTGTCAAATGCTATCAGGCAAAAAACTCTGAAACTTGCTGTACACTACCTGCTTATCTTTGATTTGAAAAGATGTTATTTATTTACACCCTTAAGCCATAATGGGTGACAACTATTTCAATATTCTTGGCTCAATAATGCAAATGAGAAAATGTATAGAAGATTATTATTGCGTAATATTAGGTATTTCAAGTATTTCAACAAGGAATGCATGACATGGTCTCTCATCTAACAACATATCAGGTGATGTGGTTACCGTGACCAAGAAGAGAGAGATAATGGCGGGAGTCCTGATTAAGATCAGGAGAACATTAAAGTAAGGAGAAAATACAAGTT
The DNA here is from genome assembly GCF_040436345.1 of Pagrus major. NCBI lineage: Eukaryota > Metazoa > Chordata > Actinopteri > Spariformes > Sparidae > Pagrus > Pagrus major. Next base: position 14,830,668 of record NC_133233.1, read on the forward strand.
TCAAAAAGTTTTAAATGGTATTGATGCTCATATCATAAAACATTTTATATCAATATACTTCATCCCTCAGTTCTGTGACCAGTTATTCTTTTCATCAAGTGATTTTACGAAAAGGCACTTAAGTAACATTTGCTAGGTGCTGCTCTCATGTAAGGAAAAGTTATCGGACACTGGTATTTAGAGCTACATGCTGCCTTTATCGTCTCTACAATGCAGTGCAGTAGATTAGAAGATCAAGTTCATTAGGTCAAGAAACTTTAAGGTTTTAATAGAACTGAACATACGTACCACCTACCAGCCAAGTTAGATAAAACCATGCACTAATTATCCTCTCATTTACAGCTCTAACAGTAGCCCTGATAAAGACACCACATGTCACATCAATCCATAATAAATTATAATCCCCGCCATTAGTCTGGTCTCACATGGCCTCATTAGTAGGTGTTACTAAAGTCGGCGTTTAGACTCTGAAACCTGTCCACTGTCAGCCCTCACAGACAAGCTAATGCAGCCAAAATAGCAGTGCCGCTCCCATGTGACTATTTGTTAAGTCCACTCCTATCAGGAGTAAAGCCAGCTCTTTAAGAGGACTACAGGACCATGGAAACATGCAGCCCTCATTTCCCCAGACATGAGTATGCACACATGCATGGCCTGACACACACACACACACACACACACACACACACACACACACACACACACACAAGCTTAGGCAGGCTTATGTATTCTTATGTCTAATTCGGGGAAATGTAAAAATGACCCCTGTGATTCTGAAACAGCAGCAGCCATCGAGACCCTGAATGAAAGAAATGGGGGCGACAATATCTACACGCACATCGTCTCGGCACAGCCTGACAGACGCACAGATGAGACATGATCGGGTGGTTTAGGTATTCCTGTGTCTAATTCTGGGAAGTGATTTGTGATTCTTGAGACAAGAGGAATGATACAGAACCTGAATGAGGGACACCAGGGGCAACAATATTTACTTAGACTTCATTACAAGCACACGCACCGTCGCACACAAGCGCACACAGAGATTTAACCTAAACCAAACTTTGACCTCTCCACACCCTCGCCTCTGATACCCAAGCCCGCTTCTATCCTTCACTCCGCATGCCATCCAATAATGTCAACTACGAGCTCCTGTCAGGCTGTTTTTAAACACAAGGACAGAGACTCAATTACAGGAGAATGGCTCTCAGGAGTCGTCCTCCGTCCTGAGGCAGACAGACAGACAGACACACACACACACACCTGCTAATGGTTGTCAGATTTGCTGGCAAAAGGGGCAAAAGGTCAAACCAATCTGCGTTCCGCAACAATCAGCGGCTTCCAGTGGCCTCCGTTGTTAACATCACTCGATTAGGAGGACATTCACACGCTAAGTTTGTGCTCAGAAGCAAGAGAAGGTTTACACGCTTTCTAAATCAAAGTCTGTCAGAAAAGTGGAAGAATTAAGAAACATACAATCGAAATAAAAGAGCTTCCGATACATTCTGAATCAAAGATAAACTATACTCCAGGAAAAGCAGCTCGTGGTGCCCTTGACTGTTAACAGACACTTCTCTATTTGCTATGACTGGCACTATTAACACCAGCATAGGAAATTAACACCATCATCAAGCCAAATGCTATGCAGTTTTTCCTGCAACTGATCTCTGATCTCCATCTGCAGGAAATCCTCCTTTCTCTTTAGTTTAGTTCTCTGTATTTGTCAGGTGAAGATAGGGTGTCCACCAGCCAGCAGACAATAAAAGTCTTCCTGGCATTTATCAGTCTATTATAACCACATGCGTGTAAGTTGTCTGAGTTTCGTATATATGTGTCTCTGCATCCAACTGTTCTCTGGCGAACATACAAAAGGACCCAAAATAACGCTGAGGGGTTGAGGGGGACATCAATCTGTGGCTGTGTAATCCTAAACCTTCACCTTCCTCTTAATACCCATCATCCCCCCCTTAATACCCACACATACCAGGACAGAGTAGGGCCACAACAAATGGTGCCCCCACAAAGGGCAGAGTTCGGCCAGTAGCACTTGCGTGCATAGACACATGTACATCAACACATACATGAAGACACAGATAGATAGATGTAAGACATACTCAAGGAACACAAACCAGGGTGAGGAGGGGAGCTAAGTGGGGGCTTTCCCCCCCTTAACTTGGCAAGTCTGATCAAAAGAGCCACCGCCAAGGGTCCGTCAACCCTCTCATCTGAACCCTCCCCCTGGGCTGAGTAACCACTGTAGGCCCCAGTCTGACCTGTCCTGCCACAAGGGGGGTTTAGGCCCTCAATTTAAAACGAGAGTGAGAGAAAGATGAGAGCTAAGCCAATCAATAAATACACAGAACACATGCACATTCACTCCTCCAAACGGATGAAGGGAGCACGCTGCGAGGGCGAGAGGGTGGATTTACACTGCGGACAGAGCAGTGGTCGGTGTACGTGTTACAATTACAAAAATAAAAAGCCTCCTAAATCATGAAATGAAAGTAGAGTGCAAATGTGACGATTAAAATGGGGGCGGGGGTGTAAACGGCAATACCCACAAATACACTAGAAATCCCGCTATAAATGCCAGCTGGCCCTTTCTGGCTCACTGCAGTCAGAAACTACCAAGAACTACTTGGCTTACAGTTGTTGTTTAGCATCAGGGCTCCGTACAAGTTTAATAAACCACTTCATTTTGTTTAAACCCTTGCCTGAACCAGAGTGTCAGTGTGATGGCCTATATCCTGGGAACACAGCCTGCAGTTTTATAGAAGCTGGCTTTATTTTGATATAGTCAATACAGCTAATGAAAAAATGAAGGAGGGTTTGGATAGTAGGTCATGAATATTTTACATTAACATTAACCAATACGGTTTTGTTCAAATTTCAGGCAAATCAGATTTGTTTTGCAAATTAGATCTTGACAGACTGTCCGCAAAGTTATTTGCACGTGATCTGATCTGATGTACACCGGCCTATCTTTCTATCTATCCTGCATGGGTTGCTGCGCTAACAATGTTGGCATCAGTAACCATGTATGCTGGTGAGGCCAGGGTTTTGAACGCAAAAGCACAAGAAATTCCAGCTTTGCCTGTACATTAGCCAGCAGACAATGTATTTTAGCGTCTGTCCACTGACTGTTGTTATCGGTCTTGTCCTGCAGACCGCTCTGCTGGTAGCAGCATGGATTCTGCTCCGCAGCTCTGACGTACTTCCGTCACTCTCAACCCTGTCTCCTAAAAGTTACATCTGTATATTAGCGAAAAGGTTTCTTTAAGTGAATGAAACACTACATTTATGTACGGTTAGGTTTGGGCAACAAAAGCACTTTGGTCAGCTTGTGGAAACATCGTGATTTCAGTTAAATTGTAACAAAAAAGAAAGTCTCAAGTCACTGCTGACTTTTTCTGTATTTAAAAACAGACCATAATCTTTTGCTAATCATAACCCAGTGCTACCAGTGCCTAAACATAACTATAAAAAGTTAAATAATGCTGTACTCACCCTGAATGGATAATATATGCTAAGATTGCCTATTTTGGTGGCAAAGAAAAAAACATTATGTTGTCAGTGAACATTTTGCTGATATATTTACATCCGTATTTGTTTGGAATATCATGTTTCTCTCAAAATGTATTTGTTGCTGCAAATTAGCTGTATTTATGCGTAATTCAAGGAGATGGGGGAGATTGACGTTGTTATTGTTGTGTGTCCCGACACAAAAGACCCTGAGAAATCTGATTTGAGTGACCAGACTGAGATGAATCATTTGGAAATCCAATTGTAACCGAATTGCCAAAAAAAAAAATGGATTTGAGCTGGCAGTGTGTTCAAGGCCGATGACTGTAGCGTAATAACTTTTTTTAAACGCAGTTTTAAAACGTTGTGGCAAACTAAATTTGTCAAAATAAGGGTTTTCATTTAAAGATTTTCAACTAACAAATAGATGACCAAAAATAGGAGATTTCCGAGACTGACAAATTACTGTCAACAACATTTGTTGAGTATCTAATTTACAGTGGGGCTCCTTGGTTGTGTTGATGCTGTGCTCTCCCCAAACACACAACCTGCAGTATAAATAGATATGTGTCTCAGATCATGGATACAAAGTAAACAAAACACAAGATTGTGCAAAGGGGGGGGGATTTCCTGCTATCTCAGCGAGTTGAGATCCAGTCCATGCTGTGTGCTCAGCACATTGTTGGTTCATATTGGACTGATGACCTTTTTAATGCACGTCACTCCGATCCATCACATTACTTCAAATGTATGCAATGTACTAACGCACTTAAGTCCTAATTAAATACAATCCAATTTGTTTATGGCCCTTTCAACACACTGGGTAACTTCAGACGGCTGAGAAAAAGGCCCTGGATCACAACCCACAGGACTTAAAGGATCCGCCGCAATCACTCTAGTGCACGACTCCATAGGACACTCCCAAAGGTCCTGTGTCCAAGCCTCTGCATGACAGAGCCAAGTACAATCCACGGGCGAGTCTTGTTCTGGCACGTCTCACAGATGCTTGATCGGATTTAGATTTAGGGTCTGATCTGGGTTTGAAGGCCAGGTAGATGCCTTGAGCCCTTTGTCACGTTCCTCAGGCAATTCCTGGGAATTTTGTTGCAGTGTGGCAGGGCGCAATGTCCTGCTGGGGGGTGGGGCCCACTGCCATCAGGGATGTCCTTGGTCTTCCACGGTGTTTGGGTAGGTAGTGCATGTCAAGCGACATTCACTTGAATGCCAGGTTCTGAAGTTTCATGTCAGAACATTGGCACTGTGATCAATGTCACCCCACCCATTAGTCCTTTAATGTTGTTGCTGATCAGCGCATGTCGACACAATAATTATCTCTGGCCAGAGGTTGGTATATAGACATGAAAACAAAATGACTGTTTAGATTATACAAAATACAGCAAATCAGTGATAAGATTGTCTGAATCTGTATCAGATACACTGGATAAGACACATTCCTTCAAAGTCTCCTATTTATCCCTTGAGACTGGTCTTGGATATGTTCCTGTGGCTCTGGAGCAACAGGGATTTTTTCCATGTCCAGACTTCACTTCTGGGATAAGCACTGAGATGACATCAGTACAGACATGAACAGTTTCTCAGAAAAGCTTTTCATTCTGTATTCAAGTTGCAAATTCAATCACATCAGCATTAGGGCTAATACCTGACCCTCTGGATGTATTGTTCCATTTTCAACTTCTTCATTTCAAGTGGGAAACCAGTGGGGGTTAATGGGCTTTGAGTGATGCAGTGACGAGTAGACAATAACTAAAATTAACTGTAGAGTGATTTATTTAAAGATCCTAAGATATGAGGATTACAGACTTGAATTAACTGTAACTAATATTTAGTTTAACGCTCCTGCACAGAACTTGGAAAGTGCAGCAATGTCACAAATGACAGTGATGGTGACATTGTGTTAGAACGAGGTAAAATGTAATGAATCCATCCACTTCTAGCTGTTGACAAAGATACAAGCAGCAAGTCTGCAGGCAGAGAAACTCCCACCTGTCCCAGCGAATCAAATGTGCACCTTTTACAATGTAGCTCTGTCAGCCGAACAACGAGCGTGTCTGGAGGCACAAACGGACTGACAAAATAACACACACACACACACACACACACACACACACACACACACACACACACACACACACACACAGAGTTAATGCCCTGCCCTCTATTAGGGAGCACAATGAGTGCGTAAGGGGATCTTAATGAAGGACTCCCCTGAGGCAAAGCTCGACGCCTCTGCTGAGGATGTGTACTGTTAGAGCTCATTAAATGAACATGAGTACTACCACCAACATGGTGGGAGAGAGAGTGTGTGTGGTGTTCAGTTACAATACCACATTTAGCCGTTTATGTCATGCAGTATGCACGCCTCTTTGCGCCAATTTATTGAGCGTGCACACCCATGTTGTTCCATTCGTGTGTTGAAAGAACACAATCAGACTTTACATGGGGAGAGTGTGAGTGACGTGTGCGCTCCTGTGGCGTTTTGTTACTGGGAAATACTTCCATAGAGCCATTGATATCACAGGAACTACAACAGGTCCCTTATCCTGACAAATCAACTTGAAGAAATAATCATATTTAGAACAGGAAAGGGCACAGGGTGAGGGAAAAAGAGAGTTTGGTGGATGACAAGTGTGAAGCAGGAGAAAAATAGAAAAGAAACAGAAGATGAAGAAAAGTCAGAAAGAAAATGAAACAGTGGAAGGAGTGGTTCACGATGTGGAAAATGATGCAGCAGTGCCCTCTTGTGGATGAAAATGGAAGCATTTGAACAATGTTGAAGACCAGAATGTAAATCACAAAGGGATTGCAGAACATCCTCACTATCAAATCATTTTTTGCTCTGTGTTCACCTCAATAAAGTAACCAATTCAGTTTAACCACAAGCTTTCTTTAGCTTTGTTTAATTGGATCTGTGTTAACTATCTGACATACAACAGCAAAAACTTTTAAAGGCTACAGATGTGTTTATGTATAGCATGCAGGTTTGACTCACCTCTCTACCCTTGTGTGTGACCAGTGCAGCGAGTGGCTTGGCGTAGAAGCGGCTGAAGCTGAATCCCAGGCAGCCGTACATACTGTTAGCGGTTAGCTTCAGAGCCTTCTGACGGATGTCATACTGGTGGACACAAGGACTTAAATTATACCAATCACAAAGAATTTCATAATTTAAGATGCTGAACTGCTGTTCTGTACGCTCAGTATGATCCAAACATTTACTAATAGATTCTTAAATAAATATGCTACTTGATGTGATGCTTTGAAATCATAAGGATGAGAGACGCATACAGATGGACAGAATAGAAGTCAATTATGCAGCAGGAGTGGTTTGAGAAGTTTGTAGACCTTATGAAACTTTATTTCTTATTCTGTTTCCAAATGAAGTGGGAATTCATAATCTTTCAATACAAACAAATAAGGAGGTGGATATCCCACTGAAATTCAGGAAAATGGAAATGACACACAGTCTGTAGCATCTCTGTGTTGAAGTGTGCATGTGTAGGTATGTGTGAATGTCAAACGTGTGTGTGTGTGTGTGTGTGTGTGTGTGTGTGTACCTGCATGTAGAGGTCTGGGTTGATGTCCTGCTTCTTCATCAGCTGTTTGACCTGTTTACGCCGCTCGACCAGCTTCCTGATTTCTTTGGGCAGGATTCCCATATCCAAGTCTAAATCTGGGACCTCGGGGATCTCCTCAGACTCATCTCCCTGTTACCATAGCAACAAGAGTTGGAAGCGAGCGACAACTTTTTTTCTGGTGACCCTGATGTTAGGATCAATCTATAAATCATGTCTGAACTTTATCACTCATTTATTAATGAATCGTTTGATTACATAAACACATCTGCTTCTACAGTTAACATATGAACACACACCTGGTTCTTCTTTGTGTTGTGAGCCTCCCTCTGCACAGTGGTGAAGCAGATGTTGAACTCTTGGATGATTGAGGGATACAGACTGTTGAAGTCAAGCAGCAGCACAAACTTGTCATAGAAACCTATAAAGTGAAAGAGAGGGCGGTTATAGAAATACGTACCCAGGCACTATACTATACTATACTATACATGAGTCAAATGGTGACTTCAAACTAAAACACAGACTTACCAACTTTAGGATCCAGCACCAGACCTCCAGCATAGGCTGCCTTCTTCTTCCTCTTGCCCTTCCCTGTATCCACATCTTCTTCCCCCTCAGCCTGGGAAATAGGTACAGAGACAAAACATTTGTCAGATAACTTTAGATTACAAAATAAGAAACTGTGTGGTGTAGCGTGTGTGTGGCTGTACCAGTTCCATCTGGGCCTTTTTGAAGGACAGTTTGTCAGGGACAATGTAGTTTTTGTCGTGGAAGGCGTGAAGCAGCAGGAACTCATTCCTCTCAGAGCGGCCGCCCATCAGAGTACGAGACTGTAAAGAAGACACAGGAAGACAACAGAGGATTGAAGCAGGTTGCATGTGTATTATTACATTTACTATATTACAACAATATGACAATACTGTAAGAATGCTATGAATCTGAACATCATATGTAAATTTAACATGAATATAAGATCTTGCATCCTGGAAAAAAAGTTTCATTTGAAGTTTACAAAGTCATCCCACATCATTTTATTTTGTAGTTCTCCCTGAAACACACTACTTGATCGAACTACACTGGCTTCAAGCCTCGATAAAGACTTGACAGACTTAAAGTACTTAAAGTCTTTTCTCTTCACAAGACAAACAAGTCTCGCTTTTGTCTACATATTGTTTGGTTTTGGACTTCAATTTTCACTATTTTAACTGTACAATAAACGAGAAGAGCTGCTGCATGGAACCGAAAAACCTCAAAGATCGGCCATGCCTGTTTCTTTTGTCGGGTATGTTTAAAATACTTCTTTCAACTAACTTTGGCAGCGCAGACATTTTGGATTCTAAGAGCCAGAGCCAGACAGCTGCCTTTTACAAAATCTTATGACATATGGCAAAATGTGAGGTGCAATTTTAATTGTTATTTGCATTTTTTTTGTTAAAGCTGAGCAATAAGGATGGACAATGGCTGTTGTAACATTTAATGAAGACCTGCACAATATGGAGCACAATATGTTTTGTCACAAAATTTACCTTTATGAAATTACAGCTTCTGCAATTTAACACTATGATAATATTTCGAGTTATTGTACAGCCATAATTCAATGTTTATATTGTTTTGCAGCTCTGGGTTAATGAAAGTAAAGGATGTGACGCGTTGTTGTGTGTTACCATGACGTTGCCAGCGATGTTGGTGATCTGCAGGGCCAGCGGCAGCACATTGAGCTCACACATCATCTGTAGGATCAGCTTGGCGTCTGTCCATGTCAACTCCAGCAGGTAGAGCAGGTGAGGAGAGTCACTGACACGCAAACACACGTACACTTTTCAGGATACACACACATTTTTTTTACCACATACCAAAAAATAGAAAATGATTACATGGGAAAACAACTCGAACAACTGGCCGTTTAAGGACACACAAACCTGTAGAGATTCTTGATGTTCTCCTGAGGGACTGTGGCTCTTTCTACCTTCAGCACCTGTGTAGCCAGTTCAGTCAGATGGTAACTTTTACACCGAATCAGCTCTTTTGCTGAGATCTCCACATCACACACGAGGCGGCCACAGGTGGCGCTCTTCTCTGCAAAGGCACTACGACCCTGCCAAGCACAACAACATTTAGTGATGTACAACATGGTATAGACACATTTATATTGCTGAGGATTTCTGCACTTCTTACCCCTAGTTTGGGCATATTTGCCCTTCTGAGGCGTCCCATTTTAGACCAGTGGGGAACCTTGCACACATTGATCCTCTGCAGAATCACTTCCAGGTCAAAACCAAAGATGTCGTGTCCCTGCAGGACAAGAATAATGATCCTAACTTTTAACCGCATGAAACACTGCACCTTCATTTGCACTTCCTTGTACATCTTACATTTACATTAAAAGAATCTGTAAAGGATTCAGGAGACACAGAGTTAGTCTATCCCAACGTGTTCTACTTACCACCAGCACATCGGGGTCAATTTTGTGCATCTTGGCCAGGAAGAAGCCAAGCAGAGTCCGCTCTGTAGCAGCGATCTCTACTTTCCCATTCTAACAGAGGAAGAGTCACATTATCAAATACAATGCAGTGAAAGTGTTGTGATACTAAAATATATTGCCTAACAACTCTAATAAAATCCACTTTTTGTACAAATGACACTAAAGTGCCTTCGACTTTGGAAACTGATTTTTTTTTTTATACCACATGAATAAAGTTTAACATTGTATTGTTGAGAGTCCTTTGGTGGCGATACTAAAAATATCAATGTTTCCTTTTTCCTTTCTCTGTGTAAACACTGAGTTCCATCATCACCCACCTTCTTCCTCACTGCATCTTTGAAGTCATAGGGGAAAATACAGTCGGACGGTTTACTGACAACTGCAAAGACAAAAAAGAAAATCAGAACATTTCCTAAACTATTCCCATTCAAGCATTCTTTGACTTTTATTTTCCCATACAGTTCTATTTCTTTGTATTCAAAAATTGCAATTAAAACATTTAAGTTAAAAGATCAATGACTTGCCACAAAAATGGGTCTGGTATGGAGGTTGAGGTGGAGCTTTGTCCATATGGAACTTATAGTGGACGAGTGCGGCCAGGGACACAATCTGCAGAGGAACAATGACATGATCAGGCCCTTGCCTACAGAGTATTTCAGTCTAAACAACACAGCTATAATAATAAAAAATAATCATTTTATCAGTGCCCTATACATTTACTGCTAAAAACAGGAAACTGTATATTTGATTGTGTATACAGCTGGTAATGTTCTGACCTCGTTGTGGTGCGTCTTGGGGTTCTGGACAGTCTTGAGGCTGATGGACATGACAGTGATGGGTGGAGGTGACAGGTCTTTGACCACAGTGACCAGGTCGCTCCTCAGGGCCAGAGCCTCCACCTTACACCAGCTGACCGGCTGGCCAATCAGCTCTGACACAGACACAGAAGGTACATGTGAATTTACAAATTCAAAATAATTATAGTATGGGCTTCTAAATATCAGAATCTCTCAAATACAAATCAAGTTAAACCCAGGGTGTTAAATCAGTTTTAAAAATTATACAGCCTTAATAATACAATCCTTCTTACGTGGTGTCTTGATGTCAAGCCAACACGGCCCTCTGATCTTCCTGCTGAGGAGGAAGTGCTCCAGACTTGAAGTGTTGGTTCCAAAAATGTGGGAAAATGTCGCCCCCTTCAGGTCTGAAGGCAAAGCAGGGAATTCGGCCTGCAAATAAAACATTTACCCACACAGATGAACAGGTGATAAAATAATAATAAAATAAACAGCTACATAGGGTGTATGTGTGCATGTCTACTCACAGAATATCTGACTTCCAGGTACTCGCACTGACTGGGCACATCAGGAATTTCAAAAGCGTAGTTCTTCTCCACTTTCTGCATAGAGAAACAGAAAATAAGCACCAGTTACAAACATGTCACACTTACATTCATGCTACAAGTCACATAACCCAGTTTAGGACCAACCTTGGACTTGAACTTCATGATCTTGAACTTTTCAGAGAGGTCGTTAAATTCCTGGTAGACGTCCATCATGCCTACAGGAGTGTCCAAAACCTCTCCGGTCTTGGTGTTCACTTTCTGTTCATGAAAATACAACGAAACAATTGAAAGAATTATTAAAATAAAAACGCAATTGAAGGGGAATGTGTCTCTATCTTGTGTGCGTATATTACTGCTGAGAGTAGCCATTACAAAAACATAATAAAAGGGAAGAAAACTGACAAACTGTCCTGACGCAATCATAGTGACACTAATGTGAAACCAGCAGGAACACTTACATATTCGCGAGGCAGGAAGTACATGGTCCGCTCAATGTTCTTGACAGTAACACAGCAGCTGACGTAAGACTTTGCAGACTCGATCCACACCTTTCCAAACAAGTACACCACACCTAGGCCACAGTTAAGTTCAAGTAAGTAAACACTTAGGAATTACCTGATATAATCTACTATATATTCACTCCAGATGTGAATATGTCTTACCAGGTTGGCTGTAGGGTTCCTCAAAGGCATCCAACCAATAGAAGCGGAAAACCTGCTCCCCATCTGGCCCCTCCACTAGAGGAAGTTTGCTGGAGTCGACCTGTATCTCTGCTTGAGCCTCACTAGCTCCACCCTCCTCCTCTTGTCCCCAAGAGCTCCCAATCCTGCTGGACCTGGAAAAGGAAAGGAAGGAGTGAAAATGCTAACTGAACTTGTTTTTAAAACTGTTTACCTTAGAGCTCAGTTACATAACGTATGTACACCATTTTAGGATTGAGCCAGAAAAAAGAAAATAGGGGGGAGAGCCAAAAATGTATTTACAATAAGACAGGGTCCTGGGGCTCTGCTTTGGCCTCCACTTTAACAGCCACCTCAGCTGCTGCTTTAGGTTCAGCTTCATCTTTCATTGCAGGCTTCTCCTCCTCGAGTCCAACCTCCATCGGCTCATCGAAGTCCACCCCATCAAAAGCCATGGCATCGTTCGCTGAGAAACATTGTCATAAAAGGTAAGGTGCTAGAAGGGACAAGAAGCGCAAAAAGCCAGGACTGATGTATCCATCTTTCTTACCTTCCTCTTCTTCTGGCTCCTCCACTTTTACCTTATGCTTCTCTACAGGAGGAGCAGTTGAGGAGGAAGGAGGGTGGGCTGATGGGCTGGGTGTTGGGTCAGAAGGCGGCGGCCTGATAACTTTGGCCTTCGTTCCCATAGCGGAGGGTGACTCCTGGTATTACAGAAGTGACATACAATATCTTAAAATTACTGAATTCAAAATGTATAATCTGACCAAGGACATGCTTTACAAATGGGTATCATCATAAATTTGATCATATAATTTTCAAGATTGTGATAGATAGTTATGATATGCCATAGGATACCTTTGGCATCTGAGGTTTGATGGAAAAGGGGTTCAAAGGTGATCCAAGAGACTTCTTTTTCTTCAGAGTGACCACTGGTGGAGGAGTCAGAAGATTCGGTTTCTGAGAAAACAGGAGAGCCAGATGTTAAAGGCAAATATCACAACATATTAGATTAGGTATGGGCAATAAAGAGGTGGAGAAGTTGGCTATGAGCAATGCACTGTCTAAATGATATGGGACCAACCACAGAGTGCAGGTCCTGTAAGATATCTCCTAACAGGTCATCTTTGGACAGGTCCACGTCTTTCTGCAGGAAACAAAATTATTTTTACGGTCAATGCAAGTGTAAGAAAAAGTGTAAAGCATCTATTTTATTTTAAGTCAGGATCTGCACAGGGGACAGTCAAGGACATGATGTCTGCAGAAACATACCTCTGCAGGTCTTTTGACATTACTGTTCATGAAGAGGCTCTTAATGGTGTTGGGCTTGGCTACAACAGATTTCTTCACATTTTTCTTAGAGTCTGCTCCTTTAGCGCCAGCCTTACCTGCAAATAAAAATAAATTCACTCCTTGTACAAAACTATTTACTACACATTTCCCCACACTCAACCTCAAGATACACTTACATTGTTGTGTAATATAATAGTGTATAAATGGTTACCTTTGCTTTTTTCAACTACATCATCATCCAAGTCATCGTCAAAGATTTCTCTTCCGTCCTCCACATATCCTGTTCCATCTGAGGGAAGAGAGGAGAAACTTTCATCGTCAGACTTCCTCATCACACACATTCCCACGGTGGACACAGGAGACTGAGACTCACCATCATCAACAATCCAGTCATCCTCCTGTCTGTCTCGAACCATCTTCGAGTACTGATGCTCGTCCACCTCCTCATACACACTCGTGAACTCTTCCACCTGGAGAACATAAACACTGGTTGACCATAACACATAAAACAAGAATTTCTGACTGAACACAGACACAAATGGGATTTCTAATGTTCAATAATAGGGAATAAACTAAAATATGCAGGGTTAGGGTTAGGAAATGCACAAAATTTCATTGAACCTCATATTTGATCTTCTCCCCCATCTTGGCTTTCTTGAGCTGCTCCAGTGCTGACTTCCTCCCCGTCTTCTCCCTCTTCTCTCGTCGGGAGCGTGACTTTGCCAGTCCGCAGGCATCACCTCCATCGTCTGAGGAGAAGGACACATCGACATGACGACGCAGCGGCAGGTGGGATCGTGACAGTTTGGTTTTCAGATGTTTATCCCAACAAATACACCACTCATGTCACATTTGAGGAGCGCAGGCGCACAACATTGTTTGACCCTAACTTCTACTACTTTGTAGCATAGGTTATGGTTACCATTTCTGTAATTGAGAGGAGGATTAGCTAGTTCATGACTATCTTACAAGACAGTTGCGGTTGAGACAGTGTAAGTTAAAAAAAAACAGACATAGCGTAACGGTGTTAGCTAACTACAGTGTGCTGCTATTGCTCTGTTATTTTCTCTTAACAATACCAGACTCGCATGGCAAATTGCTGGCTTAGGTTTTTAAGCATTTTCAATACATATAAAGTATTAATAGCCTAAGCGTGCTCCTTGTTGTCGAAAGCTAACGTTAGTGAAAGCTAACTGACATGTTAGCTAATTTCTTCGCTTACCCTGCGCGAGACCTCTAAACTAAGCTAGCAGGCGACGAGAAAAAAAACACTCACCGCCGTCCGGACAGTCCGTGTCTTTGTCTGGGTTTGATACCGGAGCCATAACTTTAACTTTTTCCTCTTAAACGTTTGCTCACTGACAGCTGCACAACGCGGCGGCGGCAGGTCAGTACAATAACAGGGCAGTCCGCGCCAAATCGTCTTCCCGGGGAATGTCATATGCAGGAAGTGACATCGCAGCGCCGTCAGCCAATGAGAGTGAAGCGTTGTTTCCACTCCTGTCCACATGGTGGCGGTGTTGTTCAATGAAACAGGGACGCAGACTCCACAGACTCAGGACCACAAAAAGCTCAGTATTTCTACAGTATGAGAGTATTAAAAAATTTGAATAAAAAGAATAAGTTAGTACATAGTGATTGGTTTCTTCACTGAATAACGTTTCAGGTATTCCATTAATTATCCCAGAAGTCTTTGGGGTTTCCCTTTTTTGCAATTCTTCCACATATAGCAAACTTGTCAGGCATTTTAACCACTGTCTAAAAGGTGATTTCAACAAGTGAATATTTGGCCTGCAGGTAACATAATAAAATATAGTCACCCATGTTTTCCTTCTGGCTCCATAGGTTACATACGGTACAAAATATACCAAATAAAGTATACATTGAAACTTTATTTTACAAAAAAAGTGCATTGTGAATATTTTTTCCATTTTTTCTGCAGGACAGTGCAACCTTTCTTGTAAGGCAGTTATTTTTTCACCAGTATAACCTGATCCTAAAGTTTGAATTGTCATGTTGCAGCGTTACACCACTGGTCTCTGTCTTTTTTAAAAGTCAGTGCCTGTGCCTGTGTGTAGGCTACAGTATCCCAATGAAGCTTGTTTCCATGGAGACTAGGAGGGCACAATGGGTTCCTGTCCCAGATTGGGGCCACAGAGACACTACAGTGCGTCCAACAATGGAAACACAAAGCGTGGTTTGTCCTTCATCCCCAGAGCTGATTTAGGCTTTTAAACCAAACATCACTGTGACAACTATATATTAGCATGATCCTCTTGGCCTACAGTACAGTGGGATTACAGGCACATTATCATATTGGTGACTTCGTCTGTGTCAACTGGATAAAAGTATTATATGTGTGTGTGTGTAA
The DNA here is from genome assembly GCF_040436345.1 of Pagrus major. Classification (NCBI taxonomy): domain Eukaryota; kingdom Metazoa; phylum Chordata; class Actinopteri; order Spariformes; family Sparidae; genus Pagrus; species Pagrus major. The sequence goes on from NC_133233.1 coordinate 14,845,948, forward strand.
ATGTGTTGTCCCTATAGTCAACAAACGTATTTTATTATTTTTGACACATTGTTCACTTTTTTAAAAACGAGGCTACACTTTGCAGATTGTATGAAGATCCTCCACAGCAGTAGGCTACAATAGGAGCAGGTTCATCAATGTACAGCAGTGTGGTCTTCTGTAAGGTCTGCTAAATGGGCCGTGGCCCACAGTTGTCGCAGCTCATCAGGGGTGAGCAGCTGATGGGACCTGACAGACAGACAGACGGACTGTTGTCGCTCTGCTGCACTTGCCCGCTGTGCAGGAGCGAACACAAACTCCTGCCTCAGACTAAACAACAAAGCAGACAAGAGGAGTAAGTGTTAAACACATCACTGTTTTTACTTTACATAACCGTTTGGATTTGGACGCCATGGTGAAGCAGCGACGCGTCAGAGCGCACCCCTGCTGCGCAGCTGTTGCGCCTCTTTGTAGCAGGAGAGGACCAAGACAGGTAAGTTATGTTTTTTCTAAATCCTACATTACGACACTTCAGTCGCTGTGTGTTTTATTGACCCTACAGCGGGAAGTTATCCAAGTATCATAGAGTGAGGAAAAGAAAAAGGGAGGAGTAGTTTGTGTAGTCTGAAGCAAAGCTAACACCACATTTTCATTTTTGTGCCAAATATCAAATACAGCTTGGTGTGACAGGAAGATCAGACTATTGGTGATTGGGTGTGACTGTGAGCTTCAGAGACAGCTATGTATCTGCAACTGGATCCAACAGAGAGACATTTAACACGCCAAATACTGAGAATTAATACTCCAAACTAATTAGCAACAGAAATTAAAGTTAATTTTCACAAGGCGTTGAAGCTAACCTTTAATATTTTTCCATATCAAATCCGTTGCAGACTGTCCAAACCTTGACAAATAAATAAATAAACCCTTTATTTACAGACGCTCTCAGTTCAACTGTAAACAAATGTGGCGATACTCAGTATCATCTCACTGATGGCGCTATGGGCCACTCCACCAATCCTCACCGCTCATACTGCTGGACCGCCGGAGCTCCTCTCTGATTGGTCCTTCTCTTGGAGCTCTCTCCTCTTTCCCGTCGCCATGGCGAGAGCTCGTCGGCTCTGCGAGCGAAGATCGTTTATAGAAGCGACGACTCACTCGCAGCTCACAAAACTCTGACAGGGTCATCTCACTCAAACAAATGTTTATCTTTTTTCCTCATGTTGTGTGGCTAATTTCTGCGTTTTTAAAAAAAATACTTTCCTCATAAATGATTGACAACCTAGTCTAAGTCACTTACACATAATTAGGCTTTAATTAACAGGTAATTAACACAAGGGCATCTTTCTGTAGGCGTCTCCTTCTCTTTTGCACAGCTGTCAATGTTACAGAACATCTGTAGCATTGATTTTCATCATTAACGCAAAGCCACAATAAAGGGCGGGGGGACCAAGATAGACTCAGGCTAGCCGGTTAGCATGCTAACTTCAGTAGATATCTCTGCAACACACAACATAGATGTCATAAGGTCAAAACTGTTATTTCTTCACTTTCTGTTGATTATTTGAGTAGTGAATGTTTTCAGCTAAGTCTCACCTTAAATTAAATTTTATTATTACGATGCAAAATGATGGTAGGATCCCATCTTCCCTTAACTTTGACTTTCTGTGCATATAATGGCTGCCCAAAGTGAACCCACTCTGATCAACCCTGCTCTATAGGTTGAATCAGAAATCAAAATATCCCAAAGTCAAATCAAACCAAATGCAATTGCAACCTCCACTTAAGAGCAGAGAGTTCATCCCTTTTGTGGTGCCAGGAAATTGCTGCAGAGTGAGGCCTCCTTGCTGCCTCCTCCTCTCTGCAGCAGGGGATCAGAGAGGTGGAGGTGGAGGGGGGGGGGGGGGGGGGGGAGGAGGAGAGGGGAGGACAGACAGAGCAGAGAGTGGGCGGGGGGAACAGAGGGAAGGGAAGGAGAAAGAGACTGAGTGGTGAGGAGAGGAGAGGAGAAGAGAGGAGAGGAGAGGAGGAGAGAGGCATCATCGCCTCACTGATGCTGCTGAGTCACATTACAGAGGGACCACAGCCACATCCCATGAGTCTTTGGGAATCATGGAGGAGCTTGAACACACCTGCCCCCATCCTCGGACGGTAGGGTGCTTTTAGCGTGTGTTTTCTCGTCTGTGTCGCTGTGTGTGTGTGTGTGTGTGTGTTGTGACAGGGAGCGAGAGAGGAAGACAAAGGCTCCTGCTTTCTTCCCTGTTACGAAACAGATCCTCTATAGCATAGGAGGCGCTGCTCAGACTGCTGAGTGGACATGTTTGAATGAAGGATGTGAGGTTCACACAGTGGACAACACAGCAGGAGAGTCCTGCTGAGGGGACACTGCGGCACTGTGTCTCCTTCCTCCCTCCTCCAAGCGGTCCATCTTTGCCTCCTCGTCTCGTCCTCGCTGCCGTTGTGCTCCCGTGCCATCTCCCATCCTCGTGTTTCTCTCTTTTTCGGCTTTAATCCGACTTATGCCAGATGTTCTTTGCCTGTGCCAGAGAGGGCTTTACTGACCGCCTGCCCTGATAGGCCCGTGTGCCCCATGTCAGTGAGTTTGAAGCTTCACCATCTGCTATGTGCTAAGTGTTTAAAAAGAAGAAACCCCCTCCCCCCTGTTCTGTTTTACCGTGCCCAAGGAATCATGGGGGATGAGGATGCTCCCTCAGCCTCTCTGCTGCTTTTTCTTGTGTTTCTGTTGCTCTCTAATGGAAACAGTTGTGTTCAAAGCCAGTTTGAAAAACGTGTGCAAGTAAATGAGACGCTCAGATGCCATGACATGAGTCTCATATTTATGGCATGGTAAAAATGAATGCCTTCATTCTGTTCCTCTTGTAGCTGTGGCTCTTTACTTGCTTGCTTTAGCGGTTACTTTTGACAGTCAGCTGCATGCAGGGTTGGGTCAGTCAGCATCTGAAAACATTTAGCATATTCAGCATTAGAGATTCTTTAAATGATAGTGGACTGCCTTCAATAATCAATTATTGGTTCATCATTAATAATATATGAAATATGTTGGAGGTAACACTTTCTATGATGCCCTATATGTCTATAATACATTATGAGCATACTAACATATAATGCACCTATAGCTTTGTATAATCGTAGTTATAAGCACTTATGAATATTCATAAAGGTTTATAACAATAATCATAACTCATTATGACACCAATGTCTATAATGCATTATAAACATACCTTTAATGTTTTATAATGCACCATTCAAAATGCTTTATAAGAATAACCACACACTATAAAGTATTTTATAATGACTTATTAGGTCAAGCACCAGTACTTCATAATTGCTGGTTGCCCATTATTTTTGCAAGAATAATGTACTCAAATTCTCATAGTTGAGATACATTGTAATCATTTTAAAACACATTATAATCACTTTTTTAATGCATTATAATGTGATTGTAAGTTACTGTATGTGGCCATTAGGTGCTGTAATTAAAAAACGTCACTTTCTGAGGTATAGAAAGGTAGAGTAGGCTACATCAGGAGTTCAAAGAACAAATCAAGTACTTAAAAACTAAAACTAAATCAAAAAGAATTACGAAATGAGGACTTCATTTTAAAAGCGGAGCATTAACTAGCTCAACAACTAGCTCAACGAAATCGAGCCCATTTTGTGGCTACTAAGGCTAAAATGTATTAATATTAGTCTGTATATAAAATCTTGTTGTATATTTTGAATTACAAGGGTATTTTATTTTATTTTATGTTTGATAAGCAAGTATTTGTAATTTGTAGTAAGATACTTTTTGATGCCCATTTCTAATTGTCGGTTAATACATATTAAATTGGTTAAATTCTTAACAGAGATTAATCAATTAATCATTAATCATTAACAAACCTATTCAGCATTCACAAGTGGTCAAATTCAATTACTAGTACAAAAACATAACTGGCCAAGGTCAAGTTATCCCTGACAGTGTAACTACAATCCAGTTATACATTTTTTCAATTCTAATCTGGATTGACTAGTTACCTTTTTTGTAATCCTGATCACATGTAATCCATTGCTTGCCAACTCTGTGCATGCATGACAATTAAAATCCACTTGTCCACAATAAACAGCCTGTTTCCAGACCTCATCTCTAAATCTGCAGTGATTAATATAACGGAGTGAAAATGAAACAGCAATTCATTACCTACAGCTGAGCATAGAGTGTGTTGTGACATAAGCATCTTTATACTCGGGAATGATTTGTGTGTTTTTAGTGCGTTTAAGAATAAGTCCAACATCACAGCTTTTGTAATGTGAATGATTAAAATGAAGATCGAGCCATAAGTAAGGGGCGGCTGTAGCTCAGTGGGTAGAGCAGGTGACCAGTGACCAGAAGGTCGCTGGTTCGAACCCCGGCTCCCCTGGGTGGAACTGAGCTACATGCCGAAGTATCCTTGAGCAAGATACTGAACCCCAAAACTGCTCCTGGCGCGCAGTTGGCAACTTGTGTGGCAACCTCTGCCGTCAGAGGGCCCTGCGATGAGCTGGCGACTCATCCAGGGATATACCCTGGCCTCTGCCTCCCCATGAGAACTGGATTTGGCCCCAGTAACCCCCGCAATCCCCTGAAAGGGGGGATAAAGCAGCAACATCTCCGCGACCCTCACGGAAAAAGCGGTAGATAATGAACTGATGAACTGAGCCATAAGTCGACGAAGCTTTATTTGGTAAAAATGTAATACAAGTTTTGGTGACTGGGTTGTGACTGGGTTGTTTCATAGCGTCAAATTCTACAGGTCTTTTACCTGTAGTGTTTTGTTGACACTTCCTCATTTTTTGGGGATCCCACACACTCAAAATATTAGTTATTAATTTAAAAATCAACCAGTGTTTTACCTTTGAAATATTTTCTATTTTCTCATGACATTATTAAAAGCCATAATGTCGATAATCCTTCCCTTTAACACAAACTGATCTTGTAAAAATATTATAATGGACAAATATATAATCATTTTGTTTGCATGTCATCAGTTTAAAATCACATTTATAAACAAAAGTCATCATGGTGATTAAGTACCTCCCAGATGTTTATGTTTTATTATGGCAGGCTTCATCAAAAAGGTTTATGGGTATTAAGTATAATGTCAAGAACTCCTGAAAGACCGCTCTACATCTCAAATTAATTTATAGCCATTACTGATGTTACTTTCTCTTGAAAGAGTAGTCCTGTGTCCGTGGACCGTGTTGTCATGCCAGGCTCTGATCTTGTTGCTGTTCCTAGAGGATGTGTTGACGTCAGTTTGCCAGTGTGGTCCACAGAGACTGAATCTGTTTCCATTTTTTCATCCTCCTCTCACACCCCCACAGCTTTCTGCTCGGTGCCGACTCTGATTCTGTTTTATTGGTGTGAATGAGATTCAGCGAGTATTCCCCGCGGTCAACAGATGGCATACAAAGACAAATTTTCAGGCAGGCTCACACTGCAACACTTTAACCTTGATGTAGCTTCAACAAGTATCATCCTTTATCCGTCTTTGTTCCCTCGTCTCATTGTCTTCTGTTCTCTTTGTATCTGCTTCATTTACATTTATATATTTAAAAATGGTTTTCTAGTAAATTCCTGACAGGAGATCAATAGCTTTGACCTTGTTTTCTGCCACATGTTAACACACAAATAGGCTGCACACAGAAGTCTGCTCACGCACACAGAGTGATCAATAATGCTGAGTGCAGCTCCGTCTGTCTCTCGATCCATTGGCCCAATATGGAGCAGGCAGGCGTCGGCTGTGGTCAATAACTTAATGGAGGTTACTGTAAAAGTAATGAGTATGGAAAAGGGAGACATATTGTGTACAGCTGAAGGGATGGGTGGCTGTGCTTCGGTGTGTGTAGGTGTTTTAGACGTTCATGTGCACTCATCCTCCAGAATAAGACGTCTGTGCTGTATTTTATCTATAACCGCCTCTTTGTCCTCCTCTCCGTCTTAGACTTTGACAGAGCCCGCCATCTTTGCCAGGGAGACCAGTTGTGATTGTCGCGCCCCTCATGAGAAACTCAGCATCGCTCAGGCCCGCAGAGGCACACCAGGTACGGTAGACCTCCTCCTGCTCGGTTTCCTTCTCTGATACATTTCCTCCACCTTCTCCTTCTTCCACCTGTCATGTTTATTCCTCAATCCCTCCTGTCTCTAACTACATTTACTCCTTATACTAGTACTTAGGGCTGGGCAGCATGACCTTAAAATAATATCACAATGTTTTTAGGCCGTATCGCAACATACGTTATATACCTTGATATTTTGACATCTGATTCTGATCAGTAATCATCAGAAATGGGGATATAGTGACTTAGTGGGTAAAGACATGTATTAGAATAAGTAGGACAGTCTGGTAAGTTTAGAAAATGACATCACCTCACTGCAGTGCAGCCTTTAAAACCAGGGAAAGACAACACTCATGCCATTTCATGATATAATGATGTATATCGTATATATTGCTCAGCCCTACTAGTACTATTACTGCACTACAACTACTGCCAGCGCAGGTGCTACCCCTTCTTCTACCTCTAAAGCTACTGCTAATACCACAGTTACCACTTCTATTATTCACTCATACATACACCACTACTACACACTACACTACTACTACTGATACACTTCACCTCTGCTAACACTGCTGCTAGTTTTTCTACAATTACATACCATACATACGCATACATACTACTATATTTGAGACTACTTCAACTATTACATTTACCGGTACTGTTGCTACTGCTACTACAGTTGCTACTCTAGTAGTATCACTACTACCATACTACACTTTCCTACTGATGCTACATGCACATGTACATTAATGCTACTCTGTCTACCATTACATGCTGCACTGCAACTACTGCGAGTGCAGCTGCCACTGCTTCGACTACTAGTACCTCTGAAGCCACTTCTACTACCACAATCTCTACTACTGTTGCTACTCATACAGTATCACTATCACCACAAATACGACTATCAATGGGTCATTCCATGGAAACGTCCATTTTTCTGTCCACAGCCTTTACAGAAAAATTACACATGAAAGACACTGGAATTTTTTTCATATTTTACAATAAATCATTAGGTTATTTGAACAATTACTGCCTCTTGGGCCATCGATTTGGCAATATTTGTTTTTTAATCATTTATTTAACATTCCAAGCAACACCATACTACTTGTCTCCACAGTCACGTATAGAAGGAAAGTGCCGTATTTTGAGTTCAAGCGTTAGGGTTAGGGTTACCAAACTACTACTATACAGCTACTACTATTGCTACAGTGTCACCATCACCACAGCAACTACTTTTAGTGCAGCTGCTACTGCGTCTATTTTAGTACTATTACTACTACTATTGCATTAAAACTATAAATAGCTCTATTTCTAATGCTACTACTGTTGCTAATCCTACAGTCAGGGTTGGGAGGGTTACTATAAAAATGTATTCTGATACAGTCACTAATTACCTTTTCAGAAACGTAGTCGGTAACATTGTCCAAGTGTCACAATATTAAATATTAAATTAATGTAGTTTTGGAGAAGAAATTCCAACTCAGACAATAATAATGATTTATCAATACAATGTTTATTTTTTCCATAACTGAATAAAATAAAGTCCCCAGAACACTGTTTTAAGCGAGAAAGCTGGCCAAATATAAACAAAGTCCTAGTACATATCACAACAGTATTATTACCAGGGTTTGATAATATTGCATCAGGCCTGAACAGTATAATTATCGCTCTAGGAATATATGTGTGTGAGTTACACCAGAAAGTGCCTCGACCAACAACATACGATTGATTGTTATGTGTCATTAGCGTAGCCTACAGAGCAATAAGTCTGGATTACCAATAAGTCAAAGTGGGCAACTGACCCAGCTCCAGGCTATCTCTGTGTCAACTGGTTTCTGCTAATTTAACTGAAACGGATCAATATTTCTCGCCACTTAAGCACAACAAGTTACACTGCAGCTCATTCTTTCATGTTTGTGGCTTTATACTGCTATTCCAAACCACGTAGCACATGTGTCATTAGGTGTTATTCTACCTAGGACATATTAATCAGCATGACCTTAAGAGAGAATTTGGTATTTCAATATGTGATATGGAAGCTCAGCACCATTACTCTCCTATGTTGGCACAACAGTTGGTCCTGATACATATGTTGTTGTGTTGCCGTGTGTTTTCAGTGGACCGGCCGGTCAGAGTCTACGCAGATGGCATCTTTGACCTGTTCCACTCTGGACACGCTCGTGCTCTCATGCAGGCCAAGAACCTCTTCCCCAACACCTACCTCATAGTAGGAGGTAGGACTGACACACATTCACACTGCTGAGAATAACTCATACGGATTTGTCTGATAGTGATTTCTGTGTTTGTGCTTGGAACAGTGTGCAGTGATGAGCTGACCCATAAATACAAGGGTTTCACCGTCATGACGGAGATTGAGCGCTATGAAGCACTGAGACACTGCCGCTATGTCGACGAGATTTTGAGAGACGCGCCCTGGACTCTCACACCCGAGTTCCTAGAGACACACAAGGTGTGTGTGTGTGTGTGTGTAAGACACGTGTTTATGACCAAACTGTTGTAAATGGGTTTTTTGGGTTTTTTTTTGCAAACTCTAACCTGCTGTATGTTATTATGTTTTTATTTTGTTTAACATTTTTTTTACCTCAGTGCAGTGTTTTCCGCCATACTGTACGTGACCTTTGATTGTTCCTCAGATCGATTTTGTGGCTCACGACGATATCCCATACTCCTCAGCAGGAAGTGAGGACGTCTATAAACACATCAAGGAGGCAGGTCAGTGTGTGATGCCAGGAGGAGAAAACAGCTTTGTGTATTCCCTCTCGGGCAGTTTTCTAATTCCTATGCCTGTTTATGCATGTGTTTCAGGGATGTTTGTGCCCACACAACGGACAGAGGGAATCTCGACATCTGACTTAATTACCAGAATCGTCAGAGACTATGACGTCTACGCCCGGCGCAACCTCCAACGTGGCTACACGGCCAAGGAGCTGAACGTCAGCTACATCAACGTAAGAGCATGATCAGTTCTGCACCGTATTGGTTTAGTGCTGACTGCTGCAGCCAGGCAATGATTTAGTTTTGTAAAATGCACACTGGCATCCTGACTTCATATGATTTTGAAAAAGGAATCTAGCTAAAGATTGGAATTAGACTAACTTATATTTTATCGGAGCAATTACAGTCATTTCTAAACATTAAAGGAAATAGGAAGGGCGGAAAAAGTTAAACGAGACCTATTGTGCTTTTTCCTTTCCTTCAGTGTGTTATATATGTTCTTGTGCATGTAAAGGATCTTGAAAGTCATAAAAGTCCAAGTCTGCACCAACAGAGGCTCCTCACTCCCACAGAAAACAGCCTCGTCAGTAGACCCGTCTTTAATTCCGTGACTTTATGACATCACCCTCACCATGTTATATATTTGCATAATAATGCCTATCGGATAGTTTACCACATAAGAATTGATTTACCACAGCTGCTCTGTTGTTGTTAGCGTTGCAGGGTCAGGTGTGTGTGAGCTGACCAATCAGAGGAGAAAGGTTATTCGGAAGGGGGGGGGGGGGGGGGGGACCTTAAAGAGACAGGATCTACTTTCATGGATAATTATATGGTATGTGGTATAATTTGTCATGAAACCAGATGTGGACAATTTGTTTTGGACTGATACCCATTTTATTCGGTTTGATTAATCATGAAATACATTGTGTCTTTAACTGGAATTGTTTAAAACGGCTTGCACTCCCCTACAGATTTTTACGAGTCAAGGAATAAAGACAGAGGTTCTGGTTCGTCAGGGATGTGTTTTTTTTTTTTTTTTAATTTAATCCCCCTCAGGAGAAGAAGTACCGTCTGCAGAACCAAGTGGACCGGATGAAGGAGAAGGTTCGCACGGTCGAGGAGAAGAGCAAACACTTTGTTTACCGTGTGGAGGAGAAGAGTCACGACCTCATTCAGAAGTGGGAAGAGAAATCCAGAGAGTTTATCGGCAACTTCTTAGAACTTTTTGGACCTGATGGGACTTGGGTAAGTAACTTTTTCAACATCATCTGTAGATTGTAGAAGTTGGATATTATCAGTTTGTTCCTAAAATACCAGAAAGTAACATCAGTGACTGATGCTTGAAATAAAAAGTGTGTTTTTGTCAATGAAGTTCTTGCTGATGACGCTCAATCTCCTTCTACAGAAACAGGTGTTTCAGGAGCGCAGTGGACGAATGCTGTCCTACGCTCTGTCCCCCCGAGAGTCGCCCTGCAACAGCCCTCCTCGCGAACTGTCCCCCCTGCGCTCTCCCTCACCCCCGTCTCCCCCCGCCCGCTGGCACAATGCACGGCCATCGCCCCCGACCTCCCCTAAAGGAGCGTCTGCCTCTATAAGCAGCATGAGCGAAGGGGATGAAGATGAGAAGTAGATGAACTCTTGACCGCACGAATACTCACACACACACACATACACACACACACACACACACATACACACACACGCTTCACTCACAGTACACTGCCTGAGAACTGCTCACACACACACACACACACACACACACACATACACTCCTACAAACACTGGCTGGATACTGAAACTGTTCTCCTCAAGGATATGCAAGGCAGACGGTGATCATGGGAAATGAAGTTCGTTCTGTGCTGCAGAGCTAAGAAGCCATCGCTGTCTCTGTTGTCTGGGCAACCGAGCGGAGAGGATGAGGATTTATGTACACAGTTTATGTACACATTTATGTACACATATCATGAGACGGTCCAGAATGCTTTGCAGCATCTTTCAAAGGATTTGCTTTGGATTGTCCAGTGCTGAAAGAGACTGTCCGACAGCCTGTTCATAATATCACCTCTTTGCTTTTGGTCCTGTTCCGTTTAGTTTAGCCTTTTTTTTTTTTTTTTCAAAGATGCCAAGATTTCTTGTAACTACTGTGACCACTACACGTGAGTAGGCACGAAGTTACAGACACTGTGTGTGACATTCAGTGCATCAACAGGAATCGGATTCATTCCTCACTTTGTACTTTTGTGTTTGTCGAATTGAGATTTAGGAATTAACCGACAGATGTTTTGCATCATTTTAGCATCAAACCTCAGAAAGGAACATCAAATTCAGTGACCCAGAATCCTTGATTCACTCATTCCCACGCCACCGGTATGACCACTTAACCACAAAGACAACTTTAAACTTATCCCTGAGAAAATATGCATAAAACTAGCCAGGGGTAAGGCAGCCTTGATGTTTCTGATAGTTATGATTGGTGCAAAAAAAAGCTCAAATGAGAGACAACTAAATATGGACAACAAAGGTTTTCATCACCTCCGTTGAAGTCGAACAATATAATCCTAGTTTTAAAGACCTAAAGAAAGGCTGCTTCATAAAATGAGCCCATGAAGATCTTAACCCTCGGAATGCTCCTAATCTGTAAAATGCCTGTTAGATAGTCCCAAATACTTTGATTGTGATGAGACAGCCTTCATGTATTAGCTTCTTGAATGTAAACTCTTTTGAGACCACACAGTAGAGAGTAAATGTAATCACTCAAACACACAAATCCCTCATCACCGCAGTCGCTCAGTAGGCCTCACAAATATCACGTCTCGTTGTAATCAACAAGTAGGAACATTTGTGGATTTTCTGCATTAAAAAGCCATGTATTTTTTCTTCAGTTTTCCATGTTTTATCTTTTAGCAGACATTCTTGCTCTTTGGAATATGATGTCAGCTGTTAATCGAACCCGGCGAACTTGGAGATAAAAGCCTTCCTCTAGGACTCTGATGATACTTGAAATAAACAAAAACCGAAGCCCTCCAGGTGAACTGTCAGGTCCTCAAAAGCCGGAACATCATCCCAGTGTTTTACTTGCAATTACTGGAAATGTTAGTAATAACTTTATTTTTTCTTTGCTCCGATCTGCTTGCTCATGCCAGGCCGGAGCAGACCTCTCTTCCAGCCCAACGATACAATAAATACCCTAATGCAATGTAGAGATGTCCTGTACGCAATACATGTTAATCTGCACTATGTGTACAAACTTTGGGAATGTGTGTCTTTTTTTATTTTTTAAACTTTAATGTTCAGACGGCTTGATATGTAAATAAATCAAAACTCTATAACTGAATGTGAACTTAACAGCATTTCCCCTTCTTACCAGTTAACGAGATAAAGGGTCAAATCACAGACGGGTCGCACACAACAGCAATTATCTTTATTGTCAGGTTCGACAATGGAGGTTGATCTCATGCTGGATCACATCCTCAGACTGCTCTATCACCTTTTTGGTTTCGGTCCATGTTGCATTATTTGCATATCTCTGCATGACCACCTCCACAGTGAGGAGGTCATGCACACAAATACATTTGTTTAAGCCTGGAGGTACAGTAGGATGGAAAACAGCGATCATTCCACACTGGCAGGGAACACATTATTAATAGTTATGTACACAATATTTTATCATATTTTATAAATACCATTGGTACAGAAACAGTGTTAAACAGTGAAGGTTGGTTAGTACTAAAGATGAAAGATCCTCTGGCCTCTAAATCCCACAACAGGAGCTGAAACTTTGACGAAGGTGAGAACTGTTCAGTCATTGTCTTTGAAATGTGATCACGGCTGATTTGCACACATTTAGGGTGGTGAAGCGAGGCCTGTGAATGAAGACGACTGTTGTCTTTACAGCAGGTTTGTCACTGAGCATCACAAAGGCATTGGCAGTGATGAAATCTTACAGATGAGGGAGCTTTCCTTTCTGAGCTCTTCGTCTACACTCTTCACATCAGAGGTGACGCTAAAGGAGATGAGAAAAGGATGTCACTTCATAGTATTGGAATTCCCTCATCATCTGGTCCTAGGTTTGGGCCGTGTTTTATTAAGGTTTGGTCTTTTTCCATTTTTGAGAACGAAAGTGATGACCTGTTCATAAATAATCTCATATTATTACATTTACAAAGAAATTCTTGATAGAGGGTCTGAGATGATTGCATAAATGTTATCTGAAGTAAAAATCTACCTGTAGATTTAGTAAAGTGCACTAATAAAAGTTCCTGAATATGATTCATGTGAGAAAAATGGGATTGGTTCGAAGCAATATTTCAGTACCCAGCTATTAGTGATGAAAAGTGAAAGAAAACAGTGCAAAAGCCTGAAAAAGTAGTTGTTAATTGCGTCTTTGTTTTGGATGAAATAAATTAAAACCTGCCAGTTATTTTAGCTGCATCTTCTAATCCTGTCTTTTCACACACATGATAAAAACGAAAGCACATTTTAAAAATACACACTCTTTGTTCAAACTCGTTCAGAGAGCTGCGAGGATTAGTAACACCACAAGGGAGACACAAGGCTGACTGGTTGAAGCATTGTTAGGGAGTCCAAGCCGTGAGCATGTTTACAGGATGAGGGGATGATGTATTCCCACTTTTAGAGTCCGTTCCTCTCCGTGTGAGGGTTCATACAATACATCATGCTGGTGTGGTTGAAGCTACATGACAGACGGAGCTGGCATGGTGGCATTTCATAAGCATCCTACAGACGCTCCTTTGGTCCTTTAATAGTTGTTAAATCGGGGTGCAGAGCTGGCTTTTAAGCAGAAATGTCAGACGAGGGTTAGTATTGCCTGTAGGTGGGCGATCAGTCAATATAAACAAAATACTCTGAAAAAACATAATTTCTAACCCATTATAAATGAACTTTGCGTTCCAGTAGAGCCTTCAAGGCAGATTTTTTTTAAACATAAAATATGCTATACATCTCCAGAAGTAAGGCTTTCTCTCTCTCTGAGATAAAATAAAAATCCTGACTTCTAGATCTTTAAAAATAAGCTGTACTCTTCCTATGATTTTTACAAAGGGGTTATCATTTTGTCTCATCTATACGTTAGCCTGAATTCTATGTTCCCAGAACAGAGTCCAAAACAAGTCTTTACTATGCCAGTGACACACTGGCCTAATTGTGCGTTCAGTCAAAAGTGTCTCCCAGAGGAAGGAAATGAAACCTCCTCCTCTTCCCAATTGCACTGAAACTCAAACCCCCCGACTCTGCTTGTGTTCCAGAGGCTGAAAACAGAAGACAAGCCTTCAGTGACTGTGAGAAAGACACTCAATCAGCAGTGCAGGGAGAGCGGTGGCCCAGTCAGCCCAGGCGAACCAGGCCGAACAGTGCATGAGACGGAGGGAGAGTTAACGTGATGCAGTGAATTTGGCTTAAAATAATGGCCAGACGGAAGAGGAAATTAAGTCAACATGAGTAAAGATTCAATTCACTTAATGACTATAATTTGGAAGAGGTTCATTTGAAACTCCGTCTTGGGAGGGCCACTGGTAATGCCACAACAATGAAAGCTACGCTGATGAATGTCATTGCCATTGGGTACCGGCATAATTCAAGGTCATCCGTCTTTTCCAAAAGCTTTAACCACTGGAATGTAAAAGCAAGTCTGATCCTAAACCAAGCGTTTACCCAAGGGCAACATTTCATCGTACATGCTCGAGGGCAAAGTGCTTCCAGCGGAGGGCTGGGCTAGTGTGGTCAGGCAGAGTTATCTGTTGGCTTTGTATTTGGACTTGCTGGCATCGCGGGGCTCTCTGCTGGGGTTGCTCCAGTCGTCTGCCTCGGGGCTGGTCTTGTAATGACGCCACGCTGACTTGTTGAAGACAGGCAGGCGCTCAAAGGACTCACTGGACAGGGCCTTTAGACACGAGGAGGAACAAAAAACGAGCAATTTATTTAAACATAGCAGACACTCGGATTCAGAGACAAATGAGTCAATTTATATTCACTATAAAATATGTCCACATGTAGGTTTATGACGTTATAATATTCATGAATATAATCTAATATTTTGGAAAGACTTTGGCTAGCTGCTCTCCCCTACTTCCGGTCTTTATGCTAAGCTAAGCTAACCATCTTTCGACTCTTGTATCATAGGCTACTTAACAGATAGATACAGGAGGTTGGCTAGCTGCTTCCCCTTATTTCCAGTCTTTATGCTAAGTTAAGCTAAAGTCTTTTAGCTCTAACATCATACTTTACAGACAGAGAGGTAGGCTAGCTGCTTGCTTCTCCTTGCTCCCAGTCTTTATGCTAAGCTAAGCTAAAGTCTCCTAGTTGTAGCATCATACTGAATAGACAGATGAGAAAGGTATGTTAGCTGCTTCCCCCTGCTTCCAGTCTTTATGCTAAGCTAAGCTAAAGTATTCTAGCTCTGGCATCATACCTAATAGACAGATAAGGGTGGTAGGCTAGCTGCCTCACCCTGCTTCCTCTCTTTATGCTAAGCTACGCTAAAATTTTCTAGCTCTAGCATCACACTTAACAGACAGATACAGTAAGGGAGGGTGGCTAGCTGCTTCCAGTCTTTATGCTAAGCTAAGCTTAAGTATTCTAATTGTAGCACCATACTTAACAGACAGATGAGGGAGGTTGGCTAGCTGCCTCACCCTGCTTCCTCTCTTTATGCTAAGCTACGCTAAAATTTTCTAGCTCTAGCATCACACTTAACAGACAGATACAGTAAGGGAGGGTGGCTAGCTGCTTCCAGTCTTTATGCTAAGCTAAGCTAAAATCTTGTAGCACTAACATCACACTTAATAGACAGATATGGGAGCTAGCCGTTTCCGTTTCCTTCCTGTCTTTATGCTAAGCTAACTGTCTCCTGGCTCTGGTGTCATAGTTCACAGACAGATGTGAGTGGTATCAGTCTTCTCATTCAACTCTTGGCAAAAAAAGCGAATAAGCACATTTCCCAAAATGTCAAACTATTCCTTATAAACTCTGAGTATCGTGTCTTTGAGAGACAAAAAAACAAAAAAACATTCCAACATGCTTCACATTTGACCAGCCTACTTTACCTTCAGATATATTACTGCATCTGTGCCCACGCCCTCCATGGAGTAGAGTTTCAGATCCCCCTGGAAGTATCGGGCATAGAGCCTAGAAATCGGCAAACCGTAGCCAAAACCGGCCTGGATGGGGGAGGGAGAACGGCAGAATTTAATTTCCCAGATGTAACGCTGTATATAACAAATCTATGGGCTATGAAAGGTTTGCAATGGTCACCAGGGTCAATACTAATTTGATTTTATATATGTGTGTGTACCAGTGGGACGGCTCCTGGCTCCAGGCTTGGTGTAGGGGCAGTGGAGTACATGTAGTTAAACAGACGGTCTATCTTCCTCAGAGGAACTCCTCCTCCTCTGTCACTGATCTGACATGAGGCAGACACACAGACTCAGAGTTCAAATTAAAAAGAAGACAAATATTTACCTAATGATTTGCTGTGTGCTGATATGTGTGTCTAATTTACCTTTATGGAGAGATCCTCTTTACCCAGAGTTACTTTTGCCTTCACTGGTGGTAACTCCTCTGTACTGTTCTCGTGAAGCTCCACCGTGGCTCTCATCGAGTTCTACAAACACGCACAGAGTTAATTAACTCAGCTCAGCACAAGTCCTCATAGAATTATAGTCACATTTTAATTTAATTACATTTAAAGAGCATCAAAATACTGATGCCGCTCACCTTAAAGAGCTCAAACAGCATGTGGAACAGATGAGAGGGCACATACACCGCCTGGATGGGCTTTTTAGGGGCCTTCACTGGAAGACAAGAATGTGAAGTGATCATTAACACACCCAGACTGGTTCTTGAGAAGTTAATGAGATGGTGAACGGTGTAATCACGGCACTAAATTTGGAAACACTCAAATACATGGATGGAAACAATAATCTTACTGTTGAACTCTTCAATTTTCAGCTCAGGAGCAGCCAAGTAGTACTTCTCACACAGCATCTTGGCGGTGTCATAGGCATCTGACAGAAGAGGCAAAACAACACGAGTCAGGGCAAAACAAGCGTGTGTGATTTGTTTATACTTGGATTCTTTTTACAGGGCACTAATATAGCTCTCCTTATCCTAGTTGGGTCACTGAGAGTGCAGCTTTGGATTTCTGGAATTTTTCAAGAAGTATCATTATGTAAACACGCCGTTTTGTCTGGAGGAACTCGGGTGTGTTTGGTTTGTGATAAAACTGTGTTTCTCTGAAAGGATCTGTTCAGCCAAAAAATGAAAATTCAGTGGTTATCTCCTCGCCCCCCATGCCGATGGACAGTCGGGTGAAGTTTTGTGGTCCACAAAACATTTCTGGAGCTTCACAGCAAAACGACGCTGCAGCACTCTCCAAAACAATTGAAGTAGATGGGGATTTATTTTAAAACGCGAAAAACAACCCAGAGAACATCATAAAATGGCTTCATACAGCTCTTCTGGTCCAAGTCTCCAGAAGTACAAAGAGCCAAAATTGTTTGCTTGGATTACGCCGGACAAGCTATATGGAGCCATTTTATGTGGTTTTTTGGGGGTTGCTTCTACTTCATCTACCATCTACTTCAGTCGTTCAGGAGAATGCCACATCGGCATCTAACTGTGAAGCTCCAGAAATCTTTTATGGACTACAAAACTTTACCAGCCTTTCTATTGCCATGTGGGTGATTAGATCATGACTGGATTTTTGTTCACGGTGAACTTATCCTCTGAGAACTATGCAAATATTAGCACCAAAGCAAAAACCTTTCTTTAACTCACCACTGACGACCTCGGCCACACTGCAGGTAGGATCGATGCTGCCTATGTGTTTCGGATGGGCAGGGTTGGTGTCGTTGCCGAACAGGAGAGCTGCACAGAGAGGCGTGGGAATTAAAGTTAGCCGCAGAGACAGATAGACGGCATGCTTGTTATCCAAAAAACAACACAGGCTTGTGGGACTCACTGTGCTGGTTGATGAGCATGCGGAAAGAGATGCGGTTGGTGTAGAAGCGGTCGAGGAAATACTGGATGTTGCTGCTGATAAAGGGGTCAAAGCCAAACTTCTCCTTGTACTCGATGACTCCCTGAGCCATGGTGGGAACCACGTCGTTGTGACGGTTGCGGATCTCGATCAAGAGCTCCAGGAAACTGAAAATGAAATCAAAATAATTCCACCTATTAACACACTGATCATGCACACATATATTTCCATCGACTAAACATAAGCGAGCCAATTATAAAAGAAAAGAAGTATCTTTGTTTGTTTTTGCTCCTTTGAAGGCTAGAAAAATGTCTTAGTCATGAACCAAGGTTGAATACACTTTTCTTTCATTTCCAGTGAACCGAACAATTCTTGGAAATGTGCCCTCTAAACAGACGACCTTATCTGAATTCCTATCTGTGTTTATCACGCGGGCATTGTTATCGTATAAATACGCACCGTTACCTGTACAGTCAGCAGAGATCATTGTGTATTAGGGGGATTAGCTGCACTGGAGGAGGGACTCTAGACATAAAGACATGAATCCAGTACAGAACAGCTGGGTGCCTGACAGAGCTGTACTTACTGCACATGTATAGCACTTGCTATCATGAATCAATAACTGAGGCAATATTCACTCACTCGTTCAGAGCGTGAGCATCCTCTGGCTTCCTGTTCTCATAATCCAGCAGCTCCACGAAGCTCTGCATGTACCTGGTGAAGCAAACAGAGGTCAAAAGGCAGCTTTTACACGCTCCTCTTAACAACCCCACGACCATAAACCTTATCACCTGTCAGTAATAAAAACTTAATTTCCAGAGGAAGCGCCTCACCATTTCTGCACCAGTCTGACGGAGGGCTGGCTCAGCAGGTTATCAGGGAGCAGGTTGACCTCCCTCATGGTGTTGGCCAGCCGCACAGGGAGCTCCTTACGCAGGAACATGTAGGACGTTTTCTCACACGCATTCTCCCGGCCTGGAAGGGAAATGAGTGGCGTTTGAATGAGTTTGCAAAATTGAAAGTGACAGTTATATCTGGAGCCTGTGGTATAGTCAGTACCCGAGAGTCATACTTGGGTAAAAGTAAAGTCATTGAATGTAGTGGAGTAAAAAGTAATATATGTATTTGCCTCCAAACTGTAGTGGGAAGTATAAAGTAGTGGAAAATGGAAATACTCAAGTAAAGAACAAGTACCTCACAAGTGTATGTACGTGTACTGTGTATACATAAATAGACGTGTCAAGGGTATAGATTAGGGTTAATCTTATGGTTATGTACTTAGTTACATTCCACCACTAGGTATAGAGCTGCACTGACTAACTGATTAGTTGCCAACTATTAAATTAATTGGCAACTATTTTGATAAAGGATCAATCAGTTTTGGAAATCTTTTAAGGAAAAAAAAGGACAGATGTATCCGATTCCAGCTTCTTAAATTGGAAACGTTTCTGATTTCTTTACTCCTCTGTGACAATAAACTAAACACCCTCGAGTTGTGGACAAAACAAGACGTGTGAGGACGTCACCTTGGGAAATACTAATGAACATTTTACACCATTTTCCGACATTTTATAGACCAAACAAAATCGATTAATTGAGAAAATAATCACCAGATTAATCCACAACGACAACAATTGCTAGTTGCAGCCCTGACTTGAGTTTCGCTATTGAACTTTGTGTTACATAATGACTGCTTAATTACCTTGAACCATGAGTCATTTTGGCACATATGACGAAATCTGCCTTGTACAAGACGTCTATTGTATTCTTGTTGACATGCGAAGACCAAGGTACGTCTTCCTATTAAGAAGCCGATGGATTTATGCCAAAACTGTTATCAACCTTAAAACACTCCTGAAAAAGCTTTCATTTCAAGCCACCGACAAGATTTGTCAAATAAAAAATGATTTCAAATGTAAAGGAGTGACTGGTAGAGGCGGCAAACATACAAGCCACAGTTAAAACCTAAGTAGCCTACTAGGAGCTGGAGTTTCAATTTTCAACCTTTAATCTGATACCTTCAGCTCTGCAAATTGGCTGGAACTGTCCGCCAACATTAGCTTGAACCATACAAGGAAATCATAAATATTGTTACCCGGCAGAGAGGGGGGAGTCATGGAAAGGTTAGGGGGGGATTTATGTTTCAGATCTAAACAGGAAAAACTGAATGGCTGTGGTGTGAGTGGGGCAATGTTAAATGTCTTCCTTGAAGATGACTTTGCATTTTTACAGACTTGACTCGACCAAAATTGAATCTAGACGGCGTGCAAACAGCGTGGTCTCTCTAATGAGTGCATGTGAGGACTGACTTGGAAGCATATGAGACCTATTAACCCTCAGCAGAGAAAATCTGCTGCTTTCAAGTTTTCCAGCTATAAAACGGGAGCAATGGTCAAGGTTTTTTCAACTCACACTAAGCAAAGAGATGTTTGCAGCAGACTGAAAGGAAATGTCCCATCATCTCTGCTTCCCCTGATTCATCAAAACTAATGGAGGGCTCATAAAAATGGGGTAGTGAAAAAACACCATATACTGACTCAGCTCTGGGAACGGCACACACTCTGCAGTGATGATGTCTCACTCGTTCCCTTGAGAAAGACACCGACATGGGTTTGCCCCAGTGCCGTTGTGACACGGACAGGATCCTCGGCTGCGTTTCTCAATGCAAACAAGTGCCGCACGTTCACGCTCTCCCCATCAGATCCACAGCTGTGAGAACAAATTACGTAAGAGAGATGACTGTTTAATCAGAGATGGATTAAGAAAAGCCTTGAGTACGGCTTCCGGCACTGTCATCCTACATCTCAAGCCTCACGTTGGAGTGTAGCACAGTTGTTGACACTTCCATTGCTCTGAAATAAGCTCCCAGAGATTGAAATAAACCTGAAACTATGATCAAAACCTTTGCAGAGCAGCTAAGAAACTGGTGTAACTTGAGCTGCATCCTCCACTGCATACGTGCCGTTGTGCCAGTCTGAGTGAGGACACAGTACCTGCATGAATGAAGAAGGGTTGTCACATGTTCAAATAGTAAACAAACCTGCAACAGAGAGCTGCCATGCAGAGTCATCAGCATGCATGGGACTGTTTGTGCTGTTGTGGGTGGGTTACTAAGAGGTAAACAGCTCATTTAAATGCCACATCTGATCATCAGTTTGAGTCTAACGTTTCATGGCAGCCTGAGGAGGACTTCTACTATTAATAACAACCCAGAGCTCGCATGTGGCACTTCAAAATCGACAGATATAGTGACTCAAGTGACAATACACAAGGCCTCCTCTTCCTTATCAGCAAGTCACCCCCCTTCAGGATGACAGCCCAGGCAGTGCTACTTACCAAAATCCAAAAACTGCTTAATGGAGAGCGGGGAAGGCGAAAATCTGGAGTAATACTCGATTTTGGGGTTGGCGTTTTTCAGCAGACACGTGAAGATCCTCATTTTGAAAGTTTAACAGTGATGTCTGAACGTGAGAATGAGATTCAGTAAAAACACGAGCATTTCATCCCCGGTAATGTTGACACTGGCCACACTGACTGTCCTCCTCTCTCGTCGGCGTCCACATTTCTTCCAGCCCGCGGGCCTCCGGTGGACACGAAGCAAAGTGGTGAATAAATGTCCATAAGGTTACATGGTAGATACACACACTATGCTCCCCAAGAAGGCTTCCTGGGTCTACATTGTTCAGACATTCAGAGCAGCTAATACCGTCAAGCTAGCCGACTTCCGGTGGTTGACTTCCGGTTTCATTTTTCATAATAAAACACAAGGCTGCCATTTTTTAGATAGATACGTAAGTTACCCATTTACAATTTGTTCACACATGAATTATAATCCATTGTTAAGAAAAACGTTTTGGTGGCTATGTTTTGAAAACTATATCTTGTTAGTTTAACCACCTAACACTTACTTCACCTTGTCTTTTTTTATTCACACTTAAATTTACACAGTTAAGGCATATTATACATGCCAGAAATGACAATACAATAAAAAAAGGGATAAACATCATAGTAAAAAAAAAAGTGAGCTTGAATATATAAAACATACATGCTACATACATGATAACAAAAATAATAAGTGGGATTCTGTTGATGTAAGCTTTAGACTACTACAATAATAAAGTAAATAGTAAATAAAGTTGTGTGCTCTCTTGTGTTTAATTTACCATTGAAATATGGTTTAAATTTGTTTAGAAATGCTATGAAACTCAACAAAACGTCCAAGACTAAACAAATCTGCATTGCAGCAGAGCGTTCCTGCTAAATGCAAAATAACTCTATCCTGTGAAAAGGGCAATCATTTTTAGATCATCCAGAGAAGACCACTCAAACAGATCATTTGACCTGATTTGTTAATGTTTATTAATTTTTAAACTTATATGACTTATTTTTTTGCCAATGACTTGTGAAATGAGTAACCGTTGATTAGCCATGACACAACACATGAATGTATTAGTACTACAATATACAGTGGTAAAACACTGACAGGCGGTCATTTTTCTGCACGAGGCTTTCAAAAAATATTTTACTTTGAAGGTCACTTCCGGCCTGCTCAGCTGGCTTTGACGCGTTCGGACAGCACGTACATTCGAAAGTCTCGACTCAACCGCACTTGGCTCAGGCTTGTTGATGCACCGCTGTGATTGGCTCAAAACCAGGAAGTGAGAAACCGCGACAACCCGATTGGACGGAGGAGTGTCAATCAACATCGTTGAGGTTGTTTATCTGCGGCCACTTCACTGTAATACGCACAGTAGGCTGTTACAGTCATACACAGTCAGATAGATAGATAAACGTATAAAAATATGTGATGTGTGGGATGTTTGTAGTTTAATGTGTGTATTTTTGGACTGGAGGTCATGTTGTTATGACCACTACCTGTTACAGTAATACAAGAGGATGACAAGGCTCAACACTGAAGCTGTTCAGATTTAGGTTTCTGCTGCCATCTAGCGCCAATCACACCACAATAAGTCAGAGTGTTTAAAATGCCATGTGAGGATGTTTAAAATGCTCACATTGGACACATGGTAACAGTGACAGTAAAGGTCCAGCGCTTGTGACAGAATGCAAACGCAAGACAAAAACACAGTTTATCATTAAATTGTGCAATAATGCCTCACAAAAAGACAGCTGATATATTTAAGTGGTGCCACTTTATATTTGGGGTCCTTGTGTAACTGTGCATATATATGTTACTGTGAATTCAAAAAGGAAAAGGAAAGTGATTTGGTACCTCATCTGATTCCTAACAGAGTCTTTGAGTCATACACTTCAGCATGTACGGAAAATAACGTTTTTAAAAATGAATGAATGATAAAATGAGGTTTACATCGAGCAGTTCCTTGTAAATCAACAAGTGAACATTAAACTCAACCTTCACCAAAAACCTTTTCTGTTTTCCCTGAACTTAGCACCGCATGCTTTAGTTTTTTAAAGGAAACTCATTTGGAAAATACAAGGCATCATGTTGCAGTTGTCTGTCCAGACTCAATTGACTCATGTAGTGAAGACCGTTAAGACATTCTTAGTAATTCAAGTAAATAACCGACAGTGAGAAACACACCGTCTTCACTTAGAAACTATTTTCAAAGAGGAATACCAAGGACAACAATCACCTGAAGATCGATATCAGCAAAACCAATAAGCTTTTGGTGGACTACTGTTTAGGTCTATTGAGAGAAACAAAAAACAGTCAAATTACAGTATGTATAACAAATAACTTGTATGTGTTTACATGTTTGTCCAATAAAGCTGATTCTGATAGAACACGAAGAATCTACAAAATCTAAAACACGGATGCGTAACACACATGTTCAACCCGGCAGCGCAGAAGATCTCTACAATCACCACAGTTTCCTAAGATTAGTGTCACCATATAAGTTTCTGACCAAATGTGAAATATGGTCACAATCTCTCCTTCTGTGAGTTACAGCATTGAAAAGAACATTATGATGCCACACTGAAGTTAAATATAAAATGTCATCACTTCATCATTTTATCCTGTCAGACATTTGTGTGAATTCTTGTCATGATTAGTGTTTAAATTCTAGAGTTGTGTCCATAAACATGTTTTTTTTTAGGTCACAGTGATCTTGACCTTTTGATTTTTAACCACTAAAATCCGATCAGTTCATCCGTAAGTGCAAGTGGACATTAGTGCCTATTTAAAGACATCTCCTCAAGGTATTTCTGAGATATCACGTTAACAAGAATGGGATGGATGGGAGTTGACCTGGACCTGGCCACGGCTGTCGCCAGTGTTGAGGCATGAAAACCAAATTGAAAATTGTCCTGTCAATCAAACAGTTTTGGAGAGTTTGCAAATCTGCGACCTGCAATGAACACACAAGATAAATGTGCATATAATTCACATATTTATTCATATTTTTATATATAATCTCTTAATCAAATACATGCACAAAGTACAAATGACACATTCTCTCTCTCTCTCTCTTTCTCTCTCACACACACGCACACACACACGCACAAACACACGCACATTCAGAGTTCTCATGGGGATTCAGATAGGACACCCAGCTTTGTGTTTGCGTTGTTGTCGGATTCTTCCTCGGGTAAAGGATCATACTGTCGGCGATACAGCAGACGTGTTACCAGGGTGATGATGAACATCTCCAGGATCAAAAGCTGCTGACTCATCACTGTGGAGACAGAAGGTAGACATGGAATCAAAAGGGGACCTTTCATTTTCGGGTTTGTGACTGAATGAATAGAGGGATGTGTTGAATCATTGTTCATCATTATATATATCAGCTGTATGTTGACTCACTGTATCCTCTGGCAGGGGCGGAGAAGGGCGGAGAGCAGGCGATGGTTCCGTTCAAAGCCAAGATGTTGATGATAGCTGTTTGTAGCTGGCTCAGGACCAGCACCAACTACACACACACACACACACACACACACACACACACACACACACACACACACACACACACACACACACGTACACCAATTAACCTTGACAAACAGAATGCTGGAAAATCCTGTAAAAAACATATGACAGCCATACAACCTGATATTTTATTAGAAATGTGTGTTTACCGACGGCCAGCCATATAGAGTTCATCATATGGTGTGTAAACAGCGGTTTGTGTGCAAGTGTCCTTCTCATGTGTGTTTAAAGCGCCTCTTGTTCTCTTACCTGGTACATGGCGTACTTGGGGATGATCTTGATTGTACGCAGGGTGACCCTCAGGTGCATGAACATGATCGCTACAGGCCACAGGGCTATGATTGTCAAGATGCCCACAAACGGGTTGATCCATATGGCAGATCCGGAAATGGTCAACTGAAACATGGTCACACGCACACACGGTAGAGTCAGGGAGTTAGCAAAGGCAATGAGAGAGAATAATTCTGAGAGAACGTGAATAGAACAAAAGACACTTCACTAATTTAATTGAACACTATTGTTTACCCTCTTCTTCTTCTTTTATAGTATTTTTACACTAAGTACTTATTATTTAGTTTCTTCTGTTAAACAAGTATTTCTTTGGCAAAATAGGGAACACTATATAACAAGCAAAAAACACACGCATAAGCAATGTCGGACTCAGGATATTTGAGGGGCAGGGGCGAAAAAAATAAAAAAAGTTACCAGCTGTATGCAGTGGGGCACCAGCATGCAGGGAATTGTAATACACTTGACTGAAAGGGCACCCTAGATGGCACTTTATCACATTTTCTCCAGTGGAGGGGCACCCTAGTTCCTTTCAGGTCCATGCATTTACATTCTCATGTAAATATGAAGCTATGCAAACATCTAACAGTCATTGTTTACATCACATTTACAAGCTAGGGTGTGGAATAAGGGTGTGGAAGTTTTCGGATGCTGAAGAAAAGTGCAGTGAAGCATGGCATGAAGGGAATGTTGCTCAAGAACCAAAAGAAAGAGATTAATGCTAATGTTGTCAAGTGAGACCGCGCCAGGAATCTGTTCACACTGCCGAGTCAAGCGGCAACATGAACGTGTTTGGAAATGACTACCAGCTTCAGCTAAATGCTAACGTCAGCATGTTAACATTCTCCCAGTGACAATGCTGACATGCCGATTTTTAGCATCTGTAATATTTACTGTAACATGCTCAAAATCTACGTTTACCATGCTATGCTAATATTTGCTAATTAGCACTAAACACACAAAGGAGCTACGGCTGGCTGGTATACACTGTAACAAAGGGAGGAAGAAAATTGTATTTATGTTGTGCCGGTAATCTGTTACCTGTTGAGTCATGTAGCAACATGGACATGTTTTGATCTAAATGCTAATGTTAGGATGCCGACATTCTCTCTGACAGACAACTAGCATGGCTAATAAAAATGCTATTGCATTTCAATGAAAGTTGGCAGTGTGTTTCCAGAGAAAGGATCAAATGCATGAGTCTGAAATGATGTGACTTGACTCTTGCTGATGTGATTTCATATAGATTCATGTTTAAAGTAACTCTGATTTGAAAGTAATTCATTAAAGAATCATTCAGCATTGACAAATCACAAGCCAACAGTATCCTGATGATTTACTCAGTCAAACAAAAGTTACACATTATTTGATCATGATAATTGAGCACCGTTATTATTAAGTGCTTGAGAGACAAAGAGTATAGTTATGTTCATTTCTATCTTTCTAATTTCTACAATTACAAGCAAACAAAAGATAACATTGGCATTCTGGTCTGTAGCGACGCACTCAAATAACTTTATGACTCATTTAACAGCAAAAAGCTTGGAAAATAACTGGCACAAACAGCGATTAGGGAGACATTAACACGGGAATTTGCCAAGCAGCATTATTAACTCACATCACTCAGGTTAAAAGTCCCATTGGTATAGAGGACAATGGAAAGGATGGTGAAGACAATCTTCAGGACTGCAAACTGGAAGGAGCCGAGTTTGAGCAGGAAGAGAGTGCGCCTGGGGTTGGAACAGAGGAAATTATTTTAGAGACTGTAGAGTAGCCGCTGATGACAGAAAATGGTTTTAGTTTCTAAATGTATCATGTAAATGATTATAAGTCTATTGTTGAATCCCCATTTCCCTCAACAGGACCTGGATTATTACCGCAGGATGTTTTGGACAATTGAGACAGACCTTGGGTCAGACAAGTCAATAATGGAAAGTTCTTTAATGTGCAACAACAACATTTACAGTCCCTCTGAGGTGCATTATACCTTTCTACATTTCTTATCAACAGAAGTGTTTTCCAAAGGAGCACACACACACCAAATGATCCTGAAACTAAGTTGTTGATGGGAAACTGGGCCCTGCATCAAAGGTCTGCTTAAAAGGATTGTATTTGTTCTCAGTTAATGAATCTTAAGCAGTGCACAGCCATATAAATATGCACATCTGTTGGTTGTTGCACGAATCCTGCATGCATATAATTTTGCATTACATAAACAGACTGTACCTGCAACAGACAGAAACACACAACAAATAGTACATGGCAGAAACACAACTGTGCAGACTCAATTTTTAATTGCGCAATCAACTGTGACAATGCAGCGAGTCTACTCAGCAGGAAAAGGGCATGATGGGATTTGTTGTGCTACGGTACACATGCCTTGAAAGAGTTGAACGGCCAGGAGTGTGTTCAACCTGCAATCACAGAACAGAGAACACTCCAATACCATAGGCACAGAAGATTTCTGAGGTTATGCAATCTTCAACAAGCCAAAGGCCACATGAAAGACCTCCGCGCTCTAGCCTGACCCCTAAAACAACACGTATTTCGTATATCCATCGTAGACGCTGCACAGGACCTGTGCTTCATTAGCATTGCAGGATGTATCGATAGCCACCTCAATAATTTTGGCAAATACACTTTTTCACCTTCTTTTAGTAAGTATGCAGCAACTGTTTAGCTTAGCTTAGCATAAGGACTGGAAGCTATAGGGAGCAACAGCTAGACTAATCTTTCTTGTGTCCATACGTCAAACCAAATCTGCTAGCACCTCTAAAGCTCATTTGTTAACAAGTTATAACTTTTAATCTGTACAAAAACCAGTGTTAAAGTGTAAAAAACGACAATTCGCCAGAGCCACACTAGCCGTTTTCCCTTTTTCCAGTCTTTGTGCTAAGCTAAGCTAACCAGCTGCTGGCTGAAAACAAAATAATCATCTCAGTAAAAGGGATTGTTTAAGATTAAATTATCATTCTGGTTTATTTCAAAATGGTGTATTTCGAATAAATGTAGTGTTGTGGCTACATGTCTTATGCTAACCTTGCACTTGCTACCTTTGTTGTACAGATTCAGGTAAAAAGGACTATATCGAGGCAATGAAACCCAATCAAAATGCTCTCTCTGTTCATAGCATCTTTCAAATAGAGACAGTTTCAACTTTATGCTAAGATGCAGGTTAATGAGAAGGTTAGCGTCACGACATGTCTGTGTTAGCCTAGCATAACAACCGGGAGCTGGGGGGACAAAGCTCATCTTCCCTGGGTCCAAAAGTAGCAAAATCAGCCAACATCTGTAAAGCTAACGCGTCATAACTCATTTGTTCAAAGGCTAAAAATTACAGTACACCAATTCTAGGCAAGCCATTTTGCCTTTTAACAGTCTTTGTGCTAAGCTAAGCTACGCTAAGCTAACTTCTGATTACAGCCACTTTTTCCATGGTGCCTGATTTCCATTCAATTTAAATCAAAACCAAAAACATGAGCAGAAATGAAAGGTTAATTGTGTACAGCAGCAACAAAGATATGGTCCTTTGTCAATATTTACACTTCCGACTGTACAGTTGATACCAAAACTCTTGAGGCTTAATGATGTGATGAAAAAACTCTCTCCTGCCAAGGATAATAGGATCAGATTTCTAAAACCACATGAAGCACTTGCTGCTGTCATCAAAACAAACATGTGCTTCCTTCTGCCTAGTGTTCCTCAGAAGCCGGGGTGTTGTTAGGGATGAGTCGTGTTCATGAAAAAAGCTGGTGGTACTGATTATTCTAACCACAGACTGGAGTGTTTACCGTGTGATAGCGACGAACGGCAGGCAGAGGCAGCAGCAGCAGCATGGACCCGTGCTGATCTTCAGTTTATGTGTCCTTGCTCGCCTCAGGAAGGCCTCGTCGCCACCCACCTCCTCCAGCATCAGGATCAGGAACTTGAACACCACGACGGCAAAGTAGCTACAGAGAGATAAGAGGAGAAGAGACGGGTAATTGGGAATAAGGAATGAGGTAAGGAGGGAGAGGAAAAAATTAAAGCCATGAGTCCCACGCATATTACACAACAGTATCACTGTTTTCTATAAAATCCTCTGTATATTGTGAAGTTCAAGTTTCCCCTCTGTGATTTTTTACTTCGGGCCTCTGTGCGTAATAACACACAGCGCAGCAGGCGATGAAAGGTGAGAAAAAGAGAGGCAGAGAAAGAGAGAGACCCACCAGGCAGAGGTCATATCAGTAAACATGGTGGCTCTGGGGATCCACATCCCCAGACAAGACATGGTGGCAATCACCTGAAAAACAGAAGGAGAAAAAGGAAATGAGAAGATATCCGACCAGTAACTGTGCGTTTTCACATGAAATGGGTGAAATTGGTGTTTCCGAATACAATTTTCACAGTGTTTATCTTACCGGCGCGGCCCCGTTCACCCAGACGATCACGCTCTTCTTATTGTTGGGAACATTCTTATAGATCCAGACGCACTCCTCTAAATAGACCAGCATGGACACTGCCGCCATGAAGGTGAGCGCGGAGTACAGGATGATGCCAAAGATGTCCAACTCTGGAGGGAGAGGAGGGAAATTACAACAAATTAGCCGGACTCAAATCTGAGCTGCGATTCTGGACCCCCCGGGATGTTTTTCAGAAACTGAACCTTGATGCCATCTTTGATTCATTTGAAATGAAGATAAAGAGTGTAACATGTCCTGACAAGACTTGAGTCTAGACATGTGTAATAGCTGACTTTCTTATCAGGAAGGGAAGGGGATGGTGGTGGCGTGGCACTTTGAGATAACCGTTTGATTCTCGTTTCAAACAAACAAAACCAGGTAGTTTTAGCCACTGTCGGGAGATTTGCAGACATCTTTGTGGCAACAAAAGCGGATATTTTTAACACCGACCCGAACACTAACACTAACCAAATGGGTTTTGTGCCTAAACCTAACCATATCAAAATTGAAAACTAAAGAAATGTTAAATTTAACGTATGTGTGGTTTGTAGAAAAGTACAATGTCAGCTTTTATTTTGGCGAGTGGGTTGTGTTTACCATATTTACCATCTTAGTTTTATATTTTCTGACACTGGAATGCCATTACTTTTACAGGTATTTGGTCATAAACCAAAGTATTAAACAAACTGAAGTTTTTTTTACAAGAAGATCGCACTACATTAAAAGGTATGGGAACCATTAAGTGGTGAAAATTCATCTGGAGGGGGACAGGAATGTGCGTACCAGATTTCACTGCAATCCATCCAATAGTTTTTGTTTTCGAGACATTTCACTCAAAATAACAACCAATGCCAATCTTCCGGGAACAAAACTCTTTGCCAACCCATCCATCAGTTGTCAAGTAATTTCAAAATTGCACCGTGTCACATGCCATTATAATTGACGCGCTGTGTTGCGGTGCTACAGAGATACTCTGGGCCAATCTCCAGAGGTGAGAGAGCACGCTTGTTGGGTACAAGTCCCAGCCAAAAATCATCATTATTATCATTTTTAGATATTTTTTCAGTGAATTACCATTCCCACTATTTCAATTGCAATATCTGTCAAAACAATAACAATATGATTCTTTATTTAAAACCTCTGTTCAGCTCTACCTTTGGGATCATTAATGTCTAAACAAAAACACATAATTCTTATTTATTACTTACAGATTTCAGTCTGAACCAAAGAACAAACCAACATTGTCATCCTTTGAGTCATGCTGCTAAAGCTACATTTGCACGCGAGTGTCATGGGAAAATGAAGAGTATAAGCTATGGAAGACTAATTTAAAGTGAAAAGGTAGCTCTAAAAATGTTAATTTAAATCGTTTAAGCTAATAATAACAGCAGGTTAAACAAATATAATTTTTTGCCGCTTGCTCTACCAAAAATTGCAGATCCAGATTTAATGGGGTTAACAAAATACTGATGCATTTAATGACCTGCGTAAATTCTGTGGAGTCCCTTAACTGTGTTTCTTTGAAGTAAACAGACTCAACAGTTATTCTCGGCTCATTATGAGGCAATGAAAGTGAAAACAGCAACCCAGCAAATGAGGAAAAAAGTTTATTTCTTTTTGAACCTGGAAAACAAACAGATGGAACATCCATCGATTCACTGAGGGTTGGGCTGTGCACGGCGAAAGAGATAAGCTGGAAGAGTGCCACTTGCGGGAATAACTGGAGATATTCATCAACAGACGCACCTGAATTCCTTCAGCAGATGTTTCAATCAAACAAAGACAGGTGATGATGACAAAGCTGCAGCTATCCGATAACAATGAAAGTGGGAGGAAAATCTAAGTGAATTGTTTTAGTATGTTGCCCGTAATCCTGAGTCATTAATTCTCTGGTATGCAAAAACACACACAAACAATCCTATTTAATGATGGTTCCTTCCTCTACTCAAACTCTTTCTGTCCTTCTGTGTTGTGTTAGTCCTGCTCTTAACCATCTGACAGCTAAGCAGCGACACATGTGCAGTGGTTAGTGGTTGACTGACAAAGCTGGTACAGATGGTACTTGTGAGACCTTTAAAGTTTTACGAGTTTGGGCCAAATTAATTGGTCCAAACTTGTGATGGTAAAAACAGATTTTGAGGCGGAGGCGTATTTTTAAAACATACATATAACATTAAGAAACTTTGTTAACAAATACATCTTACATTTGTGTTTTGTTTTTGAAAGAACCGTGACCAAGATATGTGATAATCTGAACATTAAACAGCTGAAAACGTATTTGTCAGAGCTTTCTGAAGGACCCACCGACAGCCACACTATAATAAATAAAAACATAATGTATGCAACTTCATGCACTATGTGAATACATTTTGTGGCGGACCCTGCCACCTTTCTAGCTTCAAACAGTGTTCTGGGAACCTTATTTTCCTCTGAGAACAGCTTGTTGATTCACTTTATTAAATAAATAAATAAATAAATGAATAAATAAATCTGAGATTGTATGATTACCTCATTAATATCGTGAATATGAAAATTCTTGGTTTGAGTTTCCTATCAAGAAGTATAAATTACCTTTTTTTTCTCTTTTGACTGTACTTTCATTCAAACTATTTATTACGATACATACAGTGATTTACTACGTTAGGATTTAAGTCCTAGAGATATTGCTTCGCTCCGGCCTATTTAAGTGGATTTTCTCGGCAATGCTGCAGATGTCAACTCCTGGAAGTGTTTTGAGACGTGAAGTGTATAATCCAACAGGAGTCGGCCTAAATAGTAATTTACTATAATAACACCACCACCCTGGTGAAATGGATTAATGGATTTAACTTGTTGAAAAGTCTAAACCTGAGCTCTGAGCTCTGCCTGAACACGCGGCCTTATATTTATTTGGCAGTTTAAATGGAGGCTAATCTTTTACGTCAGGGAACTTAAAGGGGCACTACGAATAACTTTAAACATCCTTTTTATTACTAATACAAACTCAGACATATTTATTTTTTCCATAGGTGAATACACAAGCTGTTCTCAGAGGAAAATAAGGTCCCAGAACACTGTTTGAAGCTAGAAAGGTGGCAGGGCCCGCCACATATAAACAAAGTAAAACAGTGTGAAATTGTGTTGTCCTTTAAGAGGATTTGTTTATTCAGTCATGAAAACAAACAGAGTTTATTTATTTAGTTTGTTTAGGCATAAAAAAAACAGTCAATGAAGATTTTTCTCTTCTAAATAAAATGTCTTCCACAAAACTACATAGTGCACCTTTAAGAGGGATTCAAGGGTGCCCTGCAAACATCGTGAGAAGGAGCATCTCTCTTCTATCACTTCATCCCAAGGACTGAGGTGCTGCTGAGGGGGGAGGACACCATCCCACAGCCTCCCCACAAGGTCCCATTTAATCCGACCCACAGCAGTTTCGTCCCCCTCTGCCCACTGTTACCACATCAACCCAGTAAACAAAAGTGTGATCGCTCTGTGCCGGCAAAACGCAGATTTTGGATTTCAGATGTGGATCTGGGGTGCCAAAACCGGTCTACTCACTGAGGATGATGTCGATGGCGAGAGGAGGTTTCTCCATACAGCTCGGGTGCATAGTTGGGTTGGATCCATTATTCATGCTGGCTGCTGTCGGTGGTATTGTCTCTAGTTCCAGTTAAATGTCAGAGCCTGTGGCTGCTTCCACCCGCAGAGAGACGCTCGGTGCGTAAAAAGTCCTCACTCTCCTCTCCAGAGATCCAAACGACGTCCTCAAACTTTCCACAGAGGGATATCTGCACCCTCAAACACTTGTTGCGATCTCTGGACCCGCCCCTCTTTCCCGATGTCACAGGACAATGAGTCGTCTGCAAAATCACCACATCCTGGGTAATTGACGTAAAAACGTGGGCAGATTGAAAGGGAGGATAATGGAGAGGTTTTTTTTCTGTGCCTTTCCTAACTTTTCTTTTTTCTTTTTTTTTTTACTGTTTAGCATGATGCAGCTATGTGTGATTTATGAAGAAGAAGAAAATGAACAAACTTGTGTGAGTCAGTCATATTGGTAAGGAAAAGTCACTTTTTCTTGGTGGTCTGTGGTGAAGTTTCATCACAGAGGTGGCTTCGGTGTGCACCATTTATTTATTTTTCATTTCTTTAAGCTCTTCTCCCTGTTTTCCAAAGAATATTTCAGTTTCCTGTGACATTTCTTCACCTGTCTGGAGGCAGACACAGCATCTCCTCTGAGGGGTGCTGATCACATAGAGACATAACATTCAAATATTGGTTCACTCGTTTTACTGGAAAAACTCCATCCAAAGTTTGGATGCAGCCAGAGGCCATGCAGCCACAGGCTCTGACTCCATCCAAAACCAGTGGGAGAAGCAGAGAGTTTACAGAAGTATGTGTGTGTGTGTGTTTGTGTTATGGAGGAGGGGGTGTATCTTAGGACTGTGGACCCGTGGACGACACATCACATGCCCCCACGTTTCCACAGCAACGTGTGCAGGGCTGTCGTCATGTGAGGCATTTGCTGCAAATCTTTTTGTGCCCTCGGCTGCGTTTGAGTGCTTTTCCACGGCGCTGAGAGGCCGGCGTGGAGCCAAACATAGCTGAATTAAACACAGTATTCTGTAATCTCATCTCTTTAGATGCCTTCCACATCCTAGTCTGACTGTCTTTGATTTCAGTGAATCTTCTTCTTCATATCCACAGATGCCCTCATTTTATCTCATATGCAGCTCGCTGATGTTGTTTTATTACACCAGCCTGTCTGATCAGGCAATCTTGGCTTCCAGAGGTTAGAAAAACTGAAGGGCTTTGTTTTCGCCTTTGCTCAGAGATCAAATTGGTTCATCCTCGAGCTGCATGTGCAGACAAATTTAAGAAAGGATTACAAAAGATGACTAAGGGGCATGAAAAAAACAGCCATTAAAGAAACATCCTCGGGACAGTATTGCACCTACAAAGTACAACACAGCACATGTGTTACTCAGTATCGACGTGTTTCCCGTTATGACAAACTATGAGCTCTCTGATTCTCGCCTTATATGATCATTGAATCATTTGAAAGTTTCCTGTTGGCTCTGGCTGCGTCAGGGCACACCTTCACTTATATTTTTGTTGGAGGCTCATAAAGGATTTGTCCAGACTGGCCTGAGGTTTGAGAAATTAAACGGAAAGTGAGCCCAAGATTCAAGATTGACATTTTCAGGAGGCTTCCACCCTAAAATAAACCCTTATTTAATTCCAATTTCAGTATAAAAGCATAAATGTGAACAATCATTTCTGGGAAAGTGATTACAGGAACAGCTCGTGAGAGCAGTCATGTTGATGTGACTGAGACATGAGCCTTGTCTTATTCACATCTGTGAGCCAGACATTCGTTCAAGTTCAAGTTGATGCAGATTTAAAGTCAATAGACCAGAAAATGTCATCTGATCACACTCCGCATGGAAGTTCATACGCTCGTCTGCCAAGGGACACTGCTGGCTATGTTTGTAGATACCTCTGTTTCTATCTAGATCACTGTTTAATGGTGGATTTTTCCCTTTAATGGTTAAACCATCCGAAGGTCTTTTCGTGAAACCACGGCTGCTTTGGCCTCGCGGACGTTAAACTTGTTTGGCTTTAAACAAGTCCCTGTTTACTTTCCCTCAAAACTTGACACCGAGGTCATTACCTTAAGAGCTTGTAGCTAACGAGTGCATGGCCACACCTTATGACACACATGCGCAAGAAGCAGTTGTGATCTGTATTTTTTCTTTCTTTATCATGTAGGGTTCCTGTTCGGACTGTTTAATAAAGATAAACTTGCTTTTGTTTTTCTTCATTTTCCACTTTAAAGTTTTAAAATCAGGAAAGATACTGAACACAACAATGTAGCAGTAAATCCATTGCATCTGCAAATGCAGCACTATTTCACCACATCTTGGCATTTACATTACTTATCATGTGCCAAATCATGCTCTCATAGCTGTGTGCTGTACAGATGTGATGAAACAGGAGTCTGTTCTGTCCCTAAATGCCTTAATTATGATTTACGAACAGCCATGTCAGGCGTCTTTGTAGTGAAAATCAAAGTGAAGAAGGAGGGATTCTGAGAGGATGAGCAGAGCGGTCAACAACAGTCTCAACAGCAGAAGTCAAGGGCCTGGGTGTCAGACAGATAGCAGAGGTCGAGGTTCATCTAGGATCCTGAATCTCAGCTCACAGAGATGTTTGACTGCCTTTCTCTCTTATAGGTATTAAGTAATTTGTGCCTGTTCAAGCTTTGTGTCTGAGTTCCTCAAAAGCCCCACAGATAAGTTTACTTATCTAAATCACTGTCTTCTCCTGATAGCACAATCTCAACTGAGTTTACTTGCATCAAATTACGTTCCACTCCAGGAATGTAGCAATCGCAGATTCTGATAGTGAGTTGCCTCTATCTTATATTGACACTGTCCTTTTGTTACGCTTCTATAAAACACCATATAGGTTCTGTATTTTTGATGTTTTCTACATTCAAGACCAGAGCCACAATGTCTTGTGTCCACACAGTGGTTTTTTTTTTTATTTGCCCCTTTGTGCGCATGGAACGGGAGTGAACGAGAGGCAGATATTTGCCACTGTTGATCTTGCATATCGGTGACTGTAGCCTCACTCTACTGGTGGCTGAGGGCACTGACTGTATAGGTGTGACATCACAACCTTAATGGAAGTCCAGAGAGCTTGTTTTTTAAAAGGCAATTTCTGAATACAGGCTGTATACAATTCTCTGCGAGTGTTTTCATACTTTTAAAGTATTTATATATACATATAAAATATACATAGCACCTAGGCCTGCCTTATAATGAAAAAAAAAGGTATGGGAATCTAATTTTCTAAAACATGGGACATTTTCAGGGTAACTCCACTGATTTTACACATCAGAGTCTGTTTAAAAGGTGAAATATGTAAGAATTGTAAAACCTTAAAAGAAATGAAAACTACAGAATGTGAAGGAATAAAAGTTTTGATGTTATGACGTTGATGTGTGATTCTGATACTTGGCCACAGTGAGCATAATCCATACAATATCCTTCAATCACCTATTTGTAAAGAGTAATTATAAATACATCTTGGGCTCAAAAGGTCAAACATGATTGGAAGTTTAAAACTTAACCATAAAGTCCAAAGAACGGGCTGTTTATTTCCTCCATCAACTTGTTGTTCCATTCAGTACTAAGTGAGACAATGATTACCGAGAAATGCACCAAACAACACCACAAACTCACTCTACACGATAGAAACAGCTGTAAACTTGGACATCACCGAGTCTGGTAGAGCAATGACAGACATCCTGAAATCGCTGGCTCTCCCTCCAATGTGAATCAGAAAGTTGCATATAAATAACATCACTGTCACTTTGGGCTCCGGGAAATAGTGATTTTTCGTTTGTTTGTTTTTTTAAATTTTGTAGCTTAAACAATTAATCAATTAACCGTGAAACGAATTGGAAGATTGACCAATAATGACTATAATCATTAGCTGCAGCCCTATACAAGACATGCCACTGTTAGTCAGTCACCCTCAAATGGAGTTAAAAAGAAATGAGCTGAGCAGACAGACCTACGTAGCCCATTCCTTAACTGTACTTGAGGCAGCGTCAGGCTACATGTACTCCATATGGTTGGCGGTTGCATTAAACTATTGCTCTGTTGAATTTTGATCCTTTTTATTGCCCATTGTGAGCCCGTTATGGTTAAAGTATTAGTGCTAAATGGGTGGAGTGCCCGTTTAAGTTTGTACCTTTAATCATAAAAACGGATGAGGGCAATATTAGACTGGAGGTTTAAAAAAACATTTATTGTTATTTTCACGTTAATTGTGTGGAGGCATGTACTTCATTCACAAAATAGGAACAGTAAAATTAATCAGACAAGAAAAATATATATGTAGTCTTTTTCATACATTATCAATATATATTTACACACATTGTAAAATAGGACATAGTAACAAAAAGAAACCAAAATGTAGCAATAAGCAAGTTATGATAGGCTACATCTGCAATATGAATACAGATGTAAAATGTTTTTGTCAGTCTTAAAAAAATAATAACTGAAATCAGACTGAATTTTTTTTAGATCCTTTCTCCGTTTTCACAGGAGTTTTTATGGCTTCATTTATAAGACAAACCAGAGTAAAGCTAATTTAAAACATGACGCACCTAGCAATAGTTGAAAAACCCCACTGTCTGTTTTAACGCCATTATCCCCGTTATCACGGTAAACACATTTTTACAGAAGTTAGGCGCCATGCTTTTGAGCATTAGTCAGACGTTATGTATGTACACACACATGTAAAAATCTCATGGCTGCACAGAAGCATTTCTCCCAAGACGACAATATTACAAAAGAACACTCAAGTAAGCATTACAAAATACACACGCGCACTTTAGTTTCGAGGCAAAACAGCCCAGAGAGAGAATATAGGCAATTTGTAAAACAACAAGACGACAGGTCCAATGTTTCAGAATTGGTGGCAATAGGTGACAAATTTAACAAGCCAGGCTCCTTACAGATACATCGATTTATTTTTTTTTGTCTTTTTCTTTAACTGTGTGAAGTTTTAGAAAAGATCTACTCATGATCAGACCACAACCTTGGCTTGGATCGTGATTTCTGACAGCAATTTCATTTGCTCAGTTGAGATGAAGCCACAGTGTGATTCTGATACTTGGCCACAGTGAGCATAATCCATACAATATCCTTCAATCACTTATTTGTAAAGAGTAATTATAAATACATTTGGGCTCAAAAGGTCAAACATGATTGGAAATTTAAAACTTAACCATAAAGTCCAACGAACGGGCTGTTTATTTCCTCCATCATCTCGTTGTTCCATTCAGTACTAAGTGAGACAATGATTACCGAGAAATGCACCAAACAACACCACAAACTCACTCTACACGATAGAAACAGCTGTAAACTTGGACATCACCGAGTCTGGTAGAGCAATGACAGACATCCTGAAATCGCTGGCTCTCCCTCCAATGTGAATCAGAAAGTTGCATATAAATAACAAAATTCCTCGGAAAAAGGATGTAACTCATTCCTGAACGATTGTTATTTGGTTATGCTTACAGAATAGTCCATTCATTAACAGATATTCACATGTTGAGATGTGCATGAGTAATTAAAATCTAATTTCTCTTCTTTTACCATCACAGATGTTCAATACTGATACAAGACGAGAGCTGCAACGATCGCAAAAGAATTTCCAACTATTTCCGTAATCAATTAATTGTTTGAGCCATTTTTTAAGCAAAAATGTCAATCATTTCCTGGTTCAAGCTTCTTAAGTGTAAGGATTTGCTGCTTTTCTTTGATCCTTATGATGGAAAATGACGAGTCTTTGGGTTCTGGACCGTTGGTTTGACAAAAGAAGCAATTTGAAGATGTCACTTTTCGTTTGTTTTTTTTTGTTTTTTTTTTTTTTTACATTTTATAGCCTAAACAATTAATCA
Source organism: Pagrus major (assembly GCF_040436345.1). NCBI lineage: Eukaryota > Metazoa > Chordata > Actinopteri > Spariformes > Sparidae > Pagrus > Pagrus major. The sequence goes on from NC_133233.1 coordinate 14,884,860, forward strand.
ATTAATCGTGAAACGAATTGGAAGATTGACCAATAATGACTATAATCATTAGCTGCAGCCCTATACAAGACATGCCACTGTTAAGTCTTACACAAGCTGAGGATCCTTTAACAGTTGGAGGTCACAACACTGAGCTGACTCCCACAATACATACTGAGTAGACAAGGTGAGCAGAAGCTGTAGAGTAGATCAGACGGGTTCAATTCACTTTCATCTCAAATTAAATATGGATGTTAGTATAGGAAGATAATGCATATTCATCACACATTATGAAAATATTTAATTCTGCAGAAAGCTGCACCTGAAAGTGAATTGAGCCCTGAGCCACATGTCGATCAAGTTCAGATAACAGGAGCACTGTCGCCACCTGCTGGTGAGCACTGGTATTGCAGGGACATCATGGCCCACGACAGGCAGGAGGGACAGACGAACCTTGTGAAAAATAAATATATCACCACAGCGACTGGTGAAGAGAATTTGGTCATGATGACATTGGCCAGTGAAGATAAAGCTAGGATGTTGTAAACACTTCAGGTTCAGAGGTCAGAGCTCCTGACAGGTCAGCCCTTATTTGGCAATGAGTGTTGGTGTCTCAGTAAAGGTTGAAGCTGTAGAAAAAACAGGATGCAGACATTGTGGGAATCACTGATCGGCGTATGTCACAATTAGCTGACGCTGAGAGAGCAGGTAGAGACGGACGCTGCACATTGCACTGTGTGAAATACATCTCCCAGGTCAAACCGTCCATTTAGAAGCAGCACGTTTTAACACACGTTGGCCACAAAAACACATAAAGCGGATTCTTTTAGTTTCTGTTAGTTCGTTAAAAAAAAAAAATAAGAAGAAGAAAAAAAGACTGCCACTTCAACTGTTAAACACATTCACACACACACACACAAACAATACGCCATAAATCACACGATCATCCAACATCCGTTAAACCCAGGATGTTCTTTTGGACATGATAAAAAGAAGCAGCACGCTGTTTGATGGACATTGATAATCTACAAAGTGCAAATGTGCCATCTTGTGCTCTGATATCCAAAAACGCCACCCAAAACCCAGCTACAGTCTTCCCTGTGATGCACTGGCCCAGTCCACTGAACCATGCAGTGAGAGTCCTCTGTAAGATAGTCCGGGTCTTGGTGGGAAACATCCATCTGAAGAGGTGCGGACCACAGATGCGCTCCAACCGTTATGAGTTCAAAAAAAAAAAAAAAAAGTCACACAGGTAAACTGATCCATCTCCGCGATGTACTGCCTTTCTTAAAACACAAGGGAGAAATGTTCAGAACAAAAACACACTGCTCCAGCTCGTCTCCCACTCTTCACTGCAGCTTTGTGCCAACAAAACTGAGTCCTGGCGCGACCAGGACGCTTTTGGCACAAAAAGGATTTATCATTAAAACATAAAAAAGTAGCTCACATTCCCTCCAGGATTCTGATCATCAATAAATGCTCTGGTTGAGAGAAAAAAACAACAACAAGGAAATATGTATAGAGTTGAATGTGTGACTGTTAGCATGAGTATGTGTGTGTGAGAGGGACCCAGTTTGTGTCACATGTCCTGTGGGGGTTGATGTGAGAACTGCACTGCATGCGATAAAAATGCCAATGCCATAGATGCATTACGGTGCTGCGATGGGCAAAGGAAATGCATTTCCATATTTACTCTGAACAGGTCGATGGGGATGAGGTTGCGCTGGGAGACTGTTGCGTTGCTTAAGGCTTCGTATTAGATGACTGAGGAGTTTCTCCTAGGGCAAAGAGACAAAACAAAAGATGATTAGCGTCATTACTGTTCCACTCAATATTTATTTAATTATGAAATGCAAAGTTTCCATATAAAAAATTGGACATCTGCACACAAAAACTACACTGGGTACGGTGTACGCAAACACAGGGTTTCTGCAGGTTTCAGGTGTTGGCACTAGTTGGCCCTGGTTCGTGTAAGAAGTGGCTTTATTAGTAAGAGTGGTGTCACAAAACGCTGCTTTATCATAACATCAGTTTGTATAGTTTTCAGACCATGAATATATTACAGGCTACTGCCACCTGGTGGTAGGGAAAGTATTTCCTCTCACACAGGCACAGAAGTATCAGCTAGTTTGCTGTCAGCTGTAGTCTTTGCGGTGTGTTCAAGTGCAGCTTGTTGGTAGAGATACAGGTGACGTGAGGCAACATAAGAGTCAGCCTTCGTCGCTGCTGTTACTCTTTGAAACTGTGATGAGCATTTTTCACAACTTTTTTGACATTTTATAGACAATTAATGGTGGAGATAATCAGCAGCTTAACTGGTAATGAAAATAATCGTTAGTTGCAGCTCGATCGACATTAATACTGGCAAAAAAAAAGTGCAAATGATACAAGAGAAAATTGGAGTCGCAGAATTACTAGCAAAGTAAATAAACATATTCACATTCATCATGAATATGAAACTGAATATGACTACATAGAACCGTGTGTATGCAAATGTGATGTGTGTGTGTAACAATACTGGGGGATGGCAGACATTTGCTGGTGGCTTGTGGTGTCAGTTTCCCCTTTTTTCTGATTTCCGATGCGACTCAAATGCCTTCACACCCAAAGTTCCTAATTTAAGCATTTTCATGCACACGGTGCAGCAGGCTTCAGGTTTGTTAGTTTCATCAGGTCTCAACCGAGCCCTAAATGCGCTGTTCTTGGGCCAGATCTCATTGAATTTGTATGTACCCACATTAAATGAAAGTAAAGTTAACAGACAATATTCTCTTCTAAGTCATTACTTCTAGAAGCAGCTATTTTTAGATGAGAGGAAATGCCATGTTAGCCCATTCACCACATGACGACACACTAGCTCTGTGTGCTCCAATTGCAATTGCATTAGTGGTTAACTGCATTTGTGGTTAGTGTGTCCTTGTTGGTTTCATTTTGTAGTTTTGTAAGGCGCATTTGATACAAATCAAATGTGATACAAATGTTTCCAAAAACTATTTACAAGCAATACTTCATACTTTATGTCGTAATCCAATCATTGTGAAGACCTGTCAAAACTGTATGCAAGAGACTTTTTAACTTTTTAAAAAGGACCTGCAGAAACCCAAAAAAACATACAGACTGACTCAAGTAGTTTACACTTATTCACCTGGTTAGGACTCGCTCTCCACGGAAATTGTGATGGTGTCACTTTCAGCTGTGAAGCAAGGAGAAAAGGTGATGAGGTGACAAGACACCAGACAGTGGGTTGTTAATGTAAATTCTGTCTGAAATATTATCATCCCTGGTACAGCTCACCTGACTTGAGGGCGTTGTTAGCCAGATGGTCTCCGGTGTTGTTGGCGTGCTGGTCGTTGCTCAGGAGGCGGTTCTGGGACTCGCTGAGGGGACTCACAGGGACATCAGCAGCACTGGAAACGTGCCCAACACATTAAAAAAAAGCTAAATGAATGGTGCATGCACATCCATAGCACCTTCACAAAACATAAATCCTTTTCAGAGGCTCACGTCAAATAACATCTATTATCGCTGTGCGATTTATCACCTTTTATTGGGCTCTGGTTGCAGGGTCACTGTGGCCTGCTCTACATCAGCGTTGACCAGCCGTGTTGGGAACGTCAGACCGTCTCCTTGACTGTAGTAAACAAGGAGAAACTCAGGATTAGGTGCAGTCAGCCTGCAGGGCAACAAACTGCAGCAGGGTTGGAATTTTTAGATTTGTTTTCCTTTAGCTGTGCTGTACATTCAACTTAACAATGCACAAACGTCATTATTTAGAGTCCAGTGTTAGTAACAGCACTCCAAGAGAATCTGTCTCTGTCTTCTATGTTCAATTCTGCATTTGTCTCCTTTACCTGGTGAATACGGGCAGCAGCCAGTACTTCTTCTGGTCTCCAAAGACCTGAGCAATGTTCTTCCGGAAACCCAGAGAGAAGCCGTTCTTATCAGAGCCCGTCCTAAAGACTGGTGCTCTAAACGCCTCTGCAGAGAGGGAGGAAGACAAATACATATGTAGTATAATTTTCAAATCTGAAAATTAATTTTCTTGAACAGTACCTACATCTAAGATACTCTTGAAGACACCCTAAAAATGAGTTAAATTAAAAATTAATTAATGCTGGATAAATACTAGGGATTGGAATCAAGTAGTGCTGTAACTTACGCTTATTTTCATTATCTATTCATCTGTTGATCATTTTCTTGATAAATCAATTAGTTCTTTGGTCTAGAAAATGGTGAAAAATGTCGATCAGTGTTTCCCAAAGCTAAAGGTGATGTCCTGAACAGTCTGGTTTTGTAGTACAGTAACATAACATGAAATATTACCCAATCACAAGTAAAACTAAAGGTATAAAAAATACTTAAGTAAAAGTACAATGTACTCTTCTTTAAAACCCTACTTTTTACCATTGATATTTAATGCATTATCAAAAGCAGGCATTTAATCAAAAGGGTTTCTGTTTCTACAATCTTCAGTCTATATGCCTCCCAATCCTTTACTTTTAAAAGTAACTGAGTAGATTAAATGGATAAATGAATACTTAAGTATGTGTAAAATTACAGACTTGAATTTATACTTTTTTTCTCTCTCTGTTTCTACACTGTTTAGATGCTGAAAACTATGTAAGCACACAGAAAATTGATCAGGAAACAACAAGGTAATCGGTTAAGAATCAGACCAATACGCAGAATCGTTAAGTGGCGTAGGTATGAATAAATTCTTATCAATTCTCATCCCAAGTAAAAACATACAGACGTGTTTTTGAACACAGGTTAAATATCATAAAAACACCTGTTGAATGAGTGTTTGTTACCTATAGTGGACCTGTTCTTCCCTACAAGCCACAGGTGGTAGCTGAAGAGGGACAGGATGCTGATGCAGAACATGGCCGCCACAAAGAAAAGGAACAAGACGTGGAATTTGGCGTGAGTGTCCGGCAGCTCGTTCTGGGCGACGTGACAGAAGAAGAGGAGAACAAGCGAGAGAGCAAATCGATGACAAATTCACTTTGAGGATATTTATGGAAGGACAGAAATAAGAGAGAAAGAAAAAAAAAGAAAAAAAGGCAGAGTGATAGAGAAATAAGACGAGTGTGAACCACGTCACTGCACGTCACGCACGTAACGAGAAAAACCAAGGCAACGATGGTGAGGCGGTGCAACACTAAAGGCTTTGGAGGACAGCTGGGTTACCTTTGGGCAGTTCTCTGCCGATTTCCTCCGGCAAAGCTTTAGTACAAACAGAAACGAGACTGGTTAGCAACACCAGGAGAGAACAGGTGGGAGGGGAGGAAGCACTTAGAGATCAGCAGGCAAACTCAAGTAAAGGCCAAGTTGGGTGAAAGGGGGGGGGAAAATGAGAGAAAGAGAGTGGGTGAATGTACAAAGTGTGCCCAGAATGAAGCGAACAAAGGGATGAAAGAGGGAGCGATGAGAGGAAATCGAACAGCTAAGAAACAGAAAAAAAAAAAGAGGAGGAGGTGTTTTGCGAGCGCATGAGTGGTGTGACTGATGGTTCCGATAGTGGAGAGGGGGGAAAGAAAGGGGAGAGATCAGAGAACAATGACCCAGTGTGCGAGAACCGGGGATAACAGAGGGGGGACACAGAGAGGGGAGGTCGTAGGGTGAAGGGTGAGAGAGGACAGAGAAAACAGAGGAGCAGCACAGCTCAGCACAGGAGAGGTCAGCACCATGCACAACCAAATCAGAGGATGCTCATCGAGATCCAGATACATTCTCTACATGCGGCATACTCACTGTCCAGAACTTTATGAAATACTGCAGTACGGTGGCTGCAATGAACAAACAGTACACCAGCGAGTAGGCCAGGAAAAGGATGAAAAACTTGTAGTTGGAGAATCCCACACAGTTGTTCACCCTGGAGCCGAACAAACACATAAAAGGTCAGGTTTGACATCACTTCCTCTGATTAGAGAACTTATCAGCGTGAACTTTAATAGGGTGTGGTTGGCCCAATCCCAACGTCCACACTCACGAAACTCAAAGACCTTGAGGCGTGTTCCCGATAAGTCTGTGAGGGTTTAGGGCTGTACCGCTGTCAAAATTTGAGGGCTCGCTCACAGACGTTTTGAGCCCTTAATGCCCGTAAGTCTGTGAATTACCCAGTTTTCCATTTCATAGCGTTGTGATGTCAAACACATGGATACCAGGGGAAGGTAAGGGGAAGGTCACGACCTAAGATCTCACCTTTTCTCCTATTCTCTACTTAAATCACTAAGTTTGTTAAACGACAAAAAATTAATACACTACTGAAAAATTATGGAACATTTCCCCCTGAAACCTCTGATTAACTGTTTATAACTGTGTACATGTGTTCTCCTATTTTCACTTTTTATTTATGCCTTTTTTCATTTTAAAAGTCAAAAACCCACAAGCGCTTTCACATTCCCATTTATACCATTTAGGGCCCTAACAGCCTCTCGCAGTCAAGCACTTAGCAGGTGACGTCAGGCAAGTCTGCGACCTTGTGAGGCCATCAGGAGACATTGGGATTGAGCCTTCCTCTCATGGTTACAGGGCGTGAGAACAAAACCCATGTAGAAGTTGTTTGTGAACAGTTTTAGCAATGTCATGCTTGAAGATGAAACAATATCATTACTATTATAACTAATGGTCTTAAAAGCCGGTAAGAAAAAATGAAAATAGTCAGAAATCAGTTTAGTCTTGGTTGTTAGCGCGCTTGAGACAATGATAAACACTGTATGTTTTGCCATCTTAAAGTGTAACTGATATTTTTCAACCAGCTTTTGTGTCCGAGTGACTAACAGAGACACTTGTTTTTAATTGTTCCAGTATTGAGAGAGAACACTGCATCCCCCTGCTATGAAATGGACTGCAATGTAACCCCTCTAGGCAATCATGCGTGTTCACTTAAAGTGTTTTTACCATTGACAGGCTCAGATTGTGATTCCAAGTGTCTGACAGTGTTATGGAAAGGATCCCCACAGAGATGGACTTCTTTGTTAAATAATATCATTTTTGTTTAACCAGAAACAGCCGCTCACCAAAGCCACCAGACGCCTTTTGCAGAAACAGTGATTTTATCCTCATAAAACACACACTTCATTAAAAAAAAAAAACGGAAAAACTCAATAAAACACAACAAAACCATGCTGGATTGTCTTTCCACTGTTCCAACAAGTCATTCATTCATGCTGGACCACTTTCAAAAATTGTTGGGGGAACGGGGGGAAAAAATATGGGTCCATGTTCCAAATTCTTAGACAACTAAAGGATTTGATGAACCAAATATGCTCGAACCATTCAGGTGTCTTATGTACAGTATATCTCTTTGGTCATACATACCAGGGACAATGGTGGTCCATCTTCAGCACACACCTGCCACATACAGAAAGAGAATAGGAAAAGAAAATAGTGGACAGATTATAAAAAACATTAGAAAAGATTGATATAATTTGAAAGTGTGGGAGACAAAATAATATCACAGTTTGTCTATAATAAATAAAGATCTCTTACATGTCGCACGCGGAGCAGTGGTGACACCGGTCTGGCTTGATAACTTGACAGCGGTCACAGTAACGAATTGCTGCATCATGTCAACACAACAGGCATCTTGTTATTGGACAGCTCCAACACAGAGACAAATTCATTTTTTACACTCACACACTCACGCACACAAGGTGTACCTCCAGCTCCTGTGCGGGTGTATAGAGGCAGACTGGTGGCAGCCCGCCATAGGATCTCTTGCTGGGATTCTGGCCTCTCTTCCTTCTCATAACGCTCCTTCTCAGCCTTGGGCAGGCAAAACTGGAGTAAAAAAAAGAGATTAAAAAAAAAGATGTTTAAGCAATCATCAAGTTGACTTTATGGTAACATGGAGGGTGCAAGCAGAGTGGGCTTGTTTTGGAGAATCGGGTACCTCTTTGGAGGGGTTGGCAGGCTTGGTGAAGATGGTCTTCCAGTAAGACCATACAAACATGATGAAAGAGAGGTGGAAGAAGATCAGGTAGACGACTGGAGGGAAACATTAAGCACAGAGTCAGGACCAACAGCTTACACTGAAGACCAGCACCGTACTAAAGTTTATATAAAGGAACTGCTGCTGTCACTTAGAATATAGAGAAACACTGTACATCTACATACTAAATTAATGAGAGAGGAAAGCTAATGCTGAATGAGGAGCTTCTGTGCCGACCTCAGCACTTTGAGAACGGATGTTTTCTGTGCCAGCCTTTTTTTTTTTTTTAAGCCAAGTGTGCAGAGCATATTTCACCAGACCTTAGAGAGATTATCCTGATAATTAGCAAACTGGCTCAGTTCTGCTAACTTCCATTCACAAAATGTATTAGATAAACATTCCTTTGATTCCTCAAGACACTTACTCTTCTCTCCTATACTTGGGATGGTGACTGGAAGAGAAAAACAAACAGACAGACAACAAAAATGTTAGATAAGAAAGAAAATGCCATCTAAACAGTTACATACAGTGACTGATTAAAGTTAGATCTGACAGTGCTCTTAACATTTGGATTAAAAACGCTTTACCTATGGGGTCTTAAGATAAATTCACAAGTCACAAATTGCTATAAGGGATAAGAATAAGATGAAACAAATCTTTGTCACAAAATCATGCTGGTATTTAACAACTTTTCTCTAGCTGACAAAACAATCTAATCACATGATCCATTCAGTGGCTGTTGTGAGGCTTTCAGTCATGTGACACATTCATCCTCTGCAGACAGAGTTTGCCCAATTGCAATTTCGCCTTCATCCAAGCACTTTAATAATTTCTCGTCATCCTTGCTAGGAGACTGTTTCCTCATCGGCTGTTTCCTGGTTCCTGGAATGAACTTTCAGTCTCGACTTTTGAGCCCATGCGGGAGGGACAAAGCTCATAAAGTGCAATGACAAATGGGAATTATTGTTTTCCCTTGTTAAACAGTGAATGCTTTCACCTCTTCAGGCACCGAAAAATCCTTCAGATCAAACAATCCGCGGGAGGAGAAGATCACTGGTTATAACTCCTGAGTAAACTAAACTACATATAATCTGTAACACTGGGATCACAGGCAGGTAATCTTATTTTAAAAGGTGCACTATGTGGTTTTGAGGAAGGCATTTTAATCAGAAGAGATGCCTAAACAAACTAAATCACCAAGATCTCTGTGATTTTGTGACTGAATAAACTGAAATAAACAAACTGACCTTAAAAGGACAACACAATTTCTTACTGTTTTACTTTGTTTATATGTGGCGGACCCTGCCACCTTTCTAGCTTCAAACAGTGTTCTGGGGACCTTATTTTCCTCTGAGAATCAGTTATGGAAACAAAATAAATATTTTTTGAGTTTAATATTGTAAATATGAAACTCGTGTGTTTCCTCTCCAGTACGACATAGTGCCCCTTTAAGGAAGCACAAGCCACACAAAACCTAAAAAAGGGTTGGGAAACACTAATCTAGTATTCTTGGATGGGATCCCCAGACACCAACTGTATGTGTGTGTGTGTGTATAGGAGGGGCACATTTTCTATTTTCAATTCAAACCCTGACACTAAATCTCGTGTGAAAAACTTCATGAACTCAAGCCACACACCGTTCACAGTTCAGACTTAACAAATGCATTATGTCCCTCAGTTTAGCTGTAATATCACATTTTCTGTCATTTTTTTCAAAGAAGTATCCGAGCCAAATCAACGCTTTACCCGTGCCAGGCTAATCACCAATGGTCTAGTTAGAGGGGAAGTGTTGATGTGGACAGCCAGCCAAATACCGTTTAGTTAGCCCTTTTTTTTTTTCTATTCTCCATCCGCGACAGAAAAACAACACACACGGGCAGCGGTATTAACACCACCGGTGAAAGTTTTCCTTCGCCCAAAACAAATTTACCATCACACACGACAACCCGAAGCGATGGCAGCTAACGTATAATTAGCTGTATCTAGATTTGGACGGGCTTGCCAACACCATTGTTGAGCTGCAGTCCATTTACTTCCTGCTGGCCAGCGGCGGCAGCAGCAGCAGCAGCAGCAGCTGTGTGTTTGTGTGGACAGCTCAATGGAAACAAGCAGCGGGTTTAAAAAAAAAGGCTTTAAAAGAGGCGACGAGGCTGCCGCAGGACGGCTACTTACATATACAAAGCTCCACCACATAAGCGTAATACGACCAGCAGACGACCAGGGCGATAAAAATCACAGGTATCCATGCTAGACCCCGTTGACAGCATCTCAGTACGTGTGTAGGCGCCATCTTTCTCCCTCTAAAAGGAAAAGGGGGAAAGGGAGTGTCGATGTGTGACGTCACTTGAGCAAAATGAGACTGGAGGAGGTCTGAAAATATATATAAATATATATTTTTAGGAATTAATTAACGTTATTCATTTGAATAAAGGGTAGTCATTACCATATATACACTCGTTAAACTCAATAAAATACATGTAATATTTCTCACTAATGTTCCTGTTTGTTACAAACTTCTTGGTCAAATTTTAGGTGTAGCTCTTTCAACGTATCACGAAAAAATGCGTTAAAAAATTAAACCTACATGACTTTATATTTGATGTTTAATAAACTAAAAGTACCCCCCCCCCAAAAAAAAAAAACAAAACTAAATGCACACGATTAAATGTAATTTTTTTTTATAAGGGAATTTTATTTTGAAAAGGAACGTCTAATCTTCCTGTATTTCACTCTATAGCATTATATATTTTTTCCTCTAATATTTTCGTCAACATGTTTCCATTTATGGGGTGTTATTGTGCCCTAACATGAAAAAAAAGAAAGGAGAAATTGGGGATGGTAAAGTTTTTTGATCAATAAAGTTTCGACAAAAAATGGTCTTGTAAAAAGTAAGGGGAAAAAAGCGATTTTTAACTTTTTTACTGAGGCTGCCGTACACTAATTCACCAAAAACACAAAGTCATATACTTTACTACCTGTACTAGATTTGTTCTTATCAAAACCTACTTGTTATGAACTACACCAGGAGCTGGTTTCAGGACTTTGTACTTTGACTTCTGCCGTGAACACGTTCAGCAGCAGGAAGAGGAATAAGACCGACACACGGCAGCTCAGTGAGCCTGAATTTCGTGGCCTATCTTTTAGTCGAGGCTAAAGTTATCTTTAAAAATGGCTTCCGTTGACATGGACTTGAAGAAATATCTGTCCCGCATTGGGTTTGCGGGCCCCGTTGAGCCCACCCTGGACGTGCTGCGGGCGGTCCACACCTCTCACCTGCTGTCGGTCCCGTTTGAAAACCTCACGATACACAGCGGCGGACGAGTCCAACTCGAACCCCCTCTTCTGTACGACAAGATAGTGAACCATCGCCGGGGGGGTTTCTGCTATGAGATCAACGGCCTCTTCTCATGGCTGCTCAGAAACATGGGCTTCCAGGTCACCGTGGTCTCGGGCCAGGTGATGAGCGTGACGGGTCGTTACGGGCCACCTCTTGACCATCTGATCAACATGGTGACCCTCGACGGGCGGCGCTGGCTGTGCGACGTCGGGTTCGGTTCCTCGGGGTTCAGCGTCCCCCTTTCCCTGGACACCAATGGCCCCCAGGAGCAGGGCCACAGAGTGTACCGCATCAGAGAGGACAAGGGGATGCTCTTTCTGGAGTGGCAGCAGGAGAACAAAGGGCCGGATGGAGACTGGGCAGACATCTACAAGTTCACACTTGAACCTCGGTGTTTGGAGGACTTTGCAGAGATGTGCCAGTATCACCAAAGCTCTCCATGCTCCATCTTCGTCTGCAAGTCCTTCTGCACGATGTTAAAGCCAGGTGGAAGGGCTCACCTACATTGGCCGCAGACTGACCAGCAACACATATCCAACAGATGGAACAGAGTTGGAAACCACAACCAGGGAACTGAAAGATGAGGAGATCCCAGGTATCCTGGCAGAGCAATTTGGACTTGTACTAAATTCTCCTCTCATACCAAAGGATGAGACAGTCCAACCAATACCAGTCATGTATTAATGTTTCCACATGGGATATCTTAAGACCTGCCTAATGCAAAATTATATGAAAAATCTTCTCATTGAAATGACAGCAACAGCTCTTATACAAGATTTTAAAGTACATTTTGAATAAAAAATCTGCTGCATGGTGTGTGGCTCAGATCATCAAACAAAAACCAAAAAAGATAAATTGTCAGTTTGATTTAATAAATTATACATACACTTTTAAGATGTACAATGGTCATTGCATTAATCCATATCCGTCTTTTTTTTTTTAAGACAAAGTCTGCGTTCAAAGTATTTACACATGTACAATTATCAGGCAGCACTTTACAAAGCAAGGCGTGAACGACAATACAGATGTTGAGCTTCAAATCAAACCTCTAACCCCCTCACCCTCCTGCCTATTCCGTTTCTCGGAGGGGATTTACTCAGCTGTCCCGTGATTATAATACATTTCCCTCTTGTACCGCCTTGACGGGCGTGATAGGGAATTCAACAACATCCATTCAAATCCACCAAGATCCATCGGAGGTTCGAAAGGATCGCCGTCCAAGGGCTGAGTTGAAAACCAGAAGGGGTTGGGGTGGAGAGAGGCTGTACGCAGGGTAACAGGTGCAAAAATGTGGCAACGTGTGACACAAAAATCTACTCTGCGATGGGGTTGGAGGGCGGGACTGAGCTTGCTCTTCCAGCTTTCCGTTCGTAGTTGACCAGCCTCTGTCCAACCAGGTACCTGTAAAGAGAGAGATAATCACAATATTTATACTGGGATTCTTATTTTCAGACTTTCAGGCTAAAAGCACATTTTCTTACGCTTAACGACTGTAATTATGTCCTCTTAAATCAAAAGCCGTGACAAGAAATAGCATTTTGAAAACCTGGATATCAACTGTTTAAACCAAAAGTCCAGTTAGCATAGAGCAACGTTGCACCAGATGTTTGTAAAGGTGCACTACGTAGTTTTGGGGAAGAAATTTTAATCAGAAGAGAAAGATCTTCATTGACTGATTTTTTATGCCTACACAAATTAAATAAACAAACACTTCGTTTTCATGACTGAATAAACTGAATAAACAAACTGACCTTAAAGGACAACACAGTTTCATACTGTTTAACATTGTTTATATGTGGCGGACCCTGCCACCTTTCTAGCTTCAAGCAGTGTTCTGGGGACCTTAATTTCGTCTGAGAACAGCTTGTTTATTCAGATATGGAAAAAATAAATATTTCTGAGTTTGTATTATCACCTCATTAATATTATAAATATTACAGTTCTGAGTTTGAATTTCTTCTCCAAAAACTACACAGTGCCCCTTTAACTTAGAATATTTACACTGGAAACTGGCTTTATAGTCATTGAACATAACACAACGTGTTTGTTGTTTCCACACATGGGTATATGCTTAAAAGATCCTTACTTGTCGTTCTTGATGTGTTCATAAAGGCGTTTGAACTGTCGGATCTGGAAGGACAGGATGCCGATGAGCGAGACCACCATCAGGAGGAAGGGGTAGATCCTCCTCTGCATTAGAATCTCCATCTCAGGGGTGACTCCTGCAAAAGTAATGCACTTAAGCTGCAAATTGCTTCAATGAACATCTCCTTAGCTTACACTGTAGGCACTGCATCATCCATCTGAGATAAGAAGGAACTAAATATCTTGGAAAAAATGCTAATTTGATGATACTTCATAGCACGTTCAAGGGATTACTTTAATGCAAACTTTAAAAAACAGGGCCAGTGCTTTAATCATTTTTTTGCAACCAATATTGTATGTATTAGCCAGCACAGAAAAGGGTATTTACTGGTATTTGTCTTAGTGTGTTGCTCCAGTATTAACCCTTGGACCGACTCTTTTATTGACACACCTGTTCTCAGACACTCACCTACAGCAGGCACCACCCCAGCAGCGATCACATACGGCACACACAAGGACAGCAAAAGCACTGAGATGACTGGAGCTGCCAGTTTACGAATGATGAACTGGAGATCAATGTTGCGAATTCCGTTTGCGTAAACCTAAAGAGAAAGTTTATAGTTTTTAGACTGTACAACACCAACACCTACAGATGCGGTTAGTTTCCACTGTACTTCTCAAGGTTTAGTGACATGGGAGCTTTAGCCCAATTCCTCCTACTGCACTACAGACTTATCACTCAACTGCCCTTCTGCCCTTTTTATATACTGCATACAAACTAGACTACATGTAAACAGCTATATATATTTGTTTCTTATCCAGCAAAGACATTAAAAATGATTTTTTATAGTGGATACTTGTTGGTCAAAAAGAGAATATACAGCATCTTAAGATCATAACATGTTTAGCTAAATGAAGAAGGTAATGTCCAATATCTATATGAAACCCACCTGCTCAATAACAGTCTTCAGCCACCACTGAGGGCCCATGAGTGTGATGGCGGCAATTATTTTGGCATGGAGCACTCCAAGAGCCCAGTCCTGTAGAAAGATAACAGAGAGATCAATAGATGAACATCGATACAAGAAGAGGAAATTATTATTTATGGTAAAGGAAAAAATACAACACATTACCTACACAACAATGAACCACTAAAAGGCGGTCTGGAAAAGGAGGAGAATAAAGGAACATAATCATACAATACAGACAAAGTCATACCTGCCAAGGATAGAAGAGGGGTGTTTGGTCCAGGGGTACCCTGAGTGGGGCCACAATGACCAATTCAAACAGCAGGCCCAGTAGCAGTGGGATGACTCCAGCGACCAGCAGAGCTACAACCAGGGTCTTCAGTATCTGCACAAACAAAGCAGTACACGCATGGTAGTTTAAGTTTTATTCGCCTTTGATTGTACCAAATGTCTTCCTTGATGGCAGGGTGAATGACTTGAGTTGAAGCTTGCACAGTTGGAATATTACTACTAGACAGCTGCTTCTAAATTTGAATACCGGCTAATGAGTTCGTAACAAGCAGCCAACCATTTAACAAAACATTGCATCCAGGTCCAGCTGTAGACAATCTAATGGCTGGATAAAGAACAACTAATCACTGCACCACTCTGCTGCCCAATTTTGGTGTTTGGCAACAATAGAGGCTGCTCACAGGAACCCACCATGAGCGTCCACTCCTGGACTTTGTGCATGATGACGGTGCGTCCCTGGGGCATCCAGGCCAGCAGCACAGTGACTCCTCGGATGGACAGCCAGCAGACATACAGGCCGCAGGCCGCTGTGTACAGTTCGTGGATTTTGGAGCTTCCTGTCCAGAAGGACATCAGCCAGCGCCCAGTGAACACTGAAACACACATGTGACAAAGCAAACATGACCCCTCTTCACCATTTTTCCAAATTTACAGTGTTCCTTAGGCCTGGAAGCCTGGAAGTGAAATACTATGTGAGCTAGAACTTCAAAAAGAACCGTTTACACTGCAGAGACATGCACGTATATATATAGATTTACCCTTTAATTATGGTTTGGGTGTAGGTCTACAAAGCAGAAAATTGCTGGTTGTGCTTTTCTCACCTGGTAGCGTTAGGCACACCAGACTGGCCACCAGCAGAGTGATGCACATGAAAGCTATAAGCAACACGATCTGGAGAAAAGAGGAAAAAAGTTTTAGAATACAACTGAATTTATTAAAGTGATCAGCTTGGACATATTTGATTTCCTTTCCCTGCAACACTGTAGAAATGTGTCTATATCTGTATATTTGTCTGTATTTATAAACTACAAATGATTATATACGATATTTATAGCAGCGCACATGCAGATCAAGGCCTTTCACATGAAGGAGGAGGGGTGTAATGACTGGGATTTGAGTTGTATGGCCTCAGATGTACAGTAAGTGGTACCTACGGTGTTTTTCTGAATTTTTGTGGACAACCACAATTGCTAGGTGGCCCTAGTCTTATTCATTTTATCTTTTAAACAATGACTTTAAGCTTTATCATTACACTCAGTTAAAGTACATTAACTTTAAACATATACATCTGAATTTGCATTTGCATGGAAAGCTTGCTGTCCCAATTATATCGTTTTCCACTATTTTACTAAAATTGTTGGCTGGTTGTCTTAAATACACATTGTGACTGTGTGGTTGGGCAGCCATGGTAATACTGATTTGTGAAAACACTGAAAGAGTTCATATTTCAGCTGGAATCCATGCATCTAACAATGTTTAACCTTTTTCTTTTTTATTTAATATATATTCATTTATTTTGATTTAACAAAAGACACTGTGATTGCATCAAAGCAATCGATCTGCAGAACAAAAGCAATAAAAACAAAAATAGGACAAAACCAAACGGAACAGAACATCTCGACTTCAAAGACACATATTCAAACACGTTGGCAGGAGACGAGGATTGAGGATTTTCACAACCTACAAGGAACAGTAACAAACAGCTATAAGGCAGGATTCACTCACATCTACACTACATAAACCCTCTTGTAAAAATAGCGGAGATATCTGAATCAATATATGACATAAAGGGCTCCCATATTTTGTGAAATATATTGCCTCTGTCATGTAAAATGCATGTCAAATAGTCCAATTATATATATTCAAGTATGATCTTATGCCAATATGTTTTAGATTGAATTTTGTCAGTTGTGCAGTTCAAAAGAATGTATTCTCTTGCACAAAATGGAAGAATTTTGTTTAGTTTCACTTTATATTTATCATTAATAGAGGCATCTGATATCCCAAGTAGCATACACAGTGGGTCACACTCTGTAGTAATAGATAAGATCTTATCAATTTCCCGTCCTATAACATACCAGAATTGCTGTATTTTCCTGCAAGACCACAGGCAGTGGGTGAGACTGCCTGTTTCTATTTTGCACTTGAGACATAGTGGAGAAAAATCAAGAGTAAACTTATGGCGTTGGGAAGGGGATGTGTGTAAAAATTTGAGGTGAATTGCTTTCAACACAAGGTTTTTGCGCTC
Source organism: Pagrus major (assembly GCF_040436345.1). Lineage (NCBI taxonomy): Eukaryota > Metazoa > Chordata > Actinopteri > Spariformes > Sparidae > Pagrus > Pagrus major. The sequence goes on from NC_133233.1 coordinate 14,901,704, forward strand.
TTCCAGGCCTCGTCCCAATCATCATCTTTAATCTCTATGTTAAACTCTCTTTTCCATTTATCCTTTAGGTGAGAAATGTGCATACTGTCATGCTAAAAATTTTACACTTTAACAAAAGAACAATTAATATAACTGGAAATCAAACAGGTGCAGAAATTAAACTAGAATAAGAAAAAAAAGGAGACATATAACATATAATTCTCCAGATACTGCATTAAATCTTTGGAGTGTCTCACCCTGAACGGGAAGCGAAGGGGTCTGTGATAAGGCTGGAACCCCACTGGTCCCCCTTGCTGCAGGATGGCCTGATGGGCTGCATGCAGCCCCTCGCCAACAGCTGGTGCAGGGTTGTTATTGTTGTTATGGTGACCAGGAGGAGGGTTGTTATTGTTGTTGTTGTTCACAGGCTGGTTGGCGTCATTGTCCTCCTGCTCCCCGAGGAGGTAGGAGTGGAGGTCCCTGTGGAGTTAAAGATGTGTTTAGTTATAGAGAGCAAATCTGAGAATGATTAGGAGCTTAGTATGAATTGTGTGTAGTGAATTCCATATTACTGACTTACAATAAATATCCAGCACTGACTGTCCAGGCCCTGACCAGGCCTTTGAGCCACTGGCGAGTGTGTCCCTGCTCCAAAAGAGCCGGCAGCACAACCTGAAGTAATAATAGCTCCAGAGACAGCTCGCTGACCGGAGCATCACTGAAGGGAGAGAGGTGGACAGGTTCAGAAAATGTCACTTCAACCATGTGTGCCAGGGCATGGACCTCACGGTTACACAGAGCCACAGTGCTTAAGACTTCTGAGTATCTGCTTTCTCTTGTTCCTCTTGTTTTTATCAGTCTTTCATGTTGGTAATATGGTCAATATTTCCTCTTTTGTTCAAGATCTGCTTTGACAAAATGCATGGGCGTTCTGGCCTGAAAAGGAAGTGGTCTCACACACCATTTCACAAAGACAGCAGCTGCTTTCTCACAGTCTAGTGCCAAGTGACCTTTATTTGTGTTATGTCTGCTGGTTACCTGTAGAGCATGACGTTGTACGGGAGGAAGGTGGGCAGCAGTAGTTTGATCAGCCTGATGGGCAGCCACAGCATGAGCAACACGATCGAGCCGAACACCACCACGGACAGGATGAACCGCCGCAGGTGTCTGTAGATGGGCAGGTGAATCATCTCCTGCACCGGGTTAAAATCTGGGTCATTGAGGTTTCTCAGAAACCACAGCACTCCCGGCCTCAGCACCTGATGGACAAACAATGACATAAATTAGCAAAAGATTTTTATCATGAGTGATGTAAAAATGCTTGTCATCAGGATCTTACCTCTCTCAGTAGGAGGATGAAAGAAGCAAAGTAGAAGACGTAGACCATTCCCACAAGCCAGTGCAGGAACATGGTGGTCCCAGGGGCTGATTTAAAACTCAACTCTCTGTCTTTCAGGGAGGCATCAAACATCTCCTGCAGGATGAAGAAAGTAAAACGTTATATAAAAGAAAGCATTCTGACTGATTAATATTCAGTGTTGGTTATAAGATGACGAATGCACAGTTGGCTCGATGATAAAATGTGCAATGAATAACATTTACACATGTCATAAGATTAGCAGATTAAAATTAGACATGTAAAATTAAGGATTCCCCCACTGCTGTTCAAAGTTAAGTCTCATTTTGTGCTTTAGTGCTGTTGTTTCTATTTTTCTTTAGCTTTAAACAGAATGAATGCTTTACTTCAGGTCCTATATTTGAAATATTTATTAGAGCTTCTAAAAACAGCATCTCAACAGAGACCAAACTACCTTTGTAATCAGAAGCTAAATTTAATCTGTAGGACAGGCTGAAATGATAAAGATAGCTTATTCAACACAGTCCATTTTCAGGCCAATTATATTCCTTTCACAGGTAGACAGCTGCACAGCAGGAGGCACTTGGTTCCCTTCTGCAGTGCAGGTTGCTCCACCTGTTCTGAGGCAGGATGATTGGCTCAGGATGGGCTTTCCACAAACATACCCGCTGGCTTACAATAGGTGGCATGGGGCACAAGCTTAGATGGCCACTTGAGGTGGAGAAGCACTTGGTTTCCCCGTCACTGTGCTAGTTAGCTTCAAATAGTGAAAACTTGCAGATACAGCGTGTGAGAGCCACAACCCAGAGGCATATGCAACACTCTCCAAACGTCCGAACCAGTTTGTTTTCCGTTTTCCTGTGTTAATAATAAATGCCTGAACTGTGTGATCAACAGCATCTGCTTCTATGTCTGAGTCGAACAGCCACTTCAATGGCTGTCTGACAAGACGCCTCTACCGGGTAGAGAACACCACTCTCATTTTAACAGATTGTGTCAAACAGCACATACTGAAATGTCAAAGGAAGATTAGCTGTCACTGACACTGGAGGAACCCTTTGAGGCTGGTAGAAACATGGATACTATTTCAGAAAATTATGTGTCACTCACACGTATGGTGCTGTATCTGTAACTACATCAGCCAAGGATATGAAATAAAATTAACCCTCCTATTACCATGATGCCAACTGATCATCATCCAAATCTTTAAATTTCACCAGTTTATTAAAACATGCAGAGAATGAGATCATTTCACAGAGTAAAACAGATGTGCTAGGAGTCAAAATAAGTGGGAGAGCAAGAAAGTCTTACTAAAGAGCAGATGTCGAGCCACCAGCCACAGATGAGTGGGAAAACACCGATCTCCACAACAACCAGCAGAGAGACCTGAAATGGAGCAGACATTTATTTTGGTAACACTTCACCCCATATATAAATACAATAAAAACTTCTCATCTCAATAAAAGGTGACATATGTATAAAATTATTGCTATGCGTCAGCTTCTGTGTATCACTGCAAAAAAGCCCCACAGATTAAGTCATACTCATGTAGTAAATGTCAGTAAGTGAATATTTCTGTTTCCACCAAGGACGGTGCCTACATGAGTTACACAAGACAGATTACCTTGACAACAATGTAGCAGACTCCCAGGAGACGTCTAGAGCGCTGAAACCTGACTAGAGCAGCCAGTCCCTGAGACAGCCATTAAGGATCAACACTGCTTACACATTTACACCTGCATAGACCTATCAGAACACATCTGCCCTTGTAATATTGTGAGAATGCACGTTTTACATTTCAGTAGAGTGCAGGGACTGATGATGGTGTTAGATGGAAGGATACGTGACAGAGGATGAGCGTCATGGCCAGCAGTATGTAGCCCACTATGGTTGTGATTAAGCCCTCAAAGTGGGAGGCTTGGACCTGAAGAAAAATACAAAGTTGTTGTCAAGCAGTTAATCTCAGTATAAGAGACACAATATTGCATAATAAGGCTGAGATGATGAAAGCAGTATCTTACATATTCTTCAAAGCCAAGACCCACGACAGAGAAGTGCCCGATGTGGTAGGGACAAAATGCTGAATGAGGGGAAAACAGAAGACATTCATCACTTTGTGGCTTATAAACTAGAAAAGAAAAATGCAATAAACCCGTAGAAAGAAGTAGATAAAAGTCTGAGATATCGGTATGATGAAGGATCAGCATTGTATACTTATACAGATTTCAGTTTTATGTTTTGCTTCCTTTTTTGTGTCATTTATTGTATGTTGGAGGACCACAATAGAAATACACCTTTTAGACTTTATTGTGTTTTTATCCTTCATGATAACTACTAGTGTACAAAATGATTTTGTACTCATAATCATCAAATAAATTCAATCAATCAATCAATCAATCAATCAGTCTACTCACCGAAGACCAGGATGAAGAGCGTGTTGAGAGACACTACCCAAAAAACATGCTCCTACAAGACAAAGACATAAGAGACTTACAAACTCATCATACAAAATATTCAAAGTGTAAAAAACAGAACATGACAGGCATAAAAACATACCAAAAATACAAGTGATCCATCGAGGCCAAGCATCTGAAAGAAAAATGGAAAGGTTTTCAGTGTTTCATAAGAGTTTTGTTAAGTGTATACTAGGAATGGGGCTGTTTGGTGATCAGTAATGTCATGTAAAGTTACCCTTTCCCAGGTGAGCTCCTCCGCTGCTCTGTCCCACTCCAAAGCGTTCCAATTCATGTCATCTACACAAAAAGTTATGAACTTGAAATACATTGAAGACCAATACATTCACAGCAGTCAGAAATGTATACAATACCGCATACGAGTGATCCCATCTAATATTTTGTGTCATGTCAAAATAAAGTCCATATTCTGCTTGTCAGAACAACACTTTTAATTTTGCATTGTCTGCTCAAATGTTTTCGAGATGCCCTTTAGCGACAACACAGAAAAATTATATTTAAGAGGGTGGTTATTGTTACATTATTAATGCTGTTCTGGTCAAATCTGTTAGCATAGAATTGCAGAGCAACCTATTGTGAGGATTTTTCACTGCATTCATTTGGCTGCAGTGACACCCCACAGCTACAATCATGTATAATGCAATCCCAATTCATTATCAGTCCTTTTCGCCTAGCCTGCTGCAATATCAGACCATTAACCACGGTAAAACAAAACAAATTAGGGTGATATGAGTGCTACGGGTAGCATTTTGACATGGCGTTGTATCACTCTCAAATTAATTGTAATGCCTTGGCAAACTGACAAATGAGACCATTGTGGAAACTATTTGTTTGCTCTAACACCAGTGGTACATGTTTGTTCTAGTGTTTCTCAGTGTTTTTAAACTGCATTTCCATAAAGCCCTGTTGTTCTCTGCTGCAAAAACATGTTGCTCCAACTACTCTCTTGTCTGTTGGAGATTAAATGTTGGAAACACTATATTCATGATGTTCTGCTCCATTTAATTTGTGCATGAACTGCACTTTATCCTTGATTTGTGATGATAAGCACTTTTATTTTGTAAGATAAGGCATTCCAGCATATCTCTGTAAAATCTGACCATGCAGAACACAATGTGAAATGTGATGGGCAGGCAGGCAGTGCGCTATCCATTCTTGAAGACAATCACTGTTTTTGTTTATGCTAATGCGTGTCAAACATGTCTGACAACTCTTCTCACAGCTACACTTGCCATAAAAACTGATATTGTGGTTCATTTACATCGATACTAAACTGAATAACAGTCCCTTATCAAATTCCAACCTTGTGCTCCGTTGTTGGGGTCGGCATCTTCAGCTGCTGCTCCCTCCTCTTCTTCAAGCTCTGGGTCATCACCCTGGTCTGGGGGGACATCAGGGGGCTCAGGCTCTGCTTCGTTCTGGGCTGGGGGATCAGCAGGGGCTGGCTGGGCTGCAGGGGGCTCATCAGCTGCACCCTGGCCTGCAGCTTGTGCCTGAGGTTAAGGGGAGAGGATGCATGACTTTAATACGGGAATATGACAGTTTTGTGTGTATGTGTGTGATTAAGATTGGCTGTCCAAGTATGTATCTCAGGTTAGAAAACTGTTGAGGAGATAGATGGGTTGTGGTAGGATATTGTTATAATCTTTTTAAGGTTTTTTTCCCCCCTTTTGTTAAGTAAAAAGAATGATTTGGTCTCATTGGTCATTAGTCAAGCAAAGTACCTCATTAGCTTGTCCGGCTGCATTTGGCGGTGGCGGCTGGTGCTGCTCTAACCACTGGGGAGCACCACCATGGACTATCTGTTCTCTGAGCCACACCAGGCTGATAAATGCACACAGCGTGCAGGTGACCACGAAGCAGCCCTGTAGACAATCTGCAAGCAGGTTCTCTCTGCAGGAGCACAAACATTTAAACATATATATTTATATATAACCATACAAAACCACTGGGATTGTCTTTTAAACAAAAGCTATGGGGAGATGAAGGCAATGCACAAGTAAAACAGAGTAGCTTTCACTTAATTTAGCATTATTTCCCATACTAGTGTGTGTAGTGCTGGAGAAAAACCGTATCACCACTCACGTAGAGAGCATGTCCAGTGGCAGTGTCAAAAGTGAGCTCACAGAGCCGGTAAACAGACACTTGTAGATGCGACCTGAGATCAGACAAATACATTTGTGTAATTATGCAATTTTAGAATACATTTAAAATACTGAATGGTAACAGCTTACATAATGAGATTTAAATAGATCGAGCCTACATTTCTTACATCGAGTACTGAGGTGGATTTACATATCTTGGAGCACACACAGCATTGCTTGTTATGTAGCGGTGCTAAAGCTGTAATTCCTTCGTGTTAAACCATAACATTAGCTCATGTGTAATGCTTACACTTCATGTGCTTCACACATGCTACAAGTGAAAAACTTCCTCTCACCCACACAAGGACAGAACTGCGGATATTAAGTAATACTTAAGGGGTCAACTAACAGTATAATGAACATTTCCTATCATACTCATCAGCCTAAATCAGACAAATCCATTTATGAAGAGAGTAAACAGGTAAATGACGTGTTTAGGATAATAAATCTTTGAAACAACTGATATGAAATGTAAGAAAGGAGGACAAATGAGATCACTGCAACCTTGTGTACACTTCCAGTTTACCTCTGCATTTGTGTCCGTGTGTTTACTACTTACATGCAGTTAGAGGAACCACCCCGAGCCATGCGAAGGCCACCAGTGTGTAATGGAACCAATAGCGGATGGCTGTACCCACACTGGTCAGCAGGCCTGCACATATATCCTGGATGGGCAGACGTGAGGGCATGTCTGGGGAGTAGACTGAAGAGGACGGAGGAAAAAAGTGAACCAGGGACATTTAAATGATCTTTCATGTGTGATAAAATTCACAATAAAAAGAACCATATGGCCCCATCTGTAAGGCTTGTTTAGGAAACTTAGGGCTGTTAATAATATATCAAAAGTGGATGATCCATCAATGTTACAAGTACTTACTTGGTGTGAAAGCAAATCTGTGCTTGCATAATTCACAGTACTCCTTCCTGCTGTGCTTCAGCCACTGGACCAAACTGTAAAGTAACATTTAGAGGGTCAACAGTAGCACACAATTCAACAGCCCAAAACATGTGCTGGTTGAGAGATTTTATGTTTGATGACATCATTTTGCAGGTGTGAATTTGGGGACAGATACTGGAAAAACTCAATATTTACATCAATGAATAGATCAATTAAAATATCCACCTTTAAAATCCCTAAAAATATTTAAAAATGGATGAATGTGTGGACATGCTCTATCTCCCAAATGGTCTCTATTTGCAACACATTTGGATTAACAAGATTATACTTCATACTGCCGCTCAAAAACAACCACTGTGTTACATATTTAAACCGCAGTCTGGGATCTTTAACTCTGTGAGACAAAGGTCTACATTGCTGACCGAACGTAAACTTTTTCATGGATGCCAAAAGGCTACCAGTTGTGATGACCTCTCTAGGACCTCCGGACCCAACAGAGACTGACCGTGAGTAGTCATCATGTTTCAGTCACGGTACAACACTCACTTTCTGACCAACAGCTAACAGGGTGTATCAGTTATTCCTGAGCTGATTTGTGCTTGTATGTTACCCATAACACCACCATCCCAGCTTGTTGTTACATAGACGAGATTCTAGGATTACTAACAGGGTTAGGTAAGGGAGTCATTACACCGGCTGATTCCAACACATATGACAGCATTACAAACGTGTGTCATGAGACCTACACAGTTGCAATTCACCTTACATCATTCAATGTTCTCACTATGCCCTCCTGACAAAAAACACACAAGGTTTGATGTACCATAACTAAGCAAGAGAGTGACGGAACACATTTATTCCGTCTTGGTTTGTTAATGTGATATGTTCAGTACCGAGATTGGCATTATGAATCCACAACAGCTGGGATTTATGTGGGAAACTGGCCATTTCATCCAGCTGACCGTCTCAAAATCAACAAAGACATTCTGACACATATTCTGGCATACATTTGCAAAGCGAGTCATAAGTGAAAACACCTCAATTTTCTGATTCGCCCAAAGAAGTATGAAACTGTGAGACATGTCACTTTAACATTGAAATGTCATCCTATAGTACATAAAGTTTGATGGCTACCTTTGTGTTTCTGGGGGTTTGTCTGTATTGTAACCACAAAGACAGAAGATAAACATAACTACGGTCCGCCTGCACACACTCAGCACAACTATACTATCCAAACACAATAGACTGTTATTCTAAACTTTGAGGGGGTGACCCTGAACTAATATGGATTCAGACAGAGGTTGAACAACAGAACAATCCAGACCTGGTCTCTGCCACTGCCTGGGGATTTCCATGCACCTGACCCTCTTGTAACCACTGACGCTCACACACAGGACAGATGAGAACAAAGCATCTTCTCCAAAATACCTGCAGGGGCTGGTATTGTTTTCACCAGGCAAATTCCACCACACCTAAGCTAAGATATCTGGGATGCTATACAACCTGGATGTGACAGGGGATGAACCTGTTCTTAATCCTTTCATGATTCTTCAATTACATTTGCTATCCAAGGAGGAACAATAATAGGGCACAACTTAAGCACCGAGTTATCCAATTCATTAGCAGTCACCCTGAAATATAGCAAATCCCTATACTGTATTAATCCTATTATAATATAAGCATATAAACACCGCTCTGGGTTTTTATTTTTGGACTATGAGATTAAAAATAACCCAGGTAACAGCAATTTTTATGAAGAAACCAAATATTCTCTTGGCTGGGTTTCTGGGAGACAGTGTGCTTGTGTGCATAGAGTGAGAAGTAGGAGTTCACAGTAATGACAGCTGAAGAGTCAAACACACTTACCATTCCTGGTGGATAAATTTGATACTGCCAGTGCAGACACAAGGGTGGTACAGGGGTTTGTCTGGGGTCCCCTCAGAGCGGCACACACGACAAATATCCGCTGCAGACACAAACAAACACATATGATATATGACACCCATCGCCAAATGCTGAACAAACACAGATGTGCAGACAGAGAGTAGGTGGCAGTGCTGTGTTAATAGACAGGTGTCTTTTGCTCAGAGAATTGAATCCATAGGCACCAAGCAGGAAATGATAGATACTTAGATAAGCAAGATGTATACATTTAAGTGAGTGACACGATGAACTTATTCTTATCTATATGACCATACATCAGGAGACTGATTACATCACCAGGGACTTCTAGTCCTTTTCTACACTCTCCAATACATTGCTGATTTATAGTACGCGTATATTGAGCTCGGCTGCAGTATTACAACATCAGTCTTCTCCCATCTTCCTGAATAAATCTCACATTTCATTGACAGGCTATGCTATCCAGCTGAGTTAACCATTAGCAGGCCAGCTTAGCAGGAGCCTCGGTTCTCGGTGATACACTGACGTAGCTAACGCTAGTGAAACCCAGCCGGGGAGCAACCAGTTACGCCTTTCGGTTATTTACCTTCTTCGGCAGTGTCCATGTTGTTCGCTAAGCACCGGTCACCGTTTCTTCCAGGAGTACCTTGTACAGCGAACCCATCCACGACACAGAAAATATCGTTTAGCTAGCTACGTTAAGCTAGCGAGACGAGTATATCCTTATGTGTCGGATGCATTGACAATCATAAAATGGTTTCCCAACAGACTGAACGCCAGCGCTTGCTTCGTTGTGTCCTCTCACACCCAGTCTGTGTTCGCCGCTAAACAAAAGCTTTTATTTTTTACGGTGTATTTTCGGTGTAAAACGAATAACTACAAAAACGTTTCATCCTCTGTGTTGCTGAAGTGACAGTTAACCCAGGAGACAAATGGCTAGCCGAGCTTGCTAACGCATGCGCTAGCTAACGTCACTGCTAGCCCCTGTCACAACAATTTTACTTTACCGCAGCGGTTCAAGTTTTACGGCAGGTAAACTTCCATGACAACCGTCACGTGGTTAGTGAAGGGAAAGCTGTAAATTCATATTTTTTTAAATTGAAAGTTATGATTTATATTATATAATACGCAAGCACAATTAAAATGTACATCTGTATCTACGTTGCAAACATTTTATTAATTTCTTCGTTTTCACTCTGATAATGTAGAAACCGTGTATCAAAAATATCCGTCCGTGTTAAACAGCGACATCTGCAGGATGAAATGTGAACAGACCACTTTTATAACATTTTAATTGCACCGTAGGCAAAGTAGTTTAAATACCGGGGCTAGTCTTGTGAGAAATATCTTACTTGGTTTAGATATTTTACAAGAAAAATAGCCATACTTCCTCAAAATGTCAATTCACTTTCTGAAGCATTTTACATGACATGAAACTCTACAGTTTATTCACTGTGAATGCACACTTGTGTAAACTTTAAACGCAATTTGGGGTTCAGGTGTCTTAACTCTTTCAACACGCCTTTACTTCTTCGGACAATTAAATTGCTGTTACAAAAATTGCTACTTTATTTTATTTCGAAGTAACGAAGTAATTTTTTCAAGCATAACTTATTTGAACATAACCTTCTTATCTTATCTGTGGCGAAATAATGTATGGATAATATTAATCCAATAGGTTCCCTGCTATTATTTTAAATATGTTAACTCAAATATCATCGGTTGTGGTTATATATTTCAGAAATCACAAGAAGCTATTTTATCAAGAGATATTTTTTATTTTTCGAAAGTAAGCACATCATGAGGTTAACTTTATTTTTTGTCGAAATAAATAATGAATTATTAATTAATAATAACATGCCGGGGCATGAAAGCCTACAGTGCTATCGGCCGGCCCCATCAGCGGCGCCGTGGCTTAGTTGGTTAAAGCGCCTGTCTAGTAAACAGGAGATCCTGGGTTCGAATCCCAGCGGTGCCTTTTGAGACTGTCGTCTGAGTTAAAGCACCGTGCTTCAACATATAAATACTTGTATAACAAATATGAACTTTGGGTCTGTTTCCGCAATTGTTTAACGCTATAAAACGTCGCCAAAACTCCCTGGTCAAGTCAGATTGAAGCACAGAATGGTACCGGAAGTAAGGTCGGTGTCCGCACCACACGCAGAGAGAGAAGGTAAAATGATATCTGCTTCAGAGGTTAATTTCAAATGTAGAAGCTGCAGTATTTAAGAAAGAGACCTGGGCAAAAAGCTACATAATATCTAAATCCCTCATTTATAAAAAAAAAAAAATTTGATCCCCAAATATGTAACTTGTAATGTAGAATATTAGAGCTTTTATTTTGAAGGTCATGGCAGGAATTTTTATTCTTTGCCATTGACCCTGCGGATTTACAATGACCGACCTGGCTGCAACCTTTTGAGCCCTTCAAAAGACCCCACATTGTCTCTTCTCTCGTCGGAATAAACAGAATACAACACGGTATGTCTGATCTGATCTGTGCATATCGATGGTCACACTTGTTTGAGGCCGAGAGCAGCTAGTGGGAAAAGTTTGAGCTATGTTTGCAAAATGCTTAGTCACTGTGTTGTGCAAATAGTCGTGTTTAAGGGACAGCTAGGTCTGAAAAATCCTCTCTATCCAGCTGACTTTCTACTGTCTGTCTGATCCTGTCTGTCTGTCAGCAGATGGCAAATGAAGCTAAGCCATGCCCCTGTGATATTGGTGATCGGATGGACTACGGGGGTCTCGGTCAGGAGGTCCAGATCGAGCACATCAAAGCTTATGTAGTGAAACCATCCTCTGCATCTGACAAGGCCATCATAGTCATACAAGACATCTATGGGTGGCAGCTTCCCAACACCAGATACATGGCTGATATGTTGGCTGCCAATGGATACATGTGAGTAAAAATCATTGCACTGCGCAGAACAGAAAGAGTGGATGATCATGTGTGTGCTTATGAAGGCCAGTTTGACCTTTTAACAAACATGTCTTCTGCCATTGTTCTGCTCTGAGCAGTGCTGTTTGTCCAGACTTCTATACTGGAAAGGAGCCGTGGGGTCCATCACACGACTGGTCCAAATTTCAGGAGTGGCTTGAAGACAAAAAGCCAACCAACATTAACAAGTAACCAAGGGCCTCTGTTCAGCTGAGTTAAAAATGTTCTGTTTGTAGTTTTCACCTTTAAAGTTATTAAATGTGGCAGTTATTCACATGATCTGAGGTTTTAAAAGGCTTGATGATCTTTTTTTATGTATGCATAAGACATTATGGTCATGGTATTTCCTTCCCCAGAGAGGTGGATGCAGTGCTGAGGTTCCTGAAGGAGCAGTGTGGTGCCAAACACATTGGAGCAGTGGGCTTCTGCTGGGGAGGGGTGGCAACACATTACCTTACCCTGCAGTATCCAGATGTTAAAGCTGGAGTGTCAGTCTATGGTATGTCTCAAGTGTCTTTCCTTATTCCGTTACAGTATTACAAAAACAGCAATATTGGTTTGCAGAATATGTCGTTTTGAGAATGTAATTTGGTGCAGAATCAGGACCATGTGCAGAAGTGTTTGCTGTAAAGTGGTTTTGATGATGATCTCACTGTGCAGGGATCATCCGTGAAAGAGAGGACAGGTACGAACTGAAGAGTCCAACGCTGTTCATCTTTGGGGAAAAAGATGAGGTTATCCCTCTGGACCAGGTCAGTATGCAAGAACTTCCATAAATGCGCCCTGATGTTTGAGCACCAAAAGGTATCCTCTGTATGCCCCTGATACGTTGAAATACTCCAGCAATGAAACGTTTTTAGTCAGAACAAGATCAGAAAATGCACAAGGGACTTCTATTGCACAGAAATTCACTTAAAAATGCCATAATCTCTGCCATACACCTGTGCTTGCTCCTCAGGTGAGTGCCCTTGAAGCAAAGCTTAAGGAGAAATGCACAGTGGATTACCAGGTGAAGATCTTTCCTGGTCAGACTCACGGGTTTGTCCACCGCAAAAGAGAGGACATCAACCCCACAGACAAACCAAGCATCCAGGAGGCCAGGACAGACATGCTCAACTGGCTCAACAAGTACATGTAAATGAGAAGGTCAGATGCTTCAGCATATGGACAGTCAGTTACACAAAAATGCTGGAGTTGGAAACGATGCTGAGAATTGTGTTTCTACACACAGCATTAAAACCTGAAAATGAAAATGTAGAGGCGCTATTTCACAGAGAGCTCAGGACAGTGATCATTACCCATAATTTTAGTTTGATTGGTGACATTCCAGTTGTTTTCCAAATGTTTCTTGTATGTTTTATTTTAGAGGTCTGGATGTTAATGTATGGATACTGACAAACTACCATTTTTAATGTTAATGAAATGTGAATTTTAATTGTGGAGCCATAACCATTTAGCACTTCTGCCTTGTGCCAAAATAAATATGCAATATGTTGTAAAGAACAAAAGATTGTATTACATTCATAGAATTGAGTATGTGGATTACTTTTAATGCATCAACTTTCCAATTTTTTTGCGTACATTCTCAAGTTTTATAAAGACATGTACTGTTCACCTGATGTGGAAAACACAAATAAAGATCAAATATCAGGTTCAGAATTGGCGGCTTGAAATCAGAACTACGAGTCTGGAAGTTTTGAACTGACCAACATTTTTTAATGGGGACTTTGATACGACAACAGCTTGAACATTTTGTATCAAATGATAAATAGCTATATGCAGTGCGGTTTGGACGTGGTGCTCGGGGAAGTGCCTAAAACCTCTCGAACAGCTCAGAAATCTTTAAGTGTTCCAGGAGGCCTTCAGTCCTCGACCTCCCCTGGGCTGCGGATGTCGTCAATCTTGAGGATCATCTTGACTACCTGAGTAGCCAACAAGATCTGCTGCTTCTTGCCAATCAGGGTCTCGACCACATGTTGCTGCTTCATGTCTGTAGTAGCAAAAAAAGCCATTTAAAATACATGTGGTCTTGCTTTGACTTTAAAGTGAAGTATTGTGATTGTCTGACACTTGGTTCCTTACCATTGGTGTTTTTGTGCAGACAGTCTATGCCGAGGAAGGGGTTGTTCTCTTTGACCTGTCTGGCTCTGACCTCTGTCATGGTATGGATAGGGTTCAGTCCACTGTTCTCAGCCAGAGCCATTGGGATTACTTCCAGAGCATCAGCAAATGACCTCATGGCATACTGCTCCAATGATGGGCACTGGAGAGGAGGGAGGGCAGAAAAAAAGACTGTCAGGGCAGCAAGAGAAACGGCATCTCAATAGTCAGCTGAAGAATCAGAGCTTTTAAAAAAAAAAGTGCAAAACAAATGCTTATTGTACTTGTGCAAAAGGAATACCATAATTTAGCTTTATTTAGAAACTATCTGCAGGTCTCACCTTATCTGCAGCCAGGTTGACAGCTAGAGCGCATGCAATCTCTGAAGCTCCTCCTCCATACACGACACGGTTGTCTTTGACCAGATTGCGAATTACACACAGAGCATCATGGAGAGCGCGCTTGGCCTCTTCAATGATCTAAAGACATGGATAAAATAAAAGGTGAACCAGAGTAATAGATTATCACAACTTTGGTGGAGGAAAATTCACATTTGTGATTACCATTTTGTTGCCTCCACGGATGAAAATGGTTACGGCCCTGGTGTTTTTGCACTCCTGGATGACCAGCATGTGATCCTTTGTAGTGCCAAAGGAGATCTCCTTCACCACACCAGCTGAGCCAAGCTTCTCTGGTGTCAACTCAGAGAACCTTGGCACGATGCGGCCTCCTGTGGCGATGGCGATCAACTGCAGAGAAAACGCAATTGACATGGGATTGTTAAAAACAAGGTAATAATTCTACTTCATACTCCCTACTCATCATAACCATGTAGTGATAACATTGTATGAAGAATGTGACAATAAAATTTTGTCCAAAAGAAAATGAACATTAAGGAGATCTAACCGGTGCCTCTCACCTCAATCTCGGGCCCTCCGACCCAGCGCACAGCTGGCAGCTCATTCTGCAGCAGAAGGTGGTTGGCTTCATCGTCAAAGCCCCACTGGCAGATGGCCAAGTTAGCGCCATTGCTTTTGACCTAAAAAAGAAATAGGAGGTTTAAAATTAACCACGTGTCAAAGTTGATGCGAAGCATTCAGTTTATAGTTCCCTTAATGCTGCAGTACTAACCTGTTGGATCATCTCTTCAAACTTCTCCTTTTCGTATTTCTGAAGGGCTTTGTAGTCCTCCACAGAGGTCACATCCAACTTATGCTTGGTCTTGGGCTTAGGGGGCTCGAACGGGCAGGTGAGGATAGCGATTTTGACATCTTTCAGAACCTGAGTAGTGACAAAGAAGAACTGATGTTAGCATTGTTATATTAGAGTGGTCACACAAAAGTAAAGGCATTAAAACCTGGAGTGTTTGAATGCAGAACTATAAAGCAAAAAACAGTATCCTTTCACTGTCTACATTTAGTTTTTTACTGTTAAACATTTTCCCAAATTTTACATATGTATAAGATGGATGTGAGAGATGCAGTTTAATTTGCCCTTACGTACTGTAAACTATTTGATTCTATGTGATCAGAGATTAAATTGGAGATAGACCGTTTATACCTTGGGCATCTGAGGGTGGCTGAACTCCTTGTCAACAATGACTCCCTTGATGAGCTGTGTGTCCTCCAGCTTGCCTCCGACTTTGCCCTCCATCTTGATGAGTTCAAAGTCTACATCCTTCCTCTCCATGTCGGCAACAGTGAGGATGGCATTCACTGCAATCTCTGCCATCTGTCTGTGGCAACGATTGATACTGAAAGACAACAGATGTGACATCTTAACTGATGATACCCCCTTGCAATGCCGAAAGCTAAATTAAAGAAATATGAAATAGTTCATTGTGTTTTGTCGCAATACAAAATAAAAACTCACATTTTGGACCCCAATGTTGTCATGGCGGTCTCAATGAGTGGTTCTATGTTGTTGGGATCGCAGGGCATGGTTTCTGCAATTTTGTCCAGCTGCTCGATGGCAAAGCGTGCAGCCTGGTCATAACCATCGGAGATCCTGATGGGGTGGATTCCTCGGTCCAGCAGCTGCTCAGCCTGCTCAAGCAGAGCCCCAGCCAGCACTGAGGAGGATGAAAAAATAGTGAGACACTAATACCAAAAATAGTTATAATGTGGTTGAAATACATCAGGTTTTCATTATCAGAGCTTTAAAAATCTTGCTGGTGACAAACGCGCTGCTTAAAATCGATTGAGAATATTCCCAGTGCAAAGTGTTTTGTTTTGATATGGCTGCAGGATACTAGAAAGTTTGAGTGTATTTATAAGCCAACATCCATAATGCATCGAGACTAGAGATGGCATTAACAGAAACTCATGAATAATGTGTTCTTTATATTGTAGCACACCACTGTTAATAACAGACTACAAAGTACCTGAGTAAAACGAATTCACAAAAATCCTGCTGTGTTTAGAGATGAAGAACGGCTTAATGACTTTTTCCTCTACAGTCACACTGAATTTTTATTTTATGATCCAACAGAGCCATTTCCAGTGCAAGGCTTGGTACATTTATCCCTGTCTCAAAGTGAAGGTGTTTGATGATTGCATGGCACAGTTAGTCTCTTTTACAATAACCCATGTAGGGTTGCACAATGGTTGATACTCATGGGGTCAAGTCCTATATTAGGACCACCAGAACATCCAGCAAAAGGTATAAATCCAGGTTTACACCGAAAAAAAGCATCCTAAGCCCCTCATCTTCCTTTCTCGTACCAACAACTCCAGTGGTTCCATCACCAATCTCATCATCCTGGGACTTGGAGAGCTCCACCATAAGTTTTGCAATCTGGTGGTCCACATCCATCATGCCAAGGATGGTGGCTCCATCGTTGGTGACAGTCACCTCTCCATCCCTGTCAACCATCATCTTGTCAAGACCTGGATGCAAAAATGGACAAAACGGTTCAGGGAGAAATAACAAGTGGGACTAAAATGTTAAAATATATCACAACTGTATTTCATAAGGATATCAAATTTACTAAGTAGTAGTAATAACTATAGTTAATTTAAGTTATACAAAAGCTCAGCATCTACGCACTCATCCAGCTCTCTGAATTGATTAATCGTTTTGAGTTTGGTCCATGGAAGAAATCAGACTGTAATGAATTGGTTTCTACTCACCGTTAGGTCCCAATGATGTTTTAAGCGTTGACGCAACTGCCTTGGCTGCCATAATATGAGACTGCAAAACACAAACATTTCCATTTTAGCTCACATTTCACGAAAGATTTTATTCTTGGTCCATCTATACCGAAAACAGATTGAAGCTGCCATCTTCGATAAAGAGTTGAAACTTATGGAAACGAAATGATGTACATCCATAGTGACCATTTTGGGCGCAGCCTTGTGTAGCAACACCCACCGGCTGAACACTGACAAAAAGCACATGGGCCTCAGTGTTAGCATGACTTGGCTAATGTTAACCTATTGCTATTGCACCAACAGCTTAGCATGCCAGTTGAGAATATGATTAAAAATCATAGCCGTACACTAAAACACGGAAGGTGTCGACTTGACGTGTCCAACGTTATGCAAGTAATAGCAAATTAGTCACTTGCTAACCAACGTGCCATGCTAGCTAGCCCATTGTACCTTCAAAGCGTCAATGCCCGACAGCCGTGTCTTCTTGTCCTGGTCTTTAATGATGATGAAAGGCCTCCCATACTCATCGAACGCAAGTGTCCCCAAAGAGGACATGTTGACTGAGGGTTTAGGACACTTAGTAAGTGTTCAACGGGTAAAATAAAGAGTTTTGCGATGGAAACCTGGAGTGTGGCTTAGCTGCAAGCCGCACGGGTCTGCCGGCGACTTCTGGAAGGCTCCACGGGCGGGGAAGGCGGAACCAAGTAGCGTTAAGTGTGTCTTGTTATTACACACATTAACACCATTTTATCCAGAATGACGGCACGTAAATAACTGGACTGTTATAACTCGACTCTGTAAAATAATTGTAAGATTTTCATGCGGAGTATTTTAAGGGTAGAACTGAAAATATATATTTTTTAGTACAGTGGTATCTTCCGATCACGTTCAATCTCAGTCTGTGCCTTGCTCTCGCGTGAATTTCATTGATACTATAAAATTCCGTGGGAAGGACTGGAGTGTGTGAATTTCCACAGCCGTGTCAAAAAGGTAGAAAATATATCTAATGAGAACTTTATCCAGCCTATTATTTGTGTACTTGAAGATAATTTTAAAGGGGAAAACTAGCTCGAAAAGACACCGTTCGGGTATCAAATGTTAGCAACAAGGCTTCTCTCCCGTGTTTCAAAGTTAGTTTACGTTATTAGCTAGTTGTCATTACTAGCTAACATTTAGCTAAAAAACCACGCAATTCTGCTGTCGCCATGACATGGTTGCTTCTTAGTTGGTGGAGTAAATGTACTTGCTGTAATCCACGTGCATTTATGTTGAAATGACGGTAACGTCAAATCTGACGCAACATCTGGGTACTACATGGTGTTCAGGCTCGTGAGGACTATCCTGCGGCAGCCTGTCAGTCACCTGTCAAAATTAGCAAAATGTAGGTAAGCCGAGGTGCCCGTGAAAACACATGTTTTTAGTGACTTCAGTAATCGTTGCGTTGACTTAGTCCAACTCTCTGTTGTTTCTGTCTACAGATTGTTTCAAATCTACAGCTGATGTTGTTTTTCTGGACTGTAGCATGCCCTGTGAAGTGAATCCTCGGTTCGTGCTTCTGTACGGGTCTCAGAAGGGCCAAGCCCAGTCAATAGCAGAGGGTCTAGCTGAGGTGGCCGAGGAGCACGGACTGGTTGCTGAGCTCAGCTGCTTGGAACACACAGAAAAGGTAACTACTGCACATTGTAACCATTTTAGTAGAAGCGGAGCTGTTCAAGCCTCTCTTCTACTGCATGGCTGCTGGTACACACCAGCACATTAATGATATATTCGTAAAAGTGATGTTGACTGATGTTTTTCTGGACAGTAATGACAAAACATGTTAATGTTTCATGTTGATAATGAGAAAAAAATAGTCACTGATTAATCATATGACTGGTTCCAGTACAATCTGGAAAAGGAGAATGCTCCTGTGGTCTTTATTGTGTCTACTACCGGAGATGGGGAACCGCCAGACAATGCCCTCCAATTTGTAAAGCGCATCAAGAAGAAGACCCTCTCCACTGACCATTATAAACACCTTTCCTATGCACTTTTAGGTAAATCATATCATGAAAGTCTGACATAGCTGTTTTTTGTAGCTCATCTGTCAATATGGGGAACTTGATTTGCAAAGCATGCTCGTGTAAATCATTACAATGCAGATCACTGCAGCACAGTGTTTACTCTCCGAACAGTTGCTGGCTTGAGAAATGTTCATCTGTTTTCCTCTGTCTGCTCCAGCTTTAGGAGACACGAATTATGCAAATTTCTGCAACTGTGGAAAGACAATTGAGCGACGTCTACAAGAACTCGGAGCCAAACAATTCTATGCGACGGGATATGCAGATGATGGTGTAGGGTAAGCTCTGCAAAAAAAGCATAAGCATCCAACTTTCTCTTCATTTTCTACACTAGTCTGTATAATCTTGTGGACTTTGTTCGCTCCAGGCTGGAGGTGGTTGTGGACCCCTGGCTAGACGGACTGTGGAAAGCAATCAAAGGTGCCTTATCAAAAATGGCTTCTGATAGGACTGGCTACTTTAATGGAGAAGCAGGAGATTCACCAAAGGAAACTCCTGATTCATCCTTACCAGATGTCCAGCTGAACCTCTTAAGCATCACTGACCGCCAGAACTGCGAGTCGGTCGGAGGATCTGTAGAAACGGTCTCCAAATCTGCATTTGCTGCTTCATCTTCAGCTCCTGCTGCACAGACTGCTGTTTCTGATCTCAGGCCAGCTGCTTCTGCAGGGAGCCCTGGTTTGGCATCCCAGTCTCATGGAACTGCCAGCATTTCTACATCAGCACCGGAGACTCAGACCAAGGATGCTGGAGTTTCCCGTGTCATACTGGCATCATCACTGAAATGCTCCCTACCACCACTGTCTGAGTCCTCTCTTAATGTTCCTGCTCTGCCTCCTTCCTACCTGGATGTCTCCCTACAGGAGGTGGACACGATGGAAGAGGTAAAGCTTTGATAATGCTGATTTAAAACAGCATTTGTGCTGTATTTCACCCTCATCTCATAGATGTTTTCTACCAGATTATTGGACCGTTCAACAAAGAGACTCTTCATGAGGTTCCCATACCCAGAGCAGTTCAGCTGACCAGAGGAGACTCAGTCAAGACGGCTCTTCTGTTAGAGCTTGACATCTCTGTAAGCTTGGCTTTTTTTGCTTTTCTTCTTGCAGTATTAATTTAGAATAATTTGAACTTCAGTGCTTTTTTGTAATTCTTAGGCTTACCCAATGATGACCTATCAGCCCGGGGATTCGTTTGATGTGTTCTGCCCTAATAGAGCCACTGAGGTGGAGAACATGCTCCACAGATTGGGCCTTTATGACCAGAGGAACCACAGAGTACATATCTGTCTATGTAAAGACACTAAGAAGAAAGGTAAACTGTAATATGGTCTTGTAAAGAACATTGTAACATTGCATTTTTCGCAAAACATCCTTGTGTTTGTGACATAAATGTTCTTTCCTCCCTGTGTGCAGGTGCCCAGGTGCCACCCTACATTCCCCAGAACATTTCTCTGCTGTATCTGCTTACATGGTGTCTAGAGATCAGAAGCATTCCTAAGAAGGTACTGTCTGTCAACACAGTGCGCTACAGCTACTTACTTTGTAAATTGCATTGGCCAAGCCACTTTTCGATATGACATCCGACTTGTTTTATCTTATCAGCATAATAATAGGAAAGACATTTTTTAAGTGTCATGTTTTCTCCAGCTAGAGCACACTGCTCTTATTTGTGTTGTCAAAGCCTGTCCTTGCCATGAAGAAGTGCAGTTATATTTGGACAAGGATTTTCCCATTTTATTTTTTACTGAACTGGCAGGGTACTCATAATCTGTCAGGACAGAGCCTGGACCAAAAGATTTGCATGGGTTCATTGTTGAATTAGACTCATAACTACACTACACTAAAACTGAATTTGCTAAGCTTTGGTTTGGGTCTAAAATAATGATTAAACTAGCCTGGTCCTCCGTGTTAATGGATGTTAACACATGTGGTGTGTTGGTTACATTCGTAAACGTTTGGCTGGGGATATGGCTTGCGAGTTTCACCTGATTCATTCTGCAAGATGTTGCAAATATCCTGTTTCTAATTTCCATCTCTCACGCTATTTTTTTCCCCACAATCACATCAAGTTAAATTCATTATTTAATAGAAAAAAAACCCCATTATAGTCTGACCAAAATGAAAACCATTAATTTCCCTCTGGCTTGAGCTGCATCAGTAGTTTGCCGTTCCTTGTAAACAGCACACTGAATGACAAAAGGAAGACAATTTATAAAATGTCAAAATATGGCAACAATCCAATTGCTTCTTAATAAATACAACATTTTTAAGCATTGCTCACTCAGCATGGAGCATTGCTTAAAGCACAAAAGTAAACAGCACTTACAACACAGTATCTATCAAGAGCACACTGCATTTTTTAAAGAGCATGTTATATTTTGTTTTCCAACATCTTAAAAGAGACCACAGGGAAAGATTACTCCCGATTTGTGCACTGATTTTATTAGAGAAGCTTTCTACGGTCCAAATCAAATTACTAATGTGTCAGAAATATATATTTTGTACATCCTTTTTTTAACAGCTACCATCAGTCTGGTTCCCTGCTGTATATGAGACTTGCGCGCAGTCTCATTTTCTCTCATGTGTTATTAAATTCCTGCACGAAAAATTGACTGTTTCAGGTCAGACTGTTACTGCAGACTTACAGGGCAGTAAGAGTTTTATTTTACCACTCCTGTCACTGTAATCCAAGCACCCAATCTGTTTTATTAAAGCATTTACAACTCTATAATCTTTATACCTCATGATTTTTAGGATAGTGAAAGATAATCACCTCAGCCTCTTACTAAGTGCAGTTCACAAGAATATACATAATAGCATCAAGTGCAGAAGATAGAGTTTGCATGGCCTGGTTTGCCATTTCCACTGAGACAAATATAAATGTTATTACTATCCACAGATGCAGAGACTATTTTTTTACACTAGTCAAGTAGTGATGAAGTGCTGTCTATCAGGATGGATTTGAACTTGGGGATAATACTTCTTCCAGTACTCACTCCAAGAATGTGCCTTTTAATCTCTTCATATGTGCACTCATAAACTGTAATAAGTCACTGAAATTATACAGAACACTTAGGCATGACAAATATTCAGAAATTGCAGAGTGATTAACAGTTGTGAAATTTCATGAAATTACTCCGGAGTTGCTCAGGAGTTGCGTTTTAATCAAAAAGATGAACAATAATTGATGCAGTACCAGTTAAACAGCAGCCTGTCCTCTGCAAATTGAACATGTTAATTGATGGCATTAATAGATTTTGATGAATTTTGTTTGAAGATTAACAGAACGCCTTTTTGCATCTGCCAAATTTTTCAGTAGCGATAAAAGCTTTTAAAAACTAAATGACAATTTTATGAGGGCAGAAAGTGCATAATAAAATGATTTTGTTCCATAACTGGGAGTGGTGCCAAGTTCTACCTCTTGAGTTTTCACCCACCTAGAAAACTAGCAAAAACTTATACTTGATTGGCCTGTGTGCGAAGTGGAATTGACGTTTTTCCTTACTGCAGAGTCAGAAAAACTGAACAAAATCATGACCATCGCTGGTAACAGAGTTGCAGATCAGCTCCAAGTGACCTTACTTCCGATTTCTGTGTCTCCATCAGGCTTTTCTCCGAGCGCTGGTGGAGCATACGGGGGACAGTGTGCAGAGGAGGAGACTACAGGAGCTCTGCAGCAAACAGGGCACCGCAGACTACAACCTGTACGTGAGAGACCCAAGCCTCAACGTTCTGGAGCTTCTCACAGCCTTCCCGTCCTGCTCGCCTCCTCTCAGCCTCCTCATAGGTCAGAGTCCCTTCTGTTGTCTCAGTCACTTGCTCAGTCTTTCTAGAAGTGTTACAAAACTTTGTTTATTTAGTTTTTTCACTCATGAAAACAAAGAGTTTGTTTATTTAGATTGTTTAGACATAAAAACAATCAATGAATGAAGGTCTTTCTCTACTGATTAATATTTCTTTCCCAAAATTACATAGTGCACCTTTGAATCTTCATGTCACAAAGCAATAAGTACATTTAATGTGATAAATTGTCAATTGGCATATTCATATGATGTTGTTCAGTTTCTTTTCAATGTTTTGTTATAATAGATGCACGTTTAATTAAATGCATGCTACCATGTTGCCTGAAGCAGTCCAGAGTGATTGACATGAGATTGGGATTTACACTGCACCTGTGCAATATATCAGTGGAATAAATGACTGCAGAATTATTTATTCCACCTTTGAAAAGACCTCGGGTCATGTCAAGTCTGCTAATCTATTTGTCACTCAGGCATGTTTGTTCTGTTTCATCCATTAGGGGTCACTGCAGCACCGGTAAAGCAAGCTCCTATGTGCACAGTCTCAAGGCTGAATTTGTCAGAGCATTTAATTAGACTGAATGGTCAGACGGTGAACATCGCATGGCTCCCCAAAGGATCAACACTAATTTCCTCGACTCGTTTTTAAGTCACGCTGGCCCAATGTGGTTTTGTGTCAGTTTTTGTGAATATAATGGCACTATTGTAGCCCCAAGTCAAGGGATATTTTAATCATTATTTCCACCCTCTGCTAATAATATTGATCAGTTTTTGCTGCTGTTGGCCGTCTATGCCGTCCCGAATATGACCCTTTCAGCCAACTGTTGGTAGAAAGCTAACATTTTCTCTCAGCCCATTAAGATAGTTGGCCGGTTGTTCAGTATAGATCTAATAAGCTTTGACTGAAAGTTACCAGACAGTGAAATTAGTTGGCTACAGCTTTACATACGAGCTGAGTTGTCCTCTAAAACAGCTGTGTCACAGCTCTTGGCCTCCCCCAGTGTCAGTTATTTTTGGTCTACTTGCCAACCGCAGCACCTTTTTTTCCAGTGGTGAACTGATGCAGAAATTGGGAATCGCGACAATCGTGCCCTCGTGAAAAATGTGGTGTCGGAGGCCCTTCGGGGGCAACAGCTGTTTACTGGTGAGCCACTGAGCTTTGCAAGGACACGAGCGCACAAGAGGTCAGTTCGGATCAGAGGTTAATGGTCAACTCTGACTCAGTGTGTCCCTGCTAAAGTACACTGCTGCAGTTTTGTTGCACTGTTCTTGGTTCATTAGCCCGACTGAAGGGGAGGTGTTTGCTGATCAGAGTTTATGCTGTTATACGCTAACTATAAATAATGAGGAGAGAAGCTCGGTTGTCTTTGGCCAAGTGCAGGCTGGGTATAAAAGTAAATGCTGGGTATAAATTGAGAAAGATACCTCCTTCCTGGAGTCAGCTCTCTTGTTATATGGTCCATTGTTTCACACAGTGGGTCAGATGAAAACTTTGGGGTCATAGAGAGCAGAATGCTGTCCATGAGCATCTTTTTCAATTTACTTTACCACAGGGCTCAGATGAAATCTACCAGGGTTTAGTTTTCTTCTTCTTTTTTTTTGTGACCTGTGGGCGAAACTAAAGCAAACTAAAGAGTTAAATAAAGTTAACATGTCCCTGTGCTCCCCCTCTCCCAGAGAAGCTTGAATGTATAATAAGAACGCACTGCATATCAGATATAATTCTGTCTTCATTCGTTTAAGATACATTAAAATGCCATGGAAAACTTTTAAATGGTTTGGGAAAACCATGAGCTTGCAGGTCCTTTTCTCAGAAGTATCTCGAAATTAGCATTTGTAGGCTATTAAAAAAAAAAAAAGGAAAAAATCTTCCCAAGGAGAATTCTTCTTAATGCTCTGATGCTAACCACCTCCCTAATTCTCCACTAATTCCTTCTGCAGCCAAAGAAACTATCCATTTATCATAAGAAGTATAACTTTTATGTTCAACCACATTGCCATCTCATTTTTACCCACTAAAATGGTACCTCTGCATATAAATTGCGGCGCAGAGAGACTTGTGAGATGGAATAGATTATATTGTTGTGCAGTATGATCGATGGTACCCCTGAAAATGATCGTTTCTGAAAACATATCGGGCACCCTGGGACTGTATTTTTCGGAACAGAGACCTTTTTTTAAATACATATTTTAAGATGTGTCCTCAAGCCACTCACTGCAACAACAAAAAAGAGGTTTTAAAAGTGATGTATCCTCTGTATCTAGCAGCAGTCTCATCATGGTGCAGTGATGTGGGATGATGGATTGATTGTCCTCTGTTTCGGACATGTGCTGTCACTCTGAGATAGAAAGGCAGGAAACCGAGCACCATGCAGCTGCAGAGGATTGTGTTAGTGTACATGATACACCGCCTGATGGAGAGGTGTGTGTTTCCAATGATGGGAAGGATTGCTGGATATGCTGTATGAGATAATTTGTCCAAAGAGATTTTGCCCTTTGGGGGTTAACTGCTGCCCATTATGAGAAACATGAATTCCATTGCATCGCAGCTTAGTCATAATTAATCCTTAAGACTTATTTACAAATGACTTACTGTGAGTTGCAGCTTCTTTACAAGATTATTGATTATAACAAAGCAAGGCCAGTGTGTAATCTCAGCTCTCCTTGTAAATTTGCCTGCCTTTCAGTCTTACATTTTTCAGTCTCTATTTCTAAACATATGAACCTCTTTTTTCAAAATAAAAGTTCTCATGTTAGTTTATTTCATTGCCATGCGAAACATTTGGTCCAAGATTCCGCTAAATAAAAGATCAATCATCAATTGGTTCATAAGTCTGTTCTCTGGTGGCAGCTCCTCAAATGTGAGAAATTGCTGCTTTTTTTTCTCTCGTGAGAGTAAACTGAATGTCTTTGCGTGTTTGAGTGTTGGTTGAATAAACAAGCTATTTGGGCTCTTGGGCAATGAGAAATTATAATGAGTATTTTTCACTATTTTCTGACATTTATTAGACAAAATGATTAATTAGGGATAGGGATTAGGCTAGGGCTGAAGTAGCGATTATTGTCATTAAAGTGGAAATAGACCCTCCTCTTATCTTTTGCAGTGTAGAGTTTCCACAGTTATTCAAGGTGTTTCACTGTTACATGGGATAGCGACCGGGTAAAACAATGTCTCTTCCTGTTTTGGTTGCGCAATGGCAGACATGCCTCCTTTTGTGCTGTATATCAACCCTCATTGTTCTGGAAAAAATTCAGCACTGTGGCAATCCGAATACTATAGTGAAAGTGAGGCTTATAGGGAACAGCTCTGTACATGGATGGTGTCATTTTTGTACAACCATTACACTGTGTAATCAATTTTTATTTCAGAATGATAAGATAAAGCTTAAAATGATTTTATTGCTAATTTAAGGATTAATCTGCCGACTACCTTCATGATTAATCACTTAGTCGATTGATTGTTTTTGTCTATAAAATGTCCAAAAATTGTAAAAAAAAACAAAAAAAAAACCTCATCACAATTCCCAAGAGCCCAAAGTGGCATCTTCATATTGCTTCTTTTGTCACATCAATAATCCAAAACCCAAAACCCTTCATTAACTATCATGAATGTCAAAGAAAAGCAGCAAATCCTTATATTTAAGAAGCAGAAACCAGCAAATGCTTGACATTTTTGCTTGAAAATGAATGAAACATCAATTAAAACAGTAACTAAATTTATTTTGCTTGACTCATTGATTTATTGCGTACTCATTGCAGCTCTAGAATTGGCACATTTCCCAGTCTCAACAAGATCTTTGCTTCTCAGTTAAATTATAAACAACAGAATTCTCTTAATTTGTTCATATTCTACCATCCTAAATGTATGCAGATTTGTTTTAGTCCACATGTCGTTATCTCACTGTTCTCTATTCTCTAAAAGTGTTTGACTAAGGCTGATATTTTTTTGCCCAAAAGCCTCTTCAAACTTACTTGTAAGTGTTTCATACGTCACCATTAAAAAAAAAAAAAAAATCCTCAGCTCAAAGAGATGAAATGGACGTCAGAGTAGGGAGCTGTCTCGCTAACACCCTGAGCTGTTTAGATGTCAGAGAAATCCAGAAAGAGAGGAGGGAGCAGATTAAGTCCAGCTGTTTGTCTTTCTAAGCAATGTAGCAGAAAAATGTGTTATTGTAAGGCCTCAGCTGGTACATATGGTGCAGCTTCACTCTCCCAGGTTCATCTATCATTGAGATACAAATGAAATGTAAGGGAGTACATAGCAAGCACATTACAGACTCTCAATCACTCTTTTTGGCCATATCTAATAGTTGGTGGTGTTCATAGCATAGCGAATGGCAAATCTTGGCGCTGCAGGGTGAAAAGTTGTCTTCAACTCTTGTAAATTTTCTTGATTTTCTCTGACACATCCTCATGGATACATTCCACACTACATATTACCCAAAAGAGGGCACCTTCATGGCTGGCATTGAAATAAGGTCTGCATAAGCAATCTGTTTCCTACTGGCTCCACATCTGGACACTTGGGATTCCATAACCCTGAGTTTGTAATTTCATAAATATAGAAGTGTGTCCTAGAAACAAGCCTCTAACCTGGGTGGGGGTAACTCTACAGGATAGATTGGTAGGTAGGACGTCTCGATGGACCAAGATGACTTTCACTTATTTGTCTCCTCTTTGTCACGGCTGTCTGTGTAACAAAATCTTGGCCACACAGATGGATGATTGACAGTTGTGCTTGCCTTTCAGAGCATTTGCCGAAACTGCAGCCCAGGCCTTATTCAGCAGCCAGGTAAGGTGACAGAAAAATAAGAATGCAGGTAACATTTTGTACTGTATGAAACTGTGTACATTTTGTGACCTTTTTCCATCACATATTTGGAATAACAACTATCCATGAGCATGTATACTGTATATGTATGTATGTCTGTCTTACTCTCTCCACTGCTTCCTGATTTCTACTGGTGAACAATAAGTAAACATTGAAGAAGAATTTGAAGAAGAATTTAACCCTTGGAGATGTTTCTGTAAATTAAAACATCTGTTCAGTTTTGGAAAATCCATGAAACTGCCAACTTTTCCAGTGATTCAAAATAAGTGAAATCCAGAGAAATGTGTCTCTAAGTTCATAAATGTACTTATAGTTATGACTTAAAGGTGCAATATGTAAGAATTGGCCACCTGTCGAATTCATACTCCAAACAAATAGGAGGCAGCATATCATCAGAGTAACCGCTAACTGCTGCTAACTGTAGCTGCCATTAGGTAGTTATCTCAGTTAGCCGTGTGGGGGAGTGTTGGTGTTTATACCGGGTGATGGTTAGGGTTAGGGCAGGAGCACAGGGGCTTTGGACCTTGACAGACTGGGGCTAGCTAGCATGCTAACTTCAATAGATATCTCTACAACAATACATGAACATCATAACATCCGCAGTTATTTATTCAGATTCAGTGGATAATTTTAGTTAATTATTGAATGTGGTCAACTAAAATTCTTACATATTTAAAGGATGTATAATACCCCAGAGATGATGCATACGCTACCCGGTCAAATCTAATTTTATGTTGGTGTTATGAGAAGAAAATAGCTAGCTTTATATATATATTTTGTTCTCATAACCCTATAACTCTTTAACTCAGTTTGTAAATCTGTTGTCGATATTTTATTCTCGTGATGCATCATGATATAGTGCTACATCCTCAACTTAGTTTATTAGGTACTACTCGACAAGACAGTCGAGTTCCCATGATATAATATATATTGATCCTGCACTATTGGCAGCTAGGAAATGCATTGCTTTCCACTGGAGATCTGGTATTTAGCCAACTCCCTCACAGCTGTGTGTAGAGCTTTCAAATTATCTGACATTTGATAGGGATTATTATTACATCAAAGGGAAGCTCCATGAATAATATGTGTGAGGAAAGTGTGGCATTTTCATATGAATTTAGATTTGGAGGTATTTGGAAACTATTTTATAAAGAAACAAGAAATTATCTGAACTAATGACGTATAGAACTTACAGTAATAATTATTATTTATGTTTATATGTAGGCATCTGTCTAATGTTTGTTATGGCCCTGACCCTTAACATAGTAGTCCATGTTCTGTGTGTTTTGGATGGGTATTCATAGATGTAATTCCCTTGAAAAAAAAGTGCACAAATGAAAGGACTGTAAATATAGCGTAACATTTAGCAAGTTGTGCTCAGTTTAAGAAGTGTTCCTTTTTTTGCATCACTTAGCCAGTCATCGATCTGCTCTTCCTGTTAAGCTAGTACGCATTAGGTTTGCATTTAAAGCTCATGTGGAACAGCAACATCTAACGCAATGTCAAAACTTCTCTGCTCCTCTCATTAGTCCCTCCCTTAGCTGCTTGTGTGTGTGTGTGTGTGTGTGTGTGTGTGTGTGTGTGTGTGTGTGTGTGTGTGTGTGTGTGTGTGTGTGTGTGTGTGTGTGTGTGTGTGTGAGTGTGTGTGTGTGAGAGTGTGAATGTGCTGAGAGACAGAGCACAGACAGGAGAGATGGTGGCTGTAGTTTATCAGATGGTGCAGAGACATTAGAGGCCTGCATTATTGATGCTGTGGTCAATAGAGGTCTCTAGTGGCCCACAGGAACTGGAAAGTGAAGGATGAGAGAGCGTGAGAGTTCTTCAGCCGGCAGTGTAGACTGGAATGGAGAGGAGGGAGAGGCAGTTTTATTGAAGCACGACGAACAGGAAGTGATTTTTTATTCCCTCCTAGTTCTGTTTTCTTAGTCTAGGATGATTGTGTAGATCAGTGATTAGCAACCAGGAGTACTTTTATTCTAGGGTGCTAGCTGTCAGGTGGTATGTGGAAAGATTGTGGAGTGGCAGAAAGAATTTGAAAAAATTAAATCATGATTTGATTGAAAAAAACATGTATTTGTCTAAAGACGAAAATAAACAGAAATAGGGTTAAGAATGGGTGAGATGTCAATCTTTGGTATATGCTATGTATCACAACCTACCAGCTATAATAGGCTGTCTGCACATACCTTCCACCAACCAGTGGTCAGTTGTCATTTCTTGTATCTGTGTCATATAGTGGGAGAAATAAATGTAAGGAGAGATTATGGCTGATCCTCATCAAACTTAAATGTTGTACCTGTGTTGGACAAAATAGGAGAAAATTAACTTAAATTCGAGACCTGTCTCTGTCTCAGTAACACACCTGATCTGGAGATCTAGAATGAGCATATAAAAGTAGCAGATAAAAACAAGAGGCAAAATAAAGAGCACACATTACTGGCACAGCTTGTAATGTGTGGTCTGTTGTTAGCGTTGAAATAGTCAACTTAGCTGAAAGTAGACTAGTGGATAAATGGTTAAAATAGTTAGTTTAGCTGAAAGTAGGCTAATGGATTAATGGTTGAAATAACTTGCTTAAAGTAATAGCCTAGCAGTTTAAACAGTAAGCATAATGTAATGTATAAATGGTTGAAATGCTTAGCTTTAACTAATGGATGAATGGCTGAAATCGTTAGCTTAAAGTCAGCTAATTGATAAATGGTTTAAGTAGCCAAGCATAAGTAGTTAGCGTAAAATAAAGGATAAATGGTTTAGTAAGTTAGCTTAAGGAAATGGATATATTGTCGAAATGGATAGCTTAAGTAATGGGCAAGTGGTGTAAGTAATTAGCGTAAAAATAATGTAAATGGTTGAAACATCCAACTTTTGCCACCCCAAGTGGTAACTAGTACAGATACAAGTTTGACAAAACCAGCTTAAACATTATGAGCTTTTATATAATATATATTTAATGTGATCCAGTTTAAAATCCAATTAAAAAGAACTTAACACAGTGGGAGTTGTTGTTGAAGGGGTACTTTAGCTCATCTAACAGGGCTGTGGGGCTGTCAGACACAAAAGTTGGGAACCACTGGCACGGATCACAATTTAGCACATTTCAATGTCACGTCCATATCCGTAATTGGCATTGCATCAAATATCCGTGTATCCTTAATACTTTGATCAGCTGTTGTATAACTATATGTCTCCAAAGGTTGTTTGTGTGAGTCATTTGAAGAGGCACTGTTGTCTGTTCTTGAGAATCTATCCTCACTCGTAATGTTTGTGCCTTTCTGTACCCTACTGTCTTCCCTCTGCGCCTGTATTTCACTCTATTTTTCACTTCATCTCCCTGCTTGTCACTGTCTGCGAGCCTTGCAAACACCCTCTCCCATACACACTGTTGTTTCTGTATATCTCTGTCTTCCTCCATCTCAAACTCTCTGTGGTATTCTCTCTATAGCTCCTGCCTTACGCACCCAGGAAAGCTGCATTTTGTCTTCAACGTCGTAGAGTTACCAGCATGCTCTGGGCGGCCTGCGGGGAGGCGAGGCTTGTGTACCGGTTGGCTGTTTGACCTCATCAATCCTGTCCTCCTTTTCCCAGGGAAGGATGAATCCTCCGGCAGGATGGCTCTGCCAAAGGTAATGAGTACACTGGAATATGGAGAGCTGAAACTAGATTGTGCAAATTTGTGAACTCTTGGATATATAAGCACTTATCAGCCAGGACCAGGAAATATATGAGCTGAGTTCAAGTGTTCAGGTGCTGTAATAGTTCCAACCCCAAACTCAAAGGCAATAAATACATGGTTAGGTTGAAATCTTGCTCCACTTTACTCTTCTTTGTCTTTGTTATGTTTCAATAAAAATGCCAGTAGAGCTGAGCTGCCTATTCCTCCTTCAAATATTACAGCTCAAGAGGTTCTTGAGTAAAATAGAAAACAAGTGTGAAGCAGAAGATCAGAAAATTCTACAGCATGTCCATGAAACTGCAGAATTCAAGGCATTGGGGATTCAACCTGTTTCCACTACAGGTTTTTAGGCTTCTCTGCAAACTTTATTTTTAATTTCTGGAAATTAAATGTGTGAGGAAAAAAAAGAACAAGCTTTGGGCCCGTTGTGTGGGCGGTTAATTAAAGAATTAATTTAAATTAAAGCAAGCAAATCCTCTCCACTGCAGACTCTGTGGATTCCTCATGAGTTTTCCTATTAGTATGTCTTCGAATATTAAGTAGATCAATTAATAGATTGGTAGTCCCACAGTGGCTTCTCAGCACTGTTGTAATTACTCTCATTATTTTAAATGCTTGCTAATGTCCTCTGACCCCAGATCCATGCGAGTTTGAGACCCAACTGCTCCTTCCGGCCTCCCTCTGACATGTCGGTGCCCTTTATAATGGTCGGTCCGGGCACAGGAGTTGCTCCCTTCATCGGCTTCCTCCAGCAAAGGTATGGCGGATTTGATAATCCATTAAAATATTATCTTGCACTATAATAAGTGACAATTTTATCAAGTAATAGGGACATGTTGTATTGAGATTCCCTGTCTCCTCAAGAGGAATCAAGTGCATGCAGGATGTTACAAGATATGCTGCTGAAACAGGTCAGCTAAATGTTCATGTCAAGCATCAGAAACACGCAGGTTATATGCTGATTTCTGGGCTGTGTGATGCGGATTGTTCCAGCGAAGATTCTTCACCCAGGAATGAATATTCACAATGTTCAAGTGATGTTAAGTGCACATCATCGGTGCATATTTTCCAGTAATCTGCAGAGACAATTAAATGAGACCCCTGCTCAAAGCCGATAAAAGTCGACGTCATGTACATCTCATCAGGCATAATAAATCTACCGCCTAGGGCTGTGATCACGTCAGGGATTATTTCAGATGCTTCACTCGTCTCGCCAGGAATAAATTAGGCCCTCTCTCCGACACGCAAGTTTATGGCTGAGGCCTGTAATGAAGAGCCAGGAGTCAAACCAGCACATGCATCGTTATTGATTTGAAAGTAAAAAGTCCAGTAGGTGGTGGCCACGTTTTTGGAGTTTATCAGTGCTCGTAATTGCCGAAGAGATATCGACTGTCAGCTGAGTACTTCTCTCCAGCTTCTTAAATCGTTGCTGTCCAAGTCCAAATTCTTGAGTGCTATCATTTGGAAGAAAACGTGACATTTAGTTTAATTTTCTGCGGTTCTGAATTGATGGCTATATCGAGATTGCAAAATGATGACCTGTCAGAAGGGTTTAATGTGACTGGAGATTCTCTATCCAGGCCGATGCCTGTGTGTTGAACCAGGCCCATAGCCTAACATGACTTGTTAGAAAGCAGAGTAAGCCTTTTGAGTCAGACTGACATGTCTAACTCTTGGGTGGCTTTGTATAAATGAGGTTGTGCCCTAGTCAACTCCAATTGTCTCTAAATCCCCCAGACGTCTGCTCTGCTGGGGCGGGTGGCGTCAGCGGGTTATTGCTCTGAGAGGTGACACAGCATCAGCTAAAGTGATAGCGGTGGTGGATTGTCTGTCTGTAGCACATTCAAGGGAATATGAGTGGTCGTCTGGGGTGAGAAGTGTTTGCGCCTTTGGGTTGCAGGAGACCCAAAGATAGCGCACGTCTTTCAGACTGACCTGGTTACACCACTCCTCTTCTTAATGATCAAGGTTGAGCCAGAGGGACGATAGTCCAGTTGAAGGCAGTGATATGAACACATCAGTCTTACTTTGATCCTGACAGCACTATCCAAATATTTCTCTCTCAAATCTAAGCTATCAAAATACACAGAAGTGTTTTATTAATGGTCTGTCCTTGCAGACCTGCTTGTCAGTACAAGCAAAACACTCAGTCCTTGATTGATTTTGGAAGGCTTTGTTTCATAATACAACAACTACAAACCATCATCAGATGCATCCTTGAGAGTTTTTTTTAAAAAATTTTAAATAAAAATTCCAAACTTTTTTTTTCCTTCAGTAGACTTTTCACCGTTAGAGCAGAAACTCATGTGAACCAATCTCTTCAACTCTCTCCTCAGTCTGTACTCCCTCTCTACGTCTCTTATCCCCTCCCCTGCCAGCTGGGTATTGTGCCGGAGGATTGTATAAACCTGTCATGGCGCGCGGCATTATACAGAATCTAACTTGAGATTCCAAACAAAGCCTCGGCGGCTGACACTGCACTCTGATAGGAGATAACAATCACCAGTTTGTCAACGGGACACCGTATCTGCCTCCAGGCCCAAGAATGGTCCTGTTAGCAACAAAACAACATGGGCATGAACACTTCGATCTTCCTACCTCTCCCCCCACTTCCACTCCCACTGTTAATCGATGGCTGTTTTCAAAAGTGCATTGTATGAGTTTGTTGCACTGGTAACAAGTGGAAGAAGAGTCTCTAAAGGTCAGAGGCCCACTTGGGGGTGCCAGACGATTTTAATAAGGCCCCCCAGTAGTGGGGTATTGATTGTTTGTGTGGCAGGATTGTGATTTCCAGTGTCTTTTTATCTAGCTGAGAGCAGTGACAGTTAAACAAATATTGTATTTTAACTGAATGGTTAGCCTTAATCTCCAAAACAGCTCTAACAAGCTTTTATTTTGGAAAAAATCTGTTTGCTCAGTTTCATATTTCGGCTTGCCAAAAGGCGTACTTGGCACGTTCAGTATGACAACCTTTATTAAAGTTTGTCTGAACAAATATTGAGCTTCCATTTATCAGTCTAACCAGACAGCTGATTACAATTAGGCTACAGCGTCTTGCTGCTGAGCGTTGTACTGTATTATGAAACAAATTCAGCACATTGGATGTATATCGGTCTAATTCTGCGATGTAATTTCAGTGATTAAGCCTCGAGCTGTTGTTGTTTTTTTTTTTTGTTTTTGTTGTATTTGTTAGCCTAAAAAGCCACTCAGCACGGCGCTGCAAAGGAAACGAATGAAGATATGAGATAATTGGGATGTTTACCAAGTCTTCACCTCGACTTTCCGTGCAGTTTCCCCCTCCTGCTGATCATTTGAATGGCGCTGAAAGGCAACCGCTTCTGATTTCGACCCCAAATGGAGTGCTCTGTAGATGCTGCCTCCCCCCTGGGATTGTATTGCAGGCTGTTATAGTGTGGGCATGTGATGTGATGTGATTTGTATTCAGAGAAAGGCGCCGGTGTGGTCTACTCAGAATGGAATCCAGGTTTTTCATATTGGTATTGATCCCTTTAGGGCAGGCGGCGAGAGGAGAGAGACGAGCCCACTAAAATGAATTTACTTGAGGCTGTTTGCAGATCAGAAGAATCTCGTCCAGGATGCTAATGGATGGGATCTGAGCGTTTGGATCAAGTCAGCCAGACAGCTCTGTTACTGGGCCACATTCAAAGACATAAAGTTCAAACAAACATCTTCGCTGTGGGATTTTATTAACTGGTCAACTTTTCATTTAATTAATGAGAGCGTTTTATTTTTCAGTATTCACATCAGACTTGCATTGATTTTTCACTTCGCCTCATTAGTGTATAGCTGCAAGTAATGATAGAATAATCAGTTTTTTTATTTTTAAATATAATATGTCACAACATGAGTCCAAAAATGTCCACCACATTTTTTTGGAGCCAAAAGTGACATCATCACATTGCTTGTTTTGTCCAAGAAATAATTTGGACGATATTCAATTTACAATGACGGAAAGGAACACAAAGAAAAAAGTGACATTTTATTAAACTCAAACCTTTGGAAGCAGATAAAAGAAATGTCCTACTCTGCATGCCCCTTGAAACTAGAATTTTAATTCTTATCAGCCATTAGAAACATTGAGTGAATCAGCCACAAGAGTTTTATTCAAATGAAGTCAAATTTGAGTTAAACTATTATTTATAAAAAGTTTCTCTTGCTACATTTCTTTTTTTTTTTAATCCCAAATGTGGTTTTTACTTCCATATTTGCTTGATAAACTTCACAGTTTCTTCCTCGTCAAAGCTGATTCCATCTGGTCCTACTTTTCATCATGCAGTTGGAGAAAATCTTGCTTACAAGAATTTGGATATCCATGCTAGTGAAAAAGCAGTCATTTTTGTTTATTGTTCCCACATGTATTGTTCCCCCATTCAGCCTTTAGTTTCACTCCACATCTTTGCTGAAGGGGGAACGTTTCTCTGTACAAGATGCACTGTATATATACAAGCGTACCTTTGAATATAAAACTTCCATAGATTCAAAATTCATATTAGAATTAAATGGATGACTGAGAACCTTCATCCACAAAATTTTAAGTCGCTCAAACAAATCAATTAATCAATTTACCATTTATGCACCATACTAGTCCATCTGCCATTTTGAATTCATGACTTCTGGAAAACACAAACCACAGTTTAGTCGGTAGGTGAAAATAAAAGGATTGGGTTTAGGGGAATCAGCACCTTATCCTCGGAGTGCAGCAGCGCAGCACAAAGGGCCTAGTCTCAATGCCTCACCATGGCATTCCTCAGCCCCTCGTCGTGGTTGGTCACTTCAACAACCCCTCTCTCTTCCCCCTCCCTCCAGACGGGGTAACCGATAATGCCCAGCTCTTTAGAGAGTCCACTGACTGATGGCATCATGAAAGGTTGAGGGTCAACTGTTGTTATCTGGGATAGAGCTGCCACCTTTGCAGCAGGTGTGCAGCACAGATACCACTATCCTCAGAGCCGCTTTGTGCCGCTGCGTTGCCATTGCCATTGCCTGCAAAGGATTCTGGGAGCTTTGCCAAACTCCTAAGCCACAAGAGGAATCACTTTTGCAGGAGCAGTATTTTTTTATTTTTTTGCACTCAAGCAGTTGGACACACACGAGAGTACGCAAAACACACACCCACACAGAAAGCACAAGCCCCAGTTTCATTTTCAGTAACTGTTTATAGTAATGGGATCTATCCGTCTGTTTGGGTGAAATTTAATAATACATATAATGCCCTCGCTGCAGCACGCACAGTCGTTTCCGTGCATTAGGCAATTGTGGCACTCAGTGTTCTGTCATTGCAGACAGTGCTTAATGGTGTCACTACTCTTCTTTAACCTCTGCTGCGAGGAAGGACTCCCTCTCCTCCATCTGGTCTGGTCGTCTGTTAGTATTGATTGACCGCTAACATCCGCTGTTTGACTTTCAGAGAGAAGGAGAGGCTGGAGAACCCCGAGGCCACATTTGGCGAGACCTGGCTGTTCTTTGGTTGTCGCCACAGAGACCGTGACTACCTGTTCAGGTAAGCTGGGTTTCTGTTTCTCAGTTCAGGGCCCTACACTGACATATTCACATATTCTTTACATACTTTTCTTAACCTTTTGTTAGTAAGATATCTGTTTTCCATACCCACCTCCTTCTTCACCTTGCTGCTACATATCATGTATTGAAATCTGTGGCCTGCATAATGAGCGCTTCTCTGTCTGCATACATGATGTGGGTATTCATTCTGCAATTACAATGAGCATGAGCATCATGGCCAGTCTATTAAGCAATCACCAACAGGATGTATTGCAAGATGTTTGTAAAGATAGGTTATACAAAGTTATATAACTCAAGGCAAAAGCTTGTTGTTATTGTGATTCAAGGCAAGAAGTTGCATAAAGGTTCATTTAATGAATCAATTTCCAAGTTGATGAAATATCCAGATATCTCTCAAGAAATGTTCTTCCTCTTTTTTCATTTATTAGCAAAGAGTAATGTTGAAAACATTTTAGGGAACTATTAAGCTAACAAGCAAGTATCTAACAGAATATTAAAGATGTAAAATCCCCACTGGGTAACTGACCAAAGTTTCTTCTTTCAAGTTTATAAAAAACCCATACTGTAAATATTCCTCTTTCTCTGACTCATCTGAAACTCAATTCTGAGCCCGTTCTTTAGTTTTCAGTTTTCTATCAAATAATACATTCAGCAACCTCTGATCAACCCATATCGATTTCAGGCTTAAATAAACACTTCTTTTAACTAGACTATGACAGTTAAAGGTATATTCATCCTTTTACCCTTAAATTAATACAAGGAGAGAAAAAATGCCCACCATTGACTGAGTGATCTGAGACAAGTAAAATTAAACATTGATTAAAGAAATTACTGCAATGAATCATGAGATCAAATCATGGTTGAAATTTAATTTATTCGTCATCTGTTAATTCAATTCTCGAGGACTACATTAATCAAACTATATTGTATGCAGAGCTGAAATACTATACTGTACGGTTGTCAGCTGAAATGAAAATAAAAATAACATAAACAGAGGCTGTCTCGTCTCTCCCTCAGTGGACCTGCGCCGCACAGGGATACTTGTCTCTCGCTCAATTTCTGAGATGATAAGAACAGTCTGATTGTTTTCTTGTGGACTTTAGGAACAATATGCTAGTTGCAAGCATTGTAAGCAGGCTGCATATAACCTTATACAGGCAGTGTGGCACTATTTTTTAATCTACATTTTCACTCTTTTAAGGAATGCCCTCATCACACTCAGAGTTAAACACATTCACACCTGCTCCACTGGAGTGGTTAGGGTTAAGTGCCTTGCTTAAGGCAGCTCAGTGGTGGTAATGAGGGAGCGGCACTTTCCCCACTCATATTTATCCTGCCGGTCCTGGTTTTTGGTGAGGCATTTTGACTTTGCCTGTCAGTTCACTCTACATTAGCAGCACATCTGTGTTCTGCACAGCTGACTGACCAATCCTTTCCTGGGCCTTGGGCTTGGGTCGTCCATACACTTTGACCTCCCCTGATGATGGGCCTGAAGGGGAGCAGGGTTGTCATTCTGCGAAACAAACTGAATCAAACTGAACTGTACGAATATTACACTAACTTTTTTGGATTGACCTCTTGTGTCGTCAAAGCTTTGCAAACTGACGCCGGCCTGTGAGTAGATCAGTGCTCTGATCAGTTTGTTTTGGCTTTCCTTTGTCCCGACTGCACACTAATTGATCGGCTCTCCCTGATATAAGCAGCATGCGTATACTCAATGCTGGTGCACTGATCGAGTTCTTTGGCAGGATTAAATAGTGTGAATGGATTAGCATCCTTAATCACACTAGAAAAGATCACAGAGGATGCTGTTTGTTCCCCCTTTGTTTCCTCTATCCCTTAGTTAAATACCAACTCACAGCCAGGTAGTAGGTTGGTGTTTGTTCACAGTGTGGGCTTCTCTGATGAACACCCCCACAGTGTTGACCAAAGCGATTAGTCCGTGTTTTATGAGCCACCCGTGAAGAGTTGTCCTCGATTTAAATAGGTTAGCAGAATGAACAACAGAGAGAGCAACATACCTACAGCTGAATGGCCTGCCTGCATTCATCTCTGCTGGATTTCTCTAAAAGTAAACGCAATTTGATGTCTGGCAATGGAAATGAAGCCTGCTTTGCATAGTTTGTAGTATTTTTCAGTGTCCCAGATTTTCAAAAGATTTTTAAAAGTTCATCTGAAGTCGTTGTAAGTAGGGGGGAGGAATTCGACCTTGTATAAATGCAACATAAGCTCCTTTTTAATGCGTATAAATATTAGAAAATGTCGAGACAGGATGTGACCAACTCTCTGATGGCGTTCCAAATTTCCTACCAGCGAAAAAACAAAACGAAGCGATGCGCCTCAATCAGCCGCAGCACTTAACATCCCTGTGAGAGGTTGATGCCAATCTGTCTGCATGTCACATCAAGCTCGTCCTCCCCTCTCCTCTCTGCTGCACTTATCCTTCCCCCCTCCATCCTTCCGATTTTCTCAGCCTCTTCATGGCAAGTGATTTCATGCTGTAGGGGAAACACAACTGGGAGGCCTGCTGGGTTCACGTTAGGGACTGGGATATTGCCACGGGCTGTTGGTATACAAACACACCGAGGAGTGTGGCAGGTTTTGGCTCTCAGAAACCTCCTCGACTGTCGTGCCTTTCTAGAAAATCAGCCGTCTTTTTCGTCAGTTTCGGCGTGCACGGCTATCACTCTATGATGATTCATATTCAGACATCAAACAAACAAGACTGCGCCGTCCTCTTCCTTGTTATGCAGGTTGTTGTTTTCATGTTCAAACAGGCTTTGTAATCACAAGTCTTGGTCACAGGAATGCAATTTCAATGACTAAATGATTAAAGAATGAGATTTTAATGACTAAAAGGTTAGGTGGTAAACATTGCAGGAGAAGCAACAATTCTGGATGTTTCCTATAAAACAAAGACAACAACACTCATCTTTTCCTTTAGTTTTCACACCGCAGTACCTGTGTGTTCGTGAAAAATGCCTTATTATAGTCTAGGGGTCACTGCAAAACACAGCTCCCGGAGGCGAAGACCTTCACCCATGATCTCGTAGCCCCAGCTTGTTATGAGTGTGTGCGATTGTCTCTGTGTGTGTGTGTGTTCCCGCTCATTCCGACTCCTTAACTTTAAACAAGATGCTCTGAGCCACAGTAAACCCTTTACTCCCTCAGCACCTTCCTCTCTTCCTTCCCTTCCAATAGCACCCCAGGCACTGTAAAAACACTGAGGCAGAAGAAGGAGTTAGTTGGCAAGCGAACCACAGATGGGGGAGCAAGGTTACACCCAGCTGCAAGGCTGGGAGGATTGATTGTAAAAAAGATGCTTATAACGGTGACTCAACCTTGCTTATGAAATCCATATTTTTTTTTGCACTTCCCTTGTTAAACAAGATAAATTGGTTGTCTGGCACAGTTTTTGCGTAGACCTTTTGCCCATCAGTGTTCTGTTTTATCGAGCTTGACAGGTTTTTTTGTGTTCTTAGGAAATGTTCTGGGGGTCATATGTCTTGTTAAAGCTATTGCTAAATATCTTAAGGGAGTGTTGGCAGTGAGAGGATAAATAGTCAGAAGGAAAACTGTGTTGAATACTTGGCCTTACACTTATGATAAAATATGTATGTTTTCCCAAGAAACCTTGGACAGGTGCTATGCTACAAACTTGGTCTGCCATTCATGGTAACATCTTTTTTCTTCGTTGTGGCTCTCCTGAACAACCTGTCCGAGATTACAGGAGTAACCTTGTAGGAAATTGTATTTATAATGATCTGAAATGTTTGAATGTGTCTTCTGCAATCCTTCACCTTTGCCCAGAGAGGAGCTGGAAGGCTTTGTGTCCAGCGGTACTCTGAGCCACCTCAAGGTGTGTTTCTCCAGAGATGACCAGATGGAGGAGGAGGACAACAACTCTGCAGCACGATGCAGATACGTCCAACACAACCTGCGACTCAGCAGCCAACACGTCACTGACATCCTGCTCAAACAGAACGGTTGCCTCTATGTCTGCGGGTAAGACTGACTAATTATAACAAGTCAGATGCAGATTTAAACAGCTATATTTGCTTTTTTCTCAGTCTGCTTTACATTTATCCCAGGGTCCACCTGGCACGGTTATGTCATGTTCTGGCACTCAGCTGTGAAAGGACTGCAGAGCAACTCACTCGCAGCTCTTTTCTCTACTCTCTCTATCTTTGCATGCCTGGTCTATTTTTGTAACATCCCTGTCGTGTCTCTGAAGCCTTGAATTTACTTGTAAATCTGTATAGATTACTTTTTTTGTTCACAATTGAATTGCTTTTTTTTTTTTTTACCAGGGGCGCTATTGAAATACATTTTCTCTTTTACTAGAGAGACCTGGCCAAAATGGCTGTGTAGAGTAGTGAAAATGTAATACAAAAATGCAATTTGCTCAGAATAGAATCTGGAAATACTGATCAGAGAGAGCATTTTACAAAAATAGACAGGAAGTTTTATATGATTATGTTATGTAGTTAAAACTTTTTCATAACCCGATTAAAGTAAAACCGTCCCATGTAAACAATATAACCTGATTATTTTACAGCTGCGTTCTCCTTCCGCCTTGACGTAAATGCATAGTGACGTTCTTTTCTCAACTTGCTAAAGAT
Source organism: Pagrus major (assembly GCF_040436345.1). Lineage (NCBI taxonomy): Eukaryota > Metazoa > Chordata > Actinopteri > Spariformes > Sparidae > Pagrus > Pagrus major. The sequence goes on from NC_133233.1 coordinate 14,943,180, forward strand.
GGCGGCTTCTGCGTAAAATACTGTGCTGTATAGATGATTGATATCAATCTTCAGGACAGGGAGCTGATCAAACATGTGCTGATAAAATATCCGACGAGGAAGAGGAATGCATGTCACATAGCTGTTCTGATTAAATTTGTTGTTGCATGTAAACAAAAGATCCTATTAATCCCATCCCATGTTAACAGTTGACCCAATCTCTTCAGTCAGAATTATTTTTAATCAGAATGAAGAACTATTGTTCATGCAAGCATAGCTAGTGATGCAACATCTAATACAGTTTTGAGCATTTATGCTGTATATATATACCCCTCTTTGTGTATCACAACACATTGTGACAACAAGACAAAGCCAAGCACACATCGGTTTATAACAAGTCAAGTCGTGTCATCATTGGTAAAGCTCAATATCACATTTTATGTTTTTCTCCTCTCTCATCACTGCCAGGCTGCCGCATACACCTTTGAGTAAATGAACTTTGAATCGTCAGAACTGTGTGGATTCCTCCTAGTCAAAAAATGTCACTTCAGGTCCACAGGATGATGAATCTACCTCAATATGCTGCAACAGCAAGATAAAGATTTCTGCAATTTCCTTCCAGGATGCACTCCTGGGCTGGCAGCACTTGCTGGTTTTCCAAAATAAGGGCCACTGCCACTGTGCTGTGCAAAAACATGCCTATTGATTGTGTTGTATGTTTCCTTTCTACAGAGACGCTAAGAACATGGCAAAAGATGTGAACGAGACCTTGATAGAGATGATCAGAACAGAGCTTCAGGTGGACCAGCTGGAGGCCATGAAGAGACTGGCGGGGCTGAGAGAAGAGAAGCGCTACTTACAGGACATCTGGGGCTGACAGCGGACTGACGAGATAAGGGCATTTTGCAGCATCCACTGGGCTTTTTTTACACCTGAAGGAAAGAAAAAAAAAATCAGCATGCTCAGCTGTAACCTCTAGAACCATAAAATTGTGGATGCTGAATCCCAGACTTAGTTTACACCACCCAATGCTACCAAGATGGAATGTACCATGCTGACCTGGGGATATCGGTTCACTACATCATCTTGGGCTTTGCTGTTTGAACAGAAATGACCTTGGTCGGGGCAATAGTGCCGGAGATTGGTCCTGCAGTGTGAAAATGCTTTTAGTGTAGACAAGCCTCCTTCCTTCGTCCTGTCTGGGGAAAAGGCATTTACTTCCTTCGGCTGTGATGGAGTGATTTTGATGAGACTGAGAGTGGGGTATCACTCCAACCTAGATGGAAACAACACAGCAGTCTGTAGTTCTTTAACAATACACTGACGGTAAATTGTTTTTTGTCATTCAGGATGGCACAAGTAATTTTTTAATGAGTTATTTTGGGTTTTGGAACATGCCCAACCAGCTCTAAATGCAAACTAAATGCACCATGATATACCTCTGTAGTCAAAGGCAGTAGAATGTCTTGAAAGGTCCCATATTATGCTCATTTCCAGGTTTATATTTTGATTTTGAATGTCTTTTGAATGTCTGTTAGAAAATATTTACATGCTTTTACAGTGTTACATGTTCAAAAATCACATTATTCTTCTCATACTGTACATTTCTGCAGCACCTTTATTCACCTTCTATCTGAACGCTCTGTTTTAGTGCCTGTTTCTTTAAGCCCCCCTTCAGAAAGCCAAGTCTGCTCTGATTGGGCAGCTCTCACAGGCCTGAGCAGACGCCGTCAACCACGTTTCCACATCATCTCAGCCAGTGTTTTTGCAATCAAAGCCGTCGCCGGAAGCAGTGCTGAGGGCGGTGACTGTATAGTTGTGACATCACAACCTTACAGAAGTTGTAACGGCTCGTTTGAAGGCACAGTTTCTGAAAACGGACTGTGTGCATTTCTCCGTTAATTAAGCGTTTTGATACTTTCACACTATTTATATTCAACCTAGACCTGCTTTATAATTAAAAAAAAGTCAGGATATCAAACTTACCACAATATGAGTCCTGTAAATTATTTAAATATTAAATAACTTAAAGGGGTACTATGTAGTTTTGGAGAAGAGATTCATAGTCAGAATTTTGATATTTACCATATTAATGAGGTAATGATACAAAGGTAGGATCCGCCACATATATATACAAAGTAAAACAGTATGAAACTGTGTTGTCCTTTAAGGTCAGTTTGTTTATTCAGTCATGAAAACAAAGAGTTTGTTTATTTAGTTTGTTTAGGCATTAAAAAAATCAGTAATCGAAGATCTTTTTTTCTGATTAGAATTTCTTCCCCCAAACTACACCTTTGTGCACCTTTGAAAATGTATTTTAATTTTTTGGAGACGGGTTTTTCATGTTTGTAAAAAGTGTCATTTTTCTCAACTCAGTCCTTCGAGATGATAACACTTTCATGTATCATTATACTGTGTTAAAATAGTACAGAGGGCGTGAATCTCAATGATAATGCGCAGCTCTAAATTGATCTCACTGCCTTTGTTTGTGTGTGTCTGCCCCAGCACACTGCCAGTTTGGAGACGGTGAACTCCAACTTTTGTAAGTCCTGCAAACCTTACTGAAATCTCCCAAACTGTGGTTAAAGCAAACACAACTGTGCCTTGTATGATCAGGAATTAAACACATTTCAGTGTAAACTATTGTTTTCTATTGGTTTTCTTCTACTGTACACACAGGTGTGTTTCTAGATGACCTTACACACTTGAATTTGAGGTGCGTGCGTGGGTTTCTTATCATGTTATGGGGCAATGTAAATCATTTGGGAGCTAATGAACTCTGATTGATTGGGAGTGATTGTTTTATTCAAATTTAGAGATAATTTGATTGTTCAAGGTGACTTTGGTCAGAAGATGAAGGCGTACTCTGCTAATTGAAGGCTTTTTGCAATGGGCTTCTTAGCGCGGCGCGGAGCCCTGGAGAGAGGCTTCTCAGAATTAAATCTTCTAACAGCAGTCTTTTTTATTTATCCTCTTGTAGGGAGGGGAGAGAAAAACATGTTTACAATCTCTGCCGCCTGCGCCGTAGATGACACCCCATTCGCTACATTTTTGAGCCGAGTAAACAAAACATTTACTGTTGCAGAAAACAATCCCTGATGGTGAATAATTGGTTTAATACAGAGGAGTCGTAGGTAGAGCTGTCCTTGTGGTAGAGCTGGGTGCTCCTCCTCGCCCTCATCCCTCTGTGTCCTGCTGCTCCGCCAAGTCACAGGAGCAGAGGAGGACAAAATCAAAATAATGATGCTGTGTGCGCCTAACAGCACCACCAATCTCATCTCACACGCACATGCACACACATAATGATACACAGCCTCCATTAAGTGCCAGACGGCAATTTGGTGTTGGAGAAATGACAACAACTTGCATGTGTGTTGTAACAAGAGACAAAGTTTCATCAAAGTGACATGAGTGTGATCATCATTAGTGAATAATTTTAAAACCATGAAGTACACTTTGAGCTGCGCTGCCCTTATTTACCTACATGCCCTCATCTCCATTTAAAAAAATGACCCCAGCCATAAGACGGAGAGCCTGCTGGCTGCTTATGTCACCCTGTCCAGCAGCCCACTGAGGACTGATGAAGTTTAAATTATGTCTTCATAATTAAAAAGGTTCACTGTGGCGGTTTTTGTCCCGCAGCGAAGGCGAAAGACCGAGCTGAGGAGATGGTCAGGAATAAATCAGAGCGCTGGAGGTCAGCGCGACCGCAGAATTGTCGCACCTCCATGATAGATACTCCTTGTTAAGAATAGCTTAAATGAAGCAGAAAGATGTGTGCTGAAGATAATGACTGTTATTATGGAAGTGTTGAGCGAGCCAAGTGGGGAGATGCACTTTGTGTCAATGAGCTGAGAGATTTTTAAAAAGACCCGTTTAACATTCGGCTTCTTGGTGCAGAAAGTACAAGTAGTGATGATGAGGAGAATAACTGGAACCTCCAACACGCTCCCTCCCTCGGCTCTGCGAGGACTGCGCCCTAATTAGGCGAGTGGCAATATGTCCAATTCATTTGGCTCAGGACTGTGGATATGACTGCAGTTCAAAACATCGTACTGGTAGTTTTAGGACTCAACAGCAAGAAGAAACACACTTATAAAAAAAACTTGGGGGAAATTCAACTTTGCAAACATGTATATAATTGTGTGTGTGCATGTTGCAGAGGCAGGGAAGGCAGCCTGTCTGATATATTGTTGTTCCTGAAACATCATTATTACTGCTGCTCCAGGAACATCATTTCTAATTACGAGAAAGTGACTAAGTTTGCATTTTGAGCAAACCGTTGAGGCCTCATGGGATGTGTACAGAGTTCTCATCCAGAAGACACATTGTTAGACTGGTAAACTTAGTTCAGTTATTACTTTAAGTTTCTTTTCAGTTTCCTGTCGCTGTTTGGTTTAGGCAACAGAAATACTATCTCAGGCTTGGGAAAACATGGTTTGTTTTCATAATATGCTAATTTTCAGGTTCATACTTTTATTTGGGGCTCCTAGTAGAAAAAGGTTTACATACTTTAATTTTAAAAAAACTGATTGGTTTCAATGATGATCCTGGAGCGACACCAACATGACTACAAAAAGTATGTAGTTTTCTTTCCCTGATATTTGACAAACTTAACTAGATTTAGATGAAAGATGACAACATCATTTACCCATCTTTTGCACAGTCTCTGTTGTGGATGGCAGTGTCTGTGAAAAAAGATGAGGTTTTCATTCAGTTTGAAAGCTGTCCTGTTGTGGAGAAGTCCTCCAGTCTTCTGGCATTAGCGCCGTCAGCATACAGCTTCATCTTCTCAGAGTTCTTCCGGCGTCGCCTTCACCCGTGTTTTATCATTAAAAAGGACACCTCCACTCTGTCTCTGCTGTTCTCAGTCTGCAGTCAATGACCCAGCAATGTCAACTCAGCTCTTTGATGTGGCATTGATGACGGACCTGCTTGCACAAACACACATAGACAGATACACACTGCAAGCCACAGTAAGTCTGCTCTCTGGAGTCCCAGCTGTGCACAAACACTTTAACTTCAGCGTCTGTCAGAAGCACTGGAAGAAAATCTATGTTTTTCTAAAAAGACTGCCGCTCTTCTATTGAGTTTCCTGTTTTCACTGTGAGATATCTGTGTTGTTCTGGTCTCTGTTTATTGATGGAGCAGGGGAGATACTCCTGTTTCCGATTCAGCAGAACAAACATTTGCTGTAATTGATGCTGGCAGGAGGAGAAAGTATTCAATAAGAAAGTATTGCTCTCCCCGAGGGTTTAGAGAAATATTTGTTGGATTCAACCGGCCAAGAAAGGAAAGAATACTGTACAAAATATCAAAGGAACTTTTAAAAATATAATTACAGAGTCAGTTAAAGTCACGCAGTGTATGTTCATATGAATTAAATAAAAAACTGCTTGGCTCATCAAGCGTGTGAATGATGTCTCGGAGATGGATGCTCTTTCTGTCTCCATTAGTCAAAAGAAATGTAAAAATTGGTTGGGCATTTTTAAACTCACAGCGATGGATGAACACTTAGCAGAATTTATAGCCTCCTCAGTCCTCACAGGCATAATGACTTATGCAAATTGGAGGTTAAGTGCAGAGATGAGACTGTTCAGCAAAATAAAAAAGAAAGAGGGGATGCATGTACAAGCAAGATGGAAGGCGGAAGAAAAGAATGATGGGAGGATAAACCGTGCTCTCTTGACATTTGTTTCTATTTGTTGTGTGGGATATGCTGAACACGTGTTACCATGGCGCTCAATCAATAGTTCCCACTCCGGAGATATCTAAAAATTCGCATTGGCGAGGTTATTTGAAAAAAATCAAACAGAATCTCCACATGCTTTCCCTGTCGTAACGCATCTGTACAATAACTGCACCGCTAAATATAAAAAGGATGTGGGTGTCAACTGTCATTTTATATTTACTTTGATCTCATAGTGATATGTTTGCACAGAGAGGCAATAAAATGACACAGAAGATCAAAATAAAGTTGAGAAAAGAGGAAAGGCAGAGGACTTAAAGGGGCGCCTTAGTGATGCTACATTTTTAAAGGGTTACTTCACCAATTTTACACATTAAAGCATGTGGGGAAAAAAGGAGTATAAAGCCTTTTGTGGCTCCAGAGGAAGCTCCATGTAATCTGATAAATCGTCTCCAGTGAGTCACTCAGTGGCGAAGTTGCATTGTGGGTGATGTGGGCACCAGGTTTTGAGAAGCAGTCCACTGCTCTGTTTTACACTCCTGTAACAATGTTGGACTCATTATGGACAGTTTAAAAACAAATGATCAAATTTGATACCAGAGATATTTTATTTCACGCATTCTTCTTCCTTTTCTAAAGTCGATGCCTAGATTACCCACAATGCAATTTAGCAACTGAGTGATATTACTAGAGGTAATTTATCAGGTTCCTCTGGAGCCACAAAAGACTTGGAAGTGCAATGTGTAAGAATTGGCCACATGTCAAATCCATATGCAAAACAAATCAACAGAGTAGCTGCTAACTGCTGCTAACTGTCGCTGCCCTTAGCTAGTTAGCTCAGTTAGCCATGCAACTAGTATTTATAGTGCCACTGGCACAGGAGCTTTGGACTAGGACAGGATGGGGCTATTTGATTTGCATGCTAACCTCAGTAGATATCTCTGCAACACAAGACAGAGACATCATAATGTCAAAACTTTAATACTACTTTTTCCGCATATGCAGCAGTCCTCCCCAAGACCCGTAGACACACTCTAATGCTTAAAATTGGTGGAGTTACCCTTTAAGGAACACAGGTATCATTGCACTATAAGCACAATAAATTGCCAGCTTAGTCACTGCTGCAAAGTGAATGGTTTTCTAGTCTTTCTATCTGAAAGGTAATGCCAAAGTCTTTTCATCGTCTTCTAGCTCAGACTCCACCGTGGCACCAGTGACTGTCCTAATCTTACCCACTGCCTGATAAGCAGCCATGAGCCGTCTGGTGAGTGGGGCTCATCAGCGGCAGATTAATGTCCAGCTGTACTCCCCTGCACCACGCTGTGAACGGGATGAACAAAGGGAGGCGGAAAGTAGAATGACATTGTAAAGAGGGAAAGATTAACTGTTAGGACGTGGAAATTGGGCAAAGTATAGAGAAAGGAGTGGAGACTGAGAGAGGCATATGAAAACAATTTTCCTCTGAGGAGAGCGGGATGAGCAGATAATAGTGGTGAGGATAAAATGGTGGATGACAACAGGTAGTGGTAGGAGTGCAGCGGTAAAATGTAAGAGGTCCCTGACTCTGAATTTATTACCGTGCTTTCTGTGCAGTGGGAGGTGAACCAGGGTGAGTTACAACATCACCTGACCCCTTTTTCAGACATGACTCCTGCAGAGATGGCCTCAGACACACACACACACACACACACACACACACTTTTGGACATTAATAAAAAGTAACAAGGGTCCAAGAGGATTGTAAAAAGTTTATACCTTCATCAAACACAGAACGTGGAAAACAGGTGATATATAGCCCCTGAGGCACAGGAACGCATTAAGGATGTATTTAAAAACGAGCAACTGTTTGTGTGATTAATCATTTTCCTGTAACGTGACAACCCATGTGCACGTAATGGGACGGCTGGGACTTCGCTCCGTAATTGCTGTTTTATTGAAAAATCTATATGTACAAAGAGCAATTACACAGGTTACAGCATAAACGCTTAGTATTGCAGTATGTCAGTGTTCAAGGCAAATCATGCATCAACACATGAATTATGTTTTCTGTTCATTTGAGAGATTGAGCATTAAATGAATACGATATGCAAAGCTATAGCTACACATGTATTCGAAATGGAGATTAAAAACCGCATAGCGCCACAGGGGAAAAACAAACTAATACAAACAAATTCAAAACAGACTTTCAGCACAGCTGAATTATAAAGTTTGAAACTAGTTTGATGCAGCTGGTTAATTTCTGAGTCCAGCTAAGTGCAGAAGTCTGCTGAAGTCTCTGCAGGTCGCCTGTTCACCTCAGTGAAAACAAAATATTCCCAGCCAGCAATTAAATCATAAAGAAATAAATAAATGTAATGTGTTAATTAGTGAGCTTTGGCAGTGTTGGTAGGCAGATTTAGCTAACTGCTTCCCCCTGCTTTCAGTGTTTATGCTAAGCTAACGTCTCCTGGCTCCAGCTTTAGGCCTATTTAACAAACAAATATGAGAAATAAAACAAGTGTTTTTTATGCTAAATTATTTCAAGAAGTAATAATTAGGCTACAGTTTATGAAGGCTTGAACACAGCATTGACATGTTTCACTACACTTTATACTTATTGTGGCTAAACAGTTAGCAAACAGTAGGATTTGTCGATGATTCAACATTAGCCTTCATTTGTAGTCATGTTTGTAGCCACCTTACACATTTAAGTAAAATATGCACACTCTTTTTGTGTGTTTTGGCTGCTAAGTACTCCGCTGTGTTCACCAGCTAGCTAACGAACTAGTTGTTAACTTTGTCTGCCGTCGTGTGCTGGGCATAAACCATACATACCATACATTTTTGCCGAAAACAGCAGCCCTCCATGACTAGAAGCAAGATTGAACACTAAAGTTGTGCCATAAAACCCAACGGGTGAGCTGTAAGATGCTAACACGCTCCGTCGAGCTAAGGGGAAGAGGGGTAGAGTCTGGTGACGATCCTCTGTGGCTCATCACTATACAAGTTACTCCTCTCACATTATACAGTTAGTTGATTCCTTCCTTCCTCGATACAAAAAACTTTTAATGAATCCATAATCTAAACCCAACACCACAGAAAATGACCACGTGTGCAACTTCTCTCTGAGAGAGACACTATGAGAAAATCATGTTTGAGTATCATATTAGTCCTACATCAAAGGACCAAACAATGGCACACCCACACACTCGGTTAAGAAATCTCATTTTTTCCAGAGAGGCATTGTACTGGAGTTTGATCCACAGCCAGTGATTAAAAAGAGCTTAAACATGGCAGTTTTCTTCTGGAGCCACAATGGTGCTGAAATACACTACCACGGCTGTTGCTTAGTAACTGATACGGCACCTGATCTTTCCATCATTGCACTAATATTAGAGAGAACTTTGTTATTTGCAGTCAACAGCAGTTTTAAAGTCATGGCAACAACACAGCTCGCAAGTATGATGTCATTTTGACGAGAGCGATGTTGGATAGCAGGTCCCGCTGCAGGAGCACTTCACTGGAGAGTGACAGTCAACAGTAAGCTGCACTTGTAGCTCTAGAGGATGTTTCTAACAAGGGGCATAAATACACAAAATAAATGGTGCATGAAAATATTTGTGAATTAAATTGACAGAATACTTCTCATTTTAGTTTTAATTGCGTCTCACATCGCACAAGTATGTCATATTTATTGTCTAAAAGTGTATGTGCATGGGCAAAAACACAGATCAACAAAGAAGCACGATGAAACATGCAGCTGAAGTCCTAATTAATTAATTAATTAATTAATTCCCTGCTCTCTAACGGCTCATCGTTCATGCTCTTCAGACTTCTGCATCAAAGATTAAACCACTGCTCATCAAAAATAAATAGTAACAGAAGTAAAAATTGAAAAGTAGTTGCTCATTTAACAACGGATGTTTTTGATGCTTAAATACTTTGCCTTGCCCCAAACCATCAGGCGGCAGCATACACCAGAGTGACCGCTACCTGCTGCTAACTGTAGCAGAAGATAGCTAGTTAGCTCAGTCGGCTGTGCAGCTAGCAGCCGGGACTGGGAGCTCTCAGCAGACTACAGTGAAAATGGCACACAGACGGATACATTCTTCATTCAAATATGCTGTCTTTATCCAGCATGCCCTTCGAGGTTACACTCCTTTTAACGGCAAACATTTTGACTAGTCAAAGAAAAAAGCACAGGTGTTCCTCAAAACATTAACCATGGCTCTTTCTTATTCAAGTGTTCCGGTAAGTCATGAGAGTAACATTGAACCAGTGTGCACAGTATAAAGACCCTGAAACTGTTGCAGCTAAATGGATCTCTGCAACTATTGTTTTTATTATTTAGGTCTGTGCTTTCCCTACTCTGAGATGTCAAAAGGTCCTCTGAGTGAGAGGGGCCTCTGAAGTAAAAGAAAAGGGAAAATAATCACGGCAGCGCTTTGACAGCGGCCCACTTTTAATCCATTTGCAGCCAAAGCGCCATTCAGAATGAACAAGAGAGCTTCTATTAACAGTGTATTCGTGACTAGCAGACAATCATGTCTCCTTCGCCTAATTTAGACTCATGACAGTGTATTAAAGGTCCATTGTGTCGTATTAAGAGGATCCATTGGCGGATATATAATTGAATGAATATTATAATAATTATCCTGTCATGAGTGTATAATTACCTGAAAATAAGAATTGTTAACCTTAACTCTTTACACACCGGAGACGTGACGAGTATACGACGCAAAATACTCCTTCGCGTCAAAACCACTCACACCGGCAGCAACGCAAATTTGCGATAGTATGCTCCAATATATGACTTTGCGACCCAGGTATATGATACTTATATATATATGGATTTTAGGAGAGCACGGGTGGTTAAAACAGCTTCAGTTCCCCCGTTGTTCCATGTTCTTCATCCCAAGGCACCTTTGTCATACTGTCTTTATAATTTTGTGTCCTTTGTCACATAATACAGGGCGATGAGCAACATACACAATCAACAGGGACGCCATCGCCACGAGTTGTGACGTGATGTCCATCAGCAGAACAGATGAACAGAAAAGTTGCTGTATAATATTCCCTTTCTGTGTGAAAATACAGCTAAATAAAAAAAAAAAAAAGCAAATTAATTGCACGAGGAAGAAAAAACAGCCCTAGTGTGTAACGTCCTTTAGAATGAGCCCTTTATCTCTACAGAGGAAGTGCGTCCTCTTCCGCAGAGTGTATCTACAGTAGCCCAGAATGGAAAAAACCAAACATCATACACTTGGAAGGGGAGGGTGAAGCGAGGGGTGTTCTGTTGATTGCGATCTACGACCTCTCCACTAGATGCCACTTAATCCGACACACTCCTCCTCTAAGTTTTTATTTTCACGTGGAAGAATGAAGTTATCAAAGCCTAGGATGAAAGTCGCTGACCTGCAGCGGCGTGTAATTACTCTCATTTGTTCGCACTAAAATTGGTCTGAATTATGACCAGCTGAGTTATTAAAAGCTGTGCACAATCACACAGGTGATTTCAATTATTCTGTCTAATTGGCTAATCAGGTGGATTGCGGGGAATGGGCCTTCTTTTCTTTCACAGCAGACATTTTGACGTGGCGGGAAAACACGGGTGTAGCTAATAACAATAATTGGCTCCTTCCATTTAGGTGCGGAGTGGCTCACTGTCGTGGCGTACTGGGACAAATCAATAGGACGGAGCTTTTATTAATGTCATTAGTTACACCTGAGCTTTGCCTGCTATGCAAGTCAAAGATATTTGAGTGTTAATCAGAATAATGGAAGTGTAAAAGTGCAACCACAGCAGCTGCGGTGGAACTAACACAATACTTTTATTCCCAGTGTAGTGCGTGATGATATATTTGGGTCATACTTGAATGCAACGACATGCAAGCTGCAATATCCAGCCCATCAGGGTGATTGATTTCTCCAGTCAACACTGATTCCTCCAGTCAACATGCCCAGAAGCGACCAATTTTAAGAAGCAGCCATGACTCCACGCAAATATATCACTTCTGCTGTGGCATTACTCTCAGTCCACTTGCTCATGTCGGGCTCCTGTACTGTATTTTAACTTCAGCAATATACTTTCATGACACCTTATTACATTTCTGATGTTGTCTGTCCAGTGCAGTGCTTTTAAATCCACTTCTACTACGCAGCACTGCTGATTTTCTCCCCCACCAGCTAGTTAATTGCAGTTAAATGTGATCACCTGTGTCTCAAGATGCAAATCAGTCCCTGACTGGATAAAAACCAGCAGGCTCTGGGCCTGCAAGAGCCAGGATCCGAGGTTATTGCTCCAGTCATGCTCCTGTTTCTCTTCATTATACAGAATATCATCAAAACTAATAAATTGAGGGGGCCGGTCTTCCTACCATCCTTTAAGTAATCTCAATAATGTAAATTGGACGTATGAGTCTGCACTACATTTCCCCCGAGAGCTGAAGTACATGCTTATGTATGCATGTTTCCTACCACGCGCCCACACACAGCAAGACAACTGCTGAAGCCTAAATTTTGTCGTTTATCTGCAGAGTGGCAGCGGTTCTGCGATAAATCACCGCCTCTGACAGATATCTGTGGGTTTCATGCGAGCTCATGAACATCGCCCTGAGAAAAGGAGGAACTGAATGAGACATTTGAGTGCTTAGGATATTTTTTCCGCAAACCTCAACTGGAGGCAACAAGCCTGGAAAAAGTAAACTTCAATATTCTGAAGAATTGCCTTGTGAAAGGGTATAGTCTGGGGCGAGACAACAAATGTATACATCTTCCAAACTGGAATCTGAAAGTGTAAGAAATAAGAAATATTTGCTGCTGAATGCGCTGCTTCGAGACAAGATGAAGCGCTGCTTAAATTGAAGAGACCGTTGCAGTTTTATATCACCTTATTATTCTGATCAAATACCAAAGTACAAGAGGTGTCACAGCGGTACCATGCAAATATTTGCATAATAATCCTGGAGATTAATCAAACAAACCACTGTGTAGCAGTCATTATATTAAAAAAAAAAAAGCAAAGCGCTGCACTTTAAAGTGGTACAAGATAAAGACAAAGAACATCTCTTATCAAGGTCTTGACTCTCTCTTTGTTCCAGTTATAATTAGAGACTACACTCAGGTTCTAGTCCTCCCCGACGCTCACAGGAGCATCTGTCACGTTGATTCTGTTTCAGTGGGACCCACGTAATGCGATTGTTGTTGTGTCTTGGAAACCAAACTTTGAGGACAGAGAAGAGCGTGTCCTTCAGTGGAAGCAGCTCAGGAGAAAAAAACCCAAAGCGGTTTGAGTCTGGCCTGCCAGATGTTTGTAGCAGAAAAAAGAAAATTATAATGTGAATCATGTTGTTCTGTTTTTTTGTGAAGTAAAGCGCTCTTTAAATAGGCCTATGCAGGATCCCAAATTATTATTTATCTTAGGTAGAGTGACAGTTGCATTAAGGCCGTCAATTAACCCCTTGAACTTGTTGAAAAAAATGTTTTGAGTGTCTTGAAATGCTTCACATCCCTAAAATCTGGACAATCTAAGCTAAAACGTAATGCAAGTCAGTAATCCATAACAATTGATTCAAGTATTTAAAATGCCACATATAAAAATGTTTAAATCGGACATGATTGTTCATCAAGAAACAAACAAAACATATTGATCCAAAAGAATCATAATAATGTGGAAACATGAACAAAGTTATTTGAAGTATGGACATTTTAAGTTTTTGAGTTCAAAGTTTCCCCAGTGCTCACATCGGTACTGTTGCTTATTGTGATGTCATTTCCTGGATCATTTTAAAATGTTTCCTATCCCTAAAATCTGTACAACCTAAGCTGAAACCATAATGACTGATAAAATCATTGAAACTGTCAGAAAAATCAACCTGCTTTTGTGCTCTACTGGTGGCAGCTTTTAGGTTAGTTATTTCCTGTTTAATTTTGGTATATTCATCCTTGTGTGTCACGTTTTACTTTCCACTTCCTGTCTGTTTTCTCGCCTTTTTTGATTGCCCTATTAGTTACACCTGGCTCGTATAAGTCTTCCCTCCCCTGTGTATTTAAGCCCTCGTCTCACCCTCTCTGTCAGTTTGTCTGTTTTGTTTCTGGTGTCTCTGTGCTGCTTCTCATGTTTTCGGCCTGTGTCCCTTGAGCTTCTGTTGTTTTGTTTTTTGTATTTCTCTTTGGTTTTGCCCCAGCCTGTTTTTAACCAGATTTCTTATTTTCACTTGCCTCTCTGGGCTTCTGTATGTTACCATTTTGCATCTTGACGACACAAAACAAGAGGTGTTTGCTTTTGGCCTGTGGTCTACCATTAAGTATCAGATTGGCCCTCCAAGAGAAAGTCAGGTCACCCCTGCTCAAGACTGACTGACTTCTCGAATATGACACATGTCATGGTTCTCTAAGGGCTGCATAAAGCACACAGTCCATGATCCTTGTATCCACTGCAGCCCAGATCTCCAACACATTTCTATCCTGCTCGCAGTAGCAGCAGGTTGTGAGAGGGTCCTCATCAATCACTTCAGAGAACATATTTTAGATAAGAGGCAGTTGCCTTCCCCACTTGTTCGTCCCTTAACAGGCCGTTTTTGAATGAAGATTATTTGTCAAAGCAAACAACTCTCGAAAACACGCAAAAGTCTGGAGTGACACGGCAGCAGGGGAAATTGCTCCACCTGACTCTGCATGCCGCGAGCCAGCAGTACGTCTCATTTCTTGATTTGACTCGCGCACACCTGGAGGATTGATCTGTCTCCTAACAAACACCCCGCTCCCATCCATGATTGTCATATCAGCTTTATTTTTCATTTGCACTGGCAGGAAGAGCACTCCAAACAGCTGAGCACCAGCAGAATTCTTTATGTAAATACAAACTTTTCAAACTATAACTCATAATTTTTTGATATCTGACATCAGGTAGTGAAAGCTGACACACTGCCCACGCACGGATGAGTGATGAGGACTTTAACTTTATGAGGTCCTCTACTTGAGAGAAAACGTTTACTTCAGCTGCAACTTAACAAGATAAGCGAACCAGTCAAGCGTCAAGGAAGCAGAGGTTGGGGAGAATACTACAGCAATTTGTGCAGCGCCGAGGGGGAGCTTTGTGGTATTAGTAGTCACCTTGGCCTCAGACCTGGCCTGGACACATTTACCTAATCTAACCCTGTGTGAGTTGGTCCTGTTGCACCATGAAGCATGCAGTGCCAAGGCAGCTAATTATGCATTCCTCCGAGTGTGCGAAGAGGATGAGATGGGAGGGCAGATATGCACACAGTGATATCCAAATAATATGCCACTCAAATACTTGAAACTTGGACCACCCCAGCGGCCTATTTAACAGTCTAGTTTAAAATTCAGCTTTACTTTGGTCATGGTGGGGGAAAGAGGGCAACAGAAACTATAAATATTCCTCTGGTTTCCCAACTGACAGAAACAGGTGAAAAACCAAAATGTGAGTTTTAATGATGAATCAAAGATTCAAGACCCACAGGAGTGGGAATGAAAAAATAATACTGATAAGGGTTTCATGTTTGCAATTAGGTCTAATGATCGTTTGTGCTGGGCTGCATAATGTGGGATAATATTTTGGCAATATTCTACTGCATGCTCTGTATTTTATCTGTACACAGAGAAGACTGCTACAGCACCTTCACAAATACGTCTAGTAGTCGGCTGAAATAACCCAGAATAACCCTGGCCAACATGCTTCGGTCTGATGAATCAGAGGCAAAAGAAACTGCTGCAACCCTGCCTTGAATTACGTTAGAACATTTTGTCATTGGCTGAATTTTTAAAGCGCTTACATATCCCTAATCCCAGCCTTACTTATAGAGATATTGCTGCAAGATGTTACCTAATCTTATATGTTTAATCATTATTTAATTTTTTTTGCTGATTAGATAGGTGTATGTGTTATAGCAGTAATATCTACATGCTGGAGTGCAGGGAGCTAACTTTTGCACAAAGCTAGTTGGGCTAACACCTGCAATTAATGTGGGTCACTCTTAGGTTAATGGAGCTGGATGCTTTTACCCCAGCGGACCCAGTCCTCATCTTCAAAATGTTATCACAGTTTAATGCTATTTGCTTACTTTGCTATTTGCAATGCAGCAGTCTCTTTGAGGGAGATAAAAGCAAAAGTGTGTCACTGCATCAAGTCTTTGTCTATTACCTTAGGCCTGTTGGGTCCACGAGGACTGAGGTGATCCACAGAATGGCATGGAGAGACAAAGAAAATCAAAACTAGGCTAGTGCTTCTGATAATGCATTAAATAGATCTTCTGCTCTTAATATATGAAAGTGTGTTAACGCGCTAACATTTGCTAATCAACACTCAACACAAACTATGGCTGAGGCTGATTTGAACGCCATTCGGTTTGCAGGTATTTATTCATAAACCGAATTATACAGACAGAAGCGTGAGATGAGGTCAGTGAATCAAAATGAGTAGGATTCATCCACATGGGGACCACGAATGTCTGCACCAAATAAAAAAAATAAAATAAACCTATTTTAAACCACTGATAACTGCTTAACCATAATTCAAGATCATCAAATCTGGGGTCCGCACTCCGGATCAAATTGAACTCATTCATAGATACCAGCCACCTAACTATGCCTCATCAAGACGTTGAAAAATCACACAATGTTAAAAAAGAGAGAAAAAAAATGTCCTTGATCCATTCAGTTTTTGTGTAATCCTGCTGACAAACCAACAAACAAACGCACACGGGTGAAAACATAACCTCCTTGGCGAAGCTACAGTAACGACAGCAGTACATAGACATGAACAGGTTAAACTCTCACCCCATAAAAAGACACACAAGCTTTTAAAATACTGCTTTAAATCTACATTCCAACTAATTGACTTCTGAAATCAACTTGAAAATAGTAATTAGAAAAGAGAAAAATTTAAAAACATTCCAACCTTGACATCCAACCACATTGTCACCAACGGAGAGAGAAAGAGGGCGAGCGAGGAGGTGGTGGTGGTGGGGTGAATGTAAGAGAGAGATGACGACAGGGAGGCTCAACCTTGGTGTGGTCCTGAGAGGGATAATTGCTGGGGCCAGAGATGGAGACTAGGCGACTAATGAGGCAAGTCACTAATTAGCCGCCGGTGTCACTGGCCTTTCTACTCTCACATGCCACCGCATGTGAGTGTGTTTGTGTGTGTGTGTGTGTGTGTGTGTGTGTGTGTGTGTGTGTGTGCGTGCGTGCGTGTGTGTGAAAGAGAGGGAGGAGGAGATGAAGAGTCTTGCCAACATAATTTCAGCAGGTATGCATTTTTATGGTCACTTTAACAAAGAAAAGTCCTAATTAGTACTTGTCCGCTCAGATTTAAAAATGCCTTCTTTACAGATAATTGTACCATAGTAACACAAATTCATGAGGTTATTGCCCCTTTTACCCCTGTATCTACCATGACATGTAAAAACAGGGCTTTAATACAAGTTTTACAACAACATAAGGTGCGTATATGCAGGTTTTAAATCAGGTAAATCCACTTAAAAAAATCTGTGATTGACCCATTTCCCATTGCCAGTAGATGATTTTGCCTTTCTGTTTTTTTCTGGTGTGTTCAGCGTCACAAATGTGCCAGGAAACAGGGACTAGTAGAAAAACAGCGTGGAGGACAGTGATAACGTTACTATGATTACTTTTCTATATCTTTTCCTTCAGTCTCTCTTTCAAACTCAACGCTCACCGAACAATGCTCAAGTGCGACTCGAGCGGAAAGCGTGAAAGGGGTATTGCTTTCAGTACCAGCACCCACATCATTGATGCACTATAACTGCCATGGATTTGTTGGCCTGGTCAGTTCCTCCATAGAGAATTCAACAACAATGGAGGAAGATGTGTGACATTCATGTTGCACAGCAAGAAAGAAAAGTGTTGCCAAAAAAAGCTTTAAGCTACAGGCATTTCTTCATGGGTTTTTAGAGAGCAGACAGTCTTCAGCCACCCACCCCTGATCCTTTTCTTGCCAGAGTTCAGGTGGTTAGGATCAGTGACGCATGCAGACGCCCCTCAGTGGGAGCTACTTGTGTTCCTCGAGGCGCTTTCAGACTTTCAAATCCAATCCCCCTAAAGCTGTTGTCCAAGAAGACTGCTCTTTTCTGCTCGCCTCAACATCAGCCAAGAGGCCAAGCGACCTTTGTGCTCTCTTGGTTCATCATCCAAGCTGCATGTTCTGATGGGACCACAGCAGTGCTTTACTGAGGTGGACCCAAAAGGCGTTTGGAGCTCTTTTACATTCCAGGAAATTTCTGTAAAATTATCCTAAAACCAGTCCAGCCCATGGTTTTTTTAATCACTTTGGACCCTTTTGAAAGGCATTAAGCTTCTTCTTTTTTCAACAATTTTACTGAAAATAAACATTAAACACATGTTTTTCTCAGAAAATATTAAGTAGCCTGCCAAGAGCCTGAGAGTAACACGGGCAAAAACTCATTATAGTTCTTTATTATCTTTATTTACGCTAACTTTATGAATATAAAATAGTCAAAAACAAGTGCTTAGGTCGAAAAATTGCTTTTTCAAAGAACAAAATGCTTAAAACTACATACATTTTTCATATTTTCACAGTTTAGGGCTTTAAACTGCAATAAACTATATGTTACTGGATTTGAAATCTCATTGGCTACATGATGCGTAAAGCACCTGAAGGCTGGCATGTAAGTGGCTCAGGAAGAAAGGAGAAAGAAGAGAGAGTGGGTCACTTGTCTACATGATCACTCATTGGCTGTTGTAGACTCTAGGGCGGGCATAGAAGCTCACAACTACTCAAATGTCAATCAAACGGCTGCCATATATACTGAACACTCAAATTATTTTATATACTCAAAACATGCTTGTAGGCCCGCCTCTTAAAATCTGCACAGAGAAAATCAACGCTTTCAGCGGCGAATGTGAAAATAGCCTTTCAGTGTCAAACTTGGCACATACATCATTCTACACAGTGAAACTATAAAAAACTGAAGGAACATGAAGAAAAAGTCATTTTCGACTGTAAGGGAAACTAGGACACTTTTTATCTCCTCCTCACTGGAGAGAAACATGCAACAGTTCCTTGTCTATTAGGTTAAAAATGCCCATTGGGTATGTGAGGGCATTTCACAGCCCAATATGCTGGAGGTCTGTCACAGTCTGCTGCACAAATATGAAGTGTCAAGTTGTGAGGTGGCACTAGGTGTTAGAAACTTCAGCTTTGGCGTCAGCTCGAGTGACGCCGGCCGGACTAAGTCTACTTTATGCCGATGGTAATAGGGCTGACGCTCCTGCCCTGCCAGAGCTTTGCCGGAACCAGCTAATGTGCAAAGACCTTCACATCACTCTGGCTCTGCTATTTTTTCCCCTTCAGCTCCTTATCTAGAGGGCAGAGGAGATGATGAGACTTTACTGTAATTGCTATAGAACAGAAAATTGGAGAGCCGCCAATCTAATTGCTTTCCATGTCTGCAAGGCCATCAGTCAATGGTTGACTGAGATGAATGCGGCTCACCTTAGTTTGGGTACAAGGTTTGGCTTTTTTGTTGGCTGTAAATGAAAATAATGCCGCTAAAACCCAAATTATGAGGATACGGAAATCCCAGAATGAGAGATGCTATCTACGCCTATTTCCCTTTATATTTTAGTAAATCAGGAGGAATTATACCTCAAATGGCAGACAATATTCGGGATGTTCCTCATGACTAATTTCTCTGACATTTTAGCAACATTTTCATTTCTCAAGTTTAACTTAGTCTGAAAAGAGAGAAAACCACTTTTGGGCTTTGGCTGACAAATGACATTTACTGAAAACAGTATTCAACATAATGCTTTAAATATGTGAATACATCTTAGATGCAACAGTTGACAAGTGTTGTTAACATTAGCAGCTAACGGATGCTTGTTTTCAATGAAAGTAACATTTGACTAGAAAGACATGACATTTCAGTGCAACTAATATCAATATGTAATTTAAATGTGTACAGTTGTGCAGTGCCCGTTAATATCATGCTGTCCTAAAAGTCCTGAACTGCTCACAGGCTCACTGGGGCTGCCCCAATCATATGCAACCAATGTATGACAACCAATAATACAACAACCAATGAGAGAGGCATCCTAGAGCAGCTGATGGTGCTGCCAAATGGTAAATATTCTAGCTCTTGAGGCTAACATTAGCTAGCATACTGATGTTGACAGAAACTTCTCCCCTCCAGTTCTCGCTGAAGAATAGAAAACCTGTGTTGACTGTGTCTTCCCACTCATCCAGACTTGCCTAACCTTCTGCTTTTGTTTTGTTTTTTCTCACAACACGTTACTACAGCAAGCTGTGGCACCACGCTAATCTCCATTTTGTTTATGTCTACTTCCCCATGAGATTACGTGAGAGGGATCATGTGTGAGGCCAGCTTCGGTCTGCATAGCCATTAAGCCAGAGCGCTGAAGTACTGTATGTACCATTTCTATGTACTGCAACCACAACATTCAAACTTTCTGAAATTCACACCCTGGTGATTGTCTCAGTGAGTATGGCATTTTCCCTTCCTCCTCTCACACTGAGGTGCTCTGAAATCGGGTGTCCTTGACCAGAATCATCTGACTTAATCTTTTTTTCCACGGTTTTCAAAGATAGCGTCATGTCACCCTGACTTGTTGCATAAGCTTTGGCTAACACATAAAAACTTTGAGACTCCTCAGGCGCTGATTGATCAGAATAGATCTGTGGCACTTCCATCGCTGCTCCCTCTCCATACCGCTTAGTGCGGCTGTAAAATGAATCTCGAGTGAGTGATACAGAATACTAAACACACCGAAAAGGTCAGTCAATATCTAATTGCTTTGTCAACTCAGTCTTTATTCATATCTTAAATATTTAATATTGTCATAAAAAATTCAGAGGCGGGATAGTCTAGTTTGGACTCACGAGGCGGCATCGGGGGAAAGATCTCATTAGGCATTTTTCATAATGAATGACATCTTTTCCTGTCAGTAACAGGCTGCTTAACATGGGAGCTCACACCTCCGGGGGAGATCACCTTGCCTCCAATGTGTGAAATGTAAAACAAAGGAAATGAGAAAATGTTTTATCTTATCGTGAGGATAAAAGATAAGAAACCCTGCAGCTGCTGTAGGCATAGTAATTCCACCATTGTCTGCTTCCAACAGGGAAATGTGATAATGTATTTATTTGATGAGATTTGGCTTTTTAAAAAGGTTCACTAGACTCCTTATCTGGCACACTAGAAGGAGAATTTGTCTCAATATCAGCAGTTTTTGGGGGACTTCTTATTTCTCTATTCCCACAGATGATAAATTCACTTCATTTTTTAGAGTGAGTTGCCCTCTGCGGTCCTATCAGCTGTGAGACAAACGCAGCGCACGCCATTGATGTAGTCCTGGCAGAAGCTGCAGAGGCAAGAGTGCAGATAAAACACCACGCTCTGAGTCACGCACTGAAGAGCAAACTTCGTCGAGCTGGATTAACACTCACAAGCTCCCGAGCAGGAAGGCAATTACTTGTGTTAACACTGATATCCACTGTAACGCCCCTTGACGACTGATTGCTCTTTGTGTGTGCGTGTGAGTGTTTATGTGAAGTTGGCGAGGAGATAAAGAGTTTTCTTCTCTTCTTGCCTGACATGGTGTATATATCCCACGGAGGCTTGAATGCAATAAAGACAAACAAACAGTAATGAGGTGACGCCGTGGCTGTGTGTATCTGTGAGTGAGAGGCTCATTTGCACCTCTTGAGCTCTCATGGCTTCATTTTAAACTACATTGCATCGCAGCGATATTCCACGAAATAGCTACGAACCTCCTTTCAATTAAAAAGAGAGTGTGGGCAAAACAATGTAGTGCTGCAAACCAACTGGTAATTGAAGTTTGGATGTCCTATTGAATTTTTATACTCAAGCTCATGCACAGAAAAAGGTGGCCTCAGTCTTCAAAAGCTTAACCTCTGGAGAAGCTTTTAGCACGATTGGATATATTGTTGAGTTTATCGAGCTGGTTTTCGAGGGAAAGTTTCCACATAATGACGAGCAATGTCTTAATTTGCGTTTGCGTTGGGGGGGTGTATTTATAGTGTCATCGTTTGTGCACTTTTCACAGAGGAGTTGTGCCTGAAAAGTTACCAGACGTAAAACTTTCCCGCAAACTTTCCAGCAGCGGGAGTGTTCTTTTTTTGTTACACCCGTCCCAAGCTTCTGTGCTTTTTTACTTCAGAGCCGCTCAGATGTTGCCGCTGTGTAGCAAGGTCACCCCTGCCAACACTACCAACACTACCAACACCTTTATTTTCACTTTCCAGGCCTCTCACTGACAGACCCCACCCTCAAAAGCCCCAAAAACCCCACACACACATGCATTTATTCAGCATCCACTCAGTTCCCTGCGTGCGTGCCGCATCGCCCATGCCAGGTTGATTGACAACTGATCACCGTGACTGACTTTGGCAGGTTATATTGCTGACAAAGTCTGATAGACACGGAGGGAGACACAGAAAGCAGAGTGTACGTGTCTATTAGAGATAGATACAAACACTGAGAATGAGGGGAAGACGAGAAACAATGAGCATGACGCAGAAGTAGATGCAGGCAGAAGTACAGAGGCTGAGATAAAAAGGGAGACAGAGAGGACTGAGTGTGCATTGTAGCGGCTGCTGTGTGTGTGTGGAGAATTTCAAGTTGTACGCGTTGGCTGATGCAGTTGAGGTAAGTGTGCGTACAGGAGCTGCTGGTGCTGGTGGCTCTCCTCAGACTGTGGTCAGTGGTTTGAATAGCCGATGTGGATCTTCTAGCCATCAGAGCCATTAAATGTTATAAAGCCTTTTAATCATTCTGTGTTCCCCGAGGACAAAACATGCAACCTCAAACCTGGAGTGCCATCGAAGCCCGGTCGCAGCAACGCAGACTCTCGGACACACACACACACACACACACACACACACACACACACACACACACACACACACACACGCTCATGCTCCCACACAAGAACTGAAAAGTTAATTTTCAAAGTAGAATCTAGAGAAAGGCAGCGACTCGACTCAAGGTGAGCGCTGAGAGAACACAAAGTTTGGAAGGATGATTGTCATTTCTGTTCAGGGCTGTGGGGCCAGGTGTTGACATTTACTTAAAGTAATCACTTGAATGAATTATTGAAGTTTTTTTTGAGCAAATATGGTGAGCAGTTTCATCACCTTGGGATCATAAACCATCAGTAAGGCTATAAGATCATTCGGGTAGGTGTAAGATAATGTGTGAAATCTTTTCCTCCCTGTTTCCTTTTGATTTAGAATCACTGATTTCCCAAGAACGTCTGACTGCACAGATATCCCGACCAAACACTTGGAGTCACAAGTGCAGTTTCAAGGGTATGATCCCTCATTGGCTTCCCACATGCATCTTCCAAGTTGGTAGCCAGACACACGGCTGCACAAGACTTGAATCAAAGATCTGAAGGTAATTGATGGGTGTTTTTTCCTCTGTACCACCCAGGTACCTTCATATGAAATCTGAGAGTATATATTCACAAATGTGCAAATGTATCCTGTTCCTTATCTCTGCAGAATGCAATGATTTTAGTCCTCTTTTGTGTATTTCTATTTCTTTATGTTCCTAGTTCCCTTTTTCTGTTTCTAGTTGCCCTTTCAGTGTTTCTAGTTATCTATTTTATGTTTCTCGTGTTTCCAGTTTCCCTTTTTATGTTTCTAGTCTCCCTGTGTATGTTTCTAGTTCCCTTTTTTTTTAATGTTTTTAGTTTCTTACATATGTTTTTACTTCTCATTTTTGTATTTTTCATTTGCCTTTTTAATTCTGAAGTGCCTCTTTTTATGTTTCTAGCTGCGTTTCAATGTTTCTAGTTTTTTTAGTTATGTTTCAAGATCGATTGTTCATGTTTGTAGTTCCCAGTTCTCTTTTTGTGCTTTTAGTTTCCTTTAGTGTTTCTAATGATCTGTTTTACCTTTTGAGAAATTCCAGTTCATCTTTTTATATTTCTAGTTCCCCGTTTTGTGTTTCTTACGGAGCCCTGGAGGTGACATGGATGTGTTTTTTTATTTTAAATGTTTAAAAAAACAAAACACATCCATGTCACCTCCAGGGCTCCGTAGTTTCTGGTTCCCTTTTTTTCCTCATTTGGTTTTAGTTCCCATTCTTGTATTTCTCATTCACCTTTTCAATTTTGAAGTTACTCTTTATATTATTCTAGTCACATTTGAATGTTTCTAGCTCCAATTTATTGATAATCTAGATCAGATCATGTTTCTAATTCATTTTTTCCCAGTTCCCTTTTTAAAGCTTCTTTTATCACTTCTTGTTGTTTTTGTCTGCTTTGTATTGTTGTGCACTATGATGTGCACTTGATTGATTTCTTCTGCAATGAGGAAGACTTTGTAGAGGTCCCCTGGCGTCTTTTCCTCCCCTGCACATATCCTTTGAGCTCCGTTATTGTATGCCTTTTACCATAAAGTTTTCCATTGTGCATACAAATGAAGACCAAAAAGATAATCATGAAAGAATAACTAGAAAGAGAAGAAAACATTCTCCGACGCTTTCTGTTTGTTACTGCACCTTTGTGAGAGTGATAAGTTTAAATCAATAAGAAATTCAGACATTTTCTCAGATCACTTCACAAACTATTTTTCCAGACAGCTTCATCTGAACGTGCATTCAATACAAACTAATGCCGTGGACTATACACACAACAATCCCTCACCTCCACCTCAGCCAAAGGGTTCTATGAGTCATTATTCTCTTCATTGAACAAATAAAACTGACAAAAACACAGTCTCCCGAAACAGTGAAAATCCCTGTCTGCTCCTGAACACCACAGTTCATCTCTGTTCTCTGCAGATATTCTCCGGGCTGTATTGATCGCTCGCTGCAGGAAATCTTCCTGCTTCTCCTCCTGCCTGTATTCATGTCCGAGCTTGGAGATCTTCCTTCGCTATTGAAATGTTCAGCCGAAGACAGGGAGAGATGGTGGACACGCCTCAGCTCCAGCTCCACGTGGAGATCGAGCAGCTGCTCCAGCTGATTTCTGAACAGTGCTCTTGCAATTGAGATATCTTCTGAGGCAACGCCTGCACAAATGCAACACAAAAGCGAATAGAACAGAGGGAAGTAAAATTCATCACAAGGATTTAGGATCATAAGGTAAACACACCGTCCTCTCACCTCTCCTCCAGCTGGAACTAGCCTTCATGTCTGACAGTATTTGAAGCTGAGGACGTGTTTCCTGTTCTGGTCCCATTATTTCCTAATGATGAATCCCTGCTAATGGTTACTCTCTCCTGCGCTGCTCTGTGGTGCTCGCAATGGGCTTCTTGTTAATTGGCCTTTTGACAGTGATGCCCACCCACCGGTGGCCAACTGGGGTTTGATAAATGAGGTGCTCACTTTACTTGCACTCCCTCCATGCTTCATGTTTGGAGAGTTGAGTGAAGTGGGTGTTTGTTTTCCGTAGCACTTTATGAGAGGCGAAGTACGCTTTGATGCACACGACCACTCATAAGAACCGCAGAATGAAACAGTGCTCGTGCGTGTGTGTGTGTGCATGTGTGTATGCATGTGTGTGTGAGCTCTCTGTACCTAAAAGAAAGTCCATCTCAAAATGATTTAACATTTACGGCTACTTGCAATACCTTTTTTTGTTATTTGCTTGCGTACATTGATCTTTAGTGCTGAATTGCACGCAGGATATAAGGTTGAAGATTCTATTGCAGATATTTCCCAGTTGTATAAAACATCTGTGGTGCATGTCGGGTGCTTCAAGGCTCAACATTTAACACATTCAACAATCACACAAGGGCAGGTCTGGCACAAAAGAGGCACGAATAAAAGTTTATCCACCAACAATAAGCCTTGGTGGAGCAGAATTCAATGCAGCTGAGAGCTCTGAGATTTCTTACCTGGCATAACTTTCAGACTTTCAGACCAAAGATCTACATGACTGTTCTCAGTCCGAGGTCGCCATTCATCAAAGCTTTCCACACTATCCACTATCATTCCGCAAAATCGGGGCTAACCTCTTCAGGAGCGGGGCCGGCGACCTCTCGGCTAAAGTTGCTTTTAGCCCATTCTGGATTGTGCCAGCGTTAAAGCTTTCTCAGCCTTCGGGCTAACAGCTCCCTTCAGGCCGAAATCCACTGAAAGCCTCCGATGCGTGTTTTGAAGTGCAGCTATTATTTTAAATGGCGCACCAAAAGCAATGAGAAGCGCGTCACACTGCCTTGACTGAACACACTGCTGCACCCTGTGAGGACACACTGCCATGAACTCTCTCATCAGTAATGACTGAATTTAGCTGTCGTGATTCACAGTCTGTGTTTTTGTTGTTAGGTTTGACAAGGACGCTGCGCGTGTTCATGTATGTGTGTGTTGGGGTGTCCTTGTGTGCAACTGAGGTCACTAAAAAGAGTACAACATATAAATAGCGACAATTTTCCCCAAACACTACTGGTTTGTGGTGTTGGCATTTCAAATCTGATGCCTGCAGTGCAACATAGGAGCATGAAATGACGCACATGAAGTGAGTTGCATGAATTATCGCTTCCTAGGCTTAGCATGAGGCTAATAAGGTTCTGCTTTTAACCTGGGCTAAATGCAGTATGAACAGCCCTTTACAGATGCACAAGGTATCTTAAGTGTGTTCATGGGATGTACTGTACCAGGCTTTCAAACCCATTCACGGCAATATTGGAAGCTCAGAGAGCGTCAGGTGACGTAGTATGATGAGTTTGAGAGAGCAAGGGAGTCCTTTTTCTTCTACTCATTTCAACCCAAACCATGATCTTTTCCTAAACACTGTCAAGATTGGTGCCTAAATGGAACCAAACTGCGTCTGTCATAATGTTAAAGACGTGTTGGAAAGGTTTTTTTTGGCAGATGACAAAAAGTTGGTATTTGAAGACCTATCAGTGACAACAGGTTGGATCTACATAGCAAGCCAACAGTTGAATGCCTGTTTAATGCCATTTCAAATTTTCCATTCCAGAAAACCAATACAGATAACCTACTTCCTCAATCAGCATCTTACTGAGAAACGGGTCCTACGTGAGCACATAGTTCTCTGCTAAAATTTAAAACAGTTTTTCTTAATCCACACTGATTTTTTTTTTGTTTGTTTGTTTGTTAGAACCAGGCAAGACTGTCGGGGAAAAGGAAATGTCATCTGCTTCTGTGCACCCTTCGAGATTCAGCAATATTTAAATGCAAATGCGATGACACTTGTGGGTTTATTTGCTTCCGCTGGCAGCATTGGCACCCACACAATCTCGACGAAGCGGCCGAGGTTTTGAGTCGTAAACTTTTAATAAACAACACCTCACAATGCCTTTTCCTTAAAACACTGAATTTAATTGCGGCACATTTATTCATGAATATTAAACGGAGCCAGGGCTTTAAAAACGTCGCAGTATAGGAGGCAGGTAAAGGATAAGTGTGGTGCACTTAGATTGACTTTTATTGGCGTGATAGAGTCAGTTATATGTCAAAATGTATCTTCCCAGAAATGGACAAAGTAATTAATACTGTAGAAATCTGGACACGAAGCCTGGGTTATTAAACAGCTGAATAATGGCAGTAACCTCCAGGGGGCAGTGAGCTACCAAATTAACCTCAGGTCGACATAATTTACAAGACAGGGTGCACAAATTCTAGCAGACACTTCCAAAGGTTGCATTATTTCATATCTTCTGGTATGACTCCTGCTATAATAGAAAATACATCCTCTGTCCTCTCTCTGTGTCCTTGCATGCTGGGGAAATATTTTTTAAATACTGCTTTAAAGCCTTCGCACCTTGAAAATGAGAGAGGGAGTAGGTCAATTAACATGCCCGGCATTTTTGGGCGAATCTTTTAGCTCTCTGCCTCTGAAATGTTTCGCCTCATAGGCTTGTATTCTTCATTGCTTCCTCCTTCCCTCCTGTGTGTCTCTTTCAGTTTACTTTTAATTCGTTCTTGTACTCCACTTTTCCCTGTACACTGTGTTTATTTCCTCTCCCGTGCTGCGTCCCAGCCTCTTAATGGATTGATCTAAGTGCTCTCCTGGTGCTTTGCAGCTGCTTGTTGTTCTTTATTGCAGCAGAGGCTTGGCCTTAAGGCGTTGTAGTTTCTTCTCTTGTCCCACGGTGGGGCAACGCCTGATGCCCTTGATGAGACGGCCCTGTTGCACTCAGACTCATTAGCTAGCAGATGTGAGATGTCACCGTATATCACAGCATTAGGCACCGGTGGACACCTCTTTTGCCAAGGTGTGAATAATATATCAGATTTTGTTTACAGGCTCCTCTCTCCTCAGACATTATGCAGTCGGCACCAGCCCTCCAATATCTCCCGCTGTACAAACTTAAGAGCCACCAACTCGCCCCGAGGACAGATAACACTGCCAGAATACTTCCAGCGTTCTCTATCACCTTGCATCCAAGTTTACAGTTGCCTAACTATGCGTGGTGACACCGCCCTCTGCAAGACACACCGGGAGTCGGCGGGTAGGACGTGTCACAGTGTGTGATAATATCTCAAAGGACAATCGCAACAACAGAGGAGGTGCCTGTCCTCTGGCCTCCCTCCAAATCCTATTTGGATGGGGAAACTGATTAGAGGGTCCCTATGTGAAGAGGCCAAATCAGATCATGTTCGCTGCTCCCAGTTTGATTAGAGATTAATTGAAATGGGAACCAAGCCTCATGGGAGTGGAGTGGAAATAACAAGGGTTACAATGCTACACGCACACTTCACCTCCCTCTCCGTCTCGCTTTCTTGCTATCTTTGGCTTGGCTACACTCTCATCAAAGGTGGCAGAACAAAACAACTCGCATGCATACTTATCCATGCTAATTGCTACAACTAATAAAGCATGCAGCTGGCTTGCTTGCTTCAAAATATCCTTTATTTGGCTGACTTCAATGCCTGTATGTTTATTTACATGCCTGACCTTAACAGGAGTACTAACTGCAAGTTATCTGTGCCTCAAAACAAAGCTGATCTGTGAGCTGATGATAACTGGGGCAGATTTGCCGCTAATAATGCTAGTTATTTTTGAAACAAGGGATCTTTGATTTCACACAGCCCGTGCCCGTTTTGTTGGCTGAAATCTACTGTAGCTAATTTTTGTTTTAAGAAACAGTTTTTTTTTTACATGGTTTCGGCTTTTGGGTTAGTTATCGTTTCCTGTTTTATTTTGTAAGTTCTTTCCTCAAGTGTCATCTCTTTGCTGCTAACTTCCTCCCTTTTGTCCTTTCCCACCTTTTTTCCTATTCACCTGTGTTTCATTTGTTAATCAGTCAGTGGTCTGTTCTGTTCCCCCTGTGTTCCTGGTGTACTGCTTGTGTTCCCAGTGCTTCTTTGGTTTGTACTTTATTTAGTTTTTGTATTTTTGAAGTTCTTCATTCTCGGATTTGCTCCTGCCTGCTTGTTGCCTTTTGTTGCCAGCCTTTTTTGCTTGGACTTTGTATTTTGTATTTATTGGACTTTGGTTTACAGCTTTTCCTTTTTTCTTTTTCTTTTTTTTCAAATGAAGCTCACTTTTTGTTCTTTACCCTGCCTGCCTCCTCAGTGTTTTGTGTTTGGATCCTCACTATTTTTGTGGATCAGTGGATCTGTTATTGTAGAAAAGGCTTTTTTAAAAAACCCAAGAAAACCACTCATTGCTTTGAAAGTAATGCCGGGCTACTACTGTAACTAATAAGCTCATTAGCAGGACATGCTAACTTTGCAGGTTACACTGGAACAGACAAACACAGTTTAATAATCCTTACAACATGTGAAATTGGCCTTAAAATCACAATTTATTGCATGTGAATTGAACATTTTCACACAACTAGCTATTTTAACATGTAAACTAAAATGTTAACATGTGAATAGAAAATAATGTCACATGTGAACTGGACATTTACACAAGTCATCGGCTTTTTTCCCACATGAATGGAGATTTCCACATGGGAATTTCCGTTTTTACATATGTAAACATGGGAAATTCCTTACAATTTTGCTTCATTATGTATGAAGTATCGCTCTAACAACAGCTCCATGCACATCGCTTTAACATGTGGAGCTTGATGCCTCGCTAATAAACTTGCTTTGGGAAGCTTAGTCAATTATAACTGCCTTAATATTCATAATGGGAGATGGATTAATGAAATGATTATGTTAATATGCAGGAGGGAGTTAATTCTATACTTACTGTAGTAATTTGCACCCCATCAGTCAAATCCAATAATCGTTACATAGCACTTAGAATAATTTGAATATAGTAACATGATCAGGATGTGATAAAATTGGAAAAAGAAATGCACCTTGCTGACTTAATATAAGGCTTTGTGCGCGTCCATTAAAACTTTTTATAAAAGCGGTCGATGTAAGTACTCTTGAATAGTCAGTGAAACACTCCGGCCTTCTTTCCCCTCAGCAGGGGTGATATTAGTACTGTATTTCACTGTGAGAACTGCCTGACGCTCAGCCATTTCATAAGGCTTGATTGCGGTTAGTGCTGTTTGATTATGGGTCTACTACCGCCAGGGTCGCTCCATAAATCTCTCTCATTCAGCTGCTCCTGCTCCTCTGATCCTCTGTTTTCCTTTTTGATGGGAGCCATTGACCAGAAACATTAATAAGAAGAAGCGCTTTAGTCACGCCCCATAAAGTTACACTCTGCGGTCGTTAAAGAACACTGGGAGGAAATCATTTGTCGTGTTTTTGATGTAAATTGTTTCAGAGACAACACAGAGGACTAATGAACGCCAGGGCAAGCAAACAATTTGGGTTCTTAAATGTTCTGAGATGCCAAAAATGAATGTTTGAGATTTGGTTTGGAGATATGAATCTATCACGTTGCGTTTCATCATCCATCACGATTGGGTGCAGTACTGGTTGCTGCTGGCCCTCGTGGTTGATGATTTGCCATCTGCAAATTAGCATAGCCAGCTTCTGTTAGTAGCGAGTCATTTGTTGTGTTAAGGATTTGTAGTCAGTGAGTCAGTGTCTGATCTGCCTGATATCTTTGGATTTGCATCCTCAGTGGGGAGTTTTATTCTAAAGTCAGGCTGTCAGTATGAATGGAGCACACATGTGTCCTCTCCAAGGATGATGGTACTTACCGCTATCTATTTCCTATGTAGTATACACGTGTGTGTTTGTGTGTATGTCCTTGAGGCCTGTGCACGTGGGTGTAAAAGTGAGGGTGTATATTAATGCGAGTGTGTGTTTTCTTCTCTCTCTCTCTCTCTCTCAGGACGAGCAGTCCCATCCGTCTTCTGTGCTCAGTAATGGGGGCTCAGGGTGGCTCACGCTCGGCCCCCTGATCCGTCCTCATTTGGTTGGCATTTCGTTACGGGCCAGACACTCTTCCTGTGACACGGAAAGAAACCCAGACCACCCCCCCCTCTACCTGCCATCCTCTTTGCTATTTCTCTTCCTTTTCCTTCTCCTTCCTCCCTCTCTTTGCCTGACAAAAACAAACACGCACACAGGAAGACACACACGCATTTTCTCCCCCTGTCTGCGTCTCAGCTTTCACACCACTACCACAGGATGAGGCAAAATGAGGACAAATTGATATGAATCCCAAGGAAAGAAGCCGGGGGGTGAAAAAAAAGGGAAAGAAAAGGTAGCAGCAGCCGGTGGCAAGGCAACTGTAAGCATAAATCCACTGATATACTGCTGTGGTGTTCGCTCTGTAAGTGCATCCATTCCTCATTATGATGCCCATAACGGACGCGCAGGAAGAACTTCTAGGACGACCCAATGTCAATCCAGCATCAGACGCAGCGGATCACGCTCTTTGATTTTGAATTTGGCATCAATATTGATTTCCGATAAGCCCAGGGATGCTTCTCCGAGCTCTGTGGCTGTTCCATTATGGATTTAAAAAGGGCCAGGCAACACAAAGAAAGGCGAATAGAGTCAACCTGAGAGAAGTTATCTGCTTCATATGGCCGGGCAGCGCGCCGCAATGCACGCCGAATACCCTGTGGCTTAAAACAGGAGCCGACAGCGAGCTGAAACAAAACTCGTCTCGGTTAAAGGCAATTCCCCTTCATAGTGCTCCTCTAGCCCTGAGCTGCTGGTCCCAAAACAAAGCCAGTCAATCTAATCATGAGAAGAGGTGAGTGGGGAGAGCAGGAGCAGGAAAGAGATGGAGGCTGAGAAAGAAAAGAGCTGTGAATGTGTGCGTGATGGAGAGAGAGTGAGTGGGAGATAGGGCTTTGCATCATCAATCCTATGAACTCGGAGGCCCCTGGCTGGCTCTCAGAGGTGTTTGTGTGTCTAAAACCCCGAATCATCCTGTCCACTGCGCCTGCTGTCTGAGAGAAAAACTGTTAAGAGATGCTGGTACCTGCTTTTTTCTCATCCCACTCTTACACCTCTCCTCTGTTTTAGCATCGCAATTAGGGCACCCTTATTGTTCGCATAAAATATAGTTCATCTACAAAGGGCCCACACTTTTCATCCAGTAAAACTTTATGCACATGCACACTGTTCGGTTTCCTCCGCAGCGTATGGGAATAAAGGTCCATTGTGTAGGTGTGTGCGGTGAGGTGAGCACTCAAGTCTAGTCAGCACAACATGGCTTCTCCGAGCTGCTGGATAGCTCGACTGCTGAGCGCTGCAAGTACAGTACATCTCAATTTGTTCTGGGAGGGATCAAATTCTACCGCCTTGCAAATCTTACCAAGCAGCAGGCGAGGCACACAGTGAATAAATAGGAGAACCGTAGGAAATATAATAGAGCCGTGTTTGAACCACTAGAATCCAATCGAAGCCTGGATATCTGTATCTATAAACTATCTGTGGGGAGTCTGGCAGAGCTGCAATAAATCAATGAGATTCAGGATAATTACAGGCTGCATATCAAGCAAAATTGCTGATCATATTTGCATCTCTTTGTAGATGAAAGGCATATGCTCTGTAAACATCACTGTATAGGTGAATAGTAAAAACTGTCACTGTCTTCTCCATCCTGGATGACAGCTCAAACAAATCTGAAGCCTTATTAATAAGCACAACCTTCTGATGGATGTTATTAATTTTTTATTGAGAACAGGCCTGAGACAGCAAAGAATAAGTCCTTAAAGGTCTGGAGAAAGTTGAAGAGCAGAGGTTGAGAAAGGACAGCTCCATCCTAATTACTGTCATCACTCACTCTTGCCCATAATGTATCTGATACTCTTTACTGGAAATAAAAGAAACCCACCACTAGGCTTAATAACTGATATCACGCAGCTGAGGTGCAGTTTTAGCAAGAAGGACAATTTCTCGCTGATGTTTTATCATATTTTTTCTTCTTCAAGGCGGTCAGAGGTTAAACTAATCACCATTTGATTGCAGAAAGGAGAGGTCGTCTTGAATAACTAGCATTTAATTTAGAAGGGTTAATGATTGATTAACACTGAGTTAAAGAGCCACTGCTGTTCTTGTGTTATTTTGAATGCAACAGAACACTCCTCACTTTTAAGGGGCTCTATATAACAGTTATCAGCAAATTTACATGTAAAAATCACATTTTTATTGGACTTGCGAGTGGATAGTGACACGATTTGAAAAATGAAACGCTCCCCATCTCTCGGGGGCCTGTCGGCGATTTATTTAGGTTGTTCAATGCTGCTGGACTGTTGATTTCTTTGTGAAGGGCTTGGCCCGTGTAGCCATCATGTTTGCTTCCTGTTTCGAAACAGGAGACGGACTTCCACCAACCCTCCGTTTAGCTAGTGGCTACAGCTGACAACATCTGCAGGCTATGTTGTCATATCAGTAGTGAAAGTCCAGCCATCGGCTCCAAATGAGAAACCTTCTGTTGTTTACTTTTGTGTGAAATCTGGAACACATTGTTCAAAATGTGACAGCGAATTTCTGAGCGGTAAATCTGCTCCTGTTATCACCAAACCGCATTATGTGCCATGCAAGAACGGAGAGCTTGACAGGCGTAGCAACAGGGGGATGATGCTTATCTGTTCTATTTGAGTGTTGAATGCAAAACTGAACGCTGAATACTGAAACCTAGACCGAGTCTGTTGTGTTACAATGCAGATTCTTCTTTTTTGGTCTTGTTTTTTGTTTCGTGTACTCACCCTTACTTCCTGAGACACCTTGCTGTAGATCAATAGCTCATCACAAGGCCCATTAGCAGAAAGGATGGATCTAATGGGGTGGTGAGATGAGTAAGAGTTGCTTTAATCCGGAGCAGTAAAGCCTGATTCTAATTGTTAGTTGTAAGGAAGTAGAGAAGGATGGGTCA
This sequence comes from Pagrus major, assembly GCF_040436345.1. Classification (NCBI taxonomy): domain Eukaryota; kingdom Metazoa; phylum Chordata; class Actinopteri; order Spariformes; family Sparidae; genus Pagrus; species Pagrus major. The sequence continues at coordinate 14,977,045 of NC_133233.1, forward strand.
GTGGTTGTTTTTGAAATAGGGTACAAATTAACACTGATTAATCCTCTAAAGAGCTTTTGTGATTGGCTTTAGATTCACATATAGTCCTGACAGTGCGATTGCTGAGTCGGGAAGAAAAGGATAGCTGTGATTCAGAAGCCTTCATTTTAATCAAAACAAAACTAGACTACTATCTTCGTGATATTAATTTTTCATATTGTTGTAGGCTATGATGCCGGTGATCAATCTTCTGGGAGAGAATGCATGTTTTTCACTGATGTTTTACTCTCATTTATACGAGCCATTAATACGAGAGTTTTACAAAACATGTTGATTGCTTTCCTGGACCCTGTAATGATTGTGAAGTAAAACAGGTGCCCAGTCATTACACTTCCTCATCCTCCATTGTTTTCTAGTTAAAGGTAATCAATTTTCTTATGAGCATGAATCCCTTAAGTGTTTCACTGCCTATGTTGAGTACTTTCATTAATCAAACAGACAAACCATACCTTTGAGGGATGCTCGCTCTTCCGTTGTAAATTCTGAAAAAGGCAGTAAAAACAAAAAAACTTCACAATGTGTTAAAATGAAAGATGTTACAACGCCATAAGAGGCAATAATAAGAGCGACTCCCTGCGTCTCGCTCTCTCTATTGCCTTTATCCATCTCCACAGCCCCTCTCTCTACTATCTGTCGACTCCTCTCTTTCTCTAACTTTCATTTCTCTCCCATCTCCTCCCTTCCTGTGGCTCATGAAGGGCTTCATTTGTCATCCAGCAGGTGATGAGTGCAATGTTTTTCACCCTGACCTCTACTCCGTCACTAATGAGATATCAGCTATGCTGCTTCATGCTCACACAGCCAAGACTGAGACCTCGGTCACATAATATTTGAAAACACTTTTTCGATTAGTTTAAAGGAGCTTTATATAGGAATTCAAGTTTGAAACCTGAACTAAAGTTCTCAACAGAATGTGAAGAAACCACAGTTTTGACGATGTGTCAAAGATGCACGTGCATTGTGAGATATCTAATGAAGTTAGCATGCTAACCAGCTAGCCCTGGCCTGTCCTGTTTTGTAATATCACCTCAGAATTGAGCTTTAGATCAATGTTTCGGATCAGTATGGGCATTTTACTTTTATGATACTCGTACTCATTAAAAGTATATTAGTTAAGACCATTTAAGGACGTATAGTTAAAGGGTAAGTCCACCAACTCTACACATTAAAGTGTGTCTGAAGGTCTTGGGTAGTACTACCGCATATGTGAAAAAGTAGTATAAAGCCTTTTGTGGCTCCAGACGAAGCTGCATGTAATCTTCTAAACTGCCTTTTGTTGCTTTGTCCACCGCCTACATCTAGCACACACATTACCTCTCAAGTCCCCTTCCATCAATGTGAGTTTGTAAGTCAAAAAACCTTCAGTCCTCAGACGTCATGGCTTTTGTTCAAATTCTTATCTAACCTTACTCTGTCAGTCTTAATGGTTTTTAGTCATTCGCTCTGTGCTTGACCGGTAACAGCAGAAAGCAAACCAGCAGGATAGCAGATGCTGTAACGGAATGAAAAAATGAATAGCAGCTCCCTGGGGAAATTAAAAGGCATCTCTTTTTTAGCGCTGGGACATGTGATGTTGGTGGAACCTTAACTTGAACTCTTAAACATTCAGGAAATCTTTCCAATAGCACTATAGGCATACTTATACCAACAAGGATTTCACTGTCCTTTTACAAAACATGTTTTTTTCATACCTGTGCTAATAATAAACTTAAAAAAGTCTTATCTGAAAGAATGCCATAGGTCACAGATACGGGACTCTGGGAAAATATCAGATGAAATCCGACCTTGAAACAGATCTGAGCAGAGATCTCATGCAGCCTACAGCAAGAGTTTATTACTTATGAGCATAATCATGTACAGCTCTCGGGCTGAAATCAAGTCTTTCATGCCTGAAACAGGAAATATAAGTATGTGCCAAGAATGATGTCATGTAAATGTATCTGTCTAACATATCTCACAAGCATGCGGTGAAAAATGACTAAATACCTTTAGTGCTGAATCTGAGCACAAAGTGGAGATAACTTGTCCTTGAGTTGTTTTCCATTTCCTGCTATATACGTCTCAAATGGAGATAGTGTGCTCTTGACTTCACTATGTTTATCTGACATCTATACTTGCAGGTTACTTGGTACATTTTTGCTTGTAATACTTTTTTATTTTTACCTTTCAACAGATTTTTTTGACCAAACGGGAAACACATTTTTAATACAACAACATATGAACTTTTAAGTTTGTCTAGAGAGCGAACATCTCCTTATTTACACATCCACCAATTCCACACTCTCTTTTAGCTCTGTTTTTGGTCTCTACCAAGTTCTGAGAGAAAATATCTGGCTTTGGCAAATTTCATAAATTATAAATACTGTTTATGACTGACTCTGCCTGGACCGAGAGCTCGGACCACAGGGGTAGAGTGGGTGTTGTTTACTATCAGACTTCACCTCTTGAGGCTAGCATGCTAACTGTAAGAAACGTCTTTGACATACAGATAAATCTGTTATTTCTCCATATTCTTTTGATAATTAAAATTTTTGAACGTTTTAAACTAAAATTTGTACATATTGCAAGTAAAAAACAGGAATTCAGCACTTTTACGTGTATTTTTATAGTTTGGTGTTACCGTTCCAAGAAGTTGCTCTGAAAACATCTTCCACCACTGCATGTCTGTATGCTGAAAACTAACTTTTGACTTTTTGCTGTGGAGTAAAGGACATTTGCAATATATGACCTTTTGTCCTGCTAGAATATACATGTTGCCGGCAGACAGTGTTACATTTTCAATAAAGACCGAATAGACAAAGAGCAGGAAGTATATAATCAGCTATTTTCACCACTGGCAATCACACGGATTTAGTTACAGCTGAGCACAATAAATAAACACTAAGCTTTGTTTAGACGAGAGCTGGCAGGGCCACAGTCTATTCCCAGACCTTGACACAAGACTTGAATTTACAGGCTTTACTGTTAACTTTTGAATCTAAGTTTCGTGCTCGTCTTCGTCTTGGAAAGATGAAAGCAAAGAGTCTTCAAGAAAAGTTTTACATTTTGGGAAATACGCTTATTAGCTCTCTTGCTGAGAGTTAGATGAGAAGATTGATACCATTCTTGTGTACTCAGATGAGTGCAAGGCTAAATATTATAAAATAAGCTATTATATTAGCTATTGGTCATTTTAACATGAGGTCTTATGGGGATTGACTCACTTTTGGAGCCAGCCTCAAGTGGCCATTCGAAGAACTGCGGTACTTTCGGTACCTCCTCGTTGGCTTCATTTTTCATCCCCGCTTTGTTTTTACTGTGAGTTCAGCTAAGTTAACTGCCTCCTGGCTGCAGGATCATATTTAAAGAACAGACACAAGAGAGGTATTGATCTTCTTGTCTAACTCTTGGCAAGAAACAAGCATATTCCTCAAAATGTCAATCTTTTCTTTAAATGTAATGTTATTTTAAATCTATTTAGCCCAAATTGCTCCCCGTTGTATACTCCTGGTTTGATTGCTGAGTAGTGCATAAAATTATTGATTTAACTTTCTTTTAGATTTAAGTTGAAAAAATTATTCGATAGTGTCGCCAAACCCCTGCCAGCTCAACTCCATGTATTAAAACTCAAGTCTGAAGGGACTGCAGAGGGGAAAACACTGGAAGTTAAATTAACCTCGTACCTAAAAAAAACAACACTGATTGATTTGTATGTCATACTGCTCAACTCATGGACTGTACTTTTCTTCCCACCTTCACCATGAGCCCCCTCACTCACATCCTCCTCCAGACATTTGCACTAAAACTGTCTCTCGCACTATAACTGCCTCCGCCTCACTGGCTGCTGGCTCCCACTCAGTAACTACTGCCACACTACTGCACATTAATTTACCTGCAGTATTTATGCTCTCACACACAGTGCATATTTATAAAACTCTCTGTACTGTACTTATCTGCCCTGTAGATTATCTCCTACTAGCATTACCCGTTCACCCGCACTGTAACTGCTGCACATGCTGTATTTGTCTTATTGTATTCATTTCACTCTGTTCATACTATTAAGACTGTTAATACTTTATTTATCTTAACATATTAAGAGCCTATAAACCTTTTATTGTTACAGATCTCTACACATTATTCTGCACTTTACAGGTTTTTGCACTTCTGGTTAGATGCATATTCACTGTCTCAGCATTCATACTCTGTGCAATGATAGTAAAATTGAATCCAACCCAGTATAGTGTAACAGTGTTATGATTTGTTGCCTTGTATGTATTATTTTTGAAACGCACGTGACAAGTCTGACGTTGAAACTCTGCCACGTAAAACAGATTCCGCTCTCCCAAGAACTAGTTTACCAACTGGACGTGTATAGTTTCTGCTGGACATCTGTTATATCTCCATCCAGTTATACTAATTGTATAAGGAAAGCTGCCCAGATAACTCCAAATGATTTCTCAAATCTGTATGAAATAAGAAGGATAGAGGATAGCGCTGCTATCCTTCCTGCCATCAGGGACGGCTCAAACGCACGATCCATCCATTGCCGCTGTCTGGAAGGAACCATGTTGGGGGAGCAGAGGGGGCCTGGAGACCAGAATGAGAGACACACGAGTTAATGCCGAGAAATGGAGGTGTAAAATTTTGATCTGACAGTTGGAGAACGTGTCAAAGAAGGTGAGAGAGCAGAGCAGGTGGTACCCAAGACCAAGATGGCTGAGTGGGAGATGGGAAAAAGCAGAGCTGGTGCAGAGCTATTTTTTTTAAATAAAGAAACCTCTAATTGCTAAGAACTCATAGAGAGATGAAAGGTAAGGGTTGTGAGTAGCTGGGGACCCCGCTTTAATATTCAACAATGCATTATTAAAGCTGCTCCGAGGAACTTTCATTTTGTGTTGACTCGGGCGGCCCCTGTGGACAAAAGCGGTATGAGCACCACCGCCTCCTGTCATACATTTTTAATACTATTTTTCTTTTGTAAACACAGCTGTTAGCAGTATGCATGGCGATGAGGTAATCTATTTGTGACTATGTAAGATTAATAATGTATTATGACGACAGTGAAACAAAGAAAACTGTACCACCAGACTAGAGAGCTGCTTCTTTTCTCAGTCTGTGAGACTCCTCGATTCATCCTCAGCACTGCGCCATAAAAAAGAGTTTTAATTTCATGGTAAGTTGGAATCTGACCGGCAGGCATTTAGAATAACTACAATAACAATGCAGAAATAACCAATAACCTCACTGATGGCCTTGTTTAAAGTAAAAGCACATAAAACAGGTTGAAGGAAAGCAGGTTCATCTCACACACTCTGCCACAAACATGAGAGACGGATGATTTACAACGGCATTGAAGAATTGCTTAGTCCTCTGAGGATGACAGTAAATAGGATTCTGACTTTGTGGATGCAGATATATAAAATCCACAGTGATTCACAGGCGTTTGGGCACATTTCCTACCTCATAACTGTCGGCTCTGCAGTGAAACACAAAAGTCATTTGGATGTACAAGTTTCCACAAAGTCAATATTTTGGTTTGTTTGATGTTTGGTTTGCAGTTATCCATTTTGATGACTTCCATCATTGTTTATTTTTCAAATATTGATTCAAATATTGTAATTTTAGGAATGCCATAAATGAATTTAGCTCAAAGCTGTGCTTATGATAGAATTTGCATATATAGGCTGGAGATTGTTGGGTATGTTGAACAGATCTGCTGAATGCATATTAGCAGCTTATGCTTTCCCCCTCTTTATTATTCTAGTGCTATCAGCAGAGCTGTCAGGTGTTGGACAGAGAGTAGCAGCGAGTGAGAAAAAAGACCTGGACAATCAGAGCAGAGAAGTGGCCACTCTTAGGGGAGTGTTAAGTACGACTGAGAATCAAGTGCAGCTCCAGAGGATAATTGTAGAGGAGAAAGCAAAAAATAAAAGTTGAATACAGATGAATGTCTCATATTTTGACTGGAATCAGTGAGGTTCATGTCTGAATGATGAGTGAGGCTTGTGTCTGAGTTTGAGGTTAAATAATAAGAATGAGAAGAGCATCTGATATATTTATGCCCTATGCTGCTTGGTTAGTGGAGTTGAAATTCCTGAATTTTTATTATTAACTCAATATAATGTCAAAACTTCGAGTGTGGCGTTACGCAGCCGCCATCTTGGCTTTTTGAAACTGCTAATTCTACTTGAAGAAGACTTGAAACTAGCGATTGAGACCATAAACTCATTAGGATACTGTTTACTAATACATCAAGTGAGAAGTAGCCTCATTGTCTCATAAGCTTACATACAATTTGACTTTAAACCAGTGGAGTCGCCTCCTGCTGGCCACTCGAAAGAATGCAAGTTTAAGGCCGTTTTGCATTGGGGGAAGCTCCAACCCTATTTTATACAGTCAGTGTCCAAAATGTACTTGTTTCTTCTATACTACTACTGTTTACTGCACTTATATCGATTACAAATACAATTTCATCATTCCCTTGCTTTTCAGTCTGCACACTCAGAGCACTGAAACCAGATTAAATGCTGTGGGCTTCAGGGTGACAGCCAGTGAAAAAGAAGCAGAGGAGCAGAAGATGGAAGTGGTGTGTCTGAGAGAGGCCCTGAACAGCACCATGACTGAACTGCAGCTCCAAAACAATGACATAGAGCAACTGCAGAAAGAGACTGCAGGTAACATAGACAAATGGCTTGAATGTAAAAGGTTATATATCACTTTTCTTGTAAAGCCAGAGTCAGTCACAATAGATAAAAGTACCTATTAATGTCTGTGCTGTTTCCAAAGACCATTTTGAAGCCTAATTTATAAGAAAATAGGTTTTCCATTTTATTCAAAGGATATACTTAGGCTGTAGATGTAACAGCGCCACTAATATAGAGTAAACACTCAAATTAAGTGTAATGATCACTATTTATCCCAAACTACCGGAGTAGCCTTCAATCCGCTGTCTAAAATGCTCTCACTTTTTTCTGGATGTCAGCTCTATGTCACTTTGTGATTAGGAGGAGTACTACTTCAGATTCGCTGCAGCTGACCACCACAATGAGAACCTTCACCTGTATCGCAATAACCAGAATGTAATGTCCGACTGGGAGCAGAACAATAATGAAGGACATTTATATTTTCCCCCTGGGTATAGCTTTCATGATCAAGATAATCACAACACTTTCAGTGGCTTCTTACTTGTCAGTATGTGACGGTCATGAGATTGTGCAGCTTGTTTACGGTGAAGCAAGACATGATAAATCACCACGATCAGCTGTTGTCTCCTGAACTATTTAATTGTTTAAAATGTAAACAGTTTTTTGACACTTCATTCTGGTGAAAAGCCCTAAAATGACCCAGGTCTGAGCTAAACCACCTGCAGTTAAGATTAAATCTGACTTTTATGAACTACAACTCAATTTAAAGACTCATCATTTTGATGTTTCTGGTTAGAAAGATAATTGGACACCAAAATGGATTGCTTTGTTTGGATTAAATCAATCTTTAATTACCTTTATGCAGTCATCTCAAGATGAAAAGCACTGTTGTCGGCACGCTCGGGCAGAGACGGGTTCAGTGAGTTTACACTCCTACACTGAGAGAGTTTGCTGTGTTGGTTTGATGCCAAGATACCAAAAAATAACTGTTAAAGAAAATATGATTGAGATTGAACTTCATTCTTCCCAAATAAAATTGTGCATATATCCATAGTAGGCTCAGCCATGCCTTTGCTATCTACACATATATTACCTAGCCTACTAAAGCAAAATAAAATATGAAAACACGTATTTACACATGTAACAAAGCAACGTACAAAGTGCTTGAAACGTAATGAATAAAGCTAAAAGTCTAGTCTCTATTTTGAGCTAAAAGCTAACAAGCTAAATGGTAAAGTTAGCATGCTAACACGCTCGAAATGACGACGCTAATATGCTGATGTTTAGTGTTCACCATCTTTAACTTCAGCACTAGCTGAGGCTGATGGGAATGTCTCTGCAGGCACTTGGTAATGAACCAAACAACTGGACAAATTAAAGTTCAATATGACCTTTAAATCCTGTATTTAAATACAATTTTGAGGTACTTGTATTCCATTTTATGCAACTTTATACTTTATGATCCACTAAGTTTATCTGGTAGGTGAACGTATTCGTTACTTGTCAGATTTAGACTTACAAAGATGTTTGCTCGAGAGGGGCTGCCAAAATCTGGAAATGCTGCGGTGAGTTGAAGAAGTTATCTTGTAGCCTATTCGGCCGTCTTTTGCCTAAAAATGTGGCTGTTTTGAGTATTTTAGGAATCATGTGTATTGACTGAATCATCATATAATTATTCACTCCAGTGCGGGCCACTGATTAAAGCTTGGAAAGCGCCGTGAGACAACTGTTTGTGCCAATTCATCAGTTGTGGAGATATTTCAGTCCAAAGTGATGAACCAACAGACAGACAGAGAGACAGACGTTGGAGCCATGACGACAGCATGGCTAAAATGAATGAAAGTGCAAAATGTGTTGGCTAATGTGTCGAAAGTAATACAAAAAAAAGAACAACTTTAAAAAAAAAAGGTACTTTTATGTTTTTATATCGATATAAAACATAGTTGACTCTATAGCAATAGTAATCAATGTCACAACATCTCTCAAAGAAAAGATAATTTCTTGTTGTGTCTTTCATATGTCAACAGCAAAACACACATAATTGCACTTTCTCATTGCAGATGGCAGTAATAACACTCTTCCAATGACACATGATGAAGAACTTCCTATAAATGATCATTACGACTCTGTTTTCTAATGTGTGTAATCATCTCAATCAACGTGTTAATTAAAAACTGACTGCAGCTCTCAGTTGGTTCATTGTTTACCAGTATTTGCCACTGACGCTGCACTTTGAGAGACACCTTTCTGCTATTGGTAAGACCCGCTGTACCGAACACCAGAGCAGTCATCAATAGCCCTTGTGAGCGAGTCTAGCGCTGACAGAGCCCTTCTGTTCTGAAAGGTCTCCCTCTGAGGAAGCGGAGCAGCGCCAGAGCAGCTGGGCACGCTGAGGAGAATCAGGGCTTGTGGGGAAGCTGGCAGAGAGAGATGGAGGAGACATAGTGGGTAATTGGAGCGCAGCGATATCCGCCATCTTGGCTCGTTACCTAAATAACAGCTTTGATTGAGGTGAATAGGCCCATAAAGGGTTGTGGTGGCGCTGATAAGCTTCAGCGTGGCTTGGCTGGTGTTTCAAGGCTCTTGGCAATCCACGAGAACTCTTGGCTTCCTGTAGCTGAGTTCGACGGGACGGGCACCTGGGATTCCAGATGTCTTGGGGTGGTATCTATGGTGGCATCCTTCAGCTGGCATTAGTGCCTACGGTGACATTCATCCTTCAGTCTGGCATGACGGAACCGGCAACGTCGAGCCAGCTTCCGATCTATCCACACATATCTATCTGAGCGAGCGCTGCTGGAGGTTCCTTCTGTCTGGAGAAGAAAAAGCAGAGTTTGTGCAGGACTGCTGCGCTATCTGGAAACTTGGAAAGTTACACGGACAACAACAGATGCTAATGTAATGAGTTGAGGATTCTGAATATGAAACACAATTTTCCTAGAAGATGTCAATGAAGTGGAAAATATTTCACTTTAAGCGTAGCAGCAAGGGCGTTATGGAGATTAGAGCTGCTTTGAAAAATCTCTCTCATCTGTTTGCTTTGAATACATAGGAGCGTTAATCTGGAGCGAAGCTGCATTAAGGAATGTTTGCTTCAAAATACACAAGCACAGAGAGAAAATGTACTTAAGGGGATGCTCTAATGCGTCGGGGAGTAGTTAAAGAATCTTCTGTCGAAGCCGGCCTATTTACAGCCTCAAAGTAACAACAAATAAAGTGGCAAATCCACAGGGCCTCACCTTGGCCTCAGGTGGAAACAGATAGAGAGTGAGCGGAAGGTAAGCTGCACCTCAGCGCTGCTTTGCTGTGAAAACTAATTTAAAGTGTCTGTGTCTGCGTGCGCAGATAAACGTGTACTAACTGTAACCCCCCCAACACCCCCCGCTCGAGGAGTCAACTGCACGACAGGCGTCTGTAATCACTGTTATTTTCCAACCGAAAAAAACACAACATTTATGACAGCTCATAAATTGTTCAGTAGTCTTCAGTCTTCCCTGGGGTTGTTTAGTCAACATCTACTTCCATCACTTCTCCCGGCTCATACAAACATAACGCAACAATACATTCATCATTTTTTTTTTCTCCCCGAGAACATTTCTTAGAGGGCAGTGCACCGACTGCGAGGGGTCCCAGACTTAGATTTTTTGTAATCAGAAGAGAAAGACTGACCTCACAGGACAACACAACTGTTTTACTTTGTTTATATGTGGCGGACCCTGCCACCTTTCTAGCTTCAAACTGTGTAGTGGGGACCTTATTTTCTTGTTCATTCAGGTATGGAAACAATTTATATTTCTGAGTTTGGCTGGCTCTACTTGGTTTGACTCAGCGCGGACGGGATTTTGCATCTCCGCCACGACTGGGCTACCTGCTTGAAGGTGTGTCTTTAACCAATGACGCGCTTGTCCCGATCCCCGCAGTACTAATGAAGAATCACCGCTAACAAAGTGGCTCCGCTAATTCAGTTGCAAACATGTTTCATTTTTATTTCAACCTCTCCACAATAAAAGCCCCCTGTTATTTAGTTATTTATTTGATACTTCTATTTGTATCTTTTCTATTTATTTCTTAGGGACTACGGATGCAAATTAGCAGCTTTGCTATAATCCGGCATATTTACATAGATATTTAATATCGATGTTCATCAATGTGCACTGTCCCTATCCAAAAATAAAGCATTATTATTATTATTATTATTATTATTATTATTATTATTGTTATTATTATTAATATTATTTAAAATCTTTTATCATGAAGCAGCATTACAGGAAACGCTGTGTTTTCAGCAGCAGGAACTAAACACGACAGCTGATACAGCTGAAAGTGAACACGATGAAACAGTAAAACACAGCAGATGTTTGAAAGTACAAACAGGACGAGAGAAACTAAAGAGATTCAGTTGGAAGCTGCAAAAGTACTGAGAGCTGAACACACTGACTTTTGAAAGATGTCTTTCTCTCAGGTCTCCCGCACAGACGTGAGTTTTCGTTGAGCAGGACCATCGCCGGCACGGCTCGGTTTAAGGCAGTAAAATTAGTGATGGAAAAGCAAATCAGCCGGACTCGGTATGATGACTCGGCATAGCTAAAAGGAAAAACAGCATTGGTGCCCCTTTAACTTCCTATAATTCTCTCCACAATCAATGACTACACCGTTCTGGCTAGATTAACCACTGGCAATGAATAACATCATTAGACACTTGTAGTCTGGGGACATAATTTATGGCCGTTTGTGTAGTTAGTCCTGCTGATATTACAGGATGGTGTGGTGTTCAGGGAGGCTGGCGTAAAGCACAGTGATCCATGTGAATGAGAGAAAAACTGGGTCTCGAGAGGAAAAAAAGAGGTGTTTAATGGGATGTTCACGCTCTGTTACCTGCCCGACAGGAACAATCTCACTCACTCACCTTGTTTGCCACTCACAGGCCTCTGTACACAGGCTGCTAATTAACGGAGCTCCTGAATGCTTCATGAGCTAAATGGTTACATGCGCAGAGAAGACCGGCTCATATTTGGAGAAAGCTATTCATAGGAAATGTGTTTTGTATTCAAATGGCGTCATGAGGGTATCAATCAAAACAAATGTTAAAAAAAAAATGAGCATGGCATTCACAGTCTAGACAGGATTTTTATGGGTCAATAATGTTGTTGATATTGTCGTAAAGATTAAATTTGAACTCTTCAAAATTGGGATCATGAGCTTATCTAGGATAATGAGATGTTGTATTCATACACTTCAAGTCATTGATGTAATACTAATTAAACAGCTGACCTTTTCAAATACATTTACATTTTTTACCCTTCTGTATTGTCAGTTTACTTGTTTTGGCATATCCATGATCAAAATCTTACCATGACAACTGACATTAATGTAAATTGAAGTTGAAATACCGGCCAACAGGTGAAAATATACAGTAGTGCCCATTTAGTGGTACTTTTACATAATACTTTAATTGTAAATTCATATTTGATTTATGTATTCATTTATTTTACAACGGCAACAAAATGTAGCTTCCTGGAGAAAGACATTTGATTGTTGAGTCTCTTAAAATACTAACACTTTGGAGCAATGCATCCAATAGTTGTTGATGTATTTCATTACAAACAACAAATGTCAACTTCATGGTGGTGCTACAGGCATTCTTAGAGTATCACTATCACTATTACTATAAAGTAGGATATATCATCTGGGAACCATGAATGTCTTTATCAAATTTTGTGCCAAACTGTCCATTAAATGTTAAGATATTTCACTGGCTAAGTGAAAACATTGACCTGTTGGTGGCGCTAGAGAAATAGTCAAGGGATCACCAGAGTCCGTAGGATTCATCCGCTGGGGAACATGAGTGTGTGTTCAAAACTTTACAGCATCCCATCCAGCACATGTTGGGATATTTCAGATTGTACCAAAGTGGTTGTCGCTATTTCGATTATACCTACGTAAAACAGGACGCAGATTGGAGTCCGTCTCATCCTGCGAGTCACATCTCACTTTGACTTCTTCATACCCATGCAAGCACTCACACAGTCCGTTTCTCTGACAAGCTCAAGCCCCGCTATTGCGACCTTTAGCTGTGACCTTTAGCGGTCCCTGAATGCCACTTTGGGAAAGTCATTCATTGTCCTCGGCGCTGCTGTCAAAGTGGAATGTCACACGTGTCTGCGAACTGCATAGCTCATGTTGCTCGCGAATACGCGGAATGAGGAAAAGTGCTGAGGAAAGCTTCTCACCCTGTTGGTTGTAGGTGTGTGTCTGGAGGAAACGTACATTATGTGTGCATCCACTAATGATTCATCAATCAACATTTGGTGAGGTCAATGTGGAACAAATGGCTGTTTTATACAACATGCACATAGTCTGAAACTGCATATTGAGAGAGAAATGCACCCTTTTTCAGCATCTCACACCACTTTCCCAACCTTTAACACACACACTTACATGTGCATACACACTTGCATACACCCACTGACCTCCACTCCCTACATACACAACCATCTGCGTGACGATTGCTGCATTGGTAGTACGAATGAACTCAAGGTAGAGAGATTGATTCTCTGGAGCAAACAGCGCTGGGCTGTACATTGGGCTGCCTCAGCACCCTCCCACCTCGCCTCCATTCAAGCAACCAAACAGTGGGGTGATTAATAACACCCCCTCCATTACCCTCTGCACACAGATGGGACGTCAGGTTGAAGGTTGATGGAGAACAGCGCGTCGGTGGTGTTACACCCCATCATACAGATTAGAGTTTGGACTTCAGACAGCGCGTCCCCCTCCCTCCACCTTTACCCTGCTGCCGCACGCGATTTGTATCCTTCAGGTATCCTTCCACTGCTGCCGATGCCATTTGTCACTGCAGGGCCCTGCTGAAGACTCCCTTTAAAAAAAAAAAAAAAAAAAAACAGGTGGAGGGACTTCCACTCTGATTTTGAGTGATTTATGAAGTGCTGCTGAGCGCTTACAGTGCTGTGGTTTTACAGTGTTTTGCCGGAGGAATATCAAAGTCTCTGAAGTTGTCAGAGCAAACCACAGCGGGCAGAAGCGTCTCTCACTTGTAACTGAGTGCTTTATATCACTGCTTTCATTTCCAGCTGAAGCCGTCTTTGTGTCATAAAGCAGAGGAAATAAAACTGCGGGAGATCAAAGATTCACAAATGAGGAAAAACGCATCCAGAACTCACACTCTGACAAGTCTGTTGTGTACGAAGCAGTTTTTAATTTATGCACAGTAACACAAGCAAACATGTAAAAAGAGTTAGTTGCAACTGAGCCATTGAATAACCTAATATTTGGTTATACACTCTGAACAGAAATATCTCAACTTGATGAATGGATTTCATCTTATAGTATATGAGTAGCACTCCAGCTCGGGGTTCAGGAGAATAACCTTTGCTACGCTCCGTCTGTACAGTAAATGCCGTTAACATCCTGCTCTCACAAACACATACTGAACTCAGAAGCCAAAGGAAAAGCGAACACTATCAAAATTCAAAAACATTATTATTATTTTTTTTTTTTACAAAAAATATAAAAAGTACGGTGACAAAGACTGAACTTGATGCGGGCTGATGTGAAATCTCCCAATTTTCAGAATGCACATAAACTTCTTTTCAAAAGGAAATGTTTTATTTTAACACTTGATACATTGAATAAATGTATTTAGAAAACTACAGACATAGGCTTCAAACTTAACTTCCTGTACAAAACATATTTACCTTTAAAAGCAAATAATAAAGAACAAAACTGTAAGTTCAATCACTGCGAGCTGCTAGAGCCTGTAACAGGAAGAAAAAACAAAGAAATGGACAAACTCGACCACAGACTTCAAATATCTACATCCTGATTCGAGGACTGGGGGGGGGGGTGGATTGATATTGATCCGTCTGGAGGTTGCTGCAGCAGTAAATAGTAAAAAGCCACCAGGCATCACCACAGTCTTTGCTTTTATGACTTCCACAACCAATCCCGAACCAGAGACCAGCGAAAACGCTTCGAGTCCCCAAACCCTGGAATGCGACCAACCATGCAAAACGAAACAGAGAAAACACGTCAGATGAAGTCATGCAAAGCGGTTTTTGTGGTTATTTCCCATCATTACAAATACATGTCTTTTTTTCTTTTTTTAGAGGCGTCACAGGAAAGTTAAAAGGGATCACATTTTTCCCACAGTTTCATTGAGTTCTTAATTTTTCCCCTTTTGTCCACGTCGGGAAATCCAGTTGTCCGTTTCTCAGCGAGAGTCAAAAATATGAGCTTTCCGAGCGTACCCCAAGGCACCTGAGAGAATGTGGGCGTTTCCCTCTGTTGGCAACACTGCGTGTCTGTTTTTACGTTACATACCAGCTGCCATAGAGTCTCAGAGTGGGACAATCCCACGCATGGTGTCACGAATCTCAATACAAAGCACACAGAAAAGAATACAGTCAAAAAATGGATGAAAGGGTTGGCGTCCTCTCAATGGTATGGAGTCTGAACTGCCGAATCGAGGGTTAATAGTCATCGTAGGTGTTGAGGTCGGTGAAGTATGCGTTGGTATATGTCTTCCCGGCAAGCTGTGGGTTGAAGTACTTATTTCTTTCCTCCAGGATCAGATTGTTTTTGTTGAAGGCCTGGGGGATAAAAAAAAAAAAAAAAGAATAGATGGAGAGGAGAAAGGGAGAGGAGTCAGTACGGACTTGTTTGCGACACATGGATCAAGTGATTATTCAGCCCAGATGGCGAGGTAAAAAGCAAATCCATCTAGCCCAAAACAGAAAAAAAAGGGGGAGCAACACAAATCAATGGGGAGGCCGCTCAGTGAATGAAACATACATTTCACAGAGCAAGGTCAAAGCATTTGCAAACAGGCTGGAAAAATGATAAGCCACCACAGGGCTAAACTTTTTCAATGCGCGTCCGTATGTCCACCTCTGTCATCCCTAATACCCAGCATCAGCAGTTTTTATGGCCCTCAGATTGTCGGCCCTCTAGGACAATCTCCACCATAAAAATCCATCAAAGGAGGGCCTCTTCTCCGTTAAACAATAAGGAAGAGCCATGAGGGCATCTTCTCTGTGCCTGCGTGACACGGTAAACATGGAATGAGCTTCTGATGCGGTGCTCAATACAACATCAGCAATTTGGCAAATGGATGTGTTCATAGCCAGTCTGTTGTACACTGAGAGTGTGTGCTGGGAGTCCCTTGGGGCAGTGTAATTGAACACTTGATGATGCTGCGTTTGCGGCTGATGGATGTTTCAGACACTGATAGGGAACGAGCGTGCCGGACAAAAAACTCATATATTTTGCCTGTTTCCCATTATGTGATTTGCACACAGAGGGATTGTAATCAGCACTCCCGCAGCCCCGGAGACGGTTATGTGTCTCTGCAGGTGGCCCCATGGCTGCTTTTAAACAGCTGTGCTGCGGTGCTTGTTAGCATTATCTACTTTGTCTCCTCGCCTCAAACCTGCTTAATTGGCTGGAGAATGATTACATTTGAGTTTTTTGGCGCAGTAAACAAAATTTGCCTAAACTATGAAGTGGCATTAGTGATAGAGAGGTAACAGAGGAGCATAATGAAACAGCATCACAATGAAATTGTCTTCCGCCACCCATCAAATCAAAACAATTAAGTAAAAATAGAGGACAGAACAAGACAAACATGGAGAAAAAAAACATGCAGATGGAGGCACTTGTTGAAAGAGGAAAACAAAAAAGCAGGGATACACTGCCTTCTCACAAGCCGGGCGGGAGAAGTGGGGTGGGGGGTGGGGGTCGTGATGGAGGGATGAAGGGGGTCTGAGCAGTGAAAGAGAAACTAGAGTCTGTACTCCAACCTGCCACACACAGGAAGTGCCACAGGAAGTGGAAGGGCGGGGCACGGTGGGGAAGAGGAAGTAGTAGTGGTTGGGGTGAAAGAGCTGTTGGGGGGGTCAAGAGGCGGGACGTTGCAGAGGTCAGTGGTTAGTAGAAAATCTCCAGGCCGCGCATGGACACCCCCATGTTAGCAGAGAGAGGCTGGTGCATGGCGGGGTCGTCCAAGGGCAAGAGTACCGACACATCTGGCTGCAGGGAGGAGAGGAATGGGCAAGAGTCATCCTCAAAGAAACCCTAAAGCCACGCTCTGTCTCAAGCCTGGAAATATGATCAACTGTACATAAAACTACAGATCAATGGTGACGTCAGTCTGCTGGAGACACCAGCATCTACGATACATTGTGACTAGGATCATCAGGATTTGAGCCAAAAACTCTAAAGCATGGCGTCAGGTGTTCATCAATCCTGCCTATAAACGCTCAGAAGGAGGCATATTATGTTTCTGCACACTTAATGGTTTAAAATTCACTGCAGCACCCAAACTGTTTAGGCTCAGTGAGTGACGGTCGGAGGCAGACTGTGCTTTAGAAAAAAATTAGACACTGTTCATTCGTCATGCAGCTCCTTTTGTATTTTCACATCGACTGTCTATATTCATATCCAGCGCTATTTGCAACAGAACTAACTGAATTACGCTCTGTGCTCCTGACTCTAATTGCATGACAGATGAACGCTCCTCACACCTTTATTCCACAATGAAATTACATTCGGGGGGGCTGACGCTTGCTCCGAGCCAGAGGATCTGTTCTCTCCGTGCCACAAAACACTTTAATATGTGTGAAGCAGTTTTGCAAACAGAGATCCATGATTTCACTAAGTTTATAATATGTATCTGACACTGAAGAGTTTCTCTGAGAGAATTGAGGATATCAAACATAAACAAAAAAAAAGATGATTTATCAATATAGCACAGTAAAATCAAGTTAGCGCATTATTAATTAACTAGCCTACATTAGCTTGTGGGATAATAGATTACGTTCGTGCGCCTTCACAGTAAAAAAACTGTTCGTCTGCTTTAACATAAGCTGCAAATGTTAGCAAATTCGGCTGTTAGCTTACCGCCTAAAACATTAACTGAGAGTTACCTCGAAAGCTACATCATTACCTGACTAGATTAGCGTGTTGGGTAATAGGTTACATTCAAAAAGCAGTTTCTAACTACCTCCACTGCGTATTTTCCTATGCTATCAGAGTTTAGGCTAACATTAGCAGCTCTGTTGTGATTAGCTTACACACCAGCAAGTCCTGCTTACGTTACATCTGACAAACGCAATATCCAAAAGCTTCTTTTCTTTTTTTTTTATTATTAAGAAGTCAGTTCTTGTCTGTTTGAATTCAAGGACCCATTGTTTCAAAAGTAACTACAAATTTAAAATTCTTTCTTTCTTTCTTTTTTTCACTTTTATGATTATTAAGAGCTGCATATCTGCAGTGTGAGAATAGAAAGCTTGACAGGCGTAGTAGCAGTAAGTTGGCAATTAAATCAAGCTAAGCTTCCCTCTAACAATGATTCATGCCATGTAGCGTGGCTGCATATATCCCAGTAGCTGCAACAGGAAGACAAGTTGTTGCCAGAGCTTTTAAGTGGCCTGCTAGTGCCAGACTATCTTACAAATGTAATTCATAAAGAATATTTTGAGGCTAATTCTTTTATTGGTATAATCTCATGATACCAGATTCATCACTTCTGAAGCTCCTTTGTGGGGCTCAAAAAATGCACAGTGTGTTAAAGTGGTTGAAACACCCTTTAACACAGAGCACTGGGAATCCTTGAAAAAAGCCCAGCTGGAGCTTGAAGTAGATGTGGACAAGCATTAATCACCAGCTCAGTCTGGCATTAAAGGCCTGATGTATGAGCGGATAAGAGGCTGTTTGAGTAGCTGGATCTCTGTCACAGGCTCTGCTACATCCGACTGTCTGCAATTTAGGATGCAATAATGACACAAAGAACCTGTCTAAGCAGGGAAAAGTGCAGATGCTGAGCGCCTTCGCTGATTACCTACCCACGCGCCGATAAGTACTGTAATTGCATTAGTATGTTATGAGAAAGCAGTGTATGACCACTGACACAGAACAAAGTCACACACTGAGACACACAGCGGAGGAGCACACGGAGAAGAGGGTGTACGCACAACTGCCTATCTGTTACACGACTGGAGAGCGTCAGTGCACGACAGGAGGTGGCGTGACAGTGAGAGTCATGCAGTAAGAGGTGTGTTTAATCACCACCGACACTGGAGGAAGAAGGGGCACTGACTCAAAGTGTGACATCCATAGATTAAGTCAAACAGTAAGGACACGTTACAAAGTGCTGCTCTACACATCCTGACCCCCCCACCGGCGCAAACCTGCCCACAGACCTTGATGGCTTCCACCGAGTCGTACTTGTCCAGCTTGTTGATGTGGTTGGTGATGCTGGTGTTGAGCGGGGCGGCTGAGATGGGGTGGATGACGGTGGCGTCGTGCGACTGCTGCTGGTAGCGCTGGCAGTACGAGTACACGAGCAGGGTGACCAGACAGCCGAGGATGGAGCTGCTGAGCCCCACGGCGATCATGTGGAAGAGGTTGAAGTCTGGAAGAAGAAAGGGAGAAGGGGTAATTCTCTGTCAGTTCGCACGCGTGGAAGTGGTAATTTAAGCTGCAATTCATATGGTAATAATGGAGTGCTCTGCAATAAAGAAGACGCTCCGGGACTGTTGAAGAATTTTTTTTCCCGGTGTCTTCATTTTGCTCTATTCTTACTCTGTGCTGTCGGGACCTACCGTATATCACAGATGAAAGACGTGCACGTGTTGTGTAACACATACAGCGCGCCCTGTTTTCATCTGGCATTAAACGTGCCACTTTAAACTACATCTTGTACACATTAGCTGTAATTACGGTAACAATTTGTCCGGCTGTCTACTTCTTTTTCCTGCAATAGATGCCACTTTACTGCGTGGCCTCCGACTGTGAGACTGTTGTCAGAGAAAAGTAAGAAAAGAAATAAAAGAATGAAAAAAAATGCTATTTACTGTATTTTTAAACGCTGCTATATCATGTATTTAGCAGTCAGACACAGTAATAGCTGCATTGGTATCAGTATTATTAATGCACAATCCCAGGCGTTGTAAAATGTACATAAATATACATAAGTAAAGGCGTGTATATACACTATGGGTCGACTGATTATTGGATCTTATGTTCTGCCTTCTTCTGAATCAGTATTTCATTTTCACCTGATTGCAGATAAAATATATTAATTTAAAAACGCACTAATTTAGCTCTGATGCAGAATGCAATCAGCAAAGTGAAGGGCCTTTGCACACCAAGTCGTTTTTTAAAAAGAAATATAAGCCCATGTTGTGCCAATCATGCTCACACTTTTTGTTTTGCAATCACTTTTGATTTTCTGCACTTTTTGCGCCTGTCAAAGTTGTTTAGAGGGTTATTTGGCTACTCAGAGCCACCGTAGTGTGATAAAACAGACTGACCACAGGATTGACCGTGAGCTTGACCGATATCTGTGGCTCCAGGTGAAACTAGCACTTTTCTGATGCCATAATTTGGATACTAACGATGTAATGTGATGTGTGTGGTGTGTATCTGCGTGTGTGTGTCGTGACATCGTAAAAATACAACTGGAAGCGATCTGGATAATTTCGCAGCTCCTTCATCAGCAGGTGAAACTCTCTCTGCTCCTGCTCTTGACTTGTTTTCAGGAGGGGATGGACGCAGTATTTTATTTTTATTGTTTGTGAGAGGACCACAAACTCATCTTCACTGCTTGACGACAAATTTTTGCATTAAACATTATAAATAACTGATCAGAATCCATGTGCAAGGTCTCTGTCTGTCTGTCTGTCTGCAGAGCTCCCTGTCAGACCTCCTCCTCCTCTGGGGTGCAAAAGGTCCCAAAAGTCTCGCTTCTCCTCAGGTGGCTTACTGCATTCTCATATTTGGACTGTGCAACTTGGCAGTAAGATGACACTGTTAAAAGTGACTTTATTGATTTGTCCAAACTCCAACTGTAACAGTGGAAACTGCAGCGTTCTGGCCATTAAACGTGGTTGAAGGTTTTCCAGAACTACGATTTTTTACAGTGTAGTCTGTGGCGTCTGCTGTGCCGTCTCGAGTTTACGTTACTATTCTGGGGACGACGTGATATTTAGGGCTTGAGAAGTGCTGTGCAGTATAAAAAAAAAAACAACAAATTTCACACAGTCTATCTTTGACTACCTCCAGATATAATCAGATCGTCATTTTTCTTGAATGCATCTCGGGGACGTTTCCAGCTGGATTTATATGCCGTTAAGCAGGATTAGAAAGCTGTCTCATTGCTAAAGATGCTGTACATGTGCAACGCCAGGTGTTATCCTCACATCTCTCCCCGACACACATACACACACTCTCTCTCTCTCACGCACACACACAAAAAATTTACCTCCACAGCGCCTCTCCTCCTGGCTGGAGCGTGCAATCGAGACTTCTGACAAAGGAAAAGAAAACAGCAAAAGGCAGCAGAATTAGGGCCAGAAACCACACGCGCGAACACGTCCCTGTTAGCATGACAAATCGTACCCTTGAAGGTGAGAGTGGAGATGAAAAGCCGTGCTCAATATGAAACAGATCATCGTAAAAAACTCTGCGAGCTAATCACGGCTGTGGCACCTGGAGTGGTTTATGAAAAGTATCAGCTCTCATTAAAGGAAATGAAGTACAAGACGCTGCTAATGAACCTTAATGGACTACCTTTCCCATTAAAGGGGATGGATGATAAGGTATGAAGGCAAATGGGTGATTTTATAAAGCCCTGTGATAAGTTTTCACGACTATCATATCCCTGCTAATTAATACCGAATAGGTTACACATTTGTGTTTCAATCAAATGTTTGTTCTGTCTAACAATTAACGACTCTTGAAGTTTGAGACTCAACTCATCAATATATAACTTTATCCAAACGTGTACAGCTGCGGCGACACAATGTGAATAACACACAGCATCCTTTGTTGCAGGGAGGAGTTTTAATGATCTCTGTGTAGTCGAGATCAATGCTGTAGAGTGTCTCGCATTACTAGCTGTCAATAGGGTGATGCCTGTCTAAGCAGATATCAATATGAATGGTCGGTGCGGGTTGTGTGGTTCTATACGCTGTTTATGTAGGTTTTAGGGGAACTTTCTAAACTTTAATGTTGTCAGGAAGAGTTAAACAGCTGTTAGCTTAGCACGTTTAACCAATGAGACTGTGGTGAGACGGATTGAGAAAGACTTTGGGGGGTCCGGATTGTTATTTCAGCCCTTTCCTTCAAGATTTTTTATATATTAAAGAAGAGATCAAACAGTTAGATCAAAAAGATGGCTTTTTGTGTCCCCCACAGGTCATAAAGATGTGTTTTACATGCAGAAGATCAATCGTATCTCTGTATCAGGGTGTCGCTCTCATCATCATCAAACAAGCAGCTAATGCCCGTTTTGAAAAAGGCAATACGTGGGGATCTTATTAGTTATCGCTGATTGAAGGTCTCTAGTAAAGAGCGCGTCAGTCGTCTGTATGGTTTTTCTTTTCACCCTGCAGCATAACAGAAAGGTAACCAACAATGAGCCAGTGGCGGAGTCAGGATGTTTGAGGGGCAGGGGCAATAGAAAACAGAAGGGGCACCAGCACGCCAACGTAAGCTGTACTGTTAGAATGTCGGGCTAATTAGCTTTCTACTTTACCTACAGTCGTAACGAATTGTCACTACCGAGGCCAGGGAGCACATCATTAACCAACTAGCTTAGTTTGTGGGGTTACTTTAAAATCAAACCATTCATAATTAGCATCTCTACTCTATAACTTATCAATCCCGGAGGCTAGCAGAGTTTACGGCAGTGTTAGCAGCTGCTCTTTATTGCATTCCTTTACAATCCAGCAACCCGAGCCAATATTACGTTAGCCAAACACACAACAGTCTGATCTTACATGTCTTCTTATCACACTAACAACAGGCTACTGGCACTAAGTGGCTCTATGCTGCAATAAAAGAGCAACTGTTTCACCATTTAGCATTACTATTACTAACTTTTTGCCTGGGATGTGCAGCTTTATAGCCTCAGGTTTTTAGTATTATCCTGATGTGAAGACATCAAGTGCATATTTAAGACCCCTTCGCCAGGTTCTCATTTTAAAACGAGTGTGCTTGCAACATTAAAAAGTCAAACAGCTCATCAAGCTAACATTAGCCTAATTAGCTTGCAAGCTGCAGCCATGCGACAGTTGTCATTTTGACTACATCTGAAATCAAGGAGCCTTTGTTTTAACATTTTGAGGTGGTAAATGTGCAACGATTATCATTAGTAGACTGTGGATGTGCTTGAAATGGTAAAGTCGATCTTATCTTACCAGATTTCTAAAAATAAAAAACGAAAGTATGTAAGTAGTCTACCCTCGATGTAGTTAATTAAATTGACTTGACATTTAAGAAGTTGTTGCACTTGCGTTGTTAATAAACAACAGTAAAGCTCCCACACACTATTTACTTAATGCTGCCATTAGAGCTACATTAAGAAAAAGGTTGCATTATTAAAGGGCAAAGGATCACATAAACATGGACACCAGACAGTAAAGTAAGAATAAAAATGCTTATATGACCAGGTACAGAAAACAGCACACAGGAGCCATTTCTCTCTTTCCTTCCAGCATTTGAAAAAAAAAAAAAAAAAAAGTAAAACTGCTGCTGTAAGTGCTTTTTGCATGGCCTGACAAGACTCCTAGGCTCATAATGAAACTAATATAGCAGCGGGTTTGTTGGAATGAGTAGGGAGACAGCCCTTAAGTGTAGCAACCGGGGTTCACGCCCCCGTGTAATCACCTACCGCACTCAGGAGTCCTTCAGCTAGACGCTAATCCAAACCATCCCCAAAAGTGCTGCCCTGACGCTGAACCTGACCTCTGACCTGCTATGAGTTCCTTAGAGGGATCAATAACGTATTTCATTATCGCAGGATTCTTGGAAATGAACTGAATTACCGCTGTGGGCATATGGTGGCAGGTGGCGCAGAATGAGTGTGTGTGCTCAAAGTTGTGTGTTTAGTCATGCAAGAGTGCCTCAGACTTTCCCGAAGAGAAGAGGCGACTGTGTCAGTGTGTGTGTGTGTGTGTGATCACCTGGTATAAAATTGGAGTCAGGAGAGCACGGTCTGGTCTCGCTGTTGTTTCCCGAGCACTGGTTTCCAGTGGGAAACAGGACGTCGCAGTGACGCACACGCATCTGGGCCCCGTTGGAGTCGCAGTGGGACCACTCCGACCAGCTGGACCAGCTCTCTAGAAAACGGCGATGACAGCACATCTCATTGCCTGTCCAGTGTGTGTCCATATGTGTGTGCCTGTTTGAGTTGTGTGTGTGCGTGTGCCCTCAGTTGCACATTAGTCATGCATGAGTGCCCCCCGAGAGACTAAAGAAAATAAGCAATGAACCTGTGATGGATTGGTGGCCGAGTCAGAGCCCTAAGCTGCTTATCACTGAGGTGTGAGTGTGTGGTTCGGTGTGTGTGTGTGTGTGTGTGTATACCTGGACAGGATTGTGTGTTGCACAGTGCCTCCTCGGTGTGCAGGCCCAGGCAGATGTCCCCTCCGTAAGCCGGCGGGGGGTTGCTGCAGGTTCGCGTCCTCATGTAGTGTCCCCCTCCACACGTCACGGAGCACTTGGACCATGAAGACCAGCACGACCAGCTGCCGTCCACTAAAACGGGGATATCAGGGTCATATTTTTATAAGTTAAAGGAGCAATTCAACCTGACAATCAATAAAATGCATATTTTCCTCTTATCTGTAGTGCTATATATCCATCTCGATTGTTTTTGGTGTCAGTTGCAGAGTTTTGGAGATATCGAACATAGAGATGTCTGCCTTCTGCAAAACTTTTAGTTAGCTTAGTTAGCTAGCCTCTTGCCCTTGTGTAGATGTAGGCTGTCTTCTGCAGAGTGAGTGGTGAGTTTTTCAGACGTACTTTGGCGCTTTGGGCACACAAGGCGAGTGGCTTGTACGTTCATTATATTTGAGTGAAGGCAGACATCTCTACAGTCGATATCTCCATGCTCGGCAACTCACACCAAAACAATCTAGATGGATTAATAGCAAGAAAAATATGTACTTTTGATTTTCGGTTGATATGAAAACTGTATGATTAATTATGATGAAGCCTTTTTTTAACTCTAAGATTCTTGTTTTCGAGTAAAATATTTATCTTCTCTCATGTTTTCTACGATCGAGGTTCCAGGTCATTTCCAAAGACAATTTCCTCTGAACATCAAGCGACTGGAAGTCATTCCAAGCCATTTCAAACAGCGATGCGTGACGCGCAAAATATGAAGCAATTTGAATATGCGTGCCAGAGCGTTTTGAAGTGACAGGAAGTGTTCTTCACCCAGCTGTTACAGCACACGCCTGACCCCCTCCCGTGCTCAACAATCTCTCCTCTGATTAATAAAGATAAATGAAGCATCGCAATCCGCTGTTGTTGTTCCTCCCTTCATGTGGTGCCAAGTGGCAAACAGCAGTCGATTAAAAAACACATGGAAATTCATGACTGTATCAGCACACGAAGAAGATGTAAACAGATGAGTGAGATGTGCGAGAAATGAAAAGAGGGGAGACTAAGGAGCAATAAAATGGGGGCATTGTTTGGCCATGAATCACAGCAGAAGTAAATATCCTCCTGGTCAATCATCTGGATAAAACCTTACTTCATTGTGACAGAGAGAGATTCCCTTTTCAGAACCACTAGAGAATTGCTTTTAAAGACCTGCTGATGGCTGGCAGCAAAGTGCAGGTAATTGAAGTTGCCGATGCTTTTTGTCATCTCAGTGTAATTTCTCTATCACAAAGTGACACCCAAGTCGATTCCCGGCCCTCGATGACGGATCGTCTCATCCCGGGTGCAGACGCAAGAAAAACACGGATTCATTCGTCTCTGAACCAGATGGATGTTAGGCATAACGCCTTTTCTCTCCCTCTCCTTCACAGTGCACATTTAAAAAGCACTGGATTAGCCATAGGAGGATTACAATTGGTCTAGCGGCGCGGTCTGCCTGCCTCAAAATAATATCTCACTTCCAGAGGGGTGCTAATTGAGTGTGCATTAGTATTCATTGCTACTCAGGCTGGGTTAAGTCAGTTCCTTTGGGGGACAGGAGTGTGGAGTTGTTCATCAACATATTGTAGCTACGGTATTATTACAGTCAACAGAATAGGTGTACCACATGTATTAGCATAGCGATGCGGCACAGGAAAAAAATCAAAGTACATCACTCAACGTTTTACTCTGGGGGAACACTTTTGGCAACCACTCAGGCAGGCAAAACAAATCTAATGCTCTTAGATCCATCCAAAGTCTTCATCTGAGCTCGCAGCTGATAACAGCTCACTCTATTAGCGACTGCGTTCAAGCTGTTGGGAGCTGAACAGCGGCCACTTTCACTGAATGAATTAACAGGCTGTAAAAATAGTATCGATGGCCGTCCACTCTCCTGTGCTCCTCCGCTTGCTTGCAGCGTGGCAGCGGCCATGAAGACAGATTGCGCCTGCTGAAGATGACGCGCCGATCCAGGTTTTTTTAGTGGGATACCTAAGCCCTACTCCAGGGGGCTTGATTAATAATCATCTGAGAGAACGCGTCTGCTTGTCTGCTCGGCGCCCATGCTGGATACCAGGTGTGCTTTATGCCAAACTAAGCACTGGATTTCCATTTAGACAGCTTACTTCCCCTGTCAGACGGAGCATTCTTTTAATTAGAAAGCTTCCTCTCGCTGTCTTCCGCTTTGAGGAGTGTTGAAAATGCATTGTCTCAAGGCTTTTCACAACAGAATATGGCCTCCCATGGCTGGCAGCATAATTACCCAGCAATGTAATTACATACTGGAGCGCTGCAGGGATTGTCTCTGATTCCTGGTGTAAATTGGGGTCTTCGTCACACCTCTTATCTGCAACTGATTTCTTTTGTGGTTCCTGATGATTTGGTAAGTCATTCTGTCAGTGTAATTCTTTATCCATTAATCAAGGGGAAACATAGCTTGAGTATGTTGTGGATTACTGTGTATTTATCTGTGTCTGGGTGAAAAAGAGAGCTGACAAAGTAATTGACTCCCGGTCTTTTTAATGTGTTTATCTCTGCGTGCGACTAAAACTGGCTTGCAGCTTGTGGTTACGTGTGCATTTCTTACCTGGACAAGGGGTGATGTTACACTCCTGATACTCCTGTGCTGGCCCCAGGCAGGTCTGTCCTCCGTACCTGGGCTCTGGGTTACTGCAGGTCCTCTTCCGGCTGCGGATTCCCCGGCTGCAGTCTCTGCTGCACTGGGACCAGGAACTCCAGGACGACCAGCCGCCGTTCACCGTGTGGCCCGAGATCCTCCCGAGACGAAGCACTTCTCCTGGGAAGAGAGTCGGCAACATGAAAAATGTTGACTACTGCCAAAACATTTTCTACTCTTCTCCGCATTAAGACGGCATTTCCCTTAAAAAGCTGCTCTTTTCTGGTAGAAAGTGGATGATACTTGACGTCCCTTCCTGGCATCACTGTGTGCATTTGTTTTAAAGAGCAAGAAGAGGGCAGAGAGTCAAGAGCAGCTCCTGATCACGTCGTCTTTATTCCACAGCTTTTGAAGTGTCACGATCTCTAAAAGCTTTTGCTTGGTTTATGCTGAAAGAGCAGTGCGCACTCCATTTTTTATGCTGTTATTAAGTTATTTTGTGCTGTAAAGCAAATGGACAGATTTAATTTCAAATCAACTGGTAGAAAACCATGTGCATTCAGTCTGTGAACTAAATTATACCTGAAATTACACTGGTATCTTTGGAACACTGAAAAAGAAAAGCCAATTTATTGATCCAAAATCATTTTTATTAGCCATGTTGGGTTGCAAGGCTCTAGCGCTGGCAATGCAAGTCTGTCTAGCACTTTTATTCAAGCTGAAATATGTCTGAAAGCAATAGATGGAGTTTCTTAAACTTTCCAACACATTCAGGGTCCCAAAACGATGAAGTTTAATTACTTTTCCTCCAGGCTTCTAGTGCTGCTTGACAACTATTGCTGGGATTGCTGTGATATTTGGTACAGACATTCAAGTCTCCCTCGGGATGAGCTGTAAAACTTTTAACTTTTTTCATCGCATAGCGCCACCATCAGGTCAAAGTTTCGGTTTGTCAAGACGTATGACATTTCCATCAGCCTCAGATTTGTGTTCAGTTCGAATTAGCATATGCTAGCATGCTAATATGCTAAAATTAAGATGCTGAACATGACAGGCGTTTTACCCCGAGTTCTTTTTGTGCACTAGCACGAAAAAGTAATAAAAACAGACTGATAAAAATAATAATTAAAACAATTTAATTCTGTATTTCATCTTTTAAAAATTGTTCTAGTACACCTGCTGCCACAGCTCGAACATGAGTTGCCAAAATGAGTATTACAAAAACAAACACTCCCGACCAAACTTTTCTTCCCACCTGGTTTCACACATCAATAAATAAATAAATCAGTAAATCTCCCGACAAAACTTATTTCCCACTCGGTTTCAGATTACAAAAACCAAAAGTTCTCAAGTCACAAACACAGTTTAAAAAAGTTAGAGCTGAAAGAGAATTCACCCGAGAGAACGGAGCATTAGATAAATCCAGTACAGAGACAGATAGAGAGATAGATACCACATCGATGGTGTCAGGAATCAGCTGCACAAATGTAATCCATCATTTAATCCTTCACAGGCCTCGTGTCACTCTCCGAAGATGGATTCCGTGAGAGCCGAGTGTCAACACGCGAACCCGCCCCTCATCAAACAACATCAGCTGACTAATCTGTGTACTCTCATCTGGAATGAGTCGAATAGAGAATTCCTAATGAAATATGAAACAGTAATTTCTATTAAACTATAATTACCGTGCGCATTAATCAGCACCGTGGAAATGAGCAGAATGAGCGGAGAGAGAAAGCTTCTGGCCATTTCTGAATGAAAAGAGTGAACTCATCTGTTTGAGTGAATGATAATCACCTCCAATGAAATTACAGACACTGTCCAAGCACTTCACGGATGATTCACTCGTTCAACAAACTGGGTTATTATCGACTTTTTCAGATAACATTGGAGGACTTCATTTTCCGTCTGCTCCTGGTTGACGTCATCCTGCGTTTTGTATCATTCTGCTCTTTCAGTTTTCGGCCTCTTTGCCTTTATAGGAGAGCATTTTGTGTGTTGTTGAAACGGACTGCAAGAGCACATCAGGATCCTTCGTCTTAATCACTCGACCACGTCACAGCAACCTTCATGTTGTGTCTAACTCTCCTTCTAATCTCTTGATTTATCTTTTTTTTATGATCCCTATCTCGACTATTTTTCTCTCTGCCTCTCTTTCTCTGTCTATCTTTCCCATTAACCTTCTCTTGCTTTTTGTGTCCGCCCCGCTCCCCCTCTCGCTGTCCTCCAACCTGGCCTCGTTGTTTTGTCAGCGTGCTCTTTTCACTGACAGTTAGCGTGGCATGGCTGCTTTGTATTCTCAGGGAGAGGACAGTGTGTTTACCTAGCCCAAATCCTCGACCTCTTCATAACTACGGCCGACCTTGGCAGTGCATGGGCCGACTCACCCCGGCATCAAGCTGGCGTGAGCGTTGACAGGCCCGTCGAGGCTCCAGCTCTTTATCGATTCTGAGCAGGCCGTGGCATGGACAGTCCCGCCTGCCACCATGACCCGCAGTCTTTATCAAGCCCTGTGTAGCTCGAGAGACTGGACTGCTGCTCTCCTCTGAAGGCAAGGGGGTGCTTTATACTATCATTCCCATGCAAACATGTGTATACAAGGGCCGAAACTGGACACACACATGCACAAACGCAAACACGGACACTTAATTACGCCAGTGGCCGCTATTCAAACACTTTGCTCACTTTGCTTGGCCTGCTCTGATGTACTGTGAGCATTGTTAAAGCTACTTCACAGGGGCTGCCCTCCCGTCGCCAAAACAAACAGTGTGGTGCCCTCCCTCTCAAATAGGTAGCGACTGGATCTATCGATCGGCTCAAGAGCCACACACAGCCGGAGAGAATTAATCCTCGCTCTCCTGACGAGCTGGGCCGAGCCAAAACTAAGAAGGACACAGCGAAACATCCAATAGTCCCCGCTGCAAAGAAACTAGGACATGGGAAAAGTTCCCTCCTCCCTCCCGTTGCTCAACCTTACACCCTGCTCAAAGGCAAAATACGCTGTAACCAAACTTATGAACTCGTGTGTGTGTGAGAGAGAATATAGACGGATGCATGTGTGCATGCGGGGACTCAGCGAGGCCACACAGACACGCAATGGCGTGCAATCTAATGTACTGTACAGGCAACTGTAACGCAAAAGAAGAGAGAAGAAAGTAATAAAAAGAGTGATAGAGGCGATGACAGTGACGGGGTGACATCTGCAACCAGGAGAGACAACCGCTTTGATACAGACGGATCTGAGGGACAGGGAAAAAAAGAGATGCATTGTCATGTGTGAGTTTTATCAGCGTCAGAGTAACAGCGGACCACACTGGGGGAAATAAAAGTGCTTCATCCCGACTGTCCTAGATTCAGAATTGCACATTTACTCCCCATTACTCTTCCTCCCTCCCCCCTTTCTTACTCACATCAGCAACGTCTCCCCGCGGAGGAACCCATTTCTCTGTCCGCGTGTGCTTGTACATGCAGTCTATGTGGCTGTTTGTGCACACGTTGTGCCACACAAAATCACAAAACCAGGGTTTACAGTGGCACAGTATGACAGCGCTCCCAGAGCTGTCCTGAGGTCTGCCGAGCGATGGTTGACCCAAAAAGCCTCCAGAGGGTTATCCTCGCGAAAAATCCGATGAAAAGTTTGCAAGGGCGCAATTAAAACCCTGTGCTGGAGCGCATGAGGGATCAGCGCACATGTACGGAAACACAGACGCACACATAGCCCAGAAATATAAATGCTAACTTAAAGTAAAGGTTTAGATTTGTTGGACTGAAGTGGTTTTATTCATTTTCTGTCTGGGCTTATAAGGATACAAGGACAGAATACACAACATTACCTACTACTAGCGTGAGACATACTTGTTTGCTTTGTGCAAAGGGTTTAATACTAAAAATGATCTGCAGTAGGTTTAAACTCAAGTTCATGGTTACGTTGCTTTGCTAGACCATTAAGTTCAAATCACACACTGTTTCCATCACTGCCAACATCCGACATCCAAAGTTTCTGTGAGCTGCTGGAACCGCAACCTTTCAGTGCCACAGACAACTAAACCTATGTTATTGTTTCCTCAATGTCTCATCGTTTGTCTGGTGAGTTTGATTCCAGACGACGCGTGACAGGAGGTCCTCGGCTTCTGACTGAAAATTTGCCCTCGAATGCGTCATCAAGGAGAGCGGTGAAATCGGTCCATGCCGGTGGCAGACTCAGGATGTTTGAGGGTCAGGGGCGAAAAAAATGAAAAGGGCACCAGCACACAGAAAAGGCACTGGAAGGACACCCTAGAGTGCACTTTATCATGTTTGATCTGCCATAGGGGCATCCAAGAGGGCACTTTGGCTGCGTTTTTTCGAACATGGGGGCGATCGTCAACGCATGATAGAGGGTCCTCAGCTTCTGACTTACAATTTGCGCTTGAATGCGTCAACAAGAGGAGTGTTTAAAATGGTCCCTGCCAGTAGCAGACATGGGATGTTTGAGGGTCAGGGGCAAGAAAAATGGCAACTAAATGTTTGCTGTGATGGAGGGGAAATGAAAGGAAACCAGCAAGTGGTTGAAAAGTGGAAAATCAGCCTAATACTTTATGGTATGTTTGAGAAAATTGTTGTGATGTAAAACCCATTTAGATGTAACTGACATTAATGGGTTTAAATATGCAAAGCAGTGGTGCTTTAAGTCATTGATTTAACCAAATATCGAAGATAAATGTGCAACTTTTTAAATTATGGATTTCTCTCGGTGCACATTTCCTCAGTATGAATTGGCTGTTGATGAAACCGGCCTTGATACACTCGCACAAAAGCTCTCACGACCAGCTTCTTGTTGTTTTTTGATTAAGGGAACACAGCAGTAAAAAGCAAATATCAAGAGGTGGAATTCGAGACCAGTTCTCTCCATTTATCCCTCTTGCCAATACAATCACAGGTAACACAAAGTACCAGCTGGTCCTGCTGGCTGCAGCGGTGGGCTTCAAGTGTCTTAATTGTAGGTGCTTTCAAAAGAACGGGCCAAGTCCAACAACCTGAAATTGTCAACAAACAGTACAAACAGGATTGATTTTTTCTTCTTCTTCTAGTTAAGGAATCTTGCTTCCATCAAAGAAACAGCCATTTCCTTTTTCCCTGGTAATTTGAAGTACCCACAGCAGTGCTCTCTGCTCTGAGGTAGCATCCGGCCTGATTGGTCAAAACCAAAAAAGCACCAAAGCGGAAAGTGAACCAGTGTCAGAGAAGACAGGCGAAGACAAGCTCATGAATAAGTCAGAAGGTGTGAGGGCAGAAAACTTTCCTTGCGTGTTGTTAATCTTAAGTGCTGAAACCTGATTAGAAGGTACACTGTCAAAACCTTCTGTTGTGATGTTTTTTAAGAGCTCAGAGCCATAATTACACACACGCATGTTGAGTTAGGAGAGGCTTTGTGCCAACAAAGTTGATTTTTTCTGACAGGCTTGTGTGTTTTCTCATCGCCTACGCTGATTTGCTAATTTGTTGACTTTTTCACCAAAGTCTGTTCCCCCCTGTGAGTGCCATGCTGGGGGCAAATGTGAAACAGGCAGCGTGTCACTGGCAGTCCATGGTACTCTGCAAATTTGGTGTCAAGGATAATTGCAGTAAGGTTGTGAACTCTATCTGACAGTAATCTGGGGAAAGGGCAATGGGTTACATACTTAACTGAGGCATGACAGACTGAGAGAGACATATATAGAGAGAATCATCATCAATTTGGAAAGAGCTACTGAGCTATATGAGAAGAAGCCATATCACATTTTTCAGCAGACTTATTGGGCAAGAAGGACAGACATCCTGTATTAAAAGGTATAAAATATAACATTTCTGCCTTTCAGCAGCAATGTTCAAACCCAGAGAGATCCCTAAGTATACTCAAGGTGCATTTAATTTAGACTCAGGATGTTTGAGGGGCAAAAAAAAAGAGGCATCACTGTGCTGTATTTTTTTTTTTTAACATGAGGGCACTGTCAGTGGCACTGCAATTTCACATACGGTAATTTTTCAAAATAAAGCCACTACCTTGTACGTACCCACAATTACGCTGCTTTCCAGACAACTCGGAACTTGAACATTTCCCACTTCTGACCAGAAAAAGTGCAATAGAATGCCAATCAAGGTCGTAATTCCTACTTGTAGACTCGGGGCACATCCATCTACCCGGACTTCATGAGGGATCAGTTGTCTGATGTCACACAACAATGGCAGCACCCATGGGAAGGGGCTAGGGTGTATTTGTAGACTACTTTATTTGTAAAAGGCTGTGAATGAAATGTTTAGATATGTTTACAAGTATTAAAGTGCTGCAAAATAAGATTTATAATGGCGTCTGTACTGCTGAGGGTGCAACTCGGTGTACACTTGCCAAAGAGACATCATGTTGTCACGGTCAGACAAGTTTTTTGTTCACTTTTGGCAACTTTGAGGTCGGAAGTCTGAAGTTTCAACTAGGAAATCTCCGATGGTGCCTGGAATGCAGCATAGTTTACTGCTGGCTTTAAATGGACCTCTTGAGCTTGTTCGTGCTTATGTCATGAATAGCTGAATATCAATATACAAGAGGTTAAGTCATGAGAACACTGGTGTTTGGCAACAGCTTCTAGAAGCCACTGAGGCTGACAATTTAGCAAGCTACAAGGCAAAACAAAGACGAGGACATTTAACTGTATTATTTATGTTTTTTATCCCTATGTAGCAGTTTTTTCTAACTGTTGTACATGTATTTCATGTATATGTATTATTTTTATTTTATTCTAGGATACTGCCGATGAAAACTAGCCACTCATCTAACTTGGGTGTATTTACATTTGTTTGAATTTTGATTAATGTACACGTTCCCTTTTTTAAAAAAAAAGGAACTGAAGAATGAAAGAACATAAACCTTTTCCTCAGACGTATAAAATCACAAAGACAATCTCAGAAAATTATATTATTTTAACTTAAAACCCACCAAAAATCTAACATCTGTGGCCTCCACCATTTCTGAAAACATCAGCGCACACATCAGAACTCGTGAACTCAGAGGTTTGACAAGTAAGATATATGCTTTTTTCATCATTATAAGTCTGTGACTCTCTTTCAGACCTACAATTACACAACCTGCCACTGCCTCCCTTTTTGGGCGCTCCAACTGAGAGCTTCCATTTTCCGCCCACTGGCTTTAGTCCACCTCCACCATCACCAGTGTCTAGACTCTGGGGGAGTCATGTCTTCTCTCAAATCATGGACTTGATAAATATGCTTCATAGCTTCTGTATCGTGATAAACAAAGTATTTTTCTTACATTATGGTGTGGTAATTCAAATATTCAGAGAAAAAAGTCCTCTTAAGCCCATTGTGTCCTAACCTTCATTTTCAATAATAGCTCTGAATAACAGAAACTTGGCCATTTAAATTTACATACGCACGTATTATTTTGCTTGAGGTGCCTGTTTCCAGCTGAAACTGGCTCCTCAAGGACCAGACTTAATTTAGCTCGACCGTGCGTTCGCTTATAAGCTCAACCGGTTCTGTTTCTTTCTTGATAAACACTCAAACACTAAAAAAAGAGCGCTGACTGTAAGGAGAGAGAGAAAGAGACAGAAAAACAGAAAGACAATAAGGACGCTGGAATGGTTGCCATCCGTCAGAGGCGTCCCTCAGCACTGTCCTGCGTCTACTCAGTGTCTGCTCATGACATCCGTGCGGGAGAAACTAATCTGTCGCCCATGAGAAGGCCCTGGCCTTGATATCAGATCAGCTGAAGTGAAACACATCAGGCTGCTGACACGCTACCGTTTCTCCCTGGGAAAAAATGAAGCCATCACTCACCGACACAAGCCGGCAAAATTACAAACTCGCAACCTTCTACAGAAATGTCTTTCATCTTTTCCAGTTGCTTTCTTTTTCCCTGGATGTGTCTGCTTCTGTCTTTGTGAGATGCAAATGGAAAAAAAGCGGTGATGAATGCCTGAGTTCAAAGCCTTTTTAAGCCTGATACTACTACGCCGCATCATAAAAGTGGCGACTAAACTTTTCAGTCATTCATATTGTGAAGAGGCATTGATTACATCAGACAGGCTTATCTGTTTCATAGACATATGGCTTCACAGAAATCATCGTTTAAATTGTCGATTTGTGCAGCGGGCCGGCCTATGGCAGCAGAGACAAAGTGACTAATAACAGAGAAGTTTGTAGTTGGAGGCTGACTAATGATAGACAGGTAAATGCTTTCAACCCTGGAAACAGCGGGAGGGTGAATTCCAGCTGTATGCAGACTTCTGCAGGCTGGCTACTAATTAACTGTTTGCAAAACCCTAACAGCGAGTGTCCAGCCACAGCTTTGGCAAACCTAAAGTACATATACAGGGCCCGTCAAGCTTTGGATCTCTCCGCACGCTGAAATGGTGTGCAAGGGGTGTTTCTAAAAGCAAAAAGAAAAGAGCGAAAGAGTAAGGAATGGATTAAACAGCGTGTTTAGTGTGGCCTTCTCAGCTACAAACCTGTGAGGTTTCATGGCTGTATCTTGCACAGTTGTGATGGTAACAGGAGTTATATCCAAACCAAAAGGAGCACATTATTACGTGCATTGCTTTGTCAGGTTGCATTAAAAAAAGCCCAGCTCACAATTAGCTCATCCTCTGTGTATTATTTCTGCACCTGGGCACCACGATGTCAGAGTTTTAGTTTGCAGCGTTGGCACCTCTGCGATGCTCTTTATTGGAATTGGGGAAAGTTTAAACTCCAGCAAGTGCAGACAATGTTTGTGGCAATCTTTTACAGGCCTGCTGACAATTTCAGCCATAACTGAAATGTTTAATGTTCTTATTTTATGTATACCACCTAGAAACAACTACCTCATGTTCTTTATGTGCTGCTTTTTTGGCATTTCTGATAAACCAGATCTACCAAACAGCGACACACCACTGCCGGTCAGATTAAGCACTAATTTTGGGGAAACTCAAGCTGTCATTTTCTTCAGTTTGTGGCCCAACAGGTAATTAGTGAAAGTATTGTTATTATATGAAAGCTTCAAACATGGATTTTAAACCTCTTTTGCCAAGCTGTCGGGTTCAGTTCCATGCCGTCCTGTTTTTGCCGTTGACGTACCAAGTAAACTAATGTGATACTTGCAGGCGGAGTTTAAAAATCATGTTAATTAAGTGTTATATGAAGACATTCTGTATTATTGAGCGAAGGGAAGGGTCGTGTAGTGGACGGAAAAAGAAAGCCATGTTTTACACACTGCCTGTAGGATTTTCTGTTTAAAAAAACATGTCTATGGAGGCAATTATGCAAATCAAATGTTTGGTTTTTCATTCAGGCATGTGAAATGTGATAAAAAGGAAAAATTGGCTACAAAAGATCCAAGACTAATCACTGGGTGTACATGACAAGAGAGGTCTTTAAATCACGACAGATCTTAAGTAATTAACTCATCGCTATCATTAAGCTATGATCAGTGATACGAAACAAGTCAGTATGTTAGATAAAAGCTCATTGTAAATGCTTGGTTGAATCATATATTCACAATTTATCTCTCATAATAAAGACCGATAGAGATCTTAATATGAGAGACAAGCAGACAAAAGGAAAAAGAGAAGCTGGGGAGAAGTTGGGAAAATCGCTAACATATCTCAACAACAGTTTATTCTCTCTATTGATGGGGGGATTAATTCTCCATATCTGTGCGTCACAGTCCACACTTCCAGGCGTGTGTCCATAACAAGCGCCGCGTCTCTGAGTACAATCCAGATCGTCAAATGTCAGGTTTATCTGATGGCTCTGATGCTCAAAGCTACAAACACGGTGACATTCTGCCCGAGCAGAGGGAGACGGGGAAGATCTCAGACAAACATGGCAGGGTGGGCTTTTTATTGAGTGTCTGTGGAGCGACATCAGTGGGACGTGGACAGCAAAGTATTCTTTCAAAGTTCACATGCCGGTTTCAGATGACAAAACAAAAAGGACAGTTCTGGCTGTAGGGTGTGGGGTATAAATTCTGATGAAAGACTGAATGCTAAAGATGTTTGGTAAAGGGAGAATGTTTTGTTGTTTGCAGACACAGTTTCTCATATTAATTTTCCTCACTGACAAAGTGTTTGTCATTCAGACATATGAAATGAACCCATACATACATATACTGTATATATGAAGCTTAGCGTGAGTTTATTATTCACATTTCTTCTCACTCTTCTCCCACTTCCTTCAAAATCAGCTGACTATCTGCATTTAAACTTGTATCCAACCAGATTATGCCACGATATTCATCAGCCAGGATCCCTAGCTTAGCATTGGAGGTTTGGGAAGGTGGGTAGTCGGATAAAATAAGAAAAATGCACCTCTTTGTAACTGAAAGTTGTCTTTTCCATATGTTGTGCCATTTTAGCTGACTGTTAGCCACTGCTAGCGTCACCTACATTCAGTTAGTAAGCCTACAGTTGAGGACGGGACTTCTCTGGAGCGCTCATGTGGTCAGTCAAATGGGCTAAGCTAATATTAGCTGTTGATAGTAAGTAAATATCTCCAAACTGTTGGCTAGCTGCTTGTTGAACCACCATATCTTGTTCTTTATTTACTGGTGCTCATTACGAAAGACGGGATGTGTGGATAAAACGGGCAACATGACAGAGTTTTAGTTGAAAACACAAAAAAAATAACTAACAATTATCAACAGAATGTGAAGAAATAGCAGTTTTGACGTTATGATGTCTATGCGCTAACCAGCTAGCCTCCTGGTCCAAAGCTCCTGTGCTAGCGGTGTAAACAACAACAATCCCCTGGCTCCTGAGCACCCAGTCTAAACAACTAGCTGCACGGCTAACTGAGCCAACTAGCTAAAAGCAGCTCTAGTTAGCAGCAGTTAGTGGTTACTCTGGTTTTAAATAGGAGTCTGACAAGGTTGCCAATTCTTACATACTGCAAGTAATGCCATTAATTACCCTTATTTGGGGAATTTAGTGAACAAATACAATTACTTTATATAAGAAACTGATGCAAATATTCAAGTCACGTGCCCAACAACCTGTTTTTTTTAATGGTTTATAATGAAGAGGTTGTGTGGAGCTCTGCTCGAAACTTAGCCGCCTGATGCAAACAGTAAATCTTTATCGTGTGACATGCCATTCCTTCTGGGTGCTCATCATCTCAGAGGGATTTCTGCATCCTTTGCCCTCGTGCTTGGACATCAATACACACCACCACTGAGGTGGTCATTAGTCTGCAATGGCTGCTTGCTTTAAGTGAAGTTAACCGCTGTCCCAGAGGCTCAGGCACCCCATGAATCTATGGTGGGGAGAGAATGTATTGGAAAAATGTCATGTCCACACACACACACACACACACACACGCATTCTCACACACAAGCTGATGCACACATCCGCCTGCTCACAAAAACCAGCAAAAATGCACATCAAGCCACCTTCCTACTTACTTACACACACACACACACACACAGAAAGAGACACACCAGTGCTCTCCAGATGGATGGCAAGTTTGATAATGGTTGAAATGAAGAAGTGGATCACAGGAGTCCATCCTCTTTTTCGACAGTTATGACCTGATACTCCTCCGAGAGGTGAATCATATTGAGGTCTGGAGATGAGCAATCAAAGCGGGACAAGAGGCGAGTAGCAGACAAGGCCACGGACGCCCCGATAGCTCCTGTTTTCACTCGAGCTGTACATTACAACCGGAGCGAAACAGCGTTTTTTATAGGAAAAAGGAAAGTGTTTCATATTCTACATGGAGGTTTTTTATCCCCCTCAAACGTACATCGGTTGCGCTTTTGATAAAAAGATGAACCGCATCTTTTGAGTTTGATGTTGAAAAGCAATTTTCAGTGAGCATTTAAACACATAAAATCACAGCTGTATTAACAAGGCCATGCTTTGAGGCAATGTAGACCAGCCATACTGCCCGCAGTGATGTTAGCTACTTACCAGGTTAAAATACCAATATAGGAGGAATAAAAAGTGGAATAACATGATGACTAATTACTGCAGTTCAGAATCTTTTCCACTGAGTTTATAAAGAATGTCTATTAAAATTATATTAATATGATAACTGTCTCTAAATGTGACCTGCAGCACTGCTGGTACATACTTTGCACTTTCATAAGGTGAGCTGACAGAGTTTCTCACTGTTACTGATTCCTGTTCCCTGACAACAACAGGGATTGTTGAAGGGGATTTGGCGCTTGCGCCACTCAGCTCATACATCACCATCTGCCTGCTGTAGCCCAACACAGGCTGACAGATTTTGCCAAAAGTGAGCACTGAACCCTCAGCCTTCGCTTTTCAATTGGTATAATTAACGCTGGAGCTAATCTGACGTCAAGGCTTCTGCTGACAACCTCTAATGAAACACACGGAGCCTGTGACTTCCTCCCACTAATCAGAATCAAGACAGGCCCATTAAAGCGCGAGTCTTTGTTCGCTAATGTCTTGGATGTGTGTCTGTCACTCCTCTTAAGGCTTTTGAGTCCTCAGGTTTCCTCCGTGCCTGCCAGCGCTCACGTAAAAACCCTTCAGGAGCATTCAAGCGTCTGCTTCAAAGTGTGAGGAGAACAAGTTGTACCAGCGACAGCACAGCAGGAAAGACGGATATTCATAATCAGAAAATGCGGAGGAAGAGAGAGAGATCAAAAGAGAGAGAACGCCAGTGATAGCGTACATGAGGGGCTAACCCTGGTGATTACTGGTGCAGCGACAGACCACCCAGAGACACGCAGGAACTCAAAGGGATGGGAGGCCGCCGCCGCAGCTTAGCTGGGCGCTAACTCCAAATAAAAATCTGCTTTTCCTCTCTGAGGCGAAGAGCAACACCATAAACAAACTTTAACTACTGCGTCTGCATTTGAAGCCCTTTTTGCTGTGGTGTGGTGCCACCCCGCCTGTCTCCCCTCTAATATGGATCCTTCCACTTGACAACATAAACAACTTGTCAATTAGCAGCCTGTTTGTACAAACATTTACAGGGTTTAATTCACAGGGGGTGTGGCTGGCTGAGACTGTGTGGTGCGAAGGGGAATAGCTGGGATGACGGATAAGGAGTGAGTGTTTGTGCTCCTTTGCAAGACTATAATTTAAGTTTGAGCGTCTGCGTCTGTGTGTGTTTGTGTCTTTGTGAATGGCTGATCGGCTTTGTGGATTGGAAGTTCATTAACAACGCTCGGCGCTTTGATCTGTTGATAAAGTCGTGGAAGACGGAAGAAGACGTAAACACGAGGGCTGATTAAGACGCCGCTCTTTCACAACTTTTGCAGGACAGAAAACGAGCGAGGGGAAAAGTTCGAGGGAGAAAGATCTAATGGACAACAGACAGGGAGAAGGAATGGCTCGAGGCGAGGAGGCCAATAACTAGCCTGCAGAGATACGGAAAGCCAGTTGGAGGGAGATAACACAGAAACATCCAGAGGCTGAGATAGCCGGAAAGAGACCATCTGTCTCTTCCACTCTGCACTCACCGTCAGTGGAGCAGCCCGTGGAGCCGTCGCTGGAGCAGTAGCGCATCTCGATCCTCTGCCTGCCCACTTCCAGCAGGCTGGGGTCCGGGATGCGAGCTTTGCAAGTGTATCGGAAGCGTTGCTCGTAGTGGCCGCCGTTGTCGGAGATGTTGACGGGCGTCCAGGGAGTCCAGGGCGTGGTCTTCTTCAGGTCGGGACATGGCAGGGTGTTGCACGACTGGTACTCCTGCAGTGACAGAGAAGCATTTTTTCACTGCATTGTAGTGTTTCTTCATTTCAAGCACGTTTTGCAGGCAGGTGAATTTGCCACGTCTACTGTAAGCGTGGGAGGAGATAATCACAAATCATTAAAGCAATAATTAAACATGACAGGCTCGGACAGAATTTCTGGTGTACTTCCCAAGCATGATAATGGACAGGACAATTGCTTTTTGAAATTCTCAGCAGTGACTAATATGAAATTAAACAGCTTATTTTACGAGGAAATAAACATCCTTTTCAAAGCTCTCATCATCATTCATCCTTGAAAGCCTCCTGATTCTAGTTCTGGCTGGTTTACTGTACCGCACGTTGCCAATCCAGGGCGGCTCATCCCCCAAAACACCCCTCAGAATCCATCCGGGGCCACGTTCGCCTGGCCGCTACATAACCTGCCAGTCTGCCGGCAGGATGCGTTCCCATTAGACCACTTGCTGAACATGGCATGAGGCAAACAAGCCAGGCAGAAAAGGTCATTGATCAAGTTTAATTTATAACCAAGGGGAAAGGATGGAGGAGATGAGGCAGGAAGAGGAAGAAAAAGGTGTGGAAGTGGAAGGCAATAATGGCAACTCTTTCTCCTATCTGCATCTGGCTTCGAGCGCCGGGCACTAAAAATGAAAAACGCAGCACTGAAGCTCTAACAGCAT
Organism: Pagrus major; assembly: GCF_040436345.1. Taxonomy (NCBI): domain Eukaryota; kingdom Metazoa; phylum Chordata; class Actinopteri; order Spariformes; family Sparidae; genus Pagrus; species Pagrus major. The sequence continues at coordinate 15,018,127 of NC_133233.1, forward strand.
GATATGTGAGTCTCATTCAGAACTCTCATAAGTATATATTTTGCCTCCACTTCTCTCAGCCAACTTCTATTTGGACTGAATAAAAAACACTCTTGCTTCTTCTGCGGCACCGCTATATATGATGATCTCATTCAAGAAGATAATAGGTGGGTAATAGGCAGTCCGGACCTCTTTTGTGCCTGGCTAAATAAATAAGGGAGGCGGAGGTAGTGATACGTCTGAAGGGAAAATGACACCGCAGAGGGGAAGGTGAGATGGCTGCCATTTTCCCTCACACTTGTTTATTTATGCTGAATAGCCCTTGAGTGACTGCCAGACCTTGACAAAATAAGATAAGAGTTCCTCTCTGCACATCCGTCAGCCTGTCACACGGGATAGGCTGACAGGTCAGCCGGGGAGAGGAGCACTATACAGTATGCACTTCCATTTCTCACCATCCCACCTCTTCTTTTATGCTCTCTCCTGCTCTCTCACATTCCATCCATCTATCCATCTTTATGTTTCTCTCAGCCTCCTTTTCACACACTGTTCATAACTCGCTTTGTGTCAGCTCCCTTCCTCCCTCCCCTTGTTTCTTTTTGCCTCATCTCTCTCTGTCTCTCCCCATCTGCCCTCGTCTCCTCCCCCTGCCTCTCTTCCCTGGGGTACCAAGGTTAAAAACACAGGGAGGATTTAGATTCTGTTAGGGCCCCCGTGATGAATGAGGGTGTCACCTCCACCGCACTTCCTGCCTCTCTCCATCTAGCGCAGTAATCATCTCCAGACATTAATATTTAACATCATCACGCATCGCGGACCGGCCCACAATCTCTGGTTATCGGCCAATAACAAAAAAAGGGAAGAAAGGAAAGTCCACCTCAGCGTCTCGCCGCCGCCACCGCAACACATGGGCATGAATGGAGGGGAGAAAGGCAAGCGATCTGTGGGTGTTTGTTGTGTGAGTTGTTGATGGTGGCCAAACACAGTAAATATTTAATGAGGCTTGTCTGCTAAGCGTTTTTTCCTGTACTCTCTTAGGATTAGTGTCGATGCAGAGGGCTAAGGAGATAATTACTGGGTTTAATGCTGAACTTGATTCAAGGTCTCCGAAGGCATCCACATCTAGTACAGCTAAAGTAGGTGAGGTGGTCAGTGTATATGTAACAACAAGAAATCAAAAGCTGTGTGGCACAGCATGTGTACAGCATGCACTGGAGCTTTAACTGGATACTCTGACCCGTTCACGCCTCTAAAACCCTTCACACAAAACAATCTGAGATGGAAGAATGACTCTTTGTTTAACCTGCTCAAAACTTATATCCACATTAAGGCCACAGCCTGTGACAGGCAGATATTGCTTCGCTTTAGCCAGTCAAAAGCCCAAAAAGTCGGTGACCACTGCTTAAGGTTTGTAGTGGAATTGTAGGGATTTGGTGGCAATTCGGTCTGAGTACAACCTGAAACACATGTATTTGTATTATTTCAAAGGAGTGCAATTAAGAATACATCCCTCATACACACAAACATCCTGTCGTTCTCTCGATTGTTTGCAATTCAGAATCATCAGGATTAAGACAGCAGCAGTGAGGGTTAGCTAAAGAGCCTCGAGTTACGGTGATTTGTGTCACCAATGAAACAGAATCCAGTGGCTGTCAGCTAAATGTTCAGTGGGAGCCATGCAAATTTAATTGCGATATTTCCATGAACCTTACATATTTATAAATGTACTGATTTATTTATGTGGAAGGTAACGGGCACTTGTTCAAGCCTGTGGGTTTGATGAAAGCGTTTGTGAGAGACATGTTTCTGGACTTTTATTTTGAAAATCCTGTCAAAATAGCTGAATAATAACAACAAACTACAATCATCACTCCGCAGTTGTATGCAACCGCTAACCAGTCAAGTTGCACATTGCATCCGTTTGTCCAGATTCATATAATAGTATATGTTAAAGCTGCTGTGAGCTATGTTTTAGCTAACTTCCTGTCGGTTTTGCAGTTAGCGATCCCCTCCCTCCGCTCTACGTCACCACATAAATGCGACGCGGTAATTGCCAGACAAAGCAGCAAACAGGAGGAACCTGCTCTCTACACGTTCAGACAGGACCGCCTCTTCATGGAGTTCTCTCTCCTGATTGGATAAAGTGGGCAGGGATACCAGAAAATGTATTTTCTCTTTTACTGGATGAGCAGGGGGAGGAGAGACATGCGTTACTGACCACTCTATATCAGTGAGCTATTTAACACTTACTCCAATAAAAATATATCACTTACAGCAGCTGATAATGTCACAGTGAAGTCGACCTTTGACCTTTTGGATACAAAATGCCATCACTTCATGATTTTATCCTATTAGACATTTGTGTGAAATTTTGTCATAATTAGCGTGTGAATTCTGTGTTTTGTAAGGTCACAGTGACCTTTGACCTTTGACCAGATCCCCCATAATCAGTTTATGTGTGTCCAAGTGGGTGGCTGTGCTATATTTGAAGAAATTCCCTCAAGGCGTTCCCGAGATATGGGTTCACAAGAAGGGGACAAAAGGACAACTCATAAACATAAAGCCTCCAAACACGGCTGGCACTTCCACAGAGGTGTAAAAAAAACATTCCGGCAGCAAAGATAATAAACTCTGCTGGTGTAAATATGACGTAATGCAATGAAGATATGATGGTGGTCTCCAGTATCATCCCACCTGGGGATCCATGATATGAAAAATAAAGGTTGAAGACCCCTGCTGTTGACTACAACATCCAATAAAAAAAAGGTGAAGGGCAGCGGACAGTTTATTGCCTTTTCCTGAAAAAAAAAAAAAGAGCCTTGTTATATTGGCTACGCACATGAATACAAAATCTGGCATAATAACAAAAACACAGTCAGTCCCCTTGCTTTGAGAGTGGCAATTTTTATAACGTTTTGAATAATGCATTCAAAATAGACCTGAGGATGTGAAATAAACATCACTATGTCTCTGCCCATAAAAAACCCTAAACTCAAACTCACACACAAGCAAATGACATTCACCGAGCCCGAGCAGTGAATAGGTCATCTCAGGCATACATTACATGTCAGCCATGTAAATGTGCCTCTGAACAGAAAAGACTGTGTTTTAATTAAACTTTTGATTCACTAAGAGGCAAAAAGAAGCTGATCAACATGAGCTACTGAAATGTTTTTAGCTCACTCTTTCCACTCGGTGTGTCCAGCTAATAAAACACACTAATAAAACCACAAGAAAACAACAAAAAAACGGGAAACATTTCCTGCCACTCGCATCTCAATTCCAGAGAAATTAACCGAAAGTGAAAACATGGCGGAAGGCAGTGGAACGTGACAAGTGCCATGTGGAACACAAAATTGGATTCAATTAGTCTGCTGATTTTCGTCTCATATCCGACCCCCCTCCCTCCGAGCGTGAGCGGTGATATGCATTATGGGCAAATGGAGAGCAGCGATTTTCTGCTGTGCAACACCTTTAACAGGCAGCTGCTCGGAGACGGCCGGCGCTGTAATGTGTTTTTGGCTGGAGCTCAGGAGAGCTGGGTGGGAGGAGGACGCCTGATAGCATCTTTACTGCCTCACACAAACAAGCTGGTCAGTATGGAAGTGGTGGTCTGGCTGAGTGAGTGTGTGTGTGTGTTTCTGTCAAGTTGACTGCTGAGTGAAAGTTTGACTTTAGGCTGGCACTGACTCGTGTGTGTGTGTGAGGCGCGTGCATGCTTATAAGTTTATGCATGGCTGATTTATGGATTCAGGCGGCTCCTATCTCCCTCCCTCTCCATCCTTTCTGCAGACCCTTTCTGCTTATTTTTTTAGGTGTTATATGCTGAGGGGATACAGGCTGAGGAGGAAGAAGAGGGAGAGCAGTGTGTGTGTCAGCATAGTGCCTGAGAACTGGGGAAGTATAAGCCCTCAGCCTCTCTCCTTATTTTTATTGAGGAATGTATGAATGTGGAGTGGGGAGTGAAATACATTGTGGGTCTTAACTTGTATGTGTGTGTGTGTGTGTGTGTGTGTGTAGGTACAAAAGGCTCTCTGTGGTGTCTGGCCAGCTGTGGGAGGTGAATAATAAAGAGTCGTGCCACTCCAGCCTGCTACCATCATTACACTCATTATATGTCTCATTGGACTGGGAGAGCTGCGAGTGTATGTGTGTGGGAGAGAGAGAGAGAGAGAGAGAGAGAGAGGAGAGGGAGAGGAACGTGTGTGTGTTAACAAGGACGCCGACGCATACACACTAGTGCCCAATGTTTAAGTAAATGGTCCAGATGTGAGATGTGAGAGTGACTAATCCTCTCCAGTGCTTACATCTTTATCTATTGTGGTCGAGTCCACGGAGACGAAGTCCTAATGTTTCTCAAGTCTCTGTGACACATCAGTTCAATTAGCAGCGCCGACCACAACACACTTTGTCAAACACTGACTTCCTCCTCTCTCTCTCTCTCTGGTCTCTCTGTCTCCCCACAAGTCTGACTCCATAATGAAGCCTGCTGTCGGCCAGGAGCAGGTCTCCTGGCTACACACCAGTGCGCACACACACGCCAACACCCCAACACGCACACACAAACACTGAACAACACACAAAAAACTGCACAAGTGTGTTCACACATCAGTCTGCCTACACAAACACTGGGTACTTAACTTTCATTTCACAGCCTGGCTGCACTACTGAATTTATCGCAGGTAAATAGAACAGCTCTCGGTGTCATTAAGCACCTCTGCGCATCGTCAGTTCTGCATGGCCCCATATCTGACTTACTTAACTCTGTGAGGGAGAGTCAAGATGTGCAGTTCTGCATAGAAAAATGATCCTTTTCGATCATCCTTGGATGTGTAAGACATTTGATGTACAGTGCTTTGGAGTATAAAGTAGGAAATTCTAGAAATTACTTCTTGAAGGAGATTTGTTCCTTTGGTGCCTGGTGAAGAATGTAATGGGCAAACTCAAACATCAACTGAAAACACCATAAAGTAGCCAGGAAGCTGAGACTCTGACAAAGCCAAATTAAGACTGCATGTTTGCTGTGATGTATTGTGAAGGTTGGACAAGTCTGTGGGAGTTTCCTCTGTTCTGGGGACAAAAAATGAGTCCTCACAGCTGATCAGTAAGCTGACTGCAGCACCAAAACTAATTCATTAATTATGACAAATATACAAGTCACTTTAATCTTTTATGCTCATGAACAATGATTCCTTCAACTGCTCAGTCAGCCTTGATAAACAGCATGTGGGTTTTACGATGAGGTGTGAAGTGTAAACCCGCTGTGACGTGGGTTCAGCAATATGGCGGTCACCATCTTGGTTTATTCGAGCCAGAAGTGACCACATTTGGACGAGAGGGTGGAGATAGGGAGGATATCCCGATTGGATCTGTCTGAAGATCATTGATCAAGCATACCCTGCTTTCCCTTCCATTTTATCCTAAATGGGACCATAATTTACAAAATGAACATCATGCTGTGTTGAAGAACCCCTCAAACTAGTGATTGAGTCCATGAATCATGAATAAACCAGTTACTGTGGTAATAAATCAAGTGATAAGAAGGGCCACAAAGAGGTGGGTGGTTCTGGGGAGAGCTGAATGAACCCTGGTTACTAAAACACATCCACCTAGCTGGAACTACCTAGCTAGCTAAAGCTAACAAGCTATCTGTGTTTGCACAGAATTGCAGGATCAGGGTTCATGTCCGCACAGCGTTTTCAAATTTTCAAAAAGATGCTGGTAGTGTCACCGGCGCTCTTTTTCAGGCAACTATGTATTGGCCGGGAGTTGTCACCCATCACCCTGGTAACCAAGAAAATGGAAGAACCTTGTTCTGGCTGTGTTTGTCTATCCTGAGCTTTATCAGTCTGAAACTGAAAAGTCCATTTGTGGGAGCAGATTGTTTGTACTGTACACTGACTGTTGCTGATGAGTGTTGTGCTTTTATCAGCCTACGCGTTGTAAGCTTGTTATCAGCTGTGTGGTCAGCCCTTGTTAACATATCGTTAATAGCTGTCAATCAAAACCAACAGCGATTTTCTGTCAGTGGACACGGGCTCCTTATTTGTGTTTATTCACCCCAAACAGCCAGAATACCTTGCTGTAAATTATCCCTAAGATAGTGAGTAATTGTTGGCATCGAAGGTGTATGTGTCTGTGCTCAAGTTCAGTTTAGCTTTTGGTCAAAGGAAATCAGCTAAAGCGATCGAAACCGTTTTTGTACCAGCCTGCAAACATGTTTAATTCTGTTGTAAAGTTGGGCATTTTAATAGGGTCTTGTGGGGATTGACTCACTTTTGGAGCCAGCCTTAAGTGGCCATTCATGGGACTGTAGCTTGTTGCACTTCCGTTTTGGCATTATTCGTCAGCCCCAGATACAACCGCATTGTGTTTTGGCAGCACTTAAAAACTTCCAAATCTTCGGTATTAATAACTTCTTTTTCAGAGTACCTAACCTTTACTGAATTATGACTCATCACTTCATTGACATGGGAAAAAACATGTTTTTTTCCCCCCAAGTCATCCAAGGTCGGCTGACCGAGCTCGCATCCTATTTTCCAGAAGAGTTTTTGAGAAACGACACAGGCAAAGGGTCAAGAGTCAAAAAGCGCTTGTGGTACGCTGCATCACCAGATTTTGCCAGCTCCTCTTGGGAGTCAAACCTGTAATGCGGACACAGTGAAACGAGAGAGACGGAGCAGCGCAGTGCATGGACCAGGGCTCAGACTGATGAAGTTGCAGTCATGTGGCCTTTTGCATCAGCAAAATGAGGCACGGAGCACCTCAGGACTAAGTACTTCGATGATGATAAGACTGCTGAGGGCAATGGCACACAGGGCAACACTAGGGCAGGTTTGATGGAAATTATGCACCAAGAGAGTTTGTTTCTTTTAGTAACATTTAGTTTTTACCCTAGCAGGGCTGTAAAGTCTGTGGAGACACTTTTGTTTAAACTTAAGTGTCCTTGACCTGAATCCCTACTAGCTTCACTTGAGCTATTCTGTATCTGACTCTGCTGTGAGCTCCCTGTGGAGGGGTTATAAGTGTAGAAAATTTCGCTTCAGGGATCAATAAAGAATCACAAGAAATGTATCAACTGAATGCTCAGTGATTGACCTGAGACTGGTTACTTTAGTCCATCTCTGTACACTTTTCAAACTTTCATGTAAGTATTTCTCTGCCTGAAATCTCAGTAAATCACCAAGCAGATGTTGGCTCACTGCTGTCGATTAATGTCTGGCAAACGCCTGGAGCTGACCGCAGGTGGCTGCAGCGATATCAATCCTGGCTGGTAAACATGAATACTCACAAGTACATACCAAACACCAATGAATAAGACATACACGGTGTTCATCTCTTCAGGTCTCAGTTGGGTGCCTGGTCTAAAAAAAAAGTAGCTGTGATGACAGAAGCTGCAACATGCGTGTGTGCAATTATGTGTGTGTGGTCTCCTTCTGTTTAATTAAACTTAGATCCATCCGGGGGAAGAGAACTCCGACAGATGGCACATAAAAAAACATCACATTTATCACTTTTTTTTGGGGGGGGGGGATACTTGATGAAATTAAAAGAACACACTCCCATCATCATTGATCTTCAAGTGAGGAATACAAATTTATATAATTCATTTCACTGAAATGTTTTCCTGTCTTGAACACTTAAGCTTTACTTCTTCCGGGCATTAAGTGCATTGAAGCAATTGTTATACATTACCAGCTGTGTCATTAAGCACCTTATCAGTGTTGTAAATGAAAGGCGGCAAATGTTTCTTTGATCTGAGTAAATATGCAGCTTGAGCACAAGCTAGCCAAGCTGTCCAAATAAAGTCGTCCTCGGGAAAGAGAAGGTGTCTGCAGAAATCTGCATGTAATTACAACTCTGGCGGGTGACATGGCACCAATTAAGTCCGTGCGGCCGTGCTCGAAGACAGGGAGTCGATGAGGCAGCAAAACAAAAAGTGACAACAAGTTAAAGTCCGAGAGACGGAGTGGGTGAAACAGACAGAGAGAGTATTGAGTCTATACAAGGTGATCTTTTGACCTTTCCCGCTGACCCGCCTCAGCTCTCTCTCGTATGTCACTTCCTTGCCTGTAATCACTATGAAACTGTCCCCTCAGCTGACACCAATGAAAACTCTCTCTAACATCTCCTGCTCAGTGAGCCTGAACTCGTCTCCAGACATCAAAAATACCAGACACTCAGAGACGGGCTTTCCCCTTTTGGAAACGGCGGCGACGAGCTTGCTCCTCGGATTTCCTCGCGCACGTCATCGCTTTACTCCTCTGAACCGAGTTCCTCCAGGAATGCTGCTGCATTCCCAGGATGCTCCGGTGAGGATAATGGTCGCTGCGCAGTGACAGAAATACGACAGCTGCCATCCGATGGGAATGTGTGTGTGTGAGAGAGACACGGAGAATGAGAAGGTAGGTACACGTAGCAGTGGGTGATATGGTGTGAGTGCTAAATTGCGACTTAATGGGAGGTCAGTCTTTTCATTTGGGCGTTCCGGAGCTACTAATGTGTCATGGGCAATTATCAGATACTATATATGCTCTTGGGGTTGCGAGGCCTTGTGTGGGATGTTTCATAATGCTGGCAGTGTGTTATTTAGCGTCACAACGGGCCATTACACAACCTGTGGGATGTGCTTTTTCAGCTAAATGTTATTTGGGTCATTGAAGGCTTTTTCAGTGTTTGGCAGAGCTTTTTTTTTTTTTTTAAACAAACACCATCCAAGATCCTTTTAATTTTACATGGTGTCCGATCATTTATTCCACACGCAGACACTGAGAAAAGGCATGTATTCATACATGCAAATACAGCACCAAAGAGGTAGCATCTGTGTGTAATCCTGATTATAATCTTAATTCTATGCCTAGATTCAAAGCAGCTATTCAGTTTTTTTTCCCTTAAACCATCTAAAACTCTTTTTTACTCAAAATGACAAAGAAGCAAACAAACAAACAAAAAAACACACTTCAGGGATCTCATGCATCCACAAGACCCTGACCTATATTCTTTAATCCGTTTCCAAGAGGGACACGAGAAGCTACAGCTATCATGTTCATTCTCTCTTATTTTTACCCAGACTGTGGATGAGTGTGTGCGTGTGTATGTGTGAAAATGGCAACAGAAATAACACGAGCATCACATAATTCTGTCAACAAGAGGAGCGGTCGTATTTCAACACTTCCCTTGCATCATCCATGCTTTGGAAAAAGCTTTGCGGCAGAAAATAAGCCTATTCATATGTGAAGTGATTACTGTGTGTGTGTGGTATTAAATAGGTCTTGGTAATAAATCTGATGGCTGCTGCCACTGTATAAATATAGCCAGGGGATTTGGTCGTGTTAGACGTTCCAATTTCATCACCACTGACTCTTCATCGCATTAAATGACTGAGGCTCAGCTCCTAAACAATGAGCAGACGGATAGAAAGATGGTGTGTGCATGAGAGCCATTGTTTCGTGTGACATACCTGACCACACCCGGGACAGTCGTTGCCGTTCTCACAGGTTCTGCGACGTGACTGGATGCCTCCGCCACAAGGCTGGGTGCAGCGTTCCCATGCCGACCAGGCTGACCAGTAGACGTGCGGCGGGCAGGGCAGGTGTTCGTTACAGTACCTGGGAGGGAAGAGCGTAGACAGCAGGGGGTCAGTGTGCCGATATTCTTTACTTCAAAGCTTATTTAACAATTATAGGCAGTTTATAAACTTAACATAAATAGTTTGTAACACATTATAACTTAGTTTTAAGTAGATATAAATATGTATTAATGTACCTGTAAATGACAACAGGAGTGTGGGCACCCAAAAATGGAGCACAAGTTATTATCGTTGACAAATATTGCACATTGAGAATGTCCATATACCTCCATAAAGATTGTGCTCAGAAAAGGTGGATGGGGTGGTTAAAGTGAAGTCTTATTAAGGATAAGATCTAGCGTTCAGTCAGACAACCACACAACAAGCAAAGAAGAAACAACAGATGAAAAGTCGGACAACCAGAAAAACAAGTAACAGTTAATTTAAACAAAACTTAAAAACAGTTATTGACAACAACTATAAAGCTTTTTAATCTCCAGGGAGAAAGGAATGGTACAATATATATATTAGCTGTTTGCAATTTATTACATTTTCAAGGAGCACAGCACCATTATATATATATATCTGCCAAGGCTAGTACGTGATATAGTGGGATATCCAAGGTTACACATTCATTAATTGAATTTTTGTCCAGTTGGAGGAAGCACAACAAACAAGCTGTAAATACAGAACTGATGTATAATCACGTAAAAAGCTTTTAAGGACAAAGATCATGGCAAACTCTTGGCTATTTACACATCCAGCAGTATGGAGCAACATTAACAATTATTTAGAGTCGTGCTTATTACTCTGCTAGCACCAGACCTTTGGACCGGGATGGGCCAGGGTGAGGTTGTTAGCATGATTTCAGTATATCTCTGCAACATGCATGGACCTGTCACATCAAAACTGTTATGTCTTCACATTCTTTTGATCATTTTAATTAATTTTTAAATGTTTTTAAAACTAAAATTCTTACATATTGGGTCTTTAATATATTAGTGTATTCAGACGTGCAGGAACAGACCTTCGTTGTCATGGTAACAATAATAAACACATGGTAAACAAAACTGCTTGGTGAGGGTGAGGAAAAAATAAATTAGTTACATCAATTAAGCTGCGTGAACTGGTGATACCAGAGTGTGTTTATTTGGAGCAATAGTCAGAAAACATGGGCTTTTGGTCTCACGGGACATTGGCTCCCTTTGGTGGTGGGCTGGTAGTGTACAGTGGGTTTATCAGAGCTTTTTTGTCTGAGCAGTTTCCTGCTGTTAGAAAGGATGTTGGTGAACAGGATGAGATTGAACCAAGCTGCGGACATGAAAATCAAAACGAGCTGAAAGATACTGAAAATGTTTCGTAGCGCTGAAGGCTACTGTAGATGTATCACTACGAGTGATCCCTTTCACACTGCACACACTCATTTGATCCATTGTTATTACAGAAAAAATGAAGAGTGCAGCTTTAACTGGATTGTTTACTCTAGTTACAAGATTTAAATGACAGATACAAGGCAGCGAGCTTCAACAATAAGCTTTACTCATACTGGATAATGACTGACGCTGTCTTTTGAATGGTCTGTGGAAAATGGAATAGCTACTTTATCTGACTGAGCACTAAAATTAAATGTGAAGGGCACTGAAGACGTCACCACACTTCTAAAACCTTGCCGCTGAACTGAAATAGCTACAAAGAGTTCATACCACAAGACAGGGCAGTCTGAGCAGGCGTGTAAACTCCACTTAAAACAAACTTTAACAAATCCCGGCGTATGTCTTTGATGTGGCCGCAGACTGCAGAGAACACGGTGAACACTGCGAAGCAGAACATCTGATCGACTCATGCTAGTAGAGACAGGTCCGTCTGCGCGTGGCATAACAGCCAGCGTTGCATAGAAGAACATCTAAGAACATTCCATCTCCAATCTTAATGATCATGCATATGCATTTTGCATAATTCATTGACACAGCCAATTAAAAAAGCCACAATGATGCATGCATCATCTCTAATTACATCGTTTTACAAGACAGGATTACTGTGATGTCTAAAATACTTAATTACTCAGTCCCCATTATACAATAACGACAGACGATTGCCAGGCTTATTAGAGCCATATAATTTATTTTACAACTTCTACGCATCCTATAAAATTGCTTTTATTGCTATTTTGTTGTGTTTTGGCGCATGACTGCCTTTTGAGGAAAACTGAGTCTTCTTGTGCTAAAATAGCTTTAACTTTATACCCTTCCTCTGGAGGCTCAGGCTGGGTATTTCCATTGTGCTCTTCTCAAAAACTCTTGCTATTGTTCATGGCAAATCAAAAGCTACACTCTGTATACCCTGGTTATAAAAAATCCTCAGAGCAGAGTGTTCTTTCCCACTTTTACTAATCTGCACGCTTTTAGTGGGATGATACGGCGGGGGAGTGTGGAGCAGTGAGGAAGAGTGTGGATTACAATCTCGCTGAAGCCTGAGAGAAGGAGGAAGACGCGCACCCTCACGCGCACACAAAGACAAAATACCCCTGCTGTGCACCGCAGCGCAATGAAAAGCTGCCGCGATCAATATAAAGCAGATTTAGGGCTTCAAAATCATCATCATACACACTTTAATCATTTCAGACAAATCAGAGGCTTTAGTCCCTCTTATCCTTTTCTCTCCTCTTTAAAAAACACACAGAGCTGATGGGACTAAAACGCTGCTAATTACTCGCTATAGGCTGAGTAAGCAGTGTGGACGAAGTCAGTATGCTGAGGGGAAATACTGACAGAAGGTTCATAAATGCAGGCATTAACCAGCCAGATTTAAGCCCATAGCGCTGCTGCTGCTGCACGGTCGGTTTCAGAACATTTGCTTTATCTTTAAAAGCTCTCCCTGCTGCAAACAATCAGGGCCAAACTTTAGGGGAGCCTGTCGGCAGAAAAACGCCACAGAGAAGAGGTGAAAGAAGAAGGACTTTGAATCTTTTTTTTTTTTTTTTTTAGTTATGTTTGTTTATGTACACATGAGCTCACGCCATATGCATTCATGTCTGAACATAAAGTCTGGAGCATTAATTCGAACAGGGCTCGATAGGCAACACGGGAAGAACAAAGTGAGTGGTGAGGCTTGTAGCAGACGCCTAACACCTCTGAAAGGAGGCCTGTGCCCCATAAAATAAAAAGCCTTTTGCGGCATTAAAAGAATCGTTCGGTGAGCAAAAAAGCGGATAAAATGCCAGTCCTTTTTCATGCTATGCGTATTAAAGCTCGTACAGAGGACTTGACTTATTTCACACATGGGTAGCTATAAACAACAGATGTGCTGGAAGTTTTCAGGACGTTGCGACACAGTTTGAAGTTTTTTTTTTGGGTGATATGCATGTCTGACACACATGGATATGCTCATGTCATGAACACACACAAAAAACATTTTCTCGCATCCCTCGCCTATCTTTTTCTCCCTCAGGCAGACTCAGACTGACACAGCATAATTCATCTGTTAACACATTTTCTCTTACTATCTGTCTGTCTCTCTCTCACACACATTCACACACAAAATCTCCTCTCGCTTCTCTTCTTCTTCTTCCAGCCCTCACAGCTGGCCTCTAACTGGCCTAAGGTGTTTTTAAATAGCTGAACGGAGCAAGTACCGAGAGCAGTGAACAAAGGAGATTAAAGAAATAAGAGGGGGTGGCAAAAAAAAAACCTGCTTCTAGGCCTGCCGTGGTCTTTCGATGCCAGCCAGCGGTTTTTTGGTGCGTGTAGGTGGTGTAACTGCGCCGTGGCCGGTTCACTCAGAGCTGCTGGTGGAGCAGTCGTTGAGAAAAGGACTGCTCAACCAGGAGCACTAGTGAGTGAGAAAAGGGGTGGTGGGAGGTTAAAGAAGATGAGAAAGTGTGAAAAAAGAGGATGTAATATGAGGTTCATCCTTGAAGGTCCGTATCCAATAACTCGTCCACCGCAATGCTGTTGCTGTTGCCATGGTAACAATTGGTAACAATTGATTACTCCCTTTTCCTTCCCCATACCCTCTGAACTATATTTATTTGCTCTTTTCCTGCCTCCACCTGTGGTTAACAGCAGGAGTTGGATGAAAAACACCAGCATGATGCCTCACAAACACTATGGACACGGGAGAAGTATGCCCGAGTTCATTAAGCAACACCAGTTTCTATTAAAAGGGAATTTAAAATAATGTAATAGAGCCACGCCGTGTCTAATTTTTTACCACACCACGGAAGCTGTCAAGGTTTTTTCCGCAGTTGTTTTTTGATTTGGCAAACACTTGAAGGGAAAGTTTGAAATAACCCGAACAAATTGAGAGGCGAGCAACAACTTCTCAGCTCTTGACCTTTTCTACCTGGGCTGCTTTGTGTGTCTCTTTGTGCTTTGTCACACTCCCTCTCTTTGAAATACTGATTTATTTTTTGCAGGCCTTGAAGGTTGCTTAGAAACCACACAAACATCTTTAAAAAGGCGATTATTCTACGCCAAAGCCTCCAAAGCTTCAAAACGCAGCCTCGGTCTGTGTGTGAAAGCCAGATAATTACCCAAGCACAGGCCTATCCCACTCATTCCTTAATTGGCTGTCACAAACTTGGACAGAAGTGAGGGGGAAAAAAAGAAAAAGGAACAAGAAAAAGTCACAGTCAAAGTCATACTTACAAACTGCAGGTTGCAAATTATGGAACAAAGAGCCTATTTTCTTTTTTATGACATGCACGCAAATCCAATCGCAGTTACTGCATGAATTTGCTTTCATCAGGACATGGGAATGAATGTATGAACATGCAATCGTGTGTGTAGGTGTGCGCATTATACCTCTCCTCGCGGTTCTGGCCCACACACACTCGTCCGCCGTGGCGAGGGGTCGGGTTGCTGCAGGAGCGCTGTCGGACCTGGAAGCCGATGCCGCAGCTGGTGCTGCAGGGAGACCAGGAAGTCCAGGGAGTCCAGGCTCCGTTTCTATGGAGACAAGCAGAGCAGCATTAGTCTAAGCTACAACTTTAGCCACCGATAGAAGGACAACAACGAGATAAGAGCGAGAGGAAAGTCACATTATTCTCATGAGCTGATAACACCACGAGGAATGACTTTGCTTTCTCATAGAGGGGTTACAATATGGCTTAAATTTAAGTTCTGGAAGCTGATCTGAGGTTGTAAATCAATCTAATTAAGAACACATAACAACACAGAAGTCACAGAAGATGTTTTTCTGCCAGATCTTTATTGTTCAGGAAGAAATAAAGGTGCAGATATAGATGAGTTTCACAGATGAAGATCAAGGCTTCTGGGGCTGTTATCATAAAGCTACAAAGAGTCGCTCCTAGTGGTGACGATCCTGTGACGAACGAGTGACGATCCTGGTAAAGACAGAAGTTATTCACAAAGCGTCTAAGCCCTAAGGAGCGCTCCTAAGGTGGAACACTGCAAGGAGTAGAGAGGGAGGACTTTTAAGAGACAAAGGAGTTTCTGAAGCAGAGGAGAAAATGGTGGAAAGTTGAAGAGGAAGGAGAAATAATTCTCCAAATGCTAAATGACAACGAGTTAATGAAACGCTACAGTTTATCACGCTGGGATAATGTTTTTGGTCAATCTCATTAGATATGCACTCCCATCTCCAAACCAACGCAATAAAGCTATAAAGTGATCACAACACTAAGATATTTGGCAACTGAAAATGCAATAGTGCGGCAGTGATGACTCGGGTCTGTCGCAACCTTCCATCAGCGGAGTGATCACACAAACAGCTTTCACAGTCCCCCTCTCCCCTCTCGCTTTATACTGCAACACATACCACCAATTTTCACATTCCTCACTGGTGCATACAACCAAAGGGAATGAGGAGTTTATTTGTCGCACTACGTTCTCCAACACCTTCCTCTTTGTTTGCTTTGTAACACCTGCGTCGATCTTTCCTTTTAAAATGGTTTCATGCTCGTTAAAATCAAATACATTAAGAGGGACTACTAAACTAGTTCCTGTTGATTTCACTGTCAATTTCATGCCCAGGATATAACTTGATGTATATCATATGTTAATGTTTAACATTGTATTGATGGCAGATGTTAGGCCGTGTGTATCTCATGCTTATCATCTTATCTGGCCGCCTTTTCACTGTCCTTTAGTGTAATTGTTCTTTGTTTTTTTCAACTTTTGTAAAGATGGTTACACGTCCCTACATCCATCAGCTGCATTTTTCTCTTTCTGTTTCATCGTAAATGTAATATCTGGGGCTCTGGTAACTTGCGATAAGCACATTATTACTTTCAGACATTAATTAGACTAAGAGATTTAATGCTTCTTAAACAAAAACAGAGATAAATGAATTAATAATGAAAACAATTCTTAGCTGCCTTATCAACACAGATGTGATATCTTTTATGCATGGATATGTTCATAAGCTCTATTTGGCAGGCACAAGATTGATGCACACCAGCAGATAATTTTAACCCGGAGTGTTAAAATCATTCTCATATCAGCTGAGCGAGTGGAGTGAACAACACCCAATCAACACTTTTCAGCCCCAAATAAGTGACACTGAATGTGTAATAGGAAACAATTAAATGTGTGTGCTTTTCTGATGACTAGGTGTGAGGATGCAGGGAATAAATTAACAATTTTTGGTATCTACACCCTTACTGTGCCATCCTCTTTATACAAAAGACCATTGTACATATTCATAAACTGCCGGCAAAGACAGATGTGGCGTCGTCACAAAAATGATTTACCTGGAGCAGTTGGCGACCTCCACGCTGATGCCATGGCACTGCTGGCCTCCGCACTGAGGGGCGGGGTTGTCGCAGGCTCGTGTCCGACACAGACAGGACCCCGCGCTGCCTCCATCATTATGACTACATGTGGACCAGCCTGACCAGGAGCCAAAGCCTCCATCCACAGTCACGTTGCGGATCTGTTAGCAATGAAAAGAGCAAAAAATAAACAATTTCAGAGTAATGGCCTTTCTCGGAAAGTGGTCATTGCATTAGACCGATGCTCTCAGGGATGTGTTGCTCTGGGAAACACCGCCCACGGCTACTATGGCGGACGCAAACAGAAATCAATTTCCCTCAAATAGATGCAAAAATAACTGCATTACATCATCTACAGCACATCCAAAATTGTGCGGTTATATGGGCGAAAATGTGCCATAAACACGAGGAAGATGTATGAAAATTGTCTCAGGGTATGATGAGATTCCAGAATAGCAAAAGGGAGATTCAGAGAGGAAAATCAATGCCGTGAATGGACACATTCAAAGGACAGAAATATGAGGAAAAAAAAGTGGCAACATAAATAGATATATGAAGCAAAACAGAATGAAACGCGAAGGCTCCGATATTGCAGGAGCTATGAATTACGAGTGATGTCCTTGGCGTACGAGCTAAATACAAAAAAAGCACCGGCGTGAGATTCCGAGCTGCAGATGATATGAGCCACGTCGCTGCTGCATTCCAGGGTGATTTAAAAATGCAAAGGACACTTATGTATGGGGGGAGAGGCGAGAGCGTGATCATCAGCTGCTTTGGCAGAAGCAGAAATAACGTCTGCCCTCCGCTCTTGCTGGTAATTGAACTCTGCCGTCTGCCTAAATGGGGGACGCTTGGCTAAGACAGACAACATTTGCATCAGTGGGCTGCAGAGAAAACAAACAGCTAGACAGAGACAGGCAATATCGCACCTTTCTTCACCAATCATTTACAGCTTAGACCATAAATGATATAGGGCATGAATATATACTGATCAGTCGAAACCACTTAGTACTATCCAGTGCTCTGCTGGAAAAGCTTGAGTACTAGGAATCTTGTGGATGCCACGTCCACACCCACCTAAACATAAACATTGTACACCCCCTCATGGCAACAAGTTCGATCCATTGAGGCCCCACCGTGGATCAGACTTAGCGTTTTTGGATGATCCTTTGAGCCCTGTGGGTGGTGATGTAGGGCCTCCATGAATCATACAATTCTGGCACGACCCATGGATGGTCGATCGGTTTGTGATCTGGGGAGTTAGGAGGCCATGTAGACGCATTGAGCTCTTAGTCATGTTCTCCGGGCCGTTCCTGAGCAGTTGCAATGTGGCAGGGTGCATCATCCTGCTGCAGGGGTAATTGCTATTGCCGATTGCCAATGCCATGAGGGGTGTACTTGAACGGTAAGGTGTTTGGGTGGTGTGTGCCTAGTGGAATCCACCAAAAATGCCAGGACCCAAGGTTTCCCAGCAGAACATTGCATTGTAGCGAGTGGTTTCAACATTGTGGCAGATCAGTGTATGGCGTTATAAATCTCAGGTTGAATATTTGTCCCTGAAAAATATATATAAATAAATAAAAGAGTAGGTTCTTTCATTCAAGTATAAAGCAGAAAGAAAAGGACACAAGAAACAGGATGATCGATCAACCCCGAAGGATGATGAGAACCACTCATGCTTTATGTGGTTTATAAGAGAAATCATGTCTTTTTCACAGGCTGAAATTGGAACAGCTGTCCCATTTTTTTATTCTAAAGAATATTTTCATTTTACCTGAGTGAAAAACATACAGAACACTGACTAAGACTTGTACCTTCCCCTGAAATAGGAACTAATTTTTGCTCGTTTCCATATAGATTTGAGACTGTGTTGCCAGATGGTGTTTGAGAACAGGTTGGTAATGTGTATCTACTGTCCCTGCCTACACAACGCAACTCACTGTACAAACCCTTGACTGGCCTCCAGCTCCAGACTTCCAGACATTCAGCCAGTTAAGCCTTTTTAAAAACTGTTAATGGACTCGTAGGGAGTGAAACACTAACTGTGATAAAAGGCAGCTTCTTGTTTCCCTGTTTTTTTTTTTTCCAGCTTGGCATTAAATTGTTGCCAGCAAACAATTTAACCATCCTGCTCTGGCTTCACGAGCCCTATTGTATGGCCATTTCACTCTGCCAGCATTCAAAGTTATAACTGCCAAAGTTAATTCATGCTCACGCTAAATGGATCGGACCTGGTTAGACCAAGGGTAAGTGAGTAAATACAGATGACATTGCCGGTGTGGACGGTGCTGTGGCCAAATACAAATATAAAATTAAAGGCTTGGTGGCCACACTTCTGCTGGAAACACAGATTTTTGCTCAAATCTTGCATTGAAAGTAATAGTTTGGAGACAGATAGCTTAGCTTAGCTTAGTGGACAGGAAACCACTGCTCACGTACTGCTCATGTTCCCTTTATGCACTGATTAAAGTAGCGATATATAAAGCACACAATGGGTTAACTGGTGAGTTTTAGAGGTGTGGATTGTTTTATTTGTTATTTATTTATCTTTGGACAGATCCAGACTGGCTGTTTCCAGTCTTTATATTAAGTTAAGCTGACTCTTTCCAGGCTCCAGCTTTATATTTGCCATATTTATCTTAAAAACATGAGGGTGGTATCGAGCTTCTCATCTAAATTAGCACTGTTCCCAAAATGTTTAACTATACCTCCAACACATACGGTAAATAAACTATAAGCTAAGCAGTTTCAGGATGAGATAAATGACAGCATGACTATGTTTAATGTAGTAATGCTACAGAAATGCTCCAATTGGCTAAGGGAGTTTCAGTCTCCAGCGTATGAAAATAAATGCTGAGTTGCAGCCAATGTGACTTGGCAAAATCATAATGTGTGTGCCTGTTTATGCATATAGGCATGCATGTATATATATATATATATATATATATCTATATATATATATATGTATATATATATATATATATATATATATATATATATATATATATATATATATATATATATATATATATATATATATATATATATTTATACATATGTGGATGCAGTATTGGCCAAGTTTCTGCCACAGCTTTGCTGACAGATGCCACTGGGCGCTCAGTGGCTCAAATGCCAAATATCCCTCTGAACACGAAGCCACATTAAAGGGTAGGGAGGCACACCGCACTCTCTGCTGTGACTGGCCTGAAAATGATGTCCGCGAAACGCTTAAAAAGGAGTAGAGCCATTCTGAAATTGATAGGCTTGCCACCCCCTTATACTGCTCCCAAATTTGGTGCACGTTAAAATAAATGGATGAGATTGTTTCACTAATGAACAAGTAGTCAGAGGTGAATGATTGAGGCAGCGCTCTGGATCATTCCCGGGGTGTGCGTCACTCCCTTAAAGTCAAGTTGTTCAATCCCAAGATGCCCTTTCTCCGGCGCGGATGTGTTTCCGAGGCTGGTTTTTAGGGGCTGCTGCTTGGAGATTGTGAGTGTATGGAGAGAATACAGAGCAGGCTGTGGCTTCCAGAGGAGCACAGATGAATGTGAGTATTAAATCCACGTGAAGAGGAGAGCATGAAGGCCGGGGAAGTATAATTGTGTTTTCTTACAACTTTAAAGTTTCAAAGTGGAGACAGCCAGTGAAGTAAAATGATGTATGTAGACATCAGGTAGCAACTCACAGGGCATTTTGTGATGCTCTGCTCCCACTGACTCATTCTGACACTCTCCTCCAGCGTGGTGCATTTCTTCAACAGCAGGTCCCAGCCACAGTACGGGTCCCTGGCCCCCACACAGGCTCTGAAAGGACGGAGAGAATAAAGTTAACTTTTTTTTTTTTAATATGCTTTTATTAAGCTGTCTTATGTGAATAGAGATAGCTCTGCACTGTGACAGGACACATAATCAAACATCAGGTTTAGACAGGGAGATTAAAAGAGCAGAGATTATGGAGAAAGTTGGGAGATAAGGTGAGGAACTGATGGATGAAAAATAGGGAATGGGAGAGATAAGATGGGAGAGGAGGGCAGGGGGAGTGAGTGACAAAGGAGAGGAGGGGAGAAACATTGAAAAAGAGATTGGGAAAAGACAGAAAAGTGTCGAAGCTGGAAATTAACCTGGACGAGAGGGAGGAGAGAAGAGGAGAGGAGAGATAAGACAGGCAGGAGAAAAATTATAATTTTGTTTATTTATGAATGGAGAGTGCTACGATTCTCTCTACGATGCTTACATCGCATCAGCGGCCTCAAATCATGTCTTAACACAATGCGCTGATTTCTCAGGTAATCTTCAGCGCCAGGATTATAGTTCTGTGTCCGTACACAGACACACACACACACACACACACACAGACACACACACACACACACACACAGACACACACACACAAACACACACACACACAAATACATCTCTGACTCAAATAGCTTATCAGCCCAAAAAATATTGACTGTGAGGATACTGTCGCGAAGATAGCTGGATCCGTCTCTGCCATATCTGCTTCGGGTTGTTTATCGAGTGCAATAAAAAGCCTGATGTTACTCTTTTCATGCAAATACTAGTCTGCGGTGACAGCACAATGACATATCTCCCAGCTGCAAGCATCAGCGCCGCCTGACATGCCTCGAGTGAAACGCAACCGAAGTTGTCCGTGGCTTTCATAACAATGAACCGAGCGCCGACACAAGTGCACTTATGCAAGGACACGGGACTAATGCAGCCATCCATTTGAGAATGCGGAGAGGCAAACACCCGGTGGTCGCTCACGCACGCAGGGTGACTGACGTAGCGTCTGGGTGGCTAAGGAAAAGCATAGAGTTATGGATAGGGATAGAAGGGATGACGGCAGCGGTGCAAAATGAAAGAGTGACAGAACAAGCTAATACCTGTCTTTCAGAGGGCCTTCAGGGCCTTGTGGTTGTACACCACCCATCAGTGAGTCACACAGCAAAGACAGCCAAAAAGAGAGACAGCCTTCTAATATTTCAAACAGGTAAACCTCAAAGAAATGTCAGTGATGAACCCAGTAACTCTCCCTGTACTGTAGCTGCCAGTTCGTGTGCAAGCTTTTATTTCTTCTATCTGTTTTGTTTTCCCTTGCACTCTCTTAAAAAAAAAAAAAAAGAAAAAAGAAAAAGCCGTGAAAGAGGTGATGAAGTGCCATAATGGCTGCTGCATCTATCACAGAGCCACAGCTGTAACATGAAGCCTTGACTCTTCTCTGTATTCCAATAACAGCTCATTGTGCGGGAGATAAGGAATGCAGGTGTGATTCCTTTTCTCTGCCCGTGATGATGGATGGGATCCCAATCTTATGGTGAGTCTTCGCACCGCGGCCTCTGTCTCGGGTTTTCTTTGCCAATATTTATGCCTTGACGGCGCGTCTTCCAGACGGACAGAAACTCGATACAGTATATCTGCTTAATACACACACACACACACATACACAGCTGCAGCACGGTTCAATGACGAGAGGAAGACAGTGAGACGGACAGACGGAAGGCAGCCCTGGGCACCTCCAGTGGCTCAGACAAAAGCTGATTTACGGGGTTTAAAATCTCAGCGAAGGCCCCCTGACCAACACACAGGCCTGGCCCTCGCAGATAAAAAGCATCTTATGAAAGAGGCAGCTTTAAAACTTCGTCGTGTGCATATTTGCTTTTGACAGTTTCCATTGAGATTAATGGTGTTTTTGTTTGTGCGCTGCACTCACTCTCTGCTCTTGTGGTAGCTGCATCTCTTGAGCGGGATCTTGATGACCTGATCTCTAACACCGACATAAAGCTCGCTCCGGCTGTGCAGGATCAGCAGGCTCCGGATCGGCTGCCGCTTCCTGGGTGGGAACAGCTCGATTTCCTCCAATAGGCAGCTCCCCGTGGACTGATTGAGAGGAGAGAGCACTTTCCTGATAGTACCGTAATCTGGAGGGGAAGAGAGGGAGGAAGAGAGGATTCGGTCACAGAGAGGAAGGAGGGTGTTTATCTATACGAGGGAAGGCAAGAGTGGTGAAGAGCGAAGAAGAGGAGGGGTAAGAATAGCAGAGTTTGAAGAGGGACACGGAAGTCGACGTGAACTCAGTGTGAACCACACACAGAAATCACTCCCGAAATAAGAAAGACTGGTGGCGGCTGACGTGCCAAGCTTGGTTATGCCATCAACATGCAGTGCTGTAGGTGCAACCAGGGAATTGGTTATGGTACCTGAATGCATGATTTCTGGCCTACTTTTCTTTAAGGGGGATATTCCAGGGGAAGAAAGCACTTTGTAGTTCTGAGAAAGAAAAGCGTGGAAATGCATGTCATTGTGAATACGTCCTGACCTTTATTTTTACGTAAGGTAGGCCCCGGGAGATAAAGTTAGGGGCAGATTTTCTTTTGGGAGAGCTAAAACAAACATAATCTATTATACATGAAATCCCCTGGGTGAAGAAAAAGTAATTAGGTGCACAGGGATGCCATGGGAAGAAGGGTGAATTGCTAATAGATTGTTTCAAAGTAAAGGATATAAAAGTTAAGTATTGCTCCGAGCAGGGTTGGACAGTAAAACATTACTTGGTAATGTGTTGCAGTAATGTTACTTTTTCAAGTTACAAGTAGAGTAAGGGATTACAATGCAGTTACTGCTCCCAGTAATACTTCATTATTAACTTCCAATCAGTGAGTAGACTGGTCCAGGATATGTGCACTGTTTTTCCAACCCTAAGCTAAGAAAATAGCAAGACGGGGCACTGAATTTATTGAACGTAAGCTTATCAGACCATAAATGAGACGAGAATTAGCTAGCTAGCGTGCTATTTACTAACTATATGTTCAGTGGGTGTCTGGTGTTGAGTAATGGGAAAGTCTCTTTTTTCATGGTGTGTGTTCTTAGCTAGCTTGCTATATATATATATGTATGTATATTTAAGAATTCTTCTATTCATTCATTTCTCTTTGTGCTGCTGCAGCGCACTGAGGATCAATAAAGGGATATCTTATAATGTCTCCTGTTCTAATTCCACACAGGTTGAAATTACCTTTGCTGTTCAGTAATTACGAAAGCAATGTAATTTAATTAGTGATATGTAATGAGTAAGTGATTAAAGTTTTCCAATAACTTTCCAACACTGGCCTTTTAATTATTTTTTCTCAAGGCATGTAACTTCACAATCTCTCAACTCCATTACTGGTTTTAAAAAGTGGTACTTTGGGGAACCGGGAACTTTCGGAAATCTTTTGCAGTTAACTGAATTCTGTTCACGTTAACTGCAAGAGAAAAATACTGCTGCAGGGCTGAAATTAGTAATGAGGGCTGAGTAACAAGGGAGTTGAAATCTGCTGTTTGAATAAAAGAACCTTACACCTTGACATCTTTGGACCCCCAGTTGGGAGCTATCAGGTTTTCCACAACGGACCCAATCAGCGGAGAGCATTTATGCGTTAATAATAGAATGTGATTAGGTACAATATGTGCGCTACCCAATGGCCTTGGCAGCGTTTCAGATGTTTTCATTAGCGTCTGGGTAGTGTCTGGGGAACTTGCAGTGTGGGCAGTTCTGGTCCGACACTACATTGATCACAGCGCCATGCAAACAATGAGAGGGGAGTTTTCGAGGGAGATGCCAAGCACAGAGCCACTGAACTGGAACGGGCCGTGCGTGTGTGCGAGAGGGTGTGCTTGTATGTGTGATATCCTAAAATAACACCGACGGTACAACAGGAAGATCATGTTGACATTTCCCAGTGGGCCTACGGTACATTAGCACAGTGAAGTGGGTCACTACGTTCAAATTCTGTTCAGCACATCCGCTCATAATCCATATTGTCTGTTATATCATAATACAGAACAGACACCGACCGCTGCTGTGTATCTGGTGTCTTGCTGATACTGTTTCCAGCACTTTGCCAAGTCCAACATCACACATTGTCACACCCGTGTGATCAAACAGTCCACTGATAAGCAGGCAGCGCCGTGCAGTTCAGACAGGGATAACGTGGAGGGGTTAAATCAGAGCTGCATGTATGTATATGTTCTTAATCACCCATCTGTCTTCTTTTGACACATGTGGCTCTTGGCTGTTTCACAGAGTCTAAGATCTCTTAGTGAGGGGTTGCACCAGAGTGATACGTTGTGCATATGGAGGACATATGGAGGCGAAGAGCGATCAAACTTGTGTCAGACAGCTAAGCTTTGATGTCTCCTCAGAACTACAGATCTATTGGTTTCATTATTCTTCTGGCGGGCCCTTTTCTCATACATAAAGTGCAATTTGGGGACTTGAAGCTCCTGAACTTGGTTTTATATTGTATGTATTCATCTATAAAAATCAACACTCATGACAATAAAAGCGTCAAGTAAAGCTCAAGCTGGCAACGCAAGGTTAGGTGTTATTTATTAAGAGTTTAGCACTCCTACAACTATGTTCTCCAAGACTATGCAGGTGTGTGTTGATCAGATTAGCCTGACAGTGCTGGCAACATTGGCAAACATCCCCACCACTGTCATTATTGCTTCATCCTGACTGGTGTTCGATAGTTTGTGACGTCCAGAGCCCTTGAGTAGAGAGAGTCGCGCCATTGCCTTTCACTCCAAGGCAATTTCACTCCATTTTTTCACTGCAACGGCGGATCATGGAGCCTCTCAATAGTTAGCTGCTAATACTAGCAGCTCAATAGAGTTTCAGCAGAAGAGCATTTATGCATTTATTGACTACTGTAACCAATAATTGCTGTTCTGTCTCTATATATTCTCTATAAGCTTCCTGGAACTATCTGAGGTCTCCGTGAATCTCGTGACAGTCAGCATTTTGAACTTTCGTTGCTGCGACTCTCTCCAATTAATGGCTCTGGTAAAATTGTGTCCCTCATTAACAGAATGATTAACAATTATAAATACATACATTTAAACAATAATAAATGAATAAATAAAGTGGAATATTAAATGGGAATGTAGATAAATAGAGGAATTAATACAAATGCAAAAGGTACAGGTACATTGATATACAGGTATATCGATTAATGTAATTTTTTAAATTATTTAATTGAATTTATTTTTGGCATACAAATTGTTTTACTGAGTGATTTAGTCGCTTATGATTTTGGCAGGTTCAGTCCTCCATACGCCCACATTAAACCTGTGAAAGCAGACAAAATTAAAGACAAAAACACAGACATCTCTTCTGTGAAATTACCAAAAAAGAAAATTACATATTTATGAAGAGCTCCATCACTCATCTTAGGATCACAGCAGACACATGCAAGACTCCCAAAATGATGCCAATGAATAAAAAAAGAAATCAATATGTACAGTATGTAGACACAAATAGTCTACATGTATGAAAACCTACTGATTTTGCTAAACACGCACTCAGAAGTCACTCAGAGTGCCAAAAACCTACCAGTAGCCAAGTATATGATGTGAAACAGCATGTCTTTCCCCTGCACCACATCCACCGCCACATGAGTGAAGCGCACGTTGTCCTCCATGAAGTAGGGCACGGGAACCACGGGTTGGACCACCTCATGCATCAGCAGAAATTTCTGAGCGTCCTGCAGGTTTCTTTCAGTCAGGTTCACGTAGGAGCCGGAGTCGATGGTGCCGCACTGTGGAGGTGTGGAGGACAGAAAGGACAAGTTTGACTGACTCTGTTAATAACAGCCAGGCTCTTTGGGATTGACAAGCTACATTAATAAGTGAGTTTTTGCCCAGAAATGCCAGCAGAGACGGGAAAAGGGAAGGACCGAATGATTAAATGAACAAAGCTTTAAAGTCGATTGCCGCCTCGTTGTGATAGTTTGCTATCCTCACAACCTAAAGGCTTTGTAGTCAATACACCACGGCTGATGGGAGAAGAGTGAATGAATGTTTGACTGAGCGAGTAGTTATCTGTTTTATTAGATTCTTCCTCATATGCATATATATTGCTGGTGAGTACCCCAATTGTAATGTTTCTGATTGTTCATTCAAAAATAAGCTAATATCTTAAATGTTTTCATCTTCAGAGCTTCATTATTGCCTTTCATATTACACAAAACAAACCGCATTCTCTTCTGGTGCAATACCCTTCAAACAAAGTACCCCAAAAAAGTATTAAAATGTTTGGATCTGTCTGAAAAACAGTCCAGTTGGAATAACGTAAGTATCTCATATAAATAGGTAGACTTCATTGTCGCAGATTAATTTGGTTTTATCAGGCGTTGTTGGCTCGACGTCGTCGTTCTGCGTCCCAGCAGAGTTTTCCAACCTGGAGCCGAGTCGGTGCCACAGCTCGTTGTTATAACCTCTAATATCTAATATGTACGATATTTCCCTGAGTTCTTTTATTAAAATGAGCTCAATAAAGCGAACGGTCTCCAAATGGGACTTAAAACAGGGAAGGGAAGTTGCAAATATGGTTTGTATTTGTGTGAGTTTCTGTGTGTTTTAATAATAAAATTGTTAATTTCTTTAGTTTTAATGACACGATTTTTACTATATTTCTTTATTTTCTTGTGGGATACAAAATGAGGGATTATCTTTGGCATTTTGAAGCTGAAAGATGTTCCAACTAGCACTACATAGTATATCATACTGCTGAGAGAGGCAGGCTTTATCATCATGGCACACTGTAGCACTGATAGCGTGCTAAAGGAATATACAGTCTATAGTTTTGTGGCATGTTGTCGTTGTCCAGTGAAAACTATCTATCTCCAGATTGTAAAGGATTAAGTTGCAATATGTAAGAATAGGCCACCTCTTGAATTCATACTCAATACAAATAGGGGGCGGCATACAGTATCACTAGAGTAACTGCTAACTGCTGCTAACTAATAGCTCAGTTAGCCATGCAGGTAGTGGTCATAACAATTGAATTCTTACATATTGCACCCCCTCTTCTTTGACCAAATAAACCATTTTAAATAACTTTTCAGCTCATAGTTAAGTGTTTAATCTCTAAGATGAAAACAGGCCATTTTTTCTGTGAAAATCTGACATTTTGGAGATACATGGCCTCCCCAGGACAGCTACAACATTCATGCTTTTTAATGTAGTGCCTTTTTTCCACCAAGCAAAATGGAGCAGAGTGAGGCTTAAAGCCATCCCAGCAGAGGCAGAGCTGGATGACTAAAGCTAACCATGCATGTCCTTCTCAGTAAAAGAGGTCAACGGCTGGGGTCAGGATTGTGGATTGAGGCGCCTTCCACAAAGAATAGACCTTCTCCAAGACGTAGAGCGGCAGGGAAAACAAAAATAAGCCGAGCACGACAATTACACTAACCCAAATGACGGGTGCTGTTTTTGTTTTGTATCACAGATGTGCTGCACGGATTTTGCTCCGGGCTAGCCTCATCGTAGTTAGCTACGACTGGACCTTGGGTGGTGATTAGTTCCCGCCGACTAACTTTAGTAGCAACAGCACCACGGACACTTAATACAGATCAATCTGGCCTTCCCTGGGATGACAGATGAGAAACGTAGTGGGCTTCCCCTGGATGGGCAACGGATCAGTGCCCTCGCCACATCAGGAGATGAGATATTAAAGCCCTGAAGGACAAGGAAATGCAACAGTGTGTGTATGTGCCTTGAATGCGGAGCATGTGTGCGGGCTGTATAATAACACATACGTCTAAGGTTTCCTTCTGGGATTTGTCCTTGCATTGCGTGCATGTGTGTGAATCCCAAAGTGTCTGCATGATTGTATTCCTGCCACAGTGAGACAAAGTTAGGCGCTGACCAGTGAGGGTCTATGACATCTGTGAATGTACCAAGAGATGGATGTGGTGATTTCCTCAGAACAGTCAAGGTGAGGGACATCATTTGGCTGAGGGCCCATCCAACACTCAGCTGTCCCGCTCATCATCAGCACACTGTGCTCTGCCAGGATGATAAGTGCCACTGAGAAATATGGTTGTATTACAGCATGTTTTTTTGCCAAATGGGCTTTTGTTTAAAAGGCGCACCATGTTATCTAGCATTTAACAGCATCCCGGTAAGATCTGATTACAATATTTTGTCAGTTTTGGGCTCAAATTGCTCATCAATGTTGAACAGAAAGTGCAGAAAATTGACAGCTCTTTCAAGATAACAAAACTTTCCATCCCTCACTTGGCTCAGACTCCAACCTAACATATTTTCCTACATATAGAGCTTAACAATGAATTGTTTTTTACAGTAAGCAATTACAGTATGACAGAAAACCTATACAAAACGGAGATGGTATTAGCTCCAAACGCCTAACGAACATGACTCATAGCCTGAATAAAAACCAGCGGGATCAATCTGTGTGGTTCAAATAAATGGGGAGATTTTCTCTGCAGACACACATGGAATTAAGCTCTCAATCAATGATCAGTGTGAGGGTTGACTGATGAGTTCACAGTCATAATTATCCCTATTTGGCAGCGATGAGCAACCCTCTATTTTCGCAGCCATATTTGTACAGTAGATATGTGCCAGCGGTTCGGGGTTTTTATAGGAGGCTGGTCTGCCCGTAGGTGTATGTTTGTGCATGTGTGTAGGTGTGCACACACACACACAAAAAAGGTGCAGGCCATAAATCCTGCGCTCGTAAATCTAATCCTCCAACATTGACAAATGCTTGATGAAGATGTCACTGAAAGCTAGATAAAGTGTGCATCGGTCCAGCAGTGAGGAGCAGCTATTGTGCCGGAGCTTAAATAGAGATATGTGGATGGAGAGGAGGAACTGATCCTGGTTTATCCTGAAGGAACACAGCCTCATGGTATATAAGGGCCTCTCAGGGATGTACCCACAGTATGCAGAACAGGGTAAACCTGTGGTCAGCACTGACCAGATAGAGGAAAATTGGTTTCCTTGACGGTAAGTTAATTTTATGTACATGTAGATAAACGCATGACGGCAGTGAGACACCTCCCGTGTTACACATTCATGAGTATGTATATGTGTTATTCTCTGTAAACTGTCACAGCTAGCACTTTCCTGCATGAGCATGTCATTATAGATAATGTGTGTGCAACTTCTCGATACCAGGCGTAGCGAACGCTCGTGCATATGCTGGTTTGACGGAAACATGATCGAGGGGCCTGTGATGTGGAAGTGAGGCGTGTGTCACCCATTGGCAGCCAGACCTCAGAGGGAATTCAATCCCTCATGGAGAGCTGCGTGGATTAGCTCCCTCGCTATCTGCTAAGCCTGCGACAACTGAGAGCCACTTCTGCTAATAAAACATTCCCTCTGTGTCGTCAGCACAGAGCAGAGCCTAAAAACCGGGATGAGGTGCCCCGGCACCGCTCGGTTTTCCCCTCCGGGTTTTAGGATGGAGTGTAAATACAAAGTGGCACTTGTGCAAAACAAGGACGGTTTATTAGAAAAGAGACTACAGTTCACAGAACGAGGCCATGAAACATCTTTAAGGAATGATTGTGCCATTGTAAAAATCACTGGATTTTATAACGAGCAGTCGTAACGTGCGTTCATGAGGAGAAAGCGGGATGATGGAAAGAGGGAGGAAATTAATGAGAGTGAAGAGCTTGCCGGGACTCTGAGGCGGACTCATCAGGGTGAACACACATTCACTATCAGGACACGACCACATGCATACATTTCCGTAGGCATGCATATTGCTACACTGATTGGACAGTATGTTGGGTCCAAAGCACCTCAAGCATGAACAAATGATCATTAAGGATTAGCTCTGAACTTTAACTCACATACACACTTCACAAACTGGGGGGACTATAGTGATGCCAGTGTTGGTCTAGCGCCTACAGAGGGTTGACATTTTTGTTTTTTCCTGGAATATAAAGTGTGAAATAACGGGTATTGGATGGATTGGCACAAAATTTTGTACAGATATTTAATCAGCATGAACTGAAGTTATTATATTGATCCCTTGACTTTTACTTTATTGCCATCATTAAGTGTAAATGTCAGTTTGTCCAATACTTCAGTTGGACATTCCCATCAGACTCAGCTGTATTTTGTGTTTTGTAATTATTAGCAAGTGTTTGCCATATCTGTCAAGCTTAAACACGACACTGAGAAGATGAACATGGTAAACATCGTATCTGCAATTTTGAGCATATGTTAGCATGTTGGCGTTAAAGCACTGCAACCTCTCACAGAGCTGCTAGCGTGGCTGTAACCTCAAATGGGACAGGTCAGTGTGCCAGGTGCCTCAACAGAGGGGTGAGGAGAAAACATACCTGAGAATAGTCGTTTATTGGCACCATCGATCGCCATCATCATGTTAAAATTTCAGTTCTTGGGTTGGGCATTCCCATTAACCACAGCTTTGCTTTGTGTTTAGAGTTAGTAAGCGAACATAAGCATGGTACAATATGGTGAACATACATTATACATAACGGCAAGTTGGCATTTTTACCATGTTAGCAAGCTGGTGTTAGTTTGTTACCTGAAAGTCTGGGTTGGGGTTGGGGTAGGGCAGCCATGCCGACCGCGAGTTCTCCTGGTACTTGAAGGGCCCGTTGAAAACCTGTGATATGGCACTGAGATTGAAGGCACACACCGCAGATGCAGCAATGCTGTTTCTGAAATAGAGAAACAGGGAAGAGAGACCCAGCAAAAGGGGCAAGGGGATGGAGGGGATTGTGGATGAGGGAGGGAGAAACAGAGGGAAGTATTAGAAGAAAGAAATTAAGAAAGTTGGTAATTATAAAGCTGACCTCTGTATGTTGGTATTGCTCTCGGCCAACAATACAAATCAAACACCGGACAGAAAGACTCAGGCGGTGGCGTAAGTGATCGTCATTATTGGATTATAAATCCAGCAATAGGACACAATTAAGCTGTTCGGCTTGTCTGATTAACTGTACAGATCTCGGGCCTGAAATACAGCTTTGACTTTTTAAGCTGTCAGTTTCAACAAGTACCGGTCTCCTCCCTCTGTGGAGAAAGTAAAGAATGAGAGTATTAACTCTCAACTCAAACTGTGAGACTTGGGCGATGTGAATTATAATCCAATGCGGCTGTTCATTAAACTCTGTGCCTGCAGGGGGATATGTTTCCAATACCCTTCAAAAGACTTCTTTTTCAGCAATGTGAAGGCATTGACCATAAAGAATAGATTAGTCAGCTTTTAATAACGGTCTGTGTGTACATGTAGGTACGTGTGTGTGTGTTTGTGGGTGAGATGGAGAGACAAAAAGAGGAAGTGTTTGTGAAAAAAATATTTTTCACACTTGGATGCAGCCCTTTATCTCACACCCCCCATGTGCAATGTGCAGTGTACACTTTTAATACATGGCGATAAGCTTCTTTCATGGGATTTAAACATGAGATGGGGCTAGAATAAGTGGTCCTGTTTGGAGGATGGTTTGAGGGTTTATGGGAGAAGATTTCTCCTGCAAATTCAATTTAAGATGCGGCTGTAAACAGGCCATGTAAACATCATTGTCACATATCACTCAGTTTTATATACTCAGTGTGCATGGCATGAAAAGGTCACATGTCAAGATAATGCAGTTGCCGTTGAAGTGTCTTTGTTTACACAAATGACAATGTGATGTGAGAAACATACTGAATTATACATGAAGCTGTTCTACGGGTGCATTAAAAAGAACAAAGCATAAAAGACAAATCTGATGATAGGTGTTGATATTTTGTATCTGATCTCAGGATACTGTTAGCTCGATCTCACTTTGGTTCATCCTGCGAAATGCAAATTAGACATACTTTTAAATATACCAGTGGAGCTGGGATGATCGTGGAAAAAACACTTTTAAAACACCTAAAATTGAATTCAAATGACATGATAATTGGCTTAATTTGATTATTTACAAAGGCTGCGTTTCTTTCAAATAAACTGTATGCAAATCACAACAGAAAAGGAAAATAATAAGCACTTAGGGGAAACAGACTCATTTGTGAAACATTTGCATAACAATCACTTGTAGAGGAAAAGAAAAACAATTTTTCTACAAACAAACTTTGGAAAACGCAAAATTGAAATGTGTTGTGTGTGAAAACATAAATATGTACAGTACATATTAAAATATGTATGTAACATTATAATTGTAACATACTACACAAAACCTCTGTCTTGTAAGTATGTAGCTATGCAGCTAAACAGGGTTATGTGAGAATAATACAATTATAATAGAAAAGCACTAGGACTACTTTCTTTTTATCCACATCATCTATGTGGATCATAAACTGTTGGAGGATGCAGAGCTTTTGTCTGTGACTCATGTCTTAGACGTCCACATCATGTATGTAGCCGTCAAGTGAATATCTAAGACACTTTAAAGAGGATTCTTGTTTTAAAATATCAGCTGAAGAGTGCGCTTTCAATCAACCCATGGAGATAACCTTTGTGAAAACAAGGACCTATTGTTTCAAAAATGACTCAGACTATATTTATTTATTTATTTATTATTGTAAACTTCATGTTGTGTGACAAAGTTTGACAGGTGGAGAAACAGTAACTGAGTGGGTCTGCTTTTATTATAATTTCACTTCTGTGGGAACAATGTAAATGTTTTTTGTGAAGGAATAATGTATTTTTACATCATTCCTATGATCCATGGGTCCAATGTTTCCCAGAGTTACAGGGCACATAAGGAGAACATGACAAAGGATTCTATGTTCCCTGGGTCCTATGTTTGCTAGCTGTAGTAAGGGTTATTTGACTTGAACACATAAGACCCTCGAAGCTTAGGACCCTGGTAACATACCACTCTGGGAACTTAGGGAACTAGGAACAGGGTACCCTGGTGACATAACACCCTGGTAACATAGAACCCTGATGACATAGCACCCTGGTAACATAGGACCCTGGTAACATACCACTCTGGGAACTTATGGAACAAGGAACAGGGTACCCTGGTAACATAGAACCCTGGTAACATAGGACCCTGGTAACATAGGACCCTGGTAACATAGGACCCTGGGAACATAGCACCCTGGGAACATAGCACCCTGGGAACTCAGGACGCTGGGAAAATTAGGAACCTGGGAATATGGGACCCTGGGAACTTAATGCTCTGGGAACATAGGACCCGGGAACATAGCACCTTGGAAACGTTGGACCCTGTGAACATATGGTCCTGGGAACCTTGGGAACTCAGGTAACTGGGAGCATAGAACTTTTGAAACTCAGGACATTGGGAACATGAGACTCTTGGAACACAGATACGTCCCATTATTCTCATTGTACTTTTGTAAAATCTTGTTTTACTCACACGTTGGTAGTGAAAATGCCGTAGAGTAGCTCCAGCTCAGGCAGGTAAAATGTTCCCTGAAGCTCGTTATAGTTAAAGGGGATTTCTCCTGGTCGGGAGCAGTTCAGCCTGGCCTTCATGAAGGTGGTCCACGTGTCCTCCAGGAGGAAGCGGCCGCCAATGTCGTTCTTACAGACGCGCCCTGCTCGGGAAAATACCGTCCGGCCACAGTCATGCTCCACTGCGTTTTCCCGGAAGAAGAAGTAGGTGAAGTTGCCGATATCGTAGGAGGAGACGAAGTTCGGTTCTGTGGAAGGAGAGGTAACGAGAGACGAGGAAAGTGAGTGGGAGAAAAAAATGACGAAGAAAGAAAAATTGAAGAAAGCAATGAGTAAGATGAAGTGCAGAGAGACGAAGAAGAAATACCCAAAGAACAATATTTAAGGCTGTGGGAGTAAGAAGGAGTGGGAGCGCGACTGGGTATGTGTTATGACTGATTGACTCACAGTGTGTGTGAGCGTGAGGCCCACACAACAGCAGGTGATCAGGATTAATAACTACAGGCTATGTTATTAATGGCGTTGTGCTGTAATAAGAAAACTCATTTTTCACTCCCCAAACCTAAAGGTTAGGATGAGAAATGACCAACACAGGTGTAGTGTAATAGCTCTCACCCAATCTGAAACACGCGACCTCCACGACACTGTCACAGCCACGGCGTTCATCTTTATGTATGACATTATTGGATCTAAACCGCACACTTTATTCTCGCTGACAGTGATTTAATTCACCTTTAAATGAAAGTGTTCCCCCTCCTCCTCATTTCAGCCCTCTCCTCCCCGTGCACCTTTGGAGGGCAGCGCACAGGGAGACAGAGGAAGAAAAATCAATTCGCCATAAAATTAGTTATTAAACCTTTTCCCAGAAGGTTGCTGCAAAGCGATGTATGTGGTGGCTTTTAATTTATTTTTTCAATCTAGCTTAAATGTGAATCAGATAAAAGTCACTTGCTGACAAGATACTGATTGACCTGCTCCTCTGTAGGCTGGACACCTTAAGCCGTCTGAAGTTCTCCAATCTGCACTGAGGAGGTTTGTGCTTGAAGTGGCTCCAAGCTTTCAGGGGGAAAAGACATTGATTTCTGAAGAATTCACAATTTCATGCTCTTTACAGAAAGGGCGAGATAAATACGAGTTTCTAGTTGCTTAGTAACTTTAGAAATAATTGTTTTGACTGACACAAAGGCAACAGAACAATTATGAGGAGCCTTTTCTTTTTCGAGAACTCGCTACACTACTTTGCGCAGCACAGTGGTGATTTGAGTGGGAATACAGTTCTTCAACCAAGAGAGACAGATTCCAACTCCCATGTTATATAAGCATCTGCCATGCCGACGTTTTCTTGAGCAAAACATTGAATCCCCACCAGCTGCAGCGCTTATGTTCAAATAGCTGTGACGGGGGAAAAAAAAAAGACGTTTTTCTCCTTCATTGTGTTTCTCACTGTTTAAAATGCCCATTTATCTTTGTGTAATGACTTTTACACACATTTACATAAACTGTGCCCAAACTTTCCTACCGTTCAGCCACTTTGAGTTGTACTGTGCGGTGCGCAGCGGTGGCAGGCCGCCCAGGCTGCGGTAGATGGCGGGGTCTCGCCCGGAGAAGTCCATGGCCGTGGCAGCGTAAAGCTCCCCGCTGGAGGTGATGAGGGCGGTGGAGTTGTGGAGGGGGTTGTAGGGACACCGAGCCATCCCGCTTATCTGATCGTGGATCTCTGTCAAATTTGTCAGCTGCGGTACAGAAAAAAAGAAGAGGATGAGTTAGGGGACGAAAGTGGCAGGTTTACAGATGAAAGAGAAAAAATAGGCATCAGCAGGACGCAGGCATTGCCCGGAAAATGATTTGGATTGTTTCAAACAGGAGTATCCCTTGAGTTAAGAGATGAAAACATTAGATGTAATGTGCTCGGGCATTTTCTTGTTATTTCTAAATAATGGATCATTGCAAAAAAACTGCATGAAAATATACGACAGAGTATCAAAGGGCAACATTAAAATGCAAACCAGAGAAGTCTGGTAATGTTTTGTTTGTTCCTGCCAATATGCAAATGGTGCAGGCTGAAAAAAAAAAAGACAGAAAAAAAAAGAAATCTCATTATGTTTTGTTTGGTTTACATCTACTGAGAGACACAATAATATATATAAGCAAAAACCTTCAGGAGCAGGAAACATAATCAGAGAAGCCATTTCGAATCATTAGTAGCATAAAACACACAAATGGAGCAGCTGCTTGAAGTCCAATGTTAAGAAACCACCTGCTCAGACAAAGAAGTCCTTAAAGTGGCTCCTTAACTTAAGTTCCTCTTGGCTGCAGTGTTTCCTCGCTTCGGTTGCTCTTGTCTCTACAGGACAACCAGCTGTTCGTCTCGTTATAACGTTATTATACCACAACTTTGAGGAGCCTCTCCAAGATCAAAAGAGGCTTGATGTGAGATGCAGTGTTCCCTCGCTTTCTGCCTTTGAAAACGAGGCCAAATCCGACTCCCCGCTTTTTAAAAATACTTTACAGCATGACCCTGGCTTAGCCCTGACACACTGCACTGGTTCCTAGTTTTTATAAAAAAAATAAAAAATACAAGCCATAGCTCAGTGACTCAGCCTTGAATGCCAAAAAGGAGTAATGCATTTTTTAAATCCAAGATGTAATTATTTTTTATGGTGCAAAAGTAAACACAGTATACGAGGGGATTAGCTCATGGATTGCGCTTCCATCCAAGTTCATCTAAGTTCTGAGGGCACATGCGTGTTGCAAAGAAAAAAGATTGCACTAATCTCAGGTTTTGACATCCAAAAATTATATTTAAGATGTTTCTATTTGCAATTACTTTTCCATCAATCAGAGTTCCACATTTTTTGACTCCTCGCCGCTCGCAGAGGCCCTCGGGTGGCGGCGGCGGCGGCGAGTCTTGAAAGATTCACGGCTCAGTCTCTCCTCTCACTGACTGAATAATCTGTGGACAGCACTTCCACGTGGGAGGCCGTACTCCATTCAGCGCATGTGTTCAGGCGACTTCTTCGGGCCAATTTCCTGGGAGCTGGTTCGATTTGGATCAAGGGTTCTGTTAACTCCTGCCACCTCTGCTCCGCCCGAACCACAACAAAACAGAGCAGCTCTGTCTGAGCTCTACCGGCCTGAGATGAAAGCCCGGTATTGACGGGACTCGTTCGTTGGGCCGGAATAGCCGCCTTTAGGTCAATTGGGTCATTTAGAAAAACAAGAGGAGGAGTGCTAAATAGATGGACTGCAGTGCATCCGTTGCATTTTTTAGGACGGGGACTGAAAGTCATCTCTATGGTGCAGCCAGCAGCTGTGCGAGCAGGACACTGAAGTGACTTTGAATCCTTCTGATGGAGACTTTTTTAGTAAGGGACAGCTCACAGCTCAGACAGACTGCTGCGAGAGCCAGTTGGATGCTAATCACGCTGCTACAGAGACACTATTGTGGCTTTTGAGAGAATATCTAACTGCCCCACTATGACAGGAAATCTAGCCAACAGCTTTTAATAAGCACGACACATCCTGGCAGCTACCTGTCATATGAGCGTGAACAGAATTAAGGAGTTGTCACCATCAGTTCTGCTGTTGGACATAACTTCTTTGCCTTCGACAAACTTCTACTAAACACAAGAGATCACTGTCATCAGCTTCTAATAACCACCTTTATCATCACCAATCTGATCATGAGCAGCACTCGCATTATTATAACAATACAACAGTTTTGAGAAATGCACTTATTTGCTTTCCTGCCAAGAGTTAGATGAGAAGACGATGCCACTCTCATGTCTTTAGGCTAAATATGAAGAT
Source organism: Pagrus major (assembly GCF_040436345.1). Taxonomy (NCBI): domain Eukaryota; kingdom Metazoa; phylum Chordata; class Actinopteri; order Spariformes; family Sparidae; genus Pagrus; species Pagrus major. The sequence continues at coordinate 15,055,398 of NC_133233.1, forward strand.
AGCCAGTGGCCGGTTAGCTTAGTTTATGTTGCAGGTTTTGCTTCCTTTGGACAGAGCTGAGGGTCGCTGCTTTTCTGTTTCCAGTCTTTATGCTAAGCTAAGCTAACCAGCTGAACCTTCAAATGTAGAGAGCAGACATGAGAGTAGTATCATCTTCTATCTTGTCTAACTCTTGGCAAGAAAGTGAAAACTTTAATTTCCCAAATTGTTTGGACTTTTCATTCAATGTCATCATAGAAGCAAGTAGTTTCTAACAGTCACAGAGTTATGTATCAGGGAACTTGTTTATTTCTGTTGTCAGATTTAGCCGTAACTAACATCTAAAACACATTGTTAACATGGCGGTCCAGCCTATCTGACATTTCTGCTGTGCTTAATTAACGCACTGTGTTGCTTCGCTAACATATTCCACATGTACCCCGCACTGACACCCTAGGCTGGCTGCTAATTTGGAGTAAACTCGAATAGTTTATTTCTTTGAACCAAACAGGAAAGGTAGGTCTCTGAACTAACGTCAGTGAAAGAGTTGTCACTAATGAGACAAACAGATGCTTTGAGATGTGATCTGTGTAGGCTGCAGTTTGTTAAAGATGTTAAATGTATTATCGTCCTTATTCTGAGTTATTATTGACAAATATTACAAGGTTTAACTTTAATTTCTGTTTGGAGACTTTGCATTTCCTGCAATACTGACCGAAAAAAGCGAAAAGAAATGTATTGACACCTCCGTTTCCAAAAAAGTTAGGACATCATTTGCAAACGAACTGTTTACCGACAACGGCGAGCCTTTCGAGGACGTCCCTTTCATACTCGATCATGTTGTTATCACCACGTTTACCTGTGCAGTGTTCCAAACAGGCGTTTCTGTATCACTCCACAACTTTCTGAGTCTTTTGTTGCTCCTGTCCCAACTTGTTTGAAATGTGTTGCTGGCATCTAAATTCCAAATATACAGTATATTATGATATTTTAAAAGATCAATGAGGCTGATAAGGTAAACATAATATATACTGTCTTTGAACTATGTGTGAAATGCGTTCTTTTTATATGTTTTGACGTGAAGACATTGTCCCTGCTTCTCTCCTCGTTAATAACGTTATCACACATAAAAAAAAACAAAAAACTTCTATCATCACCATGACCACTCTCATTATCACCATCATCAGCGTCACCATCAGGGGCAGCACCGCTAAAAGTCAGACAAATTAACAGCTGTTTAATCTGTAACCTCCGAGCACTTATTAAACTAATACGGTATTCTGCTCCGTCTCTGTTCATCCATCACGGCTGATAGTAAATCTGTCGGAGCGTGATTCCATTGCTGTTGCTGTGACCAGTGTTTCACATTACCAGACGTTCAGTGGGTAAATATGACAGCGCCTGATGAAATACTGCTATAATAATGTCATGACATTTCAACTATATGTATTTTCGCAGCGGTAAACAGTCATTATGAGCCCGTGACCTTTGGATGCAGTGCTTTTGGACAAAAACAAATGTCATCATAATAGTAAACTCCTGCCGTCCCCTCCGCTGAAATCCCACAAAGTAGACGCAGATATTTGATATGTTCTCAGGTGAGCACACAACTCTGACATTTCATTTCTATGCTCAACTTCAGTGGGCACTTGTCACCAACAACAGCAGATAAAAAAAAGTTTTGTAGTTGACACTTTATTTACTGAGAAACATGGTTATTAGCACCAGATGCTTTTTGCAATAAAAATGAGAGGGTGACAGCAAGTTACGCACAAAAAATAAAGATGTTTCAAGCCTGCTGACACACAATAGCAATTCAAACTGAAAAATCTCAGTAGACATCTCTTTAAAATACGGGATAAAAAGCTGAAAAGGAAACTGCAGAAGCATGAGAGATAGGGGAGTGAAAGCATTGCAGCGCACCAGAATTAAATATAGAAGAAAAGACAGCGTGATTTAATAGAAGCTAAAAAGCTGCATCGACTTATGAAAAAGGGCACGGCGGTAAAGATGAAACAAGGATGTGTTTACTCGTAGGCCGACGCCAAGATCATCAGGAGTAATGAGCTTAAGGCGATATTTTGATTGCGACGTTTAACAAGATGGAGGTAACAAGACTTCTCCAATGAGCGGGCTTAATAAGATTCATCTTATAATTAGTCTACATCCCTGACTGCACAACAAAGGAGGTGAAAACAGCAACAGGAGCCCCTACAGTAAATCCTGCCGTATCAACATCACGACTCAGTCACACCTCGATTAAATGCGTTGATCAACTTTGACCTTTTCCTTCTGACATTGTCAATTCAATCAATAACGCTTCAGCTTACATACTGGCAGTGTTAACAGGCTTACCCAGCTTGACAGATCACAGCTATTCAAGGATAATGACTTATTAAGACATGCTCCTGGGCTAACAGGCTTTCTTGTACAGATCTGTAGTAAGTAACGACACATGTTACACATATTACAGAAAATGAAAGAAACTGAGCGACTACGGCTGCTCTCAACTTATATATATGAATGAATGAATATGGATAGGGATTCGTACCACCTGCAAGGTGAGGGTCGCGTCACTGCCAAAGACACTGGAATGTGTCAGACTTTACTTTGCTGACTTTACTTTGACCAAACAAAGGGGTTCAAAAATAATTTGCATTCATGTGAACAAAAGTAGCATGGTGGAAAACAAGCAGAAAAGGGAAGCTACAAAGAGAAAGTCTGCTCTTGTTTGTACCGTTCTGTTGGTGCAGATGGGGGTGAAGGCGTTGGTTCCGCAGGTAAACAGCCTGTTCCCATTCACCAGCAGCACCCTGATGTAGTTCTGGCACTCCTCCTGTGAAAACACAGCGGCAAACACACATATCACGGTTAGCAGCTAGCAGCAGCGCCATTATCTACCCATTGACAAGCAGCAGCATTAGGCAGAGGGACAAAATTACACTTTATGCCAATAAATGAGACAAACACCTGCAACCACGGGAGGGCTACTCTCAAACGTGGCCAAGCTTGACAGAGTCAAATCAAGGCTAATGCCCACACGGCTTAGCCGTGTCACATCTTAATTCAACAGGGACCAGATTTGGAGAGGGATCTGAATGAGGTGGAGAACAGATAAATGCAGCGGGAGTGGGAGAGGACCACTCAGGATTAGTAGAGAAAATTGCCTTGGCTTTGTTGACTAGTCAAAAAGTGAAATGAAAGTGTAGCCTCTCACACGCTTCATTCGAGCATGTTTCTCCCCACATTAATCAATCCGAGCCACTTTTCTTTAAATTATAGTGAAGTACATGCTCACCACTATTTTCTTGGCTCGCTCCCCCTCTGAGGTTTTGGCCTGGGTTTTTTAGCAAACCACTCTGCACTTGGTTAAAAGCACACAACAAATAAAGCAGGACAGACGGAATGAATGATTGACCAAATGATTGATCGCGGGCGAATGTTACGAACTCGCAACATTGCTGTCAGGCCTTGCTGAGGATTTCCATCAACCAAACTCGAACGCAACAACAACGGCAGTCAGTATTCATGTCGGAGAGTGGCATTTGTTTTTGTCCTAGGACGCGGTAATAAACACATAGGGTCCCCTCCATCTGAAAGGGTCCACGGCCGGGTTGGTGAGGGCCCCTCGTAGAAATTTAAAACCCCGTAAATCTGCTATTGTCTGAGGCACTTGAGGTGCCCAGGGCGAGCTCGGCTCCCCCTCCTCCCCCCTCTCAAGGACCTGATTTAGGAGTGGAGGGCACTGTAGGAGAGATGAAGGGAGGAAGGAGGGAAGGGCTTTTATTTCCCCCTATCAAGATGGAGGTTGACTCATAAAACAACTCGTTTCCTGGTGCTAAGCACAGTCTAAGTATGTGTGCATGTGTGTGTGGAAACACTTGTTATGAGTGCCTATATATCTGTGCTGTTTGTACAGCTCGTTGTGTGCTTTATACTTGTGTATATGCGGATGCAGGAGCGGGGTTGTGTTGTGCGAGCTCTGTATAATTCAATTCGTCTCCGCAGTTTGTTTCTACGGTAAATAACGCTGTGTTTAATATTTGCCCGGCCTCGCAGTCTTGACTTGTTTATGAAAACTTCCTGACAAATGTTCCACGTCTGTACTGTAATACAGAAGCTGTTATGCTTGGATCCCGCATTATAAAACAAAACAGAGGCAGCAATCAAGTCCTGTCAAGTCAATTTAACTCTCCTTTCTTCTCCCGGTTGAAATAAATCAAATACACAAGAGAGGAGCGGACACGTGTATTAAGAAAAAAAAAAATACAATCTTGTAAATTCACTCAAAGCACGGGCACGGTATCTGTGTAATAGCTTAAGCGATGGTATATTGCTGCGCGCTGAGCTAGGTAATAAAGCATCGAAAGCCCTGTCAGCTGCGGGAGAATGAAGTCTTTTAATGCTATTCTTAGTGTACATCACAGGAGCTGATCCTCAGAAGGGAACAGTGAGCAAAACAATTTGACTCTTTAAGACAGCAGTGACTCTCAAGGACTGAGGTAGCTTTAGCCTGTAATTCACAACAGCTATCTGGTGCTGGCCGGCCCGTGCATGCCTATTATGGGCCCCTAACCACCTTTCACATAAGGATAAATACACGGCGGTGCGCGCACACACACACACACACACACACACACACACACACACACACACACACACACACACACACACACACACAGGGATCAGGGCTGGGCAGTTCACCTACAAGTCAAGTTCCTACTCCTAACCAGCTGTTGCCAGAATGGCAGCTAACCACATACAAAAACATACACCTCTGCACTAAAAGAAAAAACAATAGGAACTCCCTTTATGCAAAGTCTATAAATAAGGGCTGGGAAAGCTTTTAACTTCACAACACGTTGATTTATATCCTTTTTGAAGACAATCCCACATACAAAGCAGGGATTCCCAGTGAGTCTATATGTTGAAGCGCAGTAAAAAAAGCTCAACGTTGCTTTCAGGCTTCAATATGTTTCATCATAACTTGACATTTTTTTTATGATTTTCGTGATTTTCTATTCGATTGATGTAATGTCTTCCCTGAAGGGAGATCTGTTATTTCTGCTTCGAGAAGATTTGACTTTCTCTCACCATTATCCCTCACTGACGCACTGGTGGGAAAGTCCAACATCTGGGGCCTTCAGTTTCACTGGTAAACAGCATTCATCCATGTGTTATTTTCGGGCATAACCAAACCCACGGGGAAATGTTGAACAGCCATCAGCTGTTTAGAAGGCTGCAGCTTTGCAAATGTGTTTGACAGTGGTGGAGGCTTGCTTTTTAGTTAGTGGCTGTTTATATTATTGTTATGATTTTAAGCGGAACGCCATCAGTTAGTTTTACATATTAATACATTGAAAAAAAAAAAGACAGCTCAGAAATAAGTTAAAATAACAATGACAAAGGTGTTTTTTGCTTGTGACAAGTAAACAAAAACCTGCTAGTGGAACAACTGAAAAAATCTAAAAACAAGTCCCTATATCTCCGAGAAAGGTTACGTTCTCTGTGTTAGTTTTCTTATATTCAATGTAATTTGATATTTTGACCAGAAAACACAAATACACTTGGTCAGATTTGGAGATTTTGCAGTGTATTAATTTATAAGTCATCTTCCAGGGCTCTTGTCAAGTCCTTATTTTGGGTTTTACATCTTTTGCCAGGACAGTGGCGTAGTTTGAGTAAATGCAATATTGGTGGATAGGTTTGTCAAGCCTGTGACTGCCATTAAAAATTCAAATTTTTCAATAATTTGGTTTATGATCTATCTACTGAAGTTCGCATGCTAACCAGCTAACCCTGGCCCATCCTGCTCCAAAGCTAACTGAGCTTACTAGCTAACGCAGCTTCTGTTAGCAGCAGTTACTCGGGTGACATGCTTCCCCCTAGGTGGTCAATTCTTACATATTGCGCCTTACATGAAACACTACATTGCTGGAATACCCTTTAATCTATGCCATTACAACCAGTGAACTGAAAGTCAAAGAAAGAAAGAACCACATTCATGAAATACACCTTTCACAGAGAACAAGACGATTTTTATATAACCAACACTGAAACTTGTTTTCACAACACAGTGACACGAGTTAGATAGAGCAATATAACAGTCTGACATTTCAAATACTCAGACATCACTTAAGCTCACCTCAGATTTTCCACGACTGAAGCAGGCTCCCTTGGTGAACTCATCGCAGTGCCACTCAGCCTCCTGCGGAGAGAGAGAAAAGCAGTATTGAGGCTCCCAATAAACCATCAAGAAGAAGCAAACATCAGAAACAGTTGGCGCCTTGTCACCATGAAACACTTTGAAGACCACTCAGGGAACCCAAACAAAACAACGCCTGGCTCTCGACTGTGGCAAAATCCCCACCTTTTTGAAGTCAATTCGATGTCTGGTGACTTGATGTCTGAGATAGCGAGGCAATAAAAATGCCACAGAAGACGGGAAAACAAATGTAACAGAAAACCATGCTGAGATGAGGTTGACTTGAGTAGGAGGAATGGATTAAAACAGAAGCGAACAGTAAGTGAATTTGACATCACATCTTCACTGTACTCAAAAAATCCCTCATACACACACTTATGGGTGCACGCTTCGAGCACGCGCACGTTTTATAAGCCATGTTAAATACAGACACGGAATCCAATTAAGGTGCATACCAAGACGGGACCTCAAGAAACGAAAGGCAAGTGCGCGCAGAGCCGAATGCCAAACTGATTTATGGGCGAGGTAGAAGGAGGGATCTTAAGACATAACACGCGAGTCCCCAGAGCGGGATGTCAACGTGATTTACATGTGAGGGAGAAACAGAGGGACGCCTTTTACATTTCAACCCAGGAGGGAGAGGACTGAGAAGATGAAACCTCTGCCTCGTCTCCTCCGAGGGGTGAAGACACCAGAGTGCTCCAATTCCTAGCATTTAATTTCAGTGTGACCTCTGGGGTGGGGGTGGGGGGCTTCTCATTGATAAAAGTTCTCTATTCATGAAATGAGTGTCGGCCTCGGGACAGCAGCGGGCCGCTAAGACAATCACACTTGTGACAGGCAGAATTAGCCATCACTGCCACCAGCTCCCTGTGACTGGCAGAGAGAGGAATACTTAGCATAGAAACTGGCGGGCACGCTAATATGCTTAACGCCGAGTCACGAAAAGTCTCTAAAAGTTAAACTATTCCAGCTTCTGTTTGGGCCACAGAGGTACGACTCTCTTGCAGTAATAACCTGGCTAGCTGCCAGGGGCGCAAGCCTTCACTCTCTGTGGGAATATAGTAAATATCGCTAACTGAAAGAGAATATTAGATTTCACCTTGGTATCAGGATTGTTTTATGCCAGGACAGGAGGGGGAAGGAAAGCCGAACCCCCCTTAGCACTTTGGAGAACTTCTTTCATTTCCTCTTTGAGAAAGCTCGGGGAGTTTTCCTCTGTGTGTTTTACGACAAGGCCTTCGCTTTCCGCCTCACTGGCCTTTGGGAGGCGTAGAGACGCCCTGTATGTACACACTCGGATAAATGCACACATAGGCAGTAACAGGAGGGAGCTTAGAGGGAAGAGAGAGCTCAGGGTGTGGGCTGCTATTCAGGGAGGATAAGATATGGAGTATTAATGGGAGCTGGCTCCTCTCTTCGTCTTCTCGGTGTGTGTGCCTCATGTCTGTGTGTCAGTTCACATTCCAGGCCAAAGCAGGCTATTCTGGGGCTGCGCAGCCGCCGCAGACACAAACCACACACATCAGCACGGGCGGCTCGGCCTGCACACACAGCACCACAGCGTGTCCCAGCTGAGTTGAATGTGGGCGCTGAAAAGTGCTTTCACTAATCGCAAGGGGGGGGAGAAAACCTGTTAATGGCCCGAGACCTTACTCACTCATATTCAGTGCAAAAATCAATCATAATACGATGCAAAATTACAACTTGAGATCACATTAAAGGGAGCAAAGTGGTTGCTTTTATCATTACGGGGCGATTATGTGATTTATCATCATCTGGAATAGTTCAAAGCAGATTTTCAGAATATTATATATTTCCATTACATCTCTAACTTTATGACCACTGAAGGAGGCGATGTCCGTGAGCATGTAAGTGGGGGATGTGCTGGCATCATTGACCATAAAAGCCACCCTATCTGACCGCCCCGAATCAAATGGTCCAGAGTGAAGAGCAGAATCACAGGCATGCGAAAGGCAAGTGCAAGTATCATTAGGAGACATTAAAAGCTCATTAACATGCTATTGTTCAGCCACTGTGCACCGAAGATGAATCTGTCTTTAGCAGAAATATGGCTGGAATGTGCCGTCGTTAAATAATCATTCTTGGCTTTATCAAAAGAAACTGCGTCATGAAGACAGTTTCTTTCTGTGCCTTTGTCACCTAGAACAAACTGAAACAGAGACTTAAAGGGGAAACAAAGAAGATGAGAGAATGAGAGAGGACACAAATTAAATTTAGTGAGCTGAGCATAGTGGTGAATTTCCCACAAGAACAAAAAAAATATCCACCATCGCACTGTAATCATCTTTGGAGAAAAGCATCCATTGGATATTGTGGGAAAGGAGGAGATATACAGCTGTTAAAGGATAATTATGGTTTATTACAACTATTTATTTTCATAGTTTTGGTCGCCCCTTTCATCGGGTACAAACCCGGATTCCCAAAAAGTTGGGACGTGGTGTAAAACGTAAATAAAAACAGACTGCTTTTTCACATAAACTGTGTTTAGTGACAACAGTTTTACGAAGTGTTCCAACCATGTGTTTCACAAAGTGGTGAACCTCGCTCCATCCGTACTTGTGAACGACTGAGCCTTTTGAGAAGGTCCCTTTCATACCCAATCATGATCCTATCACCTGTCGCCAGACCTTGTTGACCTGAGGAATGTCCTAGGTAAGAAACAGTGTCAGACTGTGAAGCAATTCTGGTCTCATCATGCATACAGGCCCAAAATATAGGCAATATCAGTCTACTATTTTGTTCCATCATGTTAGTGGGGAGGCAACAGGAAGTCAGCCAGAAGAGGTCTCAAATGCATCTTCTCTCGATCACCTAGGCCAGAAAAGTTGTGTTCTTGATACATACAGGGTATATATGGATGTTTACAATGAACGGTTTGGATAATAATTCTACCCTTGGCATCTCGTGGTGTGGTTGCAGCTTGCAACCAACTGAACACCCCTCGTCTTGCCCTTCCCTGCGATGGCTGCTAAAAACAGGAAAAATGAAAAACCCAAAAGGCCCTCTCCAGAGCCAGTGTTTAGTTTGTCTGTTCTGGGCTACTGTAGAAACGTGGCGGACTCCATGGAAGACATGCTACCTCAGTAGCCATATAAAAGATTCTTATTTTCAGGTGATTAAACACAAATTAAAACATAAATATGTTTATTTTATTCTATCTCCTCGCAAAGAAATCTCCCAAAATCTTACACACTGGACCTTTAAAACTGGTATGAATATCAGATTGCTCGATTTTCTTGCCATGTGGGACAACATTGCAATATTACCACCCTCCTAGTTCTCAGCTCTGTGAGCAGTCTTTTTAATACCAAATGGTACCCTAGCCAAAGCTAAAAAAAAACAAGGCCAGTGTTATAACCAACCAGAACAATCCTTTAAGCAAGATAAAGTGTGATTAAGATGCAGAAATTCAGCAGGCTGAGGGAACTTGGCACAGTTGGTAGCAGTCATCTGTTGCTTCAGGGAAACTGAAGGAAAAAAACCCTAAGACATGTTACGTGTTCGCCCTCTCTGCTGTCCCCTGTAATGGGTGCAATCCTCGGAGATAAACCATTGTGCTCGGGACTCACACTGAGGGGCTATTGTCACTGCGAGGTGGGTGCAGGAGAGATACCAGGGGAGAGAGTGGGCAGGGAGGGAGATAGACAGGGACAGAAAAAAGGACAGAGAGAGGAAAATAAGGGACAAACAGACAGAGAAAAAAAAACAACAAAGAGAAAACAGAGTCCAACTTAGGAGTCAGCCAGAACAAGGGAGACAGTGTGGGCAGGAGTGAAGTAGTCAGTGAGACGGAGGAGGGAGTGAGGAGCTGAATTCTAAAACGGCACTGTTTCCAGACATGATACTGAATATATTTTGCATAAGGAGGGTCCAGAGAACACACTCGCTGCTGACAGCTGTCTAGCTTCATGAAATGACTGGCTGTGTGTGTCTCATTACAAGGGGACGGCGGGGTGGAAGAGTGAGAGCTGGACAAATCCTGCCGGGGAAAATCTAATCTGTCTTATGAATAGCTGATACTACCTTTTGATGTGCTGGCACAGTATTTACCATTCACACTGATGTCTGCTGATGTAAGCTGCTGAAAGATTTACACACCAAATTGGTCTTGATGTAACGTCTCAGCGAGTGTGTAGGTCTGAGTCACTACATCACATAAAAAGTTAAGTCAGTGTTGTAGTGACCCCCTGCTACGCCTCTTTTCTACTCAGACTCACAGTCCTCTTGCTTCGACATGAAACGCTATGATATCACTAAACGTGCTTGTATCTGCATCTCCGATCCCGTTGATGCTTTTTATTCCATGCATTTAAATGGCCACGTTAGCAGGGTTCTAGTAATTGAATTAGCAATGCTTCCAGAGCTATGGAGGACGGTTCCTGTTAGCTACTGATTAGCAGGGCTAATTGTCTGTCTGACAAAGTGTAATTGCAAGAGACAGGCCCATGAAATACAACATGTGCGACTGGAGAGAGGCTTTTGTTTTCTTTGGAGTCCCCTTCCCCTTCTGTACGACACAACAATGCGGGGGGAAGTGAAGAAAAATGGATGCACGGTATACATCTCAACATCCAGTCTGTGTTGCCAACGGGAGCTGTTATGGATAGTGTTTTCATGGAGGAGAGAGAGGGGCTGGAGTGAATATCTACTATTTTCCTCCTCCTCTGGTGCTGTATTGAATGGTGAACAATGCCACTGATCCTCCTCATCCGAGTGCTTATTGACTAATGCCGTGCCACAGCGTTTCTGTTGAAACTCAGCCTCAGCGTCTGCATCCTGTTTCGATTTAGCTCGGGAAAAAAGCAGGATAGTATTGGATTCTTTAAAGGGATGCTTTTTTAATTTCTTCGTACATTAGCACCGTTTGCGTAGGATATTGTGAGGTTGACATGCTCTCATTGTGCCTGAAAATTAGACACTTTGGGGCTTTCAGGGCCAGCATGAAAAGGGTGTTATTAGACCAGGTGTGCTAGGGTAAAGATGGAGCGCATTCAATGACGTCAAAGGGCATTATTTGGTGAGCTCATGGGCAGACTGGAAAACTAGGCTGAGTGGTACATGGAGCCGATTTGGCCATTCATCAGCCCTGGCAACACAATGGGAAAATTGAACACAATGCAAATGCAGAAGAGCCAATTCATCAGCGTTCGTCCCCTCTCTGCACTGGGCCATGGAGGGTGCAAAATGGCGATGCCAGCATTGATTCGCATGCCCAAGGTTGGCAGGAGCTGCGGGCACGGAGCTGAATGAAGGACGGAGGGGGCAGAAGGACAACGGCGAACAGATGTGAGATTTAAAGTAGGGTTCACCTGTAGATCAAGGAAGGGTATTTTTGCTTTATGGCTGCTGTTTTCAAAGCTTATTCTTTGGCTGTAGTAGCTTTAAATGCCACGTTGGTTGGGTTAGGTCAGTTTCTCCTTTTTTTCCCCCCCGTCAGCTGCAAAAGTTTGTAAGTGGAGCAAAGGAGGAAAGTATCAACCTTTTGTTCTTGACAGTGTTTTCCAGATCAGTGAGGATGAGGGTAGAGGTTGACAGGGAGAGGAAGGCCTCTTCAAGCTGGTAAGACACTGCAGAAAAAAAAACTTTAAGTACCAGATATTAGCTCCAATCAAGGCCATAGGGAGGGCTGGCTCGTGTTGCAGAGCCTGGCTCTTCCCACTTCAAACCCTGATTGCCTTTCAGTTTGAGTACATGCTCGCAAGTTCACAGCCTGGGGACTATAGGAATCTGCCCAGCTCATTTGCTCTGGCAGAGAAATCTGGTCCCCCTGCATTTGAGAAACATTTCTATCCGATTGGTACTTATCCGGCCATTCACAACCATTTTATCTAATATGGCACAGGTCTGATAAGTTGACTGACGGAGAAGCGTTACCGGTTCGGATAGCCACATGTTTCACTGCTGATGGTTTGAAGGCCTATTTTATTGTGTTCAGATCTGTCCAGCGGCGCACCAGGATCACAAAACTTAGATCAAACTGTCAAATGAGGCAGTGCTGATCAAATATTTATCGAGGTTCTACTGCATTACCTTGAATGCTTTCAGATGCACATTGTAGTGTACAGTTTGGTTGTATTACAAGATCATTTGTGACCAGGTCGCCATTCATTTCCTGCTTGAAGTCGGACCAAGAACAGCCCCAACGGTGTAGCACTGCTCTGATAGGTCACGATTCATTGCATTGATATGTTTCGGTCTATCCAATTGCGTCCATAGGCATGTTGGTCTTGTCCCCTTCATGACTAACCTGAACCCTTGTAAATCATAAGATAATTGAGAGGAATCACTCATATGCATTTGGGAATTAGTCTGCCAGGTTCACGAAAATTTGATCAAACTGTCAAACTAGGCAGTGTTGATCAAATATTTATCAAGATTCTGCTGCATTGTCTTTTTCTCGCCTCAAATGTTTTCAGATACACATTATAGTGTACAGTTCAGCTGTATTGCAAGATTGTTTGTGACAAGAATGCTTTTGTTCTTCCTGCTTCGAATCGGACCAACAGGACCAACAGAGCAAAGCGTTTTATTGCTCTGATTGGACAAAGGTCACGTTTCTTTACTCATACGCATTTGCAAGTTAGTCTACCAATGCCCTGCTAGCAAGATCATGCAATGTGGAAGGTTTTCTACTTATACTACTCATAAATCTGGACCCAACTCTCAGGACTTACTGAAAACCAACTCTGAACTGTGGCCACGAAAAACACACAGGCGATGAGAGCCCACAGATAGCTGGACATCAACTCTTTTAACAAAGGTCCTCTGTCTTTGTCTCTCCAACTTCTGATGTTCTTGGCTCTTTTCTATTTTTCATTACCTCCAAGCAAGGAGGGCATTTACTGAGGAGATTATGGTTGCTGGGCTCAGCCTCTATCGATCTCTGCGAGTCTCAGACTCGATATGTGCAATAGAGCGGGTTAGACCAGCAGTGTTTAGCTACCACCCAGAGTGTCACTACTCTCTAAACCCTCCATAAGACTGCTGAGTATTTGGGGTTTATTTCTGCCTAACAGAATGCTTTAAGACAACTCAAATCATACTGCACCCAAGGGCAGGAAAAGTGGGTGTGATTCATTTTGCCTTCACGGAGCATCAGACCTTGGTGGCGGCTGTTTTCATGAATGTTTCATGCATGTACATACAAGATGAGATCAGCCTGTCATCGATCATATGGTAATTATATCCACCTCTTTAGAGTATTACAGGCTGTTTGTACTACACTGGCTCTAAGCCTTGTGCTCTGTCAAACCATTCACAGCCTCCCTCTTAACGCTGCCAGCCATGCACGAACAAATCACTGCCATTGGGCATTATCTGACAAGGCTGATGTATGGTGATGGGGGTGAAATCACAAAGACAAGCGTAGGTGTAGCTTTTAGCTTGTTTTCCTTCTGCAAGAAAGAAAGGAGAAAAAAAAAAGAACCTCATGCAACTCTTTTGAACATCGGTGCAACAGAAATAAAACGCAGTGAAATACTAACGACCGCTTGTGCTAAAACTTTCTGCGTTTGAGCATTCGCTCTGGCATTTTCAGCACCACATCCCCCTTGTAAATCTATTTGATCAATCAGCAATGCATGTAAAGTGAGTGGAGCAACAGAGCCAAAGGGGAAATCTATTGAAGTCTTTCATATCACACAACAATAAGAATGACAAAAAATATGTACACCCAGCCACACAGAGAAACCAAAACTCTGTATAATGTATCTCCGGTTTTGATAAAAGAAGAAGGGACCAAAAGGACTGAATGGAAGAATAGCACTTCAGCATTTGAAGTTAGCCTTCCCGTTGACTCTACAGCCCCTCTTCCAGTCAAATGCAAAGCAGGGACTAGAGCACAGGTCAGCTTAAATTGGCTCCAGGCCTTGGCAGGGATTACCAGGTCCTATTCTCTTAAGAGAAGATGTCCTGGAGATGAGGGGTTGATTGGGTCTGTGGAATCTCCTCGCTGATTCTGCAGCGCCAGCCGAGCGCAGGATGAAATAAAGAAGGAGGGATGATTGGACTGTGCGGATGGCACAGAGCATCTTTAAAAAGCATCTGCGTCCCAGTGAGCGGCCACAAAGGACAGGCTCTGCAGGAATCCTCGTCTCTCTCCGTGGGGGGGGGGGTTCTCTGCTTTCTTCCCTCAGTCTGCTGGATTCCTCTTTGTGTGTGCCGCCATGCACTCCTTCCTGCCCAAAAATTCAGCCTCGCTTCTTATTTCATCTGACCATTTTTCACATTTTCCCCTTTTCAGACAAATTTGTTTCAACACCGCTTCCCGCTCTCTCCCTTTCGCTCCATCCCGCCCATCCTCTCCCGTGGTTTTCCAGGGTGTATATGGCAAACTTCAGGAGCTGTCTGATCATCAAAGAAGCCTTGTTGCTACCACCTACAAATGAACCCGTCCATGTGTCAATGTTTGTATGGCAACTCAGTGGGTCACAAAATGCTTAGCTCCACAGGGAGGGATGTGGGCTCATACAAGTGTGAAAAAAGAAGGGAAATGAGAGGAAGTAGAAAGAAAACAATGGGGAGAAGGGGAGTGAAAGACAAGTATAATTGCTGCAGTGACCACATTTCTGGTTATGCATGTTTTGTGCAAGTTTAACAGGCAGAAATTCTCGCTCTGAAATTAGCATTTTTTAAATTTCCGTTTCTCTCCTGTGGATTTATTTGACCTTGACAGCTTGAGAAGAGCAGGAGAGTTTAACCAAAATGTTGGAATCCTATTAAAGAAATCACACAAGTTATTAATACCCTATAAAATGTGGAAAAGTACAGCTGCAGAGTATATGTCATATATGGTTCCAAATTGGATTTGGACACCCTTTACCTCCCCCTGCGTATCGACCCACATCACAGTCGACCAAAAACCACTGCCACTCCAACGGATGGGAAGTTGTTGTGACATGTGAAATGTTAAACCATTTTACTGTAACCAGCTTTAAGTTATGGGAGCTGGCAGCATGCTACAACTACAGCGCGGCGTTTGTTGGAGGCAGGCAGCGCTCTATAAGTCATATGAGCAGACAGAACGTGTAGATATTCACTCAAAAAAAAGCGTGCAAGTCAGACTGAGGGAGAATCAGAAAGACATAGCGGGAGAGACTTAGCACTCACCTGGATCAGTGTCAGGTCTTCCAGATTGAGCCTGAAGAGGTGATTTCTGTAAAGAAAAAAAAAAGAAGGCAGTATGTGAGCTGATGGAGACAATTTCTGTGAATAAACCAAGAAAAAAAAAGTGTGTGGATGCTACAGCAGCTCTTTTCAAAGGCCAAAGCGCTCTACAGTTTTTATCTGTGTTCTCTCTCTAGTCCTTTCATCTCCAATCCCCAACCCATAGTGCCACCAGAACAAAGGGATTTCCACCTCGGAAAAAAAGGGAGCATACAAACTTTAAGTGCTTCACCAGCATGTTTGGGGTGAAAATTGTTCAGACAAACTTAAAAGAGTACTCCACCAATTTGCAGTTTTATAACATTGTCAAACTCACGTTGGGTGGTTTAATATAGGATCAAAACTGACGCACTCCTTGTCAGAACCTGGTGCAATATCCACAACGCAACTGGACCATGTGTCATGCTGGTAGCAGCTAATGTAGCCTCAAGCAGACATGAGGATCAGTCAGGCTTCAGAGGTCTGGTAAGCCCGAGAGCTGCAACGATTATTCATGTAGTTGATTGAAGAAAATGACTCAGCATTTTTTTAAGTGGAAAAAGTCAAATATTTGTAGGTTCCAGCTTCTTAAATCTGATGATTTGCTGCTTTTATTTTGTCTTTAATATTTGTGTATAAAGAGTTTGGGGGTTTTGGACTGGAGGTTGGTCAAAAGAATTCATTTGAGGATACTCTATGCCACCATGTGACATATTTGCATGATTTATGCCTTTATTCCTGTTGGAAGTAAAGCTGAAACACAACAGAGCCGACTGGAAACACAGTGAGAAGTGCTGGCTCAGGCGTGTGTGAGCTGATCAATGAGAGCACACTGGGTATTTGGGAGGCGGGCCTTAAAGAGACAGCAGCTGGAACAGAGAGTTTCAGACAGAGGGGGAATACAGTGCTGCATAGTTGGAATGTATGAGGAAACTGAAGTGTTTTTTTGAGCAGTAAAGCATTTAAACCTATTCTAGTAGTAACCCAAAATAAAATAACGAGCCTGAAAATGGGCATAATATGTCTCCTTTAAAAGAAACTTTTGCATCGGTGGCATAAGGAGTTGTAAGAGTTTAGTACGCATAGGGACCGAACTTTGTGGATGGTTGGATTCAACCACTGCAGCAAATGATGGACCTCTGGGTTCATCCAACCCATAATTAGGAGACAAAAAAGACTAGATAGAGCCAAAATATTTAACTGTATGCTCCTTCCTCCTGGAGTTTTGTGTGTGTATGAGAAATATGGAGCAAGTGACAGAGAAAGAATAAGATTGAGAGAAAATCAAAGCCTGGCAGTGAAACTCCACTCTAACAAGCATCTATCCGGCCCTGCCTGAAGCTTCTTCAAATTTGCGCAGCACAAACAAAACTGTTTCATTGGCATTTTCTTGTTTTCTTTTTTCCAACTTTTCAAGACACATTAGGCTCTAATGAATGCCGTCTCAAGGGGAATATTAAGTATATTGAGTAATGATGTCTCGGGCTGTCTACTAAAGCCATTATACACCATTACCAGCATGAGAAACATGAAACCTGACAATTAGGACTTAAATGTTTATTTATTGTGATTTCTTTCTCTTCGAGACTTCTGTAATCTCCATATTTTGTCGCCAATCATGATCCAAGAATACTGTCGACCCACGCCACCAGAAGAAAACCGTCTTAAACATTCGGTAAGTTCAGTGCAATTTCACTGCAAAAGATTGACCTGATAGATTTTTATTGCATTGCTTAGAAACTGTTTTGCAGGCAGGGATCTTGCAATGGCTTCAACAATAACCCATAATGTGTTTTTCTTTTATACAAGCAATCATTTTTAAAGAGCATGTATTGTATTTTTCATAAAGTAGATATCTCACTTCGGATTGAAAATCTTCAAGCATGTTCACATACACGTACATAACGACACTTTCGCCGAGAGACATCAGCCTCCCGAGCAGTGGCTATCAGCCAGGTCTCAGTGTGGCCGCGGCCCCCTGTTTTACTGTATTGATATTTGCATCGATCCCTCTTCCCTTCCATTATCACTCATACTTCTAACCCAGCCTGCAGCCATCCATCCAACCACATCGCCTTTCACAGTTAGACACTCAACAGCCAGTCGAGCTGGCACCGAGGACTGAACTAAATCTCTTATTTGATTTTTTGAGTGCTCCAAATACCACGTGTTGATGGAATTGTCGAGTCGTGGCTAAAAATAAATGATCGCCAGCATAAACATCGTATTTCTGTTGTATTATTATAACTTTGCTAGAGGCTTCAGTGGAATTCACTCCCTTCTTCGACCTTTTACTCTTCATGCATCCACACACACACACACACACACACACTTTCCCTGATTAGCCCTTTTCCATCTACGTTCCTGGGGTGCATTAGTAAATTCCCTGGGCTCACTTTGTTTGTTGTTGTTTCTTCCTGCTGGCTCCTCTCTTATCTCCTGTTCACGTCGTAGTGAGAGTTTCTTTCTATTGACAACTAAGCCATTAAGAGAAGCGCAGAGCGTATTTCATCAGCTAGAGACTCACCCAGCGTGAATGTATACACTCAGTCCTTACGCACACACGCGCACACACACACACACACACACACACACACACACACACTAACATTTAGAAACATGCATAGGCTTTGATTTTCTCACATGCATGCACGAACATTGCAAAAACCCACAGTTTAAAGCAGAATTATTTATCTCTAAATGTGTGCAATCCTTTTCAGATTCGGTGTCTCAATCACAGCGAAATTAAAAAGACACACACACACACACGCACATACACACACACACACACACACACTTGGCTGGGCTTGACAAAGACAATAGATTTGGAAACAATCCCCAAAGCCATTTTTCTTCGGCTTTTGAAGGCATCTATAGAGAAAACTGATCATTACTCATGCGATGCACCAGCAAACACAGAAAAAACAGGGAATTTAAGACAAGACAATAAAAGGACAGAACAAAAAAAGAGAGAAGAAAAATGAGACAGAGACGGAGAAAGAAAAACAAAGGTTTACCTGGCACCGACGATCAGTTCGTTCTGGCCGGGGTCAAAGGTCAGCTGTGAGTAATCCACCGTGCCCTCCGCCTTGAACCTGAACATCCACGGCTCCATCTCTGCCAACGACACCACAGGACACATCAACAGTGAGCCAATCAGAGCGGAGAGTTTATGACTGTAGAAGACAGCTGGGCTGATGAATTAGGTGCGTTCAAAGGGCTGCTGTAACTTTTCACAAGACACTCAGAGAGTGGGGGTCAGATTTATAATAGCAGCATGTCTTCCAGCTACTGCTCTTGTTCTGATTTTTATCTTGCTTCCCTGCATTTTAAGTGAATGCCGCGAAGCATTTGTGATGTAAATATTAGAGCAATTGCAAGGTAGCAGTGGGAGTGTTTCAGACTATAATTGAGATTTTAATGATAGGGCAGTAACGCTGCATTATTGGCAGGTACAAAGAGTTGTTGCCACACATCAGTACAGCCTGTAAAAAACAGACAGAGGAGGTGCGGCTGATTAAAAATAACAGCTGCGTGGGGAGATCAGTGTACCTGCCATGTACAGTCAGACAATGATGATGATGTCACAGTTACTGACATTGTGTTATTGTGTTCAAGAGTCAGTTTACCATTGAGAACAAGCAGCCTCCCAATGAAACATATCACACCTGAGCAAACTGGTCAAGGGCAAGAATGTGAGTGGGAACAGTGGGACCAACACTGTTGGAAGGACATTTACTGAAGCACAGAAGTATAGATGAAATGTACTTTCCTTGAGTATTACTAGCTACTCCACTTCATTTCAGAGGGATTATATTGGAGTTTTCCTCGAAGACAAGTCACTAGTTACAAACAAAATGATCTCCATTTCAACCAGATACAACTTTAAAATGCTGCCCACGCATGAAATCATCAGTAACAATAATCTAATAATATATTATGTAATAGTTCTGCACCCAGGGGCAGGTGTTCAGAGTACTTGTTTTGTACTTCTGCTGTTATTTAAAGCAACCTTATGTAGAAATTGGCATTTTGTTTGATTTGACACAGCTTCTGAGTGCAACACCACTCTTGTAAATACAAATCTCAGATCTGTAACAATTTGTCAGACGTAATGTAGGTGCTAACCCTGTAACAGAGACACCATTCACATGATTTTAAGACAAATTTCCAGTTACAGGGCTGCCAAACCAGTGTCTGAATCTATGCTTTAACATTTGTAAGTGTGAAACTACTAGATATTTCTAAAGAGATCACGGGGTAATTTCCAGCCATGTTTGTGGCGACAAAACTGGGTGTTTTTTAACCAGAACTCAGGACATCTCCAGCTGTGTTCGTGGTGACCAAAACAAGTGTCGCGAGCCGAAACATGATGTTTTCCTAACCCTAACCAAGTGCCAAGTGCCTAAACCTAACCAGAGCGTTGTGACAAGACCTAAAGAAACGTAAAGGTTTAAACTAATCTGTGATTTAACAGAAACTTACTTTGCCAAAATGTATTCGGGCAGTTGGGTTGCCTGCCTTGATACAGATACGAGCCCTCCTACTGAAGGAAATTACGAGGAAATTGAAAATAGAACAAAAAACGCTTCAACCTGTCCTCGCTTGATAAGGTCACTCATTTAAAAAAAAAAATCATTTTCCACGGTTCATAGTGACCTTAAATTACAGCTTCTCAGCCTCTTTGTCTTCAAATCCACCAAAACAAAAGTGAGACCTGACACCTCCAATCACGAGCGAACGTGTACAAAATACTGAAATCCAGCTTCTCGTGACTCAGCGGGGAGGCCTTTGATTTCTGTGAACCGTCACCACAGCTGATTGACCGTTTTCATGGAGACGTATACTGCGGATGAACCGTGAAGATCTGACTTTTTATGGGGATTGACCTTGTCTCCTCCGGCATGCTATGGTGAATACATGACCACATAAAGAGACAGCGAGAGAGACATCCCAGACAGACACTGACATCTTATCCACAACATGCCTGTTCTCATGGCGCCCGGCCCATTAACCCCTGACCAATTGAATCACCCTGTCTACCGTCTGGTTACCCGATAGGTTTAGTCTGGGGTGGTCAATCAGTCATCACTGTGACGTGTTTTCTCCATCGCTCATCACATGCTTGAACTGTAGTCATAATATCTTGGACTACTGTATACACAGGTCAGATTACACCTCCAACAAAATCCTCACCATATATTGGACATTTTATCAAAGTAGCTAGAAATGAGTTTCTTTGAGCGAAGTGTCAGAACTCTAGCAGCGGGCTGCCACAGTGATTTAACATCATTCATCACTACATTTGTGAGCCGTTCCCAGACAAAAAAAAACTCAAAGAGACTTTTTTTAATTTACCAGGGAGCTTTCCATCAGGGCCGGAACAGAGGGAGAGGACAGCTTGAATATCCTCCTCGAAAAAACACATTATCTGCTTCTTCAGGCACACCTGTCAGACAGCATTTCAAATGAAAGCTCGTCCCCCCTTCGCCGCATCAAAAGTGAGCACTTCGGGTTTCGGTGACAAACGTGGGATCTTCAGAGTGTTTCAAAACAAGGACAAACAGAGCGAGAAAAAAACGGAAGCTTCCAAAGAACATCTGCCTCCTCCAGCTCACGTAGTGGGACCAAACTCTGGCTCTCCTAACAAAACATTATCATCTGCTGCGAGACAGTATGCAAAGACGCTCTCCCTTGTTCTTGCTCAAGTCTCATGCGACGAGTGCAAGAGGAAAAAAAAGCATTGCACGTCTGGTTTCGCGGCGCTAATACATTTTCATTAGTCGCGGTGAAATAAATATCTTGGAGATCACGACCAACTTCACCCCAGAAGAATTCATTTTGCTTAATGGCTGCTGCGCCGCTTATTCTGGAGGGATGACACAGAGTTTGGGATGTGCCAATCCGTGAGCTCCACTGGGCTTGTTTTTCACACCATCCAGAGGTTCCCTGGAATACAAATGTAGCCGTGACACCCCCCGGGGGAAGACGATGCTTGACGAACCCGGCTTCTCCCCATAAATCTCCCAGGCTCACCAGGGGAGGCTCGCTAACGGGGTGATGGAGTGTCTGCGGCTGGATGTGTGAATGTGCAAGACACAAAGGGAGAGGAGAGAGGAAATTTGTTGGCGAAGGGGGCAAAAGGTTTTAATTGAACACAACACGGCATTCAAAGGATTTATGGTCTTTTGTGACGAGGCCAAGGACCATTCATAAACATTCATACCCAGCGTGGATGGGCCCTCCCAAGGCTGTGGTGCTGAATATACGGAGCGTCGCAAAGTCAAACTCACGGGGGTTTTAGCAGATCATAGTTCCAGGAACAAAACTGTGGCACACTTCACTGCAGGATGCTGGGTTCGCCTCACCGCTGAGACTAATCACGCTGATTTGAACTCTGATCTTACTTGTGATGTTTATTTGTTTCTGGATGGGTTGTAATAACTCATTTTAGGGGCACCCAGGGAGGTTTTAATGCTCCCATCAGAACAACCTTATCGTTAACCCAGCAACAAAGGAAACAGTGGGACAACCCTCAGCTAATAATCATCCCCCCCCCGAGGAAAAACAAAATCCTATCGCCCCGTCTCACTTCCTAGATTTCAGGCCTTCTTTGCATGTTACATGGGTTCACATCAGCCGCACTTTAAACACATGTGATAATGTAATCACATCACAGCCACGCTCGTTCAGTAGCCGCCTGAGTCAGGGGGTTTGGCTGCCGATGAGACGAAGGCGTAATCGCACACACAGACACACACACGTGCAGACTCGGGATGAAAACGCAGAGAGCAGCCAAAAGCTCCGGGCCAACACGAACACCAGCATTTACACCCCTTCCCCCTTTTCTCGGTCACATCTTATCCCCTTAACCCCCTGCCTCCCTCCTCCTCAAAAATAGACTGGCCCCATTGCTCACATTCCGTTTGTTATGTTCCCGCTCAGACACGGAGCGGTTGACACAAAGACAAAATGACAGCGTGTATAAATATTTACAACTCGCATCAGAAGCCACGCCAGTCTACAGTCTACCAGCCATCAAAGTTAGTGCTCTACAGTACTGCCAGGCCGGCACACAATGGCAACATGTGGAACCAATTCTGAAACATGAATGGTTTTTCTGTGAGTAGTGCAAATAGAGTGTGGCAGCAGGCGGGCGGGCACATAAATGAAGAGCCAGTTCACTCTAAATGCAGCCCTGTGGTGGTGGGCAGCAGAAAGAATGGCAACTATTTGGTCAAGTTGATGCGAGGAAACGATTTGGCCGGCCGAGCGGTCGAAAAACAAACACCTGCTCGGTTTGAAAAAGTCCAAAGCGAGAGGCAAGGTCAGTTGAAATCCACGCTTTAAGGTTTTCATCCTATTATGTTATTTTGAGCAAGAAAAACAAGCACATTTCGCAGCTAAAAGTCCTACGGCTCAAACTGCCGTGGCACTGCTGCGGCCCCCCGGGGCAGCGGGTGAATCATGCAGAGAAAGCCACTGTGAAACCACAAATAAGTGTGCAGTAAAATATTTAAATCTGATGTGTATTCAGGAGCAGAGTCCTCTGATTCGAGGGGAGACAACTTTTTAACAAGATGACCAAGTCTCTTCAGGCCACTTGAGAAAAAAGGACATGAAAGTAGGGAAATGGCATGTGGGACTTTTATTGCAGCGGGTAAATGAAAGACACACAAATCCCAAAATATGGACTGGCCCTTCTTCATGCTGTCGGCAGCCTGTCGTCCATCAAAATAAAACATGGCTAGAACATGGCTGACCTTGGACGTGAATAGATCAGAGATGATGTTTTGATTTGAAGCTCAGAAAATCCTGAAGTACTTTAAATTTAAAACAATCACCCCCAAAAGACCAATTAAAAGATCTCTGATTCTGCTTGTAGCCTGTTGCATTTATGAATGCGATGAGGCCATTTTTTTTTCTTTTTTCTTTTCCTGCTTTCCCTCCCATCTCTCTAACGATGTGTTAGACGTTCAGGGATGATAAAAGCTGAGCTCAGTCGGCGGCTGTAAAACAAGTCTGCCGGTTTCACTCCTCAGAGACATGGCCCACAGCTTGGCCTGCGAAGGCATTGTTTACACCACAGTTTATAACCTTTAAAAGCCTTCAAGCCTACACCCAGGAACACTTGTTAAATACAACACTTTATTAATACTGTATATCTCAGGGGCTTCGAGCTAAAATAACATTTCACGTGCTCAGTCAGAAGATCTCTGCCAAAACATACCCTTTACCAAGAATAGGAATGAAGTCTTTCAACACCCCTCCGAAAATAATTCTATAAATTACACACATTTGCGTTGGACCTCTGCTGAAGCTATATTCAGGCCTGTTTTTCGTGAAAGCGTACCTTTTGGGTAAACATTCTGAACGTAGCTGCTGAGCTGAACAGTGTACTTTCTTTTCTGAAACCCTACATTTCCAAAACCGCCACACAGAGCACAAAGCGGTCGTTAGGCTATAGCATCCTCGCACCACAGTAGCACTTCTGTCAGCCAAGTGTTGTGCCAAGTCAGAAAACCACCATCCCCAGTGGGGTCAGACCCATGCGAGCCACACCCGTCCACAGTCAGGCCACAATCACACAGAGAGAACGAAGCGCCGTCGCTGGAACGCACTCAGACGAACCTTGACCTCGGCCTCTCACGACGGGTCATGGACGCTCTGTGAGCTCCGTATTGTTTAATTGTTTGTTCATTTCCAGAGCAGCTGGGTCTGTGAGCTGTTTCAGTGAATGAGCAGGTCAAGTTACACTCGCAGCTACAGGAAAGCAGCATATCACTCTTTTATTTCTGATCATGCTTTGTCGCTTCAACCTTGAACAAGGTTTCTATCTTATGTGAGGATAGATTAATCTATCTGCCCTTGATTAATCTGTTTACTAGTTCTTTGAGGTAATTGTTTAACCTTAAAAAATGTCAGAACATTGTGAAAAATGAATGTCCCAGAGTCCAAGGTGATGACGTCAAGTTGCTTGTGTTATCACACAAACAGCCCAAATCCTCAAATTTGAAAGGCTGAAACAAGATCATTTTAGACATTTTAGCTCCATAAATGACATTTTCCTAATTCTATGAAAGTTTACAGTAGCAATACAGTAGCATAGGCCAATTCAGCTTACTGTTTTGTGCTCGAAATATTCTTTTCCTGCTTCGTACTTCTCTTCCCACATTTGTAGTGTTTTTGAATTTTTCATTTTACCTCAATTCACTATCTTGCCATCATAATTTGAGTTTAGTTAACCATGTTTCAGGCTGAACCAAAAATATTACTGGAAGGCTAAACTTATTCTAAATAATATCTCAGTTAAGTATTTAAATTTTCTTGTCTTTATCCAAAATATGTAGGCCCATAGCTACAGCCAGCAGCTCTGTAGCTTAGCCTAGCATAAAATTAGCTCACTAATTAACACATTACATCCCGTTAGCTAATCTCTACAAAAATGGATGTCTAAAGCCAGCAATTGGTGGTTTTAATGATTGAATTAAAGTCCCAATTCGTACTCCAAACAACTCCAAACATGGCCGCTAATTGCTGCTAACTGTAGCTGCGAGCGATCTTATTGGCTGACTCTGACCGGACTGGGAGCTCGGAGCACCGGGGGAGTGTTGGTGTTGTTTACTATCGACTGTTGAAGTACAAAGTGGCTAGGAGCTAGCTGGTTAGCATGCTAACTTCGATAGATATCTCTGCAACCCACTACACAGTTGCCTTTGACAGAAATGTTATTTCTTCAAGTTTTGTTGATCATTTTTATTTTGAAAAGTATTAAATGCAGATTCTTACATGGTGCACCTTTAATGAGGTTGAGAGTTGCTGACAGATTGTTATCTTTGAAACCAGCTGTTTCCCCCTGCCTTTACGCTCAGCTAAGCTAACCAGCTGTTGGCCGTAGCTTCATATTTACTGCACAGACATGAGAGTGATCTTTTCATCTAACTCTAAAACTAAGCAAACTAGAGTATTCACAAAAATGTCAAACTTTTACTTTGACCAACTGAACACGTAGGCCCGAGCTATAAGATTCAAGCCAAACCTCTAAATGTACGTATGTTTGTGTATCAGAGTGGGAGTGTTTCTGTTGTGAGGGGTATGTTTAATGTGTTTGTAGTCCTCCTAGCTCGGCTGAAGAGGAGCAATGGCAGCTTCGCTCTGCACATTCTCAACAACCAGGGATTACACTACATTACATGGAGCACAATGACTCACAAAAGAGAATGATAATAGGTTTACCGAGAGGTTTCTCTTCTCTCACGCACTGTTCCTGTGCGTACATTTGCGTGCGTATGAGTATGTGTCGGCGTATTCTGTAATGAATCAGCTTTTTGGTGTTTATTGTAAAAAAAGCAAAGGGCTATAATTTGGCAGTCCAAAAAAAAGCTTTGTATACTGTACATTCTGCAACAAAGAGATGTGTTTGAACCGCACAAAGACTATCATCAGCCCATGAAAGGATAGTTATTAAAAACCTGAGAGAAATATAACTGTGAAGGCAAAGATTAATGTACGTCTTTATGAGACCATAGACATCAGCAGCTACTCAGTAAGGGTGCTGATTCTTGCACAAGGTGAGAGTGAATAAGAGTGGGATGTGAGTAAACAAAGAATAATGATAAAACTTGAGTTAAAGTGAAGCTTTTTGTCCACAGAAGCTTCAGAGCTTTGAGACCTGTGCAACAAAGCTGATGTGTGGACAAGCTTGTGAATTTAGGTGAACTTTTAGGGGTCCACAGGTAAATTAAATGTAAATGCATATTGTACATGTTTCTGCATCGGTGCAGTTCCATTATATGAACAATAATTCCACCTTCTAACAGTTTGAATGGTGACAATGGTTCACACTGAGATCACAGCCTTACCTTTATCAACATAAAAACTAAACTGAACTACGAAACATCATCCTGGCATCACCCACCGTCAGTCAATACTTAAAATATACATGTTGGCGTGACCTGGATAAGTTGAGAAAAGGTTCAGCCTCCTTTGGCACGTGGGAATTTCGACTAGGAGACGAGTATTTGCTCTAATTTTGATTCCCTCAGGAAGCAAAAGCACAGTTGTTTTTTTTCTCCACTCAACTGCATGAAAGTATTTAAACCTCCCATAACTGCCTAACCATAATTTAAGGTCACCAAAAGTTAATGGGGTCTACTCTCCCATCCCATAGTTTTTGTGTAAGCATGCTGACAAAACAGGCAACCAAACAACGAAGGAACCAAGCAACCAAACAAAAAAAACCAACAGCCAAGCAACCAAGCAACCAACCAACCCAAGGAAATAATGATCCGTGTGTCCAACAGCATCCTGACTCTGAAAATGATGCATTGCAACAGATTGTCTGGGAAATGAACTACTTTGTTGCGTACTTGTATAGTAGCAAGGAGAGGAAATCACTGGCCAATCAGTATGTTAATTACTGAACACGCTGGTTTGTACCAGCACCACAAGTTGAATTTATTGTACTGGCACGGCAGCAGAAATTTCAGAGACACACATTTCACAATCTGGTTAAACTAAACAGGAACTGTGTTTGTGTTTATACCTCGAGGGGTAAGTGAGTAAATTTAGGTTGAAAGTTTTCTGTAATCAAGATAAACGGACCTTTTAGCTTTCACCACACAAAATCTACTAAATTCATCACAGCTGATCATTCAGACCAAAGACACTGACCCACAGACAGTGAAGCCTCTGAGCGCCTCTCTCTTCTGTTTCTGTTCTTCTCTACAGCAGGTTTTTTTGTTAGCGAACCATGTCTGATTGCTAAATGTACTGTCGACCCTTTTTTTTTTATTAATGCTCCTATATTTCAACCAAAGCATTAAGCCACTGGAGCTTAATGGGCCATTCTGGTACATTAGAGAATACAAACGCATTGACCACGGCTGACCCACGGGCTGCCGTGTCATCCCCCTCATGCAGAAAGCACAAGGCAGGAACATATCATGTTAGCTGGGCAGTTAGTCATCATCATTGCACTCAATTGGCGCAGAGGGAAGAGAGCCACCTCAGCTAACAATGAAGCGACGATGACTGCGAGGAAAGACGGAGTGAGAGAGAGGAAGGGTACAGAAGAAGAGTCCTCGCGACTGTGCTGGGCAGATGTACCGAATCATTCTTTACATACATCTGGATCTTTGAACACATGCTATGACCTTGGTCTTCTAGTCAATTTCACCCTAGACAGAACGCTATGTGATTATCTGAC
The DNA here is from genome assembly GCF_040436345.1 of Pagrus major. Lineage (NCBI taxonomy): Eukaryota > Metazoa > Chordata > Actinopteri > Spariformes > Sparidae > Pagrus > Pagrus major. Next base: position 15,082,958 of record NC_133233.1, read on the forward strand.
TGGGACTGCGCTGGACTGAAAACAGCTCAATGACATTTTGCTGCTTCGCAGTGGGTAGACAAGGCTGCATTGATCGCTATCGATACTCTCTTTCGACTAAGTTTCACAGCATTTGGTTACACTTCAGTTGTTCGATAGCGATGTAAGAGAAGAATAAGGACGATGAAATCTGATGTGGAATATATTGTATCTAAAAACTGCAGAGCCATGTAGTAATTAAAGGCCTACGAGTGAGGTTGTGTCTGCGTCGTCTCTCGAGGGAAGGAACAGAGATGAATAAATAGGAGGCAGGGTATTAAGGAAACGAGAGAAAAGAGGAAGTTTTTGAGATTCAACAACTTTAAATCAATAAAGGAAAGTCCACAGGTGACCTTTCAGTAAGCCTCCTTCCCTTAGTTAACCTATTAGTGCTACTCTACTCCCAATTCTTTGTCATTTTTTAAAGAACGTGTCCTTGATTTCTGTCCGAGGTAGACAAAAGCGGCTCTTTTTAGTCAGCAACAATTCTGCAGGCGGACATGCTGTGTCAATTTCTTACATTTTCACTTGTGAGTTTTTGTTTTTTAAAGAGGATAAAAAGAAGACACTGCTCTTCAAACTCTTTAAATGCTCAGTATCGTTCTGCACTCAAAGGACATTTCCACATCTGGAGGAAATACATAACTTGACAGGCCTGCAGTGCCTTGTTACAGTTGTTAAGCTATGTCTGGAATATCACTGTTCGAGATCGGGGTTGAGCAAACGTTAAATTCACCTTTATAACGTTAGACAAGCATGTCAGTAAAATGTGTAGAGGAGGTCAAGGTTTGAGTCACAAAATGTATTAAAACACAAGAAGTCAAATGTTACATCTGCCCCCACGTGCAGGAGCATGTTACAAAACGTGTAGGTTTAGACTAATTGTTCAAAAGTTCTTGCGAATTTTAACCTAATATTGAACACGGGCCTGGACAGCCCTTTCTCAAAAGTTATTCTTCTGTTACTCTCTACAAAATAGACGAATAACATTTCATTTTCATTTTGCAAACAACATGCGAACCCGGCAATTTAATCAATATCTCGTTTGCAGTCGGGGGGGAAAGTATATTAACTATAAGAAAGACGGCGGATTGCAAACGAGATACCCAATAAAGATGTCAAGCTACTTCTATACTTTACGGCACCACCTACTAAGAGCTGACAACATGTGTCCGAGTGTGTTTATGTCTCCTAGCAACAGTAAAATGTCTTGATGAAACCGACCAGAAACACATCTAACCTTGTGAGGAGTGAAGGAAGGGAAGATGTTGATGGAAGAAATGATGTGATTAAGGTTAGAGTGAACGACTGGAGGGAGGGAGAAATGGTTGTAGAGAAAAAGGATATAAATAACAACACACGGCGTACAGAAAAGTTTGCATAATTTTAACAAGGAAATAGAAAACTTGTGAGTCGAATCAATCATCTCACCCTGCTGTGTGCATGTGCGTCTTTGTGTGTGCATGCGTGTGTGTGTTTCCTTGAGCACTCACCGGAGTGTGGGATGAGTGGGTGCTCCGTCTTGTGACAGGGCGACTCAGGCAGCAGCACCGGCCCTCTCCTACTGGCCACGCCTCCAGGCCGCAGGACCAGCATGCACTGCAGCAGCAGCAGTGCATGCTGGGTAACAGGGCGTCCCATGGGGGCCTGGGCTTGGCTCACTTCTCCTCAGGCCTCAGGGGCCAAGAGCATTGGAGAGACACACCTGAAAGAAGAGAAGGATTTGGGTTTAAAGGTCAGATTGAGAACATTTTCACGTCGGCAAGTCATTTTTTTTTCTCTTTTCTTTAAAAACATTATTATGATTGTGAATTAATACTTTTGCAATGTTTGTTGGGTCGAAAATGATTGTTTTGTTCATGACAGTGTAAAAATGACGTTAGCTGGTTAGCCTGAGCAACGTTAGCTACAACAAACTTGCAATCCAAGTGCTGAAACGCTTGATGCAGTGTAACACCTTGCTGCAACCACCAAGGATTCACTTCAGGAGATGAAAAGCAGCAAAAATAAATCCTTACAGAAAGGGAACTGGGGAGATCGGTGCAATGAAGAGAGACTGTGACAGATGGGTTAAAAAAAAAAAAATGTGGGGGAGAGCTTTGGTGAGCAACACAAGCCTATGTGCTACCCAAAGACCTCACAGCCCTCACCTCTGACACTAAGAGCATGAATCAGCCAGGGCTCTGCATTACCTCACACACCTCATGTCTGTGCCTGTGTCCCCCAGTGTCTGAAACTCTGTGCCCTTTGTGCATGCCTTTGTTTCCACTGCAGCATTTAATGTAACAATGAAGGGGAGCGTTAATGTGTTATTCATTATGAATCTATCCATCTATTTGTTTCTGTGCAAACAGTATGTGACTGATATATGCACGGCGCTGCACCGCACAGCGCCCCGCACGGGTCAATTAAATCCTGTAGCTGCTGTAAATTTGATGTGTTTTTATTCACAACCAAACACTCAAATCGCTGGATGTGATTATTATATAATGCTTACGGCAGAATCATGCTTCCCAGAAGTCATTCGCCGCGAGGAAAGCAAGCCACATTTTACAACTCAATTGGTTATGATTTCTTTTCTTTGTGGGGGTGAATTGATGAGCAAGTCTAGACCCTAGACATCATTACTTTTTAATCATTTATGTGATGCTATTACCAGGAATGATGCATGCTGTGCGCAACAGAAGAATGAGCCTCCCTGGCTGTATACCACATTGTGAGCAGCGTGTGTGGTGGAGTGAGTAAAGATACGCTGCCAGTAATGTTAAGCATTTGCTTTGCCAAAGCTTTCATGACAGAAGATGTATTTTTGTAGCCGAAACTCAGGGAGGGTTCTTTTTATTTCATTGTACGCGAAATAGGCTTTTCATCTGTTGTCCAGTCAGTGGTGGAAAAAAAAAAAAAAAAAACGGTGCTTTGTAGAGCAAGAACAGAACAATCCTCCCTCCATGACAGAGTTGATTTAGTGTGAATGGTAGGTTGCAAATAAGCAAAAACTATTAATACCGTGTTTGTTGTGTGAAGGCGGCAAAATATGAGAAAATCTGCACGCTGCACAAAGGGAAAAAAAAAGAGGACAAACTGTAGTGAGCTGAGAAAGAAAGAAGAATGAAAATTTACTCCCCTCACACAAACCTCATCTCTGCTTCCCTCTGAAGTATGGACCCCCTTAGTGCGAGAAAGCTTAAAGTGGCTCTGGGGTAGAACATAAGGCACCTCTCTACTCTGCTTTCAAACGAAAGCTCTAATGCTGAGTGCGGTGGTTTTATTTCATTTTCTCCTTCAATGGAAAGTTTACTCTGCCTTTAGTGTGCTTGAATAAGCTCCGCGACCTTGAGGCCTTTATGGAATTCATTCAGAGTCCAGTGTATAAATGCACAGGCAGCGGGGAGATGTGGTTTCTTCCCTTCAGCCACGGAGTAATGTAAAACACCTGTCAGCCACAGCAGGCAAAGCAAGTGACAGCCAGTGCCAGTTGCCTCGCTGTGTTCCTGTTCCCTTTCGTCTTGACGGTTCACACGTCAGCTTCTGTACTCTTTGGCTGTTTCGCTTTAGTCAACCTGTCGTCTTACGTGTCACTTTTCTTTGTCTGCTAGTTTGCTTGACAGTCTTTAATGTGTTTTTTCCCTCACCAACAAGCCATTTTACCTGTTGCAGCTGAGAGCGAGTGAGTCATTTCCCCCAGGTAGCCCCTAGTTTGGACATTCTTCTTGTCATTTTTCATACAGTCTTATAAACTTTCACGTCTGCAGACACTTAGAGGGAATAGTTCATAATCAGTAGGGCGCCGAAGTGAGCTTAGACGTAGGAAACTGGATTATTGAGTTGTGTGTGAGTGGTCGGAAAGGGTTGTATTATCGACATAGACACACACACACACACGCAGACGCATATGCAGAGGGCTGGTTGACAGGAGCAGGCGCCGAGGCCCAGTGAGTCGTTGCTCTTTGATGACCTCGCTACCTCTGTAACAGCCCTGCACACGACCTCCCGTCGGCTCGCACATGCCTGCACACACAAGTGCATGAACCCACACACACACACACACACATACACACACACAAATGTTAAATGAAGTTTCACCACGTTATCCTATTTCAAGAACAAGTATTAATATCCGTTATCACTCATGTTTTCTCTTTGTTATATTTGATTCTGATGTTAAAGGTGCCCTGTGAGGCTTTTCTAGTATATAAACAAAGATCATGCTTATATTGATTCTCCCCAAGGCATCCTTGAGGTCAAACAAATGTGCTTGATATATTTCCTTCCTCATAAAAACCTGTAAGCCAATTTTTTTGAACATTTTGAATTGTGCAACAACAGAACACAAAAATGCAGGGAACAACCGATCAATAAAATAATTGCCCTCTTGGCTCTTTATTATTTAACCACAGACTAAAAACTCAAAAATCTGTAAAAAATAGTGAAATACTGATGAAGGCTATTGGATTTAAATGATGTCCAATAAGGTTGGGCTGAAAGACAAGGCCAACTGGAAATCAGTCGGCGTTTTTGCACTTGCGTTTCCCATATTCTCAAAGGCAATGAGTTTTTTGAATCGGTTTTTGGTTAAATGCCTGAAATAAGGTCTGTGGTTGCCACAGGCTTAAAATATTTACACGTTTTGTTCTCAGTATAAAAACATAATTAAATGACCAACAATTTAATTATAAAGTGCTTAAAACGGTCTTTGCTATCAAGTGGCTAAATGAGAGTACAGAAGTTGTCAGGGACATTAAACGTCATCATGCCGAACACAGAGACTCATCTACTCACTAGTCCGTCTTTTTGGTATTTTTTATCAAACCAGCTCAGTTAGGCAGAGGGATGTATGTCGGATTCTTGCCAGGCAGGGATGTGAGAGTTTATCTGACTCCATTCTCTGGTGACGGGCGTCATCTCAGCTGGGTGAGATCAGTAGGTCAGAGTAACGGTGCTAATGAGCAAATCCTGCCTTACAGCAATTCAGAGGGGACAAGCTACATCAAATCCCCTAACAACAATGTCGTCATCCATCGCCATTGTTTCACTGTGGACATTGGTCAAACGTGTTGCCCAATACATTTTTTGATGCATATTTAAGTCAAGTCAAAACACAAGTGAACCCTTATTGTTTTTGCCTTACTCTCTACATATGGTTAAAATGAATCTCAAACTCAATCTTGTCATTTGCATGAAAATGAACCCTAATGAAAACCTGTCGCCACATGCAGAAACAATTAAGAACTGTAAAATCTAAAGATGCTGTAACTATTCATAAGCCATCATTTAAAGAACGCACGTGTCACTTTAAAGACGCAGAGATAACCTGATTTACGTCCACGCATGCTTTTGCATCATGCCTTTAAAGTGACAGAGCACAGACAGGCAGCCATGACTTGATTTAAAACCAAACCATCTGAACTGTTGTTGCATCCCTCTGAAGTGATCTCTGGTGGATCCTGTTTTCTCTTTAACTCACCACAAGCCACCGACTGGTCCTGTGGGAGACAACTGGAAGAGCTTTCTGAGCTGTTCGGTGGTCTAAACGCTAAATCATCTCCAGGGCCTCCGCCGCCGCCACCTCCTCCTCCTCCTACCTCTGCTCCAACTCCTACTTCTTTCTCCGTCTTGCTTTCACACCTCTACAAATACGGACACACAAAAACACACCTACAGTACCAGAACACTCACAGCACACACACACACAGTGAAATCACCCAGGGACCCGGTGATGGATAACACACTGGTACATTCAGGGCACTTAGCACAGGGAGCCCTTTAGCCACACAGTAAAGTTAACATGGGGTAAACGACGTTGACATTTGAAATACATGTGCAGAACAGATAATACAGCATAATTCTTCCTTTTTTAAAAATTTCAAGAAGGAACACAACCTTTTTCCCTCCATTTGCATCTGAGTGCCTGAGTTTGTCTGAATAGTCAAAATGGAAAACATCTACTTCTCTTTTTATCTGTTTGACTGTGTAAATCCTTACATGCAAAATATGTCAGAAGACTACCATCAGTAGCAGGATGTAACTAAGCACATTTACTCAAGTGCAAATCGGCGCCCTTGTACTTTGCTTAACCATTTATATTTTATGCAGCTTTATATGTCTAATCCACTACATCTCAGAGATTATTGTGCTTTTACTCCCCTACATTCATCTAACAGCCCTTGTTTATTGTTACTCTTCGGAATACAACTGTTTCCAGTGAAAACCATGTACTGTATCTTGCTGGAAACATTTGGGAAAACTAGCTGTTTTTGCACATTTTAATACAGAATTCCTACATATATTATATTTAAGTCCTCCAACTTCTTCACGGTTGAAATTGATGTTTCTATGACATGTAATGTATACTGGATCAAAAAATCAATATTCCAGCACACACCAGGATGTGATTGACACTTTTTTTATTAACAATAACACTAAAGCGAACTACGTGTTTCGCATGTTGTTCCTGAAATGTATATTATTCTACTGTAAATATCGTCCTCTCAAAACCTCCAGTTAAAGACAGGATGCTGTATGTCAAACTCCCAAAAAGTAGTAGCAAAAGAAGAATGCAGTCACACTTGCTGTGAAACATATTCAGGTGAATAATGGATTGGTTCAGACAGCCGGAAGCAATTCACTTCATAGTTTTGGAAAGTTACATAATGGCGCATTCAAACACACACACACTCCTCTGCATCCTTGCATTTCAGGAGCTGAGGTGTCGGCTAACTAATCAATTGAAGTCTTCCTGCAGTAACGAGTGCAGGGAGGATCATATTAACACCACTATTGATTTTGTCTGAAGGAGACTTCATGATGGTTAAATTACACTATACATAATGAACAAACTCCCGAATAAAACGCTGGCTTTGTGATCGTCCTACACACACACATACACACAAATGGACTCACATGCGAGCACGTTTGTCAAATGTGAGTGGTGCGGTGATGATCCATCTGTCCAAACACAGTCGTGGGAGTGTGAGATCGGGGTCACAACACTCTGCTGATAGATGCTTCTCTCTCTGGCCAGACAGGACACACACCAGTAAAATGAAGCCAGACTTTGCTTTAGACCCGAGCACACAAAGACAATGCAGAGCTGCTTTATATTGCTGTACGTCAGGCAAAGCGCTTGTAAATGTGTGTGTGTGTTGGGATTGGTTCGACTGGGTGTTTGCCTGTTTATCACTCTGCCTATCAGACGGGTTATCGCCAGTTTTTATTTGCTGTTCTGCGTCTCTGTCTGCCAATCGGTTATCTGTGATTTGGGCGTTTTAGACCAAAAACACAAGCGAAATGACGGAGATGTTTGCTCTTTACTTTGCCGTCTGTCTGTCGCAAAAGGACAACGGCAGACTATCTGATTTTATGAATGTCAGACTGAATGATTGAACCGTATTATTGATTGATAACGAATAAAATGCTGACAAATCCAAAGTCAAAAAACGACTTAACAATAGGGAAATAAACTGGTTCATGGACTCTGCGTGACCGACAAACTAGAAGACTGACTGTCAGGCTGGCAGAGTGACAAACGAGCTGACAAAGTAACAAACTGACAGAGAGACTGATGAGGCGCCCGACTGAGTGAATGACTGCAGCGTAAAACAACATGATTGACAGGCCGAGTGGCCAACTGACTTTTCTTCTTTTGTGGCTGTCAGGAGGGTTTTTTCCAGTGCCATCTGTCAGAATTCTCAAACTTCTATCGTGCCCCTTTCTGTTTCTACCTTTCGTTGACCTTTTCCCCCACTGTTTCATACTATCAGCCCACCTCAGTCCTCCGGCAGTCTCATGGGGGCTCAGCGGAGGATGACAGACAGAATGACGGAGTGGTGACATCGGCGTCGAAGGCTCATCGCGGCACAGCGGGGTCCTTTCCACTCGACGACCCCCAAGATTGGAGGGCAGATTGATTCCGTACGAAGATCCCATGAGTGGGACTGGAAGCCATCCTCGGATCAGATGGCTTGTTTGTTTCGAAACCTTATCTGTGGTGCACAGCGTAGCTTTTGAAGCAAATGTAATGTGTATTTGTGCAGTTTGTCTTTGATGAATGCATTTCACGCTCTCGCTTTATTACTGTACCGATAAGTCTCTGCAATTGGATCAAAGACGTCATTCTGCTTTTGTGGGTGACAATGAATGCAGAAATTTACAAAAAAGAAGACATTTTAGTTTGGTTTATTTTTCTGCAGTGACAGCGCCTCACATATTTGTGCCTGGGTGGATTTGATTGCTTCGATATATCCGTGTGAGTGGGAACTAAAATAGTAAGATCAGTTTCCAACATTCACACCAGCTGGTGTGCTGAGTAACATCTTGCGAGAACCTGTCTTCGTCTTTTTCCTGCCCAGTTGGTGCCTAAACCCAACAGAACTGTGACTATTTCACATTTGTCAGCAAGCGTTTATTTTTAACTTCTAACCATTTATTATGTATTATTTTGATTTATTTATTATTGCATTTTTTTTCCACAGAAACCTGCTCATGCAAAACTGACATTGGAGGGATAAGTCATAGTTTGATGCTAAGGGCCACTTAGCTTCAAACTCTGACTGCCATATTTGATGATATTTGAGTCTCATGGCAAACGCTGCCATGGGAAATGCCAACCAAGAAGCTAGAAGCTTCACAAGGATGTATATATCCAGAAGAGTTTCATCCTCTTTTGAAAAATGGGAAAATGTGCACAACAGCTACTGATCCATTATAGTTCATATTTACTTGCATATGAAGTTTCAAATTGCAGTTCAACTTTTAAAAGCCCAGTGGCAGCATGTTGCCACCGTGAGGTTTCCTTATCCCCTATGTTTGCAGATGCATATATACATTTTAGTGTAATGTTATATTTTTGCCTGCACATAATCCGACTCTGAGCCTGAATTCCATCATGTTCCACAAACGGCTCTATATTGGAATGAACATTAAATCGAACAAACACTGGATAAGTCTCTCCGTGTCGGAATGACGCTCCAAGATTGCAATCTGTTGTTAGATTTGCGACCGCCAGTGTAAGAGTTGGAAAAACAGAACTGTGATTTCTGCTCTGAGCATATGGAGGGAAGGGACACCGCTGATGAAACACAGGCGCTGGGGATGGGGAACAGCAGAACAGCAGCTTCGCAGGTACTCAACTTACTCAAAGTTTGTTCTCCTGGAACTTTTTACAGTAAATAGTCTTGGGGTCAATTTAAAAAAATGTCACCCTCCTCTGCTCCTGAGTAATGGTTGCACACACCTCAGCCTCGCTTTTTTTCTACATGACTGAAAAACACAATGAATCTTAAACACACCAAAGTCTGTGTCCTGTACTGAGCTGAAAGGCTTTTTTTGACCAGCCCTGATGACTGGCCTGACCACAACGATAGCTTTGGTCCGGCTAAATCTGGGACGTACATCACACACATTTGCCACAGAAACACACACACACATTCACTGACTCTCTCTTCTGTCTTGCTTAAAAAACACACCCAGCAATTTCATATCCGAGTCCCACCCTATAACTCTCCAGAGGTTCCCAAATCCTGCTGTTATTTTTACTCGACTCCCTTACCCTCTAGCACTCGTGCTGATGCATTACCACGTGCCTGGATGCGGTCTGCGTGAGTGTCGACACAACACAACTCCAGACAAGGAGCGTTTTCAACGACACGCAATATGTGGCAGAGAAAAGTGACATCATGCCTGAAAAGAGAGAAACATCCGTGTGAAAAAGCTCTCGCACGCCACTAGATTACATGACCCAGGGCTCTCTGGCTGCCTCTGTGATTGCTGGAGGTAGTTCGGTATGACCTGTGACTTGAGGCTATTACAGAAATCCTGGTGGAATACTGAGAAGGGCTTTTCAATCTGTTCACTTCCAAACTCACGTCAAGGTAGGACAGAGTCAGGACCTGTAGCCTACACAGCCGACTTCGTAATTACAGGGAATTAATCATTTCTCAGGTTGGTTGGCTTCTTCTCAACTTCAGACAAGGGTAATATGAAAAAGGATACACTGAGTAATTTAATTTATATTCATTTCTTTTAGGAACTGTCGCTTTGATGTAAAGGAAAACTTTGACATTTTGGGAAGTATGCTCGTTAATTTTCTTGTTGAGAGTGAGATGAAAAGATAGACACCACTTTCGTCTCTGCCATCGCCAGCAGCGAAATAGGGGGGAAATAGCTAGCCTTTGCTCTGCTTACCAGCATCTCAAAACCTAACGCATAAGTTTACCCAAAAAGACAATTCAGGGATTTTCCCAGCCACATGTCGACAGAAAATCACGTGAGGTTTCATAGTTCAAAAATATTTCTGGCGGTTGAGCTCTTGCACCCAATCCGTAAACACATGTGCGCAAAATTGAGGAAGTTTGTTTGAATTGTGTCGTTTCCATCCACCTTTTCTAAAGCGAAATCAAAATGTGCATAAAAAACCAGAGCCAGGCGACCAGCTGAGACTCCAGGAAGCTACTGGCCCGGACCAAGAAATAGTCCAGCACATAATCCCTCGTAAAATGGCAATTTGTCCTTCTTACACTTCGGTTTTGTGCAGATTAAACAAACAAGATGTAACCTGTTAATTAGTGAGCTTTAGAGAGGCCAGTGGATTTTATTACCTTGGGACAGAGCCAGACTGGCTGTTTCCTCCTGATTCGAGCTTTTATGCGAAGCTGCTGGCTGTAGCCTTATATTTAGCATATAGACGGCCTTCTCATCTAACCCTTTGCAAGAAAAGCAAATATTTCCTAAACGTCAAACTTTTCCTTTAAAGTTTTCTTAAAAGAAAAATACCCTGAAGGAGTTCAAAGACATAAACAAAGCCACACGCAGCACAGAGAGGATGAAAATCAGCTTCATCTGGATCTGTAGACAGCACACACTCTGCCAATTAACAGTCATCCACATCTCTACCTCCACATCCAGGCTGCTGCTGCTGCTGCTGCTGAGAGTTGTCTTTATAAACTCGTGAAAAAAATCCTGTGGCTGACCCGGGCACTGATCGGCTGTTGAGACAGCAGCTCTGACACGCAGCCCAGACCCTCAGGCTACTGTCTGAGCTGCTCTCAGTGTCAAGAAAGCGCAGCTCACAGGGAGGAAAATTGTCACAACAACCTTGCAGCTCTGGAGTGGCTTAAATCTCGGAGAAGAAACTGAGTTTGTCATCGCTGTCCCAAGACGACACCTCACCGAGAGTCGATATTTCCATACACAACATCGGCAAGGTACTACAAAGTCGCCTCTCTGATAGGGAAGCGAGTGTTCGGTCGCTACCGGCTCCCTGATACAAAGATTCGGGGTGCTTTCTTCAATGCAAATGTCAATGATGACTTTGACTAACACAGACCCCAAAAACCCTTAACTGATTTGCAAGCACAAGATCATCCCCTCATGGCTGTTTGAAGACTTTTCTGTCTTTTTCTCAACGTTTAAATGCTCGGGTAAAGTATCGGCATCAAAGCTTTCTCGCACTTCAAAGTCCTTTGTTCTCTCTGCGTTGCATTAGCAGGGCCGCTCCACGCGAGAGGAGCGGTGTCATCTGACGCCTGATCGAGACTTATGACAAAATAACTCGCCCCCACATGCAGGAAATACAAATATTAAGCTCACGCGCTCACACTGGCACATGCACCGTCACCTGGGACCGCAGCGATAAGGGGCATAAAGCCCACCGCTGAGGGATGGTGACATTTTTAAAGCTTTAATTACATGCTTGGCTAACGGGTAGCCAACTGTCTCACTGGGCGCAAAATTACACTATCACTGTCTACAGCTGTGCACAGACGTCTAAAGTCTAAAAAACCAAACACACCTGCCTTCTGCACCTCTGGGGCGAAGAAGCAATGTGAGAGCCGCTCGCCGCTCTGCTGATATCAAGGGTAACTCCTAACTACAGGACCAGCTCACTGATCTCTGCTTTCCAAAGGGCACAGAGGAGGATGAAATGCTACCTTGGTGCTAACCAGATTCCAAATGAAAAGAAAATTACAGTCATCCAAGGGTAAATCTCTCCCATCGAGCTGAGATTGTGAAATCAGTGAGTGGAGACTTTTTTTTTTTTTGTTCTGCACAGAATACTGCAGTCTCGAATCATCCAATTACTAATATCGTAATCAATCATATCAGCTTTAGTGCTGACAGGATATGACTGGGGGAATGATGGATGAAATCTCTCGCAGATAGATTTCACTGCAGGGGAGGTCGAGTCTCTTTGGTTAGACTTGCGGTAAATGTACAGAGCTTTCAACTGTGTGTGCTGTTGGATCTTCTCCAGCGGAGGTGGAAAATTAAAAGACACACGCTCGACACTTCATTTTGAGAGGTTAAAGGTAATGATGTCAGCTAAATATTGTGCTTTTACTCTTGTTTAATTACTTCATGTACCTGTCACGGTTACTTTAAAGCAGCATTTTTTAATTTTGATAATTACAATGGATCAAATATCTGTGTGTGTTGTGAAGGACGTTGCTTGTAGTCTGCAGTTCCCCTCAGCTCTACGGAGCTTCACAGCTTCTTTCTAACTCGCTGTTTTTGGTTTTTCCATCAAACAACTTCACTGTTTTGATTCACTTCCATCGTGGTGTTTTCGGCCACAGCTGGCTTCAGTTTTTGTTTTCAACAAAAAGCTCTGAGAAAAAACCCCACCATGTTACCTGCGCAGCACAAAATGGCAGATATTGACTACATTTATGTGCTCAAACTATTCCAGTTTTTGCCAAACAGACAATGTTCCTATTGTAATAAAAGGAGTACTACGCAGCCTTCCTTTTCCATTCATTCAACCAGGTTCCTGAAAAGATCAGCGTTGCGATATTTGTGCCTATCCAAAAACCTGTTGTTATCAAAGTCTTTTATAATGTTTAAAAGTAGGTCAGTTTCTCCTTCCGACCTGATGTTTGCTTTTCTTTCATTCATGCATCTCTACCCCAAGCTTATAAACTGTAGGCTGGGCAATGCACAGAGCTGAACGGAAACAGGCAAGAGGCCATGTCAGAGAAGTGACAAGAGAGGGGGCAGACAGCTTAAAGCCTTTTGAATAGAAAAGTCCATAACAAAAGAGATGGCGGTTGTATGATACATATCCCACCCTTTCCTCAAAAAAGCCAATCATAAGCCAATCTGACACGATTGCACAGTTGATACTCACAACCTATTTAATGTAGATGGACTTCTGATACGCATGTAAGAGGAGGATATCACGCTAATGCACAAGATGACCAAGAAAGGGGAGGTTATTCAAATATTAGACATTAAACTCCGGTGGGATGAGCTTACAGCATCATGCCACGGCACTCTGGATCAAGCCGTAAAAGAAGTTGGTGTCATGAAACCGTGTGTGGGCCTGGTTTTGTTAGCGTAAAAGGACTTTGGTCATGTGTCAAAACTTTTCTCCATTTAGCGTATTTTATGTATGTTTGTATCTGTTTCTTGTCACTGTGTTTTCCCTTTTAAAGTGTGCAGTATACTACACAGAGAAATAAGATCAGCTACAACATCAAGTATTTCCTACCCATAAGCTTAAGGCAGAATAATGCAGTAATTGCTTTTGATCACACTTAGTGTTTCTTTAAAATCTGGTCGTTCACTGACAAAAGTCCCAATCAGTCAAGCCCAAAGGGAGGCATGGGGGCAGGGAGAAGAATACTATAATCAATCTTCCCACATGTTTCTTGCAATCAACATATCCGAGATAACGAGCCTAACAGGCTGCCAACTCCTACAACTCGGTAATTATACGCCTGAAAAACAACAGCAACCACCACCTTGGCAGAAAAAACCCAAACATACACACATATACTTACATAAAGCACCTACAGATGGGGAGGGAGCCAGGAGGAAGCTGCCTTGAGATGACGCGTCTTACTGTATCTGAAGAAATGTGGCAGGAGGGATAGTAAATTAGCTCCTGGCTCCACTGGAACCAATTAATTACCCGAGTGTGTGCATGTGTGCGTGTCTGCGATTGTGTCTGTTGAGTGGCCTGGCCTTTGTAATTTGTCCCGTTAACACCAGAGACAGGCACAATAGCAGAACGTTAGAGCATTAATGAGGGGGGGAGAGATGGGTTTGGTTAACGGCAGCTGTTTTAACACAGAAGCGATGCAGCAGGGCTGGTCTTTGTGTGTTTGCGTATTTGTGTGTGTGTGTCTGCCTGAGTCTCCGTCTCCCAGAAGATGTCTCCCAAGGGTGAAGAGGAACAACAGTGGAGCAGAGTCGGAGACGGAGCCTGCAGGCATCTGATGTGATCGTGTCTCTGCTAGACCAAGCAAACAGATGTAGGCCTATCCCCCCTCCACCCGTCTCGCCTCTATCCCTCTCCCTCTCTTTCTTCTTCTGCATGCTCGTGACGAGTCTGAAGGATCATGTTTCACAGAGAGTTCAATTGACTAGTCCACTCTGACACTCCTCAAGAATCGAGACGCAGGAGACTTTTGCAGCGGCTCTCAGAACCAACCTGTACACCTTAGCCCCGGGCAACACGAGTCTCTGGATCTATTAAGGCCATGTAAAGGCAAAAACTTCAGCCTAACTATGGAATGTACTACTTGAGTAATTCTTCTTCTAGCTCCTCTTCTCTGTTCACTTCTGCTGGAGCAGGGCCTCAGGGTAGAGGCTCTAATTGGGCATTTGATTCCCAGTTTGAGTCCAGAAGAAGACTATTAGTCAGTGGTACAATTAGGCAGCACCAAACTTGAAAAAGTATTGATTCTCCATTCATATACTTGAACTGTCAACATACTTGCATAGTAGTCAAGAGGGGGTGGGGGGGGCTGGATAGCTGGTGCCCTCATGTTCGAAAAAACGCAGCAAAAGTGCCCTCTTGGATACCCCTATGGTAGAAAAACTTGATAAAGTGCCCTCTAGGGTGTCTCGCCAGTGCACAAAACCTGCTAAAGTACCCTTGAACGACTTTCTGTGCATTTGTGCACTTCCACATACACCTGGTGTCCTTTTTTGTTTTTTTCGCCCTTGCCCCTCAAACATCCCGAGTCCACGACTGATTATGAGCCTCTGTGTAGTCGTAGCAAGTTAAGTTTGATCAAAAGCCACAGAAAAAAGATGGGACTTGAGGTCTGATCTGATTTTGATATGGTGCGGCAGTTCCACAGTTTGGGGCTCGCAACAGAGAAACTGGATCGCCCTTGAGCTTCTGCCAAGCCTGAGGGACGACCACAAGCGACTGGTCAGAGGACCTGAGCGGTCTTGGTTGGATGGAGGGGATTAAAAGCTTAGATAAGTATGAGGGAGCCAATCCATGAAGTGCTTTAAAAACAAATAGTAAAACTTACAGTATCTGACAACCTGAGAATGGGACTCAAAAATCTCAGTGCACACTGGCTTGCCTCACCTTTCTGTTTCCTCTCTCCCAGCAACGCTATCTGCTTTTTCATCAGCAGTAAGGTCTATAAAGGTGGCCAAAAAACACACCACTTGAAGCTTGTTGTCAATTATGTAGTCGATCAAAACCAACGTAAGCCTACCTTAAATAGGAGAGGCTGCATCACATTCAGTGTGTTCACAGGAGGGATGTAATAGCACCTCTCTGCAGAGCATGTGTGATTGACAGAAGACAGGAGGGGAAGGGCGAGGGCAGATTGTCACCTAGTTAATCGATGGCGGATGGTGTCCTTCTAGTATAAAGTAGTATAAACTGCTAAAATGGGTTGCCAAATATACTTGGACAGCCGTTAATATACCTGGGCAGACTGCCCAGGTAAAATATATGTGTGGGAAACACTGAAATACGTTTACAGGAACCAGTTAAAAACCTTGCTGCAGCGTTCAGCACATACTGCAGATGAGGGAGTGAAGGCTGACTGTCAAAAAGAGTTTCAGTCAACAAGGCGGGACATAATAGAAGCACAGATTACTTTTTCAGTCTTCAAATGATGAGAAGGTTTTTACTTTGTTAAGGCCTCCAAAAAAAAAACTGCCTCCAACAACAGAATTTATCTATTTATTGAATTTAAGCGCAGAATCTAAAATCATCATCTCAAGGATTTTTGCATATAAAAGATGACAGTAGGCCAAGCTTCCCACAGTTCATTGAGCTTCAAGAATCTCTTGATCTCTTGGAAACAGTCAAAATGAGGCTGCAATGACTGAGGGCTGTGGCATTTTAGTGGAAGATATAGGAAATAGCTGTCCGCAAAGCATCTGAAGGAGATGCCACGCTTCCTGATGAGGGGGCCCAGTGGGAGCATATTTAGGGAGAAGAGACGAGGCGCGAGAACAAAGCCCTGGGGAACCCCTCAGGTAAGGGAGGAGAAAGTCGACCAGAAAAGCTACTATCCTCCAGGGAACATGTGAACCACTTTAGGGCTGTTCCCTGTTCCCCTACATATTGTTCATTGTTCTAGTCTGGTGATAAGCTGCTTATGATGGACCGTATCAAATGCAGCGTTAAAGTCTAAAAGTATTAAACTAGCACAGTCCAATAATGACATGCTGCACGCACCCGCGCATGAAGAAATGTGTTTTGTCAACATCAAACCTCAAGTTAAGTCGCTCTAAGTGCCGTTTTTGCAGGAAGTTCAATATGTTTATTCAGGTGCAAGTCAAACACATGGACACACACACACACGACCAAATCTGCAACACCTACGGAATTTTTCAGCTTTTCTTTTAATAAAAGCGAGTTAAAAAAACATATTCACTGTAAATATATTAATTCCACTGGTGTGAAATCCTTGAGAGACTCTATCTGAATAAAGTCAGTAGTTCCTCTTGAGGTCATGGGCTGCACATATTAAAGAAATGGCTTGTTAATAAGCTTATTTACATCCTGTGAGGATGGGGAGTGAGTAAATCAAATGATTTGTGCTGTGTCTTTGAAATTCAACACATTAAAAGAAGCTAACTTTTAACATCAGGGCTCAGTGATTAGGAATCTGCTGGGAGGCGGTAATTGCATTTCCTTCTGTGTGTGATCCAGTGTATTTTCCCCATGAGGGAGGCCAGGCTGTTTTTCCAAGAAGCACAACAACATCACACAACACACTCTCTCGGAGGGGTAAAACCGCGAAAGCAAGGAAGAGTGGGGGCAAATATTAATAGATGGAGAGATGTCCATCATCGAATGGTTGCATCATGATGTCAGTGTAACGAGGTTTTCACTTGAGGATGATGCCTCAACGCTGTCCCCAATTATATAGCAAATGAAACGTCAATCAAACAACGGATTTTATTCACCATAACTCCTCAGAATGCAGTGCAAACTCTGCCTCACGTCTTCTCTTCCCTTTGGTTCAAAATAACTTATTAACCTTAATGCCGCCCTCCACAGTGCAGCATGAATATTCACCATTCTATTTATAAAGCACTGAAGCCGGTAGCTGACGGCTTTAACAGCCCATTTTTTACATCTAACACCAACTCTCTTCAGAGTCAACACCGCCGCGCTCCTGTAAGGTAAAAAGCTTAAGACCACTCCACATACGGCCCAGTCATTATCTCACCCACATCAATAGATGCCATTATCTACATGCTTAGGTCTAAAGGCTTAATGATCAAGTTGTCCTTCACCATGTGCTCATTAACCAGTGTGACAAAGCCTTTTGTGCAGGTAGATTTCCTCTGTAAATGCCAGTTGGAAGGTCACGAGAAAGCAGTGAATTAAAGCGTCGGTTGACGAGTTGCCAAGGAAGAGGCAGTGGTTAAATGGAGGTGCTGCCCTCACATAAAGAAGTGCTTGAGGTGATATATAGGGAAATGGTAGTACAAGTTAACCAAGCTAAAGGTGAACTACTAACATCTGTGTGAAATTGAAATTTCTCTACACAGGAATCCACAATGTTGCTATTATGTAAGGCCCTTTCATGGCAGCATGAAGGCTGTGGTGGTGGTGGTGGTGTGTTGGGGGGGTGCGTTTGAGAGGCTGCCACACTTAGACAAGGACAGGAGGGGGGACGTCAAACTTCTAAGGGAAGTAAAAAACTGAGGGCTCAAGCAGATTTTCTGCGGGTGTCATTATTGATGCTGATCCCTCGGCGCGTCACGCTACTCTCTTACTAATCAGGTCTCACTATAATGTTTCCACACTGCCTCTTTCTCTGATCGATGACACTCTGCCCTGCTTTAAAAGCATGAAACTTTAGACAGAAAGCGTGAACTGCACAGTTAATCCACTCTGCCCGGTGTACTGCTAAATCATCAGCATGCCACTTTGGATGGACAGAGGGGAGGGAGAAATGCAAAGTAGGCAAAGATTAGATCACAGGTGTGCAGGGAAAGTAAAGACACACTCAAACACAAGTGGCTTTGGGGAACTGTCTTTAAAAAGTAGGGATGCACCGGTGTGATCTCACTGTGTCAGTATTATGGATCCTGACCATCCTGACCAAACGCCAGATCCACATTAAATACATTAGATACCAAATTCTGTACCAATCCAGTAGAGATTTCACAGGATAAGTGAACACTTAAGCTGCTGGCAGTGCTCCATGAAAAGTCAGGGGTTCGCCAAACACACTGAGATTCATCCATGAATGTACCAAAGATAGAGATATTTCAATCTGGACTTAAGTGGTGGACTGAAATATCGACAGACTGACATTGCCTGCTCTAGTGGGCTAAAAGCACTTCAGAGGAGTTGTGTAGTGTTAATTTAGTGTGAGTAGTAGGTTTTGGTTTGTGAAAAAACAAAGAGAAATTACTCAATACTTGGTATCAATAGATTCGCTAAGGTACTGGAATTCATAAAGATTTCACCAACAAAGGAAGGTGATACACGCAACAATTTAACAAAAACATTATCAGGGTTAGACGTTTGAGACGTTATTGATTACTATAAATCCAGTAATGCCGTCACCAAGACGACTGTCCAACAACAATTCCCAAAATTTGACACACACGATGTCCCTCCTTTACTTTGTTTATATGTGGCGGACCCTGCCACCTTTCTAACTTCAACCTTATTTTCCTCTGAGAACAGCTTGTTTATTCAGTTATGGAAAAAATAAATACTTCTGAGTTTGTATAATTACCTTATTAGTATTTTAAATATTAAAATTCAGAGTTTGAATTTCTTCTCCAAAACTACACAGTGCCCCTTTAACTTACTGCCATGATTCCAACATGACAGTGTTTACTTTTGCAGGTTTTAAACAACAAAACAAAATGACAATGTCAAGCCTACCTGTGGTGACTTTACTAATATGAAACAACAACTCACTGTGCATAAAGGGCTGATGTCATAAATAACTTTTGCACAACTGTACAACAGCTTGAAGCACACACACTCAGTCACACGCAGGCAGTCTTCTAAACAACAATGCTCCTCTCAGCTCACGTCAGAAATGCCTCGTAGCGACAGCTGAGCCTTTCAAGGCCTCACATGACAAACATTTGAGGACGTCACAGTCAGACCTCTTAATTGCAGGTCTTTGGGGGAAGGTGCCACAGTGCCCCCGATACACCAACAACACAAAACAAGTTTCCTCTAATTGACCCAAATGAGCCGTGTAACGAAAAAGAAATCACTTTGATAATGTGTCATCACTTCCCTCGGAAAAGAAACTGAGAGAGCAGAGCGACAGGGAGTGGAGGCTACAAAGAGTGAGAAAACACATCCTGTCTGTCTGTGTGAGCGAAAAAAAAGTGCGTCATGTGAATGCACAAATACGATCTGTCGGGACAAATCACATATCAAAAAGAGACATTCTTCCGTCTGCGTGAAACTACAAAGATAGAATTATCAAGAAGTCACCCCTCCGTCTTGCGGGGGGAGGTGGGTGAGTAGTCTATAATTGTTATAAGAATGCATGTGTCAGCAGGTATACAGTAGAACAGCAGGTGTGTATGTGTGTATGTGTGTGTGTGTGTGTGTGTGTGAATGTGCCGAAAGGCTTCAGGCTGCATGTTGGTGTTTAATGAGTTTTGTGGGGGGAAACTCCAAGGTTTCCGGGATAAAAGTGAGACACTGTAGTCTCTATTTGGGCTGGTATTAACTCTCTGAGCCTTGGTAGCTGCAGGCTTCTCTACTAACTTGATTAGGCAGGAACGGGGGCCAGGTGCTTTGCGCCCTCCACATGCTGCAATGAAGGCTCTTACAAGGACGAGCTGTCACTGCCAATCTTTGTCTTCCCTCGTATCTTTTTCATCCTTTTTCTTTCTTTTAGCGCGAACATCACATGCTGCCACACCCCCCTCCCAAAACGCCACCCGGGAGCGAAAACAACTGCATCAAATTAGCAGCAACGGCTCCATCAACCTCCCCGACAGATGAACGGGACATACAAGCTGGTGTGGCATGTGTCTATAGCAGTGACAGGTCTAATTTAAGCTCACAGCTAAATATACAGTACAGTACGGTGCAATGCTGCCCCTCTGAACCGTGGAGTTTCATGATGCCTTTGATGGCATAACATCAAAGCTGAATATCATTACTTTTAACTCCAATATATTAATTCACTTTCTATGTTTAGGTCCTGCCTCATATTGCTGCCGAGATGAAAAAAAAACGTTGCCCTCGTGATGCATATTCATGCAGC
Organism: Pagrus major; assembly: GCF_040436345.1. Lineage (NCBI taxonomy): Eukaryota > Metazoa > Chordata > Actinopteri > Spariformes > Sparidae > Pagrus > Pagrus major. The sequence goes on from NC_133233.1 coordinate 15,103,444, forward strand.
GTGAACATGTTACAACACCTCAGAGTCTCGAGCCACACAAGACCCCGCGGAGACTCGTCAGATTTTGGTCGACTGACCTAAATTTCCCAGAAATGATGGCGCTATTAATTTGGAAATGCCTTCCTGTGTCATTAGGATAACAATTACAGGTTGCGGTCCTGGTTAATACCCCTTTACCACTTTAAATCCCCAGGAGTCGGTCGCAAGAATACTGGGCGTATTTAATGTGAGGTCTCCACTGGTGTTGACGCACCAGCCCTGGGGTCCATCTGGGCTTGATTGTAGGCCAAAACCAGATGTTCCTGCCCTTATGTGTGTGTTTGCTTGGTTTCTTAAAAGAGCGCGTGTGTGTGCACAGCTGTCTACCTGACCCAAATGTATCTATTACTGCTGAAACGCCTCTTTGTCAGCGTGCATGTACCTGACCCACTTGTATCAGTTCATGTTTACTTGCATGATTCTTCTGAGAGTGGGAGCTGGTATTCGTACCTCCTCATATTTATCACTGTGCGATATGTCGACACTTTAAAAGGTGTTGTGAACAGCTGCTTATCTGATCTTATTTGTCGGTATTTACATGTCTCTTCCTCCTTGTATGAACATGGCGGGTGCCAAGGAACGTGGTATTTGTGTTTCTTTTATGTCGGCAAAAATTAAACCCAGATGAAAGAGTGTTTTGTCGAGCCGAAATAATTCGATGATTAATTGCTTTGTCAATTCACATGAAAAATAATGTGCAACTATCCAAAATTAATCTAATGAAATTCTCTGATGCCTTGTGTGTTTTATTTCACAGTAGACTAAATATCATTGGGTTTTGGACTGGTAGTTAAATGAAGACATTACTTCAAGCTCCCAGAAAGTTTAATGAGCATTTATTACTATTTTTTACACTTTATGGACAACTAAAGATTACTCAATAATCAACATAAACATAACTTGCAGCACCATGCAAAAAAGTACTTTTATATGCACATCAGTGTCATCTGTGTGTGTGCCTCTTTATACTTGTATGATTGTGGGTATAACATGCATGTCGTCGCTGTCCGGTGAAAACCAAATTTGGTGTTTCTGACTTTGAGACGATTCTCCTATTTCCTAACCCAAACAAACCATTTACAAAGCCACTGAATCAGCTGAAAAATGCATTGCAACGAAGCTGAAAACATGGTGAAAGCGGTGCCATATTTAGTAAACCACAACAACACCAAAAAAATTCAGAAGAAATCAGAAAATGTAAATCAGTTACACACCAGCAACAGATTATGCAAAGCACTTCATCCGTACAACAAACATGGTAGACTTTGGATTTACCCGAGTAAATAGACGGAACAAGACGGGCAACTTAAAGAAGAAATTGAAACTATGCTCCGTCAAAAGGCGGACATCTATCATCATATCTAGAGACAAAACGCAGTGAAATGCCCTCTATTTGCTTTAAATACGATACGATACAAAATACTTCATCAATCTCCCAGGGGGGAAACTGAGAGTCACCATACATATAAGACAACAACAAGTAGGACAATAATAAAAAGACAAACACATCTCAGGGCAGAACAAAATAAGGGGAGAGCACAGCACCATAAATAATAAATAAGAACATTTTACAGTAATCTAGCAGCGCAGTCCACTTAAGAAGACATGAGAATGACAAAACGTGCCGTAAAAACCAGTCTAACAAACAAACAAAGGAGCAGGTGAGTCGTCACTGTAATGGGCTGACAACCGGAAGAAGACTTTCTGCGCACTGGTGCCCCCCCGCATACATGTGGTGCCCTTTTTATTTCTTTCGCCCCTGTCCCTCAAACATCCTGAGTGCACCTCTGCATATGGATATGTTAGACTTCACGTTCCTTTTCGCTTCAATTTTCAATTTTATGTTCCTAAAACGCCAACATCTAAAACTGTGGTCTCTCGATTGGGCAGCTGGGCTGGAAACAGACAATCTCTTGTTGAATTCGATGCAGACATTGTCCAGAGTTCATGTGACAATAGCTTTATACAAAATAGCAGACCAGAGTCATTATAATCATGCTTTCTTTTAAATATCTAGTGAGCCTTTTTTTTCTTTTTAATGCACCTGAATCCGACAGAAATCCCTCTTTCAACATCAACATGAGGTGCAGATTAGCAGCAACTTGGAAATATTTACCCCAGATCTGCTTATTTCTGTGGTTTTGCTCATGTAATCCTTTACATATTCCCAACTGTAAAAAGTCTATAAATTGTAATTTCTTGCTTTGAAATGTTAGCAGACTAGCTGATGGAAATTTTGAGCTCTTCTTATTTTTGCTCCTTTTTCGTGTTATTACATTGCAAGCTGTCACAACTGTGCATTATCCCACGGTTACTCTGACTTATTATTTGGATGCGTGCAGTCGGTGGACAAAGTCAGAACAAATTTAAGTGTGTACGTGCGTGACGGCGCCGTATAACTGTGCTGCGATTTATGCTGCGGCTGAAACACTCCAGCGAGTTTGTCTGGACGCCTGAATAAATTACATTTGTCGCTATTTTCGTTCAAGTGAGCGTATGTGGAAAAAGTGCACACCATGAATATGAACATGCATGTCAGTGAATACTCGCAGACTGAGATGAAGAAACCGGCGTGCTTTCAAGACTGACCTGCTCTCCAAAACGTGAAAGGAAAAGGAGCAAAAGAAGTGGAGAGGGTGAAGAGGGGAGAAAGTCGTTTAGGGTCACTTGAGGTAGATTACTGCGGAGAGGCCGGTAATAATGAGAGGAATAGAGGAACAAAGGATGAAGGAGACGCGGGGAAGGATGGAGAGTAGAGGTTGGACAGGGATGAAATAAAGGGACGGGGCGCAGACGGAGGGAAGAGGAGAGGGGTGCTAAGGAGGTTAAGCAGGAACAAAAGGAGCGGTGAGTGAGCGGGAGAATGGAGAGGATTAATAGGAGATGGGTTTGAGATGGAAAGAAGGAAGAGGCACTTTGGAGGAAGGGAAGAAAAAAAAAGTGGGTGGCTGTGCTGTGGAGAGAGCCTCCGTGAATAACACACAGCACATGCCATGAAGCTGCAACTCCTCACATCTCTTGAGTCCAGCGTGCATATGTCGGGAGAGTGGTCCCACAGAGGTAATTGAATCAGGACATGAAAACAACAGGGGAACAGACTCTGGGTGAGGTGGCCGGGCGCAGCTGGGAAAGCAACATTTCCCCTTCATTTTAAGCTGAAGGGAAAGGAAACGGCAGTATGAGGAGGATCTGGGACTGTGGCGCCTAGAGAGCTGACTCCACATGGCCTTTCACAGGAGCTACAGCTCCAGGTGCAACACAGTGCGGGTCTGTTTAAAATCCAATTCCCCATGTCTTCTATTTCTTTGGACCACCTCGACCCCATATGTCTCTGTTTTCACCAACACGCCAGGCTTTTGTTTTATGTAAACTGCAATCATATCGTCCATCGCAGTGTGAAATGATGACAGAGCGGGTGAAAATTGATTCAAACTCGCCCCTGACAAGGAAAGGCAGACTGAAATACACCAAAATATATAACAACCTGGCCCCGCTTTTACAGACTAGGAAATGTTGTGAGGGAAGGAGCCAAAATTGGGCGCGAGGGAGCTTAAAGTGCTCTGTTTGCCATGAGGTTTTGGGTTTTTTGTTTTTTTTTCATCCGGGCTCATCAAGCAAACTGCCGCTATTGTAAAGAGGAAATTGCCTGTAAAAACTTCCCCTCTGCCACCTCAAGAGAAAGTCTGGAAGTGAAGGTTCATTGTGGCAGCAGCTTGTAAATAAACGTAAACAACACTAGGTGTAAACGAGCCTAACAGGAGCATGAAAAAAAATAAAGTAAAGGTGGGTTAGTCGTCTGTACAGCTGGGCCAGACTGTTAATGTCTGCACTTTTTCTATTAGACGGGACCCCCTGGCTGCCTCATACAATTATGTTATTCTTCTGGGGCCGTGAGTGTGGGTGTCTGCATTGTGAGGCCGTGTCTGGAGGTGATAAAACAGCAGAAAGCACATAAATAATGACTTAATGATCCCCCTCCACCCTTTGCCATAATGATGACGGCGGAGTTTTCCAAGCTGGGGCGCTGGTGGTGGTGGTGGGGGGGTGATCCACATGTGGCCTCCAGGTGTGCTTGACTCCATCTCTACTACTTCTTTACCTCCCAACTTGCCACTTTAACTTTGTCCATCTTTTATTATCCCACCATCGCTGTACATCCATCTTTACATGTATTCCTCCCTGTGTGCACACTCATCTTGTTGCACTTGCAGAAACATGCGTCAAATACTTGCAAAAGCGTTCAGTTCTCAAGAGAATGACACAGCTGGGTGATCTGCATTCATCATCCCGTCATGTTGAATTCTTCTGCACTGGTGGACTACTGGGGGCTCTCTTGGATGTCCCTATGGTCAGTAAAACATGATACAGAGCCCTAGGGTGCCCTTCCAGTGGACAAAATGAGGTGAAGTATCCTCTAGATGCCCTTCCAGTGGAAAAAAATGTGACAAAATGCCATTTAGGGTGCTCTTTCTATGGAGAAAACATGATAAAATGTCCTCTTGTTTGCCTAACTCTAACCCTTCCAGTGGAGAAAACGAGTGCCCTCTCTCCACTATAAATATATCACCACTGTCTGCATGCTGGTGGCCCTGTGTACATCCTGTGTACGCCGCTGTTCCTCTGCATACGGGGAGTGCATGAAAGTGGTGAATGTGTTTGTGGAGCAAAACAGGTAATTTTGAGTGACAGAATGTGTGGGACCAGAAGCAGAATCAGACATGCGGCTAAATTATAGTCCAGCCGCCGAGGCAGAAATAACAGAGTGATTTGCGTAATTGTTTCTTTAGGTAAGTTCTGCTACCAGTGCTTTACAAGGATTGCAGTAAACCATGCGACTGTACACTGCAATTAACATCCCTTACCACCTTCTCGGTTATCTTTCTCTGCGGGGTAAAGATGCAAGCCGATGATTTGTATAAGAAATATTTGAGCCTTTTCTTCTGAAGTTATTTTTGAGTATTTTAGCAGCCTCTCTAAAGCAACATGCTCGATTTCGGAGTCTGAAGTCTGAATGTGATCGATTCACACTGTGAGGGAGGAGAAAAAGGGCGACTGAGAATGCAAAGGGCAAAGAATCAAAGATGAAATAAAGTGTCTGTAACCTGCCAATTATTATAATTGCCTCTTCAGCTAAAAAAGCTGATGAACCCTGGATATCTGAGAGGATGAGGAATCACACATGGGCGCAAAGCACGTGCGCTCATATGCAATTACTGAAAAACCTCTTTAAGACCGGGGCCAAGAAGAAACACATATTTGGAATGAGAGAGTGTTAATTATGATATATGGAGGAGGGAGAAAGGGAGGCGGTGTGGGTGTGGAGCTCCGCTGATCACAATGTCAGGTTACAGTGGGTCCCATTGTGTGCACGGAGACCTGCCACTGCCTGTGGGTGTTTGGCCCGATACTATTCTAGGAAGCTGAACCGCTGTTGTTTCATGGCTATTAACACACAACAGTGGCCGTAAAACTGAACGTGAGGGTCCTCGAGTAAGTTACTGCATCGGACCCTGCACTGTGACCTTCTCGTAGCAGAGGGGAGATATTTCCCTCCGGGGATGATTAAGTGTTGTATTAACATTAAAGCTTTTAGTGTAGAGTGAGAAGTTTGGGTGGGAGCTGTAATGGAGTTAAGGGATAGGAGAAAAACATCAGCTTTTTCTTTACAAAACGATTCAGAGTGGTTTATAGATCTCCAGCTACGAACTCCACGTTTTCTAATACCAGCAGATGCATTAATAAGTAGGAAAAAACACTCAACTATCTTTACGCGCACAATTACCTCCTCGGTATCTGCAGCTTGATGGTCTCCAGCAACAGTTTCCTCATCGCGCTGCGCGATATAACTCCTTTTTGTGTGCTTTCCTAAAGTCAATAAAAAGACGTCGACCCTGCAGGAAAGAATCCCCTTTTGCCCTTAACTGCTGCAGAGCAGGGAGTACTTTTCTACCCTGAGAGCCTTTGGGGGAGAGCACGGAGCGCAAAATAGATCAGGATGCTACGGGGCCCTTGCTTCAGAAGGGCAGAGGTCTATTTTTAATGACAACAAGAGCGCTGAAACAAAGTGTTGTGGTAGGGCAAGTCCAGAGGAAATGTATCCTCTGCGTAGGAGTGCCTCCCTCGCTGTGCCCGTCCTCCGAGTTGTGCAACAGCTTAAGCGAAAAAACAACTGCGAAGGTTTCCTGCAACAAAATCCACTTTATCCTTCGTTTTATGACGATTTGACGGAGCTGATCTCGGCTTATCCTCATTAAGAAAATTGTCTTTTCTTCTTATAGTCGGCCGCTGCTGAGCAGTGTAGGAGCATGTGTTTTCATGCGACTGTGCACCTTTCTCACACATCTATATGCCGGGGCCCTTTTCCAGCTGGACCCTCCACGTTCTCATCAACAAATGTCACTCTGTTTGTGGTCACACTGAAGCACTTCATTTCGCTTCGTGGCGAACAGGAACCTTTCTGTAACCATGGTTTCATTTCAGCATCTTTCAGATGCGGCGTTTCTTTTTTTGTAAACAGCTTCTCTTTTTCATTCTGATCATCATTCATAAGCTGCTTGGGTTTTTGCAACAGTGCTCGTAAACACTTTACAATCCAATGAACACGTATGCCGTTTACTAGATTAGACTCAGGTATATTTGATCTTAAATACAATGTTACTTTTAAGTTGTTATTGTCTGTATTAGGCAAGGGACGATATGAAAATTTCATGTCACAATTATTCTGGCCAAAATAAACGCAATTCAGGATGGCAACCATTAATCCTTAAAAAATATGCTTCATACTCATATTTTTTAATTCTTTGTGGATAAATAAATCCACATCCACACATCCAAGTCAGTGATAAGAAGATTTTGCAGTGACTGGAAAGACAAGGGCTCCACACTCGTGATAAATTCAAAATAATCCGGACGTCAGCCAGACCGGTCTTGCATAGCCAGACTGATCTCCTATGTCAGTACTGGAGAAAGGTCTGGCTTCACCAAGTATTATTCTGGTATAGGGGGGACCAGGTCAGTGTTAGGGTTACTTGACATTTTCAGCGTGTATGATGTAAAGATAGCGGAGAGCAGAATGCAACCTGAAACAGGCACCCAATACCAAGAGTTCACACCCGCTGAGTCAGACGAGCCTCGGTGCAGACTCGCTGTGGGAGGGTTTTTAACTCACTTCCACTCCCGGCTATTTGGGATTGGCACTTCAAGTGGTAGACCCTCCATGTGGATGCACAGGGAAAGGGTGTAGTAGAGGGGATCCCTTGGTATTTCTCTTTGATAGGGCAGCAGAGAGGTTGGGGGTCAGGGTTGGGGTCGAGTCTGAGGTCAACCAACAGGGTCTCTGAGAAAGTGAAACCGGAGAGTTTCCTTCTGACCCCCTGGAGGCCTGACACATGCACCTGAGAGCAGAGCTGCGTGTGAAACAAACAGCAGAGCTAATAATAACCTTCATATTTGTATTTTTGTTATTCCTGGCCGGTTTGATGTCATCTTTCCGTGAGAATCTCGGTCTACATTATGCTGCTGGGATGTGTGTTTTTAGGTGTTTGCTTGTATTTGAGTCTTCTCTCTTTAGTATGCCAGACGGAGGAGGGAGAAAAAAAACACACATCTCATCCCGGAGAATCTCTAAACAATCCACTTCAGTCCCAACAGGGCAGGAGAAGCAGAGGCAGAGAGTCAGCACAACTCTTGAACGTAACTCGCTTCTCGGGGGGATTCGGTAACACAATAGAGCCAGAGCAAGAGAATAGCAACACTCTCTAGTTTCATGAACAGCATAATCAGACTGTATTAGCTAACCAACACTGTGTATAGAGAGAGGACACTCCCGGCCATACCTCTAGAATTACTCCACTGTCTTTTAAAGCAACTGATATCCTTATCGCTGAAGCCCAGTACCTGGCTAGACTTTTAATAGACTTAATGTTCCATAACAAAATATCCCTCGAGACCAAACTCCTACTCATGTACAATAGCGTTCAACTCCAAATGACCATTTCCTCTCGTGCAAAGAGCTTAAAAAACAAATCAAAGTCGAGTCAGCTTAGCGTGCTGTAAGCGTGCAATCAACAAAAAAGTACGGCATTCACGGCTGACAGCCAGGTTTCTAACTGAGGGTTCATTCTGCGTGATAGTTTGTTCAGAGGAAGAATGAAATGTTATTCAGAGGGAATAATATGTGGTTTGTTGTTCATTGCCGGTGGTTCAGATCAGACCACACATCCTCTGTGTGGTTTCACCTTCAGAACTGAGGCAGCTTTGTGTCAGCACCGGGGTAGACTACACGCTCGCATTCATGCCCGACACAGACTAGTAAAGGACATGAGTCATGGAAGTGTGGTGTCTGGAGTGTTTGCAGGCAAGGTTTTAGAAAACAATACAGAAGGTGTGCGTGTGTGAAGGAGTACTACACCTTCAAGACTACTCGACTGTGTTTTCTTACTTCTTGTTTTGCCTCTTTTTCAAGGGCGTCTGTTTGGTTTCAGGCACACGATGAAGTCAGAGGCTCTTAAATTAAATACTAAGGACGTTGCTGCATTACTAACGTGGTATTCTGACTTAAAATCACATTGATGTTCAATTCCAGCTTGTTTAAGGAGAATATTTACAGTGAATACATTTTTTAAAGGGGCAATATGCAGTTTTTGGAATAAATTCAAACTCAGATTTTTTATATTTACAATATTAATGAGGTAATAATACAAACTCAAATATGTAGTTTTTCCATATCTGAATAAACAAGCTGTCCTCAGAGGAAAATAAGGTCCCCAGAACACTGTTTGAAGCTAGAAAGGTGGCAGGGTCTGCCAAATATAAACAAAGTAAAACAGTATGAAACGTTTAAGGTCAGTTTGTTTATTCAGTGTATTCAATCATGAAAACAAAGAGAGTTTGTTTATTTAGAGGTTGAGAGGGAAAATACCCCAACTACAAACTGCTTTTTTGTGAGGGGCCACAAGACAAAAAGATCTAATCCTTAACATTGCACTGTATTTGTAATGGATACTATGTAGGATTTTCCTAAAAAGCTGCATAGACTCATTAAAAAAATAATCCCTCTCACAGTGTATTTTCTTATTATTTTAGCAGACCTTTCTGCGCACTAGCAATTGTAGAAAAAGATGGTTGAGTCTCATTCCCAGGTCATCAGAACACCAAAGTAACTCTGTTTGACGACCTGGGAATGAGACTCAACCATCATGACATTCATCATGTCTTTTTTTATATAAAAAAGGAAAATCTTCATCTGTAACTATGCAACTACTAACTGTCAAATAAATGTAGAGGAAGTATAAAGTAGCATTCAAAAGACAAAGTATTTCAAAATGTAAATGTGCTTAGCTACTTATCGCAACTGTATGTAGCCTGAGAGGCAAAACTCAGGGCAGAAATGTCTCTTAACAGGTGACGTATCAACATTTTTGGACTTTGGTGGCAACAACATTTGAATGTCAGCATGCTGACAGTGTGATACTGTTCAGAAGGAGACTGTAGACAGTAAACAGTAAAAACTGAAACTGTAAAACTGTCACCTTTATCCCCAGTGGAAAGCACGCATTTGTTTTCTCTTCTCTCCCTTCATCTTGGTTTTCTCTTTTCTGTCTTCCTCCTCTCTTGCTGCCTGCTTTTCCCTTTCTTGTCTTGTCCCGTCCTGTCTGTCTGTCCGTCCGTCCCTCTCTAAGGACCTCCGGCACTGACAGATGAATCCGGCAGACAGATGCGTCCGGGGTACCGACTAGACTGCTGCCTCTGGAGAGAAACTCCTCCCTGTATATTTAACAATCTCCCTCCAAACCAGCCCGGCCCTGCCTGTCTGCTCGTCAGCCCTCCTATCGCCCCTTCCATCTCGACATAATTCCTCTTCCTTTTTTCTTGTGCCCTTTTCTTTTTCCACTCAAAAGAAGCAGGCGCCTCCCTTCTTTGTCTGGGAAACCTAAGTTCTTATCTTTTCACCTCCCTTTTCTCTCTTTATATCTCTCCTTTGTATCTCTCTTCTGCTCCCGGTTTTCCTTTTTTTGTCCCCTTCGTGGCCGAACTACAAGCGGCGCGACGCTTTATCTCTCAGATGTTATCGCAAACTTTCATATAAGGTCGGATAAAAAGAATATAGCACGCTTGGTTTCTCATTCATCCTCTTTGCGACTTGAATATTTTCTTCTTCGAGGACACCGCTCCATGATTAGCCCTTCGTAATGATTTCAAAGTCGAGATAAATGTTTTCATTTGCTGAAGATTAAAGGATTTTCTGTATTTATATCCTCTCACTGATCAAATTAGAGCTTCTCTGGCTGTTTTGCGGCGGCGCGATAGATGAAGCTCAGATAGCTCTAAACACATCACATCAAAACAGCTTCTTATCGTCTAATGATATGCTCCATAAAGATAAGATGAAGGTCCCACGAGGAGTAAAAAAACTCGAAAGACTTCAGCTGCATCGCCCCCCCCCCTCCGCTGACGTTAACAACATATGGCAAACACAACACGGCACAAACAGCCACACATACCCGCGCACCTGCTTTAGTAATAGATTTGGGCTGCTAATTTAGCTCCGACTATACATAGCGACGAGTGTCAAAGTCTCACAGGAGGCAGTCCAGTTTCTGCTCTCACCTCACAGGTACACGCCGCAGCCTGAAAGAACAGGAAGCTCCTGTAAAAAGAGAAATGTACGAGCCGAGCGCCGCTATCGAATGATCCTCTCATTCATGCCTCAAAGTCATTCATCTTCCAGAGAAATACAGCTGGGTGACGGCCCAGAGGGGGAGGAGGGGGAGAGGAGGGGGGGGGAGAGAAAAAAGAGTTTGTTTCTCTCTGTGTGTTTGGTGACAACTCATGACTCATTTCACCCTTCAAACGGCCCTGTGGTGCTCCATCACTCAATAAACAAAGACCAGCAAAAGCCTCTTCGCTCCCTCTTCCTCGATCTCTCATTTTCTTTTCACCCCCCCCCCCCCCGACTCATTACACCTCGTCACACGCTCTCTCCGCCGTCTCCCTCCCTTCCTCCCTCGTCCCTCTGGGTGCCCGGTACAAAGTAACTCCAAACTTAAATGAGTTTACAATAATCGCTTCTCCTGTTGTCACACAAGTTTGGATCCATCTCTGTTTAACCTTTCAAACATCCTCTCGGCTTGATCCCCCCAGTGAAAAAGAGGCTTTGGGGGATTATTTAATCGTGACCCAAATAGAGTCTCCCTCTTCTTTTCCCCTGTACTGGTTAAAAGACACATTCCTCTGCTATTTGAGTGGGGTTTTGAGGTTTGTAGCGGGGGAGAGAGTGGGGACAGAGCTAATGTGGTGTAACAGCGCTGGCGAGTGAAGGCTGCTAATTCCCTCTGACGTGCGGACATGAAACTGGATGTTGTACTCAAACCGCAGACGCTCGCTCTTGGATCCAGGCTGCAGACGAAACAGCGCATCCAGGGTCACATATCGCTCGCCTGTGATTTCCTACACCTGCCCCCGGTGCTGCCTCTGCTGTTTAGCATGCAGTGTGAAATTATCACAGCCTCCCCTGCCTGTTTAACAAGGATGTGTCCCATCAGAGAACTGCTGTGTGTTTTGGCGTTTCACATCAGCTTTTATCACACCACTTGCAGCGCTTCTGCACACATGTTCGTTCTGTTGCTCTGTGTTCACTCCAGCATTATGCTGTAGCACAATATCCCCGGCAGAAGAAGAAGACGTGACAATGAGCCTTTAGAGTGTCAGTTTCCCTGTGTGAGAAAACTTCCTGAGCTGACCTTGACTGAGAGAGATGTACTGCAGCTCCTCTTTATCTGTATGGCAGCAAGGTAGCCGTCACGCACAAACAACAGATGCTGTGGGGTGGCAGTGTGTATCCCGCTTGATAGCTTACTCACGACCTCTTTGGCCTTTAAAGAGCAGAAGTGGCGCGGATGATAAACTTTGCCAGCGTTTTCATTTCCTTTGTGACGGAGGCAGCACTCAAATCCCCCCGCAGGAAACCTTGGGAGTAGCCATAGCAACGTCGCAACCGCTCACCAAAGGAGAGCGAGGATGCTGGAAACTGTTTGCTCGCGCCGTGGCAACTTTCTTTGTTGGGCACAAACAGGTCAGAAATGTATCTGAGAGCGCTCAAAAACATGAGCGGAAACACTTTGAATCCTCTCACATGTGGGATGGCTCTCCGCAGCTGCTACTGTCTTGAAAACAGTAGTGGCACTGAGAACAAGAGGGGGATGAGATAATGGCAAAGTGGCTGCGATGTATAAATAGTCTGCGGTGGTGAAAGGACAAAGCACAGCGGGGAGGAACAGCGCTTCAGCTATTGTTTGCGTCGCAGAGTTTACTTGCACAAGAGCTATAAATCATCCGCTGATGAGAGTTTGTAAAAAAAATCTTGGGCTTCTGTGCAATGAAGCCGGATCCTTTGTGAGGCTGTGTGTACAGGGACAAGCTATCTCCGAGCACCATCTTGCTGTTGTCAGACAAATAAGTAACCAAGGGGCCTTAAAGAGCACCCAGGGGCCAGAGGGTAATGGCTGTTTAGTTAACACGTGCATGATAATGCCTTTCACTTTCACTCCCAACGGGGGCTCGACCCCCGAGGGGATGCCGAATCACAAAGGTCGGCGACAATGGGCTTGTCATTCAACGGGTTTCCGTGGCGACCACACAGCCCGCCGAGGCCACCGGGGTCATTTTCATCAGGGCATTCTCCGGGCTCGGACTAATTGCCGTGTTTGTGCTGGCGTTCTGTGTCAGCGCTCGGGCAAATTCCCAACACAGCGCAAATATCAATCATGCTAATCATATGCTGCTCTTCAGCAGGCACTGGAATGTGTGGCTGGGGTCCACACTGCTGTGTGTCTCTGCTGCTGATCTCGTCTGCTGTTATGACTCCACGGAGCAGGAGTGCGAGCGGTGATGTCGTTAAAGGCTGCAGCTAATGACTGTTTCTTTAATCGATTGATCCGCCAATTATTTTCTTAATTAACACGTTCACATTTTGGTCGGCAAAGGTGTCAGAAAATCCACAACCTGTCGACGGTTTAATCTGAATGTTTTATGCAACCGACAGTCCAAAAGCCAAGGACAGTAAGCAGGGAGTAAAACTTAATTTAACCAAGGGAATAAAGATAAAGAATAAACAACAGAATAAAGATGAAGAAAACCAGCAAATATTCACATCTGAGAAGAAACAACATGTCAACGCTTGGTGTTCTAGCATGAAAATTTGTTTGTCAAATATTGAAAATAGCTGAAATTTTCACATCATTTCTCACATTTTTTCATTCCCCTCTATTTTGACAGATATTGCGATTGTGACATGATTCTCGATGGGTGAGAATGATCATTTTGTGCGTCGCAATTCCATCAAAAATCAAGATGATGTGACATTTGTTGGTCCAGGACATCTCCGCCTGACTACAGCACTTCATTTAAATGCTGTTTTGTGAAACGTTTTAACTTTATCAAAAACCTGCAGCGTCTGTGATGTGGATTCAGAACAGTTTTGATAATATTTTGATTAATTTTGCCGCTCTGGCTGCAGCTGATTATTATTTCCTTTATCAATTGAGCAGCCAATTATTCTTTTGAATTAAGCAATTAAGTTTTTAGCCAGTAAAGTGATGGAAAATGCACGTCACGTTGAGAAATAAAAAAATGTTGTTGTATGAAAATTGAAGAAAAGCAGGAAATAATGTAATGCTAGAACCACTAATTATTGTGTTTTTTCTTAATGATTTGATTAATAGAGTTCAAAGTGATGTCTTCAAATGTCCTATTTTGTCTGACCAACAGTCCAAACACTAAAGATATTACGTCTACAATCATTTAAAACAGAGAAAAGCAGCAAATCCTCACATTGGCGAAGCTACAACCAGTCAATGTTTGGAGTTTGAACTGAAAAAAAGAGCTGCAGATTTTCTTTTTTCTCCTGTCCAAATCGATTAATCCACCAATCTTTTGCAACTGATGTTGTTTTTTTCTCCATGCAGTCTTCCTCCAGCCCTTCAGCTCCAATATAAACTGGCAACTTTAGCCAGAAGGCATCATGTCACATGATTTCTTGATTCAGCACTTTCACATCATCCTTCTCTTTCTCTCTCTCTCTCTTTCATTTAGCTTTTTCATCTCCTTTCTCCTCTCTCTTTTCCTGGGGGCATTTTAAGCATCCGATGTCTAATAAAGGCCTGCGAGTCCAAAGTAATTCTACCATCTGGGATGAGGGTCCCCCTTTTTTTCCCCCCCTGTTGGTAAGCGCAGTGTGACAGGACGGATGAGCCGCAGCATCCTCGTGGGTCTGAGGCCAGAAGATCAGAGGAGGCTGACTGTGTTTATCAGAACTGCAGCTTTCAAGTCCTGAAAGCTAACACGAGCAAAACAACCACAGAGCTGCATGAATACCAATGGAAAGGATGAGTGTCCGCTCGGTGCTTTGCACTCCGGACACAGCCTCGGAGTCCAGATTTGCATGTTGCCTGAAAAGGTGCTGGCCTCGGGCTTGAAAGAACAACAGCGATAAGTGACTCAGTTAACAATTACGCACGGTTAATCGTACAATAATCGGAGTGATCAGAGTTGGAGATTAGCATTCATCTAAACCTGCTTACAGGCTGACCAAGGACAGAGCCGTGGGGCACCTGAACCACATTTACAACACCAAACAGAGGCTTTACCTTAATCCTCCTGAAGCCCCTCACTGGGAACACTATAGGATCCTTTGTCAGGCTGGCTTTAGTGGAAGATAAATGTTTGCTTTAAAGGGGCACTGTGTAGTTTTTGGAGAAGAAATTCAAACTCAGAATTTTAATATTTACAATATTAATGAGGGAACAATACAAACTCATAAATATGTTATTTTTCCATAACTGAATAAACAAGCTGTTCTCAGAGGAAAATAAGGTCCCCAGAACACTGTTTGAAGCTAGAAAGGTGGCAGGGTCCGCCACAAGCTCAGTTTGTTTATTCAGTCATGAAAACAAAGAGAGTTTGTTTATTTAGTTTGTTTAGGCATACAAAAAAAACAGTCAGTCCTCTGAAAACTACATACTGCAACTTTAATTCTGAATTTGTAAGAAACATTCAAATGAAGCTCTCACTCTCCTCGTAAAATAAGGCTTTTCATAGTCTTAGGTAGCGTTCAAGGACTCTGTCATTGTCTGGGATGAAAACCTCGACAAAGGGGATGTTGAGAATGAAAGCACATCCAGACACTTTTCATCAAATGCAGAGTTCAAGTAATAAAGGTCACACACTCTGCTCAACCTCAACACTGACATCACTTCAACAAGAGCATATAGAACATTTCCATCCTTTAAACCAGATGCACTTCACAAGTCACACACTGCTGCTGTTATATCCACCTCCAAGCACTGACATTTTCTTTTCTCTTTTTTAAAAAAAAACACTCTTCACGCTCCTCTCCTCCTGAAACTATCGACTATGACGCCAGCGTTCAGTTGTCATTAGACGCTGAGAGTGGAAACGAATTTTGCACAACATGAAGATTTGCAGAAAAGGGCTCTCGGGAGCGCGGTGAGGGGCGCACTCTGCCAGCACCACCAAGCGGCCGCACGTCGCAAGGCAAAATGCAAAACTTCTAAAAACTGATATTTTGGATCCGTGCACGAGTGCGTGCTTCGTGCGAAACGCTGGCGTGGTCCCATTTCGCAACACATATCGACCGATTTTAACTTAAAAATAGTCGACATGACAGGCAGGAGGAGTGAGGAGGGAGCAAACACCTCGTCAGAGTGTGTGCACAAGCCTGTGATATGCCTGAGTATGAATAAAAAAACAGACGCACAATCCAAAATCAAATGTGTTTCGTCTTACCAAGTGAGGTGCCCAACTCCCGTTCATCTATATGGAGCGAGGCTGCGCGTCTCGTCCCGCTGAGAAGAGTGTTAAAGGAGAGGACGAAAAAGGGAAAAGATGAGCTGAAGATGATATATCCTCAGTGTTGCTGTGTCACTTGTCAGGGGGAAAAAAAAGCGTGCTTCGGTTAAACTCCTTCTCTCTCTGCAGAGATCCCTCTGTGCTCTCTGTCGTCCCTCCGGAGCCCCGTGTGCTATTTCTGCCCCACAGTGGAGCGCTCTGTGCCGGTGGCTCCTCGGCGCACGGCTTGTAATCGGACACCGCACTGTCGCGCTGCGCCACAGACAATGTGCCTCCGCTCTCTCTCTCTCTCTTTTTGGGGAGGTGGGGGTGCCAAAAAAGCAAAACCACGAAAAAAAAGAAGAAGAAGAAGAAGAAAAAAAAACTGTCCTTTAACTAAGAGCCTGCGCACAAGAATCGGAGTGGAGGTGGACGATGTGTCCGGCGCTGCTCTCTCAGTCACAGCTGCGCATCTCACCAGCGTGGGGTTTTGATGGCTGAGGAGTGCGCCCCCACTTTGCGCGTCCACTCCAGCAGCAGCAGCAGCAGCAGCAGCAGCGAGGAGAGACGTGGCAGGCGGAGCACAGCTGTCCTGCAGGTGGAGGAGAGGAATACAGCTTCGCTAACCGCTGGAGGAGCTACAAGTGGGATGAGCGAGATTTTTGGACAGTTTGAGCTATTTTTTTTTGAAAATCTTGACCGAGGGCGCAATATGGTGCTCCAGAAGTTACATTCTCCTGTGGGTTGGTCTCTGCCAGGGAGGTCAGAGGTCAACATCAGCCTCAGGAAAGCACTCGCCCATTAAGCATTGCTTATTTGCAAGTGAATCTGGGAGTCTTGACCTACATTTTGACTATTTCTTAAAGGAAAACTTGTCTTTTAAAGGTGCAGCTTTTTTTTTTTTTATGCCTAATCAAACCAAATAAACACACTCTCTTTGTTTTCATGACTGAATAAACTGAATAAACAAACTGATTTTAAAGGACAACACAATGTCATACTGTTTTACTTTGTTTATATGTGGCGGACCCTGCCACCTCTCTAGCTTCAAACAGTGTTCTGGGGACCTTATTTTCCTCTGAGAACAGCTTGTTTATTCAGTTCTGAAAAAAAAAAAAAAATTTCTGAGTTTGTATTATTAACTTTTTAATGTTTTGAATATTAAAGTTCTGTGTGCCCCTTTAAACATCAGTGTCGCACAAAAAAGCTCAGGAAGCGTTTTTCTTTTAGTGCGAGGGAAAAAAAACAATCTAAGTTGAATTTTTGTCATTTATTTTATGCAGTATATGCAAATGTGTGCTCACATCACTGCAGCTCATATGAAAAAGTTGATTGGTCTCCTTTGTGCAATCATAGAATGGAACATTTTTCTTTATAAGCCTATTTTGCATGAGCTGCCTCTTTGTTTCTGTTCTCTTCTCATAAAACTATGAACCTCAATCCTCGAACCAGCACTGTCTTTGGTGGAAGTGCCTCTAAAGTTTTGCACCTTCATCCCGGTGTGAGCTTCAGAGACACCTTGAAATTGATTATTTGAAAAGTATGGAAAAGTAAACATTAAAGTGTGTTTACAGGTGCTGACAAGTACGACTGCATTTGTGGAAAAAGTAGTATCAAGCCTTTTGTGGCTCCAGAGGAAGCTGCATGTAATCTGATAAACTGCCTCCAGTGATGTCACTCAGTGGCTAGGCTGCATTGTGGGTAATGTAGGAGCCAGGTTTTGAAAAGCAGTCTGGATTGCACAAAAATTGTATTGTGTTAGTTGGACGGTGAAACATGGATAGGGAATGTTGAATAGAAATGGGTTAATTTCAGCTCCTTGCATATTCCACGTTTTATTGTGTGTGTGTCATGTGATTGTCTGGCCCGCACTGGTCCGGTATTATTCATTTGACTACAACACGACAAAATCCTCAAACTTGTGCTCTTCGTGACAAAGCTGGTAAAAATTCAGTTTGAAGGACACTTAAGCAGAGAGGATGCTGGGGCTCGATCCCTGCCATACATATCTGTAACCTGTAACCTCTGTTTTTAACAGAGAAAATAGGTTCATTCCTGTATTCAGCTCTATTTTGAACTCTGCAAATGGATCCTTTCAGAGAGTAAATGTCTCATATGAGGTGGTGTCTGTGTGTGTTGAGTAGATAGAGAGTGGCAGCTCTGTGTTTCGCTGCCTTTGTGTGTTTTAATAGTGACATCCCCAGTTCAATTACCTATTTATCCCCCCGGTGAATGAATGCAGCCTCTATCAAGCTCCAACAGCCTGGAGAGTGTCGTACACAGCTTTAGGGCTGCGACAGCAAGTGTGTGTCTGTCTTTTTGACAGACACGTATAGCCGAGTCAACAACAGCTTGTTAATACGCCTCTTCGTTCAACAGGAACGTGCCTCAGTGAACGCCTCGGCTCCTGTATACCCACATCTAAATTCAAATCAGGTAATTTTCATAAAAATGTAGCTACCCACGATTGAGGGGGGGGGGGGAGCAAAGCTGAGATTTACATTTCGAGTGGCCTCTGTGCAACTCTGGGAAACGCGTGGGTAACCTTTTCCTTTCTGTTGCTGCGCATGGAGACTCAAAGGGAGCAGATTCTGCTTTCTTTGAATATCAGAACAGATTGGATGAAAATGTAGCACGCCAAAGGCGGTGACAAATATAATGTAGGAACTAAATAAAACAATAAACTAACAAGAAGCTCAAGTCAAATGTTAGTTACAAAACCAGCCATCAAATTTTAAAATTCATCTACTGAAAAGTGCTGTGACCTCCACAACTTTTTTCCTCTGTGCTCCAGGAATTTCAGACTCTCTCTCCTCTCGGCATGGCTCGCTCTCTCCTACAATAGATGTTCTACTTCCTCACAGCCAAAAGCGTAACCCACAGAGCTCCAGCTAAACTTCAGAACGAGGCTTCAGCTGTCTGCTGCTTCACAGAGCAGGTTTCATCAGTCAAAAACAATGCAGCCATCAGACTCAGTGATGGATGATATCGCCCTATTTCTATTATTTGCACAATCGCAAAAACTTTTGAAAAGCTTATTTTTAACCAGCTGTCTCAGTACTTAAATTCATTCAATATTCTATCGCCTTTTCAATCAGGATTCAGACCCAATTTTTCCACTACCACAGCCTTGTTGAAATTCACAAATGATGTGTTCACCTCCTTTGATAAGGGTCAATTTACTGGTGCAATCTTCATTGATCTGTCTAAAGCCTTTGATCTGGTTGACCACTATCTGCTTCTCGATAAACTTTTTGCTATTGGTCTCGATCAAAATGCTCTTCTCTGGTTTAATGCTTATCTCCATAATCGTCGTCAATGTGTTGTCTTTCAAGGTCATCAGTCTGACTTTTTAATTATTGACAAGGGTGTTCCGCAAGGCTCCACATTGGGTCCGCTTCTTTTTTCTGTTTTTATTAATGATCTACCTAGTATTTGTTCAAACTGTCATACCCACTTATATGCTGATGACACTGTTATATACACCTCTAACTCTGATATATCACAAATCCAGACCTCTTTACAGTTTGATTTTGATATGGTTCAAGACTGGTTCTGTAAGAACAAACTTGTATTGAACAAAAAGAAGTCATGCAGTATGATTTTCAGTACACGTCACCTCCGATCCCACTCAGTTGATTTTCATATTTATTTTTGTGATGGATCGCCTGTTGACAAAGTTGACACATTTAAATATCTTGGACTTTGGATTGACCCCGAACTCACCTTTAAACCTCACATTGACTACACTGTTAAAAAAGCATATGGTTGTCTCGCCTCACTTTACCGTTCAATCAACTGTTTCACATTTCATGTCAGAAAAAGGTTAATCTCACAACTAATACTACCACTTGTTGATTATGCTGATATTGTTTATCAAAATACTTCAGACACTCATCTTAAATCTCTGACTGTATTATTTAATTCCTTATGTAGATTTGTTTTGAGATGTCCTTTTAGAACACATCATTGTCTTATGTTTGATTCATTGAACTGGTTACAACCCAAATCAAGAAGGCAATCTCATTGGCTTCATTTTCTTTTCAAATGTGTTTATTTCCATTGTCCTCCATATTTAAAAGAACTTATGATTCCATACAATTCGCCATACTTACTTAGACATACGAACTTCCCTTTTTTCTTTGTTCCCAGAGTCTCGAAAGAGGTTGGTAAAAGGTCATTCCATTATAAAGCTCCATCGGATTGGAATGATCTCCCTCTTTTTTTGCGTTCTATTACCTCTTTTCATTGTTTCAGGATATCGCTGTACTCCTATCTTAAAACAAATTGCTCATGTTTCTAATTCATTCATATATATATATATATATATATATATATATATATATATATATATATATATTTTTTTTTTTTTTTTTTTTTTTTCCTTCTCCTTTTTCCTTATTTTTACTATGTTTTTATGTTCACATCATTGATCCTTGTTATCTAAATATCTCTAATCTGTATGTTAAACTTATGTGGGTAGGGGTTGTGTGTGGGAGTGGGTGAGCAAGATGTCTGTATTTGTCTTATGTTATGTATGTTATGTATGTTGTTATGTATGTCTATAATGTAATGTAGTGTATTGTTGTCATGTGTTCTATGTATATCTCTGTCTAGGGACCCCCTTGAAAATGAGATGCTACATCTCAAGGGGCTATCCTTTAATAAATTCAAATATCTGAGTACATTAGTTCATGATGGGAGGCCCGAGACAGAATGAATCAAACCCACACCGGCATTCAAGTCTCCTCTTGTGCGTGTGTGTGTGCATTTGTGTGAGTGTGAGTGTGGCCACCTTTGTTGCTCAGCATCCCTGTTTTGATGTCAGGCTAACGCACTCAAGTTGCCAGGCAACCGCAAAAATTCAGTTTCAGGAGGAGCCTACTATATTTCACCTGGTCATATAAGATCTCAGTAGGGTGTATGTGTGTGCTAGTGTGAGTGTGTGTGTGTGTGTGTAGGGGGTGTGTGTGTTTCATCTCTCAGCTTTTTGCACAAATGGGGTTTTCTATACTATTTTAACTCTACTGCGCGGTGACCATATCATATTTTCAAAAAGCAACTAAAGGCCAACTTTTATCTGTTCGGGGGAGGGAAGACATGCAGGGAATATTTCAAAGCTTTTGTTATTGATCTATTTCCTTCATGTGAACGCGGATGTAGGAAGCATTTTAAATGTGGGTTTTAGCGAAATACATTTTTGAGTAGAGTAGATGTAATTTCATGTGTTCAGGTGAATCCGTGTATCATTCGTTCATTCGTTTTTCAAAATAAAACCAAAAATAAGAAAACGAAAAAACAATTCCTTTTCTCAGTATTCGTTTCCTACACTAAAATGAAAAAACGGATAACGACTCGTTTTTTTCAGTTTTCGATTTTATGCTCAAATGAATAATGGAAAAAACGGATAACGAGCGTTTCCCGTTTCATGTTTTATCCCATTTTGATCTGAAAAAAGTTCAATGAGCCGGAAGCGGAAGTGACCGTCTCTGTCTCTGTACTGCGAGGGCGCGCAAAACAAAAATAATGGCAGGACTTGAGGATCATGCAGATATAATTGGACAGCTTTTTGAGGATGGTAAAACGCATGCCGAGATTTCTACCACGCTCTGGTAACGTCAGAGAATTGACTGGCTCTGCTAACGTTAGCTTTGCTCCAGGCCACTTCCGGGTGACGGTAATTTCCGGTGTAGGTACCAAATGCTTGCAACATGAAACGGGAAACGCTCGTTATCCGTTTTTTCCATTATTCATTTGAGCATAAAATCGAAAACTGAAAAAAACGAGTCGTTATCCGTTTTTTCATTTTAGTTTAGGAAACGAATACTGAGAAAAGGAATTGTTTTTTCGTTTTCTTATTTTTGGTTTTATTTTGAAAAACGAATGAACGAATGATACACGGATTCAGGTGCCTTTTAACAGGTGGCTTGATATTTTATCTGGCTATAATAGCAAAATATAAGCTCCACCTGCCTTTATCCCATCTTGCTTACTTCACCTGTTCCTTCTCTACTTCTTCATTTCTCCCCCTCTGCTTTAGTCTCATTTGCCATCTTACTTTTCCTCTTTCCTGTCATGTTTCCCTTCTTCCTACCTCATTTCCTCTCTTTGTACGAGAGCGGTGACAGTGTGTGACTCAGCTGCCTGTCATCGGCACTTCAATGACTGGTTAACGTGTGCTGCGCATCCGTGTGTATGTGTACGTGTGCTCCGTGTTAGTCTGTATGTCAATCTACCTCGGTGCAAGGTAGCAGTAAAAACGTGGTATGGAGTTTAATTTATGTAGACATTCTCTCAGTAAGTACGTGTAATGGATTTAATAGCAAATGAAGCACAGACGGAGCGCTCTGAAAAGAGCGCCGAGTGGGACTTTTCCCATCCTCGTATAATGGCTGTGACGCCCATGCGCGTGAAAGTGCGCATCTGTAATGGCTCAGGTGCATGTTATGTGTGTCTGTATACATACCAACGGCAGGCCAACCTCTTGCTTTGGTGCCAAACCTCAGTTGACCGTAGCTGAGCCCCCAGGTCCCTCATCCCAAACACGCCATCTGTCATGCAGTTTCTCTGCCGCTTCGAGCCCGAGGTCAGCCCGCACCTTGCAAACACAGCCAGCCAAAAAGCCAACCACTGGGATATGCAAAACACACACTGGCTCACTGACACATAAATGCAACATTTTTCACATGCAGAGGTTGGATGCCCGCACACATGCATGACTGTGCAAGAACATTTGACTGACTCGGCCAGGTGAGAGTACAGGTGAGTGAGGGAAGAGAAGGGGTCATTTCCCACAGGGTTAAAAGAAAGGGGACATAAGGAAGAAGAGTGTGAGAAGACAGCAAGGGTGAGAGAGAGAAAAGCCGGCCAGCTGTGAAAGACTGCAGTCATTCTTCACTCTCCAGCTCCATACCTGCAGACTCAATGAGCCATCCCACGCTGCAGCAGGGCCAAAGCCATGCGATTTCTCAGGCTTACTCAGCCTTACTGTGCCCCTGCAGCAGCAGCATCCAGGGCCTTGTAGTGCCAGGACTCCGCAAAGTCTACTTTCACTGCCACGCTCCATGGGAGGAAGGATTGGACGATGATGCTGTAACTGTCACAGTGTCAGAGGAAGTATGTCTGCGACAGCGGGGACGGCAGTTCTGGAGGTGACAGACTCAGCAAAAGAGGATGAAGTTTCTGTGGGTGCAAATTTATCAGCTGAAGATCTGAGATAATACTTATTGATACTTTGACCCCTTACATCTTTTTCATCATGCTAGCAGCGAGGCAATGTCTGAAATATCTCAAGAACTACTGGCTGGAGTTCCATCACATTTGTGGCAGACATTCATGGTGCCCAGAGGATCAATTCCAATAACTTTGGTGATCTCCTGACATTTCCTGTAGCACTACCAGCTGATCAAAGTTTTCACTTATCCTGTGAAATGTCTTAACATTTACTAAATGGACTGGCACAATCTTTTGTGCAGATATTCACGGTTCCCATATGATACATTTTAATGACTTTGTCGATCCCCTGACTCTAGCACCAGCAGCAGGTGGACATTTTGGATGGACTGCCATGAACTTTGGTTTAAACATCCATGTCCCCTCAGGATGTATTCAGACACATGGGTGATCTCATCATCACACAAGCCTATGATCCTTTTTAACTTCATTGTTGCAGAGGAATAAAACTTCCCACTTATCCAGGAACAGTTAAAAGGCTGTACATTACAACGTCACGAAGTTATTACAAAGATCAGCTCTTTGTGTAGGGCTGTCGAGGTCAAACAAATTTGAAGTGACACACAATTCCTTCGAATTAATTTGAAATCTCTGCTTGCTATCGTCAAATAAAGTGTGACAGCCCTTATGCGGAGAAAGGAGCAGAGGAGCAGAACTCGACCAGCCACCAACAAATGTTAGCATGCTACGAAGTTCAGCTAAGATGATGAAAATCTCTAGTCTATAAACACATACGTAATGCCACAATCAAGTTAACACGAGTAAAATAGCTTTCATGCACGTACCTCAGTCCAAAAGGCTACCCGGCCTGGCAGTTACTGCTCACTGCTGTGGGTGTGTGCTTTATGCTAACGTTACCTTATGCTAACGCCACTACTGTCACTGTTGCAGCGGCTTGTTCTTCGGCTCTGCAGCTATGTATTGTTGTCGTGGCTAACTGTATACAACTACCTCTTGTCTCATTCACACATAAGAAAACACTTAAAACGCACACAACTAACATCGCAATTGTTAGTACTGACCGCTGCCAAGCTAGCATGTTGTTACTGGGACATTTTGACAGCACTTCTCTGCCAGTCTTGCGCGATTAGCTCGCTATAGCTTTAGCAATAGGTCTAACACACAAACAACACAAAAAAGGCAGGCAGGTTAAAAGCTAAAAGCAAGCTTTAACAAAAGCCGACTGTCAAAAGTACAAAAATCCAAAATACATGTACCTAAGGCTAGCATCAAAACAAGAGTATTCAAGGGCAAAAAACTAAAGTCAGAGCAAACCAAAAACATAACAACTTACAAACCAGTATGAGATGAGGACACGGGCTGCAGGCGAAGGCAAAACACGACGGGAAGACAGGGCCGAACAGTTCAGAAACACGGGAGACACAGTAAAGAAATAGATGAACCGATGAAGATTGAGGGGAAAACACAGGGTGAAAATACACAGGGAGGGATTAACTAATGAGACACGGGTGTGCACAGAAAAAGGGCGGGAAAACAGACAAAGAGAGGAAGTGGAAAGTGAAGTATGTCATACTTTCAACATAAAACAGGAAGTCACAAAATTAAAAACACGACCCTGTAATTATACGCAAGTAGGCTATCCAATCATTTAATTAGCATTTGTTACGTTAAGAGCTGTTCTACAAATATAACTAGAATGCTTCTAAAATAAATAACTCAATGTTAGCGTGTTATTTCCAGCATGCCGCCAGCATGACTGACCTGTCCTCTCTTAACATGTTAAACCAGAACTCCCTCTGTCATAGAGATTGAAGTTTTTACTTCCTGCTCTAACTTATAACATCATAATGAAAGTTTACTCCATCTTCATCTTGTTCTCGCAGATCTGTTTAGTCTACCTCAGCCTGCTATATGCAGTGTATGGGAATGATAGAGTGTTTTTGGGGCCCAGTCCGTCCTAAGGTGGTGAATGAATGGACTGCATGAGATAATGAAATGCAGCACCGTAGTCCATGGGGGTCATCTTTCTCGCTTTCTGTCCAGATTCTGGCCGACTGTATTTGTCTTTGTCCTCCCCTCTATGGCCCATGATGGATAGTAAAAAGAATATGGCTGATGGTGAGAGTTTTTTTTCTTGCTCTTCTTCTTTTTCACTATCTTCCTTTTTTTCGATCACCATTAGCGAAGTGGCAAAGTTAAGGGCTGGAGAGATGAACTCTGAAATTCAATCACGGGAATTGAAGGTTTGGAGGCGTGAGGTCCTGGCCCCATGGGCAGTTTGGAGATTGCTTCAGATTAATTAACGTCAAAATGGAGAGGGTGAGGCTGTGGAGGACAATTATGTATGTGACTGCTGGCCATGGTGTTTGCCATTCACAGTAAAGAGTGCAGTCTGCTGATTCTTCTCCGTGTTAAGAAGATATTTTATTCCCAGTCAGTAATTTTTAAGAAGCCCAAAGCAATTTAAGTGAAGATAAAGTAGGCAGAAGCTACCCATGGCTAAATGGATAGAAAAATAAAGCCACTTATGTAAGTACTCAAGGCGTGTATAATCCAGAGGAGCCACGGCGGGGAAAAAACTACCACCAACTCCTGTGCATCGTAATCTTCTGAAGGGACACCTGCAGTAAGATTGAGAATACCGCTCAATTAAAGCGTTAAAATTTAATTTATAAAGCTTTTAAATGTCCACTTAAGACATATGAACCACCACAGGACACCTAATGTGTATTGTGTGGATCTTGTATTAGTACTATGTCAATGCTATCAGCTAAAAACATAACCCCGTCTGCTGAGAATCATCACAGCCACTTTCCCACTTCCACGTCATACTCTGTCGTGGTTTACATACCAGATTAAGTAGACAAATAAACTGTGCGCTGGATCTTGTGTCCACTGGGATCCGGCGTGATTGTTCACCGGCACTGACCAAACTGTCTCAGGAAACAGGAATAAATCTGCCAATTTCTAACTCAGCAAAAAGCAATTTGTTTCTCATGTTTCGGGGCGACTTCACTGGTCTCTGGCACTAACTGAGGCCACAGACATCATACACAAACGCTTGCTTAAAAAATGTATAAGAGCACATCCATACATACACACTTCATACTGTGCCTCGGTCTCTGCGTTGCTTGCTCTCTCATGCAAACACAATTAGCAGCTACACCCGCGGACGGACCGGCGCAGAAGGAGTTGGTATTGGCGTGAACCGTGATGCACTCTAAGCAGGTGTGCACAGGAAATCAAGATTGGTCTTCTCGCTAGGCTGCGTTTCTATCTCCAGAGTTTTTGGAGACCTTGATTTATGTGTGCTTCTCGAAGAGACAGAAAATGTCAAAATTCTGAGGAGCTTTCACAGTTTGCTGGTCGGACGGATTTACACAGACTGCAGAAATAGAGCAGCTTTGGAAAGAAATGTTTAACTTACATTACAAAATATGTGCTTGCGGTAAATGTAGCTCATGGCTGTGTTCCATGAGGCTGACAACAGCAAACAAAACTTGCATTAACTGATAATAATCACACACATTACCGGGATATTATCGTTTCATATTATTCCCAGCAATGCAGATCCTGTTCGTAATGAGCCTGCAATATGGCACAGGAACTCATTAGAAGGAAGGCACCATTGGAAATACAGACATCCATCATCTCTGCACGTCTCCTGTAGAGGCCAACTGCAAGGAAGTGTAACACGCTATCCATTCTTTTCATGAGAAACGAGCTTTGTTGACAAGCAAGGGGGTGCTCGGGTAATTGTTTTTGCCTCAGTTTAGACAAGTTAATTAATTTCAATTACACTCAGCTCTCCGGCTGTAGGTTAGAAGTCAGTGCTGGACGCGGCTGTGCGGGGGAGGTAGTCGGAGTCTGATATTTGTTTTTCCATTCATCAAAGAAGACATAACTGTACGTTAGGTTGGAGATTTACCTGTGAATATATTCAGACAGACGTCCCTCTGAAGTGTTCTTAAGAGCTGTTCTGCCTGCTGATCGAGAGAGAGAGAGAGCTCAGGAGAGTCTGTCTGTCTCCACACTGTAGAACGGGAACCGTCAAAATAGCATTATAAGATGGAAGCACCTGCTTGTTTTCAGGAAATTTAGGCCACTCTGCAAAAAGGAGGAAACTCTTTCGCTTTGGCTTTGAACACGACCACCCCCCCACCCCCCTCCAACACACCTCCTGCGGTCACTTTCACCTTTCCACATCTTTGAGGCATGCCTTTAGACAAGATGAAAGCAAATGTCTGAACACTTCAGTCAGGGTGTGATAGACAAACTATATGGAGGGAGCCCATGTGAAGTAAAGTGCCTCTAAAAGCAAGAATTCAAAGGAGAACAAGAGCGTACTGACAGTTCATAATGGTTTAATGGTGGCGGCCAGACTGCATGCTTCTGCTTTAAATTGAAAGAGCATCATCACATGGCGGAATACGAATTTTAGAAGAAACATACTCCAGTGAGCAGAGATGTGACTGTGTTAAGTGGGCCGATATGGACGGCATAATAATGAAGTCACGTAACTAATGAGTCCGGGTAATTGGTAATAGACTCAAAGGTGGTGACAGTGATCACTTGAACAACTGTGTGGTCTCATGCCTGTCTAAAATCTTAAGTTAAAACCATTTGTGAAACTCAAACTAACTAACTCTTATTTTACCTCTTTTTGTATTACTTATTTTCTTCCCACCAGACGTGGTTTTAATAATAAAATCTGGATACGGTGTCGGATGTGGAGCCCTTTTCATTCCTATGAAAGCTGCTCAGAGGTGCATGAAGCCCAGAAAGATCGACTTCCTGGATGTAAAATACCCAGATGTTATGCGTAAAAAGCGGTATTACAAGACATAAATAGCTGAGGCTAGCTGGTTAGCATGCTAACTTCAGTAGATATCTCTGCAGCACAACACATAAACGCCTTTGACGCGACATAAAAGCTCCTACTCCTTCACATTCATCACATCATTTTGTTTTTGTCGTTTTTGAGTGTTTTAAACTAAAATTCTGTCAGACAGCTCCTTTAATCAGAGGAAAGACATTTCAGCCCACAGTGTACAATATTTCTAAATTCATTTAAACCCTGGAGCGAGTTAAGTGGCATCAGTCAGGGAAGATGTCGATTATGTGAGATGATATTTGCAGTTTGTAGTGAATAGACCTGCTCTGATGTTGCAATATTCAATATTAGATCTCGAGCGGGTTTGTTTCAGCAATAACAGCCTCTACAGCAATTAGTCATACATCTGCTTCCTCAGCACTCAGCAGTGTTCAACACCTAATGGAGACCGTTCCATATGCGAGGCATTTTGTTAACCGATGCCAGGAGATAAATGCCAGTCTGGTGTTTGCGAGTGTTCAATGTATATAGCTTCGGGGCTTTTAAAAGTATGATATAGCAGTGTGAATCATGCTGGAGATAGATCAGTGAATATTACAAGCTGTTTGCAACAGATTTAATGAATTAAATATTTATTTCCTCCCGATCCATTATTAATTTAGACATTCATCAGATGTCTGGGAGAGTCAACAGCAGTAATGGAGGGCTCGCAGAGACACTCACATTCAAGCCAATCAAATGCAGAAATGTCCATATGCTTTCATTAGACCAGAATGTGTTCTGTTGCCCTGTGTGATGATAACTTTGCAAAAATGATCTCTGCAAGTCTACATCTTAGGAAGCAAAATCGCAATTATTTCTTAATTGTATACTTGAGAGCTTTCCCTCAGGAAGAGCACTGATTTCCCAAGTGTGACCTCGTGGTTGGAAAAGGCAGCAGGCTGAGTAAACAGCCCTGACTTTGGCGCTTTGTCGAGCCAAGTGCACACTCCTCGCTTGTATTACCATAATGGCTACACGGGGCCCAATCAACGCCTTGATTGATTGGTTAATTGCTCGGAATCCGTCAACTGTACCCCGATGACCGACTGGTGTCGCCTTAGGGACTGTGGGATTTGTGTCAACATTTCCCCATGCCATCTCATTCATTCCTTCTTTCTGCTACTCGCCTACAGAGCGTGAAGCATGAGATTGGATTTACAGTGTAATGGAATAAAGCACATTGTTTCTCATCTGCGAGCGAGGAGGATAGAGCCGATAAAACCCCTCCGACTTGCCCGGCTGGAAAGTTGATCAAAAGCTGCGCTCACAGGGGGGAAGAATTGTGTTTTTCTTGCCTCCTTGTTCAGTTTACTCGCCCCCAAAAGTGCGCACGTCCTCGGGTTTCCCGGCGCTGCTGCTATCGATTCGCTCTGCCGTCTTACTCTGGGTTTTGGAGGAAGAGCGGGAGTGAGTAAAAGAGGTCATCATCGAGAGATCAAAGGCGCAGATGTGACAGGTGTTGTGTTTTCTCCAAGAAGCTTGTCATGCAATTTGTATAGAAGCGGACGTGATGAAATTCATACACCTTCGCTGAGGTCATTGTTGTGGCAGCTGTGATGAAGATTACTCAGCGTTCTTGGCTTTCACGCCGACCCAATGTGAAACTTAATCAGGGGGAATAAAATTATCTGCCTTTCTTTTAGATCTGTACAGAATGTCCATTTTTCTCTTTGACTCCCAACCTTTATTTCCATTCACTGACTTTCATCTCCATGAATAGAGTGCCATTATCAGTTAATTAACTCTTATCTGCTTTACTATTACAATAACACTTCCCTGTGTCACACTGGAGCATAATCTGCTTAAGTTACAATGTCGCCGCCGCCATCTCTTAACACAACTTTTACTTTCATTTCCATATGCACGAGGTAAAATCAGAGAGAAGAACATCTATTCGCTCGGGCTGAAGCAATGAGAGCGGAAGGTCGGACTAGATGTAATTAGTCAGAATCCTAATGACTTTTGGAAACCGGCGCCGGCAGTCTGTCGCTCAATTTATGCTCTTGACTTTTCAGTTGCTCTTTATCAGTGTGATACTGCAGAAGTTAATCACTATCTCGTTACTATGTACGGCACTTGGATGGAGGCTGCAGGTGCCACAGGCTGGAAATAATGTAATAATAACAATGGAAATTAGCATTTTAATGCATTTTAATTGCATTGTAAATGATAGGGCTTTCATCCACACTGTTGTAAATGAGACATAGAGTAAATCTAGTCCCTTACCTCGTTCTTTGTGGAGCGAAAAACACAGAACAATAGCGTTGAAATGACGCAGGTGCTCGTCTAATGAGAAAATCAAAGAGCTGACGTTTGCAAACACTCTTCGCTTGATTCAATCTTAGAACAGAGAGGGTAAACAGAGGTTTTTTTTATTATTAACTTGTTTCAAGACTTTGAAATCAGTTAGTATTAAGCCTCGCAAATCAACAGGAGTTAAAGTGAGGAGAGAGCAGAGAAAGACTGAGACAAAAACTCTTTTATTGTCATTGTGAGCATGTTATCATGCTGAGTTTAGCATTTCAGATCCTTCATTAACCCCCACAGGGGGAAATCCAGCTGTTACAGCAACTAAACAAGGACAGAAATAATCACAGATAGATACAGAAGCTAAAAATAAGAATAAAAATATGAACAGAATAAGATATAAACTACACAGAGCAATTAAGGTGCACTATGCAACTTATTTTCATCGCAGATTGACTGTAAATAAATAGTACCTAATGTTAAATATCAAATGAAAGCATACTATGCATACAGCCCTTGTGAAGGGGGCGGGGCACTCTTGAGTGGGGTGGCTACTAATTGTATCAGGGCGGACATGGCACCCCCTGGACTCTTGGGGTCGTCACTGGAGACAAAAAAAGAAATCTGAAGATTTATACTCTTGCAAATTGAGACATTTTATAAACTGTTAAGTAATTGAGAAAATAACCCACAGATTAATAAACTAGAGACCGTCAGGGGCACTGGTGTGGCTGCCTCTTTCATTTAGGTGCACCAGCACATCATTAAGATGCACCCACGAATCCATTTTAATTTCATTTTTTTTACCACATTATGTAAATGATTGCAAACAGAAATAACGGTAAAAAAAATTAAGATAACCTCAAGTTGTTTTAAAAAATAAAATGCTAAATTTTAAGCGCACCGTTGCGATCGATGAAAAGTCGCACTCGACAGATTTTTGGGTGCATGTGCGACCAAAATACACGCCGCACCATGGAGCCCTGTGACTCATGACTACTTAGTTCACCCTTCTTCAAACTTGGGTACTTCTCAAAACTGCTTCTGTGATAGTTCCTGCTACAAAAGGTGTCTCCAGGTCCCCAACTCCCCGATGATGTCACGGCTGGTAATCATGAAAATAATGGTTATTTGCAGCCCTTTACTTTAGTGTTGAAAATCAGCTGCTGAAAGTTTGACGACGTGCTTGCTGTACTTTAACTATAAATGAGGTAAAGGTGTTATTTCTGGATTTAGATTAAATAACAAACACCGGTTACACTAATAACATCAGACAAACTTGGATGAACTTTCCTCACTTGCCAGAATCCACCCTCATGTTGTCTGATACAATATTCTAAATGGATGTAAAGGTCGAGCAAACAAAGACAGGTGCTGACGAATCATATCTTTTAATCTCACATCTTATTAGACAGAATCTCCCACATCAGCAGAGTTGGCCAACATGCCACATCAAACGGAGTGTAGGAGTGGACGCGTCCATCCTAATTAGTATGATAGAGCGCTGATATGCGAGTGATCTGAGACACACACACTCACACACACACACATACACCTTGAGCCCAACTCTAATTCCCTGCTGTCTCGCTCACGTTCCAAGTATATCCCTGGCAATGGAAGCATGAAAAACCTTGGCACAATCAAACTCATTAAAATACATAGAGGCTGATGTGTAAATACGGGCACACAAAGCACAGCTGTAGTTTTATGACATTCCTGCACACACACACACACACACACACACACACACACAATCAAAGGATATTCCTGGTGATGGCTGCGTGAGCAATCTTGGCACATGAAGCTGAATTCTGCACTGTCACTGAACGGGTCTGACTGCCTGTCATCGTCAGTGGACTCAAACTTCAAGCCTGTAAGTTGTTTCTCTGAAGGGGCTCCAGTTACTCAGCAAGTATAGTTTGGCTCAAACATCAGGATTCAATTAAAATGTAAATTCTCGCTAAGCTGATAAACGGGAACAACAGTGCACTCAGTTCCTCGGGCGCCAGACAGGAGGCGTCTTTTTTTTTTCTAACGACAGGACTTGGGAGTTGTTGTGCAGGACAGCATGTGAGCAACGAGGCCCAGCAGGTAAAATTAGGAAATTAACATAAGGTGAGAGGTCGGCAGGACTCGGGCCATTTCTCAGGGATTTGCTGCTGTTTTTCCTCACTGCCTCTCTCGCTTCCTGCACATCACGTATCTTCTGTGGTCTTTGTCTGCTGTATTGACAGCTCCCAGAAAAACTCAATCTGGTCTGCACCTGCGCCCTTTGAAGTTTCTCTACAAACTGCACAAGCCGAGAGACACTGTTTGCAGGGAGCTGACACGCTTCTTCGACTCATGCCAGATTTTCTTTTTTTTCTTCAAAAGTCAGCAATGCACGTCACGTCAAAAACTCAATACGCTGAAGGGCAAACGCAACACTTTGGAACGCTGAATCCAGATAAGAATTACTACATTTTCTGCAAGTATTTCCAAACTGTTTCTGCACCAGCTCTCAGCTGGTTTTCTTGACAGCGCTGAAGGAGGACCAGCGGGATAGATGAATGCTTTGCTTCACAGGCCAACGCCGAGGCGAGCGGCAGGTCCTCCAGGAGGAGTTTGTAATTTTCATCATTCAGATTCAGCGAGTGGTGGATATAAGTCACAAACTCACTTGCCTGGATGACAACTTTCCATTTGGAGACGTTTCCTGGGATTAAAAATGCAAAATGTATTGACTCCAGTGACCAACAAATTACCTTCCTGGAAGATGCTGCTGCTCCCTGGGACGACAATAAGCACTGGGGCCATGGAAGAACAGGTCCTGAGGAAAACTAGTAATGATTATGTCTTAAAAAGAAAATTCACTGCCACATCATTCTGCTCAAATACATGCCTGTCTGCACCAGGTGCTCATCGTCCCCTCCTGACATTCAGACATCCTCACTTATCCTGTCATCACACAGACACAACAGCAGCCGTGTCCCTGCCCTCTAGATTATATCTATAGTGGCAGGCCAAGGAGAACTGATGAACCTGCTTATCATGCTGTTGACACTTGATGTTGATGACAGCCAGTATGGACGGCAGTGTTTAAAAAAAACGCTGTGTGAGGCAAACCACACACTCAGTCCTTTAACTGAAGAGAAAATGTACTCTGACTCTTTGAATCTGACAATTTAGAATGATTTTTTGTCATCAGCGGTGGAATAAATACGCAAATCCTTTACTTAAAGGTGCAATATGTACGAATTTTAGTTTAAAACATTCAAAAATGTACCAAATGTATCAACAGTATGTGAAGAAATAGCAGTTAGCAGTTATGAAGTTATGTCAAAGATGGCTGTGTATTGTGTGAGATAACTACTAAAGTAGCATGCTAACCAGTTAGCCCTGTGCCTGAAATCATCAGTCCAAAGCTCCTGTGCAAGTGGTGTAAACACAAACACTCCCCCGGTAGTCCGGCTGAATGCACTGCTAACGGAGCTAACTAGCTAACAGTAACTACGGTCATGGAACAGAATACAGTAAGCAGCAGTCAGCATTTCTTGCATATTTCACCTTTAAAGGGGACCTTTAAATTGTGCTTTTTGGTCTTTTTCTTTAAAGAAATAACAGCAGATAATGTGATAATTGAGTCTTGCCAGAAAGTCTTTGGCGCTTGGACTCTACTCCGATTTTGTGATTGACGGCTGACGCCTGATGGCTGATGAATCTGCGAAGACAGGGCGGTAATGGGGAGGCGATGGGGAAGATCAAAACAGCAGCACGAATGAACTAAAGGCAGAGAGAGGATCATATTTAAAAAGATAACTGCAAGTACTGAAAGGCGAACAGTGAAGGTGTGACACTGTGGTAATGTATAGATGTGAGCTGCTGAAGTGAACAGCTGGAATCAGTTGACAGCCAGAGATAACTGAGTGAGCATGCGTGAGAGGACTGAATGACAGGATTGTGAGAGTAATAAACTAAAGGCCCAAGCTTCCTGACTGAACTCTTTCTAGAGCTTCATGAGTCATACAGCAGGTGAAAACATTCACCTGAGGAGTCATGCTTCCATTAGTTTTAATGAAGGTCAATGCAGTTTCAGGAAGTAGGTCTGCTAAACTTCAGATCTTGTTTTTTGAGATAACCACTGACTCTCAGATGCATAAAGGAAGCTCGCTCTCTGGCTCAATAAACACACATGTTCTGGGGGACAGTCCAGTATTTGGTATCTATTAACTCATGAGATGCTGAATATCAAAGATATGCACAAGTATGCAGTGTAAACCCTTACCTCAAGACATTTAATAAACACAATTTTAGCATTCTTTCCCATTAATTCAAATGCAATATTTCAAACTTGTACTGTTAGATACTTGCCCACACCAGAGTTCAAGCCCTGAGACCAATCAGAACAGATGTTGAGGTATTTTTCCTCATTAAATAGAGTATTGGACACCTCATGACATGTATTGTGTTGCAGAGATATCTACTTAAGTTAGCATGCTTACTGGCTAGCCATGGCCCGTCCTAGTCCGAAGCTCCAGTAATAGCTGTGTGAACAGCAACACTCTTCCACGGTGCTCTGAGCTCCCGGTCCTGATTGCTAGCTGCACTGCTAACTGAGCTAACTAACTAACGGCAGCTACAGTTAGTAGCAGTTAGCGGTTACTCTAGTAATCTGCTGCCCCCTATTTGTTTGAAGGATGAATTTGACAGATGGCAAATTCTTACATACTGCACCTTCAGTTGAAAGTACTAACAAAACAAAAGGGCTTGAATGAAGAGAATATACAGAAGATCTGTCAGCTAAATGGACTTAGTATTAAAAAAACTAATAAATGTAAAAGTACTGGCTGTGCAGTAAAACATCCCCTGTGACCGCTGGAAGGGGAGCTTGTTTCACCTGCTTTCTATTCAGTTTGTTTCGTCCTGTCCAGTGGTTCCCAACCTGATGATCAGGGTTACGAGATAAATCTGCGGGGTCGTGAGATGATTCATGAAAAGGAGGGGAAAGTTCTGATAAAGAAATTTGTATTCATTGTTTGGAATGTTCTCTGAAGTTTGCTTTTTTTGTGTTTTACCTCTATGGGCTTCAAACGGTTGAAACATCTGAAAAGTATGGAGAAGAAATTTCTTTGTTCTTTGGTGAAACTGCTAACAACTCATAAACACCTGCAACGTGACAAGAATGCAAGTAGGCACTGTGTTTTGTAACCACTGGTTTAATCTTTAACAAAGTATTTTATACGCTTATCATGCATGTTTTTGTAAAGTAGGTATAACTACACCTGTTGAATAAATGCAGTTGAGTAAAAAGTACAATATTGTTAAAGTACAAGGACCCAGATGCAGACACAGAGGCAGGCAGGTTGAATAACAAAAGGCAAGCTTTCATGATAAGCTGAAGTTCAGAATCTAAAATGTGAGAAACAAAAAGCAGGCAAAGGAAAGTCAAAGAAAAAAAAAATGAAGACAAATACAAAACTGAGGACAAACCAGGAGCCCCGAACAAACAAAGTGGGGATACAGAGGACGAGGAGACGCAGGGTACACAAATCAACAAAGATTGAAGGAAAAACACAGACACACATGGGCAAATAACAAGTAAAACACAGGTGTGCACTGAAAAAGGGCAGGAAAACAGACAAAGGCAGGAAATGGGAAGAAATCATGACATAATCTTCAAAATAAAACAGAAAATACCTCTTTTATTTGTAGAATAAAATGGACATCTCAAGTCAAAAATGTACCAAAGAACAGTGCTTGAACAAATGTTCTCACTAACTCTCATGTTTATCACGTTTGCATTTTCTTGCTTTTCTGTGCCACTGAAATGCCAGAGCTTATAGTCAAAGTTATAAGAGTGACAGCTGACACCATGACGAAACACTGACAAAAACACATCTTGTATTTTTTATTCTACAACCTGATCTGTAAGCTCTGTGCACCCGATGAGAGAGAAACCGTGGACAAAGACGTCACACCAACTACATAATAATAACGATATGGTTTGAAAAAGAGGATTTTGCCAGAGGGGCTGCTGAAGAACTGAAGCTTATCAGGCACGCTCAGTTATCAATTTATAATCACAATGGGAGCAGTTCCTATTCATTATTGTTTTCTATACTCTGAATACATATTACAAACTGTAATTAATTGGATATTTACATCAACCTGAACCACTCTGACAAGTAAAATAAGACATAGAAGAAAAATTGATGAAGGTGTTCGGACGGAGAAAAGGAGGAAATCTATCAGCGGTTAAATGACCTGAAAAACTCATTAACGTTCACTCTGTAGTGTGTTGTCATGTTACACTGTCCTTGTAATATGAATGTGCGGCAAGATAAAACATTTAAACTGTGTAAAATAACACCTTTGGTCGGGCCGGTGATGGGCATCCTCGTCTGAAATGACTTTGAGGAGGGGGAATCAGTGAACAGAAGTATTTTTTTTTTTGACACCTTATCCATCCTCACCCATGCCTGGAATGTGCTGAACTCAAAAGGTGTGGCTTCCCTCCTCCGTCGTCTGAGAGGCGCTGCACCTCTGTGAGAGGCTCTCGAAGTGCAATACATCTTTGACAAGACAACGGAGGGTAATTGAGCCGTCGCTTCTGATTCTCAAACGGCCTTGAAGACCTCGATCATCTCGAGAGGGGGTTCAGTGAACATCCTTGAGGAGAGTGTTGTATCTATTATACAGCTGTTTATACCGAGATGTAATGATTAGCAAAGCAGTTTACATGATGGATAGTTGCCTGTTTTTCCAAAATGCAAATATTTCCCCTGAAAGCATCAATTACTCAAAGCAAGAGGAGAGCACAGCAGAGAGGAGTGACAAGCACAGACTGCTTATCTAACTGTATTTAACACTGATTCCAGATACACTCTCATACATGAATCAATGATAAAGGCTTCATTGGTGATGGACTGCCTTCATCTCAATGTTTAAAGTGATATCTGAATAACAGCCACAAAACAATGAATAATCTATAAAGTGTGCAAGTAAATATATATATGAGGCATGAGAGGAGTTTCACATTTATTTACTGTTCTTCTGTGGCTCCTTCTTCTTCTTCTTCTTCTTCTTCTTCTTCTTCTTCATGTCCTCTCACATTTAATATTTTGCTTACCCAAAAAAGCCCCACAATCAAGAGTATGCACGGTGCGAATTGTTCCAGCTCGGCTCATTTGTATGCAGCCGGGTGACGCAGCAGCTGAGAGGCTAAGATATGAAAAATGGACGTCCTTGAGTATCTACTCTGCTGTACATTCCACAAGAGGGCCGTACAATTGATCTCGATCGAGCCCAATTATTTTTTGTTCCATCTTAAAGTGTAACACTTTGGAACAAATGTCGATGCTGTTCCCTGTCACAAAAATGTGTGATAAAGGACATCAATCTGTACTGATGTTCACACTTCATGTGTCTCGCTCCCGTCCCAGGGCTCAGCAACAGGTGCAGGCTGATCAGACAAATCATCGTCGGTGCGATACTGCTCTCTAGTGGCACGTCACAGGTTTACTTCAAGCACAAGCTCATGTTGATTTCACTGTAGTCATCCCTCGAGTCCAAACAGGCTGTGAAGGGATCAGTTCCTAACAGGATTCTGATAACAGATGGGAGATTAAATCCATGGTAAGGTTTCGGTGGCTCGATGTTTACAGAAGTCAATCCAAAGGTAATGTGAGGCTTCAGCAGTCTGAGTTGGACAAATCAACCAAGTGTCGTCCAAAGTTCTGGTCTTTTTAGCATAAATTTGCCTTTTTCGCCCTAAAAGGGCTGTAACTTTTGAAGCTGCTCGCTTGATTTTGGTAAATCAGACTGCAGAAGCCTCATACTAACACCAGCAGGTCTGACAGAACAGCACAACAGAAAGTCAGTGTGGATTAAACTGCAGATAACCCTTCATTTCCTTTAGGCGTCTGATGATGGCATATTTCAAATGTCTGGTTCTGTTTTCTCGCTCAAACTCAACCACCACCAAAACTCTGTGTATTTACAGTCCATTTTGGATGTTTACAAACAGTGCTATTTTAAAAATGATATTCAAAACCTGGCATTAAAACAAAATCACAGTAACTTGGGCTGCGTAAAATTTGAATAAAGAAAAGATGGGGACTTCCTGATCTCCTGAGTGACAGACCAAAAGCCACAGCTCAGATTCTACACACTTCTATCTTCTGTCTGTCTTTGGGAACCGAGAAAAAACTTGAAATGAACGTCACAGTTGGTGGTTTGAAAAACACACCCCGCTTTATCAATCCTTAATAAACTGTATATGTAGGCTGTATACAGACATGTAAATATGTATATACAGTGTTGTAAAAGTACCCAGAAGTTACAGTATCTGATATTACTGTATATTAAGTATCAAAAGTCATTTAAAGTACAGTACTTTAGTAAATATACTTACATATGCTAAATTACATCACATCACTGTGTATATACTGCATATCACCACCTCCCTTAAGTATATAAATGACTGCATTAATAATTCAGTATTTATTCCATATTTGTATTTATGGCACTCAGCACCCTTACACTAATGTATTCTTGTTTACAACTTACAAACCGTTGGACTTTATCGGTTTATTATTGCTGCTTTACACACTGTATATATTTTATATATCTGTTTTTCCCCTGCTTGTATGAACATTACAGTTCAATGCTTGTGTTTGTACCCATATTTGTTCTGCTTTGTTGTTCTTTTCTTCTAGGTGTCTATGTTTATCCATCTTCCTGAAAGTTTTTCTTTAAACTGTAAGGACATTGAAAATTCAAATTCACACGGTGCATTTAAAGGGCACTCCAGGCAGTTTTACACATAGTTCTGTTCACTTGTCTCAGACAGTTGAGCTCAACCTCTACATACAGTTCTATAATGTCTACTGTGGCTCTGGAGGGAAATCCCCAAGGTTTGGGGAAATAACCCTGATGATGCCATCAAGGTTGACTCGGCTGACAGATGTCAGCTCATTCTACAGAATGACAGATGAAAGCACATTTAAGTGGACGCACTATGTTCTTCGTACTCCAAAATTTCTTGCTGAGGATGCGAAAGATATGGGAGCAAGAGGGTCAATGTTCAAGGCGCACTGTCATGATGAAGTATTGTACATACTGCATGCAACAGTACTTTGTAAGGGCAGCTGCAGTATGTACTAAAAGTAAAAAGCATGCAAGTCAGAAAACACCGCGAGTAGTCATTTAGGAAGCATGAGTGCTCTATTGAAATATGCAGTTGAGATGCATTATGGGAAATGTAGGACTCAATCTTTTTGGAGCACATCCTATACTAGAGACCAAAAACACCTTTATAAGGCAGATCTGCTAAAAATAGAATTGGCACACCCCCCTAAAATAACATCAGCAGAAGCAAATCACCTGGAATGTCTGTTAAGAGTGTGATAATAAGTAAATGAAGTCTACTTTGGAAACCACAGTGGAGCTATTGTTCCTCTACAGTGCAGGAACATTGTTTAGAAGTAGCTTCACACACAAGGTTAAACAAGAAAACAACACCAGAAAGATTATAAACAACAGTTTAATACAGAAAACGCATTTTCCCCGAAACAGAAAGAAAAAAAAAAATCTAATTTCCCTCAACTCACAAAGCTACTGACTGGAGAGATCTGATGCCAACAACCACGGGAATGAACATGAAGTTACCAAACAGGACGTTTGTCACAGTAGGAGCCTGTAACACTATAGTTTAGGTAGATCATCATCATGCTGCTGCTGCTGCTGCTGCTACGTTAGTGATGTCAACCAAGTTCAAAGTTCAGGTTTGTACACTGCAGCGTCTTGTTGCATACACAGAAAAGGGTTTTTAAAAGGCATCAGTGACGGACGCTCCACGATTTGTCATCACAATACGAGGGATTATCATTAAAACACATTTTATGCACTTTTCCCAAAGTCCCAAAATACATTTATACAGCATTACATTTGTTTTACTTTCTCTTATTTTTTTTTTTGTAATGTTCAGAGTCTGTACACTGATTATATTGTTGCGGAAACAAACACGGGAGGTGGATCATTTAGAGCATTTCCTAACAGTGTCATTAACAGATTATCTGAAATGCAGTGACAGAAAAAAAGCAAAAGGCACAGTAATAAAGTTTCCCAAAGCAATGCAATACCAGGAAATACAAACAAAGAATGCACAGAGTTTGTGGACCTCTACCAACCTGTGGTAGATCAACACGAAGATTACAAGGAACACAAGCTGTTGTTAAAAACATTTTTGGTTAGTCGTCATTTTGCAACAACATGAAGAAACTTAATAACTGAGATTTGTTGATAACTTTTTAAAAAAATGCAGCCTTAAGCTCTGTTTCATGAAATGTTTTAAGCCTTAGCTCAGTCATGTGTATTTTTATTCAAGATTGTTACACATTTTTAATTTGATAATATTTTCCTCATTTCACGCCTTTAGCTCAAAATTACAATTCATAACATCAAATCTGATTATCTCACAGCTGGATCTACGACTACAGAACATTTGTTTTCATACGTGTTCAGGTACAAAGCACAACTTGTCCTCACACTTCTGAGGACCTTTTATCAATTCGACAACTTATAATAACAAAACTTGTGTTTATACTGTTTGCGCACACACTTTCTGGCTTACAGGTGCTCATGTGAAGCAGTCGCAGACAGAACGCAGCAGTAGAGGCGATAACCAACAGAAAACAGCCTCTTGTCTACTGCCGTGAATCGTTCATTTATCTCATCGGCTCGTCCTCGCTCACTTCCATTCACAGATCTAATAGGTGGCCTGAATTGCCTAACTGTGCCAGTTAATCACCCTGATATATTAAAACAGAAAAAGTTATGCTAATGAGGCCATTACTTTAAACAATTAGAGCATTCATTATCAGATAGGTCTCCATCAACATACTTTGTGTTCCAATAATACATGTGCAGCATTAATGAAGCATTGAGAGCAATAGATCGAAGAAGTCGAAAGATAATTTATTCGCTATGCACACGTATGCAGCAAATTGCCAGAAAATCTAATTAGTCTGATAGAAAATTTCTAGCGTAGACAGTCTGTTATTGAATTACTGTTTTGAGAACAATGTCTATAGACAGACACTCACAGAGGAAGTAATGTACCACAGAGGCAGGAACTACAAACATGTCAAGCATCTACTCATTTCCCTAAATCGTGCTGTTAGGATGGGGAAATTGTTTTAGGTCTGTGACAGGAAGTGGCCTCGGTCAACAAACACAACACCTTTTAAAGTATCTTTCTCTCTGCTTATCTGTAGCTCACTGACTGCCTCTGAGCTTAGAGGTCAGCAGTATTATCCTCATCCTAGCTGACAGGCAGGTTATGAGGCACACAGGCTTGCTGATCTTCATCTGTTATTGCCAACTTATCAGATGACCACTTCTTTATTTTTTTTTTTTTTAAACAATACAAAGTAGAAAAACAACTCAGTTTTAAAAACCACCAAACACACACTCATACACACACACTCACTCATTCACTCACTCGCATCCAAATAAACATCTGCTCTCATGTGATGAGAGTTAGGCTGGCAACGATCACTGAGGTTGAATGTAAGAAGGCAGTGCATGGAAAAGGCAAAACTGGCATCAGGGATTGATTAGGTGGACCTGCTCTCCACCCGTGACTCGCTGTGGCTCACGGGGCCGTCTCGGTGGTCGACTTGTGTCGGAGGAGAGGGCGTGTAAGGGGGCGGGGCTTCGTTCACGCTAATGGAGTCTCCTCCCTCAGAAATGAGAGGAGTGTGAGGGGAGGGACGGGGAGCGGCGGCCTCGTCGCCATGTGCGCACTCGCTATATGGAGGCGGCTTCAGATCGTCCTCTGAAAGGGAAAAGGAGAAAACAGGTCAGTTGATCTAAAAAAGGAGAAGAATTGGGTCAAATTAGCTTCAACAACACGGTCACACGATTTATCAAAATAACATTACAACCTTGACTCATTCCTGCAAATCTAATTCTTTACGAGACAATGATTCTGCCTTGTGTGCCCTAGCGAGGAGATCCAATGCGTCTCCCACAGCTGCATTCAGCAAATGACAAACGTGTGCTGCTTCACATGACTAACTGTGCACACACAGACGTGGACATCAATGTAAGTAAGTAGAGCTGCAGCAGTTCACTGACTAGTTGACAACTCAAATTATTTACCAACTATTTTGATAAATGATTTTCCAGCTGTGTGAATGTGAACATTTTCTTGTTTCTTTTACTCCTCTATGATATTAAACTGATTATCTCTTGGTTGTGGACAAAACAAGACATTAGGGATCTTTTGGAAACACTGATGGACATTTTTCAGCAATTTCTGTCAGACCAAACTACTGATTAATTGTAGAAAAACATGAAAAAAGAATGTGTTAATTGCTTTGATTAATAATTAATAATCATGAAAAACTATTTTCATATTTAAGTGCAGCGGATGGATTAAGATGGGTTTTCTCCTGAGGACAGCAGGGTTAACGCTCTGATTTCACTTGTCTATTACGACCTTTTGCAAATCAACTCTGCTTCACAGTCTCTCAATCAGACTGGCTGCCAAAAAACCCATGATCAACCTATAGATGACCTAACCCATCAAAATGACCTACACTATACTACTGTAATGTTTCAAAGTTACGTTTGAGTATTTGGCCTGGAAGACAATGGTGTGGCATATTTTCTGATCTCTCAAATGGTCATATAATCACACATTGATAACAATAATATGCTAAATTGTGTGACAGAGGCTTAAGGGAAGTGCAGGGAACAACGCTGTATGGCCTACAGTACTTGTACAAGTATTTCTACTACAGCAAGACCCGAGAGACCTGCTATCTCGCGTCTGGTATCCTTTATGGAAAAAAGATCATACTGTACGTGGGGGAGAAATGAGGTAGCAGGCAACATCAAGTAATACAATTAGTGCTGAAATGTCTCCACTTCCACCCGCTATAACCACATCCTGCTGTCAGATGAATGAGCACTACAGATCAGATGGGATGCCATTTGCAAAAAGAGGAGAGTGAAACTTGATGCAAAGATTACAACAAGTGGCCGGGCTGACTTGTGTCGTCTTTTCACAAACTCACAATGACATGTTGAGAGATCCAAATCTGTAGTTAGTCATGTGAAATAACCAGACATTTGAGTATGATGAGAGCACTGAGGCTCTGATTACTCTTCTTAAAATATGACTGAAGAAAGGGGAACAACGGAGTGACAGTATTAAAGATATGATTGCTACCAACGCAGCAGTGAGCCAAGTACTTGAGCCCCTCTTAGCTAAAAGAGTTAGACTACAGTGCTTACCATTTACTGGTTTTGCTTCTGGCAGCACAGCTTCAACAGAAAGAAGTCAACTCGACACCGCAACACAACAGAGAAAACCCTCAAGCTGTTGGTTTCATACTTATTCAGTAACCGATGCACAGTGTACTTTTAAAACAAACAAAGTACTCCATGTGAGCACTCGTGTGAGCTCATTATAATCACAAGAGTCTAGTTTACAGATATAAGTAATGTATTCTAGAGTAGCAATTGCAGACTCCATCTGGTCTTTATTTCTTGGCAGTGGCCCCTAAAATCAGTAAGACATGAATTTCCAAACTGGCAATCATTGCACTGATTCTGGTGGAGTCATGATGGAGGTGGCCAGTTTTTGTCACAATAGTTCCACCTTATCCACCGTTATCACGTGTAGTTGTCTGGCAAACATAAATGTCAACGGCCAAAATTTCCGGTGGGAAATATGCCAAATAAGGTAAGATGTTGCCACAGGAATATTCAGCGATGAAACAAGGCAGATTCTCGCAGTGTCGCTTGTTACACAAAGTGCCTGAAACGATGTAAAAATAGTTACTATGGTGGATATCATTGCAAGGTGTCTACAGGTGTCAGACATTTAAAATGTACTGCTTTTCAGACCTTTTCAAAATACGTTTTAAACCACATTTAAGACTTATTATTGGACAAATCATCTTTGTCAGTATAAAGGTAAGTAATATATACTGTATGTGGTCCTCTGCAGACGTAGGTTTCGTGTAGGAATATGGTTATTAGAGTGAGTTAGGTTCATCTACATGTACATTTCACCAACAGGTAAATACAAGTATAAAGTAAAAAGACAGCATTAGGTTCAGTGGTAGGTTTAAATATCTGTGACATCAGAAATGGAAATGTACAGAAATAAAATTTAATTCATTTTAAGACTAA
The DNA here is from genome assembly GCF_040436345.1 of Pagrus major. Lineage (NCBI taxonomy): Eukaryota > Metazoa > Chordata > Actinopteri > Spariformes > Sparidae > Pagrus > Pagrus major. The sequence continues at coordinate 15,147,833 of NC_133233.1, forward strand.
ATTCAGGGTGAAGCCTTTCACATTTTAAAGTTTTAAATGAGAAAATACACAAGTGGATAGCAGCCAAGACCTGTGGCTCACAGGAAATTATGAATAAAGACGCAGAAGGGGAAAACCAAGGAGGAAGTGGTTTTCCTGGTTCGACTTCAGATCAGCTTGGTGAATGAGGAGGCAGCAGACGCATTGTACAGTGTTGTGTTTAAGACGGTGTGTGCGCTACCTCCAGAGACTGCCTCATATGGTGGTGGCATGTCCAAGTGGGAGAAGGATGCAGCTGGTGGCAGAGCTGTGGAGGGCTCCTCTATCGACAGGTCGTCCTGAACACCATACCAACTTGGCCAGACGGAGGTTTGCTACAAAGGAAAGGAAACAGAGAGTTGATGACACATACGAAAGAAGCAGAAGCTCTAATAAAAGCGTAAATACATGTACACACAGGCAGCAAAAAGATGAAGCTGAGACAGTCATTTAATCTTTTAGCTAAAGCCAACAATTCCCATATAAGACTGCTTCCACTGTGAGGATACTCACTCAGCTGGTTTGACTGTACACATCTCTAGAGAGGACACTGCTGCTGGTTGTGACAATATTGGATTAACACATTTGCTCCTCCAAAGAGCCTCCCTCATTAAACTCTTTGCTCCAGGCCAAGACTGACAACCGAGTCTGAAGCAAACATCACTAAACAAACAGCAAGACATTCTTCTTGGAGAGGGATGAAATGCAGAAGGTGTGCCAGGCTTCAGGTACACTTTTTTCCTGTGTTTAAAACATGGGGTTTTTTTTTAAACATCAGGCCGACCAGGATGGAACGTTTTCACCCCAAACCCGATGACCCACGTTAACCGCTCATAAAGTCGTTTACACAAAACGCTGGAGCGAGACGTCTGCCTGTGGCTCGCATAAACAGGCGTTGGCTGTGTACATTTCACCAGACTGTGACACTCGCTGTATATATTTTTTCCGTGATATATTTCAGTATATCAGCCCGGGTCAGTCTTATCAAATGACCAGTTAGAGGCAAGTGTTCTTCCTTTAACTCCTCTACCTGCTCTGAAGATGCTCGAAATGATTATGTTAAAGGAAGAAGGAACATCCACTGCAAGCGATGATTGGCTGATGCAATTAGGTGACTACAAAACAGCCACCCTGTTGTTGTGGGCGTGATAGCGGATGATGAGGACATGGAGCACGGAGAGATCATGGCACGTTCAAGGTCAGTACTGCAGAAATGACCTATAATGATCTACAGAGTCACACAATTATTGCAACACGTTTTTGCCTAATCAAATTGGATCGTTGGTGGCCAGGTGAGCAGTCACATCTCTGCAGCATGGGGAAGAATCACCACAATTTCTGTAATCTTAAAGAAGTGGACCAAAACAGATTAATAATCAAATAATCTACAACCTATTAAAGTCTTCAATCTCTCTTCATGGCCTGCATGTATCAAAGGTTTTTCCTCACGGCTCTTCTTCACTTTTCAGTTTAGCCGTGAACAAGATTGAGTGATACTACATCAAGACTTTCTAGCCCCTACTATGTTTGATTCATTTAAGCCCAGGACTCGAGTCGTCCTGGCGTCTCTCCAGAAAACTTTCAGGGTGCCGGGTTATGGATGACCGTGGGGCCTCCCTGCTGCACATTCCATTAAAATCTAAACAGGGAACATTATACACCAGAGACGGCAGAGGGAACAAGGGGCAGAGGAAGAAAGGAAGAGGAGCAGAAAAAAAAACGGAAGAGGAGAAAAAGAGATGGATGTAGAGCAAATAGAAGAGCTGTGGCACAAGGAGGAGGTAGGAGGACTTGTGGGGCGAAACTGAACATGAAATCAGCCAGTATACGCATGTCTGATAAGACTCGAAGAATAGCGTTCATGCTTCCTCTAAAAATCAGAGAAATATTTCAGATAGCACACAGGATGTTATAGGTTGCCTGGGAAAACCCAGGGTCAATAGTTCAGGAATCTCTCAGTTTTAACTGCTTCTTATTTTTCTAGAACTGGGGCATTTCCTGTTACGCAAATAATCCAAACAATGCTAAAAATATCAGAGTCTGTGCCTCTGCCACAAAGAAAAACAACTCAAAAGACGGGCCAGTATCAAGATTAACAGGAAATGACTACATTGGCTTTTTATGATGAATCATTCTGAGAAAAATACAGCAGTCGTCTATGCAGTATCTTTTGAAATAACTACTGAGAAGTGGACTAAGTGGGCAAGTTGGAAACCTGTTTCATATGATTCACGGAGCATATTTTAGGAAGGTTCTGAATCATGGAGATTGCTTCCAGGTGTTTTAGAGAGGCAGTTAAGCGGAAAGGCTCCAGGATGGTCTGAACCTGTGGCGTAGCCCACAGAAAAGAAAGGAAAGGCATTACTATTCTGGACGTATCGCTGAAAACATAGACACGAATAAAAATCATGTTTGAAAAGCATGCGGCAGTAAAAAGGAATTCACAAAACAAGACAACAATCAAGGTCACTCCAGTGATCAAATGACTTAAGATGGCAGCCCAGACAAACTACATAAGACCTTCGAAGAGGCATACGTTGTCTGTAAATCAGTCTTCTCCTGTCTTCCCGTCTGTGTCTTTTCTGATGGTATTTGCACAAAAGAATCTCACAGGCATGGTTGAAATTTTACACAAAAAAAAAAAAGGCGCCCAGTCACACATTCACTGTAACTTTCTAACTTGGAAAATATCATGGCTGTGATCTGCCCTGCCAGACCTCTGATGTCAGCAAGGTTAAATAAACTTAACAGAAAAATGTATGCGTAATTGTACGTGCAAACCACAAGCTTGTACCTATAAATGCACATCCACACAACCGCTCAACGCGTCACCGAAAGTGAGACGTAAGTGAAAGCTGACTGGCTGAAAACCACATGCCCACTCAAGAAACAAACAACTCCTCTGCAAAAATGTAACACGACTGCTGTGACCTTATTTGACTTTCTTTTACTCCTGGCCTGCAAACAGTTCTGAGAAAAAAGACCAAACTTTGCTTTATAACGCTCTGCTTTCAGTGTGTCGGCGCTGCCGCTCTGCCAAAAAAACAAGCTAAAGTAGTCAAAGAAGATTACACACACTTTTTTTTTACTGTGCCCATAATTGTGTAAAAAGCTGCTTTTTCTGATAAAAATTATTTGTATAATAATAACAATGATTATAAACTTATTTATGTAGCACCTTTTTTAAACAAAGTTAGAAAGTGCTAAATAAAAACATGTAGAATAAGCAACAATTTATAAAAATGATAAATAACACAAGTTAAGAAAATGCCATACGATAAAGTGAGTTTGAAGAAGTGATCCTGCAGTGATCACGCTCATAGGGAGTTAACAGATCACAGATTTAAGCAGGAGCCAGACCATGGGGCAGTGGCCGTCCAAATGAAAGGTTGGTGGTTTAATTCCTGGTCTACATGTCGAAGTATCCTTGGGCAAGACACTGAGCAGCCTGACAGCAGGGTTTTGTATCAACTGCAGCCTGTGGATAACACTCCTACTAATTCCAGAATAAAGTACATTGTAATAGTCGAGTCTAGAAGAGATACAAGCATGGATGACCCAAGTCTTCAAGTGTCTGCTTGGATTTGAAAGTTTGTTTGAGCTAAATTCTCTGGTCCTTCTCTAACTGTGAAGAAACAGGCAAGACTCTACGGTTTATTACGTAATGTATGTTGACAGGCACACACACAATGGAGAGCCTCTCACATTAGAGCCGCTAGCCCGGCTACAACACAGGTACCCACACAGCAACCCATACTAGCGACTCTAGGTCATAAAATGTGTTTCTAGTCACAAAGCTCTATCAGACTCCCTGTCTTTCCAGCGGAGAAACAATGAGTCTGACTGTAGCTGTCCCGTGTCTCACACACTACGTAGGCATGATGTAATGCCTCCTGCATTCGTTGCTCATCACTCTTGTGAGGGTGCAGTTACCATTTAAGCTCACTCTGGAGAAGACTGCGTCACTGCAACATTTTAGTCAAAGCAACCGAAAACTGTCTCAAACAAATACAAACACGAGGTTTAACAGGATCCTGCCTCGAGTGCAACATCTCTGCTCAGTGAACCAAACTCAAGTCTCTGATCCTACAAAAGGCCATTCTCAACTTTATCCTCAGGCGCTACACTGCTTCAGTGGTTGACAGCTAGATTACGAGTTTTTACGTGTACGTCCACGTTGGGGTCTGCACTTACGCTCTGCCTCTCACACATCTGATGAAGGTAGGCCCTTCCTCCTACGATGACAATCTGAGCATTGCGAGGGTTGCTCAGGTACGCTGCCAGCTGCCTTTGCCTTGATCGGTACCAGCACACATAGAAGAATATCTTGATGATGATGAATATGATGACAACTCTGAAAAAGAGAGAGGGACAGGAAAAGGGAATGGGACCAGTGTGATCAACTTTCAAACTCATCTTCTATTTACAAAAAAAAGGGTTTATATAAGATATACTCACATGTACCAGTACAGCTCCATTTTTGTGAGATGTCAATCACAGAGTAGAGGCTCTCATTGCTGGGGAACTTGCTGATCCCTGGCCAAAACCACTAATCACTCTGAAAAACGGAAACAATTTTCAGTATTTCCCCCTATGAGCTATGTCATCACTACATTACTTTATTTAATAAATTATAATAACACAGTTTATAAGTAAAGCTAAGTAAAGCTAACTCAGAAGCTCAGAGCATCTCACCACTCAAGCTAAGGTTCAATGTTAAATCTTAAAGCACTTTCTATAACTTAAAACAGATGGTAAGTTTAGCACGACAGCTCCTCCTTAAAAACCCAGCTACCTAACTAAGAAAGACGCAAACAAGAGACACACAGGGACTTGGTTTTACCTTACGACGACAGCTCGACCTTCTCTCTTAGCTGGAGAGGTGTGCCATGTCTCTTTTCGTTCCGGGGACGTGATGCGAGTGGAGCTCCAGGAACCAGCTGAGGCTACAGCTAGCTGGGTTTAGCTAGGCTAACGTGTAGCAGCAGGCCACAACAACAACAGCCGCTACTCTACTTACCCGAGCCGCGAACAAAACAACCACTGAAACTCACCTTCTCTACATATCTTCTTGGTATTATATACAAGGTCACTGCTACTCGTTCACTTTACATTAAGGAAACAAGTGAAGTAGTCCAAGAGACTTTTTAGCTAGCGTTAACTGACTTAGCTCATCCCTGTGCGTTCAATACTGCCTTTGGTTTCACAGTGGGCGGCGTTCACTGGACTATCGCCTTCCTCGGAGCTTCCCGTAAACTACTCCCCCCCCCCCCTCAAACACAGACGTAACGTCAATCATTACAATTAATCGGATGTTTTTGTTTTTTCTAAATTGAATTGTCATTGTTGCTATAATGGCGCTTTTGTGACCGTTTTGTCATTAAGCAACATGGAGCTTCTTTTGTGTCATAGGATTATGATGAACGCCCACCTCAGGTAACGTTAGGTTCATAGCTGATGTTTTAATCATTACAAAAAAAGATGTGGTGTCCTTAGAAGAAAACTACCATAAACAGTGTAATTGTTAGAGTTCAAAATAGTATTAAAAAGTTGTGGAGAGCGCATCTCACAAAAAAGCGACTGAAAAAAAGATCTTTCACGTGTTATTGCTAGTGCATTTTATATGTCCTTTAAACATTGCATTAACTCCGACGGTCTGTGAAGGTAGCATAGGTTCATCTGACAAGATTTAAAATGGGACCAAATTCAGAAAAACATGTATTTCACCATGTCAAAAATATATTTATACAGTTATTCCGTTGGTTATTTAAGATCAGACGTTCAATTGATGTTTTAAAGTTTGTTTACACCACCTTAAAATATTGAAAACTATTCAAAAATACCCTTTTAAATACATAGAAAAATGTTACTGAATGGGAAATACCAAAATAATCTCAAAGGTCATATCAGGTTGTTCCTTCCACTTGTTTCTTTGCCTCCATCTAGTGGTCGTTCTTTCACAGTGCAACGTATCGTTTCAAAACACATCCAAATTGAGTTTTGCAGTAAACAAAGACTAAGATAAATATGTAAACTGAAAAGAGAAGCAGACCTATCAAAATATACATGAGATATTTGTGACTGGGCTAATTTCGAAGTAGAACACAAAGATTCTTCTTCAAGATGTCCATCATGGCAGACTTGATGTAGTATTTTAAATGGTAAAAGTTTGTTATTATAACTGCTCATGCCCCAGTCAGATCACGCATCTAATTAAACACAGGTGAAAGATCAATCATAGTGACAACATCCAACAGTCTCATAAAAAAGACAACGATGATATTGTACTTTTTGTTTTGTCTGTTCCTGTGACACATTTTTTATTACAATTTAAAAGCACCTTTGATGACAATTATTTCAATATTAAAGTCATCCTGCAGTGTTTTGTCAAAAAACCCAGCTATCTGTCAGACGTGTCTGATTTATAAACCAATAACACACGAGTCAATGATCATGTTCTGTGAGAGAGACTGCTTTGCAAAGCTCTTCACCAAAACCCGACCGGCACACTGTTTTGCCCAAATCTGTTGATGTTTAACATAGCAGTTTTTAATAGCAAATTAAAGTTAAATTAACAGTACATCATCAGCTACTTGTCCAATAAAACAAACACAATGCTTTTTCAGTAAAGTGACACTTCTGAGTCCAGAATTTTTCGGTTGTCTTCCACAACGATGGTCCGTCTTGGGTAAGTGTCTACGTCCACAAATATGTAACGAAACTCATAGTTCCCATCAAGATTCTGTAAAGACACAAGAAGTTAAAACCGGGATAATATCAGGATAGCTAACATGAACAGTACTGCTTCGGGATGCCACATCAAGTTCACGAATTGCATTTTTACAAAGGCAAATACCAACCTCTTTCGACTCAGAATGTACAGTTCCTTTGAGGCCGGGCTCGGAGCCTTCGATGTAAAACTTCAGCTGCATGTGCTTCCGTCCGTCCTTCAGGTACTCCATGTGACTGCAGTGGGAACACATAATCAAAACCCAGCAATACCTCCAATACCATGACTCAGATGCATACTTATGTATTAGGCAACCTATGTAATACTCCTCTAATAATCCTTTTCTTGAAAGGGTGCTGAACACTAGAACTTTTGATTTGATTGTCACATTATTATTTAACTCACAGATTGATCCTAGGAATAAAGTCTAATGTAATAATTGGACAGATTTGTGTGCAACTTATTCATTATCTCTCGTACTAAAAATCAACGGCTTATTTGGACCTTGTAGTAAAATTCCCACCTGACTTGCTGCCTCCTCCCTCGACGGGTAGTCTCCCCATAACACTTGATTGGCTCTCCGAAAGCACCAATCACCTACATTTTCAAATAACAAAAATGTTTTAATGCTGTTTACGAAAAACAAGAGTTAAAGAATCGCATGACACAACTTCATATAATGTCACAAAAGGCATCTACATAAAACACCATGCAGTGATTACCACAATAAATGTGTGCATTGATTGTAACACCGCACAATAAACAGTATAGTCGATCTCATTCTTACCTCTGGGTCTAACCTGACTTTGTTGAAGGCTTTTCCGTAGATTTTATTTGGACTCGAGGAAGAAAACAGCTCCTGAAACACCACATATAACAGCCCACCTGAAACACACACACAGACACATATTATTGTCGCTTAATTTGAAACGAGATGTTAAATGTTTGTCAAAACATTTGTAATGGGAACTCTTGTAGTCACCTGTCACTCCGAGCCCGACGAGGACAACTATTAAGTAGGTGAAATCTCTGCCAGCGTCTTTCACTGAAAGAAATATGATTAAAACGTTTGCCGTTTACAATATCACAAATTCAAACAGGTGCTTGCTGTATTCAATAAATAAATGTTGCCTTTTTGGCTCTTGCATTGCATTAAACTCAGAATCTACTTACTGTACAGACTCAATCATCATTAGGCTACAAATAAGATAAATAGATGAACTTTTTGAACTACTGTGCATATGGAGAAAGTCCACCTAGATTTGAATTTTAATGCAAGACCTGTTGATAGCATTGTCATTACCTTTTTTTGTATATATTCTGTAACTGCTTTGACAGTTGTTGATTATTTTATCATGCAGTTTAGAGAAGACACGGCTCATCTATGTCGGTACCTTTCTGTGCAGCTGAAGGCTTCGGGCTCCCGCTCTGGTACCTGGAGACTGACCTGTCTCTCTCCTCGGGGCTGCTTTTTTGCCTGGCACTGAAGTCGAGGGAAATAGTCCGCCGTCCCTGTGCCTGAATGAGGCAGCTCACTGCTGGGAGAACAGACGAAGGAGCCTCGACTCTTCTGTGGAAGGTCAGTCTTGATACTGTTGACAGTGTCCTGTGTGTGTGGACGAGCACGCATTTCTGTGTGGCTGTCTGTTGCAGAGCTTTCAGTATCTGCACATAAGCCATGATTGTGTCCTCTGTGAGTTAGCTTAAACTCCAGTTGACGTCTGCACAGCCAGCTAGCGAGCAGAGCTAAGCTAAGTGTTTGTTAGCACGGTTAAAAGCTAAAGTCAGCGAGCTAACGCATTGAATACTACCGGAGACTACCGGAGGTGACATAAAAGTGAATTATTTTACGACATGAATATATTAACATTAACTATACAAGCCGAACATACTGCTAAGCAGGTGGGTCGGTCACGTCAAGTGGTGTTTGTACTCAAGAGGCGCATGTATATGTCGTCACGCATAGTCCGTAGGAATTATGGGAGACTGAGTTTTTAAATGTAGCACCAACTGTTGTCAAACAAATGTACAAAAACAGTGCACACCTTCACAGACTGGTAAAAATACGTTAATGATATTATAAATTGTTGTTACAGTCATTGAAATGGTGAAAGGTATATTAACTTGGGGCTTTATATATATATATATATATATATATATATATATATATATATATATATATATATATATATATATATACATACATATATATACATACATATATATAATACGGAAGCCCTAAAGTACGGAAGCCCTAAAGGGCCATGCATTCCTACATTATATTTCCTCCGTTTTCCCGTGATAACGAGTTAATTTCATTTGTTTTGTCGAGATCTCGAGTTATTATCTCGAAATAACAACTGCCGTTTTCCCGAGATAACGGGACAATTTTCTCGAGATCTCGAGATAACGACACTTTGTTTTCCCGGAATAACGATATAATTAATTCGAGATCTTGAGCTATATCGGCGGCGCAATCTAAGTGAGCCTGATGTCGTCGTTAACTACATAGCTGACCAGTTATGAGGTCACGGGCGTCTCCATAATCTCAGGCCTATCATATCACAGTCATTATCTCGAGATCTCGAATTAATTATATCGTTATCTCGGGAAAACAAAGTTTCATTTTCTCGAGATCTCGAGAAAATGATCCTGTTATCTCGGGAAAACGGCAGTTGTTATTTCGAGATAATAACTCGAGATCTCGAAATAACAAGATAACGGGATAATTTTCTCGAGATAACAAAACTTTGTTTTCCCGAGATAACGATATAATTAATTCGAGATCTTGAGAAAACAAAACGATAGTGTCGTATATTAAATCATTGCAGGAAACATCATTCAGTGTAGCAATGTCAGAGGAGCAGGAGCATATTGATCACCCCGTCACACATCTTTTCAATCAAGGCCTGACACAGGCTGAAATAGCATTATGCCTTGCTATTACAGATAATATACACATTAGTGTGCATAATCTAAAAAGACGTTAGCAAGGCTTCAGCTATATCGGCGGCGCAATCTAAGTGAGCCTGATGTCATCGTTAACTACATAGCTGACCAGCTACGAGGTCCCGGGCGTCTCCATAATCTCAGGCCTATCATATCACAGTCATTATCTCGAGATCTCGAATTAATTATATCGTTATCTCAGGAAAACAAAGTTTCGTTATCTCGAGATCTCGAGTTATTATCTCGAAATAACAACTGCCGTTTTCCCGAGATAACGGGATAATTTTCTCGAGATCTCGAGATAACGAAACTTATCCCGTTATCTCGGGAAAACGGCAGTTGTTATTTCGAGATAATAACTTAAGATCTCGAGAAAACAAATGAAATTAACTCGTTATCACGGGAAAACGGAGGAAATAAAGTGTATGAATGCATGGCCCTTTAGGGCTTCCGTAATATAAAGCCCTGAGTTTATATAGTTATTATATTGTCATATATATTTTTTTTCCCAATATAATTTTTTTTATTACAAATTGTACAATGATCTTAAAGGAACAGTATGGAAGCCCTAAAGGGCCATGCATTCATACATTTTATTTCCTCCGTTTTCCCGTGATAACGAGTTAATTTCATTTGTTTTCTCGAGATCTCAAGTTATTATCTCGAGATAACAACTGCCGTTTTCCCGAGATAACGGGATAATTTTCTCGAGATCTCGAGATAATGACTGTGATATGATAGGCCTGAGATTATGGAGACGCCCGGGACCTCGTAGCTGGTCAGCTATGTAGTTAATGACGACATCAGGCTCACTTAGATTGCGCCACCGATATAGCTGAAGCCTTGCTAACTATCTTTTTTAAATTAGCACACTAATGTGTATATTATCTGTAATAGCAATGCATAATGCTATTTCAGCCTGTGTCAGGCCTTGATTGAAAAGATATGTGACGCAGTGATCGATATGCTCCTGCTCCTCTGACATTGCTACACTGAATGATGTTTCCTGCAATGATTTAATATACTACACTAGTTTTGTTTTCTCAAGATCTCGAATTAATTATATCGTTATCTCGGGAAAACAAAGTTTTGTTATCTCGAGATCTCGAGAAAATTATCCCATTATCTCTGGAAAACAACAGGTGTTATTTCGAGATAATAACTCGAGATCTCGAGAAAACAAATGAAATTAACTCGTTATCACGGGAAAACGGAGGAAATAAAATGTATGAATGCATGGCCCTTTAGGGCTTCTGTAGAACAGTACACACAAAAATGAAAATGTACACGTCATCTACTCAACCTCATGCCGATGGGAAGTTGAGTGTTTCATAGTCCATAAAACATTTCTGTAGCTTCACAACAAACAACAGCATTGCAGCATTCTCCTTAACAACTCAGGTAGATGGAGACTTGTTTTAAAAAATAATTTAAAAAAAACAGCTGGAAAAATATGACTCCAAACAGCTTGTCTGGTGTAATCCAAGTCTCCAAAAGCCCAAAGATCCCAAATTGATTAGAAAAGATGTTATTTAGGCTACACCCTTTTTAAACCGAAATCTTTACTGTAGTGAAGCTACAAGCGTCAGCGCGCACCTGGTCTGAAGCGGATGCAGGAACTCAACCACGCATTGAGGGTGTAAATAACATCTTTTCAAATTAATTTTGGATGTCAGGGTTTACAGAGACTTGGATTGTGCAAGATGAGCTGCATGGAGTCCTTTTATGTTTTTTTGTTTGTTTTTTCCCCCAATTAAAACAGCAAATGCCAGATTGTTTTTTGAGTGCTGCTTCAGGAGTAGTCACATATGGTATGTGTTCTCCATTATGTAAGCCCAATGTCAACTCTCCTTTGAGCTGTGTTTTTGGTCTCCACCAATTCCTGAGGGAAATATCTGTCACTGTAACTGCTAATCACTATATATTCACAAGCTGGTTGCTAACTTTGTCTGTCTGCAGTTGGTTACTGAGCAGGTTGTGTGCAGTGTGTATATTGGAGCTTTCTTGCTAAAACAAAAAGTTGCCTGCTAAAAATAACAAAGGTCGAAATATCTAATCTAATCTAATATTCTGGGTCTTATAGTATTTGGGTCAGCATATAAAATATCAACTCTGTGTTTTTGAATTGTTAAAATTAATCAGTGTAATGTGTGTTGTTAAATGTTGTTAAAACCCACAAATTCCCAGAAAACATTGAGGACATGACCTCAGTATCCTCAGTGGTATAGGTACAGCACGGCCCTGAACACAATAGAAAATTAGTTTGTTAGTGACAAAATAAATAAGCACAATAAAATCAGTAAACATTAGTTTATTGAAAACATCTGTCCAGCATTTTCTTAATGTTTTATCAAATAAATATGCAAAGGGGTTAAAAAAAACTCCACAATGCCATGAAGTTTGACAAAGAGAAAGACAGAAAAAACAAATAATGTTCAGACATCAGTGGAAGTGGGAAGAAATAAAGGTTAGTTGACGGGTCAGTAGAGTCATGTATATGCACCTATATTTCAGTTTAACATCACTTTATTTCAAACATTCTGCTTTTTCGTCTTCTGAACAAGGCTTCTTGTAATTGTTTAGATATAAAAAACAACCTGATACTCTATTGTAAAGACATGACATCAAAATAAGAAACATAACGTGAAATAAGCAGCTGAAATATGCAATTTCAAATTTTTGATGGTTACATGACAATGACTTAAAAAAACCTGATTCTGTTTCTTCTTCTTTTTTTTTTCTCCATGAACAACTTTACATTAAAGGTACTCTATTTGTCAAAAAAACCAACGTTTCAGTCCCGTGTCTGACATTATCAGTGTTCCATGGCTCGTCAATCCTAGCCAGGTGTGGAGCACAGGAAGGGGGAAAACGCACCTCTGCGGTCCAAAGCAAAGAAGAAAAACTTGATGCATACACCACAAACCTTTTATTTATTTTTTTTAAAGATTTTTCTCATCACAACACTCTATATTGGTAAAGTTGCTCAGGGCAACAGTTCACTCAAGATGCAAGGGAGAGAAACCTTAGCTCCGAATGCTGTCAAACTTGGCAAGATGCAGAGGAATGATGCATCTGTCTGATGTATCTGCAGAGAAATGAAAACACTATTACTTTAAGTCTGTCCTGGGCCCTCCGACTTTCTCATCTGCTGCCTGGGCTGCTTGCGATCAAATTGGTTCAGACTTACTTAATTACTGAGGTGTCTGCCTCTATCTACTGGCGGATGAGTTTGTGACTTTTTGCGGGGTTGTGTGGAAGTGTGCGAGTAAAGAAGAGGGAGAGAGAGTATATGTGTATGTAAGAGAACATTTTTGTCACAATTGTAAAATAGAGAGACAACACACAGACATCAGCACAGTGTATATGTAGAAAAGAAACATATTTTATTCAGTATCAGCAGAAATATGGGGCTGTGTGTGATTGTGTATATATGGAGAAAAATGAGAGTGGAGAGCATGGATGTAAATAATACATACATGACACTGAGTACAGAAAATAATGTACACACAGATGGTAGATACCATAGAAATCGACACATTAAGAAGAAAATAAGTACTCGGACAGTGACAGAGCGTAAGAAAAAAGACATTATGTGTGTGAATGTCATTGTGCTCCCAGCTGATCTTCTTTTCTAATTATTTCCCCACAAAATGCAGGTTGTTTCTACAAAACCAGCCCGCCGACAGTGTTATCAGAGTGTGAGGCTGATCCCATCCCAAACGGGGTTAATCTCATCAGGACAAACACAAAAAGTCAATTAACTTGTCTGTCAGATACCTGTGATTACCTGGGATTATTCGAACCGTCTGGGACTCGTTTTTATTGTCCTGTTGCGAATCCCTTTCGGTTTTGGGTCTGGCCAAATCAGCCACAACAAATAAACCAACATCTTTAAAAAACATATGATTGTGAGACATGGATAGGTGACAGTTTGAGGACACACTAAAAGGGACTACTGATGAAAAAAAAAAGGTGAAGCTTTATTGTTATTTATTTTTACAAAGCATCAGTAAAATCAGCCCTGAAAGATAACTGGAATAACTGTAAAAACTGTCATCCTCTCAATTTGCCCGAGTAAAAAAGTCTGTTTTAATACAAAGATATTAAGCTCCTACAGTAGAAGAGAGTTAGAAGACAAACAGACTTGAAGTAAATATGTTTGCCAAGAAAGAAAAATGCCTGTCAACATATTTAGTCAACATTAACATATTAAAGGGAGTGAAAATGGTGAGATTCATCTGAGCGATCACCTAATGATTTAGCTAAGCAACAACATGCATTTAATTAATTTTAAAGATGCCTTTTTTCAGCACTTATTATGTCCATATGACTTGTGTATTAGTAAATGTGGCCTTTTCATATTTTAATGTTAGTATGTTAATGCTTTAATGGATATAAAAGAAGCATGCACAAGCCATACAACTCGGCCTTGAATTGTTATCCAAATTAAACTGCTTCTGGTTATTCCAACAGCACTGAATTTAATTAGGTTAGTAATTAATTAAGTGAGTTAATTCCATTTTTTTTTCACTAATAAAAAAAAAAAATCTTCCAACTGCAAGCATCTATAATTTGCTGTTAAAATAATATTAATGCTACTAATTTGAAAAATACATGCTTAAAAGTTAACTTAAAGATGTTTGATCACATTAATTTAGTCATCAGTGGGGAATCTATGACAATGACACATATGTTTCTGACTAACATCCCAAATTTAAAGTTTAATAATGAACAATCAGTCGTCGTGTTCATCCTAAAGGTCCATTTCTTTCCAGCGGGACAAAAAAATTCTGTATTGACTACAGTACGCACAGAGCTGACTGACTCTCCCGCTTCACAGCAATCGCAGCTGGAGTGTTCTCATCTAGTCCTTTGTGTTCGTCTTTGCATATGAATTCACATTAACACATATTTAGCATCCTTTTCGTCAAAGTGTCCCTTCATCATCAGCATCATGCTGGTGTAAATCTCCGCTCCGCTTTTTCATATGTCAGTGACGCCCGTTCGTACTGATCCAGGATTGCACTATTCTCAAGAAGTCTACATGATGGAGACAATGCAACATAATGTAGAACATAAGCAGACACACACACACAACAGGACAGCACATTTTTCACACTAAAAGACAAAACAATGGGTAGCACTTTATGTGACTGCTCCATTATATGCAAACATAAAGCTGCAAGCACAAACTTCCATAGCTCTGAATTGAATTTCGACCACATTTAACTTTTTAATGGGCGAGTTCCTCTAATTGTTTTTGTTTGTCTCATCTCTAACTCGTATATTATCGAGTTCTATTGTGCTTATTGCGACCTCATGAAAGCACAGTCGTGGAGCATCCACATGAACTGTTACACACAGGCATAAATGCTATGCTTCACAATTAACCAAACACAAAATCAATTCCTACAAGAGACACAAATCATGCAACACTACAGAGGACTTCTGTGTCAGTGTGTGAGCAGAAAAGACTTGTAAATTACAAAGAGATTTACGAGATATTAAAATGATCTCAATGTGCTCTCTTTAGTGTGTGCAAAAAACCCCACGGATGTAATTTAAAGGAGACATATAATGCTCATTTTCAGATTCATAATCTTATTTTAGGTTACTACTAGAACAGGTTTACATGCTTTAATGCTCGAAAAACATCAGTTTTCTCATATTGTCCACTACTGCAGTACTGTATCCCCCCTCTGTCTGAAACGCTTTGTTTTAGCTCCTGTCTCTTTAAGCCCCGCCCCGAATACCCAGTCTCCTCTGATTGGTCAGCTCACACACGCCTGACCCAGCACTGCTAACAACAACTGCGTTAAATAAACTCTTACGTGCCAAACTTGCCACTAAACATAAAGTATGCAAATGTGTGACATGGTGACATAGTGTGATGTCACAGAATTAAAGGTGGGACTACAGACGAGGCGTTTCAGGAGCAGTGTTTTCTGTGGGAGAGAGGAGCTTCACTCGTGGACTTTGACCTTTTCAACTTCCAAGATCTTTTACATGCACAAGAACCTCTATAACACACTGACAGAAAGGAAAAAAACTAAAAGGCATAATAGGTCTCCTTTAATTAAACACGTGGGGGTTGTTTCTGTTTTCAATATTGTGCTTTTATGTGGGATTAACAAGTGTCTTTACATGACTGATATCAATTATTTGCTGTAGGCCTACTGGGAGAAAAGTGCAGAGGTTAGACATATTATTTGATAACAGCTTCAACTAAAGATGAAAGGAAAAAAGTCCATGCTAATGAACATCCAGTGACACAATGTATGACCTTGGGAGGACATACAGTAAACTTGAGCATCACAAAGACTTCAAACAAACTCACTAGGAGGGCAAGATGGCTGCAAGCAAGAAAACCATCTTGGTGGAAAATGAACAATAGAAAAAAAGAAAATATAAAAAAGAAATCAAATATAAACCCGCGCAAAAATCACAGAAAAGGAAAAAGAACTTACAGAAAAGTATATACTGACTGGGCAAATGATGACTACACAACATATAGAGATGTTGATTGTTGGATAGGGGTGCTTACCTTGAGATTGTCTCTTAGACCCTAGTTGTGTTGTACTCTGATTCATGTTTGCTCAAAGAGCCAATGAGGCAGAACCTGAAATGTCATGGCTCTTTCGTTTAATATCAAAACTCCTTTTGCATAGAGAGGTCAGAATGCATCATGTGCTACATAACAGCAATAAACTTCATTAGTGCTTTAGTGCTAGTCTCTGGGAGCCTTGCATGCAGACTTGTAAAAAAATTAATAAACAGTCAAGAACAGTCTGGAAAGAGCACATAGAAAGTGCATGCAGGAGAAGGTTGCAAGTATTTTCTCCAAAAATGTACTCTTGATACCTTCACATATTGTTTTTGTAAACATGTACAGTTACTTTTCAAGCAGTCACGGTGCAAGTTCACAGTAAAATACTTCTTTTTTTTCTCTAGAAAATCTTGTTCATGCCAATATAAGCCATATTTTTTTCACAGTTCCGAATAGAAATGCATATTTTATAATAATCTGCATTCATGTCAATGACGTTAGTATTCTCTATGAGGCACAGATTCAAGCCCTTGTGTTAACAGTCAAAATTGGACTGATTACAGAAATAATATCTTCTAAAATGAGGTCTGTGTTTGCATAAAGAGCTCTGACAAACCTCAAAGTAAAGTTGTTAATAGATGTAAGCTATAAATAAGCAGCTGAGGAAAATTAGCTTGACATGTTCAAAGATGAGCATGCGAGAGGGGGCTGTCATAATTTAGCCCTTTGTGAGAAATCGAGAACGTTTTTAATGGTAGAAAGGGGGAGAAAGAACAAGGGTCAATGCAAAAAAAGAGGCTTATCATAATCTTAAAAAAATAATGAGAGGAGGAGGAAGCTAAAATAAGAGGAAAACAAAAGTAAATGCCAGTAACCCACACACATTTCAAACATCCCCATAGTTAACTCTAAAGTTGCTGTTCTTTCCTCATCAGAAATCTATGGATACTGACCGCTGTACTGCCTTTTCGTGGCGTGAAAGCCGGTGGCTGGTGGTGGGAACTTCTTCCAGGTCGTCGTCCAGGTCACATCCATTGTCCGCTGCCTCTTGCGAGTAGCTGTGCTTCATGACCAAGATGCTCCTGCGGTTTCCGGTGGACGGCAGCAAGGGCCGCACTGCCATGGGCGGCTGCGGAAGGTCTGTGAGCAGGGTGGCCGCCGCTGCGTCTCGAGCGCTCAAGTTCCCGCGGCTTCCTCGTCCACTGAGAGACAGCTGGGATATGTGGGCGGAGCCGGGGTTGGAGGTGGAGCCACAGTGGTGATCGTGGACGCAGCGGGAGGAGGCACGGCGAAGGGCGTGGTAGTTCTCGAAGTCTTCCGCCAGGTCGACTAAGTCTGCTGAGGCCGCCGCGGCTGTGGTGGCGCTGCGTAAAGTACACAGCTCATAGTGAGGCGGCTCGAAGACCTCTTGGAACATGGTGGGGTCAAAGTCCTCGCGCCGCAGGATGTACTTTTTACGTGGCTGCTTGATCTGGACGATGACGGAGACGATGAGGAGGATGAGAACAATGCAACAGGTGACACCAATGATGGTACCATTTGTGTTGTTGAGGTTGTCCAGGATGTTGGCTTTCCTCTTCTCTGTAGAGTGGTAGAGAGACAACACAAGAGAGGGAACATTTAAGAATATTAATTATATAATGAGGTTGGTAAAGGGCCGCCAGTTGAACAGGTCTGATTTAAAACATTAGTATGAATCAAGAGGTAATCTGCTAACTGGTATCACTGTGAACTGCATATGTGCTATGTGTGTATGGAAAGCTTGACATGCATAGCGACACCAACTACGGGGGGTGGGACTCAGCTAATGGTCATAATGATTTACCTAGTAACAGCTCAAAGAAAGAGATACCGTAGCACACATGTTAAAACCAATGGACCTCAGCATATGCAAGATTAAGGCCATGACTCTCATTAGCTATCAAAACATGGAAAAAAAGGTCACACTGGGTCATGGCTATAGTCTGTTTATCACAGGGGGAACCACGCAGACTAACAGTAGAGTGTGTAGAGAGGCAATCTGTGGGGAGATCTGTGACATTTAAATGCTGGATGAACATGTAGCGCAGCACACTGAGCTTCAGTGACAGCAAATGGTTACTCTTTTTACAAGTGTAAAGGAGAAAGGAATAAAACTTGACATTTTACCGCTAATGAGGACAAATGCGGGCACCGCGGTGGCCCCATGCATGACTAGAGTGGAGAGAAGGCGGAAGACGGCGTAACAGGCTGAGAAACATGGTCTCTGAGTTCTGCACAATTTCAGACTCGGACTGTATGGAGGAAAGGTGTCTTCGTCAGAGCGAGGAATGGGTTGTGCGGGAATTACTTAATTAATTCAATTTGTCACTGATTCTGCTTAAAGCTTCAGTATAAAGAGAATACCGAGGCATGTCTGCGTGCATCAACAGTGGCTGGAAGTTTGTGTGTGTGTGCCAATCTTCGAAGCAAAAACAAAGAAGAACACATCTTAACTGCAAGCCAAGCACAACAGCCTAATGATCATCAAAACACATTGTGTTTATTGACGTGGGAGTTTCAGTGCTCGAGGGCTCAGGGGATGTAGTGTAGATCTCATCCTATGTACTATGAATACAGCGATGGGTCATGAAAGGTCAGGGAACAGAAGGCTTAATAATTGGCGGTATAATGCAGAGAAAAACTGGCTGATCCCCGGAGTCTTCACATATCTCAGCTCATAATCGCAATGGCAATCATATAAGACGATGCCGCAATAAGGGAGGTGCAGTTTGAGGTGCAGATAAAGTGCGTAGTTGCCAGAAGCAACACACTGGGGATCAATGTATAGATCCAGTGGCTTTAAAATTCTGAGTGGAGTGAGGGATCGCGCTACAGAGGAAATGAGAAGAGTTGATAGTATCAAAAAGTCGGGGAATAGACAGGACCTCGCTTGCCTTGAGGCAAGGAAGCAGGGTAAAATAAAAACAGCTTCAAAGAACGAAAACAAAGACAGCGGAGCAAGACATTTCAACACAGTTGTCCACAGTTCTTAAACACTGACCTGGACCAAGAACAGGATCAGTTGAGGGTCAAATATAAAAGCTCGTCTTCTAAATTGTGTGATTTATCATACGAATAAAGGAATTATATGATCAGTGTCCAAAATAAACTCTTTTGTCTATTTGCTTACGGCCTGAAAACTGAAAAAAAAATCTCTCCTCAGCTTCTTATCTGTAAATTTTCTTTTAACCGTACGTCCACCACGTTTTTTCATTTTTCCTTGGTTGATCTACAATTACTGATGTGAATACATTGGATGCCCGACCCAGTGTGCAGAGTTAATGCAAAACAAACATGGTCAATCAACCTCTGAGTTGTAACATCTTTACAGCAAACTGTGACTTTCTTGATTTGCAAAATTATCGTTCAAATGCATTACATACGTACATTGCCACTCTAGCCATGAATTTCCAATACAAAATACTACAACACACCATTCGCCTTGTAAGTCTCTGAATGTTTGGCTTCAAATCTTAAGTATTTCTCCCCGAAAATATGACTAAATCATCAAGAATCAGACTAAAAAAACAAAAACATAATAAGTTTAACATTTAACACGTTATAACAGTCAAACTAAGCCCCGGCCCCTTAAAACCACAGAGAACAACACAGAGAAAAAACACAGATCTCTAAATAAAATAACCCAAATGTTCTAATTTTGGCAGAAAACAGTGTGTTCAGATTGGATCCCATCACTCGTAATAAGAAGCTCATCGAAAAAAAATTATGATTCATGGCCTTGAAATGTGAAACTATTGCCAAAAATAACAATGAAAAGAACTAAAACAGATTTAATGTAAAATTGTCACAGCACTACACAGCTACAGCTGTTCAGTAGTACTCGTCGCAGCAGTAGTCAGTTAAGTTCAAACCGGCTGTCTCCCTGCTGCTCTCCGTGGTGCTGAAACATTCAAATCTAGTTCTCTCTTCATGGAGCTCAAACTACTGAGCTGAATTGTCACATCTCACCTTTACACTGGTTCTCATCCCAGGGGTAGACACAGTTCTGCATGCCGTTGCACACCAGCGTGTTGTTTATGCACATGTTGCTGTGACAGAAGAAGGCATCTGCATCACATGGAGCTGCAAAAGAGACGGAGCGAATTTACACAATAATTATCACACTGAGAGCTTTTCAGAGATTTACACAAATCTATTATAATACTATCCTCACTTAACTGAAACATTATCCACTTGTAATGTAATAAGGAGCATTAGAAACCGTTTCTTTTTAGTGCATTTCCCATCATCACCAGCTGCAAATGTGTAGGGCGCTGCGACACAAATCAGCATTTGAAGTACAGCTGAAGAGAAGTTCCAGTGTGCCAGATCTTGAGGAAAATAAATTTGGACGGGCATTACTCAAATCAGATCTGCTTCCCCCTGAACCCATCTGTTCTTCATGAATTTTCATCCTCATCCTCCTCTTCAAACATTTGCCGAGACAACTTGTGGATGTGAATGGATTTCTTGGAAGGCGTATGCCTGCCTGCCAGCCTGCTGGTGTGTTTGTGTGTTTGTGTGCGTGTGTGTGTTTGTGTGTGTGTGTGAGGTATTCGGAAAGACAGCCATGACATTTCACTATCACCTGCACACAAACAAATGCGTCCTGTTTATGCAAGATGTCGTTTACTCGTCCTCGGTGTGCAGCCCTTGTCAACACAAATCTACACCGGGCCATAAACAAGAGAATGTCCTCACACACATGATCATCACCGTGACACCTGCCCTCCCGCTGTACGCCGTCTGAGACACAGCACCGCAGTCACGTCTCCACCTTCCTATGACTGCAGCATGAGAGGTAGAGCGAGCCATCAGCAAGACGGGGCCGTAAAAACCGGTGCGTTACAGGCTCCATCGTAACATATATATGACTGCGGAGCTACATAATTTAAAGCCAAGGTGCCCTTACTCTCAGTGACCAATCATAATAATGCATATGCCAGCTGATTGGCCAGTTCACCGCTCCCTGTAAGCTAACCACAAGCTCAAGTAGTTTGTATTTAATCTACTGTGTTGTGTGATTTCACTGCCACCTGGTAGACATTTTACTGTCGGACTTATACAGCTGTAGTTGTTTCTTTATTATCCCATCTTGTATTCCAGTAGGCAATCCAGACAATGGCAACATATGGCAATGTTGAATTTAGAGGATTCTTGCATCAGTGTGATGTGATTTATTTCACTGGTTGAGCCAAACACACATTCTTCCATCTGGTTATGTTTATCTGTAAAAGTGTCTAAACAGAATTAACAGAACATCTCTAGTATCAAGTCAGCGTCACCGTATGAAGTTAAATATATTGTGAGATGATTGTCGCCATATTGTCCACCAGAGGCAGAAATATACACACACAATGTCAGAAGAACTGAAGTGGAATCAAGTCCACACAGTAAAAATACTCCATTATGAGTAAAGGTGTTAACGGCAAAATGTAATTAAATATAATTAAAAAGTATGTCAAAGTATGTTAAAGTGCAAGCAACATTTTCATATCATAGCTCGTCAGGGCAGTGGTGTACTCAGGATGTTTGAGGGGCAGGGGCGAAAAAATAAAAAAGCCATCAACTTTATGTTGTGGGGCACCATCGCGTAGAAAGTCATGATTAGAGGGCACTTCAACACGTTTTGTACATTGGATGGGCACCCTTGAGGGCACTGTATCATGTTTTATCTACCTTAGGGGCACCCTCTCGGATGTTTTTCTAAACATGGGGCACCAGGGGGAGCTAATTGCCATAAACCTAGCACCAGGTTTAAAAAGCAGTCCATTGATCTAGCATTGCACTGCTATAACACTGATAGACTCCTTATGGACGGTTTACAAACAAATGATCACAATCAGTACAGTGGAACCAGAGATTATGTTTTTTTTTATTCCAGGCATTTGTCTTCCTTTTCAAAACCTGGCGCCTACATTACCCACAATGCAACTACCCACTGAGTGACACCACTAGAGGCAGTTAATCAGATTTAATGCAGCTTCCTCTAAAGCCCGAAAGGCTTTATACTACTTTTCACATATGTAAAAGTACTCCCTAAGACATTTTAATGTGTAACATTAGTGGAGTTAGCCTTTAAAAAGTAGCATTAAATAGAAATACTTAAGCACCAAGTGCAGTTCCTGAGTAAATGTCTTTCTTTATGTCCACCATTGCAGAATATCATTAAAGAATCACTCATACAAGTACTACCCATTAGTATCCATGATCTTTTAGAAAAGTATGTGAAGGGTAAAAGTATTTTAAAACCACTTTCAGTTTCTAAATGTTCCAAAAGGTACTTATGTGCCACCGATATGTGACTTTAATGGATGGCTCTATTTAGCTCCCTCTCTCTCTCCGTCTGTATGTCTCTCATCCTCTGTCTTTATCTCTCACTCTCTCCCCTCTCACACACAACACTGGCACCGGGTACTAAAGCAGCTTGCCAGTGGTATGGCAGAGCTGGGGACTATTTGACAGTGTTACCGCTGTGATGTATGGCTGTTTTCATCCCAGCACTCGTCCCAAGTGAATAATAACACACCAAATTAGAGTGACTTATCTCTATCTGTCTCCCATCCTGTCTGGGCCTTTGCCAGCATTTCCTGACTCATATTGGCTCTCTGTGTGTGTTCTTCTCATTTTCTCCCCGTGCCGTTTCCCTCTTTCTCATCCTTTTCCTTTCATGCGGCACATGCCAAAAATCTGGCACAGTTTGCGTACTCGTAACCAGCAGAGGGAGCCCACCCCCTTGCATCGCCTCTGCACACCACAGGGCGAGACCAGACGTTATAAAGAGCAGGATCCACACTAATCTCCTGCGAAATTAATTTCAAGACATTCTGTAATAAAAGTGCCCTTTTGCCCGCACAGAACCGTTCACAGTCACTGCTGAAAGCATAAATTAACTCCTAAATGAGTGGCTGATGAAAATAGTCTGGGTGTCTGTGCAGAGGGAGGCTCAGAGAGCAGAGAGGCTTCTGCAGTGAAGTGCTGGAAGCAACACATGGTTTGAAATGAATTTTCTTTCAAATTAAATAACCATTATAGATCTTTGTTTCGCGTGTTTTTTTTTTTTTTTGCTCTATATGAGTGCAGTCTTGCTATTTATGGGAGATATGTTTTCCTTTCGCAAAAGCGGTCTCTTTTCAGCACTCACACCTGCAGTCATACAATCTCTCACTCGGTCTTATTTGAAATATCACTGTCACGTTTCAGTGCTATAACTTCACTTCCCTATAATCATTGTCTACATGGAGGATTAAGATATACTGTCTGATACTAATTACTCCTCCCTTCACTGGTTACCAGAGACATATACTGCAGAATAGTTATATTCACGATTTTATTTGTTTTTAAAGCACAACGTGGACTGATGCCAGCTCACATCACTGATCTCCTTAGTCCCTATTCTACATCCAGACCCTGCAGATCCTCAAAGCCCAAAGGAGTCTTTTTTCCAAATCTTCTCCCAGAATGTGTAACAGTTTTTTTTCCTTTGCTTCCCCTTTCATTATCACTTTAAAATCCTGTACTTAACTTGAATATTTCCATTTCCTGCTACTTTATACTCCACTACATTTTGGAGGCAAATATTGTTCTTTTTACTCCACTACATTTATTTGAAAATAAGTTACTAGTTGCCTTGCAGATTGAATGCTGCATCAGAGCCAAAGCATTTTAAAATGAATCTATTTTATTGGCAATCAGACAATAAATAAATAAATAAATAAAAAATGTGTGGGTAATCGTGTAAACCCATTGTCTACAGTATATAGCCTATATAAATATATGTACAGTATTATTTACTTTTACGTGTAGGTAACTATTTATTCACCTCTTTATTGTCATGTAACTAAATGATCCATCAATAATCCACCCATCCATCCATCCATCCAGTGCTGCTTCTTATCTTAGTGTATGTTGCTGTACAATGGTGCAATCTAATATCCCCACAGTATTCTTTTTAAAAGCAACCAAGATAACAAGTACTCAGAGATGATGCAATCTGATCTAAGACTCAGCAGAGATCCATATGTTAACAGACGTTATCAAACTGTGTTGTTCTCAAATGCTTTCATGCATACAGTAAAGGAGCTTTGCGAGAAACGAGAACTGATGTGTGTAGTGGAGCCAGAGCAAATTTCCATCTGCAGCCCCAGAGACGGGTATCTGTTGATGAAGCGGAACAATGCTGACAGCTGAGATGTCACACAAGCACATTTATCACCTAGGACATAATTGCTTCTCGGGTAAAGATAGGCTTCACTTTCTTATGCTTCAAATTTGTAAACTTACGCTGGAGCTCTGCATAGCAGGAGTGCGTCCATGTGTGTGTGTGTGTGTGTGTGTGTGTGTGTGTGTGTGTGTGTGTGTGAGTCTGGAAACGGAGCGAGATCAGTCGTATCGGCAGGTGTGAACGCAGCAAAGACAATAAAGGTGGATGTTTGCGTTTGGGAACATTGCTCCCCCCATTGGAGTGTCTCGGTGGGAGTCAGCAGCTGTGAATGGTTGTATGAAAGCTGCTGGTCCCACTGGGAACCAGCAGCTGTGAACAAACATATAAAGGCTCAGCAAGGGAGCGCTTATTGTAGAAAGTGCTCTATAAGCTGCAAATCCTG
Source organism: Pagrus major (assembly GCF_040436345.1). Classification (NCBI taxonomy): domain Eukaryota; kingdom Metazoa; phylum Chordata; class Actinopteri; order Spariformes; family Sparidae; genus Pagrus; species Pagrus major. The sequence continues at coordinate 15,172,707 of NC_133233.1, forward strand.
CTGGTGCACCTGTAACGGAGTACACACGCTGACTTGTAGTGGGTACACAATGACTTCCCTTCACCTGAGGAGGGGAATGATATAACTTGTAACACTTCACCTTACATCGACCCTTCTGACAACTGCACCTTCCAATCTTATCTTTAAAATCAATCATTTATATAAATAGTGAATGTCCACTGACCAATGCTTGGTGATCTTTCTGTGTTTCTCTGTTCAGTTTAAAACACGAAGACGATGTTTTATTGGTTAAGTCAAGAGAAATTTTGATTCACTGAGGCCTGTCTACTACTCACTACAGATTCCTAGAATTGGTACGCTGAACATATATTGGTAGTTGTGGGGTCGTTTGAGGTGGAGTTTTCATTGAAAAGTGTAATGATGTTAATGTTCTGAGTTGAGTCACTGAAATACTTTACTTTCAGTTTTTAGTAATGTATAAATGTTGTGTAATCATTTGTTCTGCTATTTGTGCCTCAACAACAACTTTTCTTACATAATAAAATCAACAGTGAAATTAAAGTGACAGAATGCATAAAATCATTCAATACCAGAGCTGCAATGATAGCAGAATAATCTTTCAAGCTTCTTAAATGAAGGATTTTCTGCTTTGTAATCTGTGACAGCAAATTAAGAGTTTATGCCCTTTAAAATATCAGCCCCGTAAAAAAAATTGTATCGGTTACACATCGATATCGATTAAAGTTATAGCCAAAAAGTGGATCTGATAAAAACGAATCGCTTTGAACGACTGCTCACTCCGATACAGTAGATGGCAGCATGCTCCTCTAAAACTGGTTTTCATTTTGTCAACAAATACAAAAACAGAAGAAGCTCAGCAAAGTCACGCTCATGACATCCAACTGCTGCACCTGGGTGGAGCCACGTCATGTGTCAAACAATAATAAATCCTCCGTTTTTGCTCACTACATCCGAGCCTTCCTCGCCCTCAGGTGTGCGCAAACTATAGTTTAAGACCTTTTTTTTAAAAATACATTTGGTTAACTTATTGGTATTACCCATAAGGGGTGGGTAAAGCATCAGTTATCGCCATTTGCTGGAGAAAATCTGTCTTGTCTTATGGTTTTGGACTGTGATCAGCATTTTTCACCATTTTGACATTTTATAGACTAAACAACAAATCACTGTTTTTCAATTGTGAAAATATTTGACATATTAATCAACAATGAAAATAGTTGTTTGCTGCAATATAAATATGACATTTTAATGTCATTTAACATGTTTAAAATATAGTTTTAAAATACTTGAACAGGACGAAATGCAATTACACTTACTACAGTACACATACACTGCAGTATGACCATGTTCTTCTTTAAACAACTGCCTTACTCCACTGTTACCAGTGTAGCATAGTGTGTTTTACCTTCTGAAGCGTCTTCCAACAAGCTGCTCTGCACTAGAACGGAGTTCAGACTGCACACTACACTGACTTACTTCTGCTGCGTGTGCTTCCTGTCCTCCACCTGTATATACGTTCACTGTTGACAGGCGCTGGTGCAGTGCTGCTGAGCTGTGCTGGATGCTGCTCTAAAGGCTGAGGTCTGGCTGGGGATCGCCTCAGTGACTTAGGCAGAAGTGTTGCCCCGGCAACAGCACATCCTGGCCTTACAAAAGGGACACTGACTTCACAACACAAACAACTCCGCCGCCACTGCTGTCCTCCGCCTGCTCTGTGGAAGCTAGCCACTTTTTCTGTTCTTATACAAACCAATTAAGCCGTGTTGTAGATATCTGAGGTGTGATGACTGATCCTTGAGTAGGTGGGGGTAGTTTGTGTCATTCAATCAAGCAACCGTGCAGCCCAAAGGAAAATTCAGACACATTTTGTGTTCTTCTCAATAACTTTGGCACAGATATGACACACTGTGGCGTTAATAGAGCATTCTGAAAAGAGACGTCTGGCACGAAAAGCACCGCTTTGAAATTTCAGTGGAGCTGTAAGACAAATCCAGTGAATAATTTTAACATAATTCTTGTATTGAATCATGTTATAATGCATTTTTTTGTGCAGGCCTTTCCTTCTTCAAGACCGGATAATGCAGATGCAACGTTCAGTAATGCCGTGTGTGCGCGCAGCTCTTTGCCAGTGACATTGACATACTGTATACTCACAAGCCTCAGACCCTCTTCAGTCACCACACTAGTACAAAGAAAGAATGCCCTCTGCAACCCCTGTCAAACTACAAGCTCCATCGGTGAGAAGCACGTGAATGAGAAAGTGTGTGTGTGTGTGTGTGTGTCTGAAGGAAAACGGGTAGATGTCAACATACTATAGCTCATCCTTTGTCTACCTTTTCTATTAAGAACAGCGCTGCAGTGCTGAGCTAAAATCCACCAATACTGTCATATTCACATTCACCCACAGGCTAATATTCCCCATAATAGAAATCATATTACTCGCTTTCCTGCTTGCTTCTGTTTAAATGGTCATAAAACTAAATGGAAACCTCTGACAGCACCTTTCCTACAAACGACATACGATACAACGTGCCATAAAAGCGGTCAATGTTCCTCCGTCTTCCTTTAATGGCCGCCACTAAAGACGAGACCTGTTTTATTTTGGCGTCAATGACGCTGTCACGGAGCGGTGGTCTGATTAATAAAGCTAATCAGTTTCCCTCAGTAGGTGGGTCATTTTGCAGTAAACATCTTTTTTATGAAGACCAGCACATGTGTATGAGGGCAGATATCCGCCACGTCTTACGCTCTTGGTAGGTCGTGAAGAGGATGCGGAAGCGGCTCTTGCGGCTGGCCTCGTCCGCCCACATGCGGATGACGCCCAGTGTGGAAACCAGCATGATGTCGTTGGCCACCGTGGAGCAGTACTTGCTCTTTAGGTCTTCCACCGAACTGAGACGAGACAGGATGAGATAAGAACACAAGGATTGTTATCAAGTGACACGGCTATTTGCTGCGCATTTCAATAATCCACATTATTAAGGAGAGGCTCAGAGCAGCCATGGTGGCTCATATTTTTTGGGGGCTTGTTATCGTGTGATCACAACTTTATATTCTGGTTATGTCAAGATAACAGATTGTTGAGGAGCTCATATTTCCTTGTAAGCCTATTATAGTTAGTGATTCAATTATATCCATATCTCAAGATATCAAATATTGGAATATTATATTATTGTACTAAGATTAAAAAACAAGTTTGTTTTGCGAGTGAGTTACCGCTAAAATTGTTGTATGGCTGTTCTATTAAAGGATTATTTTGATATTCTTGCCAACAGCTTGCCAAAAAGATCGATATCTGTCTGATATGTGACTGTACTATATGAAGCTATAGATAGTTGTAGCTTAGCATCACTGGAAACATACGAAACAGTTTGTCCTGTAAGTAAACACTTACTTGAAAGGAAAAGGAGATGATTAAGCCATGATCACACAATAAAGGGCCTAAAAGGAATGAGCTGAGAACTATGACCCCTTTGAGCCTCTGTATGATTTATCAAAACAAAAGACAAAGATGAAACATGTCAAAGAATCACACCTGCCACCATCATACACTGCTACAAAGTTTCTCTTGCATTCATTGGAATTGGCCATCTCGTAGTCGAGAAATCGCAGGTAGATCTGTCCAATGCGAGGAGGCAGAGAGGAGGAAATACAAAGAGAACAAGCAGAGATCAAATGAGGAAATTTGAAAGACATGACAGCAGAAAAAAGGTGAACAAAATAGAACAGAGAGGGGTGACAGGAAAGATTTTAGATCCCTCCTATGGCCTGTGCATCTTACTCATTATCCCGGTGCCTGATATAGCGGCTCTGTAATGAAATAAGACTGACAGACTGCAGCTTGTACAAAGTCATTACATACGCATATCAAATGAGGACTCAGAGACAGACAGAGTCTATTAGCTTTAGACTCATTATCCATATCTGTTAAGATAAGACATTACACAAAACCTACAACCTTGTTAAAGTTTAAGGAGACCTTGGACATTTTGCCACAAGCTAAGAGAAAATGTCATCCACTTACAGCTCTTTTCACTGTCTTCACCAATGGACTCCAAACATACACAGTATACGACAAACTCTTTTCAAACCATGACAGATTAAAACAGTATATAAACTTTTTTTATCATTCGTCAGTAAAAAAAGCCTCATTGAGTCAAATATCAACCTTGCTATCCACCTTGACTCCTCACAACAGCCGTTCTAGGCGAAACTAACACTTCCTGAGTGCCTGCGCATCATTGTCTGTCACTCATTCATCAGGCCGAGATCGCCCAATCACAGCCTTGGTTCTGGTCGGCTGCGCACAGCACCCCGCCATCATTACGGTTAATGAGTGGACCGCTCCCGAACTGTGACAGGGAAATGTGACGCTTTAAATGCCCAAAGACGAAAGGCGCAGATGGAGCGGGATAATGGACCTCACAATGTCAACTTGGCTTCAACAACATGACAAGTGAAACGGATCGGAGGGGGTAACAGGCTCGCCAATTCCCCCCAGGTTCTCGTACTGGTGTCAATAATCTTCCGTCTAATAAAAATCTGTCATATTCATCCACTCTGTTGGATATATTGGCTTTGTCACATGAATCAGAGTGTTTTTTTCGTCTTCCATGCTGTGATACTGGAAGGAAATACTGCTCAATGTCATTGCTAGCCTCACAATGCAAAGATGGATGGATGTATATATACAGTAGTGTGCGTAGAGAGGGTGTGGCCTTCCTAAAATTAATTTGTCACACTGACTGTATGGACTTGTATTGATATTAATGTCTTAATCCCTGCAGGGAGGGCTGGAAGATGGAAGGCAATTTCTCAGCAGACATCAATGCAGAGCGCTGTTGTGGTCTCTTCAATATTGCATGGATTTCCAATACAGCACCTTTTAATGAGATCAAAAGATTGAGATGGTGGATGCAAAATTTGGTTTCCAGACAGAGTGGATGACACAGTGATTAGGTCAGTGATCTGAGAGGAACAACACGTGACACTGGAGGAAGTAACACACGAAAAACTAAAAGAACAAAGTGATTCTCATGAGTGGAGGATGTTCAAAATTGGCTGCACTCCACGCGGCATGTTGCCAAAGAAGTCTGCTTCAACGTGTTTTTGTTAAGGTTATAGTCAAGGTTAAGATTACGGGTAGGGGCTCTCGGCCAACTTTAGCTATATTTGTTTTAGAGTTCAAGAGGTCAATAATGGGAAAAGTACCTGTAAGCATGTTAATAATTAGGTCACAGGCCCAGTCATTCTGCCATCAGTTACAGTAGCAGCCAAATTATACAGGAAGTTTCCCACCCACAGCACAAAGTATGCAGTTAAAGCAGCAGTCTGTTACCAGTAATAGTTAATTCAACCAGGGGGCACTTATTAAAAATCATATAACATTATAACTTGTCACCTGAGACACACCACCCACGCAAACGCCATTGCAGACCAAGAACACCCACTCAAAGCAAGGCCACTCCCTGATGGCAGTGGCCCTTCCGGCAGGACAGTGCACCCGAATATGAGCTCTGCATTGACATCAGCTATGAGTTGCACTTGTTGCAGACTCCTTATACAGTTTCACAAGAAGGTAATAGTAATTATTGTTGTAAAAAAAAAAAAGATAATAATAATTAGGACTCTCATGCTCATTCCTGCAGGTGTAATATTCTTTCTTAATCCCTCATGTTACAGCTACAGTTTATGGGTTTGTAATCCACAGATCTATTTTCCTGGATGAGTTAAATAGAACAGTACAGAGAGATTAACCTTGACGATAAGCATCAGAGATCTACCACTGTTTCTAAAAAATCCAACTACTGTCGTTCTGCTGCCGGCAGTGTGAACCGTAAAACCTGAAAAACTAAAGCAGGACGGACGGAGATGTTGCCCTCTGGACATGGCTGCCATTGTGAGTGCTGATAGTTGCAAGCTAAACTTGAAAGAACCAAGAACCAGAAGCTTTTTCAATTATTGTTATTTGGTGGAGAGGGGCAACACAGTGATAAAAGAGAAAAGCCTTCACACTATGCTGCCACATGCACCCTTTTATGCTGTAAAAGATGACAGCCTAGATCAGAAATGTATCGTTTTTACCACGTGAAATGGTGTCGATGGGACGAGAATCGTTTGCATCCTGCTGTTTAGGCATGGAAATATAATGTAATAACTGCTACTTCTTCATACCTGTGAAATTTTTGCTCAACCTTTACATTCACTAAAATGCTGTCTGCTAGATTTGACTGTAAAGGCCTCATTTCCTGGCCCAACGTATTCATAAATCAAAGCTTCTCGGTTGTTTTTTCTACAGCAACTCCTCTAACTGACCAATGATGAAGAAAAATCCGAGTGCAGATGGCATCACGCAGCCAAACGACGGCAATGAATCAGATAGATACAATCATCAATTTGCAGGACGAGAGATTGGCTCCAGCAGGAAAAACAGGCTGCCTCGCCATTGATTCTGCAGCGCCCAATAACGACGCAGAATCCATCAGCGATCGGGGGCACGAATATGTCCTCGCTGTGTTTCGCGCCGTTCATTACAGTCAGAATGAATGTCCATATTGTGGCCATTATGTTCATGAAAAGATACCGGAGGTGTCAGACAGTGCAGGCAGGTGTGCTGGGAAGCAGACACAAATGATGTCTGAGGGAAATAACTGTGATGAGTCAATGCGAGAATGTGAAAGATATATTCCTCCACAACTAACCGCTGTCAGCTGAATTCAGACAAGAAGAAGAAACTGTGAGAAAAACACAGACTGCGACTGATGAGAGTTATTTTGTTAAACCTATTATCCAATTTTGTCATTAAAACACAGATTATCTCTTTATCCTAAAAGGTGATTTTGTGCTGCGCGTTGATGTTTTAGTAGAAGCTAATTAAAGGTGCATTATGTAGTTTTGGGGAAGAAATTTCAATCGGAAGAGAAAGATCTTCAATGGCTGATTTCTTTTCTTAAACAAACTAAATAGACAAACTCTCTTCTTTTTCATGACTGAATAAACTGAATAAACAAACACAGTTTCATACTGTTTTGCTTTGTTTACATGTGGCAGACCCTGCCACCTCTCTTGCTTCAAACAGTGTTCTTTTACTCTGAGAACAGCTTGTTTATTCAGTTATGGAAAAATTATGAGTTTGTATTATCACCTCATTAATATTGTAAATATTAAAACTCTGAGTTTGAATTTTGTCTCCAAAACTACATAGTGCCCCTTTAATTTGTTTGTTTTTTAGGTATTTTTCTGAGAAATCTATTTATAGGAGGAGCTAAAATGAAAACTGACTCATTGGGGCTGTAAAGCAATCACATTATGGCATTAATATTGGTGCAGTGCTGTCACTTCTGGCAACAACACATGATCATTATTGCTTACCTGCACGTATCTTTCAGTCACTCTCCCCTTTCCTTACCTTTCAGGCCATTCCTCTCTCCACCATCTGCCATCTCACCCCTAAACTTCATCCCTATACATTCAGATCTCCGATAAAATGCATTATTAAGTATATCTTTGCCTTTTCCTCTCCTTTCCCATTTTTCCTCCTCCTCTGTCCCCCTCTCCTCCCGTCTCTCTGGAGTGCTCCGGTGCAGTCTAATTAGAGCCTCCGGTATAGGATGTCATTATCTCTGTGCTGTTTTCTGGCACAGTGGGTACAGTGCAGTACTGTATCAGCATAGGGAAATGAAAGCCCTACCCTGCACGCAGCACAACCTCACGCGTGCACAAAACACAGCGATGGGGCTGGGGCTTCACTGCGGTAGCATATGAGCATGCATGTGTGTGTGTTTTGGAAAGAGAGAGGAAGTGAGGAACAGAGTGATACGGTACGTTTTATATATTTTATGTGTAACCGAGTGTGAACAGTTGCTGATGGAAGTGAGAGCTCCAGGACTGTGTGCGACTAATGATAGATTTGTGCCAAAAATTTTATTTGCCGACTTGTCCATCAGTGCCAATGACTGTCAGCCTTTGGCCCATGACTTGCCTTGTGAGACACTCCTGCAGGGCGAAATATGACACTGATCCAGAGCAGGTAAAATACATCATACTGCCGGGCTCACCTACTCTGTCACCCTTTCATGCACATACACGCACACGCGGAGGCACGTATGCAACACACACAGAACTGACGTTTTTTGTCGTCTTTGGTTGTGTACAGCCACAACTTCCTGGCAGTCTCACGCAGCTCCACTAAGAGCGATTTGACTGTAACAGCCAGGGTCCACTCTAATACCTGCTTCAACGCTCCACTTATTGTAAGGCTCCACATGAGTGCTTATGGTGAAAAGAATGGCTATAGGTGGGTGACGCAGTCTTATAGCTCCTATGGCCTTCAGGCCTTAAAGCAGCTGAATCTAAAGGACATTTCTGAAGGGAAACAAGGGCGCAGGCAAGAAATATGCGACCCAAAGGATATGTCAGATAAGAGCCGAGCAACTGCTGCGGCCATGAATCACAGTCACAGTGTTATCATATCATACGGTATAAAAAACCTGCGTGAAAAACTACTATCAACCAAATCAGAGTTTTCATCAGGGATGGAACGAAGCTTAATAGCTTCCCTAATGTGGACTGTATGTCTTTGAAAAGATCTCCGCGGTGGCCTCAGAAAGGGAAGGATAACATCTTGTATCATTAACAGGCGTTGAATTAGTGAAACAAATAGTGACACGGTTAAGCTGACATTGTAGCTGCCTTATCTCACTCCTGGGAGTAACAGGAGAATGCACACATTCTCTGAACTGAATCCCACTGATACAAAGCTATACGGAAATTCACCATTTTATATGTATGGACTTGATATTTATATATTATATAAAATATGTTTTTAAATGTAGAAGTCAAACGTAATATTAAAGTCCCCATCTACTTCAGTTTGTTAGGAGAATGCTGCAGTGCTGTTTTGCTGTGAAACTTAGTGGAGGACAAAACTTCAACCAGTTTTAGGTGAACTGCTCCTTTAAATAAGCTTTTTGAGCATCCTTTAGTCATCAAAACATAAATTGCAGGTCTATTTTCCTCACCATTCACAATTACAGTATTATAAATATAGCCAATCCCTTTAAATCCTCTAAACGCAGGCTTCATAAGAGCTTCTGTCCTTGAATCAACTGTTCTAACCATAAAAGTCAATGTAAAAATGTTGCCTTTTTCTATTAAATAACACCCTGCAAAAGCACCCAGCAGAGGGCCGACACTATTTCTGCAGTAGATTTACTGCAGTCAAGGACTGGACTGTGTATGTGCCTATATGATCGAGCCCTATGGACTCATAGCAGAAGTTATAGCATTTGTAAAACGTGGCCTTTCCCTGCACTGCTGCTCTACCCTCGGGAAACTTTTAATCCTGTAGCATTAATGCAGCGCAGGTAACTGGCAGATAAGGAAGCATGTCTGCTGCGTGTTAGGTGATGTGGTAAAAGTGTGCACGTGCGTGTGTGTGTGGACGTGACTCAGTGTATGTGTATGCACGCAGGGCAGCGTGGCGAACACTGGCAGAGAAAACAAACACCGGCTGTAGCAGGCCTCAGGGTCAAACTGCATGGCAACGCTATTTCATCAGCAGTAAGGCTCCTTCCCTCTCTCTGTCTGTCCGGTTTACCCCCACTCCCCTCCCTCCCTCTCTATCTCTATCTCCTTCCATCCCTCTCTTCCTCTTGGCAACAGCTTGCTGATTAAAAAAATGGGCCTGACCCCAAATAAACCCTTCTGCCTATCTGTCTGACCCTAGCAGGGGAACAAGTCCCCCCGCAGCCACGAACACTCACATTGGGACACTGCTGACAGCTGCAGACAAACCCACATGTAATATCAAAGCTTCCTGATGCAACCTCTGATCTCACTGCATGAATGAAGACGGCAAATTAATATATCTCAATAGAATCTCGAAGCCGGAATGAAGACACGCAGTATTTGTCTTGCAGCATCTGTTTTTCCCGTTGATTTGTTGTCTGATGTAACTGTGTTATTCTGTCATCGAGCCAGCTGACGGGGACACAATTTCATTACCATTTCATTTTATGTGACATTTCAAAAATTTGGCAGTAAATCTAATTCGCAGTTGGATGGGAGCGTAGCTTATGTCACACTAACCTTGGAGCGCGGCGGAGCGCGGATGTACCATTTACAGTCGACGGCCTCGGCGGCGCCAGCCTTCCCGTCTCTGGTGATCTGATGGGACTCAACGATACCTTCTGGACCAACCAAGTCATACTGACAGGCTGAAACACACGCATATGCATAAACACACACAAACATGCACTCCTATATACACATGTGCGGCTCAAGCACGCACACATGGACTCACAAAGACCACTAGAGGACAAAAAATATACACTGATCATCTCGCTACAGTGCAATGTGCTGCTGGGAAACCTTGGGTTCCGGCAACCATGTGGAAGTCACCAACCCCAAACACTTGCAGACCAAGTCAACCCTGCACTCAGCGAACACAACTGCACTCCTCGATGGCAGTGGCCACTCTAGGAGGACAATGTGCCCCGCCACACCACAAAAACTGCTCAAGAATGTCCCAAGGAACATGACAAAGAACTCAAGGCATCAATCTGGCCTCCAAATTCCCCATATCCCAATCCAATTCGAGCAGCCATGGGACGTACTGGAACAAGTCTGATCCAGGGAGGCCCTGGTGCCAGACACCACAGGGCACCCCCAGAGGCCCTAAGTCCATGTCTCAACTGGTCAGAGCCAAATCCGATCCATGTTATACCCTCCATGGATTGGACTTGTTCCAGCGCATCCCACGGATGCTCGATCGGATTGGGATCTGGGGAATTTAGAGGTCGATTTGACGCCTTGCGCTCTTTGTCATGTTCCTCAGTACATTCCTAAGCCCGTATTCATCACGTAGCAGGGCGCACTGTCCTGCCGGAAGGGCCACTGCCATCAGGGAGTGCCCTTGTTTCGAGGGGGTGTTCTTGGTCTGCAATGGTGTATGGGTGGGTGGTGTGTCTCAGGTTACATCCACATGAATGCCAGAACTCAAGGTTTCCCAGCAGAACATTGCATTGTAACAAGATTATTAATGTTATTTGCTTCACCTGTCAGTGGTTTTAATGTTGCAGCCGATCAGTATACATAACCGGAGGAACCACAGAATGCTTTGTTGATATTAAAAGAGCAGTGAGAGAGTGTGAATGTGTAAACAAGTGAGGCAGAAAGGTAGAGAGGAGGAATCAGAGGCAGAAAGACAGAGAGAGTGAGTATACCTACAGGGCAGAGGTGGGGGTACTCCCATGTCTGCAAAGTCCGGATCTGAGGAGAGAGCAGAAGAAGAGGGGAAGGGGTGGGGGCGTTCATTTTTAATACATGATTACAAAATCAGGATCCTCACAAAGGCAAAAACAAGCAGGTGTAACAAAGTACTGAGGAGCTTCCTGCAGAGAAAACTACTACTGCTGCCACTTCGCAAATTATTTTGGCATCCTTCAGTGCTTCACTAGCCTACGCTCTTTTCTTTGCAGCTCTAAAGAACAAAGCTGCCGCCATGTTAGCTGTCCTTCATGTCATCTACAGAGGTAGTGGGTCCTCTTAAACAGCCATGTTGCCACAATGTTTCTACAGTAGTCTGAACAGACAAACCAAACACTGACTATAGAGAGTGCATTTTGTGTTTTTCACATTTTTAATGGCCGACGTAAGAGAGGGTGAGACAAGGGTGTTCAGTCTGTTTTAATCTGCAACCGCACCACTAGATGTCACTAAATCCTACACACTGGACCTTTACTGGAGTGATTAAACCTTATGTTTCTTAGTTTCATTGCAGGGTCTGTCCTTCAACCATATGTAAAAAGAAGTACAGCGCATTGAAAAACACAAAGTTACAACTGTGATGCTAAACAGATGAAGAGAACGAGCTCACCACAGCTCCCCACTCCTCTGAAATTATATAATGCCTTCATTAGAGCTATAGGCTATTCATCAAAATATGGAATCAACCAAATTTACTGGCAATTACGGCTTTTGCAAGCAAATTTAGAGGATCAAGGTCAAACTCTAGTGCAGTTCTCCCAGGCTTTCATTCGACATGATAATCGGTAGAATATGCAGCTGTATTTTAAAGCAACTTTGACAGTAATTTGGTTTAATTAGGTTTAGTATAGTATAACCAGCTACATTTTCTTAGACAAAGTAGCTGTGGAAACGGTCCATACCATCGGTATGGTTTGAAACCAAGACAGCTGCTGTTTTCTGGGGGAATAACAGCCAGGCCAATTAAAGGCGCATTACAAAAGGTCACTGTCATGTCACTGTTAACTTGTACAAAAAATCACCGTAAGAATACAACTGATCTTTTTTTTTTTTTTTTTGGACTGACCTGACCTAGTAAATATGAGTGAAAACTCCTCTGAGCTCACCAAATATGTTGAAGTCTTATCTTTGTTCCCTTTTGTAGTGTCAGAACAAAACAGAACTGAAGCTTAACAGAGATAAATGGAAGAACAGAAACATTAGAAATGGCCTTAAGAAAGGTTACAGAAATTTCCGGCGGACCACTGGGGGATGTGAATCTAATCCTTAACCAAACTTTTACACGCTGTGAATAAAAACTTGAACAAAGCCGAGCTGAGGCCGTACATTTTGTCAGCCAAATTAGATAAGGGAAGCGTCTGGTAAAAGTTTTGAAAGTCAGCTTGAAACGAAAAGGATTTTGAACACTTTTTCTTTTTTTTTTTTCTGGTATAATGTTGCAATAAATTACATCAACAGGCGCGGCCTCGCTGAGGTGTGTTACCTTGTCTTGCTAGTGAAACATCACAGTCTCGTCTGTTATCCCCCAAAGATTCAATATCGCTGCTCAGATGACTTCACACAAGACAGAAATTGACTCTTGAACATTTTCTACCGTTCTTTCACGTCATCATTTCTGTGTGTGTGTGTGTGTGCTGTGCGGAGACCTTTGTGTGTTCTACCCACCAAACTCCAGGAGAAAAATACTCACTTATACAACGACAAAAGAAATCATTTAATTTTTAAGAACCTGCCTTTCACGTATTCAAAACTTATTCTGAATAGCTGTGTCTCAGTGTTCAATACAATCAAAGCAAATAATGATGAAAACCATTAAACTAGTCACAGGATAATCGTTGTCGGACTAATTGCGGAGCTCAAATTTCACCATGACGACGTGGCATGTCACCTTGTCGCCGTGCTATGACACGTGGCATTGTGCTTGAAATCAAAAACTCCTCAGTGTTAAATGCATTCCTGCTGATTCTATTTTATTCCAGCCTATAGTGACGGGGCAGTTTTGCTTTCAAAGATATGCTGTTAGCTGTGAGCTCAAGGCTGCATTCATTTGAGGACAGAGCCTGCGGAAATAAGGGCTTCACATTAAATCTGATTGTCCCTCTGCAAATCGAGACATGGCTACCACTGACTGAGCTCAGTGTGGAAAATGAGGTCTGATTGCGCAGCGTGAACACCTTGCCTAAATGTCACAGTTTTTCTTGTCTGTATGTATGCTCTAATTTTTCTGTCTAGACATGAGTCAGCGCTCTGGTGTTTGTGAGCTGGACCCGAGGAGCAGGTCCTGTATATACCTGACAACGCTTGCACGCCTGATGACAGAACACCAGATGAAAAAAAAAAAAAAGAAAGTGAATGAAATGGCTGGTGAGGGAGGATGAGCATTCATTGTGTTTGATGATGACACTCGCTGCATAAAACATATAATCAAAGGGGAGAGATCCTTGGCACGATTTCAGCTGGGCTGTTGTGGGGATTCAGAGGAGCTGAACTTCCCCTTATGGTGAAAAGAAGAAGAGCCCGTTGAATACCTGTGTGCAAATCTAGCGAGGCTGCAGAAAACCCTCTCTCTCCTCGGCGCTTTCAATACCAACTGGGACGTGGTAAAAGATTCATGTGAACAGAAAAGCAGTCAAGAGAGGTGCTTAGAGTCTACTCAAGGGCTTCTCGCTACAATCCCTTCCTGATTAATTGCTTCTTTCAACTAAGATTCAAAGGATCTGATCTATAAAAAGCTGAATGGGGAATACCATGCAGTTTACACGTGGCTCCTTTGGCCTTGGATAGTTAGGTGTGATTGAGCAACTATTTTTTTTATTTGTTATTTGCTTGTACAGTACAAACAAATCCACCCACATGGCTGCTCTCAATCTGAAGAGGTGGCAAGTTTTAACACAGAAAGTGATTGTGTTTTCTTTCAATAGCACAACACAGACTGTTACTCCACTGAGAGTCTTTCTCCGATTCTGCCCTCCAGCTCACTGCTTAATAAATGTGCCATTGTACAAAGGCATGAGACAGCAAAAACACCACCGCTAATTATGTTCATGATTAATCAGATAAAGGAGACATAAATACTCATTTTCAGGTTCAAAATTCTATTCTGGGTTACTACTAGAATAGGTTTACATGCTTTAGTGCTCAAAAAACACATCAGTTTTCTCATACTGTTCAGTGCTGCAGCACTGTAATCCCCCTCTGTCTGAAACGCTCTGTTTTAGCTCCTGTCTCTTTAAGGCCCCCCCCCCCCTCCTGAATACCCAGTCTGCTCGGAATGGTCAGCTCACACACGCCTGAGCCAGAGCTGCAAACAACAATGTAGCAGCTGTGCTAAATCAATTCTTACTGACATTTTCTGTTTTATATAGTCTATGGTGGAAACGAGGGAAAGAGCTAGTCTGACACTCCTTGAGTGTTTCTTTATGCTAGGCTAAGCTAACCATCTTCTGGCTCTAGCCTCATATGTAACCAACAGACAAGAGCGTGGTATCAATCTTCCCCTCTAACTCTCAGCAATTAAGTGAATAAACACATTTCCCAAAATGTCAGACTATTCCCGAGCCTCCTCCATGTTGCCTTCCACTGGATGCATAGGTGTGTGTGTCGAGCAGGTGGGCAGGTGGGGAAGCAGACAGGGACGAGGGATGAGAAAATCAAAGTGGAAGACAGTTAATGAAACGGTGACCTTCAGGTCATGTGTGCTGGTTGTGTCAGAGATTTATTATTGGGCTTTGGCATCACTTAACCCACCACGATCACAAGGCCAAGCAACCTCAGGAGGAATGGATGCATGATGTCCGCACAAACACACACACGCACAAACACTTTTGATAAAGGCTATCCTTAACATGGCAACGAGGTCCCACTAAGAGGCTGCTATGCCTATAAATGCCTCTCGAGTGACCCTTGACCTTTTTAGACTCCGGCTTCTGAATTTCAATCAGGTCGGCTTCCATCCCCGCCGTCATCAATCACCTCCTCTCCTTCGCTGCTCTACCTGATTAATCGATTCAATCAATTGCGCGGATTGATAAAATGATTGATGAACTATACAAAGTACGTGTACTCTTTCCACAGCCCGTGGCTTTAACCTTGTTATTTATGAGCCGGATGCCTCGGCTCAGTCGCACCTATGTGATATTTGATTGCAGGAAACTTCAAAAGCATCACGGTGTGTTGCTGCGTCGAATATTAAACATCATAATAAACACCCCCGTGTGGACATGTGGGATATGTGCAGTCTGTGCTGCCATTGTATGCTCACTGCAGCTCCTCTTTAGTGCTCAGTCTCTCCACTGCATTGTACAAATGCCTCCGCCTGAGTGAGCTGAATTCAGAGCACATCCACACATGGCCACACCCTCTTCCTTCCTCTCTTCATAAAGCTCGTCTAAGTGTGTAATCTTCTGGGGCTTACTGTATTTACCCTTTGCAACACAGAAAATGCTCACTTTAAAGCCCAGGACTTTAAGTTGCCCCACAGCACTGCGCATATTGAGCTCCTCAAAGAGAGAAAAAAAGGCTGTCATCTTCCTACAACAGTTAATCCTGACATAAAAAATACACTCACACCATTGTACAGTACTTATGCACCTCCATGTGAAAGCATCGCCAGCCAAAGCAGAGATTTACAGAGATAAAGCTGAATGTACGGACGTGTAAATGCTCCAGGAAGCGAGCATGAGCAGCCTGCAAATACCAGCTCAATACAGAATTATAAGGACGTACACACATGAAACACACAACTGTCAGGGGATTGTAAATTCCTGGTAACTTCCTATTGCTCTTCATAATACAGGCACAGCACTATGTTTTATTAATGAAACACAACACGTCTCATTTCATCTCATTTGCAGCTGAACATCAGGCTCCGTCGCCGCACCTCCCCTCAGTATTAGCCGCTGAGCCCGATGTATGTAAAGCACCCTATGAATGAGGCTCGTGGTTATCACCATGTGGCAAGAGGACACAAACAAACACACGAGCAGCCCCACACACAAAAACTCACTTTCCCAGTGGCCTCATTTCCTCTCAGCTGCTCAGCGGTGACATTTAAATAAGCATCTGATTAATAATCTCTGCTAAAGTGGTTGATCAAGCTAATGAATGGCTGCCATTAATCACACCAGGCGCAGCTGTGGATGGATGGAGCTGAGGAGACAGACGGAAGAAGAGGCAGAGAGATGGAGATCGAGGAGGAGGAGGAAAGATTTTCCACACTTTGATTACTTCCAGCCCTTTCAATCACGACTAAAGAACAATTTTGGCAGAGGTGATTGTCTCTGTCATACTTTCACAGTTTCCTGTATTGAGTGCGTGTCCGCAGTTTTCAATCTCACCCAGCTCTCCCAAAACAAACCTACATGTTACATACGCCAAACATTGCCTGAGCAAACAAAAGGCCATTGTGAAAACCCCCATTTTTTAGATCAAACGCTGCTATAAAGATTAGCTATATAGCTAATACCCATTCTACAGGGCTTTGTTGACCCAATGGATGACAGCCCGACTATACAGGACGGTGACTGTGAAAGGAGGGGGCAACAGGATCTGTTGGGGACTGATAGGATTCACCACACCCTGGGTGTCATGGCCAGTGAGCTGGGTCCGTGCCCCGAACAGCGATTAGCAGCGATGTGTACCCCAACGCCACAGCTACACACCAACGATCCCGCTAAGAACTGTACTGGACTGCAGAGGGAAATACAGGAAGAAAAGGAGTGTGTCTTGTGACATGAATCGCAAATTTTCTGTTATTTATCCAGGGAGGCTTAACTCACTGCCTCACATTCATACAGGCATTAATACAGCCTGCCCTTGACCTGTATTGAATGCAGTGAGGACCTGCGAAACCTCAGTGGAAAAAAGCTACAGACTAATCCCCACTCCTATCTCAACCACCAATAGTTAGAGTGTCCTTGAGCAAGGCACTTAACCCCAATACTGTACGTTCCAGTGGAGGTGTTCAGTGTCCAGACGTATCAGCTTAAATAAACGTCTGAGCTCAGAGGACGGACAGTCGCAGCCTTTCAGAGGCATATAGATTACAAGAACTGTGTGATCTCTGCCCTTGTGTGTGAACCAATGATTCATGTGATACATTATTGATCTCCATAAAAGAAGCAGCTGTAGAGCAGCTCCTGATGTGGACAGGGATACAGTGTCTTGCTCAAGGACAACTCAGCAGAGCGAGCACGTGACTCTCAGGGTCATCTCGTTCATCTTCAGCTTCATCAACACCACGCACTGTGCTTCAGATCGGTTCATTTGTATTGATCTTACACTGGATGCTATTTAACAGTATTCATAGATAGAAGTGTCAATGCCTAGTTCAGTTCAGGCATGTTTACATTACTACTACTAGAAAAGGGGCCAAAATTAGCGTGTCCACCCGAGTGTTGTTTCCATCACAGCTGATCAGAGCTGGACCCATTCACACTGAAGACAAAAGCCAGATGTTAGTGGGTTTTTTACCTGCTGTGAAGGATCATGAGCTGGAAATAATTTCAACTTCAACTTAAATAACTTTTAATTAACTATTTTAACTATCTGCCCATTACTTTCCACAATCAGTTTTTAACCATATATGCCCTATATGTGCCTCATACAGTATATACAGTATGGTTACAGTATACTGTAGACACATAAATATCTCTAAATATGGGATACTATATGTATGACACACATACAGTATGTTGCCCATATAGTGTTACATACATAAATGCCCCATAAATGAAAATACTATTTAAAATGATTTTATGTATGTTTCTGAATGGACTTATATAGGCTTCTATATGTCCACATAATGATAACAGACATATATGCCACATATATCTCAAAAGTATATATATTACCTTTTTCAAAAATGTAGGTTCACATATAAGTACAACTGACACTGATTGCCACCAAAATCGGTGCCCTTTTTTATATGTGTTAAAGCAACATTATGTAGGAATTGGCATATACTGTACAACACAAACATATAAGCAACATAGGTTTTATATATTTCACTCGTAATGTGCAACTGAGTTATGTAAAATCTTTGTAGAACGCATGTGTTAAAGTGTAGGTTCATTCAAATATATGCCAAATATATTAAACTGAAACATGAATGAGATGAATGAATAGATTTATTGTTATAACATACGATATATGTGCATATATTAATATATTCAATTATGTATATGGACATATACAGCCTTCAAACATGTGGCATATAAGTGATTCCAGCATATAAACATAAATAACATACAGTATGACATACTTTACATATATTAGATATCTGTATAGATACAATACATTGTATTTTAAAAATACACTGCTGTTTGTTTTGTTCATTTACTTTCTTAATTAGTTTTGATTGCACTGACTAAAATGTCGCTCTGGTCTCCAGCCCATAGAGCACAGTCGCGTTGAAGGAGAACACCTCTTATTTGCTAATTAATCTGCTCATTTGTCCGTTCACCCATCTCTCTGTCCACACATCTGTCTATACTCTCTTCCTGTAACATTTTCTGCAGTTCGATTTTGAGTTTAGCTCATTCTGCAGCCGCCTGTACGCTCACACTGTATGTGTCACATCAAATAAAGTTGTCCATCAAGATTTTTGCTTTCAAAGGACAGCAGGGAATTCGGTCGCTGGGATGGAGTTTCACTTCATTTTGCAGCTTTATTCACAGTGATGGATTTGAGAAATCTGTTTATGGCTGCGTGTGTGCAGCTTTGTGTGTGTGTGTGTGTTCATAGTTGTGTTGTGTGTGTGTGTTCTTCCATCCTGTCTATTGGTCAAGCTGTTAACTGCTCCCCTCCTTCTCTCCTCTTTCCTTCCTCCCAGAAGGCCCCTGGGAAGCACTGACAAGGACACAAAGCTGAGCCTG
This sequence comes from Pagrus major, assembly GCF_040436345.1. Taxonomy (NCBI): domain Eukaryota; kingdom Metazoa; phylum Chordata; class Actinopteri; order Spariformes; family Sparidae; genus Pagrus; species Pagrus major. Next base: position 15,191,828 of record NC_133233.1, read on the forward strand.
AAACAGCACTTCTTCTCCAGCACCTTCAGAACAATATCCCCCATCCCATGTGGATGTGGTGGAACAAAATACTGCAGTGGTGTCTTGGTAGATGGGTACGCTGTGGAGCTTACTGTTTGAAACAGTGCACTAAGAAGACTGCCATATCTTTAGTATGTAAGGACTGCAATACCTGTACAGGTACCTCAAAATTATGCCTAAAGACATACTTGATTGAATGTATCAAGTTGTTTTCCACAACTTGTGATTCCAAAGACCAAAACACAGAGGAAGGACCAACTTGCTTATCAAAGTGAGCTTGAAATCACAGCACACGTTCAGTTAACAGCGGTCTGAGTGGCCCTGATCACCAACACTTGTGAAACCCTGTGATTCAGTGGCTGCCACATCTCCATCTGCGGATGCCTCTTCCTCTAGCTTGTGACTGTTGTTGGTGTTATATTTCATTTTTTGTTGGCTACTGTTACTAGTGTTTCATACCCCTCTACAAAGATCGCAAGTTATGGAAATGACAGCGAGGCAAGGGACTTTTTTCCCTTGAGTTTATCCATTAGACAGTGGTTCTCCACATCAAGGGTGATAGCCTAGACAGGCCACTCACTGACTGTAAGGAAGCACTACCTTAAAGGCATATGTGAAAAAGTAGTATATAAAGTCTTTACATGTGCAATATGCAACTTCTCCAGCTAGGGGGTTCTTATCAAAACAAAAGTCTGTCTGTAGCCCGCTACTCATTGCTGCTAGCCACTAAAGGCTACATTGGCCGGTACTTGCATAACACATCCGAGTCCTGAATTGCATTGTGGGTAATGGAGGCACCATATTTTTACAAGGAACAGGGATGTTTGGGATCATAAAGACATTATTGTTGGTTCTGCTGCATCGATTTTGCTACTTTCATTTTTGAACTGTCCATTCCGAGTCCGACACACATTACGGAAGTGCAGTGCTAAATCTGTGGAGTATCTTTTCACGCCATACGTTATATACCTTCATATACACACCACTACACCTCTGGTATGTACGGCTACATCTGATTTCAAGCAGATTTGTGTAAATGAGTGTGAAGCTTTGTCAATGGAGAGAAAAAACTTTTTTTGTGTGTAGGCTAACTGTGTAAACTCGGGTGTGTGTGTGTGTGTGTGTGTGTGTGAGATGCATTGATGGCTCACGCAGGAACCCATTCCTGATGGAGCAGTTAGTTGTCCCCAGGCATCACAGGTGTTTCTATCTAAGTGATGCCCCAATGACAGACACATTCCATCCAGGTTCCATTTGGGCAACCATGCAATAAATCAACACAACATCGCCTCTCTGCCACTCATTACTGCACACAGACTGTCTGCAAGGCACAGAGAGAAAAGACACACAATGACATAAAGGGACAGAGCCAGGACAGTTCTGCTGATCTGCAAACAATGCCCCCCCCCCCAAGAAAGGTAATTTGAGAGTCTGATTGCTTTCTTGAGATAGTGTTTCATTTCACTGTCATGGAATTATGAGAGGTAGCCGACTCCTGTTTCAATTTTCACTGCCGCTCTGCATCTGTTCCTGAGGGCCCAGGGGAGAATCAATGGCTCACAGACTTCTCTATGCCAACAACAGGCTACAATTTGACCCAGTGGGGTTATAAACCGCAGCCAAACACACTTTAGCTAGTGGCCAATACAAACACAAGTGGATTTAAGGGAATGCAGAACAAACAGCTTGCCGCGTGAGTGCACTAACAGTCATGGTAACATGGTTTAAGATGAGAAATTATGTGATTTTTGGGTGAAATTGCGTGTAATATTAGCCTTTAAAGAAACTGAATCAGTGAGCAGAAGGAAATTAAAAGAGAGTTCGGGGAAAAAGTAAATCTGGGGTTGTGTGAGAGCGATGGAGAGACTGACAGAAGCAGAGAGAGATTATGAGAGAGAGATTAGGAAACAGGAAGAGAGAGAGAGAGAGAAGGATGCAGATTGAGATTTTGGCCTCCAAGAGCCACAGTTTCTAACACTTCTCCATCACTAAAGTGATTGACATATTGTTGAAAAGAAGCGTAATAGGATTTACAGCTGCATTAAGAATATTACACCACCAGTGCAGCTGTGTAGCACAACAAGAGCTCTAAAGGGAGCTGGTCATTAGACCAGAGGCAGCACAAGCTATAAAACCCCACAGTTCTGGTAACAATCACAACTGTCAGCTGTGCTGGATACATTTCCAACATTCATGTTCCCTTTGAGAACATAATCCCGACAACACATGAGCGACTACAACAGCTACTTCTAATATGTGTTTCCAGAAACAAGGCTGGCAGAATGGAGTGCAGTTAACTTGTGCACAGAAGTGAGGCATTTAGAGAATGACACATTCACTTTGAGGAGAAATCTCAAGGGAGAGATTCTGAACATTGAGCACTTGAGAAAACAGCAAATGTTACCCAAAGCGACAGTATTTTGCTTCTGCGGCTCCAGAAGTTATGTCACCAGGGTATTCTGGACTGCTATTTTATTCATTTTTTACAAGAAAGCCTGCAAACAAACTTTTCTAACATGGGGTTAGAAAGATGTGAATGTGACAAGGCAGGGCTGCTTTCATGGAAAAGATCCTATCACACTGCATGGATCCAGGGCTTTTGGAGTTTTACCTATTAGCAAGACTTAAAGGCGCACTATGTAGTTTTGGAAAAGACACAAACAGAGAAAGGTTAAAATTTTGCAATGGCAAATTTGTCTTTTAATACACTTTTTTTTTTGCAAATAGGGGCAACGTTAGGAAGTGTATTTCACGTTTAAAGCTGATGTGGTGAACTTGTTGGCAGTTAGCTATTTTTGCGTCCGGCAGACACGGAGCAACATTTGAGGCTGTGATTCTGGCCACTTGATTGAGTCCAATATTCACTCACCTTTAAGTTCTCTGTTCAGCAGCTAATTGCTAACTTGTGTAGCGTAAAGTAGCTACGCACGCTATGAGAGCAGTGAAACTGAACAAAAACAGTAAAGTTGTTGGCCATGAAGCCAAGATGCAGCATCCTCAGAGGCAAAAAAAGAGTTCAATAATCATTTCAAAAGTCTAACATGCTATAATATATTACAAAATAACAGTCCCATCTTCTCTCCATTGAATTAGATGTGTGACTGGACATCTTATGGACTTTTTTCCCCTGAACAACTACTTTCTTTAAACACGTCAGGAGGATGCTGCTTTCTGCTATCACATGCGAGGACGCGCAGCCTCTTTTCAAACCCCAGACACCAGCCTCTCTGACCACGCAACATCCAAAAAGCTAACCAAGCCAAGTGAGCCCGTCATGGGAGATAAATGAAGTGAGGCTGCCGGACCCTGACTCGCACAAACCCACAAGCTTCGATCTCCTGTCTTCCTCACTCTGACCCCTGTCTGTTGGGAGACATCAGGTGTTAAATTGGCTGAATCAGAATGGAAATATTCAGTGTGGTGGGCTACCTGTGTTAGGTCTGAGTCTCTCCCCACTGAGCCCAGAGGATAATCCATGCAGGGCTGGAGTCTCTTCAACCAATGTTGGAAACAGCAGCTGTATGGGGACACAGAAGGCCATTTTTGACCCTCGTGTTAATTCATTCCATATTTGTTCAAACGGAACTGGATTAATTTCCTCTTTTACGTGCAGTATTTTTTTGTTCATGACAATAAACGATGGTCTGATCTGTTTGAATTGGATTCATTTCCTCTCTACAAAATCATAAGCTCATCATAAAAGTAATATACTGCACTCTTTGTGCCATTGTCTTCCTTGCTCTCACCCTCCCCGACTCTCTCTACGCAGTCTATTTCCAAAACACTTAAGCCTGCTAAATTTAGCCAACCCTGATTGTGCATTAAGGCCATAACAGGCAGAAAGTATTTATGCCAGTCAGCAAAGTATTCTTGGACACACCGCTCGACGGGGGTGACTGGCAGTGAACCGACAAATCTGGTGTCACAGCCACCGGAACGCTCATTTCATTGGATATTATTTGGAGAAGAAGAACATTCACTTTGTGTGCATCAAAGATTGTGTCAATTCTCCCAAAACGTCACATTAAGTATGAAATCGCATGAAATTGCCAGGTAAGTAATCACCCAGAGTGGTTAAACATAATGGTGGCAAATACCCAGGGCTGAGTGCTTTCCTTGCAGCATGGCATATTTTCAAGCTGTGGCCATTACATCCAAATAAGTAAATGCAATCAGCGGAGAAAGAGAGAGGGTGGTGGGGCTGTAGTCACATACTAATAGAAATTAAATTTCTATCTGCACACTGAAAACTGCATTTACACTTGCAACCTCAGGTTTTACTGTTCCAAACAACTCCCAGCAGAGCAGGCTAGAGGGTAATGGAGGGTGACCGCGGTGTTGGACTTCATTTCGCCAGCGATTTGGGAACAATGAAACAGCTGAAATGCCTGAACACTGAAATGAAATGGGGGGCTGCTTTAGAAATCCACACCCTTAAGTATTTCAATAGTTTGAACTCTTTATTATTTGCATTTTATGCTGTTAAATGAGTCAAACTGGTACTGACAAAATAAATAAATAAATAAAGAATCTGTCATCAAAGTTTTTGTGGAAGAAAAGATGAGGACATTTCCCTGCTGTCTCTTTCTTTACACATCCTGTGCCCCCGTAGGATCACAGCGACAGCGAGCGCTCAAGCGTGCATTCATCTTATTATAAATTCACTTTGGGTAATTGAGATTAATACCGCATGTGCTAAATATCCACTGAGAGTAACACAGAACCCAGTCCCTTGTTGAACATGCCTCCTTAAAGGATAAGTTTGCCCAAATGTGAAAATTCAGTCGTTATCTACTCGCCCCCCATGTCGATGAAAAGTCGGGTGAAGTTTCGTTGTCCGCAAAACATTTCTGGAGCTTCACAGCAAAACAGCATTCTCCAAAACAACTGAAGTAGATGGGGACTTGTTTTAAAATGTAAGGAAACGACTGAAAAGGAAACATAAAATGGCTCCATTACGTAATCCAAGTCTCTGGTAGTTTAAAGATCCCAAATTGATTAAAAAAACATTGTTTAAACCCATTTTAGGGCCAAAATCCTCACTGCAGTTGCTTAGCTAAAGGTGTTTGAAGTGGGTGCACAAGCTCAACCGCAGGTCGAGAGTGTGGATATTGTCTTTTTAAATCAATTTTGGATCTTGGGGCTTCCAGAGACTTGTATAATGGTGGAAGAGCTGTATGGAGCCCTTTACTGGGTTGATTTTCATGCTTTAAAACAATTCCCCGTCTATTTCAGTTGTTCAGGAGAATGCTGCAACTCTGTTTTGCTATGAGGCATGAGGGTGAGTAGTTAACGACTGAATTTTAATTTTAGGTTTATCTCATCCTTTATCTGTTGCTTCATCCCCAAGAGGGCCTGTTTGGAAAATCCTGCAGGTGTTTCTCAGGGAGAGGGAAAAGTCTTCTCCAGCAGCTACTACTGCGTGTAAAAAAAGAAAAAAGAAAAATGCTGACTGTAGCATATCCTCCCTGAACTCACAGCGGAGCGGAGGAGGTCAGATTGTTTGAGTATCTGTCAATAACTCCCACTGATCCAGGTCTAAAAGTTCTGCACTTCTGTACTTTTACAGTCACGGTTACTTTGCTTTCATCTACTGAGACTGCAGTCTCACCTATGGCTGGCACTGGAAGCCAATAATCCATAACACAACATTGATATCAGCACAAATGCAAATATGCATATACACATACACATACAAGGTCATGCAGTAGGCGATATGAGGAGGGGGGTGCCGTCCCCTTTGTTAGCAAAATGACCAAAAATGCATCCCCCTTGTTATCCCTGCCATCTCGCCCGGTTGTTTAGATGAATATACTTGTCAAGTCTTCCTGAATCATTTATCCTTTATCTGACTGAAGTTTGTGCGAGTTGGAATCCATGGCCTCGACCACGGCTCTGAAATATCACTAGCCTAACTGCTGTGTATTGATAAATCCATGGCGCTGCCCGTGGTGCTGCAGTAGCAGATGGATTTGTAATTGTGCCTTTCTCCACTCAGTCCCACCCTTCTGTCAGCTTCATTAGGGATCTATAATATTCTCTAAACTATACACTATAAGTTCTATACTATATCCCAGCCTATAGTCTACAGAGTGGTGTCGCCTTCACAATCAGAGCGACAAGTAGTACGTGCAGTCGCGGACCTGTGCTTTTTAGCACAGGTTAGAAAGGCAGGTACCTGATCAAGCTTATATTAACGCAAACATTTAGCCTCCCAAAGGAAAACGTTGACATTTTTGGGAAAATGTTCTTACAGAGAGCTACATGAAGAGATTTATACCACTGTTATTTAATTATTTCATTATGACGCTAAAACCAGTTAGCTTAGCATAGCATAAAGATATCATGAAAACAGGGGACCTGTTCTCCCTCCTCTCCACGTCACCACATGAATGCTCGGTGGCAGCGAACAGGAGGATCCTGCTCTCTGAGCGTTCACGAGCAGACAGGACCGCCTCTTTATGAAGTTCTCTGTCCTGATTGGATAAAGTAGGCAGGGATACCAGAAAGTGTATTTTCTCTTTTAGCAAGGGGAGGAGAGACATCGGTCACTGACCACATCGCTCTATAACAGTGATTACTGTTGGAATATAGAGCTATTTAACACTTATTTTAAACCAACAAGTGTAAAAACAGCACACTGTGGTGTTACAGGGAGTTATGTGCAACGCTATCGATTTTAAGCTTTGTTTTTTTTCTTAGGATTAAAGACATAGTGTGGTGATTGGCTTTACTAGCAGAAAAGAAAGAAAATAAGCGTGTTTCCAAAAACTGTTCCTTTACATCGACACCCTCGCAACAGGAAAGACCTCTGAGATTTATTCACGACAGTAAAACAAGATGTTCAATCCCACCGCTTTCTCATACGGACATAAATAGGTGTGCACACATAAATACACCTCCACTCACTGCAGTGGCACTTGATTAAGTCCCTGTTGGCACAGCAACAAATATCAGCATGCACATTGAGCTACTGATGAACCATCAGCTGAAGCCCACCAACACTGCCGTGCCCATCTTTCCTCCTCGCCATCAACAACACGCTATAGGGGAGAGGCTGCTTGAGCGTCGCGCAATAAATTTCGGTGCGCCCTCATCTCAGCATATGACTGATCGCTGTCAGCAGCGACAGGTTTCATTGAGAGGAGGGTGAGATATGAGGTTGTTATGGTGTTGTGGTCGATCAAACTGTAGCGAAGAGACCCTGCATTCGTCTGTATACGTGCCCGTATGTGTGCAAGTATGTGGGCGCATACATTAGCAACCTCATCCAATTATGTGGGTGCGTATGTACATTCAAGATTTGCATGCATGCTCGGCTTTAAGTGCCCAGATGTTCCATTTTGTCGTACCGCTTGCTGTCATTGCTTTTACGACTGCTCTGACATGCTCCCATATGGACACATCTTTGGTGACAGGCTCATAATTTCAGTCAGCAAAGGCCACTGAAATGCCTTCTAATAAGACTGGACCGCTGCCAGAGTCTGCGCTCCAACCACTGATGGACAGTCATATTCAACTGTGTTCAGGGTTGTCAGGCTGACAATCTGATAAGCACTCATACAAAGAAAGAAAGCCTTTCAGCAGATAATGAAAGAGTCTCTCATTTATTTCCTGAAGTAGTTAGCATATTGCTGGTCTTATGCAGAAAGTTCCTACTGTATAATGTATAAGTAAGTATCAGCCAAAATGCAAAGGTTTTGAGGCGTAGCTTCAAGCTTCTCAAGATGCGCTGTTCTGTTGCTGACCCGACAATCTGACCTACGTGTAGAAGAAGAATAAAACCTTATTTGAATATGAAAGTGAGGTTTGAATTAAAATAGGTATTAGAGTCCTTGATGAAATGCAGAAAAACATTAGTAAAGCCAGAGTTCCCGCTATAAAACAGTTTTCTTGTGTTATCATTTGAAGGTAACATTTTTAGCCATGCTAGCAACACTGGCTCAAGGGACGGCAGTGTGCGTCTGTTGGTTGGACGATCCACTAAGCTACTACCGCGCAGACCTCCACAGCTGTCATGTGGCTTGCCATGTAATTTGGCGCAGTCGTGGTCCTGACGGCTCATTCGATGACGCGGTTCCTGAAAACGGGTTGTGTGCATTTCTTCGTGGATTTAATTTTGATACTTTCACAGTGTTTATGAAGCGCCTGCTTCATAAACAAAAAGACATGGAATTCTCACTTTCAACAAGATGGGACCTTTAGGTGATCCTCTGACTTTTCCTCGAGCATCACCATTGCCATTGTGACCATGTTAGCATGCTTATGTCAGCATTTAAGCTCCGAGCGCAGCCTCAAAGAGATGCTGGCATGGCTGCAGGCTCTGAGTCTTGTTTACATCGGAAGCAATTTCATGATGTACAATGAAAACATTTTAGTTGACACAGGCTCAAAGGTTGGAGAACCAGGCTTGAGGGCTACTTGCTCAAATCTGAGAGATTAAAGTGAATATCTTACACTCCACCAACCACCTCTCCAACTGCTTTACACCCAAAATAAGCTGCAGCTGCATTGTAAAAACACTAGAAGACTGCCTGAAGTGAGCATTTCCAGTGAGGGAAAGTTTATAGCTGCATATGAATATAAAACAGGGTGTAGCCTGACTGACAAAGAAATGGGTTCAGAGTGAGATTAAAGTTTTTGTAGGACAATATCCACCATAATCTCGCCTGTGACTTTAGGAAGGATCCAGTGGCAGCGTCCCCTTCTACTGATATCCTTAGTCGAAGCAGGAGCAGAACCGTCAAGCTGAATCTTTAATCAGTCAGCACCAAAGGGCTCAGTGCGAGACTGCCCTTGAGGGCTAATCTATACGTGTCTCTTGTGTTTAGGATGTCCATGAAATGTAGCGACACCAAGCGTGGACACTCACGGGCTTGAGCGTGAGGGGGAAAGGTCTAATGACTGCATTGTTGCGCTGCCTCTTTTGGACCTTATTCATATCCTGTGTCTTTTTTTCCCTTCTTTTTTTCATCTACCGCTTCTTCAGTATCTATTTTCAATTCCATTGAAGTCGCTGCACTCAACCCCCTGCACCCCACTGAAATATCAGCTATGGATACAAGGAGTCAGGGAGAGAGACTGCAGATTACAGTGGCTATCAATACAGTAATCTTTTTGTGTAGATTTACTAAGATTGCGGATTTTTTATTATAGCCTATATACTGTGGAGGCAGAGTAAAACAATATTTTACCACATGTTTTTTTAAACCACCATTTATCATCTATATTTTTTCGATAAAGGTTTGGTTGATTTTAATCTGTAAAACAATGAAAAAGTTAAGTTTACAACCCGTGCCAGATCCTCCCTAAGGGCTCTGCATACTCTTAGTTTTGATGGCTTTGCCCTCTATCGGCTCCTGCAGCACACTTGTGTTATTATCCTAGCTAAAATATTTTAACAGTGCTCTTCAGGGAGCTCGTGGCACACTTTGCATCCTAAAAACCGAACTTTATAGTTCACTTGTCAAGGTGAAAGTGTTGACGGGGCACCTACTTTTTTTTTTTTAACAAATTATGATGAAAAGAGCCATGCGCCTGACCTCTGACAGCAGGATTTTTGTATTTAAATCAGCCCTTCTTCTTTTATATGCATGTTGTGTGTGAGGGACAGAGAGAGATTGCAGCTGTCAACATGCCAACCCTTCTCTCTTCTGTCATGTCAGCCTCCTCCTCCTTGTGCTCGCTATCCCATGGTGCAGAACAGAGAGGGGTTAGGAAAGCCTCTCTTCCCCTCTCCGCTCTCCACCTTCATCTTCCGGCCTTTGCCCATCACTCTTGAGTTGGAAATGTCAGACAGACTGCCATTGAACCACTGTATGATATACTGTCAACGCTTTCGCCCATCAAATCGCGTGTCCAACACAGGCGGCGCATTGGTTCCCGTTTAACATCCGAGCTCCATATGTTTGGAATTCATTCAGACAGCTTCAGCAAAAGGTTTCTGGATATGTGGTCTCTATGCTCCGCTGTCATTGTGAGGGTCTAAGGTCACTAGCCTTGGACTTGTGAGAGCGATGATAACCCAGAAACAGAGACGTCAGACCTAGACCCTGAGGTCTGCATCATTTCTACGTGTCACACAGACAGCCAGCATCACGTCGCATCAGGGATGTCGAGCGTCGCCTTGTTAGCAATGTGACATCTGTGTGGTGGCACCCGGCTTCATGAGCGACAATGTCAGTATGATGTTGCACAAGGTTGCAATTCATACAAACATTCACATTTACACGAGCAGTGAAGCTCTGTATTGTCATTTTCTCTCTATAGCTTGCTACCTCTATTTGCCTCAAACACGCCACACCGAGACTTAAAGTAGGCTGACCAGACGTCCTTGTCTTCCAGGGACAGTTTTTTGGTGATTCGCCCCCAGCTGGACCTGTCCCCAGAAATGTCCCCGTTTTTAACTGTCCATTAAAGTGAAATGACTTTTTACGTGCCAAGAAAGACCAGGCAGTAGGGTGAACAGGAGCAGACAGAGGAGTTACAATGGCTCTTTCCAAGACTGTTGGCTGTTTAGTTCGAACAGCTCCGTCTTGTCTGGAGTATTTTTGGTAACATAGCTGTTTTCTCCATCTATCACAGTGTGGATGTTGAGTTGCTTGTCTGTCTCGTACATATAGATGATCAAAGATACACTGAATTGAACCATTTTCTTTCGACGATGTTCTTTATTGAGTGAGTTTTCCTGAGGCGGTCACTGGTGAGGTTACTCGAGGAAGCGATTTTTGATGATACTTCCGGTGCCTGTCAGAACTGCCGTCAGTCACAAAGTATCATAATAACCGTCGCATGTGTGGCGCTTTCGAAGCTTTCAAAGTGTTAGAAGCTAAGTGGCTAAGCAATAATAATAGTGTTAGTCGTATTCGCACGATAAAGTCGCTAACCCAGAACTTCACGAATTAATGAATATACCAATCACTCTACAAACAAGGATTAGCATCCTGTTACCATGGAAAACGTTGGTTCCAATTAAGCAACAGGACACGCCGGTAGCCACGCCCGTAATTTGCGCAAGGTATTATGGCAGCTTGACTAACGTGGACAGTTTTCCATATTTTATGATGGCTTTACTAACCATGGTATTGGAGCTGGTGTCTTCCACACATGGGGCCAAGTCCATTTTGCTAGATAAATGGAGGATAATGTGGGTGCAAAGTGTGGCGCAAAGAGTAGGTATTTAGACTCTGAATTAGTCATGGGTGTGTTCTGGGCGGAAAATAAATCAAACCAATCCAAGAGTCTTCTCCCATTCCCTTTAAGAGGCAGGTGCGCCAGGGCCTGGCACATATTAAACAGTATCACTTGTCTTTGCTGAGGGAAAGGGATGTGATCCACGGCTGCTGCCCCACCATTTCACAATCATCTGTCCCATCAACCACTCTGTTTGACTGCATATGGAAGAATAAACTGATATTAAACTGAGGAGGAAGAGCAGTGCTGCTGCATCCCTCTGTGTGTGCGTGATTCTCAGTCCGTGGATCAGGCAGCACAGATCATAAAAAAAAATCATCCTGATCGATAACGGGTGGGATGAGAGGGGAGAAATACATCCTTAATGAGGAAAATATGGATGACATTACCCGCAGTGATCCTCCAGCAGCAGAAACGATGTGTATCTCTACATTAACATGCGCTTCTGCGCACAAAGAACAGCTGATAAACTAAATTAATTATTTTAAACTCCTGACTCGTTTCCTCTGGAGAGTTTATGACTACAGCTTTCAGTTTTGCTGATTAAATGTGTCACGATATTTGTTACAGTACGTGATTGTATTCAAGGAAATGTTTAAAATAACTGATAGAAGCCTCTCAAATCATGAAATGAGAGTGTATGAACAGTGTGAACCCGCCTTTGAATAGCAGGAAACAGTCTGCGCTTTTGACTTTAGACCAGCTTTTGGTCGTTCTATGGCGCTGTCACTGTCTGCTGCCTCAAGATAGCAATCCGCCATCAAGCCGCCTGACCACACCTTGTTTTAAGACCACCACGCCCAGGGGCGCACAGGTAGACGCAAGTACATTTACTATTTACACAACGTGGGCGCTGGGTGTGAAAATGACAACTGCGTCGGTCTGACACTAGCAAGGACACTTTGCGCCGAGCGTAAGATAGAGCCCATAGAATTTACTTGGGCGGGTCTCCAAGTATATCAACAGCCGCCCAAGTATGTTTGGTGACCCATTGTGTGAAGTGAAGAAAGGTATTTTTGAGTCTCATTCTCAGGTCGTCGATGCCACAGGTACACAGCCATTCTATCGAATTACCACCACCATCAACTGCCGATCAGCCAAATACAACGCAGACATGTGTGTCCTTACGTGTTTTCAGGATACAAACAAAACAGAACCCACTCATGTCAACATTGCTCCACAGCGCTGCTAGTGGTCAAAAACTCCACAGGGCTCCTTTAATTTAACATTATAAATGAGCTAAGATAATTTCATTATGACAAATAAAGTGTCGTGATTGTAATTAAAGACACAAAAGAATGAAAATAAATCAAAAATAATTAGATTCAGAAACAAAAAAAACTCTTGTGGATTCAAATTAAAATGAATGGTAATGAGGCAAATCTTTTCCACATTTGCATTCTCAACACAGTAAAGTGCTCCTCACATCATTCCTCCTGTGGCCCAGATACTTTGTGTCTGTGTGAGAACATCCTGCAGCTCAAATATCTAACAACATTCAGTGTAAAATTCTTAGTTGTCAGTTTAATATTTTAAAATATTTGCAAAGATTTTAAGTCGTTTTATGTCAGTTGCCCATTTGACGCTGTCGGATGTATGACTGAGCCGATGATCAATAAAGCTGAATCAGAGCTGGGGAGCAGATTACATCAGCAACGAGGTTTTCAAACGACCTTCAGAACCACTTAGACGGTTCTACACCGCCTTCAGGTCTCTATATCCTACGGATAGACATGCAAAATAAATGAGAACTTCATAAAATTCATATTGTAAAACACAGAGTGTAAATGAACAACTTTATATTAGTTTGCTTTATGAGTTTGCATCATGAGGTTTTATGAGGAGGCTGTTGTCGGATTAGTGTGCGTGTCTGAGTAACTGCGTGTGTTTTACAGTTCATATGTTATGCACACACTGTGGCTGTGTGGGTAAAGATGTTCGGTACATAAATCTAAGTGTTGGTGTACCGTGTGTGTGAGACTTCATTTAATCTATCCCCAGCTCGCCTCGCCTCGCCTCCACAGGGGAGATCGACAGCAGCGTGAAGGTTTGAGGTTTCCTCTTTGAGCTCGCTGAAAACACACAGAAACACCTTGAGCACAATACCGGACCTCCACTGCAGAGAAAACTATCTGAAGTCAAAAAAACATTTAGAACCTCCTCCAGCGAGGCCCTGAAACACATTTTATCATTACTGACACAAGCTCTGCAAAATATCTACCCTGTCAGCGCAGATACTGATGCAGTTCCTGTGACAGGCTCTCCTCCCTGTGTGTGTGTGTGTGTTTAACTGCAACTGTGTGTGTGTGTGCTTTACTGGAAGTGTGTGTGTGTGTGTGTGTGTGTGTGTGCACGCTTGTTTATGAGGGAAGTAGTAAGAGTGCAGCTATTTACCAGTTGTGAAAAGCTAATTGGTGAGAACAACTACAGGCTTTTTCTCTCTCTTACGCTTTCTTGAACATCAAATTAGTCTCATTTTCCACTTTCAGTCACTGGAAATTTAAATTTCTTAGCTGTCATTACAGTAGGAGGAGGTTTTGACTCCTTGGATTGCACCTTGTTTTTAACTACAGTTATTCAGGGCTTGGATTAAACTTTACTTTAAAGGTGCACTACGTAGTTGTGGGGAAGAAATTTCATTGACTGACTGTTGTATGCCTAAACAATAAAAATAAATAAACTCTCTTTGTTTTCATGACTGAATAAACTTAATAAACAAACGGACCTTAAAGGACAACAGGATTTCATACTGTTTGTTTATATGTGGCGGACCCTGCCACCTTTCGAGCTTTAAACAGTGTTCTGGGGACCTTATTTTCCTCTGAGAACAGCTTGTTTATTCAGATATGGAAAAAACCAATATTTCTGAGTTTGTATTATTACCTCATTAATATTGTAAATATTAAAATTCTGAGTTTAAATTTCTTCTCCAAAACTACGTAGTGCCCCTTTAAGTGTATAATTTGTAAAGAGAATTTGTTTTTGTATGCGTTTAAGAAGAAACTAACTTTTTGAAAGTGACCATTTAGCTACATTTTGAGTTTAAAAGAGTTAAAAATTTCCATCAACCTCATTTTATGAGCAGTGATGGTGCTTTTTTCCCCCCAAAAAACACTTGCAGCTTAAAGGAAGGATAAGGCCTACTTGGCAGTGCGACGCTCGCCTGCCACCAGCACAATAAGAAGGCAACAGGAAGCTAGCCAAGCACTAGCTCTCAGCGCTGGCTGTAGGGGTCTAAGCAGCAGGGAAGCTGTACCGCAACATAGCTTTCCCTACGTGTCTGCCAGATTCGAGCATGAATAAGTAAACACAGCAAGATCTGTCCAATTTTCCCTCAGCCCGGAGGCTTTAAACCAGAATACTTCTGACACCTGCTATGATCATTCATTATCCTTTCCTCACATGCATTATTTCACAGGTGCCAAGTTAAAAATAGTTCTATCTATTTTTGATAGGTGCCAACGAATAAGTGAAATAAAGCCCACTTGTGCTTGACACAGCGCGTGGTGCCAGATGAGGAGATTACTGCGGGTTAAGCTGCTCCAACTGTGGGTCCCACAACCAAATTACTCAACAGGTCACAGTTCACTTGTTAGAAAACAAGGGAGCCTTCCGAGAACGAGACGGATGCTGAAAACATCAGCTGCTGCTCCACCATTGGTCGGGTTTAACTGACTATGCTTGTTTCATTAAAGTCTTGTAAACACTTCCCCTACACCGGGGAGGTTTTCTTTCTTGCTTTAACGGCAATTTGTAAAGGACAGCGTTCAATATACATTTGAATTCATTGCTCAGCTCAATTTCCTCCACTGCTTGTATCTCCATCAGCAGTCTAATGTAAAAAAAACAACCTAGTAGTGTTTTCACTCAACTAATCCTGTATCCGGACCAACTGCTGAGCGAAACACATGAAAATATACACATATACACAGGTGTTATTGATCACATAAAGACACTGAATGTAGCATTCAACCTCCCCCCCTACCATTGCATTCGCATGCACATCACAACGCCGTGAACTAACGTGCGAACTAAAATGTAAACGTGTGAACTAAAATAATGTTGTATGTAAACTGGACATCTTCGCAAGTAATTGTCTTTTTTTTTCACGTATGAATGAAAATGTCCTCATGCAGTAACAAAACATGGCACACGACATCACGTAACGATAGCTTATTCACATGTGAATTCCACATTCGCACACATTATCACACGGGACTGGCTATTTTCACACATGACTTAATTTTTTAACGTGTGAAAATACATTAATGTCACGAGTGAACTGGACAATTTCACTAGGGATTTCTTTCACATTTGAATCCAACTATTTACATAAGAAATTTACATTTTAACATACACAATAAGCTTTGTCCCTCATGTGGATAGAATTTCCAGATGTGGAAACAAAAATAAAATAAACCATGAACTTTGCTCTCAATTACAACTGTTCACAGTGAGGTCTTATCCAGAGTTAGCAGGATATTGTCTCTGGAAAGAGACATCGTTCTCTGTTTCTCAATTGATCACATTGATATGTTAATATGTAATTATGTAAGATGTTTTCACAGTTGCACACTGCCTTTAGATACTGTATTCAGGTTGGAGCTGAAACAATTAGTTGATGAACAACAATTTTGAGGACCAGTTGATCATCTTAACTTATTTGTTCAGGAAAAATGCCAAACAGTCTCTAGTTCATCATAAAAGTCAAGATTTACTGCTTGACTTTGGTTTATATCATTGTAAACTGAATATATTTGGATTTCAGACTGCACACTGAAGACTATTTGGGGCTTTGCTGGGAATTTTATGGGCATTTTTTAATATTTCCTGTCATTTTACTGACAAAAAAAAAATGAATTGCCTAATCAAAAAGCCCTAATTGCAGTCTTAATTTAGGAAATAATTAGTGCAGGGAAATCATTCATCTAATTGCTCTAAACCATACTGAAGCTTGGCAATGAAGCGATAAAAAGGAAGACATACAGAGCAGTAGCTTTGTAAATAACCTCGTATGACACGGACAGTATCGACCGAGGGTGAGCGGTACGTCGACGAGATGCCCAGCGTGGTGCTAAGAAGACGGAGGCAGGGTGAAAACCTGTCCATCGCAAAATGGCAGGAGTAACAGGCTGACACACAAAGAGTGACACGGTCGAGAGAAAATTGGCCCTGGCTGTCGAGAAAAGTGAGTGAAGGAGAGACACGGAGGGGTTTAAGAGAAGAAAGAGAATAAGGTAACAGCAGATGGTGGAGAAATGGCAGCGGCTGGAGAGAGGGGAGGAAGTGAAAGAATACACGCTATGAAACAGAATCGTGAAATGGGGGGAAAACCTGATGGAGAAATGGGAAAAACAGAGGCTGACAGAGGCAGAAAGACAAATGTGAAGGACTGCAAGCTCTCTGAATTGAAGAGAGGGAGGCAGGTGATTAGTAGTGATGTGATGACTTGAGGTGAGCGTCTGTGTGTGCATGTGCATGTGTGCACACGGCCACGGATGAAGGATAGCTATCTAGCAGGAAAGGGGGAGAGGCGAACGGGGGAGAGAGAAAGGCCACCAGCCAAGTGGTCTAGTAGCATCCTGGGAGAAACAGCATCTGTCTCAGCAAAATAGAGAGGAGCAATCAATAACTATACAGTTAAGGTGTGTGTGTGTGAGTGTGTGTGCATGTGTGTTACTGGTGCAGTGGGCTTTGCAGGTTGCTTACGCTGCACTCACGGTGCTGCAATTGGACAGAAATATATGGTTATGAGAGTGATATGTGAATGTGTGCACGAGCACGTCTGTCGGCAATTTTTCATCGATAATGAATTCTTAAAAAAAAAACGATGAAAAAAAATGTCAAAAAAGATGTCAGCCGATGTTTTGTTTTGTTTTTATTTTATAACGTCAACAAATAATCCTGATGTGGCTCCTGTAGATTCTTTTTAATATGGTGAGAGGGACATTTTACTTACTTGTCGCACTGACAAGTTGAACTGGTGGACAAATTATGTAACAGTTATGTCATGGTGACACTGTTTCTAAACGCCATTTCTGGCAGCGTATACATCCATACCCACATATCTACAATAACCTATTGTAATTTTGGCTAATTTATTGGCCTTGCTCTAGATCATTCTGACTCACTGGGTAGCCTCTGGGCAGAAAGCCTACCATTGCCCACCAACAGTCTGCATTCTCCTCCCTTTCCCTTATCTAGGGGTTACCATTTTCAGAATCACTGTTGCCACGGCAAACAACAATAACTTCCGAGCTAGTATCAGCATATCAGCCTAACCCTGACCTGGTCCCTAATGGTATGAACCTAAACAAGTTAGCAGCTGCTACTTTTTCTTTTGCGGGATCAAGCAATTTTAATGCCACTGTTCCACCCAAAAAAAGTCCTACCCCTTGCTCATGTGTTTGTTTGTTTGTTGGTTTGTCAGCAGGCTTGTACAAAAACTACTGAACGCATTGCCACGAAACTTGGAAGGAGGATGTGTCTCAGCCCAGAATAGACCCCATTAACTTTTGGTGCAGATCCGGATAAAGACACGGATCCAGGAACTATTTCTCACTTTCTTTAAAGACGCAGTATGTAAGAATTACCCACCTGTTAAATTCATACCCCCAACAAACAGGGGCAACATTATCACCAGAGTAACTGCCGACTGTATTCTGCACTGCTACTGTTAGCCTTGCAGCTAGCCTCAGCCTCAGATGTACTTTGTGTTAGGACTATTTAGCTACAGTTAGCATGCTAACATGCTCAACCAAGACACTGAGCAAGGTAGACATTTTACGTATTTGCATTGTCGATCACATGTTAGCATGCTGATGTTAGCATTTAACGCAAAGCACAGCCTCAGCACAGATGCTAACACGGCTGCTTGTTCTTGTTGCGGGTGCAGGTAAATTCACTGCATTTTCTTTTTTATTATGAGGCATCATTGCCGTGCCAATTCTTTAAACAAGTTGAAGAAATCATTTTAATTGATTAGGACAGACTGAATTGCTTCTCATCAAGACTCCGCTCGGCTACAAACTGAGGCAGGAGGTCAATATGGTCCTTTCATCTCCTTTCACAGTATTACAGCCATAAATACAGCCGAGAAGGGGGAGCTGTAATCTCACTGAGCATCATAATACCAAAATCCATTTCCATTTGATGCCCAGTCCTAACTGGGGAGCTCCATTTAAGAGTGGCAAAATATGGCCGCTGAGAAGATGTCACTGTGCAATTCAAAGGGAAGCATGATCAGCTTTATGCAAATACATGTTTCTGTGACCTGTGAGGAATGCAAAGTGCACTCCACATAATGGATTTCCATCCCTTACATGCAAAGCGTCGACATTTTTTTATCATAAAAGTAGAGTTTTATTTATCACTGTCAGGACAGTATGCAAACATCACGCTACATGATGGATTAAAGTCTGCCTACAGCTATCAAAAAGATGGATGTATATATATATATATATATATATATATAGTTACATACTGTATATGCACTGCATTTATTTCGGTATGTAACCTTTGAAGTCTAATAAAAATGGGGAGAAACACTCTGATCTCCCAGAGAGAATAACCCTGTTGGTCAGATTCACTGCAATCAAAAGGACCGTCTGTTTCTCAACGCGTGTCAGGGGGAATTAAGACCCCTGAATGAGAAATCAAATCACACAGCATTTCCTTTCATCTTCCCTTGAATCGATAGCATGTCATAAAGTATGTTGGAGCAGACCTCGCAGCGCTCTGCCATAATCTACCGAAGAGGATGACTGCTTCTTCATTCTTTCACACAGTTTCAAACAGAGAGGAGCTTCTTGCGACACCTTTGAGCCGAAACGCCCCCGAAAAAATGTCAGGTTTTATCACCGTGACATTGACGCGCCGCGATTAGCCCGTCGTCAGAGTATTTGTCCTTACAATACAAACATTTCCGTCACCCAATTTAGTCAATTTGGGCTTTCTCCTGCCTGGGTGTTTGATGGATGTCCAGAGTAGTTGGCAGTGGAGTGGAGACTAGGCTTTGATGTCCAGGCCCAGACTGTTAGAGTATTCAGGTTGACTTTGATAAACCCTATTAGAGTGTCCCTCTCTCTCTCGCTCTCTTTCTCTCTTTCACTTCCTCTTTCTCGCACACACTTACAGGCTATGAGCCTCAGAGGAATGAGGGGGTGAGGGCAAAAATACAAGGTTGCGTCGACACTGCATAAATTCTGAGTAAGTGAGCGAAGAAGATGACTGATGAGAGGATAAATAACCGGCATCTGCTTACAGAAAGAGACGGCAAATTGATTGAGATGAGTGAAAGGAATCAGATCGTGGCGTCAGGGGTCGTGTCACGAAAAGATTTACATACGCAATTTCAGGCTTTAGTCAGCATAAAGGATCGGGAGATGTACATCTCCAACGTCACCGGAGACAGCTGGGGTGCCGCAGTAGGTGAACACGAGCTCAATCATAAAAGAATGAATGATTCGTCAGGAAGTCTGGCGGAGGTCGGTACTCTACATGCATGCCGACGCAACGCCCCCATTCACCACTCGCCACTATCTAAATTGAAAAGAGTATTTATACCAACTTAGGGATCAGAAGTTAATGGAAGCAGTCATGCATCAATTGAGTTACATAAAAATGTCCGTCGGAAACGGGTGAGATAACTACATCCTTTTAAAAGATTTTTAATTTTCTCAAATTGGCTTTTTGTGTCTGATAGAGGGTGTGTGTGTGTGTGTGTGCGGGTTGCAGGCACATTACTGGAAGAGTTTGAATCAGACATCAGAAGGGGTATTAACAGGGAAATGTGCTGAAAGAGACGGATCAAATAAAGATCTTACTCCGATGTAATGAAACGCTGCTCTTCGGTGCGCCGGCTAATCACGTCGCTGCACAGATTGCTCCAAAAAAGGTGCAATGACAGAGGTGGGAAAAAGGCGATTAAGATGCAATGGTAACCCGCTGTTATAAAACATGTGATAAAACCTTTGGCGCAAGAGACGGGCTCATCGGTTGACACAGTCTGCCCTCGTGTAAACTCTTTTGTCGCTCGGTGTCTAATGCCTCTCGTATAATCCCATCTGTTAGTTTGTGGAGGAAAATACCATCATTTCTGCTGCTGCACACATCTTTTGAACCCCAGGCAAACTGTAGCCTCGAGCTGATGAAATCCTCCACACATTTAATGAAATGAAAAACCAAATCCCAATCAAGATTGCGCTGCGAACACCCGAAAGAGATTTTGAGGCATAAAACACAAGCTGTGCCAAACAAATTAACACAACACTCGCTGTTTAAAAAAAAGCAATGTTTTCTTCCACAGTTTAGCGCGGCTGAGTGATGCTGAAGCACAACACCTGGAAAAACAAAAAACTACACTGACTCTGCACACTCACAGTGATGCCTTCCACAGCATGTTCGTATTTAAATGCATCAAATCCAACAGGATGAGCAGTTCAGTGTCTGCTAGCTGTCGTGTTTTCCATTTTTAGCGGAGGCTCCTTCAATTTCAGAACTCTTACAACTCAGCTGCCGACTCGGCAACTGCCGTCCGCGCTGTAGATCGTATCGTAACAACATCATTGCGATTGCCCCCGCTGCTGAAAAGGGCAACGGTGTGCGGAAAGTTGTTGGCTTTAAGGCCGGGCACAGCGGGGAAAACATCACTTTTTCAGGCGCAGGTCAATTTGGGGATTTTAGGCTTCAGATTTTGCTTCCGTAACGTGTCTTCTGTCAGGCAAGTGGAGAGAAAACATTAGAAATACACATTTAGGTACGTTCAGAAAGCGTTTCAGAAAACTTGTAATACAGAAAAATAACAGCCTTGATGTAAGCAATCAACTGGGGATATCTTTAAGTTAAAATGATTACCCAATTTAGCATTAAACTTACATTAACCTTCACCACTGAGGGCTGTCTCAGGCTTGGCAGCAAATTTCAACTAAAACAACTGAATGTGTTCACATGTTGGTAAGCCAGTGAGGGATCACGTACTTGGCACTACACCAGCGACTCCTGCTAGTTGAGGCATCTCACAGTAACAGCGGGTGCTATTTTGGTGGCACTGACAGGCCACCAAATAACACCTTCATCCAGCCCACATACCGCGTGGAATGATGGCACTTGGGTGGTCAGATCTGAGCCACAAGCAGGCCACAGCATGGTCACACGTCTGCCAAGAGCGAACTGAATACACCAGAACTGGACCCAGTCTGTGCCACAGTTCATTCCTACTCTGGTGGGCTGGATCTAGCCCAGACTTCGACCAGTATGGGTCGGATTAACGTGTCTGGTGTGGGTCAGATTGTGCCACAACCATTTTTCTACGCTCATGTTTGTTTTGATCATCTTTGATCACAAAAGCACCGCTGTTCTTTTTACTCCAGCTTGACCCTGTAAAAGCACTTTAAATAGATGTGCTGAAAATCTGGTTGTTGCTGATTTTTTGATCTCGTTTGTATTGTGCCATGAATTACACATATGAGTTTTGTCAATTTAAAAGACACTGTGAGTCAAGAAAGTAGCAGTTTGTAGTTTGGAACCTGCTGCTTTGAGTACATATGTGTGAACATGTTAAAGAAAGTCACACATGAAACCCTGGTGTGGCTACTCCCTCTGTTTCCAACATGGCAGAAAACTGAATATTTTGCAACAATATGA
Source organism: Pagrus major (assembly GCF_040436345.1). Taxonomy (NCBI): domain Eukaryota; kingdom Metazoa; phylum Chordata; class Actinopteri; order Spariformes; family Sparidae; genus Pagrus; species Pagrus major. The sequence continues at coordinate 15,213,686 of NC_133233.1, forward strand.
AAATGCCAGATTTTTTTAAACTACCCTTTGTTTCAGCCAGAGGCGCGCGACCACAGACGCTTGACAAGTCGTGTGTCAGGAGATCCACCGCTATGAGCTAAAGGCTCACCCCGGAGCTGGTGCCACCAGCAAATGAATATTTAAGCCACACCAAAGCCCTCCTCTCCACACACTCCATTTAAGCATTTTCACTGAGCTTTTGCTACACACAATCTAAGTTTCCACAAAGCCTCGCCTCTTCAGAGGCAAAGCACGATAAAATCAATGAGTCAGACTTCCCTCCTGATCACAGTCAATCTCTTCTATAAGCTACGAACACACAATGAGTTTTTTTGGGGGGGGTTTAAACCTAATCCCACCGCCATCTCCCACATTTCTTTATTTCTCTGTGATGTATGACCCTGTAATTCTGTTTAAGGCCCTCTTACCTTACTCTGTGCCATGGTGACATAAATGCTGTGGCAGAGGAGATTAGTTCACGGATGTGTGATTGCAAACACAGTAAATGTAATGCTGTGTGTGTGCGGTGAAATGTGGTTTCAGATGGAATTGCAGCGTTTGGCACAGCGTCCAGCACCAGAGGAGAAGATCTCTGAAGTCCTAAGTGAAGTTCCTTTCGCACAAAGACAAATTATCTGCCTCTCTTATGAATCACCAGTGCAGCCAGCAGCACCCACACACATATTATCCCCTCCGATAACAAAGAGACGGAGAGTTAGAGAGAGACTGTGAAGTATCAACTAAATCAGAAGGTAAAGTTGGCAGACTTTCGAAATACCAGGAAATAAAATGTTGCCCACGGGGCGACAAAATTCCGAGCCGAGCCCCGCAGATTCGACCTAATCTTTTCTAATTTAAGAAAAAGAAAATTATGTCCTCGTGGCACACGGCTATCCAGGGAAGGGATGGTGATTTCAATCTCACTTGATTTCTACATCTTACCAGAAGAGCCTCAAAAGGATTATGCCTGAATATTTAAGATTGCTGTACACGGCGAGGGGTGGCTGTGAATAAGTATTTTTAAGGGGAAATGTGTGCAGTGCTGTCCTCTGTGCGTTTATTCCACATGAAGATGAGCCTCACCTTATTTCACTTCTCTCTTCCTTCTTCCTTTCAAACATGTCTGTGTTTGCAGCCGGCACAAATAAACTGGAGTGCAAAATGAAAAGGATTTTTTGATCTGAACTGATGTAGCTGCTCAGCGGAGGTCCAGCGTGTATGTCTGTGTTTGTGCGCAGGGATTAGGAGTAGCATACAGATTTGAGTAGTTTCCCCCAGCTGCAATCCTGCTTGACTCAAGCACTGGATGAGAGATGTCCTCTCCAGCACACGAGGATGCCAAAATAAAAGCGACCTTGTGTTTTTGCACATGTATGACGACTATACTCCTCTCACACACCGGACAAAAAAGACTTCCACTAACATCTGGCTTTTGTCTTTAATGTGAATGGGTGCGATTGGCATTCGCTGGGTGTTTAGCGGCTGTGATGGAAACACAACACCTGGGTGGACACGCTAATTTGCGTAGGCACGATGCTATGATGTGGGTTTTTCTGACAGCACCTGAATGGATGAACGCCACTCATGTGTTTGCTCAGTGTCAATAAGCCACGCAGTAGCAGGAACTTTCTTCATTTAAACTTGACAATGTTTAGTTTTTATAGTTTCCAAAGGTATGGCATCGTGCCGTGTGCCCCTAAATACAGCGAGCAACACAATGCACCGCTGCCAGGATGCATTGCACGGCTTTCTACATAAACAATGAATGTTGTATGAAGGATGTTGTATCAGATTTCCCAGAAAACAGATTCAGGTTCAGTGCTGTCAGCAAAGAACGCTTCTGTCCCGCGCAAAGTTACAATTCCAGGATCATATAATGGAATTAAAATGATATAAATGTGCTGAACGGATGAATAACCTACTTTTTTTTATGACAAACCGAAGGATTTCCCTAAATAATTTGATCCCCCCGCAGCAGATCAGATATTTCATTTTACAGAATGATGAAACAATCATGGTGCATGCATGAAAGAAGATAAAGTCAGCAAGTCTCAATGTCAATCCTGGAGATTTGAAGCCATACAACTGTCACTTAAAACCATTATGTGCTGCAGTAATGTGTTTTTTTCGAGCGCGGCAGTTTAAACGTACGCGGAGCAAAACTGTTAGGGCAGTTTAAGCTGTTTCGAGGCTGTTTATCAGGAAGTGCGGGAATCGCTGCGTGCGTCTGTGTATCATGAGGAGTCGTTTGTATGCATGTTAGGCACAGAGGCTTATTAGAGGCCACAAGGTAAAAGCCAATTGGCATCCTTTTATAGACGGTGGCGAGAAAAGCTAGTGTCAGCTCAATGAATATTCAGATGGAAGCAGAGCCTTGAGGGGACATGGAGCAGCACCAATCTTTTATCAGTCCTCCTCACAGCGTAGCCATAACCTATTCACAGCGATCCAAATCTTTCTCTCTATCGCTGAATTCTTCTTCCCTTTCTTTTCCCCTTGTATCGCTATATGCAGAACATGCAGCAGAGCAGCTACGGCGTTCTTCTTCCTTCTTCCTCTGCCTCACTCTCTCCCCTGGCCCGTGCATTCTCCTAGCGTAGGGGAATAATGAGAGCCAGCAGCGATGGGTGGCCACGTGCGTCGCATTGTATAGGAGTGCTGTGATTAATCGAGCTTGCCAAATGGAAAATGAAATGCCAGCAAGGCCATGCTGTTCAGAAGGCTGCTAGTGTTTGTTTGAGTGAGAAACAGAGATGAACACACATGATCGACTTCCTGACTTTTCCAGGTCCTTGCTCTCGGCAATCTGCCAGAAAGGCTCCAGTAGCCCCAACGGAAGAAGATGGTCTTAATTGACTTGCTGGACTCCATTGGTGTACAGTCAGTGGACCTAGAAGGAAATAAAAATGTTCTACCGCACACCCCCTGAACCTCAATAATCACAGATGGATGAGCAATTTGAGCTCTGACAAGGACGAAAGAAGACAGAATGTGCCAGAAAAGAGGCTGATGGAAAGCAACACCTCGCTAGGGACGGGTTCGTGTTTGTTATGTTGTCATCTTGACACTTTCTTTCAGCCTTCGTGACTCAAGGTTTCAGAGCCGAGCAAACGCTTGACACCTTCAGCGAAAAGGCTGGAAGTGAAATGAAGCAACTGCACAGAACATCGCACAATCTGTCTCATGCCTGCAGGAAACCAAGTGTCAACCGCGCTCACCTTTAGGACGTCAAAGAGTAAACATTCAAATTTGACCTGGTCTATCTTGTAGGAACTGTTTGGCCCGCAAGCTCACATGACGGATCCTCTGGGGGCTATAGCAGTCCTTTAAACAGACAGGGGAAAACAGGGGGGGCCCGGACGACCAAGCTGATCTTTTTTTTGGTGGAAAACTTGCCGTAGACCATATTCAGGAGGCGGCCCTTTCCTTCTGATATCACAGTCAGGGCGGGAAGCTCCAATGCGGACAGCTGTGTTCCAGGTTGCACGTCCAGTAACCATAGAAATCTGACAAGTCGATATTATTTCATGATCAGCGACTGAAAAGATGGTGGATAGCAAGAAATCCAGAGGAACATCAGGTAAAACAACACATTTGATAACCCGTTAGCAACAGCCAACGTTAGCATTCAGCCACTTCCGAGCTAACATTACTGTTTGATTGCGTTCAAACAGATAGGATAGGGAGAGTTTAAATGAATTGTAAAACATCAACAGATGTTTTGGACACATTTATTTAAGCCTGGAAGCGAAACGCGCGGAATGTAATCAAACTGTAACGTTAGCTAGGATGTGACTGACTGGGTTATGAAATAGGGTTCTTTTATTTTGAAATATGGCCCGGTGTCCCTCAAAATTTCCACTATCCATCATCTTTTCAGCTGATGATCAATCTGGAACGTTAGTTAATGGACTACAAAATATGTTGAATTACCTATGTGCTGCCAGATTCTAATTATCCATCATCTTTTCATCATGAAGTGTAATATACATAATTATTTGTACCGATAATTTGCTTCCCTGTGTCTGTACACTGCTGGAACTGAACAGAATAACATTATCCCAGCATTTCAGCCTCCCGCCCTGAGCTTAATGTCTGAGGAACATGGCCGCCGTGTGAATATGGTCTATTATGGTTACGAATGAGCTGCAAAACCCAGCACAGATACAGACTTCTTCTGTTCGGCTGTGTATACAAGTAGGTTCCATTATCACATTGAGTATTTCTTGCTCGGTTGCAGCTGAGAATAAACAGAACGTGATGGTATGAGAGGAGCTGGAGAGCCAGTTGTAAACCATAAACCACTTGTCATGGCTTTTCTATAAGCCTATCAGGCGGTAATGATATGCATTAACCCTCCAACGGTATATACGATGGGACAGCTGGTATATGACACAAGCTGCACTTTCATTTCATGAAATGCACCATCAAGTCATTTCCTATAAGGGAGTATTATATATTGCTGGGGGCGTCTCCTCGAATCCACAACTGTTTTATCGTTCGGAAATGTTGTGAGGATTACTCAAATTCCACATTTCATAATCCCATCATGGTCTTGCCCTCCTTCATTGTTGACATCATTCTCCCAGCGGCAAAACAAAAGCTTGCCATTACCTATTAGATTACCCCGATGCCAAATGTGATTTAGGTCCCTTTTGAAATTTGCTCTTAGATGATAAGCTGGGAGTCCAATCCACTGCCAAGAAGGATGGAAGGAAATGGGCGGGAGCAACGTGTACACAACAGAAACAGAAACATTAATCACTCGCACATCCTTTTCAGATGATTTTCAGACTTTTTATCCCTCGTCCTGAACTCCCTCAGGACATATCCCGCTGATGACAAAGATGAAAACAAAACTCGCCAAGCGTGGAAAGCAACGTGCTCTATGATGTCCTTTGAAATCAGGGTGTACAAATCAGGAGCGATGAGCAAACAAACCTCATTCACCTTCCAAAAATGTAAAGACCTTTTCAATCAACTCTTAAGAGAATAATTGTTCGAGACATTTTCGACGGGTTGAAGCCCTAATGTGTGCAGAGATAAAACACACAGCTCAATCTCGGGGCTGCCTAATACAGCATAATGGAGAGAGTCAGGCTCTCAGCATGACAGCCAAGGATCCACCGCGGTGATAGGCTAATGAAACGAAGAGCCCTAGGCGAGCTGTTATACCTACAGAGGACGGAAGAAAAAAAAAAGAAAAACACACACTTACAACAACACAGCTAATTTCCAATGCAGTTCTGAGAGCGAGGACCATATGCATCGTGTGTTTAATGTGGTGAACACTGTGTGAATACACAATAGGCCGCTCTATTGTGGATGTAGCACAGGAAGGACGCGGGGGTTTGAAGAGGAAAGCAGCCAAGATTGTGCTACAGATTGGAAAGATGCATGGTGTGTACAAACACACACATAAATACACATGTACACACACTATACTGTATTTACCCGTGGGTATTGATACATATGGTGTGTGTGTACACTGGATACATACACTTGCAACACCTTCACTCACAATTCCCAAACCAGGCCACAAACAAACCCCCACTCGCAGCATGGTTTACATTACTGCAGACTTCCAGCTACAACAGTGCGGTGCCCTGACCCCCGCAGCATCTGTAGCTGAACAGCAGGCCTGGCTAACAAACTGCCACAGAGGATGGAAGCAGGAGGCAGGCTGAGCTACTGATTGATCTGCAGGGTAATTGGCTGGGAGCCGCTGAAACAGCCAAAGGACATAAATATCAGCCATCCTGTTGGACGGTGAGTTAAGTTCCACGGAGCGATAAACTCTGACTGGTTGTCCCCCGAGTGAAGGCTCGCTGTCTGATAAGCTGGTGAACATTTTGTGCCGGGACTTTTTCCGCCGGGCAGGAAGGAGCAAGGTGTGAAGTCAGAGGAGGGGCAGGACAGGAGTCGAGTAAAGTGGAAGTAGGACAGGAAGAGGAAGAGAAGAAAGTATACCAGAATGAGACACGGGAAGTTTTATCCACACGTCTCGCAGCTTGTACTGCTGGCTTTTGGACTGAAAACGTGCCTGTCCTGCCAGGTGCTAGTTGTTTAACAATAGTTTTGGCTTGGTCGCTAAATAATTTCACAGTTTCAAGACACTTAGCTCTTAACCAACTTACCAACCACGCTAATTGCTAACATCGTCAATTGCAATAACCCTTCAACCCAGCTAGCTTGCTAGCTAGCTAGTTAAGATATTTTATCAAGTGTTATGTTGTCAGTTACTTAAAGTTATCAGCAAGCTAGGCTAGTTAGCTTGGTTGCCAAATTAATTTACACCTGTATGACGCCTGTCTCCTGACTTTTTACAAATCACACTTCAACATTATAGGTTATTAAATGATGCAACACATAAGCTACGACTTAGCATCCCCTGTTTTGGACTAACAACTCACAGGTACTGTTACTGTAGCTGGCTAGCTAACTGCTAACATGCTGATGCTAATCGGTCCCAATAACTCTCCGACCCAGCTAGTTTACTAGCTAGTGAAGTTATTTTGTCAGTTGTTATGTTGTCAGTCAGCCAGCCAAGACACGTAGCTTATTTATACCACTGACTGCTGTCTCTTACGTATTTTCAAACCACACTATAACAAATTTTATTGTTGCCACATTCACAGATCCCTGCTATTAGCTTGGTATGTCCAATGTTTTAACTGCAAATAGAAATGATGAGAAAGCTATGGAAAAATAGGAAACAGGTTGTGATAAACTTTTACTATCCCTTTTAATGTGGGCCTTTTGTAGTTGCAAAACTGAATTTCCTGCAGCACCACAGAAAGCATTTAAAAATATATGTGTGGATGTCTCCCTTCACATGGGTCTGGTGCATAACACACAGAGAAGCATGAGCCAGGCAGGTCGGGGGGGGGGGAGAAGCGAAGAGAGAAGAAAAGAGGCAGTGTTCGTTGAGAAAACGAGAGACAGAGAGATGAGTGAGGAGAGCGAGGGTGCGATCGACCTCTTTCACAGCTGCAAGAGGTGTGCCTGCAATGCTAACTCGCTCCATCCATCTCGTTTTGCTAAAACAGAGGCAGTGTGGAGGGAAAGGGTGTCTTCAGCCGAGCTCAAACGCAGCAACTGTCATTCTTTGAGTGCAGGAGATTCTTTTTGATATGAGACCGATGTTGGCAGCCAGGAATCAAAAACACAACGCGAGGTGTTTCATACAGGAAAACTAAAAGAGAGAGAGCCAGGTTCCTTTTGTCCAAAGCCACTATCAGCTTTTTAAAATTGAAGTAAGTCACACGGGAGGATCACACCTACACTGTGGGTGATGATGATCAGAGAAACAGTAGGCAGCAACAAACAATCAGGGCGAAAACTCCCAGGGAAAGTCGCTCGCACTCCAGGGAGCACTAATGACAATAAGCATTAGAGCGAAACATTGGAAGGAAGGTCTTTATTGTTTGTGATTTATCAACTCATTCAGGCAAACACACTCTTCCCTGAGATCTTGGGAAAACACCAGAGAATGCACCACATTAAGGCCGCTCAGTGATGGTTACAATAATTATCAGGATTATTTATATGTTTCATAATTGGTTAAATATTGAAATAACGGCCATGTAACATGATTACTCACTGACTTTGGAAAACATTTTTAAATTGTCTTTTTAACAGTCCATTTCCTGGACCTTTAAATATAATTCAACTAAAAAAACAATACAAAATGTCTTATAATGGTAATATAATATAACATAACAAAGATAAGGACTTATTTCAATGTACTACATGGAACTTAAAGCATTAAAACTAAAACCATTTAATGCTGATGACTCTATGACCTACAGAAGTGAGACCATCAGGAAGAAGATTGGCTATTTTCTATATAATGATTATATTTATAATTAATGGCTATCACCAGGTCAGATTCTGACTCATCCGGGTCAAAAAAGTCATTAAAATTTAAGCTCTTTCTTTAATGGCGGAGCGCTGAGGATGAAATACAGCTGCTCTGTCGTCCGTTATACAGCACAGCACTAAAACCTGCTTTTCTTTTGTGTCTCCGTTGTCATATTACAGCTTTAAATCTTAGATAGACACAAAACCTCATCACCGTGCATCCTGCGAACGGCTTTCTTTCACTCGCTTCCAAAATAAAAGCACACAATTGCCAGATCGAGATCTTCAACACAGGAGGCGGTGGTGCCGATACCACTTTTGTCCACAGGGGCCGCCAGAATCAACAAAAGATTCAAGTTTCCTGTCGCAGCTTTAATATTCGATGTGTATTATAATCTTGTTTCATTTTGGTATCGAAAATGTGAGAAAGGATTGGTGAAATACCACTTTTTCATCCATTTTGGATGCTCCAAGCAGCGACAGAGCAGCTGGGCGGCTGGCTTGAAAGGGTTCTCGCAAAACAACGGCTCACTCTACCGCAGTGAGCTGAACCGAGCAGGCCACAGCCTGACTGAGAGTAAAGTCTGGGCTTTTAGGGAGGGGCGCAACACCACTGTGAAGAAAAACACAGACAACACAAGACAAAACGAGAGCGTCGTTACAGAACAGCATGCGGGACATTAAACGTTTTATCTTGATTATTTTGTTTTCATAATGGTTGAAAGCCAAAATTGTAATTGAAAGTAAAAATTTGATGAATCGCCCGGCGCTGCACCACATGAGACTCCTCTCTCCATCATTTCTACTCATGAATTCCAGCTACCTTTCCTCTGTGCTCCTTTGTGAGTCTGAGCCTCGACCAGTGTTGGGCCATGGAAAATTAAATTTTGCTCTTGGTGCCTGAAGTGTTGTACCAGTGTGCTGTACCAGTGTGGGACAAAGTTTTGACAATGATTTTAATGGATTTAGGTTGAGAGGTATCACAAGAGAAGAAGCCAGACCACATCTCACAAGCTCAGTTTCCTGTATGACACCTGTCTAAATTACGGTACTTGTCATGACTGCAGTGTCTTTTTCTCACCTAATAATTACAATGTTTTTCTTTCGTACTACTGATCATCCAATCAGTAGTACGAAAGACTGACTTTATTTTCCTCTGACTTTTCTCAGAATTCTGACTTTAAACCAAAAAAAGTGAGAATTCTGAGAAAAAAGTTATTATCGTAAAAGTCTGTACAACTGTGAGCTGCTTCACTGATGATTTTGTACCACTTGGTATTTACCATCTTATCTTATTGTGTCTGTATCAAAAAATACATGGACACTTGTGCAATGAAGTAAAATACCGAGATAGCAAAATACTTGAATAATGTTCAGCTGGATTGCTCATTTATCCTGACTGTTATTAAATTGAAATTTCAGAGTAGTAAGAGCCAGTAAGAGCCTCAGATCTACCTCTCTAGCTACCTCTGTCTCATCGTATTACTTGGGTTAGTGTTAAATTCAGCCCTAAAATCCAGCAAATGAAAACCATCATGAAATATAATATGCCTCCTGCCAGTCCCATGAATGTCAATGACTTTGGAAACACCATTCTGCAAATTCAGAGGATGCGAATGAACAAAAAAGCGACTCAAACATTTAAATGTCGGGTGTTGCCACTGGCGAATGACTCTGGAGGTAGATGTGAAACCGGGAAGTCGCTGAACTTTCTGTCCAGCCCCAGCAGTGGCGCCGCCAAAGTCCACGAGCGGAGATTCGATCTCTACAGTTCAATTTCCAATTTTCCAGTTTGAGCCCATCTAGGTTCAATCTCATGGCCCTGCCTCCTTTATGATAGGCCCATATATCCTATTCCAGCCATAATCTTAAATGCCATTTGAGTCATCTCGTTGCACAAAGACTCTCAGTCCAGTTAGAGCTCGGTTGAGCTATAAGGCAGATCAATCAGTGTCATCTTTATTATTGACTCATTAGTCATTAGTCATAAAACATACAGAGGAACTGAAGGTGGAGGGAAGGAACTGCACGCTGATCAGTTTCTGTTTCACCTTTTCATTTCATGAAAGCAAAATAGAGATCAGTTGTTTATCATGATGATGAATATTAGTTTTTGTTTGGCAAAATTTGCATCATTTCCTCATTTAAGTGACAAATGTTGGAGCCAAGGCCCAACAAATCTTAACAAACATTTCCCCCCCAAACTCAAATACATACATTATAAACTCACAACTACACAAATCCAACTCATTTGTGTAATTTCTCAACACAGAGTTCATCTTTACATGTGTTCACAGACCCACAAAAGAGATTTTTATTAAAATCTTAGAAGCATCTGAAACCCTAATCAGCTCCATAAGCATACTGTGTAAAAACACTTTTTCCCACACAATGCTTGCAATGAAGGAACAATAAATCACAGGTCTTAAGATCAAGGTAAATGCACAAATACCGCCTGATCCTCCGTATAGCAGCATCTGCCTCACCAGCGGGTCTTGGCTCTGCAAACAGCCAACGATCGGAGGTGCAGGAGGCGAGAGGGGGAGAACTTGCAGCTTTTATTTGCTCTGGCTTTGGCTTAAGTTGCTGAAACACCACTTAATCTACCGGTCCACAGGGTGCTAAGGTCACGGCGCCCTAGGACGACCTGAAAAGCAGAACGCTGCTCAAATTCCCCCACAGACTTGCACACACACAAACACACAGAAATGTACACACAATGGTTTCTCAGGACAGCAATTCCCCTCCTCTGCACGTGATGTATTCAACTATTCTGCTGCAGTTTTGTGTGTCTATACTATGAGGCTGCTTGTGGAAAAAGGCCTCGTCACTGACCTTCAGATATGATGTGAATCTAGGGGAGGTTCACATGTTTATTCATTTTCTTGGCAAGAACTAGATGAGAAGATTGGTACCACTTCCATGTCACTGCAGTAAATGTAAAGTCACCGCCAACAACCAGTTACCTTAGCTCAGCTTAGACAATGACTGAAAACAGAGAACAGGCTCCAAAAACCAAAAAAGCTTGACTTCCCGGATGTAAAACTACCAAGATCTTCTACGTTGTGTGGCCCATAGAGCCACACAACGCCTTCTGCTGACCAAGCGGTCTAACTTCTGGTTTCGCGCCTTGCTAACTTAAAAGAAAATAAAATGATTTAATCTTCTAGACTTTCCAAATGTTTTTGGACCGAATAGCTCAAATTCTGTTAGTGAAACAAGTCATTTTGCTGGGTTGTGACGCTAGAAAAAAAGAATCCACCGCTGTATAGTCACTTCTTTCGTAATGTAAGCTTATGGGAAAAAGTATTTTTGGCCCCCCATATGTCACGTGACAGTGCAGTTACAAGGTTTGACCACTACGAAAGCCTGGCGCTCTTCCTGGGCACTTGAAGAAGAGTTAGGTGATGGATGTTCTTGTCACGATTGTCGTCACAATGTATAGATTATTTTTACACCAGGCTGAGAACTGAGTGGTATTTGATCTGATCGCCACCGATCGTATTTTTCCTTATCGAGTTACCATTTGACAGAGCCGGGTTTGCTGTCACCCTCTATTTCCAGGCATTATGCTAAGCTAAGCTAACCAGCTGCGGGCACTAGCTCTCTACTCGCCATACAGACATGTAAAAATTGTAACAATCTTCCCAGCAAGAAAGCGAATAAGCGTATTTTCCGTGTTGGGATGGCGTCTATGAAGAACTGCATGAGCTGGAAGGATGACTCACTTGGGAGTCCACGCTTGTTTGATGGGCAGAGGTATTTCCTGACTACAGAGTAAGGTACACTCATTCAGCCAGGTAAGTAAAGTGAGTCACACATGCAGCCTGGTAAGCTTTTCGTGCACGGATCCTCACTCAGCTGCTCGTCGTAGCTGATTTAATTCAATAGCATAAAGCTGAATGTTTGATTTTCAGCTTTCAAACCCATGCAAAGACAAGGTACAATGTATTCTGCAGAGGAAAAAAGGACTAGTGTAAAAAACTTTTGTGAGGCAAGAAAAAGAAAACAAAACTATGAGGCATCTGGGTGTAATTTGTTTGACAAGTAAATTGCGCATCACATCACTACGGCAGCCAAGTTCATTTAGTCAGTCTTCTGAGTGAATCTCTAGAGCCTTTGCAGCCGCATCTCTTCCTTCCTCTGAAGCCACATATAAATTAAATGCATAGCCTTCGCAGACTGTAAGTGCTCAGCTGAAGTACCTCAACATATAATATGATACCGGATATTGTGAGATTCCAGTCACTGCTCCTCCATTCACTGGCGGCTGTACTAACCGCATTAGTCATCAAGAGCACGAGGCTCTGAAAGGACACTGGCAGAATGTGAAGGGGAGGCATGAGAGTTTTTATCTCTCCGCTCCGAAAATGACTGAGCAAAGAGAGTAAGAGGGGCTGATTCATGTCACCTTTGTTGCTTCTTTTTTTCCCTCTCCCATTCATCAGACGAGGGCCGTGCGAATTAGCGCGGTTAGCCGAGCAGCTGCAGATGTGAGACGCTATTCACACAGCCAGATTTTCGGAGTATCAAGTCGAGTGAATTCAGGACTTTAATCTCCTCTAATTATGTAAATCATATGCCACAGATATTTCCTATCAAGTCGGGAGGCAGAGCTTTTTTCTTTCCTCTCAGCAAATTTTCAATGAGACTCCCGAGAGAAGCGGGCGGGGGAAACAATACTTCAATTGCGCATTACAGAAAATGTGGTCCCGATTCTCCATCTATGACTATCAGGGCTGGAGGGAACAAATGATCCTTCTTGTGTAGTTATTTTATTTATATTATTTACAGTATGATGCGATGATGTACTTAAATTTTTAGTCACATCCATTGGAGATTGCAACTTTGTTATCTATTCCTCACTCCACCAGGAAACCTGGATAAGCATATAATGTAGATGTCATCATAAAAATAAAATGATAATGATTAAAAAATTTATGGTTATATTAAAGGACAAGTGTGTAGGATTTAGTGGCATTCTTTTCAGGAAACACCTCGTCCCTCATCTCCCCTATGGCGGCTGCTAAATATGATTAAAAATGTGAAAGGTGCTTTCTAGAGTCAGTGTTTGGTTTGTCCGTTCTGGGCTACCGTAAAAACATGGTGGACTCCCCACAAGAGGACCCACTCCCTTTGTAGATATAAAAGGCTCTGGCTTCAGCCCCTGAATCCCCCTAAATCCTACACACTGGACCTTTAACTGCTCAAATTCCTTTCAGAAATAGTGCAACATTTTCGAAAATACTCTTGTTTGCTTCATTCCGTCTTAACTTTGGTGACTGGGGGCTCGGAGCGATGGCGGCGTGTTTGGTCCAGGACGGGCTAGCTGGTTAGCATGCTAACTGCTGACACAATAACCTAATTTGACGTTATAATGTAAAAACTATTATTTCTCCACATTGTGTTGATAATTTTAGCTAATTTTTTAAAAATGTTTTCAGCTAAAATTCCTACATATTGCACCTTTAATGGTAACATAGTTAACATGAGCTCAAATGCCATCCATCCGATGATATTATTGTCTGGTAAATGTTTAGCCCAGTTGTTACTAAGTTACTTACTATAGCACTGCTGCTAAAGAGCATCAAGAAACTCACAATATGGGTGTATTCCTGAATAAAACTTTCAATCAAAGCTGACAGAGCAGCTGACGTGTATGACACAGCTGCAGGATTATAGATTCATGCCTCAGCAGAAGGCAATATCTATAACACAGCACATATCCACACCTGACACTGTCGATTCATGGTTTACGTCTTTGTGCTCGTTTTTTTTTCTTTGGAACTCCTCCGGTTTTACCTTCCTGTGGTTTTATATTGACTTTATCTGACAGATATCATAAAAGTAGCAGTACTTCTGCTTAACAACCCATGTTATGAAGTCCTTCACTTTATCCCTCAGTAGATTACAGTGCCATTGACTGCTCTTCTTCACCCTAATTTCCCATGAAGGGCTTCACCATCCTGATCTCTCGATAGAAACACGCGCACAAAAACCTTGAGAGATAAATCCATACTCCCTCTTCACCTCGATAGCTTTATTTTCAATAGCCCGTGGCTAGTAGCATGTTTTTCGGATGAGAGGTCGATGTACTGCGTAAGCGTTCCTCATATAAACAATGACACACTTAAATCTCCAGTGGTAAAATATCCCTGAAGGTTCAGCGGATGTGGAGACAAATTGGCACACTGCTCGTGTTTCCCTGGCACTGTGCCTTTCAAGCCTCGAACGCACTGAAAAAGTTGACAGTGTTATTAAAACCAGTCAAGTGTAGGTGAAGGAATATTAAATCACGGCCATGCCCTGATTCCTTGTCATCAATCCTCACGCTGCTCCAGTAATGGGATCCTCAACCAAAGACGAGGCAAATTAAGAAAGCCAGTGTTTTACACACAACCATAATGGCCACGATTGTGTTCGACAATACCTATTAGTTTGCTGCCTCTTCCAGCAACTGCAAAACTGAGGAGTGGTGCTGCTGAACTGAAAAACCTGACGCTGCTCCACATCACTCGGGAAGAGAGGAAAGAAATAACACAAGGCTGTCCCAGCCAATGACAGCACATTGCCAATGGAAATAGTGAGTGTGTGCAGACAGACAATCAATAAAAAACTGCAAGAGAGCTCCCACATGGGCGAGTTCCCTGGATGATGTTTGTTATTCATTTGGAGCCTTGCTGTTCCAGCTATATAACTCGGTTACATGAATTGACAAGAGCAGGAAGGCAGGAAAACAAGCACAAAAAACTGTACCTGCAGTGAAGTTGTAATTCGCCGAAAATCCCACCGCTTCCAGCTCGCCATCCGTAACAAATTTTATCCACAGATATCGGCCGCTACTCCTGATATCGGGCGGGCTGTGCTGACCACAGTAGCGTCCGAGCATTGGGGAGAAGCCAAACGGTCCATCCCGAACCTCGATGTTGTCAAATTTACATTCCCAAGAGGACTCGATTGAATAATTCTCCTCGAAGTGCAGATCAATACACTGCCTTGGGGGGGCTGGAAGACACAATGAAAATAATTACCACCTAGCACAAAGCGGGGAGTGAGATATTAGTCATGCTTTCCATTGTCGAACGTTCTGCTTGTTTCATTATCAGCACGCCCACACGTTCAATACCAGCCCTGGCTGTTAGTCAATTCATCTCTACAACACCAGAGCTGTGATGGGCTTCAGCTTCTGCATTCACTTTGGTGATTCTTTAAACCTTATTATCTGCGCTGATCAATCAAGAATCAGCTCTTAATTTGAAAAACACCAGCCTGAAGTAGCCTCTCACTGTCTCACACGTTCAATACATCTCATCAGTCTCCCCCTCCAGGATAACCCCAGGACTGCTCCAGCTTGGGAGAATAAATTGCCTCATCTCCTCGACTTTTCTCGCCCGCCGCTGTGCTTAAAGAGAATATTTACCTTCAAGGATGTAAACACACTCTGTGTCTGGGGGGTATTTGTTTGGGTAGTTGGGAGACGTGAAGAGCCCTCCTTCTGGTTCCTTCACCCACGTTCCACATTGACCTGCAGGCTTCACTCCAGAGTTGTTTTTCACTGAAACATGCGCAGCAAAAGACAGAAAGAAAAAAAAGTGAGAGATTAAAGCTCTGAAGCGAAGCGGGGTGGGTATTTAGGGGAGTCAAAGATGCACGGCTGCGGCGATGGAGATTACCTGCTGAATCCTTCCTTGTTGCCCCAGACAACCCAAGTATGAGAAGACTTGCAACAACTGTAAGACAGAAAAATATATTTTTGATGATGCATATATTGTTTATTTATTATTTCCTGCTATTGTCTCTGGTATGTGCACAGCTTGATTTTAGCTGGGGGAGGGTTGAGTCAGAATTCCAGTTTTTGGATTTCATGGGCTGTACACCAACGTTATGCTAATGCTAAAGCTGTCCAGAAACAGCACACAATACCTAAATTAGTCATAATAAAGGGCTTTTTTTATATAGATTATCAAAAATGGGGATCTATATTATCTGTTACATAAAGAATGGAAGCCTTTACAGTGCTTACAGACTCAAAAAAGCTCAAAACATAACCTGTGCGCCTGAATTGTAACTTTTTGCACACCTATAACCTTCATCTGCAATAAGCCTGCACCAAACTCTGTTTAAAAAAATAGTGCTTTTAAAGAAAATCGCATACAAATGATTCAAAATGATAACCAGGATATTTCTATCACGAGTTCACACAAAGCAGTTGAATTAATGAATATTTTCTCCTTCAAAAAAAATAAAAAATTACATAATTTTGGAAAACAGCCTACAAGAACTTACAGTGTGACCTTCAACAGTGAGTTTACAGGTTGCAGGATGCAGCATGTCTGTGCTGTGTGACACCTCCTGGCACTTGTGCTCACGCCAGGAAATCAATATTCTGGTTCTGCTCTCAGTTTGATCTGTTGCTCTAATATTTGGCGTCCCTTAAAGGATCACTATACTTATTTTTTTCGTGCGAGCAGTAAGGAGCTCGGAGCGCGGTGATGATCTTACCGTGATGGAAGCTGTGCCCATGTACCATGTCTGTTCCTTTCACAACCGGCTTCAGACTCAACTAATTCCATTTAGATTGTGGAATACTTGAAGAGGAAAATTAAAAACAGATTGAGGAGGAGAGTTTTCACACCATGCGACGCAACCTCTCGGTGAGCAGGGGGAAACACATGACTTCCTTCATGAGAAATCTTCAGTTGGGACTGGAAGAAAGAAAGAAAACAACAAAAAAGAAAATCCTTGCAGATGTGTCACATCAACTAATCACCAGTTTCATATAGAACCAAGAGCAGTTCTAAACACTCGCCCGATTTCCATCCAAGCGTTTCTAATACCCTTTGGTGCCTTTGGTGCACTGAAAGGATTAATAGTCCCGTCATCAGCCCTCCACTAAGCGCTCCACCTTTGCAGTCTTCTTTTTGGAAAATATCATGGACAGCCTTGTTTTTGTCCTCTTTGGTCCCTTTATCAGGAGAGGGGGTCCTTCAGGAGCGGGGGGAACCGCGCAACACTCATCTCTGCAGCGTTTTCTTCCACTCTCTTCTGGTGCGTAAAAATCCGCCGAAAAGACGCCCAAATGATCAAGTGGCTCCTCGTTTGGTTTTCATTTGTGGCTTTCTTGTAAAGAAAGAAAAGAAAAGAAAGCGGTCAGTGTTGTTGTGAGCGCATCCCTCTGTGTGTCTGTCTTGGCTTCTCTCAACTGGAGAGTCCCCGCAGCCAGCAGGAGTTAATGTATGATCTCTCCCTCCTCCTCATCCTCCTCCTCCTCCCGCTCATTCAACACTACGGCCGTCCAACGCGCCGCAATCCTCACGCGCCTTTTGACGCACGCGTTGCAAAAACTTCTCCAAGACACACACACACACACACACACGTGAACGCGCACTGTAAAAAGTAGAGAAGGCAGAAGAGCTGATGTTTGAACATGGAGAGGTAAGCAGACAAAAAAACAAGGCAATGAGATGAGCAATGAAGCAAACAAGCAATGAGGTGTCAGAGTGACTTCTATCAGCTTGATCTAACACAGGAATGAAATAGAAATGCAGCTTCAAACAGCATCAAAGCATGTCTTTCATCCTGGTTTTGCTCATCCACTGTCAAAGCTTTATTTCTTGTTAAAACCACATAAAAGTCCTGCTTTTCATCAAAATGTCTCTTTTTTCTATTCGGGATGTAAAACACAGCAAAAGCCGTACAAGTGCAACATGGCAGGACTCTCCAAAAAGGAACAGAGAGCAGTGAAGTAGGCGGAGAAGCTGCATTCAAGTGTCAAAAAAACCCCTCTACTTTTCCTGATGTGCGAGTGTCAGGGTGTGTGCGCAGTGTGTAGTCGCCCTCACACACCTGATGACAAAGCTGATCAGAGGGTGCCCAGGGACAAGTCAGGGGCTCAGGCTCCCAAAAATAGTCTTGGCACCCAGCAGACAATATCCATCTTCAGATACTCCTGCTGCAGAGCAGAGGCAGTCTTGGACTCGCTCCCTCCCTCTGTGTGTATGTTAATGTCACTGGTTAGCATTTGGATCAGCTTAAAATACACCGCTAATGAACCGCCCTGATAGTGGATGCTGTTATGCCCATGACAGACTTGAGTACAGTGACTTTGTCTGTTCTCTGTACGCTCTTTCCCCCTCTTGAGATTTCCAAGATAAAGACTTGCTATCGTCTCCAACGTCCTCCTCTTAATTACATCCTGTCCCAGAGATTGGCCTCTTACTCACCACTCCAAAAGTGGAGGGTTTTTATAGCAGGTAATGCGGGTGCCACGCTGACTCTGAGAATACATGTGGGAGTGGGAAATCTCAGAACTCTTTTCACCTAATAGGCTCCCGCTAATCTGTTATACAGAGTGATTTAATGGACTTGGGATTTAGACCCCCTCAACGCGAGATCTGGAGCTTAGCCAGTCACTTTCTTGCTACTGTACAATCAACTCCCATGAAGCTTGAAGGCCGCAGTGTAGCGAGGGCCTCACTCTGCGTTCTCTCAAATTTCACAAACACAACAACAGAGGCGGCCAGAAAGAATTTAAAATGTCAATTTTTTCTGCAAAGGCAAAGCCTATTATAGATCTTAAAGTCTGAGGGGATGTCAATAATATCTGCGCCAAAATACAATGCAGTGCCCAGAGCTTGTTATTGATTAACAGTGGTGCTGCTGCGGTGTCGGACAACTTTATAAGCACAGCACCACACGTTTCTGATGGGTAAACTCGGAGATAAAGCGGCAGAGCTATATGGGAATTATTCAAATGAGGCTTATCTGGCGCACTGTATGCAACAGTAGCCCTGGTGAATTTAACAGCAGCCTCCGGTTTAGCTCTCCGGCATGTATAAACTGACTGAATGGTGGGAGCATCTCGGGGAAAGAAATGCATTCAAGAGCAGTCTCAAAGTCTGCCATTTTTAATTATGAAGTCTATCATTTGGCCGGAGATAACTGTCGTGCTGCGTCGGCCTAAGCTGAAGTTGTAATTGTAATCAGTTTGGGGAAATGGGACATCCAGGCTGGGAAGAATACATACATACAGCACACAGACAGGTAAAGAAATCAATATTTTACACATTTACTGGTCTTCTTTGCTGTTTTATCTTCAATAGACCTTATTGACACGGCAGCCATTTTGGGTGGGAAGCTTAAATGCTGTGTTCAAGGTTGCGAGTCGTGTAAACGCGGGTAATCTGACAAGTTGTTGTCGTTTTAAAGCTTCCCAATAGATCAGCAGCTGAAAAGATGATGAATAGTGACAATCTGAAGGCACATCCGGCCATATTTCAACAGTTTTTATAACTCATTTGATGATGTTAGAATTCAGCTACTTCCCCGCTAACATCGCCGTTTGATTACATCCTGTGCGTTCAGGGTTTAGTCAAATGTCACCATCATAGCAAATAAACGGTATCGTATCAAAGAGTAACGTTAACTTTAGACTTTGGTTGCATGCTGATGTAGCCCTTGCTGAAATAATTGATTTATTTTGATAACAAATATTCATAATTTATAAAAGTTCATTATGTATTGAAGTGGGTAAAAGTTCATAAATATGGTTAAAATGCAGAACAATTTAAAAATGCAAAAGAAGTGATCTGTTAAAATACAAGTTATGCCATTTCATTTCATAGTGTTTGTGAGATATGAGTCATTGTGTGTTATTTAGGCTCACTGTATTATTACTTGTTTTGTGAGCTGTCAATCATTCATTTCTTTGACAGTATTGGCATGTGTAGAGCTCGGGTACCTCCGGCCAATCGCAGGGCAGTCTGTAGGTGAGGGGGCGGGACAGAGAGGGATGTTGGGATTGAGGTGAGCAGAGCGACGAGAGGAGGGAGGCGAGTTAACTTGACCGAGTCCGTGTTGGAGTGATTTGGTGGACCAGAGTTCTTATTTTTATGGGGGACGGCCAGTGTACCTGATGTGAAGATCTTTGTGACCCACCGAGAGGTAATTATGAGCATATGAGTGTTTTTGAAAACTGTAACTAAGCTGTACAGTATAAAACGAAGTATTAATGCTAACCGCGATTAGCCGTTAGCTTCAACCTAGCGCCGTATGTGATTAGCTTGCTCTCTGCTCTGTATAAACATGTTTGGTTAATTCAAGCTAAGGCTAAATCGGCCTGAAGAAGCCTATGGACTTGGAATTTAGCTTGTGTACTTAATTTAGGAGAAGGAGACGGACGTTTTGACGGCATTAAAGAGGGAAGCAAAGCTCCTGTGAACTACGCAGGATCTGCGTCCTTCCCGCTGTGTGTGTGAGCTGTGGATCGTGTCGGCCCGCTTGGACTGTGTGAGCTGCTGCTGCTGCGCCCTGTCGGTGACCTGTTCACTACTCTTTACCCCACTAACTGTGGGGAGCTGTGAGTACTGGGTTTGCACGTGCCTTTTATTTTTCTTCTGCTTGTTAAAAGTGAAGCGGCCACTTTGTTTTAGGCCACAACGCACCCAAGTTACGACACAGGCCCGCAACAGGGGGTTTAGATGACTCATAGAGACTGTTGTGGACCAGGTGTGAGTGTGTGAGTGCGTGTGGGTCCATCATATCCTGTATTTAAGTGTTGCTTCATTTTATTTGATGTTATAAGAGGTTGAATAATACTAAAACCAGGTACTGTTTCTGTTAAACATTAACATTCTCACTACACCCAAGTGATTTATTTAATTTTCTTTTATTTATTTTGAGAGTAAGAACTTACAACTAAAGAGTCTTTACATTCAAAGTCTGGTTGTGTGGTGTTTTATTTATTTAAAAGCATAAACAAAGGGAATATCATAAGAGTAACCCAGGCCCCCCCTATATGTACATGAGGCGGGTGTTACACTAACATTAGCTGTTGTCTAATGGAAGCTAATCAGTTGTCATTGAAGCCACTGAAATATGGTTCGCTGCCCCTCCAGATCAAACCATCCATTGTCTTTACAGTTGCTAATCATTCAGGAAACAGTGAAATGATAACAATTAGTCAGATGGCGTATGTTTATGTAACTTGCACCCTAGAAAGCAGCAGCAGGCCAACAACGTTTCAGCTGAGTTTGATGTCAGAAGAACAAGGCCGTCCATTAAATCACATTATTGCTCCGAGTCCAGCTTCAGTTTCCTCACTACAGTCACCCTGGCTACTTTCCCAGAGGCTCATGAGCTTCACTTCCTGTAAAACATGCAGAATAACAGTCACAACAAGTACATCATCTTGTCGCATATACAAACCAGCAAGTAAGTCGTGTTTGCATCCTGTTCATTTGACTCAGACCTGATGAGTAAATTGGGCGTTCACCTTCTACTTAGTGTCATTCTAATGACACTGCCAGCACTGTTTCTTTTTGTCAGTCTAACAGGGGACAGCTCTAAAGCGGATAAACACTTAGGCTAATGCCTTCTGCCCAGTGGGACTCAAATTAACCTTATTAGTGATGCATTGAGCAGTTTGTTGGCCTAAAATAAACACAATTTATTTGTCATTCAAGGCGCCTTGTAGTTCATTAAGCAAGACCCAGTTACAAGAAAAGGGTCGCTCCGACCACGGGCGAATTTTGAGCTGCTCTTTATGCTACATTAGCTGTCTGGGTCTCTGGTGATTGACTGCCTTTATCCCGGCCCTGCACCTGGAGCCAGTGTGGAAATAATTCCATCAGATGATAGGCCGGAAAACTACCTGTGGCTCCATTTCTGTCGAGGTGCCTTTGTTAGTCTGCAATACAGCATGCCATTTTAAGCCCCATGCTCACTCTCGCTCTCTCCATTTAAAGTAGTAGAACATCTTATATTATGCCAAAAATGAGGGAAGGTGTGAAAAATCAGATGGACACATGGTGAAAGTGAACTGTGTTTGACACAAAACTTCTCAGAGTAGGAAAATAAAAAATGTATTTGCCAGTTGTGCAACTGTTGTGTAGAAGAAAAATAGTAATATTGTGGAATGACATTATAGTCGAGATGCAACTAATGATTATTCTCGTCATTGATTATTCTGCCAATTTTTTTTTCTCAATTAAATCAGTTAAATGTTTGGTCTAAAAATATCAGTTAAAGATATGGTATGTAACATTTTTGTCTAAAAACGACCAGACCTTTGTGATATATATTTGTCATATGGTATATTTTATATTTATTTGTGTACTTACATTATCCTTAATATTTGCAACAGTTTTCGAACTTGGAGGATTCCATAACTTTATATAAAAGGTGCAACAGGTGAGAATTGGCCGCCTGTCATTCATACGCAATACAATAGGGGGCAGCATATCACTTGATTTAACACTAACTGCTGCTACCTAACTAGGTAGTTGGCTCAGTTAGCCATGCAGCTAGCGGTCCGCACTGGGAGTTCGGGGAACTGGGGGAGTGTTGGTGTTTACACTGCTGGCACAGCTCATCTCAGTAGATAGTTCTTACACGTCGTGATGTCAGAACTATTATTCCCATTCTGTTGATAATGTTACTATAATATTTTAATGTTTTCAATCAAAATTCGTACATAACTTTTTGTTTTCATTGTTTTAACTGAGAAAGCCCGAGTGGCAGTACTTACATACTTACCTTTGATATCATGAAAGTGCTTGTTTTAAGTCTGAAATTCACTATCATAGAAGGCTAAGAAAACCAGTAGTCCCATTTTAAAAGTTGGATCCTGTGAATTTTTGGCACCTCTGCTTAAAAAAAAAATGACTTCAAACAGATTTGTTGATCAACTTTGATTGGATAACTGATTGTTTCAGCCTGTGAAGGTAAGGCACGTGCAAATAACTGAGCAAAAGTTGTTGTTGTAACAGTAATGGCTAGAGCTGAAATGTTGATGTGACTGCATGAAAAGGCTGTTATGTCTGCACACTGACTGTAACGTGATGAAAGCTGAGGAAGTGCTTTCTGTCACTTCTCTCTTCATTATGTGTTCACACAGTCTATATATGTTGTAGAACCTCCAGAAGGTCAAATGTGCTTTGTTACCTTTATCACATTTACAGATGGAGGTGACATGAACAACATGACCTTCAGGTGAAAAATACTGTACACACTGCCACGGAGTCACTTAATACTGCATGGATACACAGCAGAACAGCCTGAGTATGTTCTTTTTTAAGGTTTTGGGTTGTCAGACATTTTTATAGTGGTTGTCAAAAATGTCTGCAAATGATTGCACAGTCGGAACAAAACCCCAGACACCTGTGACATCTATAAATCAGCCCCGTGTTGGTAACACTGATGAAGCTCAAGTCATATTTTGCAAGATAAACTCCAAAATGTTTGATTCCAGCATACTTTCTTTTGAGGAAAGTCGCGAGTGCAAATTTCACTTTGAACTGCTCCACATTCATCTCTCTCATGTCTCTTCAATGCCGCAACTCATCTGTCAATCACTGTGGCTTTATCCATCCAGCAATTAATCTCAGCCCAAGAGGGGCAGCTGCACTGGCTATGAACCTAAACGTCTGCTGAATTGCTACGCCTGGTCTGCAGTTTTCTGCTCTAGTTATAGTACGGAGAGGAGTAAAATGAAAGGGGCTATTTCTTTTAACACTTTTCAGCAGATCTTTTGTCTTCATGTTTCCTCTGGATGTCTTTCACTCTCGTCCATATGATCCAGCATGATGGAAACAGTGACGTGCGGCTTCACAGGTGTCCTGGATTTGGGCTAATATACCCTCTGTGTATGAAGCCCTGAGCTCCTGGGTTAAACTGAGCGTATAATTCATCATTTGACCTCATTAACCACTTGGTGGGGGGGGTGCCACAGACACTCTGTGGGCCATAACACCCCCGATGGGAGGGTTGATGTCATACCGCCACCAACACACACGCTTTTTTGGATTGAGGCTTGGGGAGTGAAGCCAGAATTATAGCTGACACTGATTCAGCCCTCTGTTTGTTTATGGCATCTAGAGGCCATGGTTCAAATCAGATGCTTTTCAAAATAACAGAGCTGCTGATATGATGTGAATTTTAATTGTATTTATTAGAAAAGCCATTGCAACTGCCAATTAGTCAAACCCCATCCTGAACAGTGGTTGTCTAATCACAGCTTAGCGATTTTAACCAAGAACAGCAGACCAGCCAAGCTTTCTTCACATGTGGAAACAAGTCACACGGTACAAGGTCATTTATTTGTCATTTTCTTGCTGGGGTTTCAAAAACAAAACTAAGTTTGAGTTCACATGCTCCACCTCAGCTCCACTGATGTAGACAGGGGTGTGTGTCTTTGCCTCCTTTTTTCTAAAATCACCAATCAGCTCTTTGGTTTTGCTGATGTTGAGCAGTAGATTGCTCTCTCTGCACCACTCTGCAACATTGTTTATTCCCTCCTGATATGAACATTGTTATTTATATGCATACTTCACGATAGAGTCCTCCTAATGTCTGGGAGTGCAGTCATGGGTAAAGAGTGTGAACAGGAGGGGGCTGAGCACACAACCCTGGGGGGCTCCGGTGTTGGGCACTAAAGTAGAGGAGGTGTAACTGCCAATCCGAAACCCCCTCGGGTCTGTTTGTGAGGAAGTCCAATATCCAAATGCACAGTGTGGTACTCAAGCCCAGAGTGTGAAGATTTCCAATCAGCTTCATGGGTGAGATTGTATTCAGTGCTGAGCTGAAATGAACAAACAGCATTATGATGTAGCTGTTCTAAATCTCCATGTGTGGGAAGACTGAGTGGAAGGCAGTGGATATGGCATCCTCTGTTGATCTGTTGGATCTAAAAGCATACTGCCGAGGGTCCAGGCTGGCAAGGGTTTTGTCTTTGACGTACTGGAGAACGAGATTCTCAAAGCACTTCATCAGGATGAGGGTGTCACAGGGCAGTAGTCATTAAGAGTAGACGCAGCAGACTTTTTAGGTACAGGGACGATGAAGGCTGTCTTGAGGACGGACAGAACAGTCTCCTGTGAGAGGGAGATTTTAAAAATGTCAGTAATAACATCAGCTAGCTGACTGGCCCATTTTTTTAAGTACACTGCTAGGTGTATTACCAGCAGCTTCATATATGCATTTTATGAAGGGATAGCTTAACAGGAGTAGAAACATTAATCAAGAAGGGAAGGGATTAGTGAAAATAACCTCAACAAAAATTCAAGGTCACTCTGTTAATAAAAATGACGAAAAACAGGAATATAATTTAATTCACACTTGCTCTGCACCTTCTGTGCAGGTGTTAAAACATTATCCGTCCCCGCCCTGCGCTCAAGGCGCCCCACTGTAGCCTGGCAGGGATAGAGATCACTTCCACTGAAATGCCAGGTGGGCTGTGTGTAGTGGTGAGAGATGACCTTTTATATTGGCCCCAATGTTTGAAGAAGCAGCATGGCTGGTGAGATCCTCTCACCCTTAAACATCCCAGCTCCGTTTTCACACTGTCTGTTACCTCCGAGTTTGTGCATGGTACATTTCATTCAGTTGAACTGCAGTAAGTGATGTTGCTTTTGAAAATGTCACAGTGAGGCATACTTATAAATAAGTCAGGATCATATGGGAGATTTTGGTGGTGAGGAATAAAATGTGGAAGTAAAGATCCAGTGGTGTTCATTTCTTTCAGCACATACAAACTGCGTTCTGTAACATAACTTGACTTTCCAACAAGAGCTTTCTCATCTTCCTTACAGGCACTGCTGGGCTAGAAGCTATGCGATGTGAAATAGTCCTAACCTACTCATTGATATGTGAAGTCAAGTCATTGATGTGTGAAGTCAAGTCATTGATGTGTGACAAATTCAGTTTTCTGGGGCGCAGGGCAGCAGTTAATGTCTACAATGGAAGAAATGATTTTGTCTCAGCGAAAGAGCAAAGTTTTGTACAAACTTTACTGAAGTTTAATCTCAAGAGTTTGGCGCTTAGTTAAAAAGCCATTTAGATAAAGCCACGTTAATCTTTGACACAAAATGAAAATGTGTGTACAATAGAGTTGGACCAGAACAATAAATGACAAACTTGGGACACAAGAATGTAAAGTTAAGTTTCACTGTTTCAGTATTTATGCTCTACTTATGATAAGCAGGTGTTGGATGTTATTGTCAGTGATCGTTTCAGCTAGTTAGCAGCGAGCTGAAAAAAGACTGCCGTGCTTTGCCATTGTTCAGAAAGCCCTGGCTGGTGTTAATGTGTTACACGTCACCCCGCTTTTGCTTGAAGAATGCGGGCATCTAAAAGCACACACTGGGACAGCGTTACGTCATTGTGTCCTTCAGTGTAGATAAATGAAGGCGATGTAAATGATGGTCTTTGTTGTGGCAGTATTCAACAGACTGATGGTGCAGAAATAAAAACATTTCTCGCTGAACATCATTCAGGTGGCATTATGTTACAATTGCCGTTGTAAAATATTATCATATCGATGTAATTTTTAGGAGAGACAGCTGCATTCCCCATCTGTGAATGTGTGGTGTAAACAGTTAACGGTTTGGCAGATTTCAGAGCAAATGAGCTGAGAACTTGATGTCTTCACATGCATTTATTTCTGACAAAAAACAACAAAAGGACACGGTGGCATATGGATTCATGAGTGAATCACAGGCCTGCCCAAATGTTGCAATATGGCAGTTCAATAATTCATCAAAGAGGGGGCTCTTGCCATATTGCCCTGATCTCTTACCATGTACACTTCATGAGATGCTGCGGGTGATTTTTCTGTGATCTCTCACCTGAATTAACTGACTTGTATCCCATTTTCTGTTCTATAGCACCTATATTTGTTTGGCATGTAAACTAGCTTCCATTATATTAAAAACAGATTCATCTCACAAGACCAAATGAATGCTATAGTGTCATAATGGGTGATGGTACATTATTCTTCATGTCTGCCTCAAGGTCTTTCTCTGACTGAGACTATAGATCAATCTGTTTGATGCAGGCACTGACCTCTGCAGCTCAGGAACATAACATTATACCAGTGTATGTCATTAATTATAACGAGTAAGAAAGAAGCTGGAGGCTTAGATTTGTGTACCCGTCAACACTTTAGTCCGCAGCCTTTAAAGACTTGCATAATGAAGATGTCATGTAAAAACATATATATGTTTTATTCTTGGTGCAGATGGTTTATTGCACTCGCTGGTTCACACAGTTCCACAACAGCGTAGCAGCGCATTATCTGTATAATTTGTATGGACGAGCTTCTTTGTCAACTTTATTGCATTCTTGCCATTAGGCCTGTTGGTGTTATCTCATCACTGCAGCTCTTGCACAAATGCTGGAGCACTAGACAGCAGAAGAGAGCGGAAAAGATACTGTGGAGTGGGAAAATAGAGGAGAGGGTGTGGGGGAAGGGTGGAGAGGAGAGGAGAGGAGAGGAGAGGAGATGATTAATGATGACTGTGGAGAAGATGGCCAAGGTGGTTAGTGAAATTAACAGAGGCTTAGCCAGCAGCAGACCACAGGGAGTAAGCCTAGAAGGTGCTTCACAGGCCCATACCAACTCAGATCCAACTTCTCTGTGTGTGTGTGTGTGTGTGTGTGTGTGTGTGTGTGTGTGTGTGTGTGTGTGTGTGTGTGTGTGTGTGTGTTTAGACCTGTTAGGTGCAAATACAGACATAAGTAAGATTTGCATATGGATGTAAACATCCTCAAAGCTGGAATTTGGCTTGAATTCAGCGTGAAGCATAGGAAAATGTAGGTGCTGCAGCAATCTGAGAAATAGACTCGATGTAGTATGTAAAAACATGAGTAACCTGTGGTTTTGATGGCTGAACTGACAACTGTCATGAGCATATTTTATTGTAGCTAAGTAGCTAGTTAACGTTAGTGCAGTGATTTGGTCGAAAGCTCTTTGTCTAGCTGACTTTTACGAAACTAGAACAAAGTGCGCACAGCTTTTTACATATGCTAAAAGAGTTACCCGTGGCGTGTGCAGTGTTGTTTTGTCCTGTCGTCCACACGGCTTTATATCCCACTGGAAGCGTTTCAGGAGCGGAGCGTCATGCCTGACTGATACTGCCGATTGTATTGTGTATTTCTTGTTAATATTTCCAACTTTGCTGTGCTATAGATCCCGAGTCTGCACAGGATGTTTTATTTTTAAAATTGACTGGATGCACTATGCCATTCTGCTGTCCGACTTCCTGTATGGCTTGATCAGCTGCGGTCCACTTCCATCAAAAATAGACTCTGCACGTAGTCTTCGGTTCTGGGACGCTGCTGAAACATGCTGTTGCGCAAACACGAGCATTGTCTAGAACGGCCGCAATCAGCCCTGGCTCAATAGCAAAATTGACATGCTACCTGCGTTTCACAACAGTTTTCTGATGCGCTCTCTTTTTCTTTCTTCTTGTCCCTCAACGAGGCGAAAGGAAAATCATGTCATCATCTTTATTGATCATTATCAAAGGCAAACTCCACGAAAAAACATTGTGGACACGTGCGCAAGAGTCGCAACACTTAGCAACAGGGCCGTCAAGCGCTGCTCACGCAGGTAATATGGACCATTGGGCTAAGCAACAGGTTTATGAAAAATAACAGAATTAGATCCATTTAGAAGACATTGAAAATAAAAGAGCAGCATTGGTTTGGAAAAAATTACGAAGAGAGAGAAGAGAGAGTTGGTGAATATTTTGGATATGGTCAAAACCAAGTTGCGATGACGCAAGTACCTGCACAGGCGCCAGGTGTACATGGTAATCGTTCAACTCACTGAAATCACAACAATTTAGTTTCTGAAAGCAGTTCAGGAACACACTTTCAGAAAGAAAGATGAAGATGTTGAATGAAAGACTGAGTCACAGAAGATAGTAGAAGGATAGCTTTGGAAGTGACGTTACGTTACTGTTATCACTTTAGGTATAAGCTTGTTAGCTGTACTCGCTGGCATTTGCAGCTTACATTAGAGCAGAAAAATACAGTTTTATCCATTACTTACACTTAAGCCCTTGAATGTCTGAGTCTAGTGTAAAAACTGCTCTTAACTTAGTTAAGTGTCATCACACCGGCGCTTCAAATCAATTGAAATAATCAACAAATTGGAATGGACAAACAATCAATGAGGACAGAAATCCCTTTTAGCCGCCCTTTAGAAAATCAATGATTTTAATTGTGCTGCGAGACACATAATTCTGGTGTTTTAATCAATCTTTTCAGCCCTCGACGAGAGCTCATCATGAAAGCAGCAGAACCCCCCATGGACTGGAGGAGGATAGTGCTGTGTCAGTAACAGATAAGATTTTTGCTCGCTAATAGAAGACATTAATTGCTCTGGGGCCACTCTGGTGTTCGAACAAAGCGTTTATGTTGTAAAACTCACACATCAGACGACTAATGAACATCTGAGCAGTTGAGTGGAAAACATTTGCAATTTGGTTTTAAATACTCTCTTTAAAAAATGCCGCCACACCTCTCTGATAAACTAATAATAAATGCCTCTGCCCTAAATATAACCGTAATAGATTTTTATTACGAATTAAAATCCCCTTTGAGTCGCTGAAACAGCTCTGTGTGATTACACTCCAGCGATACAAATCTGACCCAGGTGACATTGAATGAAGCTCTTTTAAAAAAAGGCAGCGTTGTTTCACTGACAGTTTATTTACATACTAAACATTCAGGATAATAAATGTGAGGAAATCCAAAACATGACTTATCTCATCCTCACTGATTATCATATTACTCGTGAATTTCTTCTGCTTTGGATTTTCAAAGTAGAATTCATTAACCCAATGCCCCAGTGCTGCCAGTAAAAGTGAATTTTAACACTCATGAGAGCAATACAGTGTACGGTATTTACTTTCCCAGTTTGATTTAAGAGTTCGCCATAAATTAATGTGAAAGGTTATTTGTTAATTGCTGATTTGGGCTGACTGTTGCTGTTTTCCTGTCCTTCATATTGACAGCTCAGAGCCCAGGAGACGGCAGCAGCGGCTCTTGCGGTGCCCGTCTGTAATGAATTGGTGTCACTTTATGCTGAATGTTTCCAGTAGTTACTGAATACTGATAGATAGGTCAAGCCACAGGCCTGCACAGGCCAATGGGGACTCCCATTATCATTATTTGAAGGCATGCAGTCGGAGGGTTCTAATTAAATGTTTCGGCATAGACAAACAACCTGTTTACTGCTTAATTCATCGCCGTCAGTGGTGCGGTGCAGGCACGGAGAGGGAACAAGCACGTAGCATTGTCAGCTGCCACTCTTGGCCTGGCTGTTCACAGTCACTGACTGAAGCATTGGCAGCAGGTTCACCAGGACACAATAGAACATGTGGAAATAAACACATACAAACACAGACAGGACTGCACGGACACGCATTGTTGCGGCCCGGTTAGGACTGGATTTAAAACAGCCAATAATGAAAAAGTGGTTGTGAGATTTTATTTCATTTTGCCCAAACAACAATGAGCAGTGGTGGACTCAGGAATTCCATTGTCCACTGGAAGGGCACCCAAGGGGGCACTTTTGTTGTCCACCGGTGAAAATGAGGTATGCTTTAAAATGTTAATAGCTGGATGTTTACCATCATTTCCAAAAGGAAAAATTGAGTTTTTAGTGCCGAATGTTTGGTTTTGTTAACTTTTTTGGGCCCTATATTGAATCAAGCCTTTAGTACGAGGTACTACCTATTTCCCTGTACAACTCCCAATATGCCTCTTAAATAAAATGGAGAGTTTAGATGTTATATTATATATGTAGATATTGGAGGTGCAGTTATAGGCTTACATCTAGCATTCCGACATATTAATTGGTGATGCTCGCTGGGAGTTATGCACATTGAGTCAGCCTGCGTCAGGGGGGATATTATATTATATTCTGGTTAGAAGAATGCAGGATTTGTTGAGGTCACGGTTGATTTTATTTGACCTCTACTCATAAAAGCGGGTGATAATTGGTGAAATATTCCTAACTGGTTGACAGTTTGTTGCTGTGACAGCGCAGGGATAGGACTTAACTGCAAACTTGAGATGACACAATAACAAAGAGGGGAGAGATGGAAACAAAAACGGAGGGAAAGCAAGTCTTCATGCGCAGCCACTTTATGCGTGTTTATTACAGTTTACTTTTAAAACATAGCACACTCAAGTCTTGAGCAAAAGTCCTGACTTTTTAACTTCCAACACGTCAGACTCTCTCCACACGCAGGTTAAACTACAGACCAAAGGAGACCAGACCTTATTCAGCTACAGAAGGAGCCTGGGTCCATTTCCGGCTTGAATATGTTTATTCAGTTCTGGAGACTCTTTGGCTGTAATCAGCTTGCATAAATCTCTTTGATGATAGCCACTAGAACATCTGCTGGAGCAATAAAAAAAATCCAGGGAGGCAATAAAATGTCTGGCGGAACATATGCTAATGGAAATGTGAGTTGTTCCGAAAAGTTTGTACCAAAGTAATTGCCACAATGTGACGACGTTATTTATGACTTCATATAATGATCGTATTGAATGTAGCAAAGCGGATGTTGTTACTCTCGCTTGTGCAGTGTGATGCTGTGATGATCACCCCCAAGCGTGATGAGGTTATCTAGTTGAGGATGTTGGAGTTTTCGGAGTGCTGAGCCAGCTTTGTCCTTCACCGAGCCTTTTTCCCTCCATCTTACCCCTCTCCTCCAACACCTCTCTTTACTGTCACACACACACAAGTTCACAGTGGGCTGCACGATGAATGACTGCATGCTCTTAACCTGCAAGATCAGGCTCGAAAGGTACAACGATTCATCAGAGGTGCGCGTGTGTCTGCGGACTAGTTTGTGTGTATCCTTACCGGAGCTGGGAAAGTCACCGTAAAGATGTTATCAACTACTCGATGAAAAAGTAATTACACTATGAGCAGAATTCATGAGTGACATTACTTTGTTTTTCTAGCCCGGCTCCATTAAAAGACGGATTCAAACCAGAGTGCTGCTTCGGCTGCATTTTTTCTGTCTGAACCAGACCGAGTCCAAGAGAGTAGTGACCAAGCCCAACCCGAACTCGACAGGCAATCTGTTTTTTTTATGTCCGAACCCGCCGCAGTTAAGCTGAAGCACTACTACTGTGGAGTGAACCAAACTCTGTAAAAGATCGGGGCGGACAGCTAAACAATGAGCAGCTGAAAGTTGCTGTAAAACCAAAGGGAGCTGCAGATACGGGTGATAAATGTTTGTAGGTTCACCACTTTGAGCGATCCTTTGTGTGTGTTCACATTCAGAGCATATCGCTTTGTTACCAATATGACTGCCAATTGGGTCAAGGCTGGAGACCGTTCAAACGACTGCGCGTCTCAGCTTTGCTCGCATCTCATTAAGTCCAGACAGTTTGGTAGACACATTCCTACATATGGCAGCGTTAAGGGATCATCGCCACTACTGTCACAACATGAGGCAACCACAGATGGGCTCGGTTGTGATTGAAGGAAAGCCACAGTGAAACAGTCAAAAAAAAAAAAAGAAAAAAGACAGATTTGTTATTTTTGGAGAAGGTTGAGAGGGTATGCATTTAGATCGATTTTGCAACTGAGGAAGCTGTTCCCAAATCATCCAGTCCTCTCGTCATGTGTCAAGCTGAGTTAATTGTGTGAGAGTGGTGTGGATGGCTGTCTGTGACTGGATAATTGATCCATTTTGTGGGTGTGAAAACCACCCGCAGAGCAGGGGGCGAAGATACGGCTTCAGAAAAGCATGCACAATGCTGTAATCTCCCCCTCTGCTAGCCGCGGTGCAGCGCGGAGCTGTGGAATTTCTGCCGTGTAGCAGCAGAAGCCCTGCTGAGGGCTGAGGAACAATTTGGATGCCTTGCTTTCAATTTCAGCCTGAGCTCTCTCAAGGGAATTGCCAGAGCATCTTCGTACAAGACCCCTTCATAAGAAAATGAAATAAAAAACATGTCCCGTTGTGGCACAATTCACGGTAATGCGACACAGCGTGACAATTGTGGAATACGTTTTCTGTGCTGTGTGAATTAATAATTCAAACACAATGCAATCACCTCCCACGACACAGGGGCAGCCTCGGAATCCGCTGTGTTTTTTCCGCTGAAGTGTGTTTTCTAAATTTCAGCTGGGCGTTCATCAAAGAGCGTGGCTGCATTGTCATGTCAGTGTGCCCTGGCTCAAACAGGATATTCTGCTTCCATGTGTTTAATGCCTCCGCCGCAGCAAAGCTCCCACTGTGCCTTTGGAGAGTGCCAGAGAGAAGGAGTGTGTGTTTACTTAAGTGACAGAGAGACAGCGACAGAAACAAAAGTACCGGGGGAGTTTGCAGCTTTTGTGCCTGAACGTTGGAGGGAAAGACGTGGGCAGATAAATAATTGTGCGCAGGCACAAAGAGTGTGATGTACATGCAGTGTTTTTCCTGGAGAGCTGCAGACAGCGGTGTAATAGATGGTTGATTAGGGAGTCAGGAGGGAAGACTTCAGATTGCTCTCTCACACTTGTGACAGTGTTCTAGGTGGCTTCTCATGTCATATCCTAGTGTCAGCTTTGGAGGAGGAACAGAATCAGAACCTCGTGTACCTGAAAAGCAAAATTACTCTTCTGATCGGCCAAGTGACATATCAATTTTCTCTTGGCATCTTGTGTTCTTCTGTAATTTTCTCTCGGTAATCCATAAATCGGCTATATCTGTATGGATCTCTCTAGATAGTGTTTCTTTTTTCATTTTTAACTCTGAAACACAGGCTCGCCCACGCTCCTTCCGCTAGTTCGCCAAACAATACAACCACAACAAAGCAAAAAAAGGGCTAATGCCTCAATTTAACTGTACAGTCATGCCATATATCATTAGAAAGCTTAAATTCTCGTAATTCTATTCCTGCAAACCATTTCAAGACTTACAGGCCAGCCTCCGGATGATTGATGCATCGTGTAGCCAATGAGATTTCAAATCCACCAATATATAGTTTATATCAGTTTTTAAAGCCGTAGACTTGGAAGTTATGCAAGATGATGTCGTTTTATGCATTTTACTCTTTGAATAGGCTGTTTTTCCACCTAAGCATTTATTTTTGACTATTCTATATGCCTAACGTTAGTGTAAATAACGAAATAGAGATCTCGAATGAGTTTATGCTCATGTTTCTCTCAAGCAGGGGTATTTTCAGGTCACAAACTGGCATTTTTTTTGCCAGGCCCCTGGATAATTCCCTAGAAAAACATGTTTTTGAGGATAAATTTTCAATGATATTGTTATCTAATTTGAACTTGGACCATGTAAGACTGCATGATGGCGACCCATTGTATTTTTCAGCTAATAGGGCAGTTACAGGTCATCTGCAGGCTCTTTTTTGCATTGAAAAATGTAGACGAGAAAAATAAATAATATATTCAGTGTGTTCAAACTGCTATAGATTATTGCGCTTACAGAGCCTTTAAAAAGGTTAGGAAAACAAATCAGCTTATAACCTTTAAAAGAGCCAAAAACCAGCTTTAAAATTACCTTGGCCTATACTGGGATAGACGTTTTATGATTTTTTTCACATACATTTCCAGGAATAAGAACAGGTCAGATGTTTCTTTTTTGTCGCTCTCGTCTGCGCGCCCGTGTCGTGTTTTATCTGTTATGGCATATGCGCTTTGCAAACCTACGCACCACCATCTCAAATTTCCACTAACATGCTGATTTGCTCAAGGGTATCCTTCCTCAGATTGATTCGAACTTATCCAGCTTGACTGTTGTGTGTTTTGGTGACTTGTGTGTGTGGGCGTGTGAAAAAGACAGGCCACGCACGCACGTGTGTGTGTGTGTGTGTGCGCATGCATATTTGAACCCATTCCTCTGCATGCCAGTCTCAAGGCCACATCATTAGAGTAAGAGGGCTGTAATTAGTCAGTCCCTGCATATTAAACAGCACCCCGCATCCCCAGCCTTGAAAAACAGCACTCTGCTGTCACTTGCAGCCAATAAGCCACTGTTAATGTCCAGAAGGTTGCACATATTACCCACAGATCGCTGAGGGTGATTAGCTACCAAACTCAGTAGACGGGGATTCTTCCTTTAGCCCTTGGCCTTTTATTGTGTGGTGTGAAATATCTGATTATACTGTCGTAAGATTAAAAGAAGAGGAAGAAAGCAAGAAAGTCCACTGATAGCTCTTATTAGAAGTATCGCTAAGCAGCATAAAGGACTGAATGAAAAGCAGAGATATGACAGCCGAAAGAGCAATCAAAAGTGTGTCAAGTTGTTGACTGAGGTGCATCCATCTGTGCCCTTTTCTCTCTAAACAGAATAGAGAGGGAACGAAGAGGCGCCACTTTTGACTTGATGCGTTTTGAACAAGGTGAGCCATTTAAAAGTGCTCAGAGACGACGGAAGGATAAAAAAATGCTCGTGTGATAGCTTTGCTCATGTGGGAGACAAATTAAAGCTGAAATTGAGCTGTTGAGTGCTTGCTCTTCCAGACATTCATGCTCGAGTGTCCCCAATCCACATATCCCCCCACATATTTATTACCTCTGTAGACCTTCGTGTTGAGTGAAACAGCCACACAATCAAACTGAAATTATTGGGGCCAAAGGATCTGGAGTGGGGGCACTTGTAATTTACGAGCATGTGGGTACATATAACAGGTGCACACACAAACACGCCATCCACTTGGCCTTTATACATACACACTGACATGTACACACCACTCAGCACAGCAGCTATATGGCTAAAAGAGAAGGCTCTATATTCGTTTTACTTTTAGCGTTACTTAGGACTTTACACCTGCTGCAGAACAACTTGGACTTATTTGATAATTTATTGTGCAACGCCACCCCTCTGTGTGTAAGATCCTACCATTCCTCCTATATTTATGCAGACATCGCATGAATCACATCTGTATATGTTCATGTTATGTTCATTGGTGGCTATCGTTGTGATTTTGATGTATTGAATGGAGTATGGAAAAAAGAAAGTATGGCGTACCATCTGTTTAACAGCAGTTGGCCACTTACCAGCTCCATTTCCATGGAAAGAGCTGTTAAATACTCCAAAATAAAACAAATGAAACATTTCTGTGTCTCTCACAAGCAGATGAATGTGCTCGAAATGATCAGACTTTGCAAATTAGTCAATATTTCTGTTAATGGGCGGATTACAATGAGGTTACGTTTCACTTACAATTCAAGACTGTCACTTTTTCCAATAAAGTAAGTTCCCATACATTTAATCTAACATGCAGTTAGGTGCAATATGGAAGAATTGGCCTCCTTTACAAAATTCATACTCAAAACAAACAGCATATCACCAGATTAATCCCTAACTGCTGATAATTGAGGCTGCTTTTCGCTCGTTTGCTCACTTAGCAGTGCAGCTACGGTCCTTTCAGCTGACTTGAGTCTGGAAGTTGGGACCACCGGTGTTGGTGTTTATACCACTAGTGTAGGAGCTTTGGACCACCGGAAGGAGGAGGTTTTCAGGCCGAGAGCTGGTTAGCATCCATGTTGATGGTGCGCACAGTATGACATGTACAAATTTGAATTAGGTTTGTGTAGACGTACAGAAAATACCACCATTTTATTCTGGCGACTGTGCTGCAGTCAGTGCTTTTTACAAGCCTGTTGTGCCTAAACACTCTGAACAGATTACACTAAATGTGAAATTTTTCCCCATGTTCAAATGGCAGTTTGAATTTTGAGTAAAAACTGACAGCCCGACTGTGATGTGAGGGTGATGTGTTGCTTTTTAAGTGAGCCACTTGGCTCGGCCGTCTTGGATGAATGACACACACACACACACACACACACACACTTTGTGGTAACTAGGTTACAAACACAACTACCTCTGCATCATGAAGGCTTGAAGGTCTGAAGTCATTATGGAGGCTGACTCATAGCTGCTGCTGAAGCTTCACGCTAAACCCAAGACATAAATGTCCCTGTGGCTGAAAGTATATGTTTGAGGTAATTTCTCCATCTCCTCTCTATCATACCTGTCAGATACACATTAACACACACACACTCAAAAAATACAAGGGTCAGCAGTGAAACTGAATGCTTTTCTCGGTGCGTCATCGTTTTACGTTGAAGTCAGAACTCATTACAAACCAAAATCTCCAGAGAATATTAACTGCGAACAGAAAAAAAGTAGATAGAACAAACACTGGAAACACTATAATTTACTGTCTAATGAAAAATCAATGGGATAAAGAGGTTTCGCAGGAGCTGAAGAGATGGATGATGATGATTAGTAACAAATCACATGATAATAACAGTTTTTACCATCTCCATCAATCATGTGACCACAATCCTGACTGAAAACACTTTTAAATGAGAGAAATCAACAGGCTGGAATGACACACATTACCATTCCTCAGTTAGTTTTAAGATGCATGGGTATTTCTATTACTACCTACAGAGTTGTTAAGCTCTAAATGATGAATAGATGTCTATATCTGTATGCTGTTCCTTCTGATGTTCCTGTAATTGGCTTACTAATAGAAGTCATTACTCAACTCACTAACAGCATCTAGCCATGCTCCCTTGACCACACTTTAAACTTCACAATCCCCTCTTACTTTCCCACTAATCCTGTCTCCCGAGGCACGTGTTATTTTTGGAAAATTAAGGCTCAAAAGTCTGAAATAGGGTACACATAAATTCTGATTATTCACTGGAATAATGCTGATTGTTTTCTGAAATTGCACCATAAAAATTAAACCTGGAATCTGGAGGCAAGTAAGTATTTGTCTGTTGAATAAATTATCAGCCGTAAGTGTAATTTGTAGGCTTGTAACGAGCTTGTTGTTGATCGTGTTCACACTCAGACGATTTCTAATTAAATGTGGCTTCACAGAAAATACAACAGCCATGAAATTGCCGTACATGTTTTGCAAATCTCCTCAAAAGTTTAATGGGTTAAAATTTGTGTGAAAGTAAAGGGAGTGTATCTGCAATAAACTTTTCTAGTGACCTGCAAGAGCTGGTACAATACATTTTCTAATATTATTATGTGCAGGATTGCATATGTGTTGTTGGACAGTATGGTGCTCACAGATTCTAACAAGCAAAAATGAAAGTGATGGACAGAATAGTCAAACATGTGAAGCATCATATGGAAATCTATTTGCCACAACACCAAAAAATAGACAACTTTTCAACTTTCTTGCTAGCAACATGGCTACCGCTAGCAGCCCGACTACTCTCCGAAGCAAAGAAACAACGCAGAATCCTAATTTGACCTTGAAACCCTAATGTCGGTGTGATGAAAAGGCAGAGTAAAACACTTGGCTGTATTAGTAAGTCGGCAGGTTTTGTTCCTTACTGATCTAGTAGAAAGAATGTTGGTTTTGAACCGTCTCAAGCCGGGCTGGTAAAGGGGAACCCAAACTGGGATAGTGAATAGCTGTCCGCTCACTCTTTCATCGGATTCTATCAATCTCCCTCGTTGTCATAGCATTGTCTCTAGCTTCAGCAGGAAGCTATTTTATTATAAAACACTCTAAAAACAAGTACCGTGTTCGCTTGCTAGCAAGTTGCTAGCATTTAGCAACATTTAGCAGCTAAAGGAACAGGTATTCCTCTCAGGAGGAGACTCAAAACAAAGTACATTGAATATTGGATATTGACAAATCCAAATCCAAATAATTTCTTATATTTCACTCTATGTGTTGATACGTAGGCAACTGTTTGCTAACAGGGTCATTAAGCAACGGTAAACATTGTAGCCCTTGATGCTAACAATAGCTAGCATACTGTTGACAGAAACGTCTTAATCTCACCTCCAGTTCTCGCTGAAGAATCGAAAATCCGTGTTGGCACGCCTCCCAGTCACCCAAACTCATTCCACCTTCTGCTTTTACCACAGGAAGTGTTTGCACCACACTAATCTCCATTGTGTTTAAGTCTGCTTCCCCATGAGATCATGTGAGAGGGATCACATGTGAGCTCAGCTTCAGACTGCAAAGCCATGAAGCCAGAGCGCTGAAGCTGTTTATTTAAAATGTCGAATGTGTTGCGTGCTCCAAATTTTTACACTGCACTTCCTTTGGTCCTCAGCCAAGTGTGAAGTAGATCAGACGAATGGTTCTTGAGATATGCAAACATATCGACATACAGAGCTTCCTTGCTTTATACTTCGATAAATCAAACCATTCATACACTAAGCTTACAATCTTACCTTTTGCATCAGTCCTACGCAAAATCCACAATTCTTCCAGCTCAAAATATAAAAACTTGCACCCTCACTGCCACTGGTAACAGACGGAGCAGCAGAGAGAATGATTGTGCTCAGAAGAAAAACAATGCTTTAAACATGTGACCTTCCATTCTGTCCATTCCCTTCACTGGTGATAAAGAGTTGCTGAATTCCTCTTGGTCTGCTGTGACCCTCATGATACTGCATCAGTGTCCCCTGGGCCACTGTCTTTCCTTCGCTGCAACTCGCAGTCAAGCATAATGCTGCACAGACGTACGCAACACACACCGGCAGGACAGGTCAAGCAGAAGTAGGCCGAAGTGAAGCCGTACCTGTCTTCAGCTCGCACTGACCTTAACTTTCTTCTTCAGTTCACCTTTATTCTCAAGTCTTTGATAAATTCCATCTTGCACTGTCACTATGGTCTGAGTCGATGCAGGTAATGGGGTCGTAGGTGCTGAAACTGATTTGCCCCAGAAAAGAATCACAAAAGAGAGGTTCAATTGATTAGTCTTGCAAGTTGTAAAATAAATTGGTTTTGATATAAGAAATCCGGCAAGTTCAGCTTTAGAGATTCAAATTAGATACAGAAAAATGTCCACTTTTAAACTGGACACTGGATCTGGGATGAAAGTGTGACGATTTCAAGTAAGGTCTGATCTATGTATCGTACTCGATGCTGATATATGGCCTCTACAGAGGATACAAACTCAAATATCATACATTTTAAAAAACCCCAGCTAGTTTGCTTGATCCCACTTAATTTCACAGTATAAATTATGCATTGGGAACCATGCTCCATGGTGGGTTACACGGGGAGACAATTGTCCGTCGGAGACAGTGTTAATAATACAAGACATCATTTACTGCCCGCAGTGGGCGTGATAAATAGGTCAACTCCAACTGCAAGAAACATGCTGTCATGGGAACTTATACATAAATGATTAAAGATGATATTTGCAGGCTGTGGCGTCTTCTGACAATATTGTGTGGCGCACAAACTTCCGGACATTTCCTCCTCACCACAGTTCTGCTACCTCGCTTTGATGGACCGTATTTAACACTTGACCTCTTTATGAACCCGGCGCGATGACAAAACAGGCTGCCTGGCTCCCTTTGGTTTTGGGCTTCCCTCTTATTTATGGGTCTAATTGCCTCCTCCTCTTCCTCCCTGGGAGATGAAATGTTTGAACTTCTGGGCCAAAGCACTGATCTTGAGCTGGCGAGCTCAGTTGGGCTAGAAAAGGGCAAAAGAAAGAAAGAAAGAAAGAAAGAAAGAAAAGAGCAGTAACTTGTGACATAATCATTTCCCCTCAGGGCTTTTCTTTCTCAGATGGCTCACTTCAGAATCGCAGACTCAGCTGTCTGTGGACACTCTATTAAACGTTATCAAGCCGATGAACAAATGATCACTAATCAAATGGGCAATGAAAGATGTCTGAGTGGCAAGGTTTGGCAGTTAACTGAGATAGCTTCCTGAATAATTAATTTCTAATTGAAAAAGGTGAATGGAATTGAAACAGCCATCCCTCGTGTGTCATCTATTAGTCATAAGTCTGTAATAAAGGAGCCAAATGGAGAGTAAGATCAGGTAATGTGCTGAAAAAATCAATCAGAAAGGCTTTAATCATCTACTCATTTGCAGAGTCCAGGCTTCTGATACTCA
Organism: Pagrus major; assembly: GCF_040436345.1. Taxonomy (NCBI): domain Eukaryota; kingdom Metazoa; phylum Chordata; class Actinopteri; order Spariformes; family Sparidae; genus Pagrus; species Pagrus major. The sequence goes on from NC_133233.1 coordinate 15,254,207, forward strand.
TTTCTATAAAAGCTGCCTGTATCTTTTATTTAATTTACAAAAACTGACCCTGCAGCATAATTGTATCCAGGCAATGAGTTCTCATACCTAACAGCAAAATAGGTTGTTTATCAGTGTCTTCAAAAACTGCTCCAGAAATGAGCTTGCGGCGATATGGCAGCATCCGTCAGACCACATCCAACTTTGCACTTGAAAGAGTTTTACGCCAATTTAAAGTTGCACTCTTATAACATGTCAGACTTGTGAAGGAGAGTTCTTAAAAAAAACATCCAAATCAAAGCAGCAGAACTCGAAATATAAACTTGTAAAACTCAAATGAGGAGGAAGAAGAAGATGGGGCAAGGCCAAATGCAGAAGATGGCGTGCAAGGAGCTGTTTTTGTCAGGTGGACAGAGGGAAGATATAAGAGACATGTTATTCCCATTTTCAGGTTCATAATTTTATTTTGGGTTATTACTAGAATAGTTTACATGCTTTAATGCTCAAAAAATGCATAACTTTTCTCATACTGTGCTGCAGCACTGTATTCCCCCTCCATCTGAAATGCTCTGTTTTTTGGCTCCTGTCTCTTTAAGGCCCCCCCCCTTCCTGAATACCCAGTCTGCTCTGATTGGTCAGCTCACACACGCCTGAGCCAGCACCGCTCATTGTGTCTCCGGTCGGCTCTGTGGTGTTTTCAGCCACCGGTTGGCTTTACTTCACTTCACACTTAGGAGTGATGTTACAAAGTCACAGGATTAAAGGCAGGACAGCTACGAGGTGTTTCATGCACTTCAGGAGCAGTGTTTTCTGTGGGAGAGGAGAGCTCTCATCGGCATGGACTTTTATAAGTACTTTAACATGCACAAGAGCCTATATAACACATTGAAGGAAGGAAAACAATGAAAAAGTATAATAGGTCTCCTTTAAATTCAGCATGTTTGCAAGAAAAGTAAACCACAAACAAGTAAAATCTTGTGTGATTCATCCGCACCACGTGAACGTGTCATCAGACGGACGTAACCCTTTACGTGCTTGTTCCTGCAATGTTTTTGATTCACAACACATACATCTGTATAGTCTCCCTGAAAGGTCACTTGGGTGGTATAGATTTCCCTGAATATCAATGTCTGACCCCATGCAGGAAATGTTCCTGATCATTTCAGGAATGGACTGCAAGTGCAGAAGGGGCTTACGATGTATTTAACCCTGAGGTACCCCGGTCTTTATGTTAATCTTTAAAACGATGTCACTTCTATCCAGATATGTGTTAGAAGGTCCAGCCTATTAAGATTAACATCATTTCTTTTATGTAAAAGTGACTTGGCTCACTTATATAGGCATGTGGCCAACATGTATAATTATTGCCAACGCATTTACATAAAGAGAAGCGTGTGTGAAAGAGGCTGTGCTGTAGTTAATCTTAAGTGTTTTCTACGGCCAGTTCATCTTTATTCACTCCTGCTAAACTCCTAATGCCATCGCAAACACTTCAGGACACCTCTAATTTATTCAATAAAGGAAACTTTGAACAAACAACTGCCAATTGTGTTTTGCATATCTGAATTAGAATAGAAGACAATATCAGGCTCCAACATAATTTGGCAAAATCCATTCATAAATTGCGAAGTGTATTCAAAGCTCAAAGACAGAATAATGAATAATCAATAGACTGATTAATTAATGAATCTTTTTGCTAATTCTGATTATGAACTGCTTTATTGATTGTGCCATGTAAATACGCACTTGATCACATTGTAAATTGTTTTTTCTATACCTATTAATCTGTTGTAATTAACCATTGAGCAAGTAATTAATAATGTGGCTGGCACACTGTGCTCTGCCGGCCAGATAAAAGCAATGATCCGCAGATGTAAAACAGCGAATGAATTCGAGAAATGAGCAAAAAAAAAAAAAGCTCCCGTCTCTCTGAAAATGTCAACACGCACAGGGATATGGAGATGAGGACTGATTGACAGGCTCATCTCAGACTGGCAATCAATGTCTCTGTACTCTCTGAAGACAATGCAGTCGATTTTCTCCTTGTTTCCCTCCATCCCACTGCAAGGCAAAATCTGCAACCATGTCATTTGACTGGCTGGGAACATCGTTGGCTGATGGCTGTGTTCAGTGTCAGAGCGAGCCGAGAGGAAAAGAGGGCTCCTTTTGACCTCTTCCATACAAACAACTGCCTCTTTTCTGGTGCATCAGTGTCAGCCGCACCACGCACAGCTGGACAAGTGTCATTCCCACAGCATTCACCCTTATCAACCAGCCCTCCATAGACTTTAACCCTCTCCACACTCCAGAGCAAAGAGTCACGCGCTTGGTCCGTTACACACATATTGAGCTTTCTTTGTGAACTCTGTCGGGCCAAAAACTTATTCTGTTTTACTGGATGAATGCAATAACAATTCATTACATGTTGAACTCAGATTCAGTGATAACACCGCTAGCACTGGGGCTTTGGACCGTGACGGGCCAGGGCTAGATGGTTAGCATGCTAACTTTAGTTGATTATTTACATTCTGTTGATATTTTTTTAATGTTTTCAACTAAAATTCGTACATGGTGCCCCTTTAAAGTGCGTACAGTATAGCGTAGCAGGGAGCTTAGTGGCGGTGACTCTGAAGTCATGCAACTGCGATGCAGTTCGTGTATATCATTACTTTTGCTTTTAACATTTGGCGGCTGTATTTACTCTACAACAATCATTAAAGTGGTGTTCATGTGTGTAAGTAAAAATGTGTAAGTATCATAATTCAAAATCCAATTGAAAACTCCCATGGGCTTTTTGTTGAGGGAACCAGGGCGGTGTTAACTTCAAGGTTAGCCTACAAAAATACAAAGTCACCGCCACAGCACTCTCTTGACTGACTCACAGAGTCATCTGGTCATATTCATCATATTCTGCGGCATTGCAGAATTGTCCAATATTAAAACAATTCTTCTCTGGCAACATGATGTGAGGAATAAATGATATTGCGTCAATAATGTGCACGACTTCCTGCAAACTCTTCTTTATTCAGTTGATGATTAGAGCCACAGGCCTGAGTTTTTGTTCAAGATCGCGGCTCATATTTTAACACACACACTCTTTCATGTTTATCAGAGAATATCAGAATTTGTGTAAGAAACAGTGTCTTGTAATCCACATATTCACACATGAATACGAAGGGGGATCATCCCAGAAAGCTTTAACTACTTAAAGGTCTTTGCAGAAGCCTACCTAAGGCAGGGCTTATGTAGTTCGATGAAATCAGAAATGTTGCCTAAAGTACTGTTTTGCTGTGATTATCTGACTGCAAGTGTTAACGCTGCAACATCAACATGTTTTTTTCTTTTAATGTTTGTACACCAGAACTCAATATAGAGATAAATACGTTAATTAGAGGTTTAATTTGTGTGTTTGCTACCTGGAGACTCATGTAAATCTCCCACAGTAGCTATCTCAGTTTTGTTTTGACTGTTACTAGTTTAATATTTCCTCACAGCCACTGAGACACCAAATTGAATATACTGTGAATCCCGCTGCTCATCTGAGAATAGCTGCCATATTTTTCCACTAAAGACAAAAGTGACAAGAAATACCCAGATTTCAAATTAAAAGAGTGATTTTCTGGTGTAATGCAGGAAAATCCACCTCTATCCCCCCTCTATCCCCCTGTTGAGGGAGGAAAGCCTGCTGCAAATGAAAGAATCTTCTCTTGAAACCAGGCACGGAGCCAAGCACAATGTCTGTTGGCACTGGCAGCCCTAAGGATTCTAGCTATTTATTTTTCTTCTTTTTATGTTTGGCACACAGGAGACAAAGAAAGGATTCATTCAAGACCGGCAAAGGAGGTCGACTTTTCAAACGCGGCAATTAACCTGCGGCAAAAGATTTTCGGTGCGGATTTTGGATTTGTCAGAAAAGGGAAGCTAAACTCCTTGGCTGCTGTTTGGTTCGCTTTGACGGAAAAAAGGGAGCGAGGCAGAGAACCTAATTATAGAGCAGATGCAAATGGCTTTAACAACACAGCGACTTAAATGAAGTTAAACAACAAATCGGTACAAGGGGGAAAGTTTTGCAGAGTAGTAACAGTAAATCAAACACAGAGAGCAATTCATTTGAGCTGCATTCAAGTTATTTCAAGCGCAGCTCTGATGTCATGCCGCTCTGTCATTACATACTTCAGCAATCACCTGATTAGCATATTGCCAGCAGGCGAGCATCTTTACACAAGATTATTGCTGCTAACATAATAGGAAATATTAAGAAGTACAATTAAGTGTGAGCTTTTGGGGTAAATTACAGCAACAGGTTTGATTTAGAACAACCTGAGGCACATTCAAGTCAGCCTCCCTCTCCTCTGCGTCTTGGGTGCATTAGCCTCGACTTCTAGCTAATTTATTGTATGACAGCCCCCCTGCTGCTTGGTGTGCATTACTGTAATAAACACGAAGTAAACTAAGAACACCTTTACCTTCTCTGATTAATGATGTTGTTTCCGTTTAGCGTCGAGCATCTGGTGCCGCCTGCGCACGGACATCGTGAACCTCTGGCAGTCAGGACCCTGAGCGTGAGACAGGTGACAGCAGGTCAAAGGGCACATGTACAGTACATAGCAAGGGCGTCATGCTTGGTGGGGCCCCCCTCCGCTCCCTGTGCTTCTATTTCCCCGTTGAACAACTCTGTCATTAACCTTCAGTCACGGCTATCTGATGGCAAAGCCCACTGGAGCGGCAACTCATTTGCTTAATAACGACCCTATCTAAGAATGAGGGATGGAAATAGGAAGTCAATCAGGGAAGAACAGAGGGAGAGGGAGCGTATCCTTGCCTCATTAACACACAGGATGGTGTGTGTAAAGAGGAGCTGGCAACACCTGCTAACTTATCGCACTCAGGAATATAGTTTTTAGTTTGCTCTTAAAGGAGACATTATGCTCATTTTTGGGTTCATTTTATTCTGAGTTTCTACTAGAATAGGTTTACATGCTTTAGTGCTCAAAAGACGCATCAGTTTTCTCAGACTGTCCAGCTGCTGCGTCACTGTATTCCCCCCGCCGTCTGAGATGCTCTGTTTTAGTCGAAAGCGTTCAAAAATCACGTAAAATTATCAACGGAGTGTGAAGAAAAAAGAGTTTCGAAGTCATGTCAAAGACGTCTATGTATTGAGTTGGAGAGATATCTACTGAAGTTAGCATGCTAACCAGCTAGCTGGGCTTGAAATCCTCTTTCTCCCAGCCGTTCAACAGTGCTGCGTTAGCTGTATAAACACCAACAGTTCAGCTAGCTTCATGGCTAACTGAGCTAACAAGCTGAGAGTGGCTACAGTCATAAACACAATACAGCTAGCAGTCGTTAGCTACTCTGGTGATATGCTGTCCCCATTACCAGTATCACCTGTACCCAGTCTATTCTGATTGGTCAGCTCACACATGTCTGAGCAAGCACTGCAAACAAACAGAGCAGCTGTGCTAAATCAATTCTTACAAGACAAACTAGACGCTAGGCATTAATTATGCAAATGTGTGACATGGTGACGTGGTGTGATGTCACAAAGTCACTAAATTACAGGCGAGTATACTGACGAGGCGTTTCAGGAGCAGTGTTTTCTGTGGGAGAGAGGAGCTTCTGTTGGCGCAGACTTTTAAATTTTTACGATCTTTAACATGCAAAGGAACCTTTACAAAACGCTGAAGGAAAGAAAAAAAAGCATAATAGGTCTCCCTTATAGGTGTAATATCTAAGAAATGGCTGCTGTAAACAACTTAGCTCAGTTAGCCTTGTAGCCAGTGGTCCAAACTGGGAGCTCGGGGTGGTATTACAAGTAAGGATGGGCCAAGGCTAGCCGGTTAGCATGCTAACTTCAGTAGATATCTCTTCAACACAGTATATACTGCAACTGTCTTTGACATCACATCAAAACGATTATTTCTTCACATTCTGTCAATAATTTTAATCCATTATTGCATGTTTTATACTAAAATTCTTACATATTGCACCTTTAATTTGACAGAGAAAAAATGCTAACAGCATCACAGGGTAGCGGAAACTTTAAGATTTCTTTGAAAGCAGTTGGAGGGGTAAGGCTTTTCAAACAGTATCTTCCTCTTTTTGATGCCAGGTTCAAGAGTTGGACTGTCACCCCACTAATAAGCCAGATTTGGGAGCAGTACCATGCTGTCTGGCTGCAGCAGAGAGCGTATAGCTGAGCTCTGTCAGAGACAGGCGCAGACATTAGTCATCAGCCCGATCTGCCTGTGATGCTTGATGAATTGGCAGGCCACAGTGGAGATGGCAGGCAGGCAGCCACTGTACAACAATTATCAATCACGCACACTGTCGGGCCGCGCTCATATATCACGCCACCATTGTCAAACGGGATGGATGTCGGTGGATTGATAAAAAAAAATCAACCTCTGCATATTGCCTTATTCATCTTCAGAAGTGATTGTGGTTGCATTTAAAAACACTCTTCTTTTCTTTTTTTGCAACAAATGTCATATGAAACATTGACAGTGATCCATTAAGTACGACAGCATCAGTTATATTGACCAGATCTCACCAAACAATTTATCAGCCAGACACTACACTAGACTCACACTTAAAAAGTCTCCCAAAGGCACTCTATCTGAGTCCAGAGAGGTACTCAATGTCACTTGTCTTCCTGGACCAACTGTTAAGTCTGACAGCCAGTAGATAACTGTATTATAGTGCTCGGCAAGCAGTGAAAAGGAAGAATACTGTGGGGTATATTGCCATCCTCAGATAGTGTAATTTGAGCCTCGTTTCAATTAGAAGACTTACATTTGGGTGCGCATGAGAAGTCAATCTATTTGTTCATTAAACATACATAATGAAGCCAGAAGGAGCGATCAGAGGCGGCGTGGCGAACGGCTCAAAGTATAACTGACATCAAACAAGAGCGACAGGGAGAGAAAGATAGAGAGCTTTAAAGGAATCCATCATGTTCAGGCAGGATCCAGTGGACGGAATGGCGGACCCCGCCACTACCAGTGGAAACTAGAACGTAAAGAGGTAATTACAGAATGTAAATGCATCAAATGGCTATTGCAGAAAAATGCTGACTATAAAAAGTGTCACGAATGGGGCTTGATTAAATGAAAATCATAAGAATGATAAGTTAATATTAAATTATGAAATCCAAATCAGAAGATTTATTGAAATGTGAGCATTAAAGGGGCACTATGAAGTTTTGGAGAAGAATTTCGAACTCAGAATTTTAATATTTACAATATTAATGAGGTAATAATACAAACTCTGACATAACTGAATAAACAAGCTGTTCTCAGAGGAAAATAAGATCTCCAGAACACTGTTTGAAGCTAGAAAGGTGGCAGGGTGACAAAGTAAAATGGTATGAAACTGTGTTGTCCTTTAAGGTCAGTTTGTTTATTCAGTTCATTCAGTCATGAAAAAAATTAATTAATCAATTAAGATTTTTCTCTTCTGATTAAAATGTCGTCCCCAAAACTACATAGTGCACCATTAATTACATTTGATGGACAAAGATGGCTGGAAGAACAATCTGTAGAACATTATGGACCTATAAATGGTTTTGACAACATGTTCGAGTGTCTTTATGAGCGACCAGCTTTAACAACCCTTCCCACATAATGCTTACTCTATAGATATCTCTCCCCGTCCTTACACGACATTGAATGGACTAAATATAGACAGTGCAAGCAACCTGATTATTGCTGGAGAGCTAAGGAACCTTAAGTGATAGATGCGGGCATCAGAAAGGGTGTCAGAAGCCCTCATAAAAAAGGTAATGGGACGGCTGTGAACTGGGAATAGCTGACAAATAGTCCTTATCATTTGTCTGCTAGTTTCTCCTTGTTACAGCGGCATGGGAATAAAAAAAAAAGAAAAAAGAAAGGTATTCAGAGGTTGTACAAAAAAGTGTACACACAGGCAAAAATAAATGAATCCACTTTGAGGTTTTGCTGGAGAAAGATGCACCTGGGGCAGGGGGGGAAATTAAGCTGAGTGAGTGGCGACAAAATAATTCAGTAGTGCTATTTAATGATAATAATCAGCAGTATTCAGTTATAGTGCAGACACCCTTCTGGGTGAATAACTGAAGCACGGCTAAGAATACTGAAGAGCACAGAAACTCAATGCAAAAAAAGACATATTGGCTTGAGATATTGTACTTCTCAACCTACATTCGTTTATCCGAGACTCAAAATTGTGAATTTGCAGATTAGGGGCTTTGACCTTCCAAAAAATGTCATGACTGGCTCTTCACCTGCAGATCCCATCCATTAATGACCTTTGTTCCTCATGCCGAAGGTTGATTATGAACATTACGCTTCCCTTTCATTCTGTCAAATACGGAGAACGATTAGTTGGTGATTTGTATTCCTGATTTAATGTGCCTTATTTCTAACTCAACAGAACATGATTACATCGACTCATTATTGGTTTGATGCGAGTGCTATGTGAGGAATACAGGACAGTGTCCCCAGAGCTGCTCAAATCTTATGACCTTTAAATAATTAGTGGATTAAATGCATTATACAGAACTGGTGAAGATTTCAAAAGATTCTGGGCATTTAACATTTCTCATCCGCGCGGGGGGAAACTTTTTGTCTTCACTTTAATATTTTAATATCTCATTCGGGCCTCCGCCGGAGCTGAATCATGTCTTACATTCCCAGTGACATTTCAGATCTGCTCCATGGAAAAAATGGGATGAAAGAGCTGCTGCTCTGATGGTCGTGCCATCAAAGAAGGAGAGCCAACCGGCTTAAGTCTACAGGTTGAGCACTTGTTTCATGATAACATATTGAGAGTGCGACATACTGCCCCTTTAATGCTCACTTTTCTTTAAATCTTCTGATTTGGATTTCATAATCGAATATTAATGTGGTCATTAAAGCTATAACTTATGTGATTTTCATTACATCAAACCCCATGCTTGACACTTTCCTCCCTCTATAGTCAGCAATTTTCTGCAATAGTCATTTAATGCATTACATACAGTAATTACCTCTTGATATATTAGTGTCCATTGGTAGCGGCAGGGTCCGCCATTCCTGCACTAGATTCAGATTCCCTCCCTGAACATGATGGATTTGAGGTGTAAAAAATGCATGCAAGTAATCCAGTATAATATTATCTCACTGTCAGCAGCCTCGTAATTCACCGGGAACTGTGTCAGAGCTGTATTGAGTCACTGCTGCTGCAAACTGGTCATTTCCTACCGGTGTCGCTTCACGTTAAAAGCGTTCAACTTTGCAAAAAATGCATCTATAAAACAAGATCGCAGTCATTTTTAGTATATTTCATCAACAGATCAGTTGTAAGAGCAGTTATGCTGCTCTTACAACTGATCTGAGCTGATGCATGAAGAGATGAAGAACACCTCCAACTTCTCAACAACATAACCAACTTCTCTGTGTGTCCCCTGCTGTGTGCTGTGTGTAGCATGAAATTAGATTGTGGTTGCAATTATTTCTGGCTGATGTCTTGATTGAAACAATGTGAGTTTGTTTGGCTGCGCTGCAAACGGATACACCAGTGGCTCTTTCTGACTGTCGCCCAATCAAGAGTTATAACTTATTTAGTCCTGTCTATTTAACTTATTTATGCAATGTATACCAGAAATAATTGGACTGTGAATTGTACAACGTTGACTTTGCTTAAAAGAATCAGCAAACCGGTTATCTCAAAATTAGCAAGAAAAGTAGACTAATAATTTTAAGTTGTAAACGCTTTTCAGCTCTTACAACTTTATACAATGTAAAAGTCTACTTTAGTTGGTCATTCCTGACTTTTTTTGAGAAATGGAGTGAATGGAGGGACCAACTTATGGAACATACTTGATGGATACTATATGGGGTTTCAACAATATATAGAAAATTGGGAACATTGCATGCCCTTGTGGACATACAGTACCTTGAGGGAAAACAAATGAAACACAGGTGAACACGGAAAACAGACAGGAAAAGGACAAAGACAGGAAGTGTAAAGCAAAAGAAAAAACAACAAAACAGGAAATAACTAAACCAAAAACCCACACCATGCCAATTTTACTGTGTTGTCAAGATAGATAGAATAAGAATAAGTTAACCTTTAATGGTTTGTTTACGAGCAGCAACTGTGAAATCCTGCTTATCATGCCTTTAAAAGTTTCACGAAACTACTGCAACACTGGATACGGATTTGTAGCAGTGTAACACGCCACACTGGGAAGAAACACATTTGTATGTGTGTGAGAATGTAGTAGACGAAAGTGAGTGTGGTATGCAGAGTTTGACCTGCGGATGAACCGGAAATTTGCATATTTCTGTTGTCTGACAGTAGAAGAAGCTAGCCTGCCAATGAAAAGATAAACACGGTTATGTTGAGGAAACACTGTTACACAGTCGGGCTCGGGGCTGAAAAACAGTCCCACATACTGTATTTGTGTTTGCCAAAATCTAACAAAAGAATAGCAATGCAGAAAAAGTGCTGCTGTGGTGGGACTGCAGCCTTCAAGCATTTCTTTTGAAAGTGTCCCTTTAAACTACCCAAGAAATGCACAAACACAAAAATGACGTGTCTGCCGGACAACATCTCGTAGATCAAGACTTTTAACCCTGCAGATTATTTGTGACCTGATGTAAAGCTCACCAGATGAGTCTAGTATGGAGATGATCTCAAATAACAAACAGGGATTAATCATAATCGGTTTTGCCGTCCAGTTTTCAGATTACCTGTGTCGTATTTGACTTATTGTTGCTGTACTGCAGATTACAAAGTTTTTGTTTCCCATCCCCGCATCGCTTTCCACCCTCGTTCTCCCATCAGAAACGCCAGCGTCATTTGAAGTGGCGCGGGGCCATCTTCCACGTTACGGTTAAATCAGCCATTTGATTGCCATTGACATAATTGGAAACGATTCTAATAATGTCTTTCCAAAATAGCGATTAAGAGCAGTGAAGCCACGGGCATGGCAGAGGAGAACAAACTGTGAGGGAGAGGCGGAGAGAAAGTGATGAGGAGTCGGAGAGGGGGAAAAGAAAAGAGAAAGCTTTCTTGCGGGGCCAGCCAAGCAGCAATTGCTCTGCACAGTTGAGCAGTGGAGATAAGCCACAAAGCAGATGCCTGCATATCAAGTGCTTGCCTTAGTTGCCACATTTCCAATAGCTGACTCACAGCTCCGACTCACCAGAGGACAGGGGTGTGTATGTTTGTGAATGTACTGTATTTTTTGTCCCTTCAGCATGTGTGTGTGTGTGTGTGTGTGCGTGGCTGTCAGTGTGTTGAGGTCTGGATGTTTGTGGGATTAGGGGGTGTTCAAGACAAAGGGAAATGTCTTTGAGAGGGTCATGGTCTGGTTATTACCTCTGCTCAGCCTCTGAGACAGGAACAGAGCGCGAGGCATCGATCATGTGTGGCTCCGTGACCACAGGAGCCATTCGAGATGCTCGGGGAGACACGTCAGTGGTCGGACTGCTGACTTTAATGATTAAGAGCTGATTGAAAACTGAAATACAGTGTCTCCTTGTGCTGACATCTGTGGAGGGCTTGATGTTGATGCAACCGAAAGATAGAGACGATGCTATCAAACTGGGCTGAGCACACATGGACTCCATATTATAGTCTTTTTTTTTTTTTTTGCATAGTTCAGCAACTAAAAATGTGCCGATGTGTCAGCGTCAGATCAAATCATCTTCCTGTTTTTCCATCCTCGGGCTGCACTGACAATTCTGCAGGATCATTCTCAATAATGGTTTTTGTTCCTCCGTCTGCTGCATTGATGCTTCCAATCATGTTTTCATCCTTGTTCAATTTCGACTGTTGTCAACAAACCCCCGCTGTCTCTGAGTCTCTGACACCTCCCTTAGCCACTCTTCTCGGGAGACACGCACTGGAGAAAATTAACGACATGAGCATTTATCCTGGACTCTGTGTGCCATGCCACATTTTTCTTTTAAAGGAACAGCTCACACAAAAATGAGAATTCAATCATTATCTACCTGCCCTCATGCTGATTAAAAGTTCGGTGAAGTTTCATGGTACAGAAAAAACATTTCTGGAGCTTCACAGCAAAACAGTGTTCTCCTAAACAACTGAAGCAGACGAGGACTTGTTTTAGAACTTAGAACCAACTGAAATAAATAAAGTCCAACAAACAAAGTCTACGGGAGCCCCGAGATCCAAAATTGATTTGTACAGACGTTATTTACACCATGAATTGAGCTGAAATCTTCACGGTAGCTGCCAAGCTAAAAGTGTTAGCGCATGCTCGGCCACGCCTTGAGGGTGCAAAGAACGTTTTTTCCCATTAATTTGGGATCTCGGGGCTTCCGTAGACTTGGATGAGCTTTTTTCAGTTGTTTTCTTTAATGTTTTAAAACAAGTCCTGATCTACTCCAGTAGTTTAGGAGAATACTGCAAAGCTGTTTTGCTGTGAAGCTCCAGAAATGTTTTGCTAACTAATTGTCAGTTTTCCGGTGAAGTGTTCCTTTAAACATTTAAGTAATTACCAAATTTATGCCTTGTGCACCACCAGAGTGAATGAGCAGAAAGATATAAACTGCGTACGTGCAGCTGAGCTGAGGTCAAGATATCCGGGGTACTGCCAGTGTCCATTTAAAGAAATATAGAAAGCTTGAATTGACGTGTGAATATGCTAATTAAGGCGTGAGTGAGGATAAAAGTTCTGAAGCAGAGACGGAGGACTGAAGCTATAGCTCTAATAAGCAAACATCAGGGCAGCACGGCCAATTAACAGGCACTCTGCAGTGGAAAATGCCAGAGCACATGAGATAACAGATTAGCATTAGCACACAGCATTATTACTGAGTGGGGCCTGTGAGAGTTGAACAGAATGTCAGTGATTTTTTTTTTGCTATTGCTGATTAGGCAAATGTAAACACCAAGATGAATGTTGTGTGAAAACTGGTTATTGATTTTGCCCATCAAGAGACACACTCTCACAGGGACTATTGAACCACTTCTAGGCATCGCAGATGCAGAAGGATTTGTCTTTAAAGGTCAATGAAGATGATGCATGCTCGGTGGAGTCTACATTTAGACATTTAGAAGAGTTACTCCAAACTTTACAGGGCCTGGGAGGAAGTTAGGACATTATAGAGAGGCACGGAGAGATAATTAGACTGGCAGTGGATCGAAACGGCGACCATATGTTATTTTACTTGTTCATTTACAGGAGCGGTGGCTGAGCATGCTTGTTTTTCTTCCACCCACATCCTCCCTCAACTAAATGCTCATCACAGCCAGTCTTAGTCACTGGATACAGAAGACAGAATATGAGCTTAAAATGTTGATGTGGTTTTGATACATTATAAAGTCCCCCCTACAGTTTGACACTAGAGGGCTGCTTTCACGTTCTAAGTGCTCATCAAAAATCTGATGTTATATTAGATACATCACAAATACTCCAGTCCTGCGCCAATATCCAGCCTACACAGGTTTGATGTGGAAGCTTGAAGCCTCCATCGACGTACACTGAGAGTGGACTTCACAGTGAAGTAGGAGTCATCTTGTGTCAAGCAATTACACTTGTGAAATGAAAAATATTTGCATATTCATGGAATTTTTAAAAGGAGCACTACGTAGTTTTTGGGAAGAAATTTGAATCAGAAGAGAAAGATCTTCATTGACAGATTTTTTTTCATGTCTAAACAAACTAAATAAACAAAGTCTCTGTGTTTTCATGACTGAATAAACAAACTGACCTTAAAGGACAACACAATTTCATACAGTTTTACTTTGTTTATATGTGGCGGACCCTGCCACGTTCCTAGCTTCAAACAGTGTTCTGGGGACAATATTTTCCTCTGAGAACAGCTTGCAAAGCTGTTAGCTCGCTAACATTAACATATTTCCTTCATAAATATAGATTATTACACATTAAATATATATCTTGGTCTAGAGACATTAAAATGTGCTATAGAGTACTCATACTCTATCAACCTAACTCATTAATTTTATTTAGGATTCACGAGCAGTATTGAAATAGCAAGTAAATGGTTTATTGCTAGATTGAAGGACATTTATATATTTTTTTGTTAATGTATCGGTCAACAACTTTCTCTTGTGATGCTTCCTTAAAAACATGATTATTGATAAAATAATAGAAAATATCATATAACAATTGTAATTAAATAAGATATGTCTTCATAAGAATACATAAATATCAAGTCTTTACTGATAATTCTGAGAGGAAAGAGAATAAACTTAACTCTAAGAGGACTTTGAGTTAAGTTTTTTATTTTTTTCAAATCTATCTCCAAGGCCTGTTTATATATGTGATTATATGTCATTCACTATGATTGCTGCGTTGTTACAGCCCACTGTGTTAACTATACTATATTCACTGTTAGTACACAAGTCACAGATACTTCAGCAGACATTATCCAATGGATGGAGGAAACTGGATGAAATTTGTTTGGGACACTGGCTCGGGTTCAGGGGGATACACCTCAGGGCTGACACTGAAAGAGAGAGATCACCTTGAGGGAAGCTCCAGCTTGCATAAGTGAGATAGAGCAGAGAGAGGAGAGACCTCCTGAATAATGCATGCTGTTGCCCGTCCACAGTGCTGTACATGTCGTTTGCCTAATAAAGATTGGCCTTTCACAAAATACGTATGGCAGTTAAGTAAGGTAATTACATTACAGATTTTGACCTTAACAATACAAATGCCAGGCGGATTAAAAGAGGCTGCGCTTTACTGCTTCTGCTTTTCAATGTCGCTGTCGATAAACCACCGCTTTCCATCACGATTGGAGGAGGACTTCATCATCCATGGATCCTTATTTTTGCAGACAGGAGGATATTTTTTTAGTCTCTTCATTTATTAATATTTGTCACTAGCTTGGCATCCCGTCACCTGAAGAGCAAGGCGGTTGTGATTTTTCACGACAGTAGTCCTGATGTAGTAGTCGAAAATCAGACCCGGAGATGGAAAACTCTGCCTCATAATAGTATGTTTTAGAATCTTAACAAACAAAGTGATATTAAGGTTTCGCATATGATAATCTTTAGGTTTGTAAAATGGCATTTTAGCAAGGTCTTCAAACAAGAGACTAAATTAACGGTATGATTTAGCAACCCACATGAAGGCTGGTTGGACCAACGACCCACAAGTGGCCCTAATGACTCTGAAACTCAGAGCTCACTCCCACACATAGTTTAAAAGCCTGCCAACTCCTCTCCAGTTAGTTAGAACTGAAGAAGCCTCTTGGATGAGAGGTGAAACGTCTTCAAGATATTGAAACAAGTCCAGTTGCCTACGATACAGCATTTAGATTTACCATGACCTAGATGACCGAGAACCTTCATCAACACAATGGTACGATTTGTTCTTCATTACATGAATAGATACTCAGGGTTGCTGTAAAGGACATTACAAAGAAAAAGCTACCAAAAGCTTCCCGAAAAACTTGAAAATGTTATGTTAAATTGACTTAATTGTATTATGTCGACTGGTTGCACCAAATAAATCCATCTATACCTACATACATTTATTAAGTTGAATCTTCTTATAGTTTTTAAGTTGTGTGCACTCATTATCTTTAAGTAATATCAGGTTGATTATGTTGATTGTGTTTTAAATACTAAACCAATTGAGTATAATCGGATCAATTTCATAGCTTAATGTTGTCTACTTCATCTACAGTGCCCTTTCCCGCTCATGTGACTTTGTAACATCAGCTTTCTCAATGCAATTAACAGCTGTAACTTGGTATACAACTGATGTCACACCCACATTAAAATATAATAGTGTGAGAGGTAGACACTGAATACCTTTAATACTAACCTTTATCATGGTTTGCAATGTTTTCATTATTGTGAAATGAAAACAACCATGACTTATCTCAATATGTATTAAAGACACAACTATGAAAGAGAAGAGTTTCAACTGTCAAACAATGCATGCTGGGAAGTCTGTTGTGTTTAATAAGCAGCCAATGACAGACACTAGATAATGTACTTGTTTTAAACACGGGCAGTGCATTTTACAATGGATCAAAAAAGATACGCAGAATTCAATGACTCACTAAAATCTCTTAAATAAACCAGATTAAAACGTGACATTCACAAGGGGTCAGAATCAGTTTTTTTTTCAGTGCACAACAGGCCTATAATATGGAGTTGGAGGAATAGTTTGACATTCTGGGAAATACGCTCATTCACTTTATTGCTGAGAGTTAGATGAGAAGATTGATATCACTCTTGTGTCTATACAGTTTCCAGTCTGTACACTAAGCTACGCTAAGCGGCTGCTGGCAGTAGCTCCGTGTTTACTATACAGACATGTTCTATCAATCTTCTTATCTAAGTCTTGGCAAGAAGGCAGATAAGCGTATTTCCCAGTGTTGAAATATTCCTTTAAAAAGTGATGGTTATGCTGAAATAGAGAAAATGTAGTATGAATAAATAATAGAAACAATGAAGTTCTGTGTCTTATTTCCTCTACACTCCCATTATAAATAAGTCCATTCATGTCTAGTATAACGAGAGCTGTTGTGGTTTTACAGTGCTGATTTGCTCAGTGTCACATTAAGTCTAAAATATATGAATGTCATTAATACAGCTACGTAAATACAATACATACAGTATGTCAGTGAAATGCTTCAGCTGGAATGGAGAAATGTCCCCGGGGGGATTTGGACAAAAAACATCTGTTTTGCTTGAATGACACACACTAATGCAAAGATGCTTAACTTTCCTTCTGCCTGTGTCCTTTTCTAATCTAATGCTGAATAATCAAGTTTGAAAGACACATGGAGCAGCACACAGTGTGTACATCATTCTGGCGTTATCTCTCACTTTGATTTATTCGCACTTCCACAAACAGACGATTTGTAAACAAGCGAAGTCTGCGCGGGTTTAGCCTTTTCCGATCTGACAGATTATTAAACGCATGACTTTGAGGAGAGTTTGAACGAGACTTGCACGGCTGGTGTTTTGCAGTCTGTTCATTCGGAGTTCTTCCACTGATCTTTAAAGGAGAGGATTCAGTAAAAACCGTTAAAGGTGCATTATGTAGTTTTGTGGAGAGAAAGGTCTTCACTGGCTGATTTGTTTATGCCAAAACAAACTAAATAAACAAACTCTCTTTGTTTTCATGACTGAATAAACTGAATAAACAAACTGACCTTAAAGGACAACACAGTTTCATACTGTTTTACTTTGTTTATATGTGGCGGACCTTGCCACCTTTCTAGCTTCAAACAATGTTACGGGTGTAAACAGCTGTTTTAAACAGCTTGTTTATTCAGTTATGGAAAAATACATATTCCTGAGTTTGTATTATCACCTCATTATCATGTAAATATTTAAATTCTGAGTTTGAATTCATTCTCCAAAACTACATTGTGCCCCTTTTAAACTTTTTATATTCCAGATTCAAGTTCAGTTTGAGCAGAGCGTTGCACAAGCACATATAAAACACACGATACCAGTAAAAATATGCATAAAATGGTGTTTCATTATTCAGTGTAAAATCTTTGTTCGTTTGATTTGCTGTATAGAAACAATGTAGCAAGAAAGCAGTTTTACAGCCGTATCTCCATTTGTGTAATAGAGTTGTGATTAGCGCCACAAAGCAGTCAGTCATCCTAACTGAATAGATTTTACCACAACTATAAAAGCAAATGTATTTTTGAGTGCCCGCACAAAAGTCCACCATGTACAGTTCATCCTTTAACTATAAATACTTCACTCCATCACTGTTTAACAGTTGCCAAGATCACATTGGGGTATTTACATGCACGCAGGCTTGTTATCTTTCTATTGGACAAATCTATTTGGCGAAGAAATGGAACATGATATGGTAATGAGCTGCAACAGACCGCTGCCAGCGAAAAATTAATTTGTACGTTGCTCCCGGACGATTTGAAATGATTAATCAACAGATGAATGACCGGCACAATAATCAAGTGGAACTCTGAAATGAGCACCTTGACATTACTTCCAGAGTACAGCACGGGGCAGGAGTTACAGCTTTACTTTTCATCTAGTCTCTTTGTCTTTTTCTTCTTCTTTTTGACAGAGAAAATAAAAACTGGTCTGCTAATAGGACCTCAGTTCAAAGTCTGAACTAGTAGGACGCCTGCATTATCTGTAAATACTTTTTTTTCCCTCCTTTTAATCTCTCTGCTGATTACCACAAAACAAACTATTGAAATCCTTTCAAATTACTGG
Organism: Pagrus major; assembly: GCF_040436345.1. Lineage (NCBI taxonomy): Eukaryota > Metazoa > Chordata > Actinopteri > Spariformes > Sparidae > Pagrus > Pagrus major. The sequence goes on from NC_133233.1 coordinate 15,272,369, forward strand.
GTATTACTGTATTTCAGTCTAAAATTACACGCGGCATCAAAGGTGTGATGCTGCGTTGTTTGATTCCGGGGAACATTTTGAGGCTTTTAGTCAGGCTGTGTGAGTGACAGCAGCAGGGAATCAGAGAGGATTAACTCAGTCTTTAATGTTTCCACCCTGCATGCAAAACAGTCGAGCTTGTCAGTTAAGATTGCATCCACAAAATGCTACAAGGGAGGTCACGGGAGAGGGATCAGTGGATTTTAAGCAGAGGGACGGGCGCATGCATGCATTGTAATGGCGATGTTGTCGGTTAGTTTTGCGGATAAAAACATTGCTGAAGTAAGTATCATTGGCTTAAATGCAATACGCTAATTACAAAACAAATCCTTCTGTTCTATACAGTGATTACAATTTAATGTGAGATAAAACCTCGATAGTTTTACACAAAATGATGTACAGAGACAAAATGTATTCAGTGTTTGTTCTTGTGAGTGCTGACTTAAACCGGCTTAGAAGCTGTTTGTAGAAGCTGAAGAGAGACTTAAGGGAAGAAACATCTCTTCAGTCACTGACAAAGTCCGACTTTAACGGTGTACTCACAATTTGTTACTGTTTTACTTCGTTTATATGTGGCGGACCCTGCCACCTTTCTAGCTTCAAACATTGTTGTGGGGGACTTGTTTTCCTCTGAGAACAGCTTGTTTATTCACTTATGGAAATAATAATTATATCTGACTTTGTATTATCACCTCATTAATATTGGAAATATTAAAATTCTGAGTTTAAATTTCTTCTCCAAAACTACACAGTGCCCCTTTAAATAAATATAATGTATCTGAGCAAATACATATGCATTTGTACATTATTTTTAGCACAAAAGCATCTTCACAGCTGGAAATTCAGCTCCATTGAACCAAGTAAAGGCTTATCTCTCCGGTGCGGCTTAGCCTATTTTCTTGTGAGTGAAAGGGTTCAACACGAGTGAATGAAAGTATTTCTGGCATTGTAAAATGTTATATTCAAGAAGCTTTGATCTAACACGTTACAAAAAGGGTGAGAGAGCACAAGCCTAATTAATGTGTAAGTCATGCGTGCCTCATGATGTTGAGAATTAATGAATGCAGGATGTATCGTGAACTCCCGTTGCTCACGTTTGAGCAATTACAGAGACACTATGAGTTATGTGATAATTAAACCCCTAATGGATCATCAATTAATGAACTCACAGTTACTTCAAACATTTATTTGTCTGCCACCAAATTAGCTGGAATCCAGTTGCACAGAAAAGGTCATTTCAGACCGATGCATTTCTTTTTAAGCTTCTCTGAAAGCACAACAGCTTGTAGTTTGTATTCGTATTCACTTTGAGTAAATGTACAATAAAGCAACAAGAACCTTTCCTGTTGTGTTGATTCTGGCGGCCCCTGTGGACAAAAGCGGTATGAGCACCAGTGCTTTCTGTCATAAAGATGTTGATCTTCATCGATCTTGATCATGATGAGATGAGGTAATGAGTCTATGTTCGGCTATGGAAGATAAATAACGATATGACGATGGTGAAACAAAACTTAAGGTCATATTGATAGTTTTTTGATGTAGACAAATTTTTTTTTTAAATGAATACACCTACAGAACATGTAGAAAGGTGTGTCTTTTAAAAATATTAATATGCTTGTGAATTGATAATCTAAAGAAAACTTTGTCGGGTCCAAAGTGATTGTTTTGTTTATATCAGTAGAAGAATTCTGACAGTTGGTTCCAGCCAAGGTTTGTCAGCCAATAGTATAACGTCGTCGGCATCAAGTGGTACCTGTGTTTCGTCAGCCATCAATAGTCTTGGTAGTTTGTAAAAATGGAGTTTTCCACTTTACCGTAACGACATACACAATAGCTGGTGTTATCAATTTTACTGTTAGCTAGTGTAAGCAACTTTAACATTAGCTAGCTAGCATTAGCAATGTTAGGTAGTCAAACAAACCTTGGAGGGGGCAGATGATTCGAACAACAGCAGCGTCGTGACGTGAATCGGTGGAAAGGGGGAGATGGAGTGACACAGTTATTGGCTGAATGTTAACAGTGACACCTTTAAAAGGTTCTATTTGTAAGAAAGTTGATTTTTGAGTCTCATCTCAGACGCTTTAGGATTGTGGGTCGGGTCGGCTGCCATCCCAAAGCTTCAGTATTTGACGAGTTTGGACAAATTGATTTATAAATTATAAGTTCATGTTCATTAATTGATGATTTATTAAGCATTAACTAGTCATTAGCGATGTTGTTTTGAACATGTGAGCAACAGAAATGTATAATACATTCTGTATTTATTCATTTATGAAATCTTCAAGAGTCAAGAGTTCAGAGTTACAGTATTATGACGTGTTTAGGATCCCATGTGATGTTTTAGCAATTAGCACTCCCTTCATTTCTGACCTCTTACCTTCACAATAGCAGTAGTCGAGCTCATGAAAGCAGCATCCATAAAGCTCATATAAATGTATAACAAATCATATTTATCACAAATTAAACTGTGATAACAGAAGATAAGCATAAGAATCTTATTATGAATGATATCTTATAAAGCATCAACCTTTTTAGCCACTATACTATGCATACATGGTCTAATGATTAAATAAAAAGTAGTCTACCCTTTTTTCTACTTTCTTATCAATGTTGCAAGGCACATGAGCAGCACACTCTGTATTAACCATGTCGTACCAGCGGGGTAACATTATTAAATAATCAGACTATCAATATCAATCACATTTTATCATTCAGGACCAGCAGAGGAGAGTGGACAGGGGTTATCTTCGCTTTTTGGAAGAAGAAGAAAAATACGACTAATCCTGTTTATGTTTCAAACAGTTCAATTTCACTGTCAGCCATCTGAAATTCAAAAAAGGCCCCGGAGGTGCTGGGAAAATGTCTCAGGCCTGCAGCAGGCAGCCATAGCGCTTACTCAGGCGTTAAAGGTAATCAGTCAGTCAAGCAGCAGCACACCTCTTTTGATTCAGACACACTTGGGCAGATTTCATGCGGCCGTAGCCAATTGTATGCTCAGTTTGCCACACGCCCCGGTGTCAGGACTCTACCGAGCATGTGCTGCATTAAACTCCTGTCGAGTTTAAAGTCTCTCCCCCTCTGTCTCTGCCTTTTGAATATCTTGACTGTCTTGCACATCTGCAGACTGCATTCTCCCGAGGAAGCTGACAGATTCAGCCTCTGTAGTCATTTTGCTGACAGTAATTCTCACACTTTTACCGACCTGCTGCTGTCAGAAAAGGTGTTGGCAAAACATTGAGTTTATTGCCTCATGAAAACAAACAGACACTAGAATAAAAGGATATGCTGTCATGCAGGGTGTTCACACACTCAGTTATGCAGCAGCAAATGTTCTTAGAGATCATTTATTATTTTAAGTTAGTTGTAGTCCTCAGGCTGTATTATGCTTTAATCTGTGTCGAAGTATAACACATAATAGCTTTTGTGTCACTTATTTTGTTCCACTTGGCAGCCACTTTGTTATTTCAAGTTGATGGAGTAGCCTTTTCCAAAATCCATGAACTTATTTTGTTACACTGACTACCAAGGAGCTGAAGAAAAGGACTTTCCTCTGCTTTGTTTATTTTGACAAAATGTCATATATATGGGAATTACAATCAACGACTGAAGCACTGTTTAAAGTGATTAATTGTAATCATCCCTACAGACTTGCATATGCTCTTTTACTTAATCTAGTAGTTAATTTTCAGTGTGCGACACTCACACAGGATCTCCACCCCACCCCTGTCATCTCTGTTCACTAAGTATACTTTAAAGTAGATATTCAATTTAGTGTTATGTATTGTCAGACAAACTTTCACTTATCTAAACCCGCATTAATCACCAAGCTTTTGATGTTAATGTGCCACATCTAGGACATACAGAACCACATTTGGATTCATTTAAAGTTCTGTTTTTTTGCCACTTTATGCATTCAAGTCCAACATTCATTCTTATTTTAGTTCGTTTTTGGTCTCCACCTTCTCCTAAATGCAAAATATCTGGCTCTTTAGTGGCTAAATGCTCCACTGTGCTCAATATCTAAGGTTACTTTCCTTCTAGGTTTCAATAACAGATCTTTAGGTTTGCTGTTGCCTGAAGATTAGACCAAGAAAACATAAATAAAGAAATAATATTTAGTAAATGAGATTGTGTTCTTATTCCAGCAGCTTGGTAAATAAAGTGCAGTCTGTTCCCTGGTGGGGTTTAATGAAATTGTAATAATGTGACTACTTCACTGTCTTTTATTTACCCATGGAGGGAAATGTTCTCTTCCATTCCTGGTAGAAGATTAAGGACAGGTTCAACTGCAGGATACACTTTAAAGCTTGGGGGATGCTTCAGCAGCTAAAGAGATGAAACCCCATCTTTAACATATACAGTACATCCAAAGTGATATTTGGTGCAACAGTATAGCTCTGTGAGAGGCAGTTACAGTAAATTATTTCCAGGACATTATAGCGAAAACCCTGAAACGATTATGTTTGCCTCATGGCCGTCTGACTGTTTAACATTTTGATTAGACGGACTTTGTATTTTTCTGTTCTACATCATTATGGTTAAATATTTACTCGCTGTCCTCTGCAGCTTTTTTTCCTGAAATATTGTGGTGTGGTAATGGCCTCGCCTTCACCCGTTGTCTTGAAAACATTCCCTCCAAGAGACATTGCAGCAGTCATCTGGTGTTAACATGCAATATATGCAGTTAAAGGTGTATTTCACTCATTCTCAAGGTTTTTTCCTTTTGTCTTTGGGCCATTTTCCTCCGTCCCTGTCAAGAATTAGAGTTATTATGAAATGCATTCATCATTAGAGGCAAAACAAATGCACTTGGCTGATGGTTCTTTATGACTGAAGGTTAAAGCACTTTATCATATAATCCTGCTCTGCAGGTCCTCGCAGAATAGAGAGAGTAATAGCCTCCCCTTCAGCACAGCTCACTCACGATACTCCCCAAACGGTGAAAAAATAGATTTACACTAAATCTTGTTAACAATTTAACTTTGGGGGAAAGCTGAGGCACATTGTGTTCTACAATTCAAAGTGAGTTACTTTTATGGATTCAATTAGTAACAACAGGTCAAAATAAAATACCTTTGTAGTCACAGCAGATGACACAAAAAGCGTGTAAGGTGTTGTGTAAAATGACAAAAGTGGGCTTTTTTAGATGTCAGAGGCTGTTTGTCAAGTCTGCGTCATCACTTACCGTGTGCATTTACTTAGAGCTGAGGAGATGATGGAAAAGGACAAACGATGAAGCATCAAAGTGGAAAGTTACATTTCTTTTGCTATTAATGCAATACACTGCAAATTCCCAAGAGTTTGACAAAATATATTGCATTTGAATCGTGGCCAGCGACAAAGCACAAGACTATAGCTCTTGTCTTAATTACCTAAGATCTCATGAGCTTTATTGGCCATAACTTAGAGACAAAACAGGCTGGAAAGTTGCCAGTTTAGTCATTCTGTGTCGAAAACATACCGCAAACACGTAATTCATCCACTTATCTCCAACAGGGCATTTGTTCTTGTGTCCCATGCTAAAGATTCACCATCAGACAAAAGGTTAATAAGATCAATGAAAATGTGTTTTCCTCTGGAAGAATCAATACAAACGGCCACATATCAAGTTCTCTTCCATAGCATGAACGTTGCAGCTCTGTTTAATATTGTGCCATGAGTTCAATTAAGCAGGTGTATAATACTGTGTTGCAACATTGCAATGTGATTTGTTTTTTTCCGGATGCAGGAGCTCACCAATTGTTCTCACAAACAATGCCACCATCAGTCGCATCCCTCGTGGGCGCTCTCAGTTCACAGTAACATGTAACACCTGGCGTTTACTATTAGAAAACACACAATGCGCATCAGTTGTTCAGCTCTCTTAATCACCATGGGATAAAATTTGTGTAGCCACAAGTTTTAAAAGATTTCCTAAAATACATTTCCCAAACATAAAAGAGATGTTTGCAATGTTGTTTCTGTGTTACCGCCTTCTTTGTAATCCCTGACCTCCTTCCCTGCATGTCTCAGGTTTTTCAGTCCAAGGTCAGTGTATTACACCAAGCTTGTCAGCTTCCTAAATTCCAATTATGGCTTCGACCTCTGCTCTAAGCGTGTTGTGAGGAGTCCTTGACAGGCCCAACACAATCAACCCCGGAGTCATTATCGTATATCAAACACATTGCAACAGTAGTGACAGTGCTCGAGGTGAAACCTTCATTTTATGAATGGCCGCCCTGACAAGTGTCACATTATTGTGAATACAAATTTTGTCATATCTACCAAATGAATAGGTGTTCGCAAATGGGTTGTAATAGAATAATGGGGGAGCAATATGGGAGACGTAACCGTGTTATGTCGTCTTAGATTAAATTTTGCGCGCAAATGACACACACGTAAATGAATGATCCAATTTCACAGCGACGTGTGAACTAAAAAAACACGGCCCTGAATGCCTTCTGCCATCAGCGGGTTATGGCATCTTCATTTTTATATGTTATTGTTAGTAGCCTGCTGTAAAATGGTGCTGTAAGGGGGGCTGCATAGGGGGCTTAGCTGAATGGGATCCTGGGTGTTTTCCTTATTATTTACTTATTTCCTCTATGTTTCTATCCAGTCATCTTAAAGCAGCGCTCACCTGGCTTCCCTGTCTGATCTGTCATTTTAGTAAAAACTAGTATTTGTACAACTGAGTGTTTCGAATGACCTACACGACAAGCCGGAAAACAGTATTTTTACCAAACTGCTGTTGAAAGAACTGGTGTCACCCTGATGTACTTTTCAAATTGATATTTTAGTCTGAATGACACAATGCTTTCAGCAAGGTTAAGTGTACACTGGATCAGGCAAGGCATGTAATGAGTGGTGGGGATGCCAAGAGCCTCTGGTAGTGTGTGGGAACCCGGCCTGACAGGGACAGAAGCTGTAGCAGGACACTGTTAATGCCAAGCCAGGGACACAAGCTGCTTTTTTTGCTTTAACTTTTCATTTTGAACTAAATGTTAAGTGCTATGTGTGGCTATAGAATAATGACGCCATCAGCGTTTAGATTAGTTTCCTATGTACCTCACTTTCGTCATGCAATTCTGTCTGCCACCGGCCGGAAAATCTCCCAAAAGCTGACTGGTGATCCAGTCAGGGTGGCACCATTTCTGTCTGCTTTTAGTCTTCGTTATAGACTAAATTAATGAATAAACTCCTGTGTTGTTGCTAATTGCTGCTTTAAAGGTGCAATATGTAGGAATTTTTAGTTGAAAGCATTCACAAATTGACTATAGTTATCAACTGAATGTGAAGAAATATTATGTCAAGAAGATACCTACAGAAGTTTGCATGCTAACCAGCTAGCCCGTTCTGGTCTAAAGCGTAAACACCAACACTCCCTCGATGCTCCAAGATCACTGCAAAGACCGCTAGTAGCACGACTAACTGAGCTAACTATGAAATAAAATGTTCTGAATAGATGTGTGTAAATTTATATTTGCATGGTTGTTATTGGTTTATGGCCCAAATCATGCATATTAATGCTAGTGTATGTATACTGTGATTCCAGTAATATGCACCAGAATCTGATGATGCTGAGATGAGTGTGAATACCTGCACGGCTGCTGGTGGACTGGTGGATATTTTTTACAATGTGTCGCTCAGATTTGTTGTCGTCCTGATACATTGTGTCTACAAACTGCATACCTCACGTCTTCAAGGACGGAATAGGTTGAAGAAGTAAATACTGGACGATAAAAACTTGGCATGTGGAAGTCACGCACAAAGGCACAAGCACGCCCTCTCGTCCAGACTCATTTAACAAACGCACATTATATTTATGTTCTCTTGTTTCTGTTGGTAAACATGTGAATAAACCTGCTTCTGTTGTTGAAGCGATTTCTTCAAATCAATATGACTTGCATCAGCAAACAATCCCTTCAAGGTAACACAGCTGAGCAAGTGGAATATTATTGACAAACTAAAGTAGAATAAACAAATATTACACACTTGCTGAACGATTAATACACTTTGGAGGACATACAAGCCTTCAGCGCAGTTTTGTAGGTCATTATTTCACGTGTCTGAATCCTAGAATGCAAAATGTAGTCGAGTGACACATTCAGCTGTCTCGCTTACTCTCTGACTAACTGTGCATATTCTCTCAAGGTCGCACGTTGCTCTCGGGGTTTGGTTCAGTTTATAGTTAACAGCACGACAACATAAAGAACCATCAGGTGAGTTTGGTTTGTTGCCGAGAAATCACCAACACAGGCAGTTTTTGCCAACTGGGCCTCAGGATGGATGATTTAGACTCTCCGCTCTCAGCCATTAAATCTCATAAGAAAATGCTGCTGGTCTGACGTAAGGATGCATCCTGACACTCGTCTTCAGGGCTTCATAAAATGCTGCAAACACTCCCAATCTTATGACGCACAAGAAGTCCTGAGGGGCAACAGGTTGAAGGAGAGCAAATGCGTGGCGTGTTGAGCGTGTTGTCGAGTGTTTACAAAATCTTGCACAAGAAGCCGGACAGGTACTGTATGTATGCTGTGATTATCCAGGGCTTGGGAAGTGCCCTCGGCAGCGACAGCACTCCATTGATTTCTGTAATCACTTTGAGGTAATTATGCAGGAATACGCTGAATGAGCTCCTCGGGGGAAAACGCAGAATGCTTTCTGTAGTGCGACTGTGTGATCGCAGCTCCCCAGTGACACCCGCCGTGCACTGCGGCAACCCTCTGCCACCGAAAAGCTCCGACTCGACACATTAAATATGGGCATTGAGGGATGGATCTTAATGCAACAGAGCAGCATCAAATACAGAAGGGCCCGCATACATTACAGCACGCTTTAAAGTTTACTTTGTGCTTGTCTCGCTAACCCTCTTCTTTTAAGTCTGGGGAACGACTTCAGTACAGATTGTACACACTCAGCCTGGGGTTTGGGGGTGGGGGTGGAGGTGGGGACGGATGCTGTCAGGCTCCAATTACACTGACAAGTTTTATTTCAATGATCCCCGAACGCAGATGCGAAATGAGGAGGGAAAGCAGCATGCAAAATGTTGTCAGTCTTTGGCGGAGGGGGGGTGAAGCTAATGAATACAGCTGGCACCCGTCTAAGAAAGGGAAAGTGACAAAAATACAACCAGGCAATTTGTATAAGCTGAATCACTACTTCATTATAAGAGGTTAAAATGTCTAAACCCTGCTCTTGAATGCTCTGCTCTGCCTCTGATTGACTACTAGTTGCTGCCTTCATCAGTTGGGTTGGTTAGGTTCAGGCATGACGCGTGACATTGGTTAGGGTTCGGTAAGGGTGCCAATCAGAGTTGGGCGGGTCTGAGGTATTCGATAGACTGCATTTAAAGTGGCTCTATGTAACAATTTACACGTATTATTCACCTTTTTATTGGTCATGTGAGCGGATTGTAACATGACGTGAAAAATGAGACCTTCCCCGTCTCTTTCGGTTGCCTATACAAGCCTGCAGATGATTTGCTGAAGTTTATTGATGCTGCTGGACTGTGAGGTGCTGAAGGTAAGGTTCGCGCAGGGCGTCATGCAAGCTAGGGCCGCCACTGGAAACACTGACAGGCAGCAACAGTAGGTAGCTAGCTACCTAGTGCTAAGTTGTTTGAAAACCCAGCCTTCCGGTGTCTTTTTTGACATTTCTCGGATGATTTGTTTCCAAACAAGACCCCTGTAAAAGGGGTCTTATGTATGCACATGATGGCTGCGTAGATGATATTAAGTTTAAAGATAAAAGACAAAAGAAGCATGTATTGACTAAAGCTTTCAGCAAAAAGTGAACCACTTCACCAGCTGATAAAAAAAAACGTTTCGCAAAATCAAAAACATGTCTTAATAACTAGAGCTTCAGGCACAAAGTGATAGATGATCCATGAAGAGGAAATATAAAATAATACAGCTAAAGAAACAGACATTTTGAAATCTATAAAAACAAAAGCAGATGATCAATTAAATCAAATAAGCATGCACATGGTTTTGTATAATAATAATAATGACAATCATGATATAATCGTAATAATGATAGATGTGTGCTGACAGGGCTTGACAGAGCATTTCAAGCGTACGAGATGAACGGTTTCCGCTCAGTAAGCAGAGGTGATTTTGAGATGAGGACTGAGGCTGTTCCACCCAAGCTGTCACAGGAAGCTGGCAGCATCAGTTCCACTGACACATCTGAAATTGGTTTTGGTCTACCTGTGTGTGTACACCGGGATCCACATCGACCTCCTGCTGCACTGATCAGCTAGAAGAAAGGGCAAAGTAGTAAAGGACAGAAAGGGGGATCAGTTGTAGTGGAAAACAACATGCTGTGTCATGTTTAGATATTTAACATTAAAGGTGCATTATGGAAGAATTGGCCAGCTGTTGAAGTGAAAACAAATATGGGGCAGCATATCACCAGACCTGCTGCTAACTGTGGCTGCTATTAGCTAGTTAGCTTGGTTAGCCGTGCATCTAGTTGTCCAGACGGCTCGGAGCAATAGATGAGTTTCGGTGTTTAGCACCATTAGCACTGAAGCTTTGGACAGGGGCGGGCCAGGGCTAGCTAGTTAGCATGCTAACTTCAGCAGATATCTCTGCAAGGCAATAGCCTACACGGACATCAGTGTAGCAGTCCCATTGTTTGAGACTTCCTGTCTTTCTTTGTTTTGGGCTGATTTTCCAAAATCGCTCATGACTAATTGCAGGGGATTCAGATCACCTGACTCCTGATTAAGGAGTGGAAGCAGCTTGGGGCATTTCCCTCCCAGCCAATCATGGTGTGATGACACCATTTTTGCAAAGGCTTAAGAGAGGTGGGAAATGGCACACCGGAGGCTCTCACCCTCAGTCTGTATCTGTCCCTGACCCATTGAGAACCTCATTCCCCTTAGATTGCCCGCCAGAAACTCTGGTCTGTTTAGGCCCTATTGGGTTTTCTTGGCTGCCCACATCTTTCTAGTGAGGAAATTGTGTTTATTTGGGAACCTCTTAAAACCCAAGCCCCTATACACCTTCAGTTTGACATTTTATTTCCCTGGGCTTGTACGAGGCATTTGTTTGTTATACCCGGAAGAGGCATTTGTTTATTGATTTATTGTCCAAGTAGCGGACATTGGGCATTCCCCCCTAGATTTTCATGTTTTTTGTTTATACTTTTATGTAGGTTGGGCTGGCCCGTAAGCATTTTACTGCCAGTAACGCCACATCATAATGTAAAAACGTACTTCTTCCCATTCTGTTAACTTTGGTTCACGTTTTGATTGTTTTCATATTTCCTTTTTAACTAAAATTATCAACAGAATGTAAAGAAATAACACTTTTGACATAAAGTCAAAGACGTCTACGGCTAGCAGCAGTTAGCAGTTACTCAGAGGAGGTGGCCAATTCATACATATTGCACCTTTTTAATGTTATGAATAAAATGTAATTAGAATCCAACCTGTTTTAAAAGCTGCTCTGTTCATTCTTTTCCATATGTAAATGCGTACATCCTTTTTAAATATATGTATTTATATATATTTTACAATCTCCTATCTGTATCTTTCATGTGCTCTCAAAATAAAACCCCGTGTAACACATTTGCATAAGCTGGGAGGCTTTCTTGAATATCCTAGTCATACTTAAGCTCCCTCCGTTTATCATGGTCCCAACACTTTCTTTCCCTTTTGTTCAAAACACTTACATTCATGATTTACACCTACAGTGTTCAAAATGCCAAGGACGAAGCTCACTAGTTGAATTTTCAAACAATAAATCAGATGCCACGATTTGCGCAAGCTTGCCCTCTTCCTTGACAGGGCTTACAGTACGTGTTCGTACTTCTTAAATCAAAAGGCTTTCTAGTGGCTAATGTGATTTCCCCTGCACTTGTGTGTTGGCTGTAGCTCTTTACGAGACTCTCTCAGATAGCGGGATCATTGTAAATTCCCGAGGGTGTTTTTTGGACCACTGTTGTTCTTAAGAGGCTCTAAGTAACATACAGCCCCCAGAGCTGTGCTTATGCCATGTGTACTGATATAATAAGTGATGCAGTGCTCGTAAACTAAGTGGACTTGCCACTCAAAACGATGCTGATGTTACAGCGTGTCTGCTCATGAAAGTCTAATGTTGAACCTGCTTTTAGGCATGTTTGGCGTTGTGTTGTGGAAGCCCCGATACAAGGTGTGTTTATTTACAGATTTTCCATCTGGAAGCGTGCGATAGCTTCTCTGAATGTTTCATATTTGGCTGAGCTTTGGTGGACAGGATGTCCCCGGGGACTAATTCACTTCATTGATTTTAGGAACTGCGAGTAATTACATTGGGTTTTGAATATTTGTTTTGGTTTTAGGATTGTGTTCAGAACTATTCTGCTTTATTTACATGCTGATGGGGAGGTCTAGCGGTCCATCAGCTGTACATGTGCATTTAGGTGCTTTTATTGTTAGAAAAGAGGCAACAATAGATAAACAAATCCTATCTATTAAGGGAGCCTGCAGCTTAACAGGTTAGAGAAAAACATTGGTGCCTCCGAGGAGGTTTGTATAAGCCCAGTAGTTCCCTCATTTCATTACACTGGCCCATCTGCTAAATAAATACTGACAGTATACAGTTGAGACGATTAAGACTTAAATATTTTGCATTGTCCTTTCATCATTACAGGGTATTGTGTGTATTAAATAAATGATTCCCTTAAGAGGAGGCAGACTTGCCTGTGATTAACTTCCACTAACAAGCATTAAAGCTCCCATATTGTAGGAAGTGAGATTACCATGTCTTTTTGATTATAAAGCAGGGTGAGGTGCAATACACATAGTGTGAAAGTCAGGATTCAGAAACTGCCTTTAAACGAGCTGTGAGGACTATGTAAGGTTGTGATGTCACAACTATACATGCCACACAGTGGGCGATGCCTACTCAGGCCTGTGGGAGCTGACCAATCAGAGCAGACTGGGCTTTTTGGGAGGGGGCCTTCAAGAGACACACACTAAACGGAGCATTCAGACAGAGGGCGAATAGAGGTGCTGCAGCAATGGATAATATGAGAAAAATGTGTTTTTTGAAGACTAAAGGTGCAATATGTAAGAATTGTCCTGTCAACATCCTATTTAGAAGAAATACTGGGAAGCATATTACCAGAGTAACCAGAGTAAGTGCTGCTAGCTAGAGCTGCTGTTACCTAGTTAGCTCTGTTAGCCATGCAGCTAGCAGTTCGGACTTGGAGCTTAGGGACCAGTTGAGTGGTATTGTTCACACCGCTAGCAAAGGTGCTTTGGACTGAGACCGGCAGAAGCAAGCTGGTTAGCATGCTAACTTCAGTAGATCTCAGCAACACTGTAAAAGTTTTCAACTAAAATTCTCATGTATTGCCCCTTTAAAGCAACATTATGTCACTTTTTTACCTCAAAATAAAAGCTTCATAATCGTGTTGATGGTACAGTGTCTTGCAATAGGGTGAATGGTGTCTCTGTCTCAGCCAGAAACAAGTGATGGGGGATGGCATCACTTGTTTCTGCACTACGTAACTTCAGTGAGAGAGTAGGATCACAGCGTTACATACATGTTTACTTCAATATGCAAGTTTTCATCTTATAACATTGTTATGATGTAATGAGTTTTGTTTGTAGTTAGCACCTACATTACGTCTGACACATTGTTACAGACCTCTGCTTTGTATTTACCACAGTGGTGTTGCACTCAGAAACTGCAGGGGCCGCCAAATAGCATAAAGTGCCAATTTCTACATAATGTTGCTTTAAGGCATGTAACATTTTTCTAGTCCACATCTAAAATGAAAGTATGAAGCCGAAAATGAGCTTAACAGGGGACCTTTTAAAAACCAAAATGGAGAAAGTATCAGCATTTTCATGGATTTTTTTTTATTTCAGTCAAAACTGTAATAGTGTATTCAATATAAGAGCCAGAGTTCACACAATACATGAATGCTCATTGAGAGACTTTTAGCCGAGTAAAACTGATAGCAGGTTACAGATGAATCTGAGATGTACTGTACAGTATGTAGTCCATATCAGCAGAAACTTAAGACAGAAGCACCTTGAAAGAGATACTATGTATGTACTGCTGAGGTGGCACGGGTCACACAAGGTACTGTACGTTGTTGCTGGAACAACTGAAATGGACTTGGGGCACCCACAGAAAGAAATGCACTGTTGGCAAAAGCCCCGTGACGTTGATGAATGTTGTCCTCTGAGTGTTAGGTAATACTCTCTGATGAGATGCAGGGTGTGCTTTGGCCCACAAGGTTGCGAGTACAGCAAAAAGTGATGACGTGAGGGTGTGCGAGCCAGTAGCAAGGCCACAGGAGGAGGATGGAGGAGTCACGAGAGCAGTGATAGAAACGATTTATGCCATCACACCTGGACATTCGACGTGAGCAGGCAGTCACATAAAGTGGTTCTTTTTCCTTGGGGCAGATGCATTCTGGGTGTTTTGTCCTCCACTGAAACTCTTGCTCCACCCATTTGAATGTTTCTGGATGATTAAAGAGTGCATACAAAGTATTGATGCACTTTTATTGTGGCACATTTCCGAATACTGATGTTGATTTTATCTGCCCTTGATAAATTCACATGATAAATTTGCCTTTTCACATGTGAAAATCACAAGTTCACATGTGATTGGTTATTTCTCTACCCCCTCAAGTGGTTGCCAGTGTGTTGCACTTCCCTAAAGTTAGGAACGCCAGCTAGCTATCGTTAACATTGCTCTAGCTATCTGATGTTAATGTCGCTAACACTAGCTAGCTAATGTTAGGGCAGTACAGTATGCCGGGCACATACTGTAGAAATCAGCTGTGATTTGTCTCCATAAACTATGACCTTTAACACATTTACACATTCCCAACACCATTCTAACATATACAAATAAAATAATGTCACACGTAAACTGGGCAGTTTTTCGCAACTGATTGACGTTTCCATATTTTCACATGCAAATTACATACTGTACGTTCATATGCAATTTCCTTTCTTCACATGTGGATTAGAATTTCCACATGTAGAAACTAGACTTAGATAAGCTCCTTATACTTGACATTGTGGTTGCATTCCCCAGTGACTTCTTGCAGCAGTTGTTGCTGTCTTAATTAATTCTGTGTTCTGCCTTCTTGGAGTCTGTGCAAGCAAACTTTGACAAATCCATTGTGAAGGGCGTTATGAAGTGATTAAAACAACCAGTGACAATAAATCAAGTGTTATTCCCCATATCCGCATTTTGACACACACAATGTATCAGCACAACAATCCTAACTTTTCACTAAAACAACAGTAGAAATGAACATTTGACAGATGCTGAAATTATAATATTAAAATGTGCTTTATTTGCAATTACAAAAATCTGAGTAGGATCATTGTGAATCATTATATTCTCTCGTTGCCCGGCACACAAAGCAATTTCCAAAAGACGGGACTGATGTTTGAGCGTTCATCTCAAGCGCAGGGTCAATATCAGGGTGGTTTTATTGAGCGTGACCAGCCAATCCCTCAAAACAGGCTTAGAGGGAAAACAACTAAACCGATTATAAAGCAAACTTTCATAGACCTAAAAAAAAAAAAGATTTTCTGCCTATCCGCCAAAAGAGTTGGGTTGTGACCTGAACAATCCTCTGGAATGAATTTAAAACAATCAGATTTTGGAACAAGATGAATGATAAAATATGCAGTGGATGTTCTATGAATAAATAAACACAACATCAGGTATCTGTTACCAGAAATCCCTCTTTCCACGGCTGCTCTCTGCAAGATAGAAAAGGGTGAGAGAGCGCCTTCTTGTGGCCATTCTCCATTTCTTCCTCTTTCTCCAGGGTTCCTGCTCACCAGTGTATCACTGCAACAAAACACAGATAGTTAAATAGCTTGAGAAATACTCTGTAACATACTGTTGAAGTTATTTTGAGGCAAACAGGCAAACCTATCTTTTTTTCATGTAATGCCCATGATTCACTCTGACTAAAGATAAAGCCCCTTATCTCAGTGCAGTTCTCACACAGCTTCGGGAGCTATAGGGGATGTTTTCAGCATGACAATGTATGCAAACAAGAAAAATGATCCTGACCATTTCCAGCAATCGCTATTAAACTGTGCTCCCTCCGTGTCATATTTTCTTTTTTCTTTTCTTTCCTACAATTTCTTTCACGTGAGCTTAAGAGAAAATTACCTCTCCAGTTCCAGACAAGGGAAGACCATTCATCTTACTAATACCAGAGGTGAGTGATCATGAAGTGTGGAGACTCCGGTGGAAATGTTGGGACCTAACAGTATCAATCATCATCATCATGCGTGCAAATGGAGATCTCTCATCACACGCCACACAAAGTAGTCGGGACAAACGAAAAGCTCTCAGCTCGACTGCGACTAACTGCACTCATTAGTCAGACATGTTGGTCATTATTTAACACAGCACCTCAGGGATTGTTGCATTCAGAAAATAACATTCATCAATCCCGTGCAGATCTGACACATTCAATCATGGATGGAGTGACCGGGTAAAGGGAGCCGCATTCGATTGAGATGGCGGCATAATGAAGTGAGGTGCACCATACTTGACCTTTCACATTCTTTCCACTCTGGTTGAGTGTGTGTTAGCATGCTCGCACCACTGAATTCATTTACTCCTTACATGTTACACCACTGGCTATCCTTCTTTTACATAACAAGGTTAGTCTAAAAGCATGCTAACTCCTCTGTGAGGCTGTACTTAGACGCAGGATCAGATCCCTGTGTTGATGTTGTTCCTGGAACATCATAATTATTGTTGTTCGACGACCATCAATGCTACCGACCAATTATGTTTTTGTAATTTCATGGCTTTGTGACTTCAGAAAAATATGCATGTTGGAGAAGTTAAATAACAAAATATTTTAGTTCCCTTAACCTGACAAAGTATTTTTTTGTTCCCTCAACCTCACCAAGTATTTTAGGTCTCTAAACCTTACCAAACAGCAACAGAAATTGAAAATAGTAAGTGAATTTAGCATTAAAACTAGAAACCATCTTGTACCAGGATCACACCAGCCACAATGCCTGTCAACGCGTTGGCGTTCCAACCAATGTTCCAACACCAACACGAGTCGGAAAGCCACGGCATCACAACAGCGTGATTGGTGAATTGCAAAGAAAGTCCTGGAATAACATTACTGATGATTTATAGGCGATATCAGTTACACTGTACTTAGACTCAGCACTGCTTTGAGTTAAACGCTAAGCTGAGCTTTGGACAAATTACAAATTTGACCTGATGGTGGCGCTAGATGAGAATTAGGTGATCAACAAAGTTTTTTACAATTAATTCTGAAGTGGACATGAATGTCTGGACCAAATTTCATGGCAATTGATTGAACAGTTGTTTAACTAATTCACTCCAAAACCACAAACGTCAACCTCAAGGTTTCATCCTCTGGGCACCATGAATGTCCACACACAATTTCATGGAAATTGGTCGATTGTTGTTGAGATACTTTTGTCTGGACCAAATCTGTGGACAAACCAACTGAGACCACTATGGCTGAGGGTTAGTCTTCATCTGGTGAGCGTAATGTACAACAATGTTTGTAGAGAGAACTGCACATGTGCTTCACCTTTTCCCTTACAAAGGTTTGTGTTCTGTAAAGCCAATGAGTTCAGAAATACTCAGTCAGGGGTCATTGCCATGGTAACAGCAGAGGTGAATCTCATCAATTTAATATGCCCCATAAATCCAGATCCTGGCAGCAACATAAAACATAATGACAGATGCAGATGGGATCAGTAAAAGAAAAATACATACCAAATATATCATGGTGCCCAATAGATGATGGAAATTTCTACTGTGCGCAGACAATAGTGATGAAAGCTTGCAGCCTGTGTTGTACAGTAGTTAAGCTCAATCCAAATGTTATGACTCAGCGACATTCAGATGATTTGGCAGGTTTCCGAGGAAAGGCCCAAGTATCACTGTGGCAGGCTGCCCACATATCTGTCTTAATTTGCTTTTGCGACAGGTGCAAGTATGTGGAAATGTTATCCCAGCCACAGCGACTGCCATCATCTTTAATGGGTGTCACACACAGGTGGCCCCACAACAGAGATGTGATTAAAACGCAATCATACCCTACCAGAGAGCTGACTCTGTTGAGTGCGTGTGTAATAGTAGAAGCAACTTTATTGGCCTCGCGGGTTAATCTGGATCGTGAAATGAGTAAACGGAGGAGAACCCAAAAACTGAGGGACTAATTGGAAAACATAAAGTAGAACAACAATCAGCAGACAACAAATAGCGTGTGTTCATGTTTTAATGTTTTCCAATGTAGCATTTCTGGTTTCCCAGAGTTGTGAGCGGCCGATGAAGAGCTCAGTGTGGCACTTCACAGTAACAAGTCCGACACGAGCGATGAGAAACGGTCCACTGGGAGTCTTTCCAATGTCAAAAGTCTAAACAACAAACTACACTGACATAGATACAACTAACCACTGGGTTTTCAATAATTCATGGCCTTGTAGAGAGAGTTTACAGAGGAGATAAACAATGACTCGGGTGTATTTGACCAAAAAATATCACTGACACTTCAGATACATAGAGATGAAGCGCCACAACACGAGCTTTGCCATCAAAACACACAGCTGCAGGTGTTTGCCGTTTGTACCCACGATATCTATGGAAAACCTCAGTGCGCCGGCTCACGCATAACGAGGGAGGCTTTCTTTGTGTGTCTCAAAAATCCTGCCTCTCTGTGTTTCTCTCCCTCTTTGGTTCCCTCTCTCCTTCTCTGTCTATCCCTCTTAATGGGGGTTCAGATCAATAGAGTTCGCCTCAGGCACAGACCTTTGCACTAAAACCAATTGTTCCAGGAACTCTGTACAAGCAGAGCCCGGCTGTTTTCTGTGAAGCCTGCCTGATTTTTGTATCCCACTAAAATGTGCTGGGTCTGACATTTGCTTTAGTTGGAAACAAAACATGTTTATTTTGCTTAATGCCACCATCTTGTCAGGGATACAAAATGCTTACAAGCTCGTTAGATATAACAGGTAGATAAATATAAATAGTTTGGCTTTCGAGGAAATAATTAGCTTTGCCTTGTTGCCTCGGGTTAGATGAGATGGTCGATACCATTCTCACACCTGTAAAGTAAATCTGAGGCTACAGCTAGCTAGCAGTTGGTTAGCTCTGTCAATAACATTCTGGCACATAATCCCAAATAAAACCACAATTTGTCATTTTTACACTTCAGTTTTTCATTCTACATTTCAATTGTTAGATATCTCAGCACAAAGACTGGAAAATGGGGAAACAGCTAGCCTGTCTGTCTGAATTAAAGGAGATATTATGCTCATTTTGAGGTTCATCATTTTATTTTGGGTTACAACTAGAATAGTTCAACATGCTTTAGTGCTCAAAAAACACACCAGTGTTCTCATACTGTAGAGTGCTGCAGCACCGTATTCCCCCTCTGTCTGAAACACTCTGATTAAGCTCCTGTCTCTTTAAGGCCCCCCCTCCTGAATACCCAGTCCCCTCTGATTGGTCAGTTCACACATGCCTGAGCCAACACCGCAAACAACAACCGAGCAGCTGTGCTTACATGCCAAACTAGCTGCTAGGCATTTATTATGCAAATGTGTGACTCTGTGACCTAGTGTGTTGTCACAAAGTCACGGAATTAAAGGCGGGACTACTGACAAGGCGTTTCAGGAGCAGTGTTTACTGTGGGAGAGAGGAGCTACTGTTGGTGCGGTCTTTGTTTTTTTCCCTTTCCTGTAGGCTCTTGTACATGTAAAAGATCTTGAAAGTAAAAAAGGTCAATCAAAAAAGCATAGCAAGCGTGTCCTTTAAAGTAAAACTAAATAAATAAATAAATAATTCTCCAGCCTCCACCTGGAAAACCCCAACTTGCCATTTTTAAACCTTGGTTTTTGCACAAAATAAACAAGTAAGATATGACATGTTAGTTAGTGAGCTTTAGAGTTGCTGGTAGGCTGTAGCTGGCTGTAGCCACACATTTACTGTAAACACGAATGAGCGGTATTAATCTTCACATTGAACTTTCAGCAAGAAAGCAAATAAGCTCATTTCCAAAAAAAGAGAACATTTCCTTTAAAATTCAGCCTAGAAAAAAAGATCGTGCTGCTCAGATAACCAACTCTTTTTGAACCCATGGTGACTGCAGCAGAATGAGAAAGCAGTTTGGACTATACCTGCCTACCAAACATCTGCTCTGAGACCAGACAGCCACAGGATGTTACTGTGAGGGAAATACAAACTAGTGATCCTTGCAAAATTGTGGAAAGCGTTTCCACAGTATACTGGATAAAGTGCTGACTCATGCCGCCCGCTCTCACTCCCTGGCACACACGCTGAGTAGCTTGTGTGAGGGGAGAAAAATAGTTGTAAGTAATTTATTTGATGACACAAAGAACATTCACCATCGTGTTATCCAAAATTAAAAATTATGTAAAGGAGGGTAAAGGACATGGAGACCCCTGGGAGCAGACATTGTTCAAGGCTGAATGCTTTAAAGGCTTTAAAATAAATGTAATCTGAGCAATTTAGCTTATATAACATTCCAGATCCTTGTCCTCAGAAAAGTAGCAATACCACAGTATGAAAATACACAATTTACACTTGTAGAAGTTGTAAACAGAACCACGATTGGCTTGCAAACCAGGTGTGATTTGTAAATGAACGTGAAACAGCCTCCTAGTGTCAAACTCTGCATACATTATTCTGCCCAGTGACGACCAAAAACAAGCAAAACACATTTTTGAGAGTAAAGTAGAGACGTACTGTCAGCAGAATGTACTCAAAATAACTAAAATGTGAATTTTCTGTAGGAAATGTGTGTGAGAGCAGGAACCTGTTAGCCGCGGCTGCTGCAAGCTGCTGCTACAGCAGCAATTTGCCAAATGTTTCAGCGCTACCTACAGGCGTAATTGAATTAAATGCTACATATTTGTTCGGCATCACCATCTGTACAATTTTGCTGAATTTGGTTGCCATGGAATATTACATTAAAGAGATACGACAGTTAATAGGGACTTTTTAGCAACGGGGTTAAAGGGCATGCACGATTCTATCTCGACACTTCCTGTCTGTCTGTTACGGGGGAATGTCTGGTTTGCCGTACCCAGTAATACGTTGAAAAAGTGTTGGCATGTAGTTATAGTGGTAGCCTTTGGTTGTCCGCTGTTGGAATGTTGACGGACGCTATCGTGTCCCTCTACCATCACAGCTTGAAGTTCCTACTAAGTACTTTGGGGATGTTTTGCTACTGGCCTCAAGGTCATTTACTTAATGTCATACACATGCTCGTGGTGAACTAAAAGTCTACAGTATTGCAGAGATAGCGGGTTTTAAATGTAATTGTGGCGCCCCCTGGGGGCAGAATTGTAAAAAGAAATGTACAACTTACTGCACGTTTACATATGTGCATTGTGGCTGCATGTACAACATTCACAAATTTGGTTTTAAACAAATTATACATTGAAGTGTTATGCAGGCCACGCCTCCAAAATTTAGACACGCAGTTATAGACAAACTGTGAGTGATATCAGAAAGCAAACCCACCAAATTTTGTTTGGGAGGAAACATCTGCCAAAAGAGGCAAAACATGTCTTTACCAAAAAATCCAAAAATGGCAGAATAATAATAATAATAAAGATTTGTGAAATGATTTGATTTAATATTGTAGCCAGATGAGCTGCAGCTATTTTATGCTGTATATTATTGGTAGCTGAATCTATAAAATGCATCATATATTAGTTTTGTATGCAAAATGAATTTGTTAGTAGATAAAGCTGTCAGATTAATAAAACAAACAATATTGCCCTGTAGTGTAATACAGTGAAGTAGAAGTATAAAGTGGCAGAAAATGGAAATACCCAAGTAAAGCACAAGTGCTTCTGTATTGTGGGTATAGTAAGTGTACTGCAGTTCACCAACACGCAGGAATATTATATTTGTTCAACTCTACATGTACCATTGAAGATTGCGGTGACGCAGTTATATTGCTGGTTGAGCTCTTGAAGCCACAGGACGAGCTGCAGCTTTAATATAAAAGGACTTCTCCACACCCATCTGGCGATGATGCACCATTTAAAGAGGCGAATAAACCAGGGATCTTACTGGGCATCATGAGCCTATTACAGCACTGTCAACCCTCAAAGCTTTCCCCACTCTCCAGCTCTCCTTCCCTGCAGGGTTCAAAAGACTTGAGGAAGTAGAAAAGGTGAGTAGGGTGGAATAGTAGATAGGTTAATTATGCTTGTAAAGATCAGAAAACATCTATTTGGCCTAAAGAAGTCACCCAGTGGGGTAATAAAGGTGGAATATTAGAGGTTAGGAACTGAGAGGGCTTTGCTCTCTGTGATTATCTCCCAGTCTTTTGGGAAATGTAAAGTGAGTTCTAGTATCTTTCAATACAGAAGGTCACTGTAAATGAAAAAAGCATGCATGTTGATTGCGAACACCCGAACACGCACACGAACACGCACGTAATCGAGCTCCCTCCTGGTGAATTTCATTAGAGGGCTGTTTTTCCTCCAATGCGAGGACTAAATAAGGACTGTGTCGTTGGCTTCCGAGGCTGAATAGTTTGCGGACCCAGCTGGTCACTCACAAGGGAGAGAATTAAAGGCTAAAAATGGAAGCAATTTTCTTCCAAGATTAGCCTGCGTGGAAACTAAGAGAGATGAGTTTAATGAAGCTTTACGTCTCTAAATTTACCCATTCAGTGCTTTGGCTGTAGATTCTTGCTGTTAATCATTATTTGCTTAACGCTTTGATTAACACACAGGCGTGTACTTACTGTGCAGAAGAAAGAAATACAACACGAGGAAGAGAGAGCATTTTCTGTACAATGCAGAAATGATCCACAGGAAAACAATAATAGTGAGAGGATAAAACATGCCTATCAGTGAAAGGGTGGAGAAAATGAAGCACTGAGCTGTTTAAGGCATCTTCCATTGTTTACGAAAGAGAGCCATCTGCTGGAGGATCCCCTATATTATACTATATTCAGAAAACTGTATATTTGCATACTTTATCTGTGTGTTTCATTTTATAATTCACTTTGGGAGCATGAAGTTAATATTTTCAGAACCGACATGGTCCTTGCCCCCAAAGTCCACATTCTTTGTTTAGCCGTGACTCAAAGGTTGAAATAACTGGCTTTATGTTCTTGCGGGTCCATTAACTGGCCTCCGATACCCTTGGCGACTGTTTTTTCTAATAAAATGAAGAATGAAGGATTGGCAGTTTGCACTAGCTGATGTGACAGCAAACAGTAGTGCGAAGGTCACTATGATGGAAACGTGTTGTAACACACTTGTAAGCTGAAAGTCATACATGGTAAACATCATTCAGTCCAAGTAATGGCCTATTTCATGTCATTTGTCAGCGCACTAAGTGTCCAAGTCAGTAATCCAATGTACTGCTGTATGGCTTTCATCCATATGGCCATTCAACACACATATGGCCGATCAGCGGCTCGGACATGGAGGGAGTTTGAGAGGACAAGGCCTGTGAAATGTTTCAAAATGTGACAACACATGGAGTCCTTGTGATTCAGACAGTGTCTCTCTTTCCAGCACAGTTTTTTGTCTCAATTCAATTGTGACGCTCACACATATTGTTGCCCCTGTTTTCCCCCCTCTGGCTCATTCCCCCAAATGATTTTGGATGTAGTGCCAATGCAGTCGCTGATGTGTTTGGAAAAATAAGCATCTTTTCAAGGTGATGATGACCCTCAACAGAGAAAAGCAAGGGAAGCCTCTAAAATCCTATTACCCAGAGGCCTGGCTTATTTCATTGCCATCAGCACTGCTGGCCCATCAGCAGCGCAGCAACTGTTTCCAACAATCGCTCCCACACTAATTCTATCGCTGTCGCCGGACTTGCCCAGGGTGCAGACATTAAACTCAATTTTCAGCTAAAAGTGATTGCATAATGGCGGACGATGCAATTGAGGTAATGTGGGTGTTCTGGTGTAGATGCCATGAGGAAGGGAAACAAAAGTTGATTTGTGTCAATCGTGGGAGAGCAACAAAACTTTCATTCCATTTACACGTGTGAAGCATGCTCTTATTTTGGAAAAGCACAGTGACACCACAGTATAAAATTAAACGAAAGTGTAATTAAATTAAATTATTGTTATTTAAAGGTATAATTTGTAAGAAATGGCCTCCAGAACTATAGAGGGCAGCATTACCGCTAACTGTTGCTCATTATACTATTTGCTGTAGCTATCTTTGGCTTTAGCGACTAGCTGCTGTTAGCAAGTAGCTCAAGTAGCCGTGGAGAATTGACGATTTAATTTGACCAAACCAGAGGTGATCGTGGAAAGAAAACGTGAATTCAGAAGGTGTATAGTTGTATTTTTCTGTTTAGTGGGGAAAACCGCTGTTAAAATATCTCCTGTCTTGACAGTCTACGATTTTATTTTGTTTACTCGATAGACAGAAGCAAACTCGCTTCTGAAACTACAGGGGTTATGGAACAACGCCCTCTTGAGGTACAAAGCAGTATAAAGAGACAGGGCGAGCCTGGGCTAGCTGGTGAGCATGAACACAACACAATACACAGACGTCTTTGACATCGCGTCAGCCATGTTGATAATTCATGTTGTGTTCACAATGTAAGTAGTTTTTTATGTTTTTTACATATATTTTACAAATTGCTCCTTTAAAGGTGTAGTTTCGGAGAAGAAATTCTCAACAGGAAATAAAGATCTTCATTGATTGATTTTCATGCTTTAAGAATCTCTCTTCATTTTCATGACCGAGTAAACTGAATAAACAAACCGACCTTAAAGGACAACACAAGTTCATACTGTTCTACTTTGTAGCTAGACAGATAAAACAAACAGTGTTCTGGGGACCTTATTTTCCTCTGAGAACAGCTTGTTTATTCAGTTATGGAAATAAAAAATATTTCTGAGCTTGAATATTGTAAATATTACATTTCTGTGTTTGAATTTAATTTCTTTTTCTAAACTACATCGTGCCCCTTCAAAGGGGAGATGCATTAAAGATTTTAGTGCCTGCCTGCTAGTAGAGAGGAATACTGCAAATACATGAGAGACATAACTGTGATGAGAATGATTAGTGAGGGAAGCTGCTGTGAACTGAGTGATAGATGCACATCTCGACAACCTACTCCCACGACCGCCTGTCCTCCAACATGTGCATGAGGTTTCTATATGCAAAGTGACACTCGGTGTAAATGGACTGTCACATTCTGTCCACTGGTGAAAATATCCTCCCACAGTGAATGTATAAAATATAATACCTGAGCAGAGAGACAGACTGCAGTGCTGGATCACCTTTACGTTTTATTCAAATATAGAACAGTAAATATATCACACATTCAATGTGCATTCTGCTCAGGATAGAGACGGTCTGTTCAGTCGTCAGGAAGATAAAGATCCACATCTGCATGAGAATGAAATCCAGCAGAGCCTCTGTCAGATGTATTAACTACAGTTCATAGCTGCATGTAAATGGTGCAATTTGTATGAATGGGCCATTGTCAGTACAATAGGGGGCAGCATATTTCTCGACTAACCACTAACTGCTGCTAACTAACAAGCTAGATAGCTCAGTTAGCCATGCAGCTAGTGGCCCAGACTGGGAGTTCGGAGAACTGGGGGTGTGCACCTTTTAATAAGCTACGTATGTATGTATAAATCCTCAATTGTGTCTTCAATTGTAACAAAATACTTACAAGACAACACAACATTTACTGATTCACAAAGGAATATAGATCAAATCTAAATGATATATTTTTATAACAGTCTGAGGTTTGTATTTTGTACAGAATATTTCTCTTTTTTGGATTGATTTATTGGGAATTACAAACACACACACAATAATTATAGACGGTTTCATTACATTACTTTTACATTCAATAAATGAACTGATGCCAAACCGTCAATAAATTGCTCATCGTATCCGAATAAGGTAAGTCCAAGGTATTTTAATAATCAAATTAATAAAAATAGTCATTGAATGTTCAAATTAACATTTCTACCCCTTTATGATGCAAAAAAGATCAAATTAGTATTAGTAGTAGTAGTAGTAGTAGTAGTACAAATAGATTTGGGTGGAGAAACCTAAACTGTAAAAGTCAGGACACAAATAAATGCTGGGATAAAAGACGACACATTTGTAAATCATGTCAAATAAAGTTAAAATTTAAAGCAGGTCACAAACTTACATTTTATTCATGATATAATTTACATTTAAAAATACAACAATTACTCAACATCTAATGACAAAATGATGAAAAAATATTCAGTGCAAACATTTCTGTATATACAAAATAATCTCTTAATGAACTTCTGTTTCAAAAGTATCAATTAAGTGAAAAATTATTAACGGCAGAAAGTGTCAAATTATTCTGGTGGTACAGTCTATAGTTCCATCAACAAGGTGTTGTAAACATAAGAAGATATCAGAATACTGTATACAGGTATAATATGCTTCATGACGGTATTTTTACCATAATGACTACATAAAACTTCTGCAGGCTCAGTAATCTCTACTGAAATGCTTGTTGACTTTGCCAACAGCCACTAAGACAACTAAGCTTATGAGGAAAAACTTCTTTTCTTCCTCCATCCATGCGAGCTCCATCTTCACCTGACCATCCGAGTCCTGATAGTGGATCAGGAAGTGCTCACCGTCGTAGTCATAGGAGACGGGCGTCTTCTCCGGCTTCATGGAGACGGGAGAGCTGACACACCAGAAGGGTTTCTTGAATTCATCCAGCAGAGTCAGACTCATGATGCAGCAATTCTAGAAAAAAATGTGAGGTAATAAACGTGTCAGGTCCTTTTAATGGGGGCTGTTAAGGATTCAGTGGGGTTTAATTTATTATGTATAGTAGAGATTTCAACTGCATTCTGCTCAGCAGAATGCATTTCTTTCTCCCTAAAACACAAAGAGAAACAGTAGCCAACAGCACATGTTGTACCTGCATGGCGCCCTGCAGGGCCTCACACCTCCAGGGCAGGGTGATGCTGCCCGACACTTGTGTGCGCTGCGAACAGTCTGTCCTGCTAATGGCAGTCAGCTGGATATGGCCGTCACTGATCTCTGCTGTTCAAAGACAACAACACACGATAAGTAGGTCTATTATAATTAGCATTCTGGTTTTAGGTCACCTGATTTGTAAAAGCTAAAAGCGTCGACCTAAAAAATAATTTAAAAAAACACGGGATTCTGCGGATTTGAAAGAAATCATATGAGATGATACAAACATTGTGATGTTCCCCGGATTTAAATCCATGAGCCATATAATGATTGTTTGCGAAAATCTTGATATTGATTTGGGGACCATGACATGGCTAACTAGCTAGCCTTGTTGTTAAACATACCATCAAATGACATTTACTGTTTGTCAACCATGCACAGTGTTATAGACTGTGAATCTTGCTAGCATAACATTAGCTTTCTGGTTAATAGCTGAGCCAAAGGGCTCTATGAGCTGAGCAGACTCCCGTTGCTAAGTCGTATCTGGGGTTTGTCCTATTTACTGTAGGAGTACACGACATATCCAATGCATAAGAAACAGTTCCTGTTCCTACATTATAACTATAGATATGCAGTGCAAGATTTTTTAATAAAGGAATAAGAGCAAAAAGAAAAATAGACACAGCTAAGCAAATTGATTCTTGCACTTTACATGAACCCTGTATTCCTCTACTGGTTACCATGCACATGAATCACACCTAGTCTGATTAGAATGTGAGTATAAATAAATTACTTCTCCGGCAGAAGAGCTGGGAGAAGCATCCGGACATGAGCTCGCACACAGTGTCGTGGAGAACAATGTATAGCTGGTAATCATGGAGACCGTGTGCAGGGTCTATGTCATCAAAAGGGGGTGTGATTGCTGGCTCCACGTATGGGCTGGAGAAAGGAAAGAGCAAAAAAGTAAATGAAACTCTGTAGTGAGTGAAGAGAACATTAAGAAATTGTATTTACATTTAAAAAAAGGTGTCAGAGTTTTTTTTTAACTTTCATGGACTGTGATCATAATGTGCTGTAACGTTGTGCTCTCATGAGAAACCAGGAGAGGGAGCTATGACCACACTG
The DNA here is from genome assembly GCF_040436345.1 of Pagrus major. Classification (NCBI taxonomy): domain Eukaryota; kingdom Metazoa; phylum Chordata; class Actinopteri; order Spariformes; family Sparidae; genus Pagrus; species Pagrus major. The sequence continues at coordinate 15,300,453 of NC_133233.1, forward strand.
TGCTGGAGTCAGAGCCTCACACCTTCAAGGTGAAGACTGTACAGCAACTCCAGCTCTAAATATCACAGTAACTATCACAAATGTGTTTTATTTTCAGATGCATGGAAAATAAAATGCGAACACGGTGGGGCTGGGCCCTGTGGTTCCCAACCCTTTTTTTAATCATGACCCTTCAAAGAAATGTCTACCTGTGACTCCTCACCGCATCGAGTGTGGACAAAGGTTGGGAGTAGCTCAACAAAAAAGCAATTCTCCCCTCTGAGACTGTTTTGTTTGCAGGACTTGGAGACCATAAAAGGTAACAGTTTAGTTTTTCACAAGAAAAACAACCATATCAGAAAAAAATATACATTGTTTTCATCTGTGTTGCCCCCTGATTTATTTGCTGGGGCCCTTTGATGGGTCCTGAACCATGGGTAGGGAACCTGATCTAGCCCACTGGTTTTTAATCATTCAGTTTAATTAAAACTAAACTATTCACAACAGAAGCAAATTTCTTTAATTAATTTGATGTTCTAAGGTTAAAGTGCTAATGAGTTCATGTCTGCTAATAATTCCAGCCGCTTGGAATTAACACCTGCACTGTGTCCTGATGGCAAATGATTTAAAAATAAATAATTAACCGGTGAAACTGGTCCTGACACATGACAAGGAGAGCATCCTCTCTTTCTCTCTCTCTCTCTATACATATATATATATATGTATATATATATATATACGTACATACGTAAACGGGGTACAGTCACACTATCAGCTGTGTTGGTGAAATTCAGGTTTCAGTGACGCAGATGCTTCAAATCCCACCCTGCTGTGCATCGCAGATGGGTCACATCAGGGCCATCAGATGAATCCTGTAGTCGTTTGAGCCCTAACCAGCTGATGGTGATACACTGCACGCCATGTGAGCATGTGCATACAAAGGTGCCTGTTCAAATGCAGCCTACCAAACAGAAGATCCCTCGATGCTTCTTTCCACCAGCCTGTGGAAGTGGAGGGTGAGCATGATGAAGGCAACAGAGGACTGGTCCTGGGAAGAGAGCCATAGCTTAAATCCCTCCCGCTAAACCGGTCATTTTAAGTAAAACAAAAGTATCTAATAAATAAAGAATTACCCTCCAGACACCGATGATGAAGCCAGGCTGTACGAGCCTCAGTTCGACCAGTCTGTCTCGGCCAATGACCTGCACGCTTTTAGTCAGAGTCTGCACGTCTAACTTCTCCATGAGGGACCTCGAGCCAGGTCTGACAGAGCAAGCAGAGAAAACAGCGGGTTTCACTGAGAGAAAAGAGGAAACAGATACAGAGGGAGAGTGTGTGTGTGTGTGTGTTTGTGTGTGTGTGTGGACATGGACGCAAGGCTGTCTCACATCTTTAGGCCTGGGCAGTTGAGGGCTATCCTCCTGACACCGTGGAGTTGAAGGGTGGAAATCTGCTGGTAGTCGGGCAGGCAGCCTCCTCCGCTCCAGCACAGTGTCACAGAAGTCTCGGAGAAGCGGGACCAGCTCAGCTCATGTTTGCCCTCGCGCCCCGACTTATCAGAGACCGTCAGCTCCCAGGTGACGTCCAAGTTTCTGGAATAAGATAACACAACACAACACAGGGTTGTAGCGATAAGATGTGACAGGGTTTTGCAACAGAGGCGTGTACAATTGTTTATACGGTGGGAGAGAGGGGTTGGGACTGAAACAACTGAAATGAATAGGTTCCCTACTTTATAAAGAGGGAAATAACTCGCTTAATATTCCCTAATAGCCACACGATGCCCCAGTGAACTGCAATTTCTGAACACAAATCAAATGTTTTAAGGATATATTTGAAGAAAACGCAATGCAAATAATTGGGTAGAGCCGAATCTTGCTCTTTAAATCAGGCAAACTATGAGTTTAACGGCTATTACGTTTCTTCTGACAGCAGCGGGGAGTAGCATGACTCCGGTTAGGCTGTTCTTCTTAATGAAATGATATGCAACAAATGAAATGCAACCGCAGCTGTTGTGATAAATGTCTTGATCCAATTCTGTCTAAACTGTGATTCAGGACTGCCCCTACTGTGATGCAGGCGGTGTCTCGCTGAGGCACCATCCAATATCAATTAAGCGGAGGAACAAAGCTAAAAACTGGAGCAGCCCAGGAGGCCCCGGATGACCCAGGGGATTTCACTCCTGCATTGTCTGTATGTGTGATGTCTTGTGAAATGATTATTACCAAGGTAAATCGCATGCTCCTCAGTGTCTCTAACAGACAAACCCCCACAGGGAATTGTCTGAGCTGGTGGGAGGAGGGAGGAAGGGGAAGGTGTGTGTGTGTAAGCTGTGGATGAGGAGTTGGGGGGGGATAAGTAATTTATTTCAACAATTCAGACAGCCTCTGCAAGGAACACAATTATTTCTACTTCCCCTCTGTACCATGGCGACTGCCACAGAACTCAAAATTGAGTGCTGCACAGCCTCTAATCAGAGGTTATAAAAACACAGCAGAAACCGCAGTGGAAGCGATGAGGGAGCTCTCCCCTGCGTGCTGGCTTCCCCCTGAGCAGACATCGCGTTCAGACAGAGACCTCCTTTCTCACCTTTAATAAGAAACTGTCATTAAGTGCGATATGAAAAACAAACCACGCTTTTATTCTTGATTGCCAGCGGCTTGAACTGTCCTCTGGTCTCTCTCCCCTTGAACTTTCTTGACAGCGAGGGTGGAAGTTTTGCTGTTTGCTAACCGCAAACACGGGTTGCACGGGCTCCCATGACACCTCTCAGAGCCGCTTCCAAGTGTGAAACAGATAAACATAACTAACAGGCCGCAAACGGCAGATCTTGGCGTTACATGTAAGTATGACAGATACTACTCGTATTAAGTGGTTCAAAAAGCAGATAAAAGGAAGATATAAAACTATTTGAGGATTTTCAGAGAGAAAATGAAACATTTCACCAACCTCAGTAGGTAAGGGGTTCAAAAGCTTGCGAGCACTCGATTAGCTTAACTCAAAAGCAACACTTCTCAGGCTACTCAAGTGTTGGCTAAGTGAAATGAAGTGCTTGGTACATTAAACAAATCACACACCTCAGGTACTCCATCTAAGCGGTTTTCATAAAGCAGTTTTTTCGCCGTGCTCAGTCTCTTACCTGAGGACCTGCGCCGTTCGGTTGGGCAGCCCAGTGTGAGAGCTGATGCGTCCAAGCTGTCCTTTCCAATTGAACGTGTCACATTTGGCTACAGTCCTGAAGTACCGCCACTTCCAGTAGCCTGCAGCGTGATCCAGCACCTCCTTCGTGGCCATCGCTCTTCTTTGCTTTTTATTCTTGTAGAGTTCTGCTATGCATAGCCTCTTCCACAGAGCACTGCATGAATGATATTGGAAGATACGTATATAAAAGTGAGAGATTACTGTGTGCGAAAATGACTGCAAAAGCTTAAAAAACAAATGATTGGATGATATTAAAGGTGTTATTGATAACATTCAGCCACTAAATGTGGTATTCCATCTTCCCCCGACAATTGCATTGACATCACTAAATTCATGTCGCTAAATGTGAGCTATCTAACGCAAGATGGCCAACGCGAGGCAGAACAGTTGTTGGGCACATACTGTATAACTCAGCTATTTATACGTTTTTTTCCACAAACTGGCAAAAACCAAGACTCTTGATGCTGAAGAAGCATGGACACCACTTCTGGGTTGAACTTCTTGCTAAATTTCTAGTTTAGGTTTCATGGAAATTATGCTTTGAGTACCTAATATATGATTATAAATGTTTCACAATCCCTGAAAGCAATAATGTCTCCACAGTGTATTCACTATATTCATAAATACACTTTAAAAATTCAGATTCTCCATATATTAGCCACACATTGTAATTCACTGGGGGGTAATTTATGGTAAAGCAAAGAGAGGTTGCCAGATTGTCTTAGATACCCCCTCCACCCAAACCCCATCCCCCCAAAAATTGCCATTTAATCTTTTTTTTTTAATTCACTCAACTCAGTCCTAAAAGCCATATTTACTTAAAAAGTGAATCAATCTGACACTGCAGTTACATTTTTCAACCTGTTTTCAGTAGAGATCAACTTGGTCAAGAAATATCCAAACATGAGTATCTGTAAGGAACTATTAGGTTCGACTTGGCCAAAATGTACTGCTTCTCAAGTTTTTAAAATAATACTGTATTTATGTTTTAGTCTGGTCTGACAGTTAACAGAAGATTTGGGGGTTTTGGATTGTGGCTAAAACAAATCCATCAATTTTAATTGGTCTATAATTTTTCACAATCTGATACCAGAAGATTAATCAACTGATCAACAAAGTGTTTGGCAGATCAATCTATAGAATCATTAGTTGCAGCCCTACACTGCACTGGTATGTTTTTCACTTGTTTAGAGAAAAAAAACTAATTCTCTGCAGCGCAGTGCTCAGACACTTCCTGATTTGTAAAACTATCTTTGCTTCCTGTCGGACTATCTTCTTAACAGACTCATGGATTTAACGTACTATGTGAGTTGCATTAACAAGGCCTGGATGGTACTTACTTATCATTGGCGAGCCGATGGAGAAGCTTATTGACGTGGCTGATGCTGAAAAGAGCGGAGGCATCCAGGTATGACAGAATCTTAATCAGGATCTCAGATGGCAGTCTACGGAAAAGGTAATTAAACATCACTACAAGGAAGTGACACCAGTGTTTTCCTGCCACCTGTTGTTTAGCATGCAGTTCTTTAGAGGCACCAGTGTATGAAACAAATTTGCTCTCGACAGACTACTTTGCAATCTTATCATACATTTCTGGGAACAAAATGAAATGACCCGTGTTGATGTTCTCATTTAGCAGACTTGGTATAAAACAAACACAACGATAACTTCAGGGCTCACTGTTTTTTGAATAAAATGTCACATTTTCATCGTATTAGTCTAAATCACAAACAGAAGTGTGTTACATCCTCCTTAATTGACACCCAGTGGTGTCAGAACAAAGAACCTTCTCAGGCTGCAGGAAGTGGGGAATTAAAGTGTGAGTGACATCCAAAGTGTGAACAAGAAATCTTCATCTGTGTGAAATCTCAAGTCATCAATGTGAGGTCTTTTATCTTTCTTGTGTAACTATGTTTGGACATTACAGATACAATCTGTAACCTGTAATGTTTCTTTTCATAATTACACCTTTCTGTGTGGTTTAATGTGCTAAAAAGCTAGCAAATCAGCACATCTTCTTGGTTAGAGATACTCTCCATATTCGTCATTTTGAAATATCGATCAGGTTTGTCCGCCTGCACCTGTCCTGGTTAATGATACCAATGCGGTCTAATTAAATCACTTCAGTAAGTGATATATTCATGACATGTTCACGGTACCTGCCTGGTCAATCACTAAAAATTCCTCTGCATACCAACAACCAGATGAAATGTCTTCTTGAAATGCGTCACTTAATGAATAAATCATCTTTGGTGCAGTTTTAACACAGGGAGTGTTGCATTTTTCAGCTTTAAAATACTCAAACAGTCAACCTCTCAGTGACATTTGGAGCTGTCAGCATGCAGAGGCTCCGTTTTAAGTCATTTATGGCATTTTTTTAGGAGTTAGGAAAAAGTGCTATGGCACAAAAGTTACAAGTTGAACTTACAGTATGACAGGTAGTTGGCACATAAAGATGGAAGAAGTTTTTCTTACGCCAGTACACCAAAAAAACAATTTACGATTTCAAGATTTACAAGATGAGAAAAAATACCATTATTTTTTAGAAAATAGAGTTAAAATGAGATTAGTGGATCAACAGTAAATTCATCAGAAATTTTAATACCTCAACAACTACGTTTAACTAGTGACTCAGTGAGACTGTACTTAGGCACAGCGCTGTTTCAAACTATGTTAACATTAGCATGCTTAAATGCCCAATGCCTAACCCAGTGTTTACCATATTCACCATCCTGTGTGTTATCATACCATTGCTTGCTTATTAGCGCTAAACACAAAGTACAGTTGAGACTGACCTATGGCCCTACTGACCTATCAGTAAACTAAGCTACATTAATGTTATGTTGTTTTTGCAACAAAAATGGAGGACAATCGCGAGCACAGCCGTCCTGAGTGGACGGTAACAACACCACAACATCTGAGAAGTATTTTTGTTTCGGGGTTTTGAATGCAATCTCAAATTCGTTCGATCTAGATTGTTGAAAAAAGTGACAGCACTACAATCCATCCAGTAGTTGTTAAGACATTTCACTCAAAGCAAAGGATGTCGTCCTTATGGTGGCGCAAAAGGGAGAGTCAGGGATCAACAAAGTCAGCAGGATTCATCCTCTGAGGGCCATGAATGTCTGTGCAAAGATTCACAGCAATCCATCCGATATCTGTCATTTTCTTAAAAGTCGAAGACAACTTGCTGGTAGTGCTAGAGGTAAAGTCAGAGAAGCACAAGAGCCAGTCAAATTCAACCTGAAGGGACTATGACTGATCAAAAGACTGACATTTCCATCCCTCAAGCCTTTCAGCTAAAAATGCCAAACTTTCTCTGGTTTCATTGTTTCATTGTTTCATTAGTGAGGATTTGCAGCTTTTCTCTTTAGTATGTCATCGCAAATTTGGTTTTACAGCGCCGGTCGGTGTTGTAGGCTCAGTGGTGAAGTGAGTCCTGCTTTTGCATTGCTTTAATTAATTATATTCATCCAGCAAACTTTTAAAACACAGAGAGAGGTAGATTTGTGCTTACTGAGGTTTGAGTTTCTTAAAAAAAGAAGAAAATGTTACTGCGCCATGGTAAAACAATTATCTTAACATTATGCTTTTTATGTTCGTCTGCTTTAATGGCAGCACACACTTGTTTGGCATTTCACACATAAGAAATAACAGACGCAGACAAACCAGTTAGACAGTCTGTAGGGAGAAAAGCAATCGCATGCAGACTTGTTACTGTGACCTGCTGTTTCATTGCTGTATTTACTGCCTTCATTCGATGGGGAACGAATCAGATTGCTTAATTTGAACATATAGTGAAGTGTCTTCTACCTGTATTGATTTCTGCTGGGCTTTTATTACGTTTTGCTGCAAACACGGTCCATAAATCCTTTTACTTACAGGGGCCAATAAAGCCTTGACATGCCACAGCCTCTGAACACTGCCAGGCTGAAGTGTTGAATGCCACCCAGGTGAAAATATGAGCATGTTTCTGATAGATTACCTCTCCGCGAAGTTGTGAGAGGACGCTGGAGATGATTTGTCAGCTCTTTTGGACGTCCTCACCGCCCGCACTCTGGAAGTAACCGCAGCCATTTGTTTCACCGGTCTTGACCCCTTTGAGACAGACGGGAGCTAATTTATGTGTTAGGAAGTTGAGGCCATGTAGCAGCCATGTTTGTTTTACAGCGTAACGTTAGCATGTTAACGACTCTGTGTAAACAACATACGTTTGGTAAGTAAAGAGTTTGTTTTACCTTTTAGCAGCCGTCTTTATGTCAAACTATAAATGTAACATGACGTTTCTCTCAGCGTCCAGTCGCCATGGCGACGTGCGCTCAGCTTCCTCTCCCTCTTCCGGTAAAGTTGCCTTCAAAATAAAAGCGGAGATACGTCAATAGCGTGCTGAAGTCACGCCCCTTCCGGTTTCCCCCATGGGACCTCATTTTAGAAAATAAAACTTTGTATGGTAGTGAATGGAGAGAGACAAAAATAGTTAGTATTGTGTCACGAATCAGATATATGATGTTTGTCAATTTAGAATATAATTTTCCAAGTCAATAAAGTCACAGTTTGAAATATAAGTGTATATACGTCATTATAAAGACTACACAGCCAACAGGAGTTAGTGAGGTCGTCTCGTTGAAACGGTCGCCAAAGCCTGTAACTTAAACATAGTATATTAGCTTGCTCACAGAACTTACACGCTTTCCTTTCACATAATCTGCTCCAGATTTATTTCATCTTTTTTAGTGCCTTTTCTGTGCCAAGTCACCGGCCATGTTGGTGGTGGTGTGACCTTGTAGTTCACTGAGCCTTTACCACAAAGCTAGATGAGATTTTTGTTTATTTACAACAAACTGCGACTTTCTTGACTTGAAAAATTATCTTTAAAAAAATATATACTGTTTATAAGTGAATTTACACTTATAAACAAGTAAATCTATGAATGCATGACTCGTAATGTATATTTACACCGTGGTATTACACTACTCAGAATTATTTAGGGATATTATTTAGTGTTTCACTTATTTTGTGTTTTGTGAATATTTTTAGTTGCAAAATAATGCAACATTTTTCATTTGATTTTTATTGCATATCCATGCAACTGCATATATGCACCCATATCCCTGACTAATTTTGAGTAGCGTAAAAGCAAAAGATCTACGTAGCCTACTTCCACTACTGGATTTCTGCAGGGTTGCTGTGGTTTTAAAGGTCCACAAGTGATTTAGTATCACATCTCCACAAAGCTTGGGGACTTCAATCAAAACCAAAGCAGCTGAAGCTGAAATATGCTTAATTTCAGTCTCTAGTAGCCTATATGTGAATCTCCGAAAGCACTGGATCATACATTTTCCATGCCGCCTTGTTTTAAAAGTCCTCACCCACAGTTTGTAATGCAGGCTTCCTGTTGTTACTTTGTTGGCTCCAAGTGAGATAACTCCGATGACATCATCATCTCCATTATGTCAGAGCGGGCTATGAGTCATGCAGGCCACAGTACACACATAGACACATGCATATTGATGTCGCAAGAGCGCCCCTAAAGAATACCAAAATATTCAACAGTAATTAACAGACCTCAAAGAGATAATGTAGAGCCTCATGCTGGGGCATCAAACAATGTAAGAGGCCTCACGCTGCGGCACCAAATAATGTAGCAAGAAGGGATTAAAGGATATTAGAATATGTAACATAATTAGTGAGCCTAAAAGAGGCACTAAACTGATATAGCGTAAACACATTATGTATAAAAAGATTACATAGAGTGATTGCATTCAACTTTGGACTTACAGAAATAATCGATAGTTGTGTTAGATAAAATAATTAAAGTTGTATTAAACTGACCTGAGGGCACCACTAAGAAAAAACAGCCAAATGATTGTAATGCTTAATTAACAGGTTCTTTAAAAATGAAAGGTATGTTAAACTACTAACTTAATGACACACACAGCTAACAAATACTCAACATAAGAATTAATTAATGAATAAATGTGCACATTATTAAATGGTGCACAGTGTCGATTCTCCTGTTGGCCTCCCTGGAGCTCTGGGCCGTCCTTTGCTGTGTTTAAACACTGATGTTGAGCAGAATTCTTCCAGAAAGTTCTCACTTTTAAAGTTGTCTGAAGCTGGAATTCAGCACATCATGTGCAGATCAGGATTCAGCTGATGTCCAGGCTTAGTGTGGCCCCACTAGCCAGAGGTGAAAGAAAAAGAGTGATCTTTTGGCTTTGTCTTGTTTTCGTACAAAGATCCTGTGATGCTGCCACAAGGAAGGCCCGTCACTACTCTGTCTTTGTTTTCTCTGAACCAACAACGCCAGCATAACTCCGCCCCAGTGTGTGACTTTGGATAGCATGCCAGCGTTTCAGAGGCAAAAGAGGCAGGATTGCCTGACGAGTTACACAACAGCATCGGCATCTAGCATGGCGCTTATCGTACATACTGGGTAACGACGTTGCTTTCTAAGGAACAATGGCGGATTCATCGCGCAACTTCTGTGTGCAATCAGGAATATGTTGGAGGAGTAATTGAAGAGAAGCGGGAAGTAGTTTGAGTTTGAGTTGAGTGGTAGGTCACACATAACACACCATTAAAACGTCACATAGACAGTCTCAAAAGGCTTACATGTGATGAATGGCAATCATATTACAACACCTGTTACATATAGACAGTTTATATATATGTATATATACAGTACATGCATAGGTACACCCCTATACACAGCAAATTAAATAGTTAAATCAAATCAACGTGTTTGTTTCTTGTGTATTTCCTGTCTGTTTCCTCATTGAGGGGGGCCTACAGTCTCACTTGCATCATCGTGTCAGGTAGAGTCGCATTTTACCTTAAATCTTCTTTCATTAAAAGCTATGATCAATTCGCCGGTTATATCAATGCTTATTAAAGTTTCCTGTTTCATTAGCTAAATCCCATCTTCATTTTATCTGGATTAGTGTAGATGTGAAACCGCAGCTCAGTTCCTTCTGTTCCTGCGCCGAAAGAAAAAAACACAGCATGTTACATCACAACCTCACACTTTTCTCTTAGTTCCCACAAAGCATATCATAACAGATAATACACATTCAATTCCATGTGGTCGAGCCTATACCTTTGGTCTGCGTGCTGCGAACCAGCCACATCCTGGGAACGTGGGAGTTATTAGATTAGTGGAGGCCCATCCTGTGGTGAACCGGACATTTGTCACTAACCCTTTATTTAGTGTCCTCACTGAGTTCTTGCAGAGCTGCTCCTTGACAACATCCAGACTGGGGAGAGAGTTCATTAGTTCAACCCTAAAAAAAAAAGAATCTCATAAGCTACATAAGGTGCAAATGCAACATTTGTATCATATTTATCTTCAGGCTTCTTTGGTGGTTGCATCCTGAATTTAAAAACCTAACCAGGGACTGCAAATCAGCTCCAGTTAGACACGTATACACGTTACGTCCGCTGCATTTATAACAATGTTGACCTGAATTGATCCTATTAAGGCTGGGGTTGGCAAGATAGTAGAAACCCCAAATGAACGTGCACTGCCTGACTACACAGATACAGACTTCCCTGTAGCTCCCGCTGGCCAGCAGGAGGATGTGTTAGCTGCTAGTTCGCTATGTTGAACAAGACTTCTAAGACTTTTTGTTAATATGTACATAAATAAACAACTGTTAAATCCCACATTTAACAACACAAGCAAAATAGCTGTACCTCAGTCTGAAAAGGCTACCTGGCGCCACAGTTAGCCTAGCTACACTGCTGTAGGTGCTTTCTTTGTGCTAACTGGGTTAGCTTGGCCTAGGGGCTGTGTGCTTTGTGCTAATGTCAGCCCTTAAAGAAGAGTGTTGCAGCTGCTGCAGCTCTCTTCTTTGACTCAGAGGCTGTGTGCTTTGTGGAACTCAGTTAGCGGCTGAGCAACAGTGTGTCAGTACCACTGAAGCTCAGTTGTTCTTCGGCTTAGAGGCTGTGTGCTTTGTGGAACTCAGTTAGCGGCTGAGCAACAGAGTGTCAGTACCACTGAAGCTCAGTTGTTCTTCGGCTTAGAGGCTGTGTGCTTTGTGCTACTGAGTTAGCTAGCTACTGAACAACAGGCTCAGGGGTGTACTGTGAGCACAGCACGTCATTGTCCTTTCTAACCATATCCAACTCATGTCTCCTTTACATGTAAGAAAACATCAGAGGTGGGAAATAAAGTACAAAAATATCACTTTATGGCAGCTTTTTACGTTCTCTCCCTACATTTTAACACAAATATTTGTGCTTACTACAGGCTCGTTACTTTAGTTTTAATGTATTTGAGGACAACTATTGATTATTTTTATTTTTTACAGATCACGCATGGTAAACATAGCAGGAAGAAACAACGTAAAAGATGTGACAAGATGGAAGCAGACAGAGAGGGAGACTAGAATTGGGAGAAAAGGCGGGTAGTGACCGAGGCAGCGACATGGATAAAACTGAACCAGGCAACTTTGCCGACTTTCCTCACCCATGGCCTTATTTAAGTGAACTGTTTGAATTTGTTGTCTCAAAGAAATAATACGTTTACCTTTATACTTTGATTACATTTCAGAGCCTTAACTTACCTACTTTTACTTGAGTAAAGAAGCATCTGTATCTGTACTTGAGTATAGAATGTGTGGACTCCACCTCTGGAAAACATCTAACAACATTATGAACGTAAACAGCAAACATAGCTGTTGTTATTACCCGACGCTGTCAAGCTAGCATATATTTGGAAATTCTGGCTGCAACTTCTCTGCCATTCTTGTGCAATTAGCTCGCTAATAGCTTTAGCAATATATCTGCCTGGACTTGTAAGACTTCAGTCATGCGCAATGAGTGCAGGCAGGCCCTTGCAGACAGGTAGCCGGTCCAGTATTTTCATATGGGTCGAATGAACCGATTGGATTCATCCTGTGGCCTGCAACAGACACAGTTACTGGATTTTTCTTTCTTTAATTTGTCATATTGATTTGATTTACTGACTGCTGTCAGGATGTTAAAAGATTTCCTACAAATATAACAAAAAATGCGTCTGAAATAACTTACCAGCCCTAGAATAAAATAAACAAATGAAGGGACAGAAAGTGTCAACTGTGATACCTACAAAAAATAAATTGTAGGTATCACATATACAGTACATCCTGGTAAATATTGTTCATGATCCTGTTGCACAACACAACACAACACAACACAACACAACACAACACAACACAACACAACACAACACAACACAACACAACACAACACAACACAACACAACACAACACAACACAACACAACACAACACAACACAACACTGTAACGTGTGATTTCTAAAATACCCATATTATTACTTTGAGTGGAGGGATGAATAAACACTTCAGTTTCACAAGAGGTTGCAAAAAATTGATTCCTTGAGGTAACCTGCTTTCTGTACACACACACACACAAACACAAAAAAAAACCCCAAAACAAAACAAACAAAAAAACAATAGCAGTTACTGTAAGCTCTAGCAGGCACAGTGGGCCCTGCTATAACCTTTCTCTGGGTTAGCAATATAACTCCTCATCAGGGTGTTAGCTCAGCGCTAGCAGGGGAGGAACAGGCAAGATTGATGTTATTTGCCTCCTCACACATGCTAAGATAGAGGTCACATCTTACCGATGTAAGACAAGAGAAACATAACACAATCTACCCTCCCTCTCAGCCAGAGCTTTATGCAGTGAGAAAGAGAGGGGGAGAGAGATCTCTTTAAAATGAACTTGTTTGAGAGTCTGACCTCATTTCATAGATGAAGATGAAGACTCATTTATAGCTGCACACAAACAGATGGACAGGCAGGCAGATGGACACACACATATCTCTTTTAAAGTGGGTATCTTGGACCTTGTGAAGCATATGGTGGCGTGAGCACACAGGGTGGGACTCATACTACATATTTTTAACAGAAGTATTATGCAACTGTATGAGGTACTGGGACTCACTTCTTTGTGACAGCAAGATTACTAATATAAGACTCCTGCATTGAGCAAGATCATGAAGGAAATCGTGCTAATATTAGACACAAACAACCAGACTGACTGTAAGTCGCTTTCTTTGCAAAAGCAGATGGCTTGCTTTAAGACCCATCACACAATCGACCTCCCCGTTCCTGGAAGCCAGTAGGCTCTGCTAGCTGTCAGGGAAAATAACCATAACAGTGTTGTCAGTCTAGCTGATCAGCTTGCCCGGTGGACGTGAAGTACCTTTGAGGGCAGTGGCAGCCCCTGGTATGGTACTGCCATGTAGGCCACATCCCTTTCCCGTTGCATGTTCGCCTGTACTTGACATTTGATGTTTTCTGTAGCCGTGTGTCCTTCTGCAGGCCCGGGGTCAGTTGTGGCTCTCGGATACCTGATGTCACTCTTCCGCATGGTTTGTCATTCAGCTCCAATGGTGCAATGTTTGTCAAATAGGCAGCTGAGAAAGTGGGAGAAGGATCACCGTGATTAAGTCTAAAATTATGTCTTCTCATGTAGTGCAAGTCTTAGATCATTAAACAAGGACGTTGCATTTATGGAGCCAGCTGGTAGATACATTCTGTATTTATCTCAAGGCTTTTAATGCTTATTCAGAGGAACAGTCAGTACCTTTAAGTAAAAGATTCAGTTCTGTCCTGTCCTTCTATCCGTATGCTTTCATGCATTCAAAATACAGATCAGTTGTTAACACTTTACAATAAGGTACACCCGTTGTCACTAAGGAGCGAAAAAGGAATAAAACAGGGGGACTTGATGATTAAAGAATCATTAATAGTAATTCCTGTCATTATCAATTAGTATTTGTACATCTTCAAGTAAACTGAAACATCATACTGAGTAGTTACCAAGTAGACTCATTAAATTACTAATTACTTAATCATTAGTTACTCTTTTTGTGCATTCGAGTAAAGTCAGCGGCTACATTCAAAGTTAATCAGGAACAACTCATAAAGAAAGTGGTCAGTATGTGGATTCACAGATATTTAGCTAATCAATACCTAATGATTCATTAATATAGCATCTCCCAGTCTGTTCCATAGTAACTTTGAACTTCCAATCACAGTTATTCACAGTAACTCATTAACGATCATCTATCAAGTCGTTCCTGATTCATTCTTTACTCATAACTTACTCACATTTTTGGGTGCCTTATTGTTAAGTCTCACAGAACTACACTGAATGAAACGCAGGCTTCTCCTCCCTCTATTCTCTTCAGCTGATAAGGTTGAAGACAGTCCATACTTCCCCTGTTAATGCGGCCGCCATGCATAATGTGGCCAGAAGCATGTCTTTAAGTAGGAAAATGACAGCTCATTAAAGGTCTCATCCGAGGGTTCACCTCTTGTGAAGCCCACTCTCAGACTCCTCAGAGGTGTGGAGCACAGATAGGGACCCTCTACACGGCCCTTCAAAGGATGATGACATGTCAGGAATTGAAAAGAAAGGCTAAGGGTGTCACAGAGAGGTGTAGGTCATTCTCTGTGAAGTGGGCATTTTCTGAAGTGTCACCTGCTTTCAACTCCCTCACGGGGTGTTTGGTAAAGTGCGACGTGCATGTGAAATAATTTGCTGATATGCCGGTACGTATTCATTAATAAAACATGCAAGAACAGCTAGATACCACACCATTTTATCCGCTCATGTGCTTTGATTCTTCTCTGTGCCTCTGATGAGCCCATGCAGCGCATTCTGCAGCCACTGGATGGCGCACAAGTATCTTTGTTGGACTCATAAAAATGCTCGTTTAAGTCTCAAATTAGTGACATATACTGTACATGCATGCTGAATGTACCGTGTAACAGCAAGGTTATCCTCTGCATCCTCCTTCATTTCGGATTTATCAGGGAGAGCCATGAGAAACCCACAGCACATGAATGACAAGACATTGAGAGCAAGTGATCTCTGCTGAGTCCTGAGGGGCCCCCGAGCTCACAGCATTGCAACTGATTAATATGTAAACAAACCCATTAGTCCACGCATGTGCTCCTGGTTGTGGGATACTTCTGAAGAGTCTCGTTGCAGTGGCTACACACAAAGAATGGGCGTGAGTTGTCCCTCGAAAGGGAGCCCAGAGACTCTTGCTTTTTCAGCACCAGCGATCTGAGCGCTCAGTTCACAGTCGTGCGAGAGGCAGAGCGAGCACACCAGCGGGATGGAGAGCGCAGGTAGGTTGTGATTTGCCCTTTTTTTCCCTCAACAGCAATGCCTGCAAGTGCTTGTTTTACCACAATTATTGTTTAGAACGAGGGGAAATGAGGACTGTAAGATAATTTTCCATGGAGATTATAATTTGTTGATAAATGCTGCGGCGCACAGTTATAGGAAACACTCCGCAGTTGAACAAATAGTTGGGTTTGATCAATAGTAGATTACCATCGACATGATTTTTATTTTATTTTTTTTTACATTTTTTGATCTAATAACATTGCCTGCCTTTTATTTTACGCATGATGGTCATTTTACGCACGCTGGCCATTTTACGCACAGAGGATATGCTCAAGTTGAAAGACTGAACAACACAAGATTCTTTTTCTGCTGCGGTCTGACATGAAAACTTTCATTTTCTCTCTTAAATCACCAGGATTTACAACAACAGTTGTCTGAAAACCCTCCCAAAATCGACTAAGACGCACAGGAGGGAGGGGAGTCACAGCCGGAGAGGGTCTGAGTGCGTCTGTGTGTCAGAGGGTGTTTGAGAGAGTGAGGGAGCATCACAGATAGAGGAAGAAGAGAGAGAGAGAGGGGGGAGAAGAGAGAAGGGAGTAAGTCTGGACCAGGTGATCGAGTACTAACAAACCTCCAAGGGGCTGCCGGGTTGTATCAGTGAGCACGGGATCAGCGATCCGACCATGGTGCCCGCGCGCTGCCCGGGACCCTGTGCCATGCTGGCTCTGACACTCCTCTTGGGATGCGGCGTGGCTTCCTGCCTCGGCCAGAACGACACGGAGCCCATCGTGCTCGAAGGGAAGTGTCTGGTGGTGTGCGACTCGAACCCTTCCTCGGACGGAGGGGTCACCTCCTCACTTGGCATATCAGTCCGCTCCGCTGGGGCAAAGGTGGCTTTTTCCGCCGTGCGTGGAACCAACCACGAGCCGTCAGAGATGAGCAACACGTCCATGACCATCTATTTTGACCAGGTCAGATGTCTACTCAATTTAGCACCAACACAATCCAGAAAATATCAATCAGATAAGAGGCAACATCTGAGCTCCATGTTCCCTCTTCTCTCTCACCACATCATACATCACATCTGTTCACCGTGGGCGAGCACAACTTGTTTAAGCTCACGTTTCATTGATTTCATATCACTGCTCACGCTGTGTGCGATCTGAGTCATGACTATCTCTAAACCCTAAAGAACACAACGCTGTTTCCCCTTGAAAGCGGTTCATTTATCGCTGTGCGTAATTGGCGCGATTTAGAGTCGCGCTGCCAAAACGAATGATCATCCACGCAGCATCATTTATCACATATGCGTCTTAGGCCTCGGCCGAACTGACGTGAGCATTGTGCTGCATTTGTTCGGATGCTCTGATAAGTTTTCACGGCTGAGGTCTTTGGACAGCGGCCTGTTATAGGCATCAAATCGGGAAGCCATCCCAAACTGCGACTGAAGTGCAGCCAAAACATTTGGCATACCGGAACCAGAGTATGACTGATACGCCTCTCTGTGCTCACTGTGCGTGGCGGAGACAAACAATACATTACTACAGAAACAGCTGTTATGTTAAGTGAAGCATGCAGATGGAAAAAACAAATCTGATTGTGCGCCCCTTCTTGATCACAGGTTTTAGTGAACATCGGCAACCATTTCGATCTGAAAGCGAGTGTTTTCCAGGCTCCAAGGAGGGGGATTTATAGTTTCAGCTTTCACGTGGTGAAGGTCTACAACAGGCAAACCATACAGGTGAGCGATCATTGAACAGATGGTTTAATAGATGAGATTTTTCTGAGTTGAGCGTGAGATTAAACTCCAAGCCTGTCTCCTCTCCCGCAGGTGAACCTGATGCAGAATGATTACCCGGTTATATCAGCGTTCGCCGGTGACCAGGACGTCACGAGAGAGGCGGCCAGCAACGGAGTACTGCTGATGGTCGAGCGGGAGGACCGCGTCTATCTGAAGCTGGAACGGGGCACCTTAATGGGCGGATGGAAATACTCCACCTTCTCAGG
The DNA here is from genome assembly GCF_040436345.1 of Pagrus major. Taxonomy (NCBI): domain Eukaryota; kingdom Metazoa; phylum Chordata; class Actinopteri; order Spariformes; family Sparidae; genus Pagrus; species Pagrus major. Next base: position 15,317,796 of record NC_133233.1, read on the forward strand.
CTTTCTAGTCTTTCCGCTATAATCTGATCTGCGATGATCCACGTCGCACGGGGGACCCTGCTTATGTCGAGGAACAAAACAAAAAAAAGAAAAAAAGAAAAACATGCCATTTATTTTTAACTTAAATAACTGTCAGCCAAGGAAAGCCGACGAATATCTGTATACCTACACTCGTCCACTATCTAGTCAAATATGAACGTTTCCTTGGAGTTTCATATATTCAAATCCATCAGTCAACTTTTACGCAATCTGGGATGATTCGACGTATTGATCGGCCAGTGGCGCGTGCTTGTCGGGTATGTGGATTTTTTTCATGCTTGGAAAACAAACTTTGCCAACAGACAAACGGGTGTGTACCTGGGCACAAAAACAGAACGGACACGGGGGGAGAGAGAGCGAGAGAGAGGAGAGGATGAGAGGAAGAACTGATGTCCTGGACAGGCCGAGTGTGTTATGCTCTGTTTTATGTTTGTATAGCCTTAAAGAATATATGGTTTCCGTCCAAAGTGAAGTAAATGGAATTATGGACAACCAGAAGAAGAAGACGAAGACGAAGAAGAAGAAGTGCTTTCACGCCCAAGGCATTTTTTTTGCACGAGTGGAAGTTTTTACTTTATGTTTTTGTGCTGTCAATGGTGTTGCGTTTGGATGCTGAACATATTGAAAATAAGCCAAATGTAGGCCGCCGACGAGTTTATTTAAAAGAGAAAAAAAGGCGACATATTTCAGCCACCGGAGACGACTTAGAGCCCTTTTATTAAAAAGAATAATTATATAATTTATAAAGTACATATTCACATTATTGTGTGTTCTACATTTCGGAATCTGCGTAGCTTTGACTGATTTAATGTTCAGTGACGTTGCTCACCAAATGTACATTGTGGAAATACTAGAAGAATCCCTATATGTCCCGCTTAATAAAAGATATTGTATTGTACTATAGGCTAAGCGCATTTGTCGCTTTTTATTCTCATGGCTTTGCATTCAAAGGGAGCAGGGAGAAGGAAAAAAAGTGACTGTTTTTGTAAATGAAGTTCGACGAGAGCAAAGGCCTCAGGAGGGAGCTGACTGGTGCCTCAGTCGCTGTCCGAGGTGCTGAAACATGCAGTTGGACTCATGGAAAAGTCTCGCAGCAGCACTTGTTACACGTTAATACAGGATTATAACTAATACGCAAGCACGATAACAAAGATTGGAATTTCTTTTTTTCTTTTTTCTTTTTTAAAAGAAAACCAACTTTACAAATGATTGCTGCTGCTGATTGTGGCAAATGAGATCTTTACGCAGCGCACGACGCACAGAAACAAAGCAGAGACGAAGCCCCAGCTTAAAAAAATATTTATATATATATATACAGTTAGGATGGAAATCAAGTACGTTTGAGGCTAATGTGGTGAAAGAAATCAAAGATGTCTATTTTGCAGTTCAACAAGCGCCCTGCCCTGTGCTGTTCCTTTGGTTTTGATCACATAACTGGATGCCATCTTGTTTGAGAATCAGCGTTTCTGGCTATTACGCCCACGCCCACACACGCACACACACGCACACGCGCGCACACACACACACATACACACACCACCCTCTCCTTCTCTTCCTCCCTTTCCCTCTCTCTCTCTCTCTCTCTCTCTCTCTCTCTCTCTCTCTCTCTCTCTCTCTCTCTCTCTCTCTTTCTCACACACACACACACACACACACACACACACACACACACACACACACACACACACACACACACACACACACAGTCACAGAATCCCACCCCCCCCAAACTAAATTCAAGGCCAGGTCTGAACCTGAATCAAAGCACAGACTTGTGAAAGAATCTTTTAATGAATCACATTACAAAACACAGTTAAAGAGAAACATGTTGACTCAGAGCAAATTACCGACAATAATATATTCAACGGCTCTATTTTTTTTTAAATATTTTAACTCTGTGGCGTTCTGTGGGAGATATTAGGGACACTTGCTGGTTGAAAGGCTTTAGATCTGTTTAATCACTGCCAGTCGCAGTTTGTGGAGTGAGAAAGCCAACAAACCCTGCTGGTTTGAGCACTTATGGAAGTTGCATTTAAGTGTCTTTAATTGTGCAAGTGATCATACCGTAATGGATCTCTCTGATGTGAGACTACGGGGTCAAAGGTCAATGCTTCAGCTCAGATTGACCTTGTTAGTGCTGTGAGGGCGAGCGTTGCTGTAGCTGTGTTAACTCCTGTGCGTGTAAATGTCCTCATCTGAAACAGGTACATCTGGAGGAGGGGATCTGGAAAAAAATAAAAATAAAGAACAGCTTCTTAATTACTTTGCGTGAAGAGAAGAGAGGATGCAGAATTTGTGAACTTTGCTATTGCTTTTCTTAATCAAGCTCCAAACAGCTAAATTTAGGCTGTAAAGCTTCAAAAAAATACCCTTTCATTTATTTTTCAGCCTTTTTTATGTCTAGATGAGGATCCTCGAATTGGCTGAACATCATGAAATCCAAACAGGAAGTCATTCCGGAGAGAAAATGTCCGTTTAAAAAACAAAGTAAACACATAAAAAAAATACTTAGTTTATGAGTGATGTGCTAAATCTGCCAGAAGAGTTGACACTTTATGGTAATCCTCAGCTCGATGAAACATTCGACTATTGTACTGTGTCAAAAACAAACACGAGGAAACATAAAAATAAGAGTTCGTTCCGCAGCTGAGCCCTGAAAGCATTTGCATATATAATTGCTAATATCACACATGTGAGCATCTGGGAACTTGAGTTTGATGGCTTGCTTCTTCCTCTTAAAATAAATAAATAAATAAAAAAATCCCTTATACCTTCATCTTGTGTGTGACAGAACACAACAGCTGAGAACAAAGAGAGTAGACCTGCTGATAGCCTGCTGATGCCAGCAATAGGACTGCAAAGCGGCAGAAAGTGCCAGCAAATCAGAGTGATTTGGAGAGTGTATTAAATTGGCCTATAAAGTGCTAATTGTGCCCATACTGGAATGAAAAGTCTGTTTCCAAAACGGTTCCCTCAGATAATTAAGATAGCCGTCAAACACGTATTTCCCACACAGGAAATGGGGAAAATAGGGACCAAAACACTTCCTGGTTATTGTGTTTTACATCTAATCCATCGCGTAAAGAACATAACTTCCATAGATGGGATTATTCAGGTGCAACATGAGTGATTTTTGTTGAATTTGCTGGTTATTTTATCCAAAATGGTGTAAAAAAGATCCCACAATGCTTTCAGTGCACATTGTTCAGTTATTTTGGAGCGTAAACGTACAATTCATGCACCCCAAAGTACAATTAGTCTTCAAATATGGGGTCCATTTTTTTATGGCAGCACAGATGGAATTTAACGGTCCTTTTTAGCCCACATGCAGATAATTACAGAACTTGCACATGCCATAAAAAAAGCCTCAAACTCTTACGGCTCTTTTTGCTCCTTTGGAGCATCATTTGTTCACGCTCGGCCTCTACGCCCTCATGATATCCTTTTGAGGACTGCTCCTTTAATATGCACATGCAGCCAGATCATAGGCCCTCACAGCAGGAAGGTGCGGCACTGCTCCATGCATTGGCGTCTAAATTATGTAATAGACTCCTCATAAGGATCTTTGGTTCCAGACTCTCACCGAGCACGTCAGTCATCCATTAATGAGGTCGTTTTACTGCGTAAACACCCACGCCAGGCTCAAATGCAGCGGCACTTTTGAACCATTATGTAGACGCATGCACACGCGCGTCACATCACAGAGCCTTTCCTGCTCATTCAGCCTCGAACAAAGTGGCTCATATTTTGGCAACATCTAAACATATCTTCAATCCAAACATTAAAATCATTTAGGAGTAAGAATTAAAGTCGTGCGGTGTTGATTTGAAAGGCGTCCTCTGAAGATCAAGACGGCTTTGACACTCATTTCAGCTCCCCTTGTAGTCTCCAAACATCTTAACATTTAATTACGTCGCCTTTGCGTTGCTTCAGAGGGCGATTTGTTCGGTTTTAACATGGATGATAGTTGGCAGGTAAAGTGTCATCTTCCCTCGGCTGTTGTTTTTTTTTTTTTTTAACAGGAAAAATGATTTTGTGCAAACAAGATGAATGCCACCCTTCCTCCTCCTCCTCCTCACATCAAAACAGCACTACAATTTATTTGTTCCTTTAGTTCCTCTGAATGACAGAGTCCTTCACTGGAAAAGGAATTTGTAGAAATTGAACCCTGCTCCTGCTTGTTGCTGAAATAGCTCATAATTTTGCTTTTTGAAAAAAAAAAATACTAATAACATAACATAAAAACTTACATAATGTACCATTTGTTGCTATGTGCATTATTGATTTATTAATCAGTGTATCTGTTTATTTGATTAATGGACATCAATACAATAACAAGGTTTAAAGGTGCACTATGTAGTTTTGGAGATACATTTTAATAAAAAAGAAAAAAACTCAATTGATTGGTTTTAATGGAAAACAAAATTTCATCCAGTTTTACTTTAGCCACCTTTCTAGTTTCAAACAATGTTGTGGGGGCGTTGTTCTTCTCTGAGGACGGCTTGTTTATTCAGCTATGAAGGTAGATACATAATTTGGAATTTGTATTATTAGCTGACTCAGAGTTTTGTTTCCAAAACTACATCCTACCCCTTTAAACATGTTGTGTTGTAGCAAGAATGCTAATCTACATTTGTACTCTCTACATTTAGCTACACACACCATCCAAAATGCAATTTAACCTGCGATTCCGCGCTAAATAGACCTAAAAACAAATATCAAAATCACAGATTTTAGCTGAATTTTTAATATTTTGTTTTTGGTAAAAGTGCACATAAATTGGCGCTTTCACCTTGAAACATCTCTTCCCTGGTTTGAAGATTCTGGCATGAAAACAGACCGAGGATAACCTCAACTGGAGACTTTTCTGTTATTCAGTGGGAAGCTGTCCTCTTCACACCCAACATTTACCTCCCCATTCAGAGACCAGAGGTCAAGAAAACACGTTGATAGTGTTGGCACACTGTGAGACCCTGAAAAAAATAGCTTCCTGACCCATCTCCAAACCTCAACCCTTGCTTTGAGAGCAGAGGGGCTCAACACTTGGCTTTACTTGCTTCGTCTCCGAGCAGAAAAAAATACACCGAGAAGCTCTGCAGCATGAAAAACTCAACATTTATTAAGTAATTATCTCCAAATGTGCCTTTCACTGGCTCAGTTTGATGCAATATTTGCCTTTGGATATTTCCTGAATTTAAACACCTCTCTTCTGCTTTTTTTTCCTCCATTGGAAGTCAGTGCGGGGACGTACATTGTATCTTCCTCAAAGACACTCGCTGCCAAAGGAGAGAGACCCTAACAAGATTTTCAACCTTTCCTTTTGATTGCAGATGAGCTAAATACATTGGTATGCATGAGGGGTGGGAAAAAAAAGCCCTCAGAAAAGGTGTCTTTTGCCATAGATTCATTTTCTCCCAGTCCTAGTCCCTGTTATGGCTGAAATTGCCTTATGTGTGATTGTGAGTGTGAATAAGCCTTTCACAGCATTATTTTTATTCAAGCTGTTCCCAGGCAAACCTACAGGCACTTTCTTTTGGGTCTGAAATGACGCTTAGGGGCCCACTCAATCTAATATCTAATGTGGCTGCGAGGTAAAAAGGAAATGCATACTGAATGTCAGGATTTATCACCACTTTTAATGGTCCAGACCTCTTTATATCATTTATAAAACCTCTTTCCATGGGTTCCCTTCCAAATGAGGCCTGCTAATTTCACGGGCCATGGTAATGGCGGCATTTTGTCGGCAAAGCATGGAGACGTAACCTGCATGAGACATAAAACCACCTGTGCCCTCTTTCACTGGGGAGCAAGACGGAGTTGAGCGCTTTGGCACATTTTCTTCAAATATTTTTACTATATGAGCCATACATAGTTACATACATAATTCACACATCCTTTGATCAGAATTTCACCTTAGGCTTTCGGTATTACAGTTCAGGTTCTGCAGTGACCTAGCTAATTTGCACTTGAATGGAAAGACACTGACGCAAACAGAGTATACGCTGAGAGGATAACATGTGGCAGTGGCTTGTTAATAATGCATTTGTTTGCCAAACAAATAAATAGACGCATAACACAGACAAACATCAGTCACAGAACCGCCTCTGTGAACAGACCCATCCCTGAAGAAAAGGGGGGGAAGAGGAGAAAGACAGAGAAAGTCTGTTTATTCCTTCTGCCACAGCCTGCAATATCCATACTGCTGAAACACGCAATTCCCCAAAGAAAATACAACCTCGTCCAAGCCCCCACCCGCCCCCCCTCAGCAGCCCCCCACCACCACCACCGCCGCCGCCACACACAGACAGTAAGCAACACAGAGCCAGGCAACCCAGGCTCATATGAGCAACTCCTTGATGTGATGGTTTCCAATACATCATCTGTCTACACATTAGATTCAGGCGCAGCAAGCCTGAGAGAAAGCATCCTGGATCCCAGCGCCTAACCAGTTTAACTACATTCATTAGAATGGGGGAAAAACTGTGCCTCAGCACAACTAGCTGGATGAGAAAACACACACTGAGAGTTGCTGTTTCTTTGAGAGATACACAAACACACACTAGGTTGGCATGTGTAAAGCGACAAACATGCACATATTCACTGCAGCAGCAGCAGCAGCAGCAGCAGCAGATTACTTTTACAGGTGTGGGTGTGGATTCAGGTTATGGTGATTTTATAGATCATTTGGAAGGGATATAACACTGAGTTTAATAAGGTTACGTTTCTTGCCCCTATAACTGGAAATAGACCGTCCCCTAACACAGCCAAGAAGCCAGTCCATGTTATATTGCTAATGGAAACTCATACATAACTCAATATTTGAGGGATTTCATACACAGTTTGTTTCCAGAGCAGGTTGGACCAGAGACAGCAAATCAGGTGTCACATGTAAGTACAGTATGTTTATGTTTCTATTGATCTTATTTGCATAAAATCTTTGTAACAATTCAGAGGAGTGTGCTTTTACCACATATACAATAAAATGAGACAGGATACATAAAAAAAACACTATTGTCAACAGATCTGAAAGTGTCAGGCTGACACACCTCTCACATGTTTCCTGTCACACTACAAATATTAAAGGGGCTCTGTGGAACTTCTGTGTCGTGCTGGAAGCCGGTCGTTAGTTTACTAACGTTAGCTACTGTTGCTCTCTGTTTCTCTGCATGAAGTCAATGCCTTTGTACTGTCGTGGAAAATCCAACCCGAGTACTTCACAAAGAAATCCACAGTCCAGCAGCATTAAACAAATAATCCAGAAAGACGGTGACGGTCTCATTTTTCACATCACAACATTACATCAACACTCTTATTTCTTCACATTGTGTTGATAAGTTTAGTTAATTTTTACATATTGCACCTTTAAGGTAAAAAAGTTACATAATGTTGCTTTAAGAAGGGTAAAACAAGATACATAAAAACACAATCATCAACAGATCTGAAAGTCAAACAGTAAGAAGTAAATGAAACATTTCTATCAAGCTGACACACCTCTCACAGGACTCCTGCCACCCTAAAGGTGCAATATGTAAGAATTGGCCAACTCTCATATTTATACTCCGAAAAAACGGGGCAGCATATCCACGGAGTAACCGCTAACTGTTGCAAACTGTATCTGCCGTAAGCTAGTTAGCTCAGCTAGCCTTGCAGCTAGCAGTCCCAACTGGGATACTGATCTACATCAGTAGTTGCAACAAAATATGTAGATGTCTGACATTACTTCAAAACTCTTATTTCTTCACACTCTGTTGATTATTTTTGTTACTTATTGCACGTTTTAAACTAAAATTCTTAAATATTGCAGCTTGAATGGAAATAAAAAAAATAATACTTTCCTTTGGGTTATTGCATTAATCCAGATGTGTGATGGCATGCGGAGCACTCCATGAAATGTCTTGTACTGCGCTGACAGGGACATGAGCTGTTTACTAATAACTTCCTGTATTGCTTTATAGATACAGACAGTTACCCCTTTCAGCCTGCTTATGACCAATACACAAGGCATCTCTTTTAATATAACACAAGGTGCAGTGATAATAAGTATCTAGAGAGTTAGAGGTGAAGAAAACATGGTGAGTATTGATTGGATCCCCCGCGCGCGGATATGGCTGTTTTTTTTTTCCCATCTTTGATGTCATGGAGGAACCAGAATTAGTTCAACCGAGAACTTTTCACAACATAGTTAAACAATAAAAATAGCGTTAATGTATGCAAAGAGGAAAGTTATTATTCCCATGACAGAGGAGGTGTTATCGGGAGCCAGATTTAGGTCAGTCTATCAGCACTGTCAAAAGAAACTTCTTCACCTTAAAGATAGTGATGCTGGTTACAGGAGGTTCTTACTTAGTGTACGTAGGTGTCAGAGAAATTCATGCAGAGATGTTGAAAGTTTGCCCAACATCAACAAAACAGAAATCCACGCTACAGGAATCCAGACTACATACTGATTCTACCCAGAATAATTTGCGACTTTGGAGTGTCACTGCCAATTTATACTCACAAATAGACATTGAAATGGTTTTCCTGAGATTTTACTTGATCAAATTCTTATGCATATAAGCAAACACAAAAATTAACCCTGTTTTGTTTGAGTGTACTTTATTTTAGCCTGGTTTGATTCCCAGGGCATCAAATACCAAGGATTTTCATGACGGTAAGTCCCTATGGATCCAGAAGATACCCTTTAGCAACCCGGTATCATTCAAAACCGTGTAACCAACCTGCCCGTTTGGCCTTGCCAATCCATGAAAGCAATGCGGCCTATTCCAAGGTCAAGTTACCAATAACACTAACTACTTGGTTAGGTTTAGGATCAAACTACTTGCTTAGGTTTAGGATCAAGGTACTTGGTTAGGTTTAGGATCAAACTACTTGCTTAGGTTTAGGATCAAGGTACTTGGTTAGGTTTAGGATCAAACTACTTGCTTAGGTTTAGGATCAAGGTACTTGGTTAGGTTTAGGATCAAACTACTTGCTTAGGTTTAGGATCAAACAACTTGATCAGGTTTGAGAAAAGATCATAGTTTCACTTAAAAAAAACAATTTCCTTAAAACAAAAATAAATCTCCCAACCATGCACAACCTCATTTTGATGTGGACTTTCTGGGTCTTTGAAATTGTGCTTGTCTGGTGTTCCTGTCATTATCCCCCCCACTGGCGCTGCACCTTCATGGACGCAAGTTCTCGTCACACTCAAATGCAGATCTCTTATTGATCGGCAGGTCCTCCAATTCCTGTTATGAAATTCAGGTCCTAAACATGTAATGTAAATGTAGTATGACACGTATTGTATAAATGTCAACACACATACAAACTGGAACATATTAGAGATTTGCAGAAATGTTGACTACCAACATTTTATCCTGGTGACAGGGCTGGTTATCCTGTTTATCTCAGGGACATGGTGACTTTAACTACAGATGGCTCTATTGTTAAGGCTTACCATTAAACAAACTGTCACATATATAACACACATTACATTAATGGTATCGTAATGAATAAAAAAAATTAAGATTGAGATAAACACAGGAGCTTTAAATGGACTTTTAATCAAATATTTGTTGAAGAAACTGTTTTCATTATTGCTTATTTATGGTTTAAGAAAGCAGCGGGGTTTATTTCGTCTCATAAAAACACATTTTTATGATTATTTACAATGAACCACATGCTGCATGAAAATGTGAATATCTGACAATAAATTGCCTGGAGTTAAGCACAGCGCTCTCATCATAACCATAAATAGCACAGCGATAGTTTGGAATATAAAGCTGTTATAAGGAAAGATGTCAGCTGATTGGTTTCCATTTTCCAGTTAGGTCAGCGCTGGTGACAAAACTAAGTTTGAACAGTGTCATGTTGTCTGAACATGCAAGTGACATAACCAAGTAGGCGGCATGATCCTGCAGAAGTCAGCTGAAGCGATGCATTACAGGTGCTGCTTACACTGCTTCTCATCATTCACTGTGACACACCTATACTGAACATACAGTACAGTTTGACCAGGGATGTTGCTTAAACAAGGTGTCTTCATACACAGGACCTGTTAGCATGTGGGCAACCTCAGGCATCATTATTTCTTTCTTTAATAAGCTGTTGTCCGGGACTCCTGGATGATCCAGCCTTTTAATGATGATCCCCAGCTCTTGGTGTTCAACATGCACTGCGTCTGCCTGGTCCTGTAGCATTGATTTTGGACACGATGACAGCCACACCTCCATGTGCCATTTTACACAATGAGACAGGTTATGAAACATGAGGGATTTCCGACAAAACTTAACAGATATTGCAGCTAAATTGTGCCCTGGAACTCATTAAAATATACAAGTGCTTTTGTCATGTAGAGACCCATTTATAGGCAGCTTTTAGGTCCTGACCTGTAGTAGCAGCCTCACAGTACAGTACACTATACTCAGAGGTATTGTAAGTAGCAGCAGAAATAGGAAGGATTTAAGGACCCCCTGCATTTCTCAATAAAATGTTTTATAGGGGAAAAATACATTTCAATAGGGTAAGTGTCATATCTTTCCACAGGACTTAGAATTCATGTCATTATACCTCGCCTATATCTTTTAAGAATTCCAATATTGACGAATTGCATGCTGCTGCAGGTCAGATCAATGTCTCCACTGAAAAGGAAATAAAAGCCTGAGCATGTCAAGCTCATCTTCTCATAAACATATGGGTGGAAAGCCTTGGCGGAGGGATTGAATCGAGCCCTGTTCATGCAGCTTCTCCACAGCCTCGGGCATCACGTGGGACCGTGAGGAATGCTGCAGGCACGTTTAAGGGCAAAAAAAAGTGAGTCTTTCTGTAGGCTGGAGAGTTGAGGTCGGCCCGCGATAATTTCACCTTCATTCCCCCCCCCCACACCTGACATGAGAAGCCTAGGGAGGGAAAGTGAAGGGAGATGAACGTCATTTTGATGTTCAAACACCTGTTTTAAAACATGACATTCAAAAAAGTTAGTAACACAGTCGTTCGTGTATGATGCACATTCACATTGATTCACATTACCATTCAAAAGGTTGGAATCGCCTGCCACAAATCAGATGGCTGACAGCATTTTTATATATTTTGAATGGTCTTTCATGCTTTTAGGTGTAGAAAATCCTCTTTTACAAACAGGTGTTTCCAAAAAAAAAATAAAGTTTTGTTCCGTGAGAACAAATCACTAGAAAAAGGTTCAATCAGGCAGCCGAATGAAAGCGCAGAAAAAAGACAAAAATACATCTGAGCAGCAGCTAAATTAAAATAGGGACCATCTTGTGATGGGATCATACTAGCCTAACCGCAACATCCGACAATATGCTGACGTTCAAAACCATGAATACTCAGTAATGATATCCACATTATAAAATGAGTACTCAGTACTCATAGGTCAGATCTATCTTGCAACTCAGCCATCATTTCGATCTCAACCACACAACTACATCAAAATAAATGAGGGCCAAGAGGGTGAAAAGTTGGGGGGCTGCTGTTAGGACTGGATCATGAAATATCAGCTGAACATGTCATAAACTGACAAATCACAGTTTAAATCTATTCAATCTATCCACTGAGTGGACACCTGAAGGCCAAAAACAAACAGGTTCAGAAAATATTTAGAGCCCAGTTGCAACATTGTGGTTCAATAATGATCTGAGGTCACTTAAGCTTTTCTGGGCAACTGATAGAGCGACGGGATTTGGAGGAAAACAATTAAAACTCAAAGAGACCCAGTCCAGAACATCATAATGTCTGACTGGCGTAAGGATTAGGTGCCATAAAATATTTCATTTCCTGTTTCTTCACTTCAGATTTGAGTGGGTATGTTAGCTCAAAACATCCTGTGTGCTTTCTAATGGAGGCACTTTCAATAATCACCACTGTCTCAGATATGAGTCACACTGATTTCGAACTACCCATGGGAAGAATGAACATGTAAGAGTTAGTTTGTGACTAAAAGCTCTGTTTTCACTCATTTCTGCGCTGTTGTCTCCTCTGTGTATTTATCTTAGGTCCATGTCTGGATAGGATGGTGTCTGGGTCTGGATCCGGACAGCTGTCTGTCTATTATTATTATTATTATTATTATTATTATTATTTCTTTTATTTGAACAGGGACAGTGCACAATAAAACATTAACCCTGTATATAACAAGGAGAGATGCATTGCACCAGGTTTTAGAAAGTTGCTATTTTCCACCCGTAGTCCCTGGGCATATTAGTGTCTCAGGTGCGATGGAGAGGGATAGCAGGTTAACAAAGGGGATGTATACTTTGAACTAAACCATTTGAAATATAAATAATAAATTTGGTTTCTGAATGATATTGTTCTTCTTTGTTAAAACAGCCATTACTGATGGAAAAAAGAAAAGCAACAGATGATTCCAAAGTTTTTGATGCCGTTTTATGTCGTTACTGTAGCAAGAAATTAATTTTAAAGGTGCAATATATAAAAAAGAAATAAAAAACTAAAATTATCAACAACATGTGAAGACATAGGAGTTTTGATGTTATGTCAAAGACATGTCTATAAGTTAGCATGCTAACCTGCTTGCCCCAACCTAACATATCTTGTAATACCACTCTGAGCTTCCAGTCCAGACCACTAACTGCACAGCTAAGTGAGCTAATTAGCTAACGGCAGCTACAGCACATGCCGGTATAGCTGGTAATATGCCGCCCTCTATTGTTTGGAGTATGAATGAGGCGGCCAGTTCTCACATGATGCACCTTTAAAGAGTTAGATGAGAAGATCGATGCCACTTTCACATCTGTACAATAAATGTAAGGCTATAGCCAGTAGCCAGTTAGCTTAGCTTAGGCTAGCTAGCATAAATAGTAGAAACAGAAGGAAACAGCTAGCCTGACTCCCTCCAAATATAAAATCCTCCTATCAGCACCTCTGACGTTATATCTTGTTTATTTAGTCTTAAAAACACCTATTTCCTCATTCTACTGAGGGTCATAATGTCAGTTGCTAGGCAACCAGTGGGGATTCGAGGAAGTAACCAACCGAGAGAGAGCCAAGAGCAAAACCCACAGTAAAATAGCAAATGGATTAAACATACATTGATGTGAACTGTTAATTAGTGAGCTTTAGAGGCGCTGACAGGCAGAGCTTTTTGGACAGGCAAGCTGTTTCCCTCTGTGTCCACGTTTGATGCTAAGCTATGCTAACTGGTTGCTGGCTCCTTCTGAAAAAGAAAAAGCATAAATCTCAAAATGTTTGCTTTAATTCATCAACATACCTTTTAAACCTGAGTCGTGACTTTCATAGAATATGCTGCTTAAAGATCACGTTTTGTTGTTTGAACACTATCACCCCACAACACCTAACGCGTTCCTCCTCTGGCCTGCGAACGGGCTTGTCTGTTTACTCAGTGAGCTCTATGGCTGACAGAGAGAGCCTCTTGTTGGAGGCTCGAGCATCCGTTGGCTCAAATAACATGTTTAAAGGATGCGTTAGAGCCAGTCCACTTTGGGGAGAACCTTGTGCGGGATCAGTGCTGGCATGCTGATGAGCTCTGCTCAGGTGTTGCCAGAGGCACCATGATAATGGCCGGAGCATGCAGAATCATTTCAGGAGCACTGATGGTTCAGGAGGAATTAATGAAACACACATGAATCACAGTACACAGGCTCATCATTTGTAACACGGTGGCATCATGCTCATAGGTGAGAGGTCAGCGCCACGTTCTCCATTCAGGAAATTAAACGCAGCCATCATGACCGACCCCGAGACTCCAGCCCCCAGAGAAGCTCAGACGAAGCTCAAACACAAAGAAGCGCTCTACACAGAGTACAGTCCCATGCTGAATTTCATCATTTTGAATGCTTTAATATTCAGGATATTGAATAAAAACTTAATTCAGAATTATTTAAAACCATTTAGAATTACATGACAGCAGAGCAGCTGAGTGCTTAGGAAACCCATTTTCTTCTGATGCTAGTGCCTGGTTTGTGTTGAGATTTGCCCAATCAGAGTCCCTCCCCATCCACTCTGCCCCAGTTCTCGAACAGTCCCCATCTGGTTTGACAATCTGTTTTGATGGAAATCAGTTGTTTTTTTGCTCCCCTCTCATCTCCACTCGCTGCTCTTGCGGTTTTTCACTTGAAGTTTCCCTGCGATCACGGCTCAGACGCTTCAGACGAAACTTGGGCATGATCACAGCCTCTGAGGCGTCGCCACCAGTGCCTCGCAGTGCTCGCCTGCCCCGTGGGAATAAGGCCTTGTACAATAGGATGCCTTAAATTTCACCTAAAATAGGGCTTGGGAGATTATTGGGATGGAAATATAAGTATTAGGTCTCCGTGCCATTGTAAAACGAGGCTTTTTTTTACCCCCTTTTACCATCTGTTAATTTATAAATTCTTGATTCTTTTTTTTTCATGGGCTGCTTCATCTTATTCATCTTCCAAGACCATTAGTCAGGCTAATGGTCTTGTAGATCTTTGTAGGAGCTGGATGATGTGTGCCGTTTTATTTCATCGCACTTTCTCTGAAATGCAGATGGTTTTTATTGTTCTCTTGAGTATTTAAGTGATCGACAAGTTAGCTCCTGGAAAAGAATTTAAATCTTCCTTTATTAGGAGAACTGAACATAAATTAAAGGTAATTGTCGTTTTGGGGGAAGAAATCTGAATCAGAAGAGAAAGATCCCAACTAAACTCTCTTTGTTTTCATAAATAAATGAATAAACAAACTGACCTTAAAGGACAACACAGCTTCATACTGTTTTGTTGTTTATATGTGGCGGGCCCTGCCACCTTTCTAGCTTCAAACAGTGTTCTGGGGGCCTCATTTTCCTCTGAGAACAACTGACTTTGTATTATTACCTCATTAATATTGTAAATATGAAACATCTGAGTTTGACTCTCTTCTCCAAAACTACACAGTGCCCCTTTACAGAAACAGAAATTATGAAAACACTGAGCTGAACAGTTGCTCATTTTCTCGCTGAATTATCCAAATCTGTTTACCTTCAGATGCAAAACGAACGCTGAAGGAATATGAAGGTTAAGCCAATGCGCCGGGAAAAAAAAGGCGCTCAATTTCAGCAGGCAGGAAAGTTTTTATCAGCTCTGCATACCTTTGGATGTCAGTGTTGAAAGAGTAAACACAGTTAAGAGAGTCAGCAAGAAAACAAGAGAGGGGAGTCGACTCCCCCTCATCGCCCCTCCCTCGTCTATCTCGGCGGAATAACTGTGACTACCATCACAAACTCTGTCTCTGTCAACAACTGCCAATGCATCTTCAGACGGTAAATCGTGATCAACGTAGAGAGAGACTCTACCCAGGCAGAGAGGCGAGGAAGCAGAAGAAACAGTGTCTTTTTTATTTATTTATTTATTCTTTTTTTTTTTTTTGTTCATGCCGCGGCATTGTGAATGTTCTTTTGTGTCCTGCTTTCCTACTCCTGCCTTTTGTACTGCAAAGTTTTGGAGTGTTTTTAAATGCAAAGGTGGTGTGCTTTTTCTACTCCCCAAGTGCATTCCCATCCCAAAACACTTTCTGTATCTGTCTCTCCCTCTCTCTTTCACCCTACACTTCTTGATTTTTCCATCTCCCACAGGTTCACCCGATGATACCGCTGCCTCGACGTTCTTTTCTTCCCTCCTTCCCATCTCCGCACGTATAATTTTTTTCGGGGGGGGCACTCTGGCTTTATTTAAAAGAGGGTTTTCAGCAGGCAAGTGGTTGTACCTTTCCTGACTTTCATCCAGCTGTACACAGTCAGTCACAGTCTCGCAATCTACAGCAGTTGAACCCACGCATATGCAGGCCATCTACACGTGTGTGCAAAGACAATGGAAAGCCTCTCCAGTAGCATATTCCTGGCTTCTTTTTTTTTTTTTTGGTGCCACTGCTTTTAAACATCTAAAGACAAGGAAAGCCTTTAGTCACATCTAGCCTCCGTAAAGCTGTCGCATGCTGTGGAACAGAGGGATAACGCTGCACACATGAACCTTGAAACATGTCCTACATCAAGAGATCCGACTGTTCTGTTCGGCGTTGAACCCCTTTAGATTCTTAGAACACAGTAAAACTGTTCAGTTAGCGGTGGGCAGAGAGGAATGAAACGAGCGCTTGATCCATGTTCGGCAGTGTGGGCTGTGTTTAATCCGTGTCACAGACTACACAAGAATCCTGTTATATTCTTCAAAATAGTAGGGGTTTTTTTGTTAAAGGTGGTGCTCCAACCTGTCCCCACCCCCTTTTTTTTCTTCCTCCACTGCGCACCCTCCCTCATGGGTTGTCCCAGGTGTTCCTGCATTTGTGCGATTTTAATAATTAAAAAAAAAAAAAAAAAAAAAAATAGCGCAGGGGAAGAAAGGGAGTCCTCGTGGCCACTCCCCGCACCCTCAGGCTGCTCTTCCTCTTTTATCTCGGATTGTACTTCCTTTGCTCCACAATGCGTGTGATGCTATTCTTTACTTCTCTGCTGTATGGGCTGTTTCTGTTCGACTAACAACAGTCCCCTGGTGAATCAAATCAGGAGATTATAAGAACATTCAAACGGACCAAATTGGCTTCCAGGAGAGCTTAAATCAATCTAAACTTAAAAATTGCAGAGAACCAAGCCTTTGGGATATTTGTGGAAAAAAGGAGGGAGATCTAGACATGGGGAGGGTGGTGGCGGCGACGGCGGAGGAGAGGAAGTGGCGGTGGAGGAGGAGGAGGAGGAGGAGGAGGAGGAGGAGGAGGAGGAGGAAGGGAGGGTGAGAGTAAACCGAGGCTGTTTTGGGTAATACGAGCGTGAAATGCCACAGCATCAATTACTGAATGATTGAGGGCAATCTGACTGTGTTTGCTGCCATTCAGCAGGAGAGAGGAGGATATAATGGATAAACAGTGATTATGCCAAGTCCAGATTGGGAACATTCATATTTACAGTGTGACACTGGGACAACAACAGCTGTATTAACTGCCTGTCATTTATGCAATATGTATTTCAGAGCAGCATGTCTCCAGTTACCTACACAATACCGCAAATCCTGACTGCAGAGGCTGATAGATTCATCGCATTATGTTCAGCTCAATGAGCGAGATGTTGACTTATTTTCTCCGAGGGCTAACTAATTGACCTGTGTGCCACATTGCTACAACGAGTCACGCTTTAATACGGCGTCTGTCATGGGAAGTAATGCTTTAAAACCTGCCTCATTTCTGCCTGAAATCCTGAAAGGACAGCTTTCATCTGCCAGGAGCCAAACCTGCACCAACCCACCTCTGTCTGCCTCTGTTTCTGTCTTTGTCTCCCTCTCTGTCTAACCCACCGCCCCCTGCTTAGTTAAGCTTGCTAAGTGATAGGCCATGGCAGGGGCTTCTTCGTTCAAAAGACAGCCGCATCATTAGGGAGCTGAAGAGTGCAGTTCCTGCCCCCAGGGGAGGGATGACAGTCCGTCACCGCCCTGGGGCTTACCTCACTTTGGACTATGGAAATCAAAGATGGTGCCGTGAAATTTGAATAGAACGGGATGAAATACTCGCATTGCTTTTTTTCCCCCCAAAGTCCAGTATTAATTCAACTGTTGGAGGAGAGGTTAAAAAAAACCAAAAAAAACGCTGAGAGCGTTTTGAAGTGATAATGATTAATTATTGAGCGAAGGCCAGGCCACTTCACAGTGAAAGCATGTTTTTGAGGTGAGCAAATAAATGAAATTTGGGTAAATGAGAAAGGATGCCGGCGCCACAGTCGAACAAACGTGGCTACGGAGGTGTAAATACATTGATAATTCACAAGACCTTTAAGTCGACACGCTCTCTATTCCGCGTGTCAAAGAGGAAGACTTCTTCTTTGGGAAATCAACGAACCTTTTGATTTCGTCTTTTGAGGATTGCCTTGAGTTAGCGCGGTTCAGCATCTTTGTGCCTCTCTGTGGTAACCTTGTTCTGTCACTGCCATAGTTTTGCTCGAGCTTCTGTAAGGTACAGTGCTGATCTGCTGCTATTCATGCCAAACAAAGAATCTTGTTTTTTTTGACTGAACCGCAGCACCACAGAGAGCACAAGTTTGGATCACAGACCTTGAATCACTTTGCTATTGTATGGCTCCCATCACTCCAATTACTCAAAGCACTCTGAAGAGGCTCATACATATGCAAATATGTTTGATATGAGAACGTAAGTGCATGTATTGGTAACACTTTGCAATAGAAGTGCACAATGTAGATAGCTTAGCAAATAATGCAACATGTGTTAATATTAGTGTCAATGTGAGGACTTCCTCTTAATTTCTGCACTCTCTCGTGTGTGCTGCGTATGAGCCAATGGTGCATTCACAGTTAATACTCGCGCTGCTTGACAGTTTGATGAGATGATGCTCTTAACTTGAGCGGACACATTAATGGTAAGCAATGGTGAGGTAATCTTAAAGGGGCACTCTGTAGTCTTTTTTTATCAGAAGAGAAAGATCCTCATAGACTGATTTTTTAAACTGAATAAACAGACTGACCTTAAAGGACAACACAGTTTCATACTGTTTTACTTTGTTTATATGTGGCGGACCCTGCCACCTCTCTAGCTTCAAACAGTGTTCTGGGAACCTTATTTTCCTCTGAGAACAGCTTGTTTATTCAGTTACGGACAACATGAATATTTATGAGTGTGTATTATTACCTCATTAATATTGTAAATATTAAAATTCTGAGTCTGAATTTCTTCTCCAAAACTACATAGTGCCCCTTTAAAGTGCACATTCCTAGAGATTTCAGTGTGATTCATGACTTCAAGTGCAAGCATGTGAGCTATATAGATAGAAAAACAAACCTTCCTTCTTGTTTATGTGCTTTTTAACACCTCATTACACATGTTGTCTCTGCAGCTACTGTTAAATAAACACAGATGCCTATGTAGCCAGGTGGCAGGAGGAGACTCAGTTTTTTATTTTCAACAAGTCTCCTGAAGAGTCCAAAATCAACAATGATTTGATATTAGTAACAGTTGCCTGAGGAGCCAAAGCCTTAAAAACAAATTGGTGACCTACTCACTCACCAGTGAAGTAAACATATACTTATCCTTGAAAAATAAATGAATAAATGAATATAAAAAAGACAAGTAGTAGTTTAATTAGTTAAAGAGGACTAATGAAACTACTTGTCTTTTCTTATATCAAAGGAGACACATTTGAGTAATTCATGCATAGCTGCTAGTTTTGTGCGTAATAATTGATTTAGCACAGCTGCTTTGTTGTTGTTAGCAGCGCTGACTCAGGCGTGTGTGAGCTGACCAATCAGAGCAGTAGTCAGGGGGGCCCCTCCTGACTACCAAGCCAGGAGCTAAGACAGAGAGGGAGTACAGTGCTGCATGTTTTTTGAACATTAAAGCATGTCCAAAATAAAATGCACCTGAAAATAAGCATAATATGTGTCCTTTAAGAAAAACGTATGCTGTATAGCCTCAATTCTGACCAATTTATGAATTTGTGCTTAGCTCATTTAGTACCTTCTAAGTTCTGTAAAGGAAATGATATATTTCACTGTGGACATTAATGGGTTAAGAAAAATATTCAGTGGATTTCACAGATCTGAGCTGATCATTAGACACTGTTTGATTAACATAACGCAGCATTAAACATAATATTCTAACCCCACTGTAATTTGTTATGATCGACTATATTATCCTTAATTTAAAGTTAATCTGAGAATACTTCTTAGTTCCTCATTATTAGCATAACATAATTACCAAGTCTGTGCACTCAGACTCACCAGCATACCTTCTCTTAAATGTGTGCATACCAGCAGTCCACAGCCGCCTACAATCATATGCAAACATGGTAATTTAGCAAGGTGTGCAGTGGTACACAGACAGCGGGCATATGGGATGAAGGTAGCTCTCCTGCACCACTGTTTCTTGATTTAAAACATTATTCTGTGGAACAGTGGGGATTAAAGGACCCCCCGCAGTGCGATCCATTTTGGCTCCTGAACAGAAATATGCTATCTGGGCGGTGTTCTTCCTGCCTATACACGCGGGAGTCTTTGTCAATGCTAATTGGCCAACCTACCGACCAGTGAAGAGGAACACAGCTTTCCAAACACATCATGCCTTGTTTGTTATTGAGTAAATCCAAATGGTAACGTGCCTGTGGCAACACGGAAGCCACCGGCAGCCCCGGGATCTAACAGGGGAGTTTAACCTGTAATTTGGTGCCTACATGCGGCACACTGGTCATGGGGGAAGTCGTCAGTTCACTGATTGCAGGATGTAGAGAGAGAAATCTCCAACGGGCTCATCCTCTCCGGCACTAATAGCAAAATCTCAATACCCTGACACTCAATTCATCTCAATTTATTGTATGTTGTTTCCATGGAGAACCTATTAGCACATTAGCTGCGTGCTCATTCTAACTGCCACAAATCACAGTGAGAAATAGATTCCTCTCAACCATCGTCTGGTAACCACTGTAGATGTCAGAAGCTGCCGGTTGGTGGTAAGATGGCAAATGCCCCCCATATAATGTGTAGCGCTTCTTTCTGTGGCATTTTGCCTCCTCCTGTTGTCTCGCCTCTCTTATTAACATGCACTTAAATTCCCTTTGTTCTCTCAAGTGCTCATTAAAGAATTCAGTGCCTTCTGATGTCTATAGTTTTACATAATTAGAACCCAAGAGGGTTCCACATGTGCACTAAAGTTCTCCATTTGTTTTACTCTGCATTAGAGGAGCAATTTGTTTAATTTCTCTGGAGTTTAACCTTGCTGACTGTGATGGAAAAGCACCTGCAAATCTTGCATTCAGTCAGATCACTGGTGAGAAAACATCAACACTTGTGAGCGTTGTGTTCCTGTAGCGTCTGCAAGATGTTATATATTCACCGCAGTTTTATACATTATGTTTATGGAAAGTGTCAGGTTATTGAAAGCATTACATTATGTGTTTTCAACCTTTATGTATAAGTAATTCATTATTATGACACAGTATGAAATATAGTGAGTTGTACGTTAGGTTTTTAATAATATGCTGTTTTTTATTAAAACAGATATATCTATCTTTATGGTGGAACACATTTACTGTACCTTTGAGATAAGTTGACTGGGTTTGTAATTTTTTTCATCTATCCTTAAACAATATAAGCTGTTGTCAGCTGAAAAGCTTGTCTCTCCAAAATGTTAAAGGAAACCCATTATGCCTTTTCATGTATTTTCCCTTTGCTTCACTGTTTTAGGTTCTAGTTCATGTAAAAGATCTTAAAGGTTAAAAAGCTTTAAGTCCGCATCAACAGAAGCTCCTCTCTCCCACAGAAAACACCCCACCTGAAACGCCTCGTCAGTAGTCCCGCCTTTAATTCCGTGACTTTGTGACATCATACTATATCACAGAGTTACTTTTTTGCATAGTGGCTAGTTTGTCACGTGAGAATTGATTTAGCACAGCTGTTCTGTTGTTGTAAGCAGTGCTGGCTCAGGCATGTGTGAGCCGACCAACCAGAGCAGACTGGGTATTCTGAAGGGGGGGGTTCTTAAAGACACAGGAATAAAATAAAATTAGAAACCCAAAAATGAGCATAACATGTCTCCTTTAAAGGCATTGGTTGACATTTTGGTAAATACGCTTTTATATATTCGCTTTTTTGCCAAGAGTTAAATGAGAAGATCAATACCACTCTCTCTCACTTAGCTTAGCTTAGCACAAGGACTGGAAACAGGAGGAAACAGCTAGCCTAGCTTTGTCCAAAGAGCTTTGTAAACGTTAACTAAATAACATGTGCTGGACTATCTCTTGACTGGGAGAAATAACTTCCTGGAGTCTTTGTCTGTTTGTTCCTTTAACTTTGAACAGAGCCAGGCTAGCTGTTTTCCCCCTTTTCCAGTTTTTATGTTAAGCTAAGCTAACCAGCTGCTGACTCCAGCAACATATTTACACACACGACAAGAGGCATCAATCTTCTCATCTATATCTTCCACTATATAATTGAATATAAAATGGCCTCCGTCATGCACCCTCCCGTTGACTCACCCCTGTGCAGCACCACCACAGGATGTCACCACAGACCCTGAGTCATACTTCGTCCAGCTGCCAGGCCTTTTGTGCTATGAAGGGATCTGGAAACCCGGCAGATATGTCCCCAAGGAGCCTTCATTTCCTAAGCCAATATTGCCGACTTTCTCCTTGTAAACCCTCATCCAGGAGACGAAAAGAAAGGAGGTTTATTCTCCATCCTCCTCTCCTCTCCTCTCCTCATGATTCTGCTACGGGACTGGAAGAAAAACATTTGGCAATGTTTGCCATACTACCACCAGTGCCAACAAGAGAGACAAGGACAGAGAATTTATTCAAAGCCATGCCCCCCTCAGCATCTTGTCTCTTTTTTTCTTTGCCACGATTTTTCCACCAAAGATCCAAAATGCAGAAACCCTTTGAGCCCCCTCCTTGTTTTACAGCTGCATGAGGCTAAGGGTGAAAGCAATACATGTGTGCCTGTGTGTTTTTATGTGCGGTCAGGCTTGAGTACACACAGTTTGACTGTAGTTTGTGTATGTCGGGGGGTACGGAGAAAGTGAGGTGGGGAGGGCTTGATGTGGTGTTCCAAAGTGAGTGGCCCGCCGAGGAAAACAATAAAGCACGAATGACAGGAACAGATGGCCCTCTTTATTGTCCCCTGAAATGCAAACACTGAATATCTTTGCTTGGTGGGTGGCGTTATTATATATTTATTTTCTCCCTCCTGTCCCTCTCCCTGCTAATAGCACTGGTGGCTGGCACCCACCCACATTTAAGACTAAAAGGCCTGATAAAGGGTTGGAGCCAGATGCTTATTATTGGTTGCTCAAGATTTAATGGGCAGAGACACAGAACAAAGATGACAAGGGGTGGCATAACTGTCCAAGCAGTTGCGTAAGAGAGCACTACAGTTAGGGCAAAAAATGTCCTAAAAGTGACAGAACAACACCGGAGCAAATATACCTTGCTCACTATTTACTTTCTGAAAAATGAGGGTGGTGTGGTCCAAAACTCACTGTTTACTGCAGGGACTAGGAATGAAGTAAAGATTTTGGATGTATGTCAGCTATAATATCTGGTTTCACTCTGCATCCATCCGAGCAGCGCTTGGCTTCAAAAACATACCTTCTATATTCACTTCAGTTTACCACCTGATGTGTGTTTGAGGCTGCTACAGTGCAATCAAAAAGTATCTAACCAGGCATACACCAAAGGGAGAAAAACCTTCTGTGCTTCTCCCTGTGAAGGTGGCGTCTGACAACGGTTATAGCCAGACTGGATGTGTTTGCGGTCTCTTGTGTTTTGTGTTTGCTAAAGGACAGTCATTGTGTGGTCGTGAAAATCATCATCACAAAAATGTCAAGTTTACATTTTCACATGTGAATTACATGAAGTCATGTGTGAGTTAGAAACAGAAGACGGCACATGAAATCACGTGAGATTTGCTTCTTCCCATGTGAATTCCACATTTTCGCATGCATGACGTCACACGTGGAAACAAAACACGTGTAGTAAAATGTGTAATAAATATTTTTACATCCCAAAATGAAATCATGTCACATATGAAACAGCAATTCGTTTGGGTATCACACAGTAGATGGTGTGTGGATGGTGGGCGTACAAAGCGCGGGGTTTGCATCATTAGTTCGATAAATGCACTTTGGTGAAGGTTGGTGAAAGATCGGGGTTGAATGTTAATAAAAGTGTGTTATGCTTCTTGTCACCGTGGGCTTTTTCTGTATTAGACCAAGACTGTGATCTATCCCTAACCCTAACCAGGTACAACGAGTGCCGAAACATAACCAGAACAACCTTTTCAGATGCTATGAGCTGATTTTTAATATGAAGAAGAGAATATTTTGGATTGGTCAGCCAAAAATGGTGTTTAAAGGGCCAGTGTGGAGTCCGCCACGTTGCTCCACCATGTTCCTACATTAGCCCGGAATGGACAAACCAATAACTGGCACTAGAGATGGCCTTTCACGTTTTTAGCGGGATGGTGAGATTAGGGTTGTTGCAACGTGCAACCTCACCACTAGATGTCACCAAATCCTGCACACTGGACCTTTAATTTCTGTCATTCTTTACATTTTTCTTTAAATTAAATAATGTTTTACTTTAAGACTTCAGTAGCACTCCATATGATAATTGGGGAGGAGAGGGTTGGGCTGTCTGGTATAAGTGCCCATACCTTCACCAGGTCCCACTCGCAGTTTGCTCACAAGTGGAACCTTTAATATTGGCAGAAGCTTCGGTTGACATCGGTAGCATCAAAAAAGAAAAGAAAAAAGTGGTTCATCTCTTTCTGTAATATGCACCATGTACTTTACATCCACATCTGAATGATTATGTAATGAAAACAATTACTGACAGCTTTAATTTGGATTAGGGAGCTACAAGTCTAAGCTCTTCATTACTGAGTCTTTTGCAGAGATAACTTCCATTTTGTTCGCATAAAATAAGGATCCTGAAACGCTGAAGATATTCAGCCGAGCAGAGTTCAGAAAAAGACATAAGTACTTTGCTGAAGCTCTGCCCTCTCACTGCTCTTTGTTAAATCATTACCTCATTTGTCTCTCTTACTCCTCCTTGCCCCTTACTCATTCCTCTTCCCCCTCTCCAACTTTTGCTCGTCTGTTTCGCATGACAACCTCTCTCCCTCTCACCGCTCTGGATTTCTCTCCTCCTCCGCCATCTCTTATCTTACGCCAACTCTCCCCCTCTTATCTCGCATGCTCTCTCATTGCCCCCTTCTCCATTTCCTACCTCTCTTTCTCGTCCCTCCCCCTCGTTCGACACCGTCCCCTGCTCTCTCTCGACCGTAATACAGCGGCGGCCGCCCCAGTTTTTCGCTGGGTTCATCGCTCCTCTCCCTGATAATTCCCCTGTATTAACTGGCTGGAGTTATTACCCGTTATATGAGATGTCTATGTTGAGAGGGCTTTATGAGATCCTGGTCCCTGTGGATAAGATGATGGAGTTGGTGAGTGCTGTCATCCCCCAGCCGTATAATGGCATCAGTTGGGAAATACACAATGCCATGGATTATTGATAGAGCCATATCTGCACTTCTGCTGACAAATTCCTGGCCTGGGTTGGAGGGGCACATAATCCTGAAGAATATCTCTGCTAATATGGCCGCCTCCATGCGGTAACACCTCTGCTCTCTTTGGGGTACTTTGGTTTTCTCTCCTCCCCGGTGACAAACCATCAAGCGTTTCCCGGCGATTCAAATGAGAGGGTGAAGATTTATTCCAACAATAGGCTCTCCCACACCGTCTCACATTGAAATAAGCATCAGCCGATCGAGGAGACAGTCCAAAATGGCAAAAAAATATGATTATATTTTACGAGAGGGGGCAGGAAAGAGTGCGATCGAACAGGGAGGACATGAAAACAGCTCTTATGCTCGCAAAGGTATATTCCGATAAATAAGAAAAATACCTCCTCTCATTAGCAGTTCACCACCCGTCAAAACAAGTAGCTAAGAAAGAAGGTAAACAATGCCGAACCCCCCCCATCCCCCCCTATAAATAGAGTGTAGTAATTCCCCTGACTCTCATTACATGCCTCCTCCCTCTCTATTCCTCAATCTGTCTCATGCGCTGTGCTGGGATTCGGGCTCAACAGCGTTTAGCCGGCGTGAAGACCACAGGCTGCAAATTCTCAGTTATGGCCTTGATTTCTGATCCCAGATGCAAGGATCTCGCTCGCAGACGTGTGGGTGAAGCGAGAGACAATAACTGATCAAATGCGAGCGGTTAACGAGGCCGCCCAGGGACGCCACGGGCCCGATAAAAATTGGCCTCCTCAGATGGTCGGAGCATGTATCGCGGGCCACTGTGTGCGCACACGCCTTCCAACACCTCCGAACCAAACTAGTCGCAAACACATTTGCATGTTTGTTTGAGAAATTGTATGCAAATGACCCGAACAAGCCTCGTCGTTGTGGATTGCTCTTCACGGCTCATCTCGAGACTCGAGCCTCAGTAGCCATGTTGCTTTTCAGAGGAATATGAAATTACTATCACATTGAGGGAAATCAAAGTCTTGTTCTGCTGCAGTCCTCTGGGCAGCATTGTGCAGTATTGCTTTGGAAACGGGCCTAATTGGTATGTGTGGGCCAAACTCACCCCAGCGCCTGAAACTAGCTGGCTTCATGTTCACAACAATTGGATTTGGAATAGCTGCCCTAGATTGTTTGTGTTTCGCAGTTAGGGTGTGTGTATGCAACATCAAGAGCGCAGAGCTAATCCCAGCCTCTCCTCTGTCCGTCATATTAGAATTCATGACTCTTGTAATTGCTTGAAGTCTATTGTGGCGTCGAGCATGTATTTTTTTGTGCCTTAAAAAAGGCAAAGGGGTGCCTGTGGTCTCCTGAAGAAAAATGGAGGGATTTGAGCTGAACAATTAGTGGCAGCATCCATCTGACAGAGCACATTTCTGCCTGTTAGCTCAGTGTATGGCCTGGCAGTGCACCAGGAAGCAGAGAAAAAAAGGAACATTAAGTCACCTATAATTTGCTTTCCCACAGTCAGGACGTGAAACAGACACATGACAGCTTAGTGATTCATCTAGTCCACGCGCCGCGTCTGCCTCCCGAACGATGATTGGCTCTGGCACGGGGCTCGCCTCCGCCGTGCAGGCAGAGCAGGCAGGTACCCGGGTCAAAACCTGCGATGTTGTGCACTAAAGCGACCATTAACCTGATATCTCGCTTTGAAATATGGAGGCAGGGACTCCCAGCTTCGCATGTGTCCGCATTCTTTAGTCTCAACACAACCTCAGCGTGAGGGCGGACGTGTTGAGTGAAAGCTCCCCTACCCGCCTCTCACCTCTCATTGGAGGCCATAAATGCACAATGTGTTAATAATTCGGGGAGCATATTAACTCTCATTCTGTTGTTCAGCAAAACCCTAAGCACTGCTGGTAATGTGCACTGTGCTCACCTCCAACATGGAGGTTTGCCGAATTAGCTTGCGCCAGTAAGTTTTTTCCTCCCAAACGCACCATGGTGCAATATAGGGAGAGGGAGAATGTGATTACAAACAGTAAGTTATTGCCTCGGGCACAATTAAAACTTTGCAGACGAGCATTCCTGATTGCAAACTGAATCAGGTATGGTGTTGGTGGGGCATGTTGCTTGTTAATTGGTTAATTACGGAGCAGGAAGGCTTGCTATACAAGTATTAACTGGGAAATCTGCTCTACATTTTCTGTCAGTCCCACATGTGAAGCAGACACCGGGGCAGCCCCTCGACTAAAAATAAGCTCATCAGCAATTTGGAGCTGTGTGGGCTGTCTCTCATCATGATGGAGGAGCTTTCACAAATGGGCGCTCGCTGCTCGCACAATGCTCTCCTTCCAAACCGGCAATCTCGCTCAACGTATTTGTTGCCATAGGAGCGGCGATGCGGTTATATTCGGAGTCAGAGAAAGACGCCTTCATTTGCGTAATTAGGCGAAAAATGATAATAGTTGCACACAAGTCTCGTCGGGATGTTACTGCAGTAAGAGGTTCGAGATGCATCTTGGAAATGATTGGAGGTTATTTTTTGTTATGAAGCTGTTCTCTGCAAGATAAGGACTAAATCTGGTTAACCATGGACTGGCCCAGGGACTGTGAAGTGCACAGCACCAATGACTTAACACCATGACTTGCAGGTGTATTGCTTCATGCCACATGTTTCTGACAAAGTCAGGAAAAAACAGCCCACGGCACAGACTCGCCACAAGGACAGCCTGCACACACACACACACACACACACACACATACACACACACACACACACACACACACACATACATGCCCACATGCACACCTCATACCTCTGGAGGAAATGTTGCGATTTCTTAGTCAATGCCCTCAACGCCACCAATCCTACAGGTCTTACTCAGAGCCAGTGTTCACTGTTGCTTGAATAAATCAGAAGTGTTTTCTGACTGCAACTGCATTTGGCTTTGATTAAAGCAAAGCCACAGGCTAAAAGCTGTCCACATCCCTTTATGAGCATGCTTTTCTGACCTTTCTGTTCAGCGAGTCTTCTTAGGACTGAGGACTTGACACAACATGACATGTTGCCAGGTCAGTAAACATGGTGTTGCTGGAGATGAAACAGCAGCAAGCAGAAAACAAATTGGAGATTTGGTGCACGCTTTGATTTCTCCTCATCCATTATGTACAGCCAATGTTTTTGATTGAGACGATGCGTGGGTGTTGTAAATAGTGGATTTATTATAGGTCATTACTAATCTGACTGAAAATCATTGAGAAACAGAGCCACAATCTGGTTTCTGTTGTTTGAAGTTGGTTAATTTTTCCAGATGCGAGGATGGAGGTGACATCTTAGTCCTGTACCTTTTCGAATTTTACATATTTTTTTTTTTTTAAGGTTTTAATTTCTGAGTCATAGCTTTTTATTCATGCACCTGCTCACAAATTAAGGGAAAATATTAGTATAATGAGTCATCCTGCTCCCCAGCTTTGTGGCATATTTTAGCATTACTAAGTGAAAGAATGAAGTCTTTTGTGTCAATAACATGGTTTGTACTAGTCAAAATAATGTTCAGGATAAATGTCAGTTTTTTAACCCACTCGTGAAAAATTTGGAGCAGCAATACAAAAGTTTACATTTCCTAAAAAGTAGATGAGTTAAATAAAATGACAATGTAGCCAAAAAACACAAATACAACAACAAAAACAGCCATGTTACAGCCATGGTCCACCTTTGTATCGAAGAGTCAACCAAAATTTAAAGATGCCAGTAAAAAAATATGATTTTTGCATGTTTTTGTTTCTCTGCTGGATAATTATAGTAGATTTCATTATATTCCACAGCTGCTCGCTCCCCTTGTATGGTTTTTTTTATAAAAATGAACACAAGTTTAGAATTTAAATCATCCACTGTTTCATCCACTGCATATGTTCTCTCATTTTAATAATATAATGCCAAATAATCTACACTTTATTGTTTCCAGCACGGATTCAGAACAACATCTTCGCGAGGACGTGCACCCCCCCCTCTAACAAAAGTAACCACTTGTCACTGTCTCATTTAAGTTAGATTACAATGAAACAGATCAGTAATTGCTAGTAAATTATCAACTTGTTTGGTGTAACATCTGTTTACATGGCATTATTTCACATCTGCCTGTATTATGAGATTAGTGATAGATTTAAGGTTAATGAGGCATGGCAACAGAAAATGAGCAGCCTGTAATGAATAGGTAGGTCTGACTGTTAAATGTTCTGAGAGGATTGTATTACAGATTTATGTCGGGGACAGAGATGGACGGGCTGTCTGGTGATGGCAAATACTTGGATGTAGATGTTGGCAGCCAGACAGTTTATAATACTCGTGAGCAGATTAATACTGTAGCCCCTTCAAACACTCCCTCTTCTGCTGCAGCAGTTAGGTGCTGGGTATTATCTCTACATTAAACCAGCTAACAATCAAAAAGCTTCTGTTTTGTTTTCTTACGTAACTAAAGAAGAGAAGCCCCTCTCCACCTCGAACACCATTTCCTCAGCTGATCCTCATCGTGACGATGTCTTTGCCAACCGGTCTACAGTCTGGCAATGTCATCCGCTGGCCCACCAAGTCCAGGGTTGCACAGGTATGCCAAGATGCCCTCCGCCCACGCAATCCTCTTATCTATCGCCAGCTCGGTTGGATGAAGTAAAACTGCTGTTATTTCACTAAAACAAGCCTGGAGGTGTTGTTGAACAACAACAAAAAAACCCCAATAAACAAAAAAGGTAAAAAGATGCTTCGCAGTGAATGAAAACAATATGCAATTTTGTTTTGGCAGTGCACACATAGCTTGAATCCACAGTGGCAATAAGCTATTGTTTGGGATATGTTGAACAAATATAATTACTAAACCCTTACTATAAGGTAAATATACACAGTAGTTTTGTGTTGGATGACCATACTTTGAATTACTTGTTGTTTTTAAAATAGAAAAAAATAGATACAGTGAAAGTGCCCTCTTGGGTGCCCCTTTGGTAATTTTTTTTAAAAAAAGTGCCCTTTAGGATGCCCTTCCATGGACAAAACATGTCCACCACTGCCATATTAGCAAAAATACATCTGTCTTAAGATTTTATGATTATTACGATTATGACTTTTTGCCCCACCTGGTGCCCCTATGACCGAAAAAAACGCTGCGAAAGTGCCCTCTTGGAAGCCCCTATGGTTTAAAAATATGACAAAGTGCCCTATAAATATATCACAACTTTCTGCTCGCTGGTGCCCCACAGCAAACATGCGGTGCCCCTTTTTATTTTTTTCGCCCCTGCCCCTCAAAGATCGTGAGTCTGCCAGTGCCATTTAAGCAAAAATGACCTCTTTCTCATGATGTTACTCAAACAAAAAGGCTAAACATAGCCGGTTGGGTTGAAAAGGCTGTCAGATGAGTAAGTGTTTTATTCTAACAATATGATGTGACTGCAGTTAGAGGGAGTTTTGGCTGGGGTCTTCAGGTTTTGGGATTCAAACGTTATCCTCAATTATAAACCCTGTACAATTACAGTCTTGTACACAGTTTTGTTTCCTGATTCCCTCTCCCCCTCACACACTCTTAATCACCACGCTGCCACCGCCACAACAACAAAATCTTAAGCCTGAAATCACACAACCCACACAGGGTGCTATCATCAGATAAAAAGCATTGGATGATGTGAAGTAATTTATTATGGCACTTGCTCATACTGGCACAGAGGGTTACATCATTGGCAGCATGAACCGGTGCCTCGCAGCTAATATCCTGTAGATTGATGGGATATTTTCTCCATGTCTGTCTCTGCCTTTGCTGCCTTGCCTTAACAATGCCAAGAGGGTATAGACTGTTGAGATTTGTGCAGAGAACAAATCATGCTGTTGTTCTAGTATTGTTTGACAAACATCCAAGAACTCGGGGTGGATTGACTCAGACTTGCATATCATTCTGCGGTTTTGGAGACTAAATGGAAAGAGCCAGGGGTGAAGTCGAGGCAGAGGGTGCCATGAATGGGCAAACTGATTTAACAAGCACAGGACAGACAGATGGTGTAGCGGAACAAAAACACAGGGAAAAAAAGAAAGAAGAAGAGACAACAAAAAGGTAATAAGAGCGAGAAGGCCCACATCAGAGGAAAAGAATGGCAGAGAATCCCCCTGGTGAAAAGTTGTTGTGCACCACGGTTCTCAGATCTCTCGTCCAGAAAACATCTTCAAATACAACAGGAATAGCAACAACACGACAGTCTCCAAATGTTGGAGTTTGTCATTAACCATGATCTGTCACTGTATCGGTTGGTTGGAATCAAAGTCAGCTGGCCCTGACTGAGGTTAAAAAGTTGCGATTTAAAACAGGAAAGAGGGGAGGGTGCAGTCCTCTTGATGCACAGCGTGTTTTAGGAATCCATGAGAGCAGGATGTTGCCGCTGCCCAGGGGACGTCTGAGGCTTCACAATTAGAGTAAGAGTTATGAAATCGACCGATGGGGAAAACACAAAGTAAAGTAAAAAAAGGAATAAACTGTAAGTACAGATTTGTAAGCTTTCTCACACAGGAGCCAATGTGTTTAATTACAGGGCAGCTCAGTTACAGTGTGTGTGTTCCATGGAGTCTATCTTTTCGGGCTGTGCACCATTTCTTTTGAATCTCACATTTACAAAATCTTGAGCCACATAGCAAAGATGGTGACCTGCAAAACTTATAGTAGACCTGCAAGACCCGCTGAAGCACTACAGCGCCTCCCCGATTTTAATCGTTTTACTGTCATATGTGTGCAATAAACGTCCGAGAAGCACGTGCGCTATTATTAAATCTGTAATACGTTTGTGCAGAAGTGCTGCGAGGGGAGACACTACAGGTAAATAGGGTAACATTTTAAACTAATGGGTATCATCATGAAACTTCCCCTAGTTGATTACTCGTGGTGAGACAATTATTTTTTGTATTACCAGTTTTCTGATGTTTTTGTTTGAGTATGCAAATGAGCATTATGTGCTTACAAATGCACTAATTTGCACACATTTCCTAAACTGAAATCTCAAAATTCAATTAAGCCAAGTTGAAAATTCTTGTCTCATCTTGTTCACATGTTAGAATCAAAGATTTGATATTGGAAATCTTTTTTTTAATCACACAGAAAATTCTGTGAACACAGCCACAGAAAATCCATTTCCACCAGAGCAAAGTGTTACATAAATCAGGCTGTGAATGATACATGAACAAAGCCCATCTGTAAAAACCTTCAGAATATAGGTAGTTATAAAACTGAAAGGGTTGGTGTAAGGAAGTGCTGTTGAAGTAGAGATTTGGTGCTCACTTTGAGAAACGTCCTTCAAAGACTGTCATATTCTGTAATAAACACCTCATTGTGGATTTTAGACGTTTACTTTCCACTAATCTGGAAGATGACATGCTATGGATGCGAACTTGTCCACAATCTCAAAATTGACCATTGCCCGTTAAATGTAGATGTTGTTGTTCAATATGTTAATCATCAGTAGAGCTGCAGGTTTATATTTTCTCATTAAAGAGGTCATATTATGCTTTTTGGGGTTTTGCCTTTCCTTGATTGTGTTATGTAGAATGTCTGTACATGTAAAAGGTCTGCAAAATGAAAAAGCACTAAGTCCACACTAAAGAGAGTTACTCTCTCCCACAGAAAACACTGCTCCTGCTCTGCCTGAAACACCCGGGTTCGAGTCAAGCCTTTACTTCTGTAACTTATGTGCGTCACTATGTAACAGGCGTTATACAAATGTATATATATTTGTCTATATATTATAAAATATATACACTCCAGTCATTCAGCAGACATACAGCTGTAGTGGCGTTATTTTAGATCACACTACCTTGCTCGGCATGACCTGCCCTACTCTGCCTCTGATTGGTTACGTCCTGACCGTTAAGTACATGCACATGCGCAACTCTCACCAAAGATTGAACAGAGGCTAGATGTCTCACTCCGTAGCTAAAACGGAGCGTTAAGACACAGTGTGTAAAGGGATGCTGCAGCAATGCTCCATATGAGAAAAATAATGTGTTTTTGAAAATTAAAGTATGTAAACCTATTCTACTAGGACCCCCAAATAAAAGTATGAACCTGAAAATCAGCATAATATGACCTCTTTAACATAATGAGAATCTGTAACTATTTGTCACCAGGGCCATTTGTTGGCACCTAAAGATGTTTTTTCCTTTTGAAATACACTTTGGAGGAAACCTCATTGTTGTCAGGATTATGTTCACGGCTAAGGTTTACTGAGAGGCCAAACATGAAGTTATAACTCTATCGAAAATAGTCTGCTGCTGCTGTGTTTACAATTGTAACAGGGTTTGTACAGAGGCCTTGTATTGTGAAGCAGCGGTATGCACGGTGACACATTCGCTTACTTATGTACATGTGCATGTGAAGGCTATTGTGATCCCTTGTCCTTGAAAAAGATGGACGAAGGACAAGTGTTCTGAATGGAACTATTCGTTTTCAACAAAACATAAATGCTTAAATTTCCATGTAAAAGTGAAAAATACAATATTATCCTTTATTATTTTACAGTTTTTGTATTGTTATTAAATTAAAGGTCTAAAGATCTAAGATCAAATAGAGATAAACTGTATTCCATCAGTCTGAAATGTTTGTATTACATTTAATAATTGTTTATCTTGATAACCAACCAAGTGAAGTAGACATGTTAGACAGTGATTGTTTTTTTTTAATTCGTGACAATCCAAATCTAGGTTGCCAGAGGTACATTTTAATCTCAGATTTTCAGATTTTTTTCCTCAGTAGAGGCGTGTGAAAATACATCTCTAGTGACAAACTTTGCACAGATATAGGTCTGTATAATTGTATAAGGTCACACATTTTAGGTGACAAAAAACACATTTCTTTAACCAGTTTATTTGTATATGAAATCAATGTTTAGGTGGCAGGTGTGTCCAGGTCCAGGCGCTGATTGTTGACACCTCCTCCAGCCTGATCGGAGGTGGTTCCTCCCTGGTGGTTTACCTCTCAGTTCGGCCCTCTGTGGGTAAATAATATTAGATGAGCTATTATTTCTGCATGTAAAATCAGAGATAATCAAATTAATAACAGCAGGTGGTGAAGAGGAGAAGAGGCAACAACACATGTCCAAGGTCGTTTCCATAGATTGGCCTGCTCCAGCTGCTAATGGCTGTGTTTGTATTCAGCTCCAATACATGCCCCGCAATTTACCTCACCTCAGGCGTGTGTGTTTGGTGTTGGGTCTACTGAGAACCATTAGGCTAATTTAGATGCCCGTGTGCGCATGTGTGAGCGCGTGTGCTCAAACGCACACAGAGGCTAATTTGGATTTTAAACAATGTGCGAGCAGGACACTTCAGAAGGATTGCTGTGCCGCAGCCTACATATTTCCCGTATATGGACTGTTTGTAGCCACACAGTATCGATATTTGCATACTTGAAATATGAAATTGCTCTCAGCATAATTACACCCGTGGAGAAGTGGCATCTATGAAAGAGAGAGAAGGGGGAAGTAAATGGCATCAGACCAACTCAATAAGATTTTCTGCGTGCCATACATTCGTTATAATATTTTGACGCATGAAATTGATTTTTTTTTACATATTCAGCATGTGCCCACATGACTCTCTGTGGCCTTACAGGTCTCGGCACTCTACAAAGTGACTAGTGACCTCAGGCTCAGTCCTGTGTAAGTATAAAGTGAGCTATGACAGATCTCGTCACACACACACACACACACGCTTGCATGCACACACACCTCAATGCTGACTGTGGAGATAAATAAATGAACATCCGCAGTCCCTCTCCACCCATAAAATATAACCCACAACCCTTCCCCAGGTTGTTGTGATTTCGAAGCAGCTGTTGTTGTGGTGGATTCGCCCCTCTCTTCCAGATCACGTTTCCCCTCTGCTTCTCCCCGGGGAAGCTCTGGTAATATTTTTTGCGGTTGGGAGGGGCGTTGGAGGGAGAGGGGGGGAAGAAACCTCGTCTAGTTCTCTGTCAAAGCTTTAAAGCCCAAGGAGATACTTTGAATAATGGAGCACCTGTACCCACTGTTGATGCACACACAACACATGGATGCACGCTCATGCCTGTGTACAGTAAGATGTGTTTGTCGACGGGACCAAAAATGCAAAAAAAAACTTTATCAAATAAGATGTTTTCAGACTGTGTTTGGGCTGCGTATTATATTTAGAGCCGCAACACTCATTACTTTGCTATTAAACTCTCATCTACCGCAATTTGCAGATGTATGTACTCCGTCATCTCTGGAGATGTCAGCATGAACACCACATTTATAAATTATCCATTTGTAACAATGTGGATTTCTCTCCCTCGCCCAGCAGCTCCCTCATTTCTGCAAAGCATCTACATTATTGCTAATCACCTGCTTCATCTCCACAGATATTTCTTTTTGAATAAGAAGCTGTTATTAATCTACCATTGCTGAACACTATTTTAACGATAACCTTCAACTGAATCAGATCTGGTAGGTGCACGGCTACGGTGGTTGTCAAATTAAATTTTTTTTCAAAGTCTTCTGAAGAGTCTCTAGCAGATCTTTTGTTGCAGAATTTCCCATCAAAGGAATAGTTTTGGGGGAAATACACATGCTGGCCTTACTTGTGAGAAAAATTAGCAATAGCTATAAACTCTCTGTGAAGCACATCAGTTGGATTCTCTGTATTGGAACTATGTTGAACTGCTTCATCCTTATTCAATAAAGTTTAAATAAATAAAAAATAATAATAACAAGAAACATTTACTAAAGTTTAATTAAATATAAATATACCACTTACTAATGATGGCTATTATACAGTCTCACCAAATGAAGACACATGAATAGCAATCAAATCAACCAATGAAATCAACGTGAGCAATGCGGATCGATTTGAGCGGCAGGCGAGAGGCGGAGCAAATTCAAACAAGAGAGCCAATCAGAAACAGAGCCGTAAACTGAGCACATACCGACCAATGAATGGAGCGTCTCCGTACGTGTGAGACAGCTTCTCGTCAGCCATCTTGATTGTGTTGCACTCAGATTTGTCTCAATGCTTCGCTGACCTGCGTAGGCAGTCCTGTATGCTGGAAAGACGGAAAGCAACAGAAGTGATGTTCTACATATTAGCATTTTACCATAAAGAACATATTTGAGTGTTATCCTTCTGTAATCACCACCATTTTGATTAGTAACTGTAATATAAATGTATTTTGACATAAGCTAAGCTAACTGGCTGCTGGCTGTAGCGTCATATTTACCATAAACACATTGGAGCTGTATCAATCTTCTGAATAAGAGTATTTCCCAAAATGTCCGACTATTCCTTTGACATTGAGTGTCAACACAATGTTCTCCATACACATAATTAGTATTACCTTATTGTCGCCCTGATTGTAAAAATAAATCCATAACTTTTATATACAAACGAGCATGTGTGCATTCTGTCTGTGTGTGTGTTGTTGCATATTTAAGTATGCACACCCCGGAATTCCCCATTAATCCAAGGTTTATGGTTATGGTTGGTGCAACAAAAAAAAAGCATTTCCTTTTTCCTAAATAAGTCATTTTGAATTCTGCACGCTGAATATGTTTATTGCCATTGTCTGTGGAATACGCTGCAGCTTTTTTAATAGCCTGCCCGGTGTGCACTCATCAATCACGGAGCAAGAGCAGGCCTCTCGCTCTCTCCACAGTCACACGCTAACTGAGTTACAGGGCTCCGAAACTAACTCCAAGTTTTGAAATGTGATAAAAGTAATCGCATTTCTCCCAGTCAGTATCCTTACAGATGTGAATCGATGACATTAATTACTGCATCTTATTATACGCTGCAAATGTGTTTTCGTTCATTCTTATTTATGAAAGAGGCCGGGATAATTTACCAGGAGGGGTGGGAAGTAGGGGAATTGGTGGCAGGAGAGTCATATCCAAAAAAAACCCCCAGCATTCAGCCCCCACATCTGCATGCAACATTAAACACAGAGGGGAAAGAAAAGCAATACTTACGTTTGTGAAATACAGCTACTGTTTTACACAATGTAATATCATGTTTTTTAGTGTGGAAAAAGAGACTTCAGGTTGTGTGTTTCAGCACAATAGCTGGTACCTCGCGGGACCTGGAGAAGCAAATACACATATGTGCTAAGAGTCGGCGTCAGAAGAAGAAGAGAATAGAAGCCTCAAAGGCCATACAGCAACAGATAGCAGACAGGAATCGAAGGGGCCCGGGGTGGCAGAGCTTCTAACTAAGACAGAACACTTCCCCTCGCAGACAAGTGACATTACCAAGGCCAGCGATGCGCGACTAAAGCCTCATAATTGTTTGGGTTTCCTTTATTATTCACTCTTTACTGCTAAGCGCCCATATGGAAAAGAAATTACACTCACTCACAGACGTGTTATGAAATATGAAATATAGAGAAGCACTCAAATTAGGGCCCAGTTCATTTAAGCATTACGACAGAAGACATCCTTGTAACACCAGTGTTGAGCGGGAGGAAGATTCCCCAGGGGGAGTCACCGTGTCTCTGCCATTTATCCTTGTTAAAATTTCAATAACACGAGTGTCTTGCACATGACACTTTTCAGTGGGCTCATCAATACCAATGGGATTTGTGTGAGTTTAACTGTAGATACTATTTTTCATCAGGGAATATTACCACATCCTATTATTCATTTTTAAAGGACTTTCCTATTTTCTATGTTTCAATCTTTATTAACAAGCTATCAAGAAAGTGTCGTCTTACACTCTAAATAATGTATTTCTAGTGTAAGCTAAAGACAGGGCTGGATTACACTGATGACAGAGTCATAATAGGTTAATTGGATACACTGTATTTTCAGAATATAAATTACAATGCAAACATGTTTTTCCAATAATTTATCTTGATGTCTCAAATAGACTCATTACAGTAATGACACTATCTCCTTGCCATCTCTTTGATCATTTCGTGTTCATAACAAAAAGATTAATACCACTTTACTTAACCCTAAAATCACATTCTTTACTAAACGTAGCTCCCCATGTCAGATCGATTCTAAAAATAATTGCAGTAATGAGTTTCCTTCTGAAGACACTCATTTTAATTAGAAGTCTTTGCCCAGAATAAAAAAAAAAGAAACAGATTTTAAACCGACGCTGTTTGGCAGGCGTCGTATGAAAAGAAAGCCGCCGAATTGATATGCAAGCAGAGCCACGAGCGTGAGCCGCCTGGTGAGGTGAGGAGTGGACAGGTTAAGAGGTTCCAACCCACTGAAGGAGGGATGCAGGCTGTGATGGCTCGGAATGAGAGCGGCGGCTGCTGCATGCTGCGCGACTGTCAGGCTGGCACTTGCCACAACTGGTGGTATTAATAAGACTGGGCTAAGATGAGCTCTGGGACGTGGGTGACTCAACATGTGCTGGTGCCGCTGATGGGCAAGTGCAAATGAAATTAATGGGTAAGGGAAATCAAGTGAGTGAGCCCGAAAATCAAATTACCAATCTAGCCCTCAAACAAATTAGTTGTGTGCCAAAGTTGTAATTGATAGCAACACACGAGCATGCTATTGGATCAGACAATATGATCCAGCGTGCGCAGCCTCTGATGTGATTTGCCGCTGTATTATTGTGATTAAATATTAAAGATGTGTGGACAACAGAGTCCCCCGCTTGGCTCGCAAGGCCTCTCAGGACATCACCATGTTGAGGAGGATTAGCTGAATTCCAACCCAATCGCCAGAATAAATGCTGGCATTTTATGTTTTTTATAAACACAGATATGTTGAACATTTCTATTCATAGATATTGCAATTCTACATGTCATTATGCTCAATTCTCCATTTTATGTTGTGACAATGCTGTGCTCAGGGTTTGGTCAGGTTTAGGCACAAAAACAGCTTGGTTAGGGTTAGGAAAAGATCAGTCCCGACATCCTGTCAAAAACATCTGTTTTTTTGTCGCCATAAACACAGCGATACATTGTCATGCTTTAAATGTTTCAACAAAGTCTGTTTCAACGAAGTGCGGCCACTGGTGGCGCTTTACTTAAAGGTCCAATTTGTAAGAGAGTCAATTTTTGAGTCTCATTCCCAACTCATTAAGCATTGATGGCGTGGTCTGGTGGCTGGCCCGATCTACCAACCCAGGACATCAGTAGTTGACGACTTTGGGAACCAAAAATGTCAGGATTTGTCAAGTTGGGAATGAGACTCAACAATCAACGTGGTTGGTTGGTTAGAGTTAGGCACTAAACGGGTTAGGAAAAGCTCATGTTTTGTCAAATAGAAGAAATAAAAACCTTTACCCATCTGATTTGTCGTGGAAGAGAGAGCTACCTATGCAGGAGTAGAGTACAGTGTGTAATACCATTTAGTCTGACAGCTACAGCAACTCTTGTGGTACCATTTATTTGTTTGGTTCATAAATGTGTAAACTGAGATTCCCATTAAAGGCTCTCTCTCCCCACAGTTCTGCGTGTGGCTTTTTGATACGAGGCTTTTCTCTTTTACTCCCCAACGTTGGCGGAGGGCTTTTATATAATGAACTGAGATGCTTTTAATAAAATATAATGATCAGCTAAAAATTGGTTTGAATTCAAACACTCCACCGTGGCTCAGCAAAACGCGTATCTCAAGGCACATCCACTCTGCCTGCATAAGAGATGAGAGATGTTTTTTTCTTTTTTTCTTTTTCTGTTTTAGATTTGCAAACCTTCAAACCCCCTAAAACATCAAACCTTTACTGCTCCTCCAAATTCTTTTCCACAGCTTTGTCTTCACAACCGCTGCGCATATATGAGCAGATTCTTTATGATGTGGAAAATATTTCACCAGTAGCTATCGGCTTCATAATTCATAAAACATTGCATACAATTGGAATACCAATTGGCCCTATAGCATACAAAGACAACACAGAATTGTAAGCCATTTGAGTTTATAAATAATTTAAATACTGTTGCAACGCCGTGTAATGTTGTCTTATTTGCTCTTTCACCTATTTAGAAAAGCAGCTTCGCAGTGTAAACAATAATAAAACGGGGATCTAAATTTGAAGAAAGAAACATAGCGAGGCAGCATGAAAGTAATAAAACTCAGTCCTGTCTTTGTTTTCCCTTTATGATCCGCTCTTGCTAATAATGGATTTTTTCGAAAAAGTTCATCCTAATTAAACAGTGCATGCGGCGCGCTGCGCAATCCCTACAATCCATGTGGGTAAACCCTCGCAAACAAATACACTGTGAGCACAAGCATGCACAGTATTTTTTTCATCACAGTAGACAGAAGTGCACATATAGCCTTAGAGAAGCACACATGCACACATGGAATCATCCACCCGGACATGCCTTTACTGTACGGCACGGCGTCGGCACGGCGTCAGCACGGCGTGACATTTCAAGTGGCTTTTTCCTCTGAATTGAGCCGTTTTCTATGTATTCAAGCTAACTGAGGGCTTCATGCTGACACGGGTCTTATGGTTGGATATAGGCAGTAGCTAAGTGCTGTACTTCAGTTGATTATATACATTTCATATATTAATACACTTCAGGGAGCATTTTTGTACTTGGACCTCATATGATTTATCTGACAGCTCAGTTACAAGGATTTTTGCACATAAATAAATAAATACATTTGCACCTATTCTAATAATCATTTCAGTACTTTTTTATGCAAAACATTTGTTGGTTTGAGCTTCACAAATGTGTGGATTTTTTCTTTTTAACTGTTGGAATCATTGTAAAGGTGCAATATGTAAGAATTTGGACTGGAAACACTAAATTTCACTTAAATGATCAACAAGATGTGAAGGAATAACAGTTTCGATGTTATGACATCTATGTATTGTGTTGAAAAGCATGTTTAGCATGCTAACGAGCTAACCGCAGCCCCATCCGGGTCCAAAGCACCTGTGCAAGCGCTTTCAAGATGCTGTGAGCTCCCAGTCTGGACTGCTAGCTGCACGGCTAACTGAGCTAACTAGCTAACTGCGGCCTCAGTTAGCAGGGGTTAGCAGTTACTCTGGTGATAGGCTGTGTGAAATCAAAAGGTGACCAATTCTTCTTTTTTTTACATAATTTTGAGTTTTGGACTGTTGCTTGGAAAAAACAACCACTGTGAAGGAGTCACTTTGGGAAAGTGTGACGGTATTTCTCACTATTTTCAGAATTTTCAGAAACAAAACAATCAATTAATGGAAAAATTGATCATCAGATTAATCCTGAATGTAAAATATAATCATTATTATATGCAGTCCGATACAAAATAGCTCAAAATGAGCTCCACCTTAACCAACTTCTACAGTGAAATCCTGCTTTTACAATCATGCATGACTAATAATAATTTAATGATGTAATATATAATAGTACAACAGTCACAGGGGACATTTTACTTGCATTGAGTACTTTTACATTAAAATCTGCAACCACATTTTCCTGATTATACTTACATACTTTCATTTAGGTAACATTTTCACAGGAGCTTTACCAGTAGTGGAGTATATACAGCGTGGCATCAGTACTTTTACTTGAGTAAATGATCTGAATACTTCATCCACCACTGGATACAGTACCATCCCCCTTATTTATCATCATGTATGTATGTGTGTATGTGTCGCTGCATGCTTCCCCGACTGTTTGTGTGTGTGTGTGCTCGAGCATCCATGCAATTGTGTCCCCGTATCAGCACAGAGCCGTCTCCTTTGAAGTCTGTTTACCGTGCCGAAGCCTTGCTGAGAACACTGGGATGGCAATCTGTGACACCATTGACACCTGGCATGTAAACATTGACAATAACTCAGTCATCGAACCTCCTGCAGCTTTGCCCTTTCTTGCCTTCATAGGCTTTGGCTGCAGACACAATGCCCCCTCTGTTCACAGCAACCTCTCTCTCCTCTCAACTTTACCTGCCTTTGTTTTTACTTTAAATGTGGACTCATGAAAATGTAACCCAGTTTATCAACTTTTGTTTCCGGTTGGTTGTTTTTTTTTTTACGTTTAACCGTTATAACTTGCTTGGATAATCAGTAACCTTCCATCTTTGGGCCTCAAACAGTTTAAATAAAGTTCATGATGAAAGCTACCAATTCCAGCTCTCCGGTGACGGCTTATACTACCAGACAGGCCAAGCAATGAAAAACGTTTGAAAGAAAGAAAGAAAGAAAGAAAGAA
Source organism: Pagrus major (assembly GCF_040436345.1). NCBI lineage: Eukaryota > Metazoa > Chordata > Actinopteri > Spariformes > Sparidae > Pagrus > Pagrus major. The sequence goes on from NC_133233.1 coordinate 15,359,911, forward strand.
AGAAAGAAAGAAAGAAAGAAAGAAAGAAAGAAAGAAAGAAAGAAAGGAGTCATGGTGAATCAGAGAGGAGGGAGGGGATTACTTACTGCAAAATGAACAGGAAGTTAGCTAAAACAAGTTTAAGTTCAGCAGGGTAAAATTATGCTTTATACCTTCTCCCTTTTGATATGTGTGAATAAGGTGAGAATCGTCTCGTGGCTTTTCAGAGGTAGAGCAAGTTTATTTTCTGTCAGCGTGTCTATTTCTGTGTTATGCTTTTGTAAAATGACTGCTGTCATGAGATGCGGCAGCGTAAACGGCTAATTAAGCCTTGTGTTAACATCTCAATATCTTCCCCGGATGCCAAGATAGCATTTCACCAGATTTGTGTAACGATTCAGAGCTTTAATTGTAATTTAATATATTTATAAGAATTGGATTAAAGATATTTTTCTTTTTGTTCATTTTCAGAACCGCACACATTCACTTTTGTAACCTCGCTGCACTGGAAACTAAAGTATCCTCTCAGGAACACGTCTCTGGCTGGAGTTCAGTCCAACCCAGTGTGTTTCCAAGGTCCCATCCTCGCAACTACCAACTCATAGACATCTGAAATCTAAAGAGCAATGAGTAGACGCATCACTTTTGTCATTAAAGGGGCTCTATGAATTAATCACTTTTTTATTGGCCATATGTAAGCGGACTGTAACAAGACGTAAAAATTCAACCTTCCCCTTTTCTTCCGCCAAAGTCCAAAGGACTATGGGCATTTGAGTGCCTCATCTAAGTCCCTCCCACGGCTAACAGGTTGCTAACGTTAGTTTAGAAATGGAGTCCGCTCGGTTTAAGCCACTTGTTCAATCTATACACGTTGTTACTTACAACATACTGTAGCGCTGTGTGTACTGTAGAAGCCATCATCTCATTGATTTTTGGGAGATTTAAGAGCATGAAGCCGCACATTTCTTTCAGTTATTTATTCATTTACTTTTTATTTGAGACAGTTCTTTCTCGTGTCCGAGCTGTTCCCCCCCTCAAAAAGTAAGGATTTATGGTTTTTCCTTTTTGCTGTGAACTTCACTAACCACTTGTCTTGTGTCACTTCCCGGACCAATAATCTCGCACTCGCCGCCCTCCTTGCTCGCACTGAGGGCTCTTACGAGGAAACAATTTACCTTTTGAACATAATTTGTCACCGGAGCAACGCTGCTTCATTATCATATCATCCTGCTAACTCTTGCCTTTGTTTTGACAGATAGCTTTCATAAGTCACTGGTAAAAAACCTTCAGCGGACGTTTGGGGTTTTACTGTCACATAGGCTCCATCTGCTCGGTTTGGTGGGGTTTTTATGCTGCGCCATCATTCACCTCCCACAAGCAATAAACACTATCTCTCTCCACTCTCTCACTTGTGCTCACTTTCTCTCTCTCTCTCTCTCTGGAGGTCTTCTTTATAATTCTCTTTCATGCGAAGAAAAGACAACAGAGGGAGAAAATAGCAGGCAGTGTATTTGTAACGCCGAGAGGTTTGATGTATCGTCAGTGTTAAAGCTCATGCGCCTCTTTTCTTCTGTTTTGCATAAAACATATACAGTGAGTGACACTGCACTTGCCTCTTTAGAGGAAAAAAATATCTTCAAAGATCTTCTGAGGAATTTATTGTGATTAGAAAGCGTTTATCTGTAAAGGGAAGCTCAACTTTTGACTCCTGATGTGGTGGAGATATATATATATATAGGGAAAAAATGGTGGTGGCATGTGAAAAGCAGCCTGTGCGTCTGTCTGCTTGACTTTCAACATGTCACTGATGACTACGTGACATAATCGGTGTTAATTCCTCCCTTTTGATACCGCTGGATTCGCAGCACCTATCATGGATTTGTACACAGCCTGCAGAGTGATATATGAACCCTGCCCACGACAGACATTAGGGATGAGATACAATTGTTTTCCCAAATCAAAATAAATGGGTCACACAAGGTTCTCATATCGTCAATTCTTTTTTTGCGGTGGAAAGCCAGCCCTGCAATATTGACTGTATAATTGAATCGTGCGAAAGCGCAGTCGATTTAAAACAATAGATTTGAGGGATGAGGAAACTGTCAAGTCATGCATCATAGTCAGCGTTTCACCTCAGGTTGAGGACAAGATTACTTGAGTCCGTTTCAATCACTCTTTTTGGCAAAATGGATCCACAACGTCATATTTTTCATGAACAAAACAAGCTCGTGTGGATGTTTTTTTTTGTTTTTTTGTTACATTTTAATAATTCCAACAAAAACTTAGGCACTGATGACGATATGAAAAATTGCTTTTGGAATTAACACACAGTAAGGCACAACCTCGGGGCAGGATATTTAATCCTGATAAGACTCTGAATAAAATGAATACAAGACTTTTGGTGTTTGTGTCAAAAACCGACTCCTCCACAAGCCTCACCTATTAAAAGGTCTTTTTCATTTCTTTTCCTCGCCATCAATCTCCCCGTTTTTCTAATTTCAGCTTTGTCATGTCCACTTTGTTCGATTAGAATCCACATATAGTGTGACTATATCAATTTCCCCCACCTGAACCAATGAAATTACTTCCCTCAACAATTTTGCTCTTTGCAGGATTTCATTGGAGAACCGCAGCCATTCCTGCCGTGAAAAAAAGAGAGCGATGCAGCTGTATGGCCAATTCAACTGTCATCAATCACCCAACTTGGTTGCCTTCATATAGTAAGTGTGCTCGGTTGTTTTGACAAGAGTTTTCATCAGAAATAAAGGCGTGGCTTTTTGAAATACTGGCGTTTTTGTGTAGGAGACCTACAAAGTGGACTACAGTGGTTTGGGTTCATAGGCTATAGGTGATACGTCGACCCAACAACCACAAGAATTAAAGTTGGCAATCTATGTTCTGCAAATCACCGATATATTGAAACATTTCTTGATGTTGCAACTTTACTTTTCTTTAGCTTCAGTTTTTAATTTTCTGTTGTGGCAATGTGGAGCTTAAAGTCTGGCTAGGACCAGACAAGAACACCACTTTTGTAAGTGTGAAACCACTGAATATTTATGACGAGCGACCACGCCATTCAAACATTCATGAGCGTCACACCGCTGGATATGTTTGAGGAGACGTCTGGACAATTTCCAGACAACTAATGTATATTTTGTGTGAATTCAGGACATCTCTAGCCATATTTGTGGCACCTATAACAGCTATTTTAAACCAAAAATGTTTTCCTAACCTTAACCCAGTTGTTATTGTACCTAGACCTAACCAGGCCATAAGCACAGAGTTGTCACAACATGAAATTGAAAATTAAAACTAAAGAAACATAAAGTTGCAACGTAAATAAATGTTAAGTCTCATGAAATTGGTCAGTGAGGTCGTTTAAACACTCTGGGGATGATACAAAGGACCTCAGGAAAGACTAATGAATAATGCTGGCACTGTCAAAAAGATAAAACACATGACATCTGGCTGATGATTCAAGTTATATAGATTGTCAGCTCTTTGCCCGCGTCCTGTGAGCCCTCCAAAGTTTAAGTTCCACATTCAGACCCTAAATTTAATGTTTCCTGGTGGATATTAATAAAAACAAACCATAAAATTTATATGGCCTGGCTGTTATTCTTAAAACACTGTTAAACAGTCTGTCGTTTTTCTCTCTTTTTTTTCCCCCAACCCTTCTCTCTCTTACTCGCACAAATACACAAGAATATTTATTCCCAGAGCAGAGCATGAATTTTATTTTGAAAAATAAATTTTTAACATGTCTAGACAAAGCTATGTCTTCCTCAAGCACACCGAGGGCGCACTGTCTTTCAAGGGCTCGTTATACGCTAAGATGCGGTAATAGTTGTGGTCAGAGTGAAAAGTTTTCATTAAATTCAAGGCTGCTGTGTTTCTCCAGCGCTCGCCTGTGGCATCAGCGGCTCTGAACCGTACAGGCTGATCTCCGGGATAATTTCTTGGGTTCTCTCCACGGGATTATTGATCCCTCTATGATGAAAGACGGTACTGTACAATAGCGGTCCAATTATAGTTTCGACACCCGCACACAGCACAATCATTAGCTTTGGATCATTTTGTGAAGAACATTATTAGTTATTTGCCATTCATCAGCAGTCATCAGACCTCCTGGAAAGTATTTCATTTAGCCACTCAAGGACCACTTTGTTATGTGAAATAAAACTTTATAAAAGGGAGTAAGACGTCTCCACAGCACGTCCAAAGGAGCTGCTTTAAAGCCTTGCCAGCACTATTATAAGCCAATGATATATATTTTCATGTGCAAACATTAAGTGATGATCAATTAGGACAATGTTTGTGTTCATTACCAGAATTGCCAGATGGCAATAAATGCAAATTTGCCAATTTAAGCAGATTAATTAGTTAGTAATTAATGGTGTCCTGGGGTTAATATTTTGCAGAGATAGACAAGCGGGGGCTGGGAGTGTGTCCGAGCTCCTGTCTAACTGTGAGACACTTGCTGAAGAGACAAGAGACAGCATATCTCTGATAAATACCTTGTATTCCCTCTGGTAATCTCTCTGACACCGACAACAGCCACACTTCAGTGCCTGACTGCAATGATTTGCCTTTACAGTAAGTGTGTAATGTTGTCATGGCACCTACCGCACATACAGACCCGGTCACGGGGGAGGAGAGGAGCCGGAGAGTGACAAACAGTAAAAGAAGATGAGGTGAGAGGCGAGCCGTGCATCAATCTTTCAACTGGTCATTCTCAATGGCAGCTTTATGAAAAGATTCACAAACTCACATGATGGCATGAATCCCATAAAACATGTGGTCACTATGACAACAGTGGAGAGCTGTGATAGGCTTAAAGTGTAAAAAATATATGAGGAAATAAAAAGGATATGAGCACAAATGCGAGCTTCTCCTGTGATTTTTCTAACCAGTCAGACAGCGGCAAATGAAAAATGCCTCCTTTTCCGCGTGACAAAGATACTTCCTGGCAGCGTCGAGGAGCGAACTCTACCTCGCTGTCAGTCCACCACCTGCATTGTTATGTTATGACACTCCAAACATCTGGAGTGCACTTTATGTTTTGAAGCATCCAGTTTTCCGCAGGACGAGATTACCAATCAACGCGGAGGGCAGCTGTGGCCTGAAGGCTTGTGAGGAGGGTTTGTGACTGCAAGGTTGCCAGTTTGACTCCCCACACCATCTGGGAAATATGTGAGATGGGGGAGGCGAATGAGAAACACTCTCTCCAACCTTTCAACAACTGCTGCTGAAGTGCCCATATGTAAGGCAGCGATCTTCCAAATGATCCAGTGGCAATTCTCTGGTAATACCGGGCAGCTCCCACCGAATGAGACTGTCACTATGTGTGGAAACCCCCAGGAGGACACAATGATGAGGAACATGTGTCCTGCTAGTATTTTCCCACTACACATACTTTGGATCCGCTTGCCTGGTTTCACTAAAGAAAAGAAAATACAATTGAGAGCTCAGCATTTTTCATTAAAAAAGAAACATGTCATAATCAATATATGTGATGGCCATGCGTGTGATTATATGTGACATTATTCCTCACCATCAACCGCGAAGGTTGTCTTAGCCCTGGTGACTGACCACACGCAGCACTCTAGAGAAGCCCCATCCTCATCTGAAGGTTAAAGGAAAGGTTCATGGCCTGAAACAATAATCCATCGCCCGTTGAACATTAAAAGAGGTTTTGCTTGCTGTAAACACGTGTCCTGTTCATATAAAAGACCCCTTTCCAATGCACTTTTTTTGTGAAAGGCAAGGTTATAAATCTGCAGTCATCATTTTGTCCAGAAATGCATTATATATTCTTCAGCTGTCAAATCAAGTGAGTATAATACAGAATTACAATATTTTTACTCTAAAAATGCCTCTTTGTGTTTTACAGGGCAGTGTAACAAAAAAGGAGATTTTTTGCACAGAAATCCTGATTTAACTGATTCAGACAGCTGAAGCCTCAAATAAACTTTTGAATACTTTTTTTTTTTTAACACCACTAGAATTTCTCCCTCCAATCACCTGCATTGAAAGCGCACCATGAAAAGATTTTTTAACGGGCAGCTTGTAAAAAGTTTTTACAAGACGTAAAAATTGGTAATTTTCACCTTGTGAATCTGTGCATGTGTCATCACGGCACAATGTGATCCTGGAGAAAACTTTTGCGGTGAGAAATAGACAGTAGTAGTACTGATTCAACTTCTTTACTCAAGTAAAAGTAAAGAAGGACAGGCTCTGAAATGTAACCAAAGTATAAAAGTAAATAGTATCCCTCTGAAAGACATTCCTGCCGGCCATTTCTGTGAGAAAGTTAACTGAACCTAACATTAGTATTAAACTTAAAGGTAAAATCAGTAGGATTTGTCAGAGCTGTTTGTAAAAAAATCAGTCTTGTGATGTTGGGAAGGCAGCGTGCACTGGTTGCAAAATGAAAATAATCGATAATTCCCCTCAAATGCATTAAAACTAAAGAAACGAGCCTGTTTTGAAAACGTAAGCACTAGAAAGTAGAAATTTGTGTTAAAATGTAGGGAGTAAAAGTAAAAAGTTGTCAAGTAAGTACAGTTACCTGAAAAATTTACTTAAGCACAGAAACAAAGTACAGGTTTTGAAAAGCAGCCCGCTGGTCTCATTATGGACAGTTTAAATACAAACAGAGATTCTGCGCCTACATTACCCACAATGCACCTTAGCCACTGAGGCAATTTATCAGATTACATGCAGCTTCCTCTGCAGCCATGGCTTTATATTACTTTTTCACATAATGCAATAGTCCTTCCCAAGACCTGCGAACACTTTAATGTGTCAACTGGAGGAGGAGAGCACGGATCTCTGTATGCAGCTCTCGATTTGAAGATATTGCGAAAATGTCCTCTTGTCCATTTAATCAAAATCACCTTTAAGCTCTTGAAAAGATTGGAAATTATAAGCAAGCTCAATTCCTATATGTGTCAATGAGGGTTGATTATTATATTCTAATGCTTAGACCATTTTCTCTTTTGAAAAGATTTTCTGTACAATTAATGCCAACCCTCCTAAATCCCTGGCTGTGCAGAGTTGGCGTAGGTTTATTTGTGGCTTCTTAAGTCCCTAATTAATTGATCAAACTGTTGTACTATACTATAATTAAACTGAAGTGCAACTTCCAATTTAATAATGCTCATCTTTCCCCCTACACTCATCTAATTCTTGCTGGTGAAGACCGTTTTTAAATCTTAAAAAGATTCCAGTGTTTGTAATAAAAAATCTTCCTCTCCACCTGATCAAAAGCCTAACACACATCCAGGGAGAAGGCAGCGGTCGGAGTGTCCTCCTCCCTACTTAGCCACATCAAGTGAAGCAATCTTCCGAGGTTATCGGAGAATGACCTTCCACTTACAAATCCAACCTGATCTGTGTGTATAACGTCAGGCAAAATATCCTCTGGGCGCACAGCCAGTACTTTTTTTTTAACAGTGTATATACAGTATAATGCCGTGTAGTCAGCAGCTGCAAAACTGAACTAACAGGCCTGTAGCTGGTCGGGTCAAGCAGGTCTTTTCCTTTTTTTGAGGATCGCTGAAATTACTGCTCAATTCTGGCAACTGACCTGTCAACATAGCCTCAGAACAACCTGGTGTTAAAAAAGTATATCAATCTTTTATCACATTCAAAAGGAAAAAGCATCTAACCCAGCAGCATTTCCTGATTTAATTAATTTAATGACTTTTCTAACTTAGTTCTCTGTCATCGGGGCATTAAAGCTATTTATTAATTCCCTCCATATTAAAAGCAGTGTCTCTAATTTAGAGAAAGAGCCATGGAGAAGGGGTCGGTCAGGGTTATGGTGCGATCAAAGGTGCAGGTGTATGTTTGACAGTGTGTTACTTTTTCTGTATCTGTTAGCCTCTTTGTTACAATGGGACTAACGTTAATGTTAATCCATGACTTTATAAAGAGAAAGGGAGGTGATACGTTTTGAATTTGTTAATATTTTCTTTTTTTTCAGTTTTCTTTATTTACCTTCCTATTAATGCCCTGATACGCCTATACGGCATGTTATGGTGTTGACAGAGGTATCAGATTTTTTACAGGACAATTATTGTGGATAAAATAATTCACGATATCGATATTATCGCGATATCTACAGACATTTTGAATGCCTGTCTTTCTTTGTCAAATGAATAACACTCGTAATACGAGAGTAGGGAGGTGGAGAGACAGTCTGTGTCACCATAACTGTGCAAAAAGTGTGCAAAAAGAACAATTGCACTTGTTAGCTACCTAACAGTTACTGCAGCTTCTTTTTTTTTTGTTTCCATTTTAATGGCGGGTGGCAGCCAGCGATACAGCACATCACCGCCAGCCACAGTCTCAAAGCAAGACTGGAAAAGAACGGGAACGATTCAAGAGTCGTTGGATTCATTACACAACATTATCACATGTGTATTATTAACATGACATCAATATTTATTATATAATAGCATGGCTTTTGTCAATACTGGTTATTTGCGATACCCGTAGTCTACAGATGTGAGAACTAGTCCTGAAGTTATAAAACACTTTAATTGTCTTGCAAGCAAATTTTCCCGACTTTCATCCACTTTCACAGAAGCAAATTCAGCTTTCTTGTTATATATTAGTATCACATATCTGTTTCCTTATGGCCTCACTTTGATTTTCAGTTAACACTTTTCTCCCTCATTTTCCAGCGTACTGGCTTCCTCCTTATTTTCTTCAATCAGCTTTGAAGTGTGGCCGGTGATATTATCCATAATAAAAGCATTGGAGGCCTAATCATTTTAACAAACCATTTAATTGAAAAAAAAAAGTTTTTTAAAAATAATCTTTTTTAATGTGTTTTATGGTTATGTGAGTACGGAGTGTGTTCTCTGTCTTTCTATAATTTGTTAACCTACAGAGATAAACCCGGCCCAGACCGTTCACTCACAAGCTGATTTACTGCAAGAACTTCCTTCAGAACTTTTCTACAGTGTGACGTTCTGTTCAATTTAGCATCTAGACAGCAAGTTTTTCCACTCATAACTATCAAATAACTACCAAATGATTGTTTTTTCAGTCATGGACCTGGGGGCCTCCTGCTCTGCATGTTTTAAGATGTGTCTCTGCCCCTCTGGGTCATTATCAGGCTTCAGCAGAACTTAATAACAAGACGATCATTTGGATCAGATGTCAGATGTCCGAGACAGAAGAACACTGTGCTCAATATTGGATGGATTTTAGTAGCTGTGTGTTTCTTGTATAAATGCAACGTCTTGTACAGCGAACACATCTTATTTAGGATTCTGATGGTCCGTGACCTCACTCGTAAGTCTTTGGTGAATCCATAAGTAGGAAGCCTCTCTGATTCTTTTGCCTCTTACAGCTCCTTCTATCACATGCGTCCTACCTTTATAAAGATTATGTACTTCTGTGCCTCTGTTCAAAAGATCTTTTATCCTGTGCCCAGAAATGTCAACTTTAATTAGAAATCTAACAATACAGTGGTTCCAGTAAAACACCTTCCAAATCCCCCATCTATGTAACTATACCTAATGTTACATATTTTTATGACATCTGTTGACATAAGCCAGAAACCACATGAAGCAGGAATATAACAAACCAACACACAAAGAAAAATAAATAAAAGGTATGATAATTAGAGTACAATATGCAAAAAGATAAGTGAGGGATGGAATCATGTTTCTGTGAAAGTGTGGGTGTCGTAACCTCCCCTAACACCTGTGGGTGCGAAATGTACGTTTTGTTGTTAATAGTTGAATAGAAGTCCTGATCAAATATACATATTTACATTTGTTTAGGAGGTAAACAAACATTGAAAAACAAAATATATATTACTTTGTTATTTTAAGAATACATGTATGAGAAGGTCACCTTGTAGGTATATGTATAACTATGTTTATAGATACTGTGTATGTAGCCTATGTATGAATTATACATCACCATAGCAACTTCTTTAACTTAATAACTAATCTTTTTCTAATTTACTTCATCTTTTTTATAATGACTATTAGAAGTTTTAGTGTGTTTTTTTGTTTGTTTTGTGCCTTTTTTTCAGTATGGCTAAAAAAATCTAAAAAAATCTTGGACCTTACAATAATATGTGTGTGTGTGCGTGCGTGTGTGTGTGTGTGTGTGTGTGTGTGTGTGTGTGTGTGTGTGTGTGTGTGTGTGTGTGTGTGTGCACAATATTGGACTTTGTGCAATTACATCAGCTGTAGTGTGAACGCTTTGTTTTCTGACTGTCGTTAAATGTGTTAAGGCATTGTGCATATATATAATTTATGTGTGAACACACTGCCATTGCAGTGATGAAATAATGATGTATTGATGCAAATGAATCGTTTATCTTCTTTTTTTCTTGCACAAATGCTGTAATAAGCCCAACTGTGATGTGTTTTTTTTCTATACCACATATCAGTTGAGATTCATCAGTTCCTGGACCTGCTTTCAGCTGGCATAGACAGCACCGACATTATGTGGCACGAAATCTGGCTAAGAATATACCCATGTGTCAATGGTGCGTCACGTATGAAAGACATGATGAACAAGTTGTTGTTTTTAGTGTCATCTGACACGAAAGCCTCCCATCAAGATGAACTACCAAATTAGATCATCCCATTTGTGTTACAGTGTGAGGGTGTGATGTGTAGGTGCTTGTGCAGCCAAGCGTAAGTGTGTTTATTCAGTTGCACTTCTACGTGTGAAGTAATGCCTCATATATGCTTAAAGTTTTACTTTATTAGTGATATTTTTAGAGAATTGTTGGGAGAATATCAATAAAAAGGGGCTGCAGTGACTCTCACCTTGTGCTTTCTTGTCCAGAACACATTAAATGTTTTGCCCTCAGACCTGAAGGCAAAGAAACAATTCAAACTTACCTTTGATCAAATCTGTATCAGTTTACTAAGTCTGCAAGTAGAGAGAGCGAGAGAGAGGAGCTGAGAGGCTGATAGATGGAGAGAGTCGGGGTTGTGGCCCTCAGCGTTTATCAAAGGGCTTTTTCAGAGCCTTTGACAACACTTCCTCACTTGCCACAGCAGCATACTGATCTACAGGAGCCCACGCAAAGGCACACAGAGATCTCTCCAAGGTTTGGGTGGTGTGTGTAATGCCAAACAGAGCTCTTTAGCTCGTTTACTGCAGTGTAGACAATCAGTAAGGCTGCACCTGAAGAAGATTTTCTTAACTGATTTAAATTCAGATTAATCTATTGATGGCATGGCAGATAATCAGACAGTTGTAAAAGTCTATAAAACTTCAGAAAATCCTATAACATATCCTGTGTCATTTTATTATTGTGTTAAACATAACTAGCTTCTTAACTTACAACATATACATGAGGTAACTTTCACCTAACATACTTATTTTAGCCCACATCATGATCTTTTCTGAAACCTAACCAAGTAGTTTTGTTGCCTTAACCTAACCAATGTGCAACTGTTTCACAGCGTTAACGACATGATGACAAAGGCTCAGTGTGTCACTAGTATACTGTCCAACAGTCATGTACTGTATGTCATTATGGAAGTCATTGGCAATCGACCTACTCACTCACATACACTGAATTGAATGTATGTTGAAACAACTGATCTAACTCCTCTGCAGTACAAAAACAATTTTACATGCATTACATGCAATGGATCATGGCGTGGATGCTGGCTTTTTGCCCGGAACAGTCTCTCAGATTCATCGTTCAGTCCATTAAGTGCAATTTAAAGACAAATTTCACAAGGCTGTTGTTTTAAAACTAGTCAGCTGGTCAGCTAACCAAGATGCGTTTATCAACCAGCTCATGAGGCTAACGTTAGCTTATTTAGCTAAAAGGTCTTCAAAGTTAAAAAGCCCAAAGTCTGTGTCACTGAGGGCTCCTCTGTCCCACCGATAACACTGCGCCTGAAGTGCCGTAGGTGCCTCATCAGCAGTCCCACCTTTAATTCTGTGACTTCATGATATCACACTGCATCACCATGTCACACATTTGTATAACTTGTGCCTATATTCACAGTAGAAGTGAAAGCTGAAAGCTAAAAACAGGACAGAACCGACTGGAGAAATGGTGAGCTGTGCTGGTTCAGGCGTTTGTGAGCTGACCAATCAGAGCAGACTGGGATTACGGGAGGGAGGGGGGGCAGGAGCTAAAACAGAGCATTTCAGACAGAGGGGAATACAGTGCTGCAACACTGGACAGTATGAGAAAACGGATGTGTTTTTTTTTACATTAAAGCATGTAAACTTATTCTAGTGGTAACTCAAAATGAAATTATGAAACTGATATGTCTCTGTTAAAATGTCTCAAAACGACAAGACCTTTGTTATATATTTTTATGAATTGTGTACTTATTTTATTCTAAATCTTTTTAACGATATTGAACCCTAAAGGACATTAAAGACACCATCCACCCCAACCACAGTCCATTCACCCTGCTGCCATCTGGCAAGGGATACATAAGTATCCACTGCTATACTGTATCACCAGACTACAGAGAAGCTTCTTTCCCCAAGACTCAAAAGGGATCAAACTAAATTTAGTTTTTTAAACCTTTTTTTTAAATGACATCAAATTTACCTTGTTTCATTTTGTTGCCTCCTGCTACAACTTACATGGAAATATCAGATGATATTTCAGAGTGAGAAAGGAAGTTGGCAAGCATAACATGACTAGAACTTGAACACATTACCTCCTCCGTTAAAGTTTCTGCCTGAATCACATCACAAAGACTTTCATCGTCAATGGTAGCTGCTAAACAAAGACGACACGACTTGACACATGATCCAGTGCTTCTTCACAATGCCATCAAACTACGGCCTTCTGCCAAGAGGAGCAGAAATAACCTCCTGTGCTTGTAAATTACATATGTGCAGAAATCCTGACTAGTGCTGAAACAGTAACAAAGGGCAGGGATGGCGAATGGTCAAATCAATTTCATTTTGTCAATTTACAGAATCAAAACAAATTCTAATGTATTTCTTCTTGGGCCATCTGTGTCTTTAACAAATATCCTTCTTAACTATCTCCCACTCCATCTGCTTTTTACTTCTTGCTCACACACTGTACATACCACACACACATATTAACACGCAACATTTACAGTACTGGCCCTGTCCTCCCTCCAGCAGCTTGTGGCCTAACAGGACGCTCCCTCAAACAGTGATGCAAATAGCCGCCCCAGCTGTCACCTATCAGGGCGGATCCTCGACGAGTACATAACTGGTCGTGTCCCCACCGCTGCAGCCTACGTCTGCCTTCATTTCCCATTACAGCGGGCGGGAAAGCATCGGTGGAGGCAAAATAATGTGCCTGCTTAGATATGAGGAGGAGTAATCTAGGACAGGAATTAAACTTTCATCTCCTCCAAACAGCATTTCAACGACTCGACTGATTCGTCTGTGCGCAACAGTGCCATTTGTAAACTCAGACATGAATTATTAACAGGGGAGCTTTGCATATCGTTGAGACTCATCGGACAGATTTTACATCTTGGCACTCAGCAGGCCGCAGCCTCGTAGGTTATGATCGAGACACAGTAATAATGGAGCTTAGTACACTTTAGTAGACAAACAAAATAAGAATTACATTAATTTAAAATTAGATGCTGGAGAGCATGGCGCGGCATGCTTAACACAGATTATGATTATTCAGAGAGTAAAAAAATCATTTTTTAAATATTGTTTCTTTTCCATTTTATCTCTTGTCCAATAAAAACACACAGCGGAGCAAAACTCCCAAACTCCAAACTTCATTTTGTCATTACAGGGAGACAGCATAAGGCTCCAGTTAAGGTTTCTGCTGCCTCTGCAGTTCCACCTATATATATTGCCTTGTGTATAGGAATTGCCAACAAAGAGACGACTGGAACCATATGCCACTCATTTATTGCAGTGGGTTTTTTTTCACAATCAGCCACTTAGATGCAGCCCTGTCATTTACATATTTGCATGCAAGACAAATTGTCGATTACGTCTTTCTCAGGATGCGCAGTCGTATATCAACCCCCTTGCACCTTTCGTAGGCAGGAACACAATGTTTTCTTGTCATCTGTGTTAAGGGTTGCCTCCACATGATTGTTGAAAAGTGGAGAGCGTTTTTACACAGACATTATCGCACACCTTCGTGTGTCATCATGCATGTTTTGGATTCTTGCCAACCCAGTCTTTGCTTTATTAATCATTCAAGTACATGATTTTATGAACTGGGGAATAAAACATAGGCAGCATCGCTATCACTACAACAGGGACAAAGCGTAGGTCATAAAAAGTTCCCCAATCCATTAAGCACGAGTGAAAAAAACTCTCAAATAGGCCTTTTAATCTCACTTTATCGCTGCGGCATTTATCAAATGAAAATGCACGAATGAATATTTAAATATTTCACATAAGCTGGCCATTAAATGTGTTTTGTGTTGTTTGCTATACGACCCCGGCATGTGCCATTGCCAGGAACCTCGGCGATTCGGTTTCTGGAGTATGCAGATAACCAATGACCAGATTCAATCAGAGACAACCCATCAGATCTTACATTTGCTTTCCATTTTTTCCCATCAGGACTTTTTCTTATTCAAAATTAAGCTGCTACTATTGATTCAGCTGTGATTAAAAATTGATTGGCACTTACACTGGGTGCCAGGGCGAGAAAGTCCCCGTGCATCACCGCTGTTTTTGTACCTCGGAGCATTAAGTGCAATAAAAGTAGATGACTCCGGAGCCACCAAAGGGCCGACCGGGGCGAAAGGTCCAGTTCATGGAGAAGGAAGGAGGAAAAATAAGCAATTTATCTGAGAGAAAAGAAGCTCACCTCTAAGACCTCCCTTGGCAGCAACTCAGAAAGAACTGGATACTGCAGCAATATAGATACGCCACCGTCAAATGGACCATGTTCATATTTGACAATATTAAAGCGATAGTTCACAGAGAATGCTGCTTGTAAAGATCCGATAGCACTGTCATGTCCTGGAATCTGTTTTCATACCGTATTAGGGATTTAATTTGGCACAGATAGACAGATGTGTGTGTGCATTTTCTAGATATTCATACAGTACGCGTCCTGAGTGGAAGTTGCAAGCATGTCTCTTACATGTGTGTGTGTCAGTGTGTGTTTGCCTCCATCTGTTTCTTCAGTATGGTCATCGCTCGGGGCAAAGGGTCAAACTTTGTGTCGCAGGGAGGTGTCAGGTTATGACGAAGCATCGCAGCTAGAGGAGGTCAGGCGAGCTTGCAGAGATGGTGGTTGTCGCGGTGACGCTGCGTCACCGAAGGTCAAACTGGCTAATGGCTGTGCGGGATACAAAAAGGTTTACTATTAAAAGAGCTGCTTCCTTCAAGGTCAATCACATAATTATGGCAATATGAACTTGGTAAATTATACAGTGATGGTTTCACTTCACTTGAGTTCTTGTGAATTTTATTACTTTGTTTTTATTTCCGTTGTTTAAAGGTGCAATATGTCAACATTTTCATTTCAAATACTGAAAAAATAAGTAATGGTTTTGACGTCTGAGCACTGCATTGCAGAGATATCTATTGAAGTTAGCATGCTAACAAGCTAGCACCCCCGTCCTCCTGGGAGTCCAGAGCACCTGTGCTTGCTTTGTAAACAACATCAACACTCCCCTGGTGTTCCGGGCTCACAATCCAGATCAGTAGCTGCACTGCTAAATGAGCTAACTAATGGCAACTACAGTTAGCAGCAGTTAGTGGTTACTCTTGTGATATACTGCCCCTATTTGGAGTACGAATTTGACAGGTAGCTCCTGCGGAAGTGGTGTGAACACCAACAATCCCCTGGTGCTCAGAAATCTCAGTCCGGACAGCTAGCTGCACAGCTAACTGAGCTAACTAGCTAATGGCAGTTAACGTTGGCAACAGTTTACCCTGGTGATAAGCTGCCCCCCAATTGTTTTAAGTATGAAGTCAACAGGCTTTAACAGGCTAATTCTTACATATTGCACCTTTAAGCAATTTTAATGTATTATACCTCTTAATGACCTTTAGCAAAGAAAAAAATGTTCATAGATACATTTTTAACCCCAAATACAGAATAACAGGTAGAATTTTTTTGCCATTCCTCAATTGACTTCCACTGTAAAATTTAAAAATAGTATTCCAAAAAAATCACAGATTCCCTGCTTTTATTGATAGAAATCCGAATGTTTTAATATATTTCATGGAAAATAAAATCCATGAATGAGCAACCACACGAAAGCTCGAGAAGTCACGACTTCTTACGGCCACTGTTCTTAATGCAAAGTTAATACATACGTGTCAGAACATTTCTGCATGCATCAGTCTGTGTATGCATGGGCGCCTAAGTGGAGCCAGAGGCCTGGATGAGCGCGCACAGAGTCATGTGCCCAGCAGCTCCCCGTCGCAGCCGCAGACAGACACAGCACCGCTCTAATTAGCTGACCTGTCACCAGCGACACCCACAGCTGTGCAGCGCTCAGGGAGCAGGCGGAGCGCAGACAGAGGCTGCAAGGTGCCGTGAAAACACAGACACTGATGGACACATCCAAGACTTCTGTAATCGCCTTCAGGACAAAGGACGCCACCTCATACTTCTGTCCTAGAGGTTGTATTACGCCCTTACATACTTTATTGTGATAACACTGGAGCTTTTTCTTCTCTCCTTTTGGCAAGTCTTGCGGAGTTCAATGACATTCAGTCGGCCAGCTTGGTTATTTAATATATATTTCTATATATTTAAGTGACTTTTCTGTCAATAGTAACCCCAGTTTGCTTCAGGTTCACCAAAAGTTGGGCTAAATTACAATAAGCCGAAACACCTTGACTACACACAGGTGATCTCCATTTAACTAATCGAGTGACTTCAAACCTACTTAATAATTTAGGGGATGGATATTATGCAATATTTGTAGTATGTTTTTCAGCTTGACATTAAAGGGGCAGTTCAACGCAATTTAAAAGTAAAGATTTCTCTTTTACCCGTTGTGCTATTTCCTATCTAGACTTCGATGCATGGTGATAAGGAATGAAAATACAAGGTTTGTGTATTATCTTGAGTAACCGGGTGCTCGTGACAGTGTGGGATGTAAACATTAATGGCGTCCTCCTGGGCTGAACAGTAACGTTAGCTAGCTTAGTTAGCCTCTCTTCGATGAGTAGATGCACGCTTCCTTCTGCAGGGTTAAACGGAAAGAAAATACAATGTCTGTAGATTATTACTGAGTCACGATTTCTGAAAAGACACATTGCTGTTCGTTTCTTTTAATCAGCGTTTTGAGCACAACAACCTGAGTGCCATCTAGTTCCAGTACATTCAACAGTAGGCAGACATTTTCAAAACTCTGCAACTCACACCAAAACAATCTTTTAGTCAATTATTTAATAGAAAAAAAACAACGTGACATCTTGTCTGACTCAATGTTATAAAACAATGATACATGAAAACTTTCAAGGCGGATGAATGGTTTTTTTAGGGACTATGTTTGGAGTGAGAGAAGTCTAATCACCTAAACAATATTATATTGTTTCTTTCAAGCAAAAAACAAACAAAAAAACACACATTATAAGACTCCAGCAACAGAAATCCATGTACGCTTACTTCCGAGCAGTAGTTTTGTCTAATGAGTCACATCAACACCAGTTGCAGACAGAGCGTTTGAAATCTATTGAATTTAACCAAATATTTCACAGATGGGAGTAACAATAGATGTAATCCGCCTCTGGAAACACGTCAGCAGTTCAAAATCAGGTTTTTATTTATGAAGAATGAAGTTAATAAAATAAAAATCAAGCATCTTTTTTGAGCAGCAGTCTCTAGAAACCCAAACAGAACGACTTTTCTGCCAATAATAAACATAGCTTTACTGCTGAAGTGACTAAAACCTTGGTAGATATAAAATAAAAATGAGGAGCAGTCGAGGAAAAACACCGGTGCCGATGAAGCATAAAGCGCATGTTTCCCTCCGCACAGTTCTCTCACCTACCAGCTGCTTCTCGGCCCTCTACAGGCCATTGTTTGGGCCGGGCTGGGAACATGAGGGGAGATGACACCAGGGTAGAGATTTAAGACACGGTGCGCTGGCTATCGGAGGTCTCCTGGTAGGCCTCAGACATGGCGCTCTGTGCTTCCCTTCCTCCAGCCTCAGACTCTTTCTCAGTCTGGCTGCCACGCACACACTTACGCAGGGCAGAGAAATCCCTCATCTTGTATCTGGTTCAAGGTCCGCTGCCGTTGATGACAGTTGATGACAATCCAGCGGGGAACGAGGGAATATCACCTGCGACTTGAAATGGAAAGCAGTGAGAGGAGGAGGAAGAGCAGAGAACAAAAAAAGGAGGATTTTTGCACTTTAATTTGAAATATTGACACAGAAATCTGTCAAATTAGTAGATCACAACACTTTTTCTTTATTGCAATTCTCATTAGCATTCAACTGAAGAAATCCCACACAGAATACTACAGAATTACATTAATCCCAGTATATTTTTTCCCCACTTTCTTACACTGATTATAGATGGATCATCAATTGCTTCTAATTGGAGAATACTTATCATTCAAACATGTAGCGATCATAAATTTTCTCATTTTTAAACATTAGGCGTCAGTTCCAAACCAATCCCGGATATTTTATAGTGGCAGAAACTAAATCCCAGACAAACAAAACTATTGATCTCCCTCTCACACACACTCACCGGCGCACGCCTCCCTCCTCTACTAAAATATGCATTGTGAATCCCGGTCTGCCGAGAGTTGTATGCCCCTGCATTATGCTTGAGTGATATAATTTATATCATTTTGGAGAAAAAAAGGGAGGGGAAATCAATGAGACTTAGTTGGCAGCAGGGCCCGATAATTAATTCTCAAGGTTTTGGGTAAAATATGTGACTAATGAGGGAGAAATGTAAATGTTATGAAGTTTTACTCACCAGCCACCACCTCGACCCACACCGCCGCAGCCATAATCGAACCTCTGCAAGTCAATAAACTGTGTGTAGGAGTACTCTCCATCTTCTCTATTTTTCTGACATGTATAGTGTTTCCTGATGAAGATGAAGCGAGGTTGCATGTGCAGTAAACGCACCTGTAACAGCTGGCACAAAGATATATGTTTAAAAAAAAAAGTGGGACAGCTTCTCCCTCCTCATCCAGACAAACCACTATTAGCAAACACTGATTAAAATCATGCCACATTTTTTGGCCCTTTTAGCAAAGTAAACAGTTAAAATGAAAGAGGAAAAACAACTACTGATGTTCTCAGAAATATTTTTCTTGGATAAATATTAAAAGTCACTCGAAACTTTGATCTAGTTGCTTCTGAGCCTCTCCGACATCAAGGAAACTACCCACTTTTCATTCCACCTGTCAACTGCCACAATCTGTTTTTATTCCCAGCTACCATCTCTGTCTGGGCTAGAAATCTGCTTCCCAGACTGAGTTACCTGCTACTGAGCTATTGTCAAGTATGTTTGGGAAATGAAAAAGCACTGTGAAGTTACTTTAAGTTGTTTTAAGTGTGTGTGCGCGTGTGTGTGTGTGTTGCATTATTCACTGAATGCAAATAAAAATAACATGAAGAGGCGGGGATGTATTTCTGTAGGAATAAAGTCACTGCAAAGGGCGTGATACAAACACGGTGCAGTCTCCAGTGTGATGGCTCGCGCTGTAATTAATAGGCATTATTAAGAATTGCGCTCAATACTGATCATGTTACGTCCTTCATCAAAGCAATCCTCACAGCGGCGTAGTCAGCCAACCAAGGACTAAACGCTGCTGAGGTGTGATTGAAACGTGCACTACAAGCTCCCAGAAGCCAACGCCGCGGTCCGTTTCTGTGTGTACTGCATGTGTGTATGAAGGACGTCTGTGTTTACGTATGAGCGGTGGGCTGTGAATGTGTGAGGGTCAGGGCCGAGGGATGGGAGGAGAGGGGGGTATATACTCTTGGGATCTGGAGATTCGTGTGGAAGAAGAGAAGGAAGGGAAGGAAGGGGGGGATGGAGGATGAGTGTGTGGGTGAGGATGTGGGGGGATGGTGATCGGGGCGTGTGGAGGTGGCAGGGAGGAGCGACGCAGAGGAGGAGGAGGAGGAGGTTTAGAGCGGTGGAAGCGTACTTCATCTGATAGGAATTCATCAAGGTGGAGGATCTGATGCAAAAAGGCAACAGTGATCTTCGAGCGGTGGATGCAGTTAAATGGATGAGAGGTGGTGTTTAAAGGAGGATTCCACCCCCAGAAACACTCACACTGTATATCATCAGCTTGTGTTCATCTTTATGATGAAGTGCTGTAATTTAGTTTGCCATGGGATACATTTGCATCCATTTGTCTCAAACTTTTTAATGTAAAAAAAAGTTGTTTGGACTTGTTTCATCCAGCTGAGATTTACATGGTAGAGAAGGATGTAACGGTGACAGTATTAAAGGGTAATTCCACCATTGTTTTCCACTTTAAAGTGTTTACAGGTCTTGGGGAGCACTACTGCATATGTGAAAAAAGTAGAAGTGGCTCCAGAGGAAGCTGCATGTAATCTGATAAATTGCCTCCAGTGATGTCACTCTGTGTCTAATTTGCATTGTGGGTAATGTAGGCACCACTGGTGAACTCATTATAGAAATCAAATACATCAAATACAATCGATACATCAGAACTGAAGATATCGCCTTTTTTAATTCCTCCTTTTCAAAACCTGGTGCCTACATTACCCACAATGCAACTTACATTGCTGGAGGAATTTTATCAGATTACATGCAGCTTCCTCTGGAGCCACAAAAAGCTTTTTACTACTTGTTTTCACATATGCAGTAGTATTCCCTAAGACCTGTAAACACACTTTAAAGTATAAAATTGGTGGAGTTACCCTTTAATATTGTCAACGTTGCATCTCTCCCTGGTATGTAAATCTCAGCTGAAGGCAACAAGTCCAAACAACTATTTTTAAATTTAAAACCTTCTCAGAAAGTTTTCTAATCTGATAAATTGCCTCCAGTGATGTCACCCAGTGTCTAAGTTGCATTCTGGGTAATGTAGGCACCAGGTTCCGATGTATCGATTTTGATCACTTGTTTTCAAATCCTGAATCGAAACCTGGCGCCTACATCACCCACAATGCAATTTAGCCACTTAGTGACATCACTGGAGGCAAATGCAGCTTCCTCTGCTGCCACGAAAAGCTTCATACCACATTTTTCACATATG
The DNA here is from genome assembly GCF_040436345.1 of Pagrus major. Lineage (NCBI taxonomy): Eukaryota > Metazoa > Chordata > Actinopteri > Spariformes > Sparidae > Pagrus > Pagrus major. The sequence continues at coordinate 15,381,050 of NC_133233.1, forward strand.
CAGCAGTACTCCTCAAGACCTGTAAACACACTTTAAAGTGTAAAATTGGTGGCGTTAACAGGCTCTGTGGCTGCAATGTATTCTGGACTAATGAGTCAGTGAAGGGGAGAACATCTGGGCTTCCTATAGGGTGGACTTCTATCTATCCTCTGATGCCAAAAATCTGATGTTAGCCACCAAGGTTTTTAGCCTATTGAACATCTTCCCCATACTAAAAATGTGCAGGTGCATCTGACATATCTTGGCCAGTTATCAGCAGGAAAAACAAAAGTATTTAGAACCGTAAAACAGGCGGGGAAATAGAAGTTACACTGTACAAGCTGTTACTTTAATAGTGTCACACTGTGAGCTGGCACATCTTTGAGGTTTTTCAACAGAAGGCTCCGAAAACAAACTTACCCAACGACTCTGTGATCTCCTTGTCATTTAAACATTGTTTCAATTGGTATGTTTCCATCCAATTGTTTTTATGTGTCCCTTAATTCCCTATCTGTCACCACAGAGGCTGATAAAAACACCAAAGAGAACGCATGATGAAGAGAGTGGAATTAATTCATTACAAAGGAAACGCTATGATAGGTGGGAAGCAGCACTGAAATGCCATGATATATCAAAGTTGCTGGGGCTTGATTAATTGTAACGTCGTGTTGAATATATTTGCATAAAGGTAGCTGATGGAAACATGCAGTGAATCACATTTTATTTTGCCAGAAGTCTGGTAAATCTGCTCAAAACTTGTGTAACAGTTTAATGCGGACATAGTTTTTCCTTTAAAGCTGCTCGTATGAAGGAGATGAATCACCTGAGTGCAGCTTTGTAATGTTCTCCTTCACTTGTTGTTTTGTTTTTACTGCCCATAACTCACTGTTGTAGTTCACTGTCAACATTTTCGTCAGCATCGCCTTCTGACAGACAAAGTTAGTGACTAGTAGCGCTACAGAGCCAGATATACGTGTATACAGGAGTTCGTGGAGGCCAAAACAGACAAAGTGTGATGGAGTGTGAGTGACTGTTGGCTTTGCATTCATCAAGTGGACAGAAACAAATAAAAAACAAAAACTATTGAATGTTATTTGCTGCTCTGTAACTGCTGGATATGTAAATGGGAAACTATTAGCAAAATATCAACTTTATATGGTGATGATATGATTGTGTTCACAGCTTGTTTCCACCGCCCGTAAGCGGCCAAAGATCCTCAGTTAATGCTAGTTTAAAGGACCGGTGTCTTGGATTTAGTGGCACTTAGTTACATTAAGCTAATCTTTACTGGACCCAAAATAAGATAGAGTACCTTTAAGTTTTGTTTTGTTTTTTGGGATGTGTCATGTTTGAGTTCAATACATGACAACTGGACTAACTTGAGACCACCACATCGTTGTGTGGAGTACAAACATAAAACAAAACCATAATAAAATAGTAAAAACAAACAGAATAGATTCCCAGCATTATTATTATTTAAAGAGAGGCGAAACATTACTCAGAAATGCTCCTGGTTTACATACAATCTTTGGTTTATCAGTCTGCAATGACAGTAAGTTTGACCATAGATTAATGTAACATTTTGGCAAATATTTCTTTCTTTTATCAACAATACTTGTGTTTTTACACTCAAACAAAACATGATATTCATCCCCGGGGGAATTATCATTACATAAAGTACTACATCTTTTATTCCTTTCGAGACCTTTGTATCTTCCTGTTATTTTAGGAATTCTGTTATTAGAAACTCTGAGACTACAAATAGCCTGGCCGTAACGCCTATTCTCACTAAGTAGATACTTTTCAAGCTTAAACTCCTCCTTTAATTCACAATATAGATCACACGACGATGACGTACTGATCTTTTCACCTCTTGCTCTGCTTTGAGTTTCAGCCATTTAACATTATCACATCCCTGAGCCAACCAAATGTATGAAAACCCACATTCATCTAATGTTTGCTGAACAGATCCAATCCACGGTGATACATGTGTCACACTGACATACAAGGGAAATAAACAGTTAGGCTGATGTGTAAAAAAAATGAAATATTACAACTTTATGTATGTATGTTTCTTTGTGGAGGGCTTGAGTCTGATTTTCCTTAACAGTCCAAAGGCTGTGACTTCATCCAAGATCTCGAGTGCCCCTCTCTGCTAACGGAGCGCTAACGGTCACTAACGTTAGTTTAGAACTCTTCTTGATTATCCATACACGACTCTTTCGGTGTATCAAGATAACTGCCGCTGATTTAGTTGTGCACATCGCTCCAACAAATGTTTATCGACGCGTATTGGTACTTTAATAGCTCATTCTATCTATAAACTGTCAGAAGGAACTCTGTGGGCCAGGCTGACATGCTCACAAGCACACAATTCTTGTGTGAGCTGTTGCATATACAGGATGTGGAGTGTTTTCATCTCCTTGATGTTCCACAGACTCAAGCAACACACGGAAAAGGCAGGCAGGCAGGGAAGGAAATGTTGCTTTGGGCCTTACAAATGACCTAGATACTGCAGTATGAATTTCATTTACCTCTATCGCAGCATCTAAGTGTACCTCACTTTCCTTACGCATCCATATGGCAACCTTGGAGTTGAAGCGGATACAAAAACAGCCCACAGGTAGGCTTTTTTTTTTTTTTTGATCAGCATTTACTCGCTCACTCCTTCACTCAGTCACTTGTTCACTCACTCACTCGCCCAAAATAAATGGGAAAAATATATAGAGAGACCTCCATGTTTCTAATCCTGGAGAATTTATCTGCTCAGTGGGTAAAATGTTTTGCAATAAGTAGGATTTGGCTGTAGCCAGGATAAGTTAGATGTTTGCTATTCTGCTCCAGGACTGAAGATTTCCGTCCATGTAATGCAGAGGTTACAGGTGTTAACCGCAGCCAATGGAACTATTGATTAATCGGAAAGGCAGTTTTGCAAGCCTTCTTAGACCACAAAGTGGCTGATCAGAATTCTGGAGCTGCTAGTTCCAACAGTTTCTCGCTGGGCACGGGCGGGGAGGTGAAGAGATGGTGGAGTGGGAGGAGAGGGAGAAGAAAAACTAGAGATGAGCTTGGTGGAGGCGGTGGGTAGAGGAGGGGAGGCAAAGAGATATGACACACGGGGTAAAGAACAGATGGGGGATGATGGAGTGAGAGTGAAAGTGTGGAGGGAGAACAAGTGAAGAGGGAGGAGAGAGGGATGAATTGTTAGGCAAAAAGAGATGTGAATTGAAGGCCAAGTAGCGTGGGTTATCATATCTGAACTGCGAGACATGAATCTCAATCCATCAATAAGCGCCGCATTTTGATAAAAAAAACACCCCTGCTGCGCCCGCTCTTAATGGATAGTGTGCCGCTGAATGCGTCACTTTCACTCTTCCCCTGAAATACCAGAGAGAGAATGGGTCCCACTCCACAAAGAGATCCGGATCAAGGTCAGTGATCACATCAAAAGTAATAGTGCCCCACTCTTTCCATATATGCTCTGTCTGAGTGCACAGTGAGTCAGAAAAGCTTGCTATTTCTAAATAATTTTCACAGATTTCCCACAGGTGTAGCATGCCTTCCATAATTTACAATTTCTCAGGCTGAATTGCACTTCCATATTAAGCTACATTAACTTAGGAAAGGTAGATCTCTATGTTTAGATATTCACAAAATTGTACAAAAGTACTATTTAATGTATATTCACTCAACACAAACTTGACTGTATTGACTGACTGTTGCAGTCCGGCCCCAACTACTTACTGTTGCGACACCTGTCAAGCCTTTCTATAGAATAAATCACAGTGTTTGTTTGCAGTAACTTTCCACACAGAAAACCCCTGCATCGCACACTCGCTTACTACATTTTTTAAATAATGTTATTCCAAATTGTATACATCTAATGAATCTAAAATGCATGCTTGATGCTTTCATCTCTCATTATTTACACTTTCACCATTGATATGTTGGAGACAACTGACCTGTTGGGCCACAGACTAAAGAAAAGCTTGAGTTTACCCAAAACTAGTAGTTAGTCTGAGATATCGCTGTTGGGTTTGCTATATCAAAGCTGGATCACCATGTTTAATGATCTTTAAATGTTACAGTTATGGCTGAAAATGTCAACAGAAAGAAACAAATTAGCCAATATCACATATCTCCATATATATATATATATCTTCACAATGCAAATCCGAAACATCACGGCCTGCTCATGTACATATGGTACTTGATGCAGTTAACAGTAATGGTTGCCAGTTTAATATTGATTTTGTCGGCTTTAGATCTGATAAACCGGAGCTGGCTACTGTAGCTAGTAGTAGTAGCTTCATAAGTTGAATGAAAACATTGTCTGTGGCTGACTTATTAAAGTCTCAAGCTGACTGGTTTTAAACAAAAACCTTGTAAAGCGACCTTAAACGTGCACTTGATGGCTACGCACATTGTGTTAAAAGACTGAGTTTAAAGGGCTGTAGGTCTCAGGCAAAAAGCCAGCACCCTCACCAGTTGATGATCGACATAGAGGACATGGAAACAACTTCTTTCTTGCAGTGTTTTTGCAGTGTGGCACTACTTAGTCCTGATATTATTGAAATGATAAAATGTAAGATCAGACTGTTATTTCATGCTCTCCCATCCTGCATCTCAGCTCGGAATAGACCCCTATATCTATATTCCATATTTATCAGGGAATAATGCATAGATCTTGATGAAAATAATGTATTTAAGTGTCTGGTTTTCATGAGCTGTTGCAATTGGAAAATCTGGATCTAGTGGATGTTTTATTTGATATTAGATGAGGCTTGACTGGATGAAAGTGGAGTGTTGGGCCATGGAAGAGGTATGCACTCTACTGTGCCACTCTAGCTTTATAACAAATGTTTGTATTGATTCTTTAACAGAATATATTTAAATTGTTTTTCATTATTACCACATTCTTTTATCATGCTTTAAAACGCTGTTATTGAGATGTGTCACAAGCTATTGCCACTCTGACCCATTCTTTTCAATCACTGGTGCTGTAAAGGTTCAGCATGCTATATAATGCACCAGTGCAAAACTAACCTCTATTAGGCTCTTTTTCTACAACAGATGCTCAGGACACATTCAGTTAACTCACACACACACAGCTGGTGCTTTTGTAGCTGTAAACCTCCCGGTACATAAAACTAACATGCAAATACAAATTGCGTTGCGACATCTGAAACGCTGTGTCACATCACTGAAAAAGAAGGGGAGGAGGCAAACCAGCCACCCAGGAGCAGTGTGGGGATTTCATGCTAGCTTAAATTTAGGCGCGCAGTTTGGGGTCTTCATTGTTCCTTAGAGACCAAACTTTAAGTGAATTTCTCCACCAGGGGGGCTGTTCCACGAGCGACACTTGCACCATGCATACCGGAGCGAACAGAGGCAGACATCTGCAATCTGCCAACGCCCCAGGTAAAACTCTGTCCTCCTCCGTGCTGATCTCGTATGAGCTTTTCCATCCTGTGCTGTAACACTTTCCTGTCAGTGAAAATAATTCAAAACTGGTCTGTCATCTTGTGTCTAGAGACAGCTGCATAATGCTTTGTTTAAAGGCTCTATTACACTGGCGGGGAGATTGAAGGCTTTGAGAGATGATTTTGTCTTCCTCATAACTTTTCATTTCAGATATTGATTTGAAAGACATTTCCCCACTCGCCAAGCAAAATTCTTTCAACAACAGCTTACCATGCAGTCATACCGTACAGAAAAAAATGAATATTAGATTTCACAGTCGCAGAAAAATAGGCTAAGAGAAACAAACACAAATACGCCAGAGATTTCATCATATTCAGAGATCTGTGATGTGCCATGACTTACACACCGCGTGTTCTCTTACGACTTCTGCCATGTTTCAAGGAGTGGTGAGCATGTTCGCCTTAGCGAGGCATGCACCGAAGCGAAAGTAATCAGCACTGCGGGAGTCTTCGGAGAATACTCCCTAACAGGTTAGCAGGCAGACATTTTAGGAGGACATGATACCGGGAAAGGCGGTGCAGGTGACGGCAAAAGGTCCCCGTAGGAATGGCAGGTAGCTGACCTGGTGGCTTACAAGCTCAAGCTCGCATTCCCATTTCACGCTTTGTGTTGCAGAAAGATTCAAAAGACAGTGGATATTATTCCCTCTGCTCTCGACCCCGCTGAGGTCCGATCAAAGATCTGAGCCTTTGATGTTTTAACCCCTGGCTGTTTGGAGGGGAAAAAAACGCCCCTCCTGTGAACCAGATGGTGCCTGTTGCATGCTGGGTGCAGCCAGGCAGTGTTACGGGTCCCACCTGTGGTTTTAATTACAGTGCATGACGAGGGGATGCAGCCGAGCGGAAGGGGAGAGGAAAGCAGGGGTGACCCTCGCTGTTCGACGCGGGCGGAGGAAGGAGGGGGGAAGGAACCGCGCGTTCACCTGAAGTTGATCACAAACGATGGACCCGATTCGTCCCTACCTGTCACAGCACTCCCCCCTTCCTTAACGGTTTCCAGAGCTGTGCATTTAACGACTAGATTTGTTAAGCAGCTGAGATATACCTTACACATTTGCCTGTGCATGACTCCAGCTGTCGTGTTTTCAAAGCACCCCATGATGCCTCTTTTCTCCGTCTCCCCTCCCCTGTCACAACTCATCTACATTCCAAACACACACCCATATATTCTCCCCAGTCTGTCTTCTCCTCTCACCGGTGTATAATTTGTGCATATCACTATTGCTTCTCTGCATGGTTCTCCAGCTCCTCTGCGTGGATGAACTCCTATCAGATTAAACTGGCACTCACTGACTCCGACCTCCCTGCCCCTCCCCTGCATGTACCACCCCACACCAGGATCCTAAGGGTCCACCCCCCACCTCTCGCTCTCGCTCTCCGCTAGCACCTCTCCTTCTATCCTTCTTTTGACATTTCGGCTCCTTCTGTCATCTTAGGGGTCCCGCTGAGTGCTGAGGTGCTTCAGTGGCACGAGGGGGGAGCCTAAAAAATCCCCTCCGGGCCCTTATGTATACATTCACAAAGGTCCTGAATATTTTCTGATTTTGCAAAGGGTTTGAGTTTTTACTCCAGCATGAATAACACAAAGTGCTGCGTTGAAGGTTCGGCTCAGGTTCCCTTTCTTCTTAAGATTACGTGTCGATACGAAACATTGTGTGTAAATCTACAGTCTTCATGTAGGGTTTCATCTTTACTTATTTTGACCCCAGCTTTGGAATAAAAAAAAAAACAAAAGTTGATAAAGTTTCTCTGTAATGTATTCAGCCAGGATTCTTGGGGAACTGTATTTTTTCTCTCCTTCCTCTCTCTTTCTCTGTGAGCGTGCGGAGCTGCGTGTCAGATCTGTGGGATGCCTGTAGGCTGCTCCCAAGAGAGGCACGGTGCGCTCATCCAACACAAACAGGGTCACAAAACAACGACTCAGCCACTTGTGCAGAGTTTACTTCAAATTAGCCCAACTCTTGTGTAAGTACACAGCAGCCAATCAAGCTGATCTCATGTCAGACAATGAGCTGACAATGTGAGACAGAAAGCGAGGTGATGCCAAAGGTAGGAAGAGAAACAGATTGCATCAAAGTGAAGTGAGCGGAACCATTTTCTAAAATCATTTCTAGCCACAGAGGAGCCAACTGAGAAACAATGTTAAATACTCCTGTAAATAACGAGCTGATCCTTTTGTTGCTCGTTGTAGTGTCTGCCTGATGAACTATTTTGATTTCTAGGTGGTCTAAAACATGCCCGGGCGATCGAGACAAGTCATCATGGCTGACAGGCAAACGTAACGAGCGTCACGGAAAGCTGCGATAAGCAGAATTAGCAGCGCAATTAATATTCCAGCCATATTTTCCAGGGAGGAAGCAGAGGGCACAGCAGCTGCTCCCATATGCAGACCTTGCTGTTATGACCGTGGGGGCGATGTCAGACACCCTACCCCCCACCCCACCACCACCAGCACCACACCTTCCTCCCTCTAATCCCCCAGCAGCAGACCCGTCTTCTCCCTCCCTCCGTTATCCGACTTACTTTAACTTCCGCGATCTCTGCCCCCTTATTTGCATTTTAACCTCCGCCTATTGTTTTTTTCTACGCCTCTGACTGTCACTTCTTCTGTATTTGTCTCACAGTTAATGGGGTGAGCATACCGATGGGGGAGTGAATTAGAAGAATTCAATTCTGCATGTATCAACAAGCATACACCCTGCTGAGGTGCCCTTGAGCAGCAAGTGAATGCCTACCTGCTCCTTCTCCAAGGGGAATTCCCAGCATCCCTTAAGAGACATCATTACCACATTACCACAGCAAATAATGTGATGAACTAGTTCTCCAAGTAAAAATGTATCTAAATAAAGTGTATTTTTTAAATGCCTCACAGGCCATCACGCCTACATTTGAGTTGGGGATGTCAGCTTTGGTTAATTTTGCCATTCCTGCAAATGTATGTAACATTATTATCAAAAACGCCTATCCAAGTCCAGCCCAAAGTGATGCGCCATTCATCCAGGTCCTCAGGAGACACACGTTGGCTGTTGTAGGCTCCAGTGCGGGCATAGATAAAGCTCTTAACTGGTCAACTGAGGTGTCGTACAAATAGCAGCCATCTCAGGATCTCTGGTATGGAGGGATGATCGCCTTTTGAAGTGAATGAAAGGAGTTTTTGGACATACAAAAACACACACGACCACAGCTTGTCGCTTTTTTGCCACCACATATGCACTGAATTCTGTGTTTGGGACTACATGTTTTACTGAAATGGATCTACTGGACATTTGGGAATAAGAGAGGTCGTTTTTTGATTCACTACTGAAACACCCAGACACTTAATTGGTGAGCTGCCAAAACTGTAACAGCAAAACCCCATCGTCTTCCCCGTGAGGTTGTCTGACACACCGGATGGAGAGACTCTGAGTGAGGAACACACTGGTCTTGAAAAGGCTGGCTGGACTCATTTCCACACCTCACTTTGTCATTGTGCCAGCGCTGGAGAAAGAGGCACACTGGCCTGTCTCACCCGGTCGACACTGATGAAGTTGCAGGTAGTTTTGAAGTTAGCTGTCTTTTGTAAGAGCTGTGCTTGCCAGAGCTAACATTAGCTTGTCTGCCCTCGCTAGCTTGACTTTCAGCTCATCCCTCTTCTTCTCAAAGTGCTTTTCTATGTGTTTAGTCACAATAGCTCTCAATGTCAAAACAAACTCGAGGTACCGAACTAGCTCTTTGTATACCTCGCCCTCTACCACACTTATTGGCAGCATATTGCCTCCGTCCAGCATACATCCCTTCCTCCCCCGGCTAACAGCAGCATGATCTTTGGCTGCTAGCCACCTTCAGACCTGGCAGCAGGGTGCTTGTTCTTTATATCATAAAGCATATAGCATAGCTATTACTCAACTGACTGACTTTATTTTCTGACTTTCTTGGCTCGAAGTCACCTGACAGGACTTAGATTCAAATTGCTTAAACTGTGTGATTGATACCAGTGTTGTCGAAGCTACAAAGCTAGCTAAAGACGCGGGCTGACAAAGGCTAACATTAGCAGCTTATGTTCACACACTGAGCTTCTTATAGCGCGCTTCACTTTTTACCTCAGACAGCTTTAACAAAGCCATCAGCAGACAGTGTCTGTACAAACTAATCCATAGATCGACATGCGTAACTGGCCAAAAATATTCTTTGGCGGTTAAAACCAGTTAACTGTCAACCATGGACATACCTAATTTGAGCAGGGACACGAAAATATGTTTCTAAAACAATTTCTGCAGCCGCTTCATGTTAAAATAAACCTGTACTCACTCTGCACTGCACATCTCCGACACCTCACTGACCTACTGAATCGCACTGACCTGCACGGCTCGACTGGCCCCTGATGCTCACAGCTTGAGAACGACAGCGGCTCCGACCTGACAGAAATGCATTGTGGGTAAAGGAGGAGGGGCTTCCACAGGTACTGCAAGTCAAACACAGTTCAGCATTGACAAACAATAGCTGTGCCCCAATTCCACAATGCACAGCAGTAAGCAGGTGAGTATGTAGTCTGCTCGGTATAGACACATGTTGTGTCACTTCCTATTGGTATAAAATGGAAATTGAAACATTATACTATCAAGTATATTCAATTAGTGTATAGTGCATCGTCACTGTTCAGTGAAATATGGGTAACACTATATTATGGTCCCTCAGTATGTGTTAGGTAATAAGGCATTATAGGATGTTTATTAACATTATTATGTGTTAATGTGACTATGTTAGTGTTAATAATAACATCATACACTCATTAATGTTAGATAATGAGACATTTATAAGCACTTAGCGCTAAGTTTTAACAAACCTGTTAACACACTTACAGCTTCTTATAATTGTTTAAAACAGCATTACAAACACATGTATTAACTTTCACGAGCTTACCTTTAATGCCTTTGTTAAACCTTTAATAAGCTTTTTTGTTGCTTTTTTAAAATAAAAAACTTCACTGCATTTACTACACAGGGTTGTGCCACGTTGCAGTCCCTTTATGCTACACTGGAAAAACTATTTTTATGGTCAAGTGTTGAGGATGAGTTCAGGAGTCTCACAGCCAGAGAAAAGAAGCTGCTTCGTATAGGCTGGTTGTACAGTTATGCATTTATTAACAGTTAATTCACAGTTATTATTGCTATTAACTAACACTTTGGCCATAAAGTGTTAATCGATTACAGTGAGTGTTCCTTTTTCAGGCTGAAGACATTTATCATACTTCTTTAGGTGATATTTATAAACCTATCAGATAATCTGAAAAATGCATTGTCACAAAGCCAAAACAAGATGTTACTTGTTATCTGATACCAAGTATTATAAGACTTAAATGTTGCCTATAAGCTGTATGATGATGAAAAGATCATGAGAAGTGGTAGGAGAAATAAAGCTGAAATACTGACGATAAGTTACACACAAATATTTTAAATGAGTTGTTTATGTTGTAAATATTTTTGTGTACAGACTATAAAAATGGTTGTTTGCACATATTTTCTCACAGTTTAATTCAGTATGTTTTATTTGCCCTTCTTAGGGTTTACACATAGGCCCAGTGTAATATTTAATTGAATTCATTAATACAAAACAATAGCTTTGTCAGTGTTTGTGTGTGTGTATGTGTCTACATGTTTTTATTTTGTGTGTGTTTGTGTTTTAAGTTTGTACCACCCCAATTATCTAGGTTAGCACCCTCAGCATAGTTGCAGCTATCGGGGCTGACTCCCCTAAATATAGAAGCTGCCATTTACTGCCATTCATTTTTGTACACATGCAAAAATAATAATAATAAAAAAAAATAGTCTCAACTTTGAAATTTCCCAAACGGGAAAATCCATCAAAGTCTGTATGAAGTCATAATTTTGTTTCATCTCTGCTTTATTTGTTCTTCTTTTGTGGCTGAGATGAGTGTTTTCATGTCAGTGCACACATTACATTGCACTCTGTCAATCACCTGACGCCCACAGGAAAGAACAGAGGTCTCCGCCAGGAAATAATCCCTTAAAATAACATTATTCACGATGCCGATGTTAGCAGGTAGTTTGTGTTTAGACCACAATACTTGAGTAAATGTACTTCATTACATTCTGACACTGCTATAAAGTCTGTTTACGAAAGAGAAGAAACAAGGAAATGCATAATAACATGATGCTTATGTTGAGGTGCAGGCTGTAAATTGGCCATAGATGTAAATCACACCAAAACATTTGATTTCATTCTTTTCTGTCCATTAAACCTGTTCTCACCTTCACACCCACACTGTGTCACTACAGCTGCAATTACTCCAGCCCTTCAAACAAACCACACTTCTGTTATCTTTACAGTAAGGCATACTTAAAATGTACACGTGCTTATATCAGCAGCTGCACCTGTGAGTACTTGTACATCCATGTTTAATACTTTATATCATATGTATACGCATGTACCCCAGCAGCTTCTGGGGGCTCATGGATTAATAAGAAGGGGCTGGCATAGCAAAGTCAGGAGGAGAGTGTAATTGTGGCCATAGTGAGAGTGTTCCCTGACATGTAGTCACACCTGGGTGGCTGGCAGCACAGTGAAGAGGAAGAGGATCCCCCACAGTCCTGGTTATTGGTATGCTGAAATACTGCAGTGATACAGTGAGAGGACAGGAACAAGGAGGCTGTGGAGCGCATAGAAAGAGAGCATGTTCCTCTCCCGCGCTGTGAGATAAAGTGAGAGGGGGGGAAGACGGCGAGGAGCTCCGCCAGCCCAACAAGACATGTGTCACAGCCTGAGGAACAGTGACACGCATCCCCTCAATCTCCAGCACAGGCGAGGTTTCATCAGACTACATTCAGGATGTGACTGTCAATATTAAGCCGCATGTACTGTTTTGTTTTACAATACGCAAATATGTGCACCGCATACAATCTGCAGCAGAGAACTTTCCGCCGTGTCAGACACCAAGAGAAACCAGCCTGTAACAGTGTGACACAGGTGTTGAAAAGTTTAAGGTGTCGTGAAACTTTTTTTTGTGTACATTGCAGACTGCAAGGAGGAAGAATCCATGTGCAGTACGTTCCTATGCTAATTTAGAAGGGGAGGGAAAAGTTGGTCCTGCAGCAGCATTGAGTGCGCTGTAAATCAAATCCAAGAAGTTTAAAGGTAAATAGGAAAACATAGCAGAAGGGAAAGTATTCGCTCATATACCAGGGGATCAGTTTGAGATCACTGGGTGAGGGCGCTGTCCAAATTTTCACAAAGGCCTCAAACGACAGTCACAGCTCAATTCTCACTCAAGAGGGTGATTGTATTGTTCATTTACAGTCATGATCGAAAGGCAGGTTTTATTCTGTGAACTTACAAATGGCCTATTTGCTGACTGCGGTTAAATTGCAGCACAAATGCCTGTTCAGTTTATCCACATTTTGCAAAATTGTAATACCAGGGAGCAGCGCTAATGTGCTTCATGTTGGGCTTTTTCAATATTTCTCTTGGATGATTTATCAAGAAAAACATTTTGACATATCAAACAGTAACAATAATGGACCTGGGCGGCGGCTCTTAAAACCATGAAAAGAGTCGGTGAGTGTTTTTAGACCTTGTTGATTGAGTCTTTTATTTGAACAATTGTAATTTTTGAAAGCATAACATTGTGTTGAGTTAAATATAAAAAGGCAAATTCAAATGAAAGGTTCTTGATGCCACTGTAATACTACAGCTTATATTTAAAAGGGCTGCAGCTCGTTTATTTTACTATCCTGATATTGGATCCTGTGCCGGCCTATGTATCTGTATTTTTTAGGAGTTTCCCGTACATGACGAGAGAAGAAAAATCTGTAAATATCTTTATAGGCTCTAGTTTATCCACCCCCAACAGAGAACAGAGAATAAAATACTGTCTGGGCCATAATGGTCTCCTGGTGTTTCTCCTCTGTCGGGGCCAGACTGCTCACTTCATCGTTCAATGATTGATGTAAAATCAACAGGGTCAACATGAGTGATAAATTATGAGCTGCATTCAAAAAGCACATAAATAACATACACACTGTATTTATTCATTATTTACTCAAGTTAGAAAGGTTTGCTATAATTTATAGATGGTGACAAAAAGCTCTCAATCAAACATGATCAAAAATAAAGAATAATCTTCCAACATATTTGATCAATATGCTGACTCTAAGACATAGCATATGACAATGTATGAAAGGGTTTCAACGAAATCACCACCTTGGGCTTCATTTCTGTCAAACCAGCTGTGTGTGCGTGGGTGGGAGGAAATGACAGCTTTATTTCCCCTGATTCCATCACATTTTGCAGTTTAATTAAGTTAACAAACTGCATATATTGTGATGCCGAGGCTGGTTTTTCTGGTTTGAGTGAATTACAAATAGATCTTCTCTCTTCTAAGGGGCTTAACCAGGGAGCTGCCTCAAACAGACTGTCAGAAGCTCACACTGAGTGACTCCAGGCCCAAATCTGGAGCAAGAAGTGAAGGTTTGCAGAGTGAAGCTGAGCGACGGCAGAGAGCGAGCTCTTTGACAGTGGATCAAAGATGAGTGGGAGGTCAAAGTGTACAGCTGGTGGGGATGAGGAGAGCACAAAACGCAGCGGAGAGACGGGATCACATGCCACTCACAGGCATATTGCGGACATACACTCGCACATGCTTTCACCCTCACTTACGCTGATAAGCGCGGACAGATCATCACACAGAAACACAATAATAAACGTGTGTGGCTACATGGTCCTCTCCCTGCACATATACCCAAAAATTTAAAGCTGTTCAATTAAATATGTCCCTGCAGAGTGGCTGACATACACTCACACATGCTTTCACACCGATTAGTGCAAGGAGATCATCATATAGATACGCAATTATAAAAGTGTGTGTCTATATGATCCTTTCTATACACATATCACACACAGAAATTAAAAGCTGTTTAATTAAATGTACTTCACAAATGTTTGTGTAGAGTGGCTCATACAGGTTGCGGATATACAGTACACTCACACGTGCTTCCACACTCACTCACACTGATATGTGGAGGGATATCATCATATAGACACACAGTTATAACATTGTGATCCTCTCCCTGCACATATCATACCCAGAAATTAAAAGCTGCTCAGTTAAATATACCTTACAGATGTCCGTGCAGAGAGGCTCATACAGATCAACTTTCACTGCCATGCAAAGGTTTTAATTTCACACTCAGTAAAGGAGAAGAGCATTGAGCTCTTTCATCATTGTAGCTCCAGTCTGCTCAGTCCGGCTCCCACTGCAAGCCAACAAATTAGACCTCCAAGATGAGATGAGGGATCTTTCATATTACAGCTAATAGTGACAAATGAGACTGGGTGATAGCTACAGCACATCTATAAATGTGTGGCAGTTTCTTTTTTGGCAAATGCCATTAGAATCCACCAGTTTGCCATGCTAATCAAAATTATGGACTCCCCCCCCTCCCCCCCTCCTGTTAGGAACTGAGGAGACATTAGTCTTGTGATTTCAGAATTGAAAGAAAAAAAATCGAGCTTTTTATTCTTCTTGGTCACTAATTGCGCTTGGTTCTGAGCCGCTGCCTCTTTCCTCTTGTCAGGGATGTTAGTGGAATATTTGGAGTGAAATGTTGATGCAGTCAACATAGGGGGAGCTAAATATAAAATGGCTGGTGTTATGCTAATGGCTGCCACTGAATAATTCAAGCATGGATGATAATAAAAATGGGAAAAGAGGGGGACCTGTCGAGCCACACCACCGCATGTGTCATGGCAGGGCACTAATTTGCTGTCAAGCCTCATACTATACTTTTTTTAAAGCCCCCCCCCTCCCCTCCTTTACAGTTCAGCTGTGAGGATTAGTAAATATTTTGTCGGCCTCTCTGCTGATTGTAAATTGTCTGGAGCAGACAGTGGAAAGGGTAGAAGGGAGCTGTTTTGGCGGGCTCTGGCAGGCGGGGAAGGCAGGGGAATTTGGCTCAGTCAGGAAGGCTAGTTGCTTTGCTCTGCTGTCATGTGTTCTCAGGAGAGGCTAGGGCGGAGGCTTGGGTGGGGGGGAGAACAAGCTCGCCTCATCTCTACACACAGCAGGCCATCAGGGCCAACACACAGGGGTGAAGGCCAAGAAGAAAAAAGACAGGAGCGGGTCGCCAAATTGGGGTATGCTTCTTTTTCTTTCTTGGACTTGTCTCACTGTAGCCTTCACTGTGCAGCGCCCCGCCTGTCATCCCCACCGCCCCTCCACCCCCACTTGGCTCTCAGCATTCACTCTCTTCTTCCTTTTAAATAAGTGGCTACCTTCCAAAACTCTCACACTGCATCATCCCCTTCCAGAAATAGTCACATGCGATATATGCACACACACTTCAATGCATATTAAAAAAAACACAAAATGCACTTGCACTCAGACGCCTACGTACGATCCTACCCCTCTGTTTCCGGAGCTCCCGCAGTGAGCCGTGGTGTGTGTGGTGTGTTGATAATGAGATGCAAGCTTCAGTGTTAACTGTTATTAATATCACGTGTGAGGTAAGAGGTGCAGCAGTGCACACATGTCGCCAGCTGACGTGCAGCTTAAAGGTGTAAATGATGTGACAAAGTAGCCATCAACTTTTCATTTATTTAAGTTGTGTTTTGATGCCTGTGTGTGTGTGTGTGTGTGTGTGTGTGTGTGTGTGTGTGTGTGTGTGTGTGTGTGTGTGTGTGTGTGTGTGTGTGTCTGTGTGTGTGTGTGTGTGTGTGTTGGATCCAGCACCGCCCTCATTAGCCACATCCAGCTCTTCCCCTGGTTTTTCTGCACTATCCCTGTCCTGGGAATGGTCGCATACTATTTAGCACTGTCCCCAGGTATTGCTACCATATTTCCTTCTGCTTACTCCGGATGCTCCCATAAATAAAGTCCTCTCTTCCTGGCATAATACATCTTAATTCCCAATTTTCCACGAGGCATGCTGTGGCCCTCGCGCCGGCTCCGCGCTTTAGCTGTAGAGAGCTTCCTGCGCCGGATGCAAAAAATGCAAACGTTTCACCCTTTCACTTACTTTCAATTCAACATTAATGATGTTGTTCCACACGGAGGCGTGAGGATGAAAGATGTGCGGAAAGTCGTCTTTTAATGAGCGCTCATAAGTGGCCTTTGTGTGTTCATTTAAAATATTTGAGGAAAGGCAATGACGGCGCAGTCACTTTCTTGTTATTGATCATCGCAATTTTATGACATGTGATAAAGCTAGCAATGGTTTTAAATGCTACCACTGTTTATATCTCCATTAGCGGGTAAAAGTGGCACCAGACATGCAAAATGCAAACACAGCGGCCATTTGCATACAAGGCTGAAGACCTCCAAAGAGACACAGGAAGCATCTCAACATCCTGCTGCTTTTATTTGCATCCAGGAAATAAACACAGCGAGTCCCAGATGTCAGCTGGACCTTCTCTCTATTTTTTTTCAATCTATTTTATTCACAAACAAGATAGAATCTTTTTGCTTTGAATGGGAATCTATTCACCCCCATATGAGCACATAGTGGTAAAGACAAATAACTAACATCTGCCGCACTAAAACTGAGGCTGGGTGAAAAGTTGCCCCTGACTTCAATAAATGAAATAAGTGAAATATCTCATAATGATGAGCCTAAGTTGTTCCACACATCCTCCTCTGGCACAGCTTTGTCATTATTTTACATTATGCTACGTCCTGGGGGCATTTCACGGAGATAAAAAAGAAATATGCAATGCAAGTTGAATGTTAGTTCATAATTTAGCAACATTGATTCCTGAATTAAAATACGTGTTATTGCACATTCTGCCGGGATAATGATATAAATATAAAAAAACATGACATGATTTGCATAAGATTGCATTTCAGATAGAAGCATCATAGGAAATTAATTATGAGAGGCAAAAAGCCTCAGTAAATACAGCGATTCATTCCTCCTGATTTTGTCTTTTTTATGATGTGAGAATAAACAGCAGTGCTGAATCACAAGTCAGCGGTGAGTTTATCCTGCGTGTCGTGCGTTAAATATCGGCCGGCGCTGCTGACATCACCAGAATGCCTTTTAAACGTTCGAGGCTTTCTTTCATGTGTCAGCTGGGAAAGAATGTGAATATTTCCAAACCATTTTTCTTCCAGGGAGAAGTGGCGCACAGATATCTATTAGACGCTCTGCAAAGCAAAGCAAAGCAAAGCAAAGCAAAAGTGTCTTGTAAGAATTTCTACGCCAGTTACATCTGTATGTGGGCGTGAAAATGTTATGAGGTGTAAAAATTTAAGTGTGAGAAAATACATAGCGAAGCTGAGGGGAGAGATGCAGACAAAACAGATGATGGTGACGCCGTTGAAATAGCTGGCACAGCCCCGTCAGATATGGAAGAGAGAGATTGCCCTTGAAAACTTGCTTTGTCTGATGCAACAGCAAACTCATAGTCTGTGTCAAGAGCCATTTTGAATCCGCAGCTCTGCAAATATGTTTAACAATCGCAGTCCTCTGCTGTCCTCTGTTTTTGAAGTTTGACTTTTTTTCTTTTTTTTCAGATTTCCAAGCAAAATGTATCACTCCTCTGTTGTTGTTGGGTGTTTTATTCTTGCCATTTAGCTCCTTTTACAATCGTGCCGGTCTAAGCTTTTTTTTTTTCTTTTTTTTTGTCAGGGGGGTTTTGTTCCTCCGAAACAGATTTTTCTGGTACTACCCTAATGAGACCCTCTCACCGTTTCCATGGAGACAGTCACAAAACTGTCAAGTTTCCACTCTTTCAAAAATCTTACGGGGGGGGTGTTCTGCAACTGTCAGAGACACGTTCTCGAAACGGCGCGTCGCTTCTTTTCAAAGGTGAACCTTTCATTTTTGGTGAATTCAGCCAGTTTGCGAATCCTTTTATCAGAATACACAGCCTCACTGTGTCGAAGAATGCCAACACACCGATTGTTGAATAAATAAAACACACGAGCAGCTGAGCCGCAGTTAACTTGTCGCTTGGCTTTCTGCAGAGCTTTCCATGACTTACACTGCAGAATGTGATGCAAAGCTACTCTTACCGTGTCAATATAGTGATTTGAGTAAAATGCAGCCTCTGCAACAACAACAACAAAAAAATCTGAATTTAAGTTGAACTTTTTCTTTCTGATTCATTCTTGATGCAGCAGAGCATCCATCACTCCACGAACTGGCCCAAAATCTGATTTAAAGAAAAAAATAAAAATGCCGACCTTCCCTGAGATCAGTAGGGCACCCAGTTCTTTGATTTGTCCGCTGGTTTAAGAGCCATTGCCCTGCAAGAAGTTAAATGTGACCAAAGAGGACACTGAAGGATTGAAGAACATCAAAGCCGAACACACACTGGCCCTCTGTAGAGAAAAGACGAGTGTGTGTCTCGGTGCCCCTCAGACTGACCTCAGGGTGTAAATGCACCCTATGGTCCCCGTACAGCTCGTACGGCCTGCAGATGAGCCCTGTCAAACCACAACCTGTGTACCTGTCACATTCTGCCGGGCTGCTTGGCTTGGCTAGGAAACCTCAAATGAGGCACAAAAGAGAAAGATCTCACAGTCTCGCCTTCACACACAGCTATGCATACAGGGATACACTCAGGAATACATGCAAAGACACACACAAGCAACCAGCTCTGTTAAATAAACACACAACACACACAGGGGACCGGAATTCGCCTAAAAACACGATCACTTCATTCTATCATTAGTTTTTCTTCTTCTTCTTCCTCTTCGTTTTCTTCACAGTTTCTCATTCTCCCTAAATGTCCTCATTTCTGTTCACACATATTTTGGCGCACTGAACCATGCGAGAGACAGTCCCCTCTCCTCAAGCAGATCCAGACGTCAATCAAACAGCACATGGCATGCCTCCCTGTGAGTGACAGGTGATGCAGATGCACATTTCAGAGAGCCGAGCCGGAGCGACACAGCACTGCTGGCAAAACAATGCGGACAGGAGGGGAGCGGGGCCGCACGCTGCATTTATTAAACAAGACAGGGACACGGACCGCGATGAGCAGTACACGGCACATCCACCGCGCTGACATGCAGCATATAGCATGTAATGTTATACAGACCCTGAAATCACAAGTGAGCAGCTCATGAAAGAATGTACAGAACGTACGTTTCCTGCCTCATTAAAGGGACACTGTGTAGTTTTGGAGAAGAAATTCAAACTCAGAATTTTAATATTTACAGTATTAATGAGGTAATGATACAAACTCAGAAATATATGTTTTTTCCATAACTGAATAAACAAGCTGTTCTCAGAGGAAAATAAGGTCCTCAGAACACCATTTGAAGCTAGAAAGGTGGCAGGGTCCGCCACATATAAACAAAGTAAAACTGTATGAAACTGTGTTTTCGGTTAAGGTCAATTTGTTTATTCTGTTTATTCAACAAAAAGAGTTTGTTTATTTAGTTTGTTTAGACATAAAAAAAATCTGATCTTTCTCTTTGGATTAAAATGTCTTCCCCAAAACTACGTAGTGCACCTTTAATAATAAAGAAATCTTCATTCTAACTTGTTTCCGCTAGCGTTCAAGGTTATTTAATGCCCCCAACTGACACCATAAAGGTGGAATAAACAGTTATTTCCGAGGCTCCGTAAGGTGAACGATGTGGTCAGAGTGTGAGGTTAGCAGTCAGACCTCGTTGTCCTGTTTGCGAGAGGCTGCCGAGGAGAAACTGAAGGAGAAAGGGGGGGAAAAAAGAAAGGAAAAAAAAGAGGAAGAAGAGGAAGATTAGCCAGTGCCTGTCTGCAGGCGGCGGGCCAAGGGGCAGGTGAGAGGTGAGAGGCAGCCGAGCGAGAGGCGAGCGAGGGGGGTAACAGCTGACTCAGAGAGCCCGTGGCATCCGCCCCCTTCCGCCACCCCTCTCCGCATCCCTCCAGCAAATACACACATACTGTATTCACGCATGTATGGGAACATTTTTAAAGATGACCCAGATTGGTTGCCTGTCACTCATTGGGATGTATAGTGAAAAGTAAAGTGAATCACATACTGTAGCTCCTCCCAGCTACAGCAACAAAAACTTGTCTGTAAATGCAGCTATGGATATATTTGGCATATCACCGGGAATTCAAAATGCCTGTTTCCCCTCAGAATAATTCTATTTTTGTTTTTCCTCTCTCCTCCTGTCTGTCTCACTCGTTCTTCAGTTGACTGAATAATCTACTGGCATTTCGACGAAGTGAAATGTCAAGGTCATCCGACTTTGTCTCCCTCGAATTACTGATCTGGGTGTCATCTCTTCTTCTCTGCCTGTGAGAAACTGTGCCCGTATTTTTTCTCCCTTTTTTTTTTTATCATAAAAAAGAAAAGATTAATGAGATAATCCAGATGAATGTGCATGCATTGTTCTTTGAGAAAGACAGAGAAACAGCAGAGTCATGTCTGGGAGCAGAGCTTGTTGGAAGCAGGCTTTGTTTGGGATTTGTAAATGCTAGTGGGATGCCAGTAATGGGACCTGAGAGAACGTGATCATGTATCATTCTTCATAATCTGCATATATCATAAAGAATGGCTCTCTGCTCATCTAACCACGGGTTTAATGTGTGATGGATATGTGTGAGCAGCCTCGTGCAGTCCATTTTTTAGACGAGGTAGTGCAGGTGAAGACGTGAATACTGTGAAAAATATCAGCCCGGGCTTTTAACAGCGCTTATTTTTCATTTAGTTGCGTTTTGCAGTTTAACTTCAGGGTGAAGAGGTTACTGTTTTATTGTACTCTATGTGTTTTAAATATGCTTTCCAAACTCCACAGTTCCATAAACATGCCAAGTCATGCCCCTCCAGCTGCCCTCTGGGACATTAAAGGCATATTTACCTGAACCGCAGCCCTCTAAGTGCCCCGATCATTCCCTGTGTCACAAGCAATCCACCAAGGCCACCGTGTGTTTAATTAAAAAGACAAGGTTTACCCGAGAATATATCCCTCCAGCATTCCACATACATTTCAATGAGATGCATCTTATTTCTGTTGCAAAAGGAGAGTGATGGAATTTCAAATGGCAGCATAATTATGGTGTGCTTTTCCTTCTGACAGAAAATCAGTAGCTGGTCCTCCAGGTGGAGTAAGCTTGGCTGAGCGGAGCTGATTAGAGGCAATCAGAGGAGAGAATACACCTTTAACAACATTGATGCCGCAGCTCGGAGACGAGCTTTATTAGCATACATCCAAGCTATGGGCCATGTAGATCACTGTATTTGTTTGAGGGGAAACAGTTTAGCAGTCAATTATACAGCAACGGTTAGGAGAATATTGTTTCTCTCATGCTCCTTTTGATATCACAAATTCTTTTTGCCTTTGATAAATGGCACCTCACCTTGACAGTCCCAATTATGAATTACAAGCGGGTAAACAAAGGCGACCACTGTAACACTTGGGGAAGATTAATAGTCTCTGCCTTGTAAAATACAACACAAAACATGTTTGTAAGATATAGCCAGAATTTTAGCAAAAAGGACATTTAAAAACGCTACTAACATTATCAACAGAGTGTGAAGAAACAACAGTGCTGAAGTTATTTCAAAGACGTCTCTGTACTGTGTTGCAGAGATGTCTTCCTACATTCGCATGCTAACCAGCTAGCCACGGCCCGTCCTGTCTTCTAATACCAC
Source organism: Pagrus major (assembly GCF_040436345.1). Taxonomy (NCBI): domain Eukaryota; kingdom Metazoa; phylum Chordata; class Actinopteri; order Spariformes; family Sparidae; genus Pagrus; species Pagrus major. The sequence continues at coordinate 15,403,096 of NC_133233.1, forward strand.
TATGTACCAGCAAGAGGTGATAATCTGAAAGCCCTGTAATTTCAGTTGGCAGATATATATGCCAGCTGTTAATGTCATAATTTAACCAAACAAACTCTCAAAAAAGAAATAAAATACTTATAATACTTACAAATTTAAGGGGCACTGGCTCCATGGCTAACCAAGCCATGAGCTAATTAGCTAAGAGTAGCTAGCTAAGAGCAGCAGTTGTAAGTTACTCTGGTGATGTGCTGCCCCCTATGTTATTGGAGATACCTTCAAATTCTGGCCCTATTCTGCAAAATACACCTTTAAAGGAGCAGTTTGTAGGATAAAGACATTAAGACATTAAAGACTGTCCGTATAAGTGTTATGTCAAAGATGTCTTTGTACTGTGTTGCAGAGAAATCTTCTGCTATTAGCATGCTAACAAGCTAGCCATGGCCTGTCATGTCCCGCAATACCACGTTGTACCTCAAGAGGTGATAGTCCAAAAGCCCCTCATAGTTTTAGGTTAGCTTTTACTGCAATAAATGAACAAAATAAAAAATGTCAAAACGTAAAAAAAGCTACTCTTACATCTATTTCTATTCAGAAAAATACAACTGTACACCTACCGAAAAAAACTAGCTAGCTGATTAGCACGCTAACTTCAGTAGACATCTCTTTTAGTGAATTTGTTGAATGTTTCAAACTAAAATTTTGGCCATATCGTACAAATTGCTCCTTTGATCTGATCTCTGTCGGTCTTAAAGTCTGTGCTCAGTTTCAGTTCAATGTCCAGCTGTGTTAACTCTCCATGGTGAGCCAGGGTCTTGGTCCAGGGTAACTCTAGGACCACTGGCTCCGAGGCTAACTGAGCCATGAGCTAATTAGCTGATGCCTTATTGGTAGTTAGCTACAACCAAGGAACATATTCACACAGCAGCTACTTTCCTCTGACGTCACACTCAAGGTGGGAAGCTCGAATGTCGTCGTGTCAACAGTCTTTTGGACTAAAAGTATTCATGTTATTCATGAGTTTAAGGTACATACGTATATTATGTGTTAGCAAGTTATGTAAGATTACTGTCATGTTTCTTTAGGCTAGAAATGTATTTTTAATTGATGCTGTGCTTTTTAAGTGGTCTCATCTGCCTTAGCTGTTGTGTGACCTTGCAGACATGTCATCAAGCCTAATGAGTACCACAAGGTGAATACCATTATGGATCCCCCTCCACTTTAAAACAGACATTCTGGACCGGAGCTTAAGCAGGTCGAAAGTAAACCGGACATGTAAGAAATACAGCCTAAATGAAGGAATAAATCCATTAGAGCATTTGACTTTGCTCCAGGTTTTGCCCCTTGAACCAGTTTATACAGCATGTCTTTATATGGCAGCCACACATTTGCCATAAATTCTGACTTTGTGGAGCTCACAACCCACAATTTAGGTTTTGATTGGGTGACAGAGGTGCTAATTAAAATCTGTGACATTTATTCTAAGCTTTTACATTTATAGCACTTAACCACCATCCTGATAAATGTTTATTCCTGTCACTGACCTGCAACTTTTTTTTGCAGTAGTTTGTCTGTCTCTGGCATACTGTCATCATTTTTATGACCACAAACAAAACAACCTCAAAGGTAATTATATATTTTTGTTAAAAATGTTTGTTTGGCTTTATTTTTGTGAACGTGAAATTGCTGTAATCAGGGTACATTATGATTTGAATGCAGCATACCCCCTGCAGCAAAAATGAGACATTATAGACTTAAAATACACTGAAAAAAATAATACTTTTACCAGCTGAGCCATGTATCCAAAAACAATCTGTTGTTCTTATGTTGAGACCAGAGAGGGAGCGAACAATGAAGAAGCAAAAACCCATCCCATTCAATGAGCTGCCGATGGACTTAATTAGTGGAACTTAGACAGCGATTTTGGCTTCGATAATGACTTAAATAGATCCTCTAAACCTTAGAGCCATTATCTTCAACTGCCACAGCATTACTTAGACCACCAGGCTGATGAAAATAATAAGTTATACATACAATGGCTGTCTACTAGAGCCCGATGTTGTCAGCTGATATAGGCCTATCACAGTTGGGGATGGGTGTATATGTTTTCATTACAAATAAATAATTTTTTGAGATAATAATACCAAATGTACCATGATGTTTGTGGTAATTTAAAATTAATAAATTTACAATATGTAACTTCTGCCACCAGGGGGCTCTCTATCAAAACAAAACAAAAGACATTTGCTGAGTGTTGTGTGGAAGGCCGGGTGGAGCGGAGGGCATAGCTGCTGATCAGCCGCTCAGTGCCGGGTAGAGAGTCCGGTGCAGAGCCAGACCCTTTGGAGGAATAAACATCCACAGTCACATCTGATTCTGATGTGGAGCTGTTTACTGACGGGAGGAGAGCTCGGGGAGATTGCTTTTTTGGGGGGGGATTTATCTTCATTCCTGTTTATCAACCTGACTGCAGCAGCGATCCGTGGAGGTGACTTCCTTTTCAGGCATTGTACAGTAATCTAGCGGTTTGCGGTGGATAAACACTGAGTGAGTAACCCCCCCCCCAAAAAAACACAAATGATTGTGGTGAACACAACGTTTAACAACCACCACTGCTGATGAATATCTATCCAATGCGACTCTGGCACAAATGGTCACAGACGAGGTAATGTTTTAAAGTTTTATTCATGTTAAGTCTCGTTCGCTGACTTCCTAATAATGGAAGTGACCAAAGTGACAGGTGACCAAATGAAATGCACCATTACCTTGAGTAAACTTGTGGATTTCTCTGGGTTTGAGCATTGTTGGAAACATTTGAGAGACTGTTAGTACACAACTCTGCAAAATACATACAGAGGTGTAGTAGTTTGTAGACATTTTAAAGAAGAATTCCTACATATTATATCTTAGTGATATAATTACTGATGTAATTTAAGACAATAAAGTTTTTTGTTAAACTGTAAAATATCCTATCACATGTGTTTGATTATCATATTTAAGCATTCGTTGCAAAATAATTGTGTATATCGACTGATATATCAAAATGTTTACTCCCTAATATCGGTATCAGCCCAAAAAAATATAGTATCGGCTGGGCTACTGTCCACATATGGTAAAGTGGCCTTCTTGAGATCTTTAAATACCCTGAAGTAGGTTGTAATTCAGACACAATTGGTGTGTGTTTCCGGTCATCTTATCCTTCCCTGTCCCTCAATATGCCTCCCCTCAGCGCTGAACCCCTTGTGAAAGAGCAGACTCCATCTGCAGCAGGTGCAGGTCTAATGATGCTTTGATGCCATATGTCAAATCTCATCGCTTGCTGAGTCGACTGACATTTCCGTTGACGGCTCCTAGCAACAGCTTTACAAGCGGTTGACGCTCACCTCACATGCAAAGAGGAAACTGCTAAGTGCTCACAAAAAAAAAACATTTAATAAACAACAATTCTCAGTTTGTACCCATGTGACAACACTTCCATTTTCACTTCCACAACAGTGTGCCCTTTATGTTAGAAATTATTCTGAGAGTCCTTTGAGAACATAATAGTTCACAAATGTTTTTTTAAGTCTCTTTCTAGTTGATTACGTGTGAATATTTGAATGTGTGTACGTGTGTGTGTGTGTGTGTGTATGTACATGTAATCTGTGTTTACCCGTGTCTGCTGTCTCATGTCGTCAGCAGACAACTTCTGATTATTGCATCAACGGCAGTCATGTCTTTAATGTCGCCCTAAATTGTCCTTTTTTTTTGTTAAATCATAGCTCCACAGCCTACGCTCGGCTGGCTGAGTAACTAGTAATCATTCCACTTCTGTTAGATGTGTGGGGCGCTGCCTAGTCACAGGCAGCCCATCAGAGTCAAGTGGTATGGAGTGATTGCCTGCATTGTGTCAGTGATGGAGATAGAAGACACTGTTTGTCCTTGTGTGTATAAAAAACAACAATAACAACGACTATAAAAAACTCAGCAGGGCCATGTGTATGTGTGCCTTCTGAAGTCTTCAAGGCCATCTTTGTGCTGTGTGGTAATGTGGTTGGCAGAAAGTACATGACCCTACAGCGCTAGCAGAATTGGTGAAGCCACAAACCAAGTCATAACAGGAGGAAAGCTCCCCCCTTATTACATTACGCCAGACAGTTTATGGGCTAAGCCTATTAATAACATTTGAATTAACTTAATGAAGGGAGCAACCTTTTGCTCTCTCCCTGTTTAGCCTGTAACAGCCTGTTCTCACTCCCTGTGCGTCAAATACCGCAGCCTGGTCAGTGGCCCTACCCTTCAAAGTATGACACTGTAGTGACAGCATCACTTCTTTAGTGCCGTAGTATAAATAGCCACAAAAGTTGGGCGGATTGGGTGGTTGGATGGGTCATACACCGAACATTATCCTGGGAGAGTGGGGTTGGAGTCCTGTGTGAGACCAAGTGAAAAGGTTGATCTGTTTTTAAGTTTCATTACATAAGAAAAGTAAGCTACGCAACCGTGACCGAACTTACAACTTTACAAACTAACCCTAACGTAACAAAGTAGTTCTTGTGCTTAAACCTAACCAATTAGTTTTTGTGCCTAAACCTAACCAAGTAGTGTTTTTTTGTTTGTTTGTTTGTTTTTTTAGGGCTTATGATCTGAGAGTCTGGAACCAATCCAAAAATAAAGTTGATCAAAATTCCATAATTGCTTTAGTGTTTTGTCCACCTCAGCCTGCCAGTGCTGCAGCACAGTTATCTGTATTGACAGTCAGGCACTGTGAACGTTTCACCACATGCAAGAGTGAGAATTAGAGTGTGTGAATGTGAAAAATTATTTGATCTCACTTGTGATTGACACTGTTCTGACATCCAGGTTGGCAACATTTGCTAGGCCCTGCTGGAAACAAAATTAAACCGTGCAGAGAGCACAGGTTTGTGTGCTCTCTGCAAGCTGGAGTCTGAACTCAGCCAAAGATTGTATATGAGGTAAAAGCATCATTCGGTTATACCACAACTCTAACAGAGCAGATTTCTTCCTGTCAATTATAGGAGTCACATTCCTCCAGTTAAACTCTGGTTCATATGATATCAATGATTTCATATGTAGGAATTTCAAGTTGAAAACATTCAAAAATTACACTCAAATTATCGATGGAATGTGAATAAGTTTCAGTGTTGATATTATGATGTCTATGTATTGTGTTTCAGAGATATCAACTGAAGCTAGCATGCTAACCACATCCCTGTCCAAAGTTCCTGCGCTAGCGGTTTAAACACTAACACTCCTCTGGTCCCCAAGCTCCTAGTCCGAACTACTAGCTGCATGGCAAACCAAGCTACGTAGCTAAGGACAGCTACAGCAGCAGCAGTTAGCAGTTACTCTGATGATATGTTGCCTCCTATTTGGTTTGAGTATGAATTCAACAGGTGGCCCATTCTTACATATTGCACCTTTAAGCGTATTAATTTTATAGTTTTGAATCAGGACCTTCAGTATTTGCTTGAAGAAGTTTGCGAAAAATAAGGTGTGCCAAATTTAAAACTACATGTCAATGTGTCAGATAAATATTTAACCAACATTTAGGTGCATATTAGTATTGGACCGGACTCAGTAGCAGTGGACATCAAATCAGATTGGAGCCAAAAAAACTTAATTGATTCTTGATTCTTTTCTATTTTTGCAATTGTAACTTGATGCCTCAGTGGCCTCTGTTTAACACTTTGCTTTTTGGGCTCGCTTTAAAATATCATTGAGCACATATTATGGGTGGGAATCTCGGGGGACTTCACAGTTCGATTCAATTCCAATTCAGAAGAGTATGATACGATCAAATCATAATTATCCATTTTTTCCACTGTATGACTACCTGCTACTTTTAAAACATAACATATTTGTAATGATCAATAATAAGCTCAGTCATATACAACTTGCAAAGAGTGTGACTAATGTCTAGCTCCCTTTTCTTTTGTACTTCAAAGAAGCCAAAATGCTTCCATGTGCTTACCTTTAAAGCCAGATGGTGCCAATCAGATTGTGTCCAACGTACGATTGTTTGCACCTGACACTATTTGAACATAAACACAATGCACATGTTTACATCCATTATATTTTACCATCTATTTGGTTCAGCCATGTCAAACATACAGCCATAAGAGGTAGAATCTGTCAAGAGAGAATTGTGATGCATGTAAGAATTAATTTAATAGGGTGAGACTGATTGTAAGCTGCAAGTGTGAGTTAAGAGAAATCAACAGTGGCCATGATGTGCCAGCAACAAAACAATAATGTACTGCAGCCAAAAGATAATGAAAACAATAAACCGCAGTTACATTTTCTATTGCAGGATAGCTGATTTGCTCAGTAAATGTTTGGTGTGCACTTCCCAGATGCCGCATGGTAAATGTGTTAAGTGTTCGGAAAACGTACCAACTGAGAAGGAGGAGACCAAAACTAAAAAAACTCTTTCTTTTGGTCAGAGCAAAAACATTTCATATTGCTGCTTCGATGAAGATGAAGATTGATTGAGACTGGAGACTCTCCATCTTCATCTAGTCTGATTTTCTTTCTAATGAACTTTCTAAATGCACGTGAAAATAAAGATATAATGATAAGATCTTTCAATTAACACATTTATGATAAAAGACCAGATCTTAAAGGTGTGAAAATCAAAATGAAAGCTCTCCATCCGGGATGTAATCTCTTTTCAGACATATGCGCCACATGCAGGACTTCAGTTTGTGTTTTTCTGTATGAAGAGTCTGCAGTCGCTGACAGTAATAGCTTCACAGAGCAGAGTCTATCTCGGTGTGTATGGACAGAGTGATTTAGCCTAACCATGATCATTTTATCACCAGGCCAATTATGTGGTAATGAGGAGCTACATCATACCACACACCAGTGACTCAGATTGCACGAAAGCACAAGTACATGTCTATGCGTGCGCACACACACGCAGACGCAACCACACACACAGGCAATAGCTGTGAATTGGTGGATACTGAAGCATGGACATTACCACGGCATGATGAATGACTGTTTTCCCCTTTCTCAACATTGCAATATGTTTTAATACAGTGTTGCACTGCACCTTTTCCCGCTCCTGCTGCCTTATGAGGAATCTCTTTTTCTTTATTAAAAACCATTAATTATACTCGACACATCTAATGGGTATGAATGATTTGTGAGGGAAATATTACAATTGCAGACTTATTAATAATTATTGAAAAAGAGGAATAAGAAGTCAGCTAATCTATTATGGTAAAAACAAATTATTAGGCTTGAGAGGCTTATTTCACACTCGCAAACACAGGTCCAAGCCTTACGTCTGAGTTATAGCTAAATTTACAGTATCCACAAAGGACATTGCAAAGCCCATATTGTTTGTTATAGATGCTCCACTTTGTTCAGAATGCAAGCGAATGCTTGCAGAAAGTAATTTAAAGAGGAAGTTTTACACTTTAAGCACAAACTTGTCAGAACAACGGACAGTGGTTTGCCGGTTTGTAACGTACTCATTGCAAAAGTGCTCTCAGTCAATGCTTCTTTCTTTTCTTCCACTGCATACCATTGTGGAAATATGTGCAAAATGGCCTGACAAATAAAAACCCAAGGAGACAGTCATATATCAGCAGACAAAAATAAAATGAGAGTTGAATAATGATCCCTGAGGATTTTGAGATATACAATAAGCCTAAAGTCTGTCAATATGGAGGTAAAACTTCTTTCAGATGCACTCAGTCTGAAGTGATTAATTGTGTTTTGGTTTTATTAGATTTACAATGTACTTCTTGTCTGATTACTGTAGACTCAAACTGATCCTCATCATTTTGAAATATGGGCGAGAGCTACATATCACAGACTGCACTATCCAACTTTTCTGGCAGTAAGTAGTTGAAAATTGTTTTTGTGTGCAGCCATTCTTTGCGTTGATGTTGCGTCTGAGAGGCAGAGAACCAAATGTATTTCTGAAGTATATGAATCTGAACTAAGGCATATTTTTCCTCTGGGATAATGGTGTATAGTCTTCATCAAATCAATGCAGATGGCAAAGCAATTAAGTTTTGTGTGGGTTTTTTTCTAATTTGCGATTGGCCGATGGCAAAACACACCAGACATCGCACAGTGCTATAACTGCAGCACAGTGAAGGCTGTGTGAGGGAGAATGAAAGAATGGAAGTGAGATAGACAAAAACAAAAACAAAAACTCAAGAGTCTACAGCTATGCTAGAAGCTCTGTTGGGATGTACTTAAGCACAGCTGTGCTTTGAGCTAAATGTAAAGGTGAGCTAAAGGCTAGCGTGCTAACAAGCTCACTGTGGCAATACTAAAATGTTGCCGTTAAGCAGGTGTGATGTTCATTATCTTAGTTTATCTAACATTTGCAGATACAGTAAACACAAGTACAGCTGAGCTGAACCAAAATGCTTGACATATTGAAATTTTGACCCATTGATGGCACTAGAGGAAGGTCAGTATATCACCAATCACCTCTGTAAATCTGCAGTGTGGAACTTTTGTCTCCCCCTTCTGGCAGTCAGAGTAATTACACAAACATTGTCAACATGCTCATGATGCCATAGACTCCACGATACTAAAATTTTATCCATCCCTACCCTTCAGCTCTGGCAAACCAATCTTTGCTGGTTGATGTAAATTGTGCAGTATGGCAAAATGGCAAAATACATTTAGGATAGATTTACTAAATGTTACTACAATTCATCCTAAGGGCAGCAGGAATGTGTGTACCAAACACAGTTGATGATAGAGGAAAGGTCAGGGATCACCAAAGCCAGTATGATTCATCCTCCAGGAACCCTGAATGTGTGTACAAAATGTTGTGATAATACAGCCAGTCAGTGTTGAGATATTTAACGAAAAACCACAGGAAGATTTACCTGCTGCTGGCTGCTTGATGAAAAGTTGGGGAACCACTGAAAATCATTAAAAGATTCACCATCTGGGCATCATTAATATCTATCCAAAATTATGTCAACCTCATAGTGGCACTGGAAAAAAAATATCACGACATGCCAACATTGAGCAGGAATCTGGGCACCATGAATATCAGTTCAAATTTGAATAGCGATTCATCCTTCTGGAGACATCTTTTCTAAAAACCACAGGATGAGTTATAACCTACCCGCTGGTGGTGCTCAGTGAAAAGTCAGGGAACTACCAAAGTCAGTAAGTTTCATCCTCTGGGCACCATGAATATCTGTCCAAAATTTGAAATTCATCATGTAGGTATTAAAAACATTTCACTAAAAACCAGACGATTTCAACCTCATAGTGGAACTAGAAGAAAGATCAAGAGTTGCTAAAAGTCAGCAGGATTCATCATCTGGGGACCATGAAAATCATCCAGAATTACAAAGCAATCCATCCTGTAGTTGTTGAGACATTTCGCTTAAAAACACATGAAGTCAACCTCATAGTGGCACTAGAAGAACAATCAAGACATGCCAAAAGTGAACCAAATTCATCATCTGGGGACCATGAATATCAGCCCAAAATGTCATGGCAATCACTCCTGTAGTTGTTGAGACATTTCTCTAAAAAACATATGATGTCAACCTCAAAGTAGCACTAGAAGAAAAATCCAGAGATTCCAGTAGTGAGCAGGATTCATCATCTGGGGACCATGAATGCCAAAATTAGGCAATTCATCAAATATTTGTTGTAGAGAGTAAATTATTACATTTAAGAAAGAAGTAAAAGTGGGAAAGTAAAAGGTGGACGTGACATTATTTTGATTATTTCCTGCTGGCATCCCCGACACGCATGAATTTAAGCACCGACCAAACCCTCAGTACACACACACACACACACACACACACACACACACACACACACACACACACACAGACACACAACACATGCACCTCAGCTCCTTATCAATGCACTCCAGAGGATTTGATGGCTTTCAGATCCCGCCCCTGCTATTATGGTCATCCTCTGAGCACATTCACAGTGGGACGATTGAAGGGAATGAATCTGCTTCCAGCATCATTCAGAAAATTCATAGAGGCCCTCAACAGGGAAATGAGATGGATGATTTTTTCCCCTTCTTTTTATGTATCCATGGAACACTTCACGGTAATATGCTCCCACTCTATTTTACCTTCCCTCTGTATTTGGCTCCAACTCAGAGACCAAGGCCTATTTTTCCATTTGGAAAGCTGCCGTCGGGAGATAAAGACACTGAAAACAAAAAAAAAAAGGAGATGATAGGATGCTGAGAATAATTCTGACTTACTAGAATGTCTATGGATCTACTGTGTGACCTTTGTCTGATTTGGAGAGGCCCATTTCCTTGGGATTACAAGCTCTCTTAAACACAATGAATATGACAAAAACAAAGACGATTCAATTGCACACATGCCCCATGCTCTTTATGCCACCTTATTTTAATCTTGCACTGCCCTCTGCCCTGTTTGTTCCAATTGCAGGGAAAAAAGACAGGATTACAGGAATCTTTGCACACTCGCTATCACCCGACAGAATTGAGTTTCTGTGAGTGCGACCAAGCTGTGAGCAGTTGTTTACACACAGGCGAGAGAGGAGGAGGTTGATGCCATCTGGCCTCGCTGAGAAACAAACCCCGAGAACGGCTATCACGGAGACGCACCTTCTGCCCTCCTTCCCATCATGCATTATGTGGAGACGTAACAGTTCAGTGAAACACGGAGGTTATTTTTTCTCCTTTGATTATAGCCTGGGAAAGCCAGGGTTTCTTTTTTTTTTTCTTTGTACCCCTTTCAGTCATTGTTAGAGAAAGTCATTATTATCTGTGGCAGTTGCATTCACTCCATTCCCCGTGGCAAGGACAGCGTCAGATGAAGTGCTCCGATTACCTGGGGTTTATCCTTCAATATTGTCAAAATTTGGATCCCTCAGCCCTGTAAAAATGTCACCACTGAACGATCCATGAAATTAGTTTCTTTTCTTTTTTTTTTAAATGTGCCAAAAATTCTTTTAATTTTGTAACGTCAATCACTCTTGAAGGTATGTGTCACCTTTTATGAAATCCCACATGAAATAAAACCTCGCTGGTTTTGGAAACATCTGTTTATTGTGACAGGGGCCACAGTTTGCGGCTGACCTTCTGTCCAAACACGAAGGTCACTAAAATCTTGTTAAAAATCTTGTGAAGCACTTTTTTGTGTGGGCAAAACACTGAAAACAGAATGATGGGCATAAGCACACGCTACTGTAAGATGTGACTGACACACTGACATCGGTGTCAGTATGATCACGCAAGGGCAAGCCCAATACGTGCAGAAGCACACTCTCAGACATACACTGTAGACTGTGATGAAGATGAAGGAGAGGGAAAGAACTGGAAGCCAAATCCGCCCTTGGGGCACAATAACTCACCGGTAAGCTGCCACAGCAAGTCGCAAGATTAGGTCTGAATCATATTTTTTTTCCCCTACCATCATTTTCCTCTGCCATGATTAGCATGATGTTGGAGCACTGAAACCAACTGCAGCCTTGCACTTATCCCCTTTCTCACTGCCAATCTGAAGGCAGAGCGAGAGAAAGAGAAAAGTAGTGAGCGAGCGCAGAAGAAAGGAAAAAAAGGCAGCGAGAGGGAGAAAGTCTAAAGCAAATGAACGCAGCAGTGACTTCCTAATGACAGGACCACTTTATGTGATTGAAGCAAGGAAAGAAAAATTGATAGCAACATTTCTGAGAATTGGGCCATTGAAAGATATAAGAACGTTGCATCTGCACTTTACTTCCTACCGATGTGCCAATCAAAGTCATGCCTTTGTGTTTTATGTGGACGGCTGCGCTTATCTAAGACCTGACATCACAGGGAATAGCAGAGTTGAGTATATCTACAATTTTAAACACAACGGGAGCTTCTGGACAAAAAATAAGAACTAATGAACGCTTCTTTTTGCAAAAAAAAGAAGCCCTGTCGCCAGAATAAAATGTTAGCAGTTAAAATTCCTTCAAACCACTGGTACGTTCACATTTGTACGTGTCATAGGCTACGTACCATTTGTAAAATACGTGGCACTTTTACATTACATGTCTATGACCTGACTTTCATATCGGGAGGTGGGAGAGATGCTGGTGGCAAGTCAGTGACCACAGTTCAAGACTACGTTTCAACATTTGTAAGTGTGAAACCACTGAATGTTTTTGAGGAGAGCTCAGGACAAATTCCAGCCATGTTTGTGGCGACAAAACAGGTATTTCAAGCCAAAACATGATGTTTTCCTAACCCTAACCAAGTGGTTTTTGTGCCTTAACCTAACCTAATGGGAGCATAAGCACAGAGTGGTCACAACATTAAATTGAAAATTGAACCTGAAGAAACAGAAGGTTGCAACTTAAAGAAATGTACAGTTTCAACATATATTCTGGCGACTGAGTTGCAAGGATGTCTTCTTGGGTATTTTATTTCCAAAGCTGAAACAGACAAATCCAGGGCTTCTCAGTGACGTCGCTAACATGTGGGATTTTAAATCTTGTTTATTTTATCTTGTTTATTGACATTTATTGACGTGTAAGCTTCATTCTTTTTAAAGTTCTGTACGTTTACAATTCCCATTATCTTCTCATGAAATTGGGTGTTTAGCATTCAAGTCCAACCTTGCAGCCTCATTTTACAAGTTGTGAGACAATATATTCTCGCACGAGCGTGTGTCTTGTCTCAGCATATCACCAGAGTAATCGCTAACTGCTGCCAATGCCATCTACGTTAGCTGCGCAGCTAGCTATCCAGACAGCTTGGAGCATGGGAGTTGGACTGGTATGGGCCAGGGCTAGCTGGTTAGCATGCTATCTACAGTAGATATCTCTGCAACACAAGACATCCTGACTTCAAAACTGCTTTTCTCTGCTTTTTTTCATTTTTAATGGTTTGAACTATCTCTTTTACATACTGCACCTTTAGGACAAAAGAGCAAAATGGTGACTTAAATGTCTGTTAAGTGTTTGGGGATGTGGTGCTTCAAGTTACTCCTCGAATACGTGCCCCCCCATACGTGCATCAAGCTAAAGTTGGGCAGGAAACAATGTTAAAAAATACAGACTCTTCAAGAGGCAGGCATTATTTTGGTAAGACTGAATGTTGCAAATATCACCAATCCAATAAATAGACAATCTTTCATATCAGAGGCTGAATGTCAATTTCATTATGCATCGCTCAGCTAATAAGTTGTCAGCTTTGTACGTGTGTAATAAACCAACCAGAATTTATTAAACCAAGTATCAAGAGTTTGATGGAACATATTTATTACAGGCTCATGTTCAGCAGGAAACGCAGAAAAAGCAAACTCAGGACTTCTAGAAATCTATTTATCTTTGCTGCATGATATGGGGTTTATCATATTGAAATGCTGCTTCCAATAAGAATGCAATATTTTGTCTTGTCTTGTCTATTGGTTGTTATGAAAGTTGAATTTCTGTGTAATATTTTCAGTGTTTCCCCATTGAAATAAATGGTGTAGTTATATTATTCTGATCATTAGTTAACTGGAACTGAAAGAGTGAATTTCATTGCTCAAGATTGTCTTGAATTATTGTTATGTGTTCCTCTCAGCCCTAATGAGTGCACTCTAAACAACACTACAACAGAGTGTAGTCAGACTGGTGGGAGGCTGGCAACCAGTGCCAGTGTCTTATGAGAGCAGATGGACCACAGTGCCCCAGTAACTCATCAGACAAAATGTGACTCATGACTTATGCCTTTTAACTCTCGGCATCTGCTTCAAAGTCTTAACTATTCAAAGTTTGGCGGGCGGTGAACGCAAAGGTCCCTCCACAGTCTCTGACCCTGGAAGTTAAACATTTGTTTTTCAAGATAGAACTTTCATAAAAGGCTGGATCTGAGTAGTTTACACATTATGTCAGACCAAATGGCCCCTAGAAAAGGCAGAACACTTCATTCCGATTCATGATTTTTATTTTTCTAAAGGAAAAGCTCAACATTTGGAAATATGCATACTTGCTTTCGTGACTAGGGTTAAATAAAAATGCTATCTAAAGTTAATATGAAGCTATTGGGGCTGCTTAGCTTAGCTTAGCTTAGAAAACAGACTGGAAACATGGAGAAACGGCTAGCCCAGTGTTACAAACTTTTTGACTGCTTTTAGATAACTTGAGCAACTTTTTAGGCATGAAAAAAGGCAACAATATTTCATTTGTGAATGTGTTCACTGAGTGGAGGAGAGCAGCAGCACGTTCAATCAACCAACCAATCATCAGCCGGACAATAAACATGAATGAGCTGCATACTTAATGACCGATCACTAATCCCTGTTGTTTGACCAGGGGGCTCCTTCTCCTTTGGTTTTGTTCTAAGTCATTTAACATGACTGTTGAAGTTTCATTTTTTTCATTTGTTCATCCCATCATCAGTTCCACAGTCTGTACAGCAGCCTTCATTAAACATTTTTTAAATTAGAGATGATTTAGATGCATATTAATGAGATGATAGCCTCTTGTGAAATAATAATGGTTAAGGATAAAGTGAATTTTAATGATTTTAGTTTGACCTTTCTAACTTTTGTATATCATGCACAGTATATAAATGTGTCAGTTTTCAAGCTTGTTTTAGCTCAGGGTTGGAATTATGGTGGGATTTGGGGAGTGTGCCTCCCTAATTAAGACTTGGACCCTCCCAAAAGAGTTGAAAACAACAGCTTATAAAAAAACAACAGCTAATATTTAACTCCCTAACTGTGAAGTTAAATATTACAATCTATATTTCCTATATTCATGCCAGGAAGAGTCTTATAATACAATTTTAGACACCGCAAAACTGGACCATTACATTGCTTAACCTTGACCTGAGCTAAACATCTCATCTGTCTGCCTCACGTCAATCCTACAGCATGTCTACAGTCACATGCAGCCATGCTATAAGTTAATGTGAGTAGCAATATAGCTAGTTCAATACACTTTACTTTCTTACCTTCAGATTGTCTGAATTAGATCATCAAGTGTCTACAGATGAATGAGTAAAGCTAACGCTTACCGTATTTCCTCAAATAGTGGCTGGGGCCTTTATTTACCTAATATGCGCAACTAGACTTTTACATTTGTCTACCTATTTGTCATGTTAATAGTGTCTTTGGTTGTGGTACTGGAGCATTGTGTGGTCTGTAAAAATTACACATTGTGGTCAGCTTGGCTGGCCTCTCCTGTTTCCAGTTGTAATTGCTACATTAAGCTAGCCAACTCCTGGCTGTAGCATAAAATTGACCATATAGACTTGAATAGGGAAATTACTACAAATTGTTCATGATTCATATTACAGGGGCCCTATTAAACATTTTTTTGCAATTTGCATGTATTAATCATTTTATTTATTGGCCGTATGTGAGCGGACTGGAATGTGACGTGAAAAATGAGACCTTCCCCGTCTCTCTCGGTTGCCTATACACGCCTGTGGATGATTGTTTAAGTTCTTTGATGCTGCTGGACTGTGGATTTCTTTGTGAAGGACTCGGGTCGGCTTTTCTGGACAGTCCGAGGGATGTGACTTTAAGCACATTCTCGAGTGCCTCGCCTCAGTGCCTCTCTCCGTTTCGCTAACAGAGAGCTAACGTACGTTGACAAATGAGGTCCGCTGACATAAACTAACAACCGGCTTCCAGCACAACACAAAAATTCCACAGAGCCCCTTTAATAGTTGCACACAAGGGGTTTGTGACACATATTGTCATATGACAGTCTGGGTCTAAAATGACTTTCTACTTTTTAACAACCATTGCTTCAGTACCTCTTCCAGTAATGGCTACACCTGCCAGTGTGTGCCCTCAGGGACAGGGTAATTCTCTTTTACTTAGTCCTGCTCACAGTCTTTTTCCCTCACATTTAAATCTACAGACAAGGCAACACAGCCACGTAGAGCTCTGGCAAGTATAAACACTCTCCAGAGTGCAATGTAATGGTTGTACCTTGTCTACCTTCATCAAGGGGGATGTTACATAGCTTCTCCGACTGAACTACTTTAATTAATGCAATGGGAACTTTTGGGGATGGAGGAGATTTTAAAATGCTTAATAATTCAAGGAGCACAAGCTGTAGCATGTTCTGGTTTTTCTTCAGATAGTCTGTCTGCCCTTGGATTGAATATTCACTCCGATATCACACAGGGGGACTTTTTTGTTAGTGTATTGTTTGACCACTGCGTGTGTTTGTGTGTCAGTCATGGCCAATGCCCCCCACACCCCCCCACTCCCTCTCAGGTTCTGTACGGACTAGAATAAGTGTGTACTGTAATGAGATCATTATCTTCTGTTATCCCGTCTGAGTTGCTCTCTGGTTCTCTGCCAAGAGAAATTAGAAGGAAAAAAGGCCTGGTGAATATCTAGCACATTTAATCTAATTGGTGTCACTTTTCTCCCTCCATTATGGTGCTTTAATAGCCCTATCTGTCTCTATGTGGCTTGGCGGTGTTTGGGGTCAGTGGTCAGAGCCTAATCTTTCTGCTCAGATCACATTAACACACTGCAGATCCCCAACATGGAGATAAACAAAAGGTCTTTTAAACAACAAGAGCAACAACACTGAATCACTTTAATTTGCATCATTAAAAAGAAACAGTCGGCCCTTTTATCTTGTGACTTTACTTTTAGTTTGTATGCAAGCTCCACAGCAGATGGGTGTCTTCTTTTAAGGCGGCAGAGAAACACTCGACGTTCTCTTCCAGACAACTTTGAGTGGGAACTCTAGGAGATCTGAAAATGAGATGCTGGAGAGGCCACGACGGTCGAGGAGAGCCCTTTGAACGATTCAGTGCAGCCTTGCCACTGAAACGAAGCCGGTCTGTCTGACACCAGTCTGGGATTTTCTTAAGAGGCTATTAGTGCCTCCCCACCCGCAAAAAAGAACGTACCATTATTTCTCCTGAAATCTTCGGTGCGGAAAGCTTACAGGCCCCAGGCAGTGTTTGAATTGGGGCTGCATCAGTGCTCCCTTGCTCTGAAATCTATTATGCACTCTAATCCCTCCAACCTCCAGCCCCCAACACATGTCTTTGAGTCATGAGTAGACTAGGCGTCCGTCCCAAGCCAGCATTTAGACTCTCCTCCCTCTCTCTCTCCTACAGTACTCCCTCTCTCACTCAGGATGGAGGATTTCCACCGAGTGCCTATTCTCTGTGTCAGTTCAACGTGTAATACAGGATCATCAGTCAGCTGTGAGACGGCCAGAAGGCTTCACTGTAAAAGGATTTAGATACTCCGAGGTGCCAAAGGAAGTGTCCCCGTAGGCTCGGTAGGAGGAGGCAGACGGTATTGATTGGCTGACAGTCAGGGGAGGAAAGGAGATTTGCGGTGATGTCACACAGGATGTCATCCGTGGGTCATGTTCGTCAACATCATCCAAGCTTAGCAGTTAAAAGTAAGGAAAAGTTGCTGCTTTAATTTTCTTTGTAAATCATTGGGAGGAGAAAGAGAAATATCAGTGTACTCCAATCGAATAAACAAAGGCACAGATATACATATTTAATGGCATGCATAATTGATCGTTTTTGCTCGCAGGGAGTCCTCTGCAGTATACGCTGAGCACTGAAGACATAAAAATAAAACATGAAGTGGGAAAGTCATTAAAACAGTTTCAGAGAAGTAGTGAGCAGAGTGGTACTGACTCTCACTTGAGTTGCCTGCACTCCCAGCCTCGTCCAATGTTGGCACAGGTGCCAGTGGCTAATTGGCCAGTGATTAATCACATCCACTGTGAACTGCATGACCAATTAAGGGAGCCAGGGCCACTCTGCTCCCTAAATGTGAGTGCGGTTCACTTCCCAGGTCCATCAATGAAACGTCTCAGACCACAAAAACACATCAAGGTGAGGAGTGTCAGGCTGTGGCTTGTTCTGTTGTACAAAGTAGTGCTTGTGACATGCTAACGAGCAGAGTGAGAGCAGACAACGCCAGCCTTGATCAGATGGAACAATCCCGTTAGAGCCGCGTTGCAGGAGGTCAAGGAGGATTTTAAACAGTGTGAAACACTTGCTTTGGTTGAGCATAAAATATTTACACTCTTGCAAACCAATGGGCAGTCATTTAAGGCTAAATTAGTTATTAGGGTCAAAATGTTTGCCAAGAAGCTGGATATGAATAATAGACATTATTTTCTAAAGGTCATTAAGGTTTAGTTTCATTATATCACAACTTGAGTCTTGTTTTTGTAGTTTTGGCCATAAATCCAGTCTGTAATTATACTGTACTTACCAATTTAATGAACACATACCAGTGTTTCCCAGCCAAGGCAAAACAACAGGTTTTATAACCGATGAGCTTCCATTAGACAACAGCTTACGTTAGCATTCAACCACGTTCCAGCTAACGTTACTGTTTTGATGCGAGAGGATAGCTTAATTAGCCTCAGTTTATTAAGAAATATCAACACACATCTTGGAGGCGTTTGTCCAAACATGGATGTGAAACACACAGGATGTAATCAAAAGGTCATAATAGCTATTAAATGCTAACATCAGCTAACAAGTTATCAAATATGTTAATTCTTACTTGAAATATGGCTGAAGGTGCCTGCAGATTTTTACTATTCATCATCTTTTCAGCAGGGGAAGCGCTGACAATGGTCCTGTCTAAAGTTTGAAAAATCATAAAGTGTACCATGATATGTAACCACAACTTGATTTTCTTATATTTCTATTTGTGTACAATTTAACCAAACACGATACAGCATGTGAATTTATCAGCTTTATAGATATGCTGATTTTTTTTTTTCAACTTCGCAGAGCCAGGCTGGTTGTTTCCCCACGCTTCCAGTCCTCATGCTGAACTAATTGGCTCTAGCTTACTTAATGGATTGATATGAGATTGATATCGATCCCCTCATTTAATTCCTGGCAGGAAGCTGAATAAGCTTATTTTTTCCCAAATGTCAAACTGTCTTTTAGATAAAAGCAGACATATACTGGGTGAGGTCCATGGGTGTGTTTTGTACTACCCCTGTAGTAGATTGGGTGCCAGGCGGCTGCAGATTGAGCGGCTGTAGTGCTGCTGCCTCTGCGGCCAGTTAAAGCAAGGTGGAGGTGATTCATCAAGAGCTCCGTGGGGCCATCTGTGGAACAGACTGACAAATGTCTCCCTCCTTTGTCATAAGGACACACGTCTCACAAAGCTGGCGATTAATGCCCCTTTTACAACACATTTATTTGTCACCCAGGTATTTATCCCTGCGGTGTCTTGCACTGTATTACCATGGCTGACAAGACCAGGAGCCATTTGCAGCCATGTCCTCCAAGGAGGGCAGTCCATGAGGGACCGTTCTGGACAATTCCTGTAGAATTTTGATGGGCTCTCCTTGCTGCTGCTGCTGCTGCTGCTGCTGCTGATGCTGCCGACTCCCCTCCCCTCTCTGGCGTGGGAGGGGGGAACATCAGACATGTAGATGAAAATGTTGCCCAAAGACTTCATTCACATTCATTCATGCATTTAACAAAAGCAAAGAAGGGGTGGAAGGAGGAGGAAAAAAAGGTGGATAGGGTGCAACCTGTTGTTTAAACATTCACTCTTTGACTTGTGTGGTGTAGAACAAAGCGCTGATGGTGCCCTTGTCCTGACAAAAGAGAGGGGGAGCTCAGCGTGTCAGTGATGAAATCCTTCTTGTTTGCCCTGCATTATGAACAGGTTGTAGTCGGGATAAGCCTCTGTGGGAGCACACACCCTTGTGGATTTGATTGCTTTGTTGTCAATCTATCTATCTCATCGCAACTTGTGGTGATTGCTCCAAATACCATTTGGTAAATATGACGGAGGTGCCATTAGACAAGGTCAAGGCCGCTAAGCTTGTTATCTCATCGCATGGGTGTAGTGTTTTCAGTGTCGAGCGCTCCAGTCCCTGGCCCCTTCACCTGCAAAAAGAATGATAACAATTTATTTTCAAGATGGACCACTCCTGAGGAGATGTTGTGTCTTAATCATTGCACCCTCAAAGAGAGAAAATTGCACAGAAAACATGGTGTCCCTTTTTTTCTAGCTGTGTATTCATTGTATTTTTTTTTTGTAAAAGAGTGCAAATGCTTTGCCTCTGTAAATGTCACCCTGGCAGTTTTGATATCATTACCGTTTTGCCTCCATCTGCAAAACAGACCATCCTGCTGTTTCTGTTTTGTGTGAGATGCAGAAAAAAAAAAAGACGTGCACAAAAAGAACAGAGTATAAGACAGGTGCCTGTGTGTGTGTGTGTGTGTGTCTGTGTGTGTCAGTGCATGTGTTTGTGTGTGTGCAACAAAGGAAATGAGACAGCGCGAAGAAACTAAAATACACACTCCAAAGGACGTCAAGCCTTCCTCACTTTCACAGGCTCTCTTCTTCCTCATGTGTATGCAGGGAGGGAGACACACACACACACAGATGAGGGTGAAAGTGAAGTTAAAACTCGCACTCCAAAGGACTTGCCCTCTGGAGCCGAATGTGCGTGCACCGATACGGAGTCACTTGTTGGTAATGAGGGACTCAAATCAGAATCAATTATGAATGTTCCATCAGGAGGCTTTGGGGCCATATCAAGGGAGCCAGGTATTAGACGGTAATGAGAAATGGAACACAGAGAAGTATGGCCCTGCAGGCTCTGATGTCTCCAGGCAGCGTGTGATTCAGTGGTTTAAATACATTTGCATTCATTCAATTCGCAAGAAGGCCATATTTTATTAAAGTGAAACGCCTTCCTTCATGTGCCTCTAACAATCATGCGGGTAGACAAAGCCTTTGATTCTTTGCAAGATGAAAACTGTGTCTTTTATGACCGATATGGACTGGCACTGTTGTGTGTTAAAGAAGAAAGAGAAAAGAGGGAGAAGAGAGCGAGTGAGTTAGTTCTGTACTGATTCCAGTCAGTCAACTTGTTTTCTGCTGGCCAGAGCCTCGTTTGCTCCAGCCCGATGATTGATTCTTGTTTGGGGCCATGCCTATGGGCCTTATTAAATCAAAATGTAAACTCACTCTTATAACAAATTGCAGGGAAAATGCCAGTAGCCAGCTCCCCCTTAGGGGTGGACCTGGATTTCTCTGACAAGTTAAGAACCCAAAGAGCTTTCCAGAGCTCCCCTCACCTGCTCACAGCTTGGATATTTCATCTGAATCCCACGGAAATTGAGGATTTCTTCCTCTCTCTTGTCTTTTATAAAGCCTCATATTGTGTCTTCATCATGGAAATGGCTCTTTCCACTACATCCAAAATGCATAATTTAGATGAATTGATCCTTCTGTCAATTATTGTCTGTGTAGCCAAAGGCTGATACAGTGTGCCTTATAAAGCTCCACTGTTGTCCAAAACTATCAAAAACACATTAATGAACCACACTTTTATGGGCACTGTAGTTTATTGTGAGTCAGTCCTACACACACTGTCCTCACTAGCACACCAAATGTGCATTATTGGACTAAAATAATCCTCTGATAAAAAACTGCAAGGGGCCGCATTGGTTCGATTGCGCTGTTTCAAGTGCCAGTGAGACATGAAATCAAATCCAGTTTGAGTAACAGATCAATTAGTTTGAAGGCATATCAGATACCAAACAACTGCACAGAGGTTCATAGCACTATGACACAGGATTTTACAGTTTTGGAAAGTCATCACAGTGTGATTCACTCAGTTTTATTGTAATGTTCCCCAGAAATGTGAACGTGCATGTGTTTGATTGGCCAATTTAGCACTTTGCCAGATGACGTTGTTTTGCTTTGTGGCTAAAGTTGCCAGGTTCTGCAATCCTATCCTACAACGCTGCATTTTTTGGGGGGGTTTGTTTCTTTTTTGCGGAAGCACACCGGTGACAACACAATGTCATCAGTCAAGTGAATTAGGGGGCTGTATTTTTTCCTGTAAAAGACATTCACTGTCCTGCAAGAGCTAGATGAAAACATTGATTCCAGTGTCATTCAATATTAAGCTACTTCCAGCTGTCAGTTTGCTTAGCTTAGCATAAAGACTGGAAACGGGGAAATAGCTAGCCTAGCTCTGTTCAAAGGTAAAATAATCTGCTAGCCAACAGCTCTAAAGATCACTAAAGCATCATATCGAATTTGTTATAATAAAAATTGTAAAAGTGAGAATTGCAGGACAGTTTCTTGACCAAGGGCAGTGACTTCTGGATTTTCTTGTCTTAAGGTTGCCAGGGACCGAGTCCAGGAAGTCACTGCAAAGAAAAGAAAAAAAATCCCCAAATATTTCTTTCTTTCTATTTCTTTATGGCTAAAGAAAAGTCCCTGAAAGTGTTTGTAAAGACTTCACACCTTCAGTTGAAACTTAAATGGCACTAAGAACCTCTACCAAAGCCAAACAGTCCCCTTTTGTACTCACTCATAGACACCAGCCACCTAAATACACCTGATTTTGTAAATCGAGATCCCTGCATTATTCCTTGAGAAATTGTCTAAAACGAAAATGTCTAAAACAACCCCATCTCACAATGTCCTCACAAAGAATTTGCGAAAAGAGACCCATCTTCCATCCAAGTATTGTGGAAGTCCTTTGAGTAGTTTTTGTGTAAACCTGTTTACAAACCAACCAACCAACCCAAACACAAACAAACGGCCAGGGGTGAAAACATAACCTCCATGGCAGAGATAATAAATAGGCTTGGGGCTGGGTGCTACAGACAGAGTTTGGAGTAGAAAATAGTGAGAAAACAGAGTAAGCCATTGTCTCTTTTGGTCTTTCCATAGGATTTGTTGACAAAAATTAAAATCAAAAGTAACACCACTCTTATCCTTTAAATAGTGATGTGGCAAAGCGTTATGCTGCTGTAGATAAAAGGAATACCCACTTACAGTACATTCTTTAGAGAAGTGCACACTAATACATAAGCAGTTGCACATATGAACACACACACATACACACACAGACACATGCACACAGGCTCGGGCTGTCACCATCCCTCACTGAGCATAGCAGGGTTCTGAAAGGGCAACTTGGCTGGCCATCTGGCCTGCATATCAGCAGAGGTTATTGTGTCGACATCATCATTACTGAACACATTGCTGTTTAGCAAAGGTTATCCGGAATCTGCACAATTATCTGTTGCAACATGTGTAGAAGAAACAAGGCTATGAAATTGAGACATCACTGAAGGAAAGTCCCCAGTTATTTTGATGTTTTAGTAATACAGTACTGAAAATAAATCACATTTTAATGCAGACAATATTATGTAAAACCTGCAAGCGGTGTTATAATACAAGCTTTCTTTTCCATATCCCACAAGAAATGTTATATTTATATATTTTAGTTATACATTTTTAACATTTATTTAGACTTTTTTAACAAATGGATTGAGCTGTCTTGTGTAAAAAACACCCTTTAAACCATCTACATGCTTTAAATTAAATAAATAAGAAACATTCAAGTAGCTTAGTAATAGGCAACACATTATTCTGCTAGCTTAAATCCTATTTGCATCGTCACACCAAACTGATGTAGCATTCTCACCATATGTGTGAAATATTATTAAGGTCTCGTTAGAAGCGGCACCACCTCCATTGATTAATTAATTGATTGACTGATTAATTAGGAGGAAATGAATTACATCAAATGAATCTTAAATCTTAAGTAGTCATTTCTGATTACAATGACCTCCACCAACACACAACTTAATGTTAAAGGTATTAATTGAACTGAGGGACAGGGATGAATAAGGGCCACTTAACATTTATACATATTAGAAGAATGAATGACCGTATGACGGCATGAATGACAAGTTTAATTAATCAACAAACTAGTGCAGACAGAACGAATGAATCAATGACTGAATGTTATTAAAAACGATTCAAAAATGCAAAAGGGAATACTTCACGAAGATCAATAAAAGCAGAATTCATTCAAGAATTAGCTCTGCATCAACTCTCAGAGAGAACGCATGAAGATGGTTATTTCCCACATTTCTGTGGTGATGGGTGGGCTGATGATGAGGCGAACGTCCCGGAAAGCGCAGGGCATGGCGAGCAGAGGTGATGATCCTCGGAATCCGCATTGCTGTACAGTAGGTACAGTGGGGCAAATGGTCTGAGGCCTGTCTGAGGCCTCAGGGGAGAAACACAGCATGTGTTCTCCGGTCTTGTTGCATTCAGTGACAGGCTGCAGAATGGGATGCATGGAGCCAAAATGTCTTCAAAAGTCAAAAAGATAACTACATAATCTGGAAAATTGTGAAAAACAAAAGCCAGCACCCATACATGCCTGTTGGCCGTGTGGCCAAACAGAGAGGCTTCAAGACGGAGAGCCCAAAAAGGGTGATGAGCAAAAGCCGAGAGTCATCACAAGGGGATGAGCCGAAAAGCCAGAGAGAATAGCCAGAGGACGGCAAGTGTTGTAAAGTTTTGTAGTTTAAGGGCATGTTTTAGAAGATTACTGTTTAATTCCTTTGTGTGGAAAGAGAGCTGGCCTCCACTTAAAGGGGAATAATTAGATTTCTTAATGATATTTGAATTCTTATCTGTAGGATTATATAACAGTGGAGCCCATCTAAAATAATAAATGATAATACACTCATGTGGTACGGGCAAAAGTTATTACCAAATCTAAGCAGTCCCAGCAGGTAAACTAGCAGAGTTTAAAACAGAGTTAGAGTTTCGTAATATCAAAATGATTACATGCTCTGGAACACAAGATATAAATAGTATTTACACATTCAACTGGATAGTTCTGACCATTTCAGACACTTAGGGTGAATAGAGGAGAATATGGTATATTTATGCCTCTTGATAGGTTGAAGACATAAGGATGAGGATGCCAAGTCTGCAGTCGTTGGGACAAGGCATGTCTTCTCAGTTCTGTTCGTTGTCTTTCTTGATATCCTTCCTCCTTAAGGTCAGAGGTCATTGGGTCTGTGTGTGCCTCTGTGCACTCCAACACAAGCACAGGAGCCTTTCGATTAAACCATCAAAAATGTATTAAAGAATTTAGTTTCTTCGTATAATCCTATGTTCAGTCTGCTACACTTAATTCAAGGTGACTTTGTTCCTAGTGACCATATTTTTCCAAGATTATCCCCAGTTCATGATTTCTAATATGGACACTGACACCAATACAGACTTGTAAATGGGTTGTGTTGAGATCCATTGGTTAATGATGATTAATGGAAGAAGCCAGATATACCGTACTTGCTGAGGGGGAAAAACTCTTTTTATCACAGATCTAATTTCATTTCTCCAACATGAGCATGGAATAATCGTTTGGCTGGTGCTCTCATTTTCAAACTGTCAAAACAGCCGCAAACAGCTAATCGGAGTATTTACATGATGAGCGAAAATGTGTCTGAAGCTGTTATACACATATACACACACACTTAACAGTACACACAAGTCTTTACCAGGCTCCGTCCCTGTCTGCCTTCTCGTGGTACCATCATCAAAAATGAAAACCTTCAGGCTTAAACGAGGACAAGGTGATGGGAAGAAGAAGAAGAAGAAGAAGTAGAAGAAGAAGAAGAAGAAGACAAGTTGTGTTTGATATTCACACTCGAAGGCAGAGCTAAATATGATTCCTCATTAGACAGCAGCCAAGGCTCTTTTCAGGTACAGCATGCACTGTTGAGCTGTAGCCACTTAGCACCTGATTAAAACATGGAAACACTCCCTGTGGTGTTATGGGATCTGTGATAAAGCAACTCCCCCATAATAGCATTAACCACGTTGAAGTGCAAAGTAAAATGTCTCTTGTCTTTGCTATGTTGTTTAATTATTTTATATGAACCAGTTGGGCCTCCTTTGCCATATATTTAATTTCAGATTGGTGTAATTACAAGTTCTCCGTAGAAGAGCTTTGTTTTGTTTTTTTGAAGTGTAGGTTTGAATAGGTTTGAATTTAGATGAAATGTTCAAGGTCTCACTGCCTCACAGAAGCACCTGACTGTTGAAACATCCAAACCTGAAAGGCATCATTTCTTCAAAATATTAATAAGTTATGTAGCTACCTTGATAACAGGACCGTCATGTGGAACGTGGGGCTCATCATCAGCTCATTTCAGAAAGACTTACAAGAGGTAACTCCCCCACAGGCTTTATAGAAAGTGTCAGACAACATTTTTCACATGGAATAACACCAACAGGAACAAAATGGCATTTTTTCAAATGGCCATCACACACCTTTTCATTGGCAGCTATATGTCTGTGCACTACTCTATGATTAACATGCAGCATTTTTCTATAATAAAACCCCACATGATGGATCCCTCTGACTGACACAACCCTATGGATTTTGGCCTTGTGCCCACAGCAGGTTGATAATTTTGGCTTTTAGTGAAATGTCAAAAGACAAATTGCATACAGACGTTGTAATCCCTGAGTATATATGAGCCTGCAATAGCTTTGGTGATCGGTAACAATTAACAATAACGTACACAAAAATGTGAGTAGTTACTGAGGAGCAAGTAAGGACTAAGGACAGACTGGGAGATACTACATTAATGAATCATTAGGTAATAATAAGTTCATAAATATTTGTGAATCAACATGCTGACCACTTTCTTCATGTGTTGCTCCTGATTAACTATGAATCAGCCACTCAGTGACACAAACTACTTAGGACTCATTAATTACTAATTACTGAATCATTAGTTACTGTTTTTGTGTACCATTAAATAAAGTGAAACACTGACCCTTTGGGTTGGTGGCCAGCCCAACCAACCAACCCAAAGTGTCGGTATTTGAGGAGTTGGGAATGAGACTCAACAATCAACTATCTTACAAATTGGACCTTTAAGCCATTATCAATCATGTTCATTATCACATTATCATGTGCTGAGGTTAGTTATCAACAAGCTGATTGGAGTCAGTCACTCTATGGCCAGCACAAATGAAACGCTGGAGCCAGCAGACCCAACTGTGACAGTCAGACTTGGACAGCAATGCAAAGAGAGAGTTGTGGACAAGGACGGAGAAATGACATTGCTGCACTGTTATGTGAATGGAATCACATCATAGATGCTAACACACATTCAACGACATCATCCGATGAATGTGAACATTTGGCAGCATTTATCCAAGTGCCAATTAGCTGCTCATAAAGTTGATAAAGTCACACTCTTTGCATGAGGGAGGGACCCCCTCACCTCTTTGGTAGGCTTGTAATAAATTGTGTGGAAATGGATACGGCCTTACAAAAATACTGGCCAGAAGGTAATGCTCATTGGTTGAATCAACAGAAAGCTCAGTTCAGGTGAAACTATTCAGTAAGTCTGCAGGGATGTCTTCACAACAGCAGGGAGCACCCAAGAGGACACTCAGCTCTAGTCCTGAGGATCAAATTTGGTCAACTGTGATCCTTGTCAGCGTTGATTGTGAGATAAGATGCTTCTGAAAATCAGCACCAAACATGGCATTTGTGTCTTGTGAAGCATTTCAAAGATCCCTGCCAAATTTAGTTTAATTTGGACTGAGTGAGGAACTGTGGTGACATTTCAAAAGATTTCCAAGGCCATATTTGAGATGGTTTTGAGTCCAATTAACACTGTTCTTCTATTTTTTCAAAGATCAATATGCACCATACTGGCCACATGATACCAGGCCAACAAAACAGTCAGCCAAGTGTTTCTATATTTTAAGTTGCTTATAACGGTCCAAAAACTGTGGCTGTCAATCACTTCAACTTTAAAGACAGGTCTGAATTTTTCATTAATACATCAGACGTTTTTTTCAATAGCTTCCAGGTCATTTGGCCCATTGACTCAAAATCGATGCCAAAATATCTTCTGATACTGGTTGAATGAGACACACCTGTTTTTATTCGATTTTGCTGGAATTTCTATTTTTCATGAATATTTTAAAACCTGCCTCTGAACTACCACTGACCCTAAACCAACTGTGTGATCCAAAAAAGTGTCAATACAAATACATACCAGTCAACTCCAAAACGGCCCGAAACATGCTCCTAAACACCCCCTGGAGGAACAATTGAAACATTTTGCCCCTGACAATTAGTCAAATTTCACCTCTGATCCATCCCATTCACTTTGCAAGCCAGCCTCCAACCCTGTGACCAAAACCCGAAAAAGTGTACTTACAGAGGGGTGCCAGCACGCTCCAAATGGCCCGAAACATGCTCCTAAACACTCCCTGGAGGAACAATGTTGGCCCTGACACTTTGTCAAATTTCACCTCTGATCCATCCCATTCACTTTGCAGGCCTGCCTTAATGCCCTAAGCCTAAGTCCAAGTATGAGTTTGGAAAAAACAACCGTACAAAGGGGTGCCAGCTGACTCCAAATGGCCCGAAACACGCTCCTAAACACTCCCTGGAGGAACAATGTTGGCCCTGACACTTTGTCAAATTTCACCTCTGATCCATCCCATTCACTTTGCAGGCCTGCCTTAATGCCCTAAGCCTAAGTCCAAGTATGAGTTTGGAAAAAACAACCGTACAAAGGGGTGCCAGCTGACTCCAAATGGCCCGAAACACGCTCCTAAACACTCCCTGGAGGAACAATGTTGGCCCTGACACTTTGTCAAATTTCACCTCTGATCCATCCCATTCACTTTGCAGGCCTGCCTTAATGCCTTAATGCCCTAAGCCTAAGTCCAAGTATGAGTTTGGAAAAAACAACCGTACAAAGGGGTGCCAGCCTACTCCAAACGGCCCAAAACACGCTCCTAAACACTCCCTGGAGGAACAATGTTGGCCCTGACACTTTGTCAAATTTCACCTCTGATCCATCCCATTCACTTTGCAGGCCTGCCTTAATGCCCTAAGCCTAAGTCCAAGTATGAGTTTGGAAAAAACAACCGTACAAAGGGGTGCCAGCTGACTCCAAACGGGCCGAAACACGCTCCTAAACACTCCCTGGAGGAACAATGTTGGCCCTGACACTTTGTCAAATTTCACCTCTGATCCATCCCATTCACTTTGCAGGCCTGCCTTAATGCCCTAAGCCTAAGTCCAAGTATGAGTTTGGAAAAAACAACCGTACAAAGGGGTGCCAGCTGACTCCAAATGGCCCGAAACACGCTCCTAAACACTCCCTGGAGGAACAATGTTGGCCCTGACACTTTGTCAAATTTCACCTCTGATCCATCCCATTCACTTTGCAGGCCTGCCTTAATGCCCTAAGCCTAAGTCCAAGTATGAGTTTGGAAAAAACAACCGTACAAAGGGGTGCCAGCTGACTCCAAATGGCCCGAAACACGCTCCTAAACACTCCCTGGAGGAACAATGTTGGCCCTGACACTTTGTCAAATTTCACCTCTGATCCATCCCATTCATTTTGCAGGCCTGCCTTAATGCCCTAAGCCTAAGTCCAAGTATGAGTTTGGAAAAAACAACCGTACAAAGGGGTGCCAGCCTACTCCAAACGGCCCGAAACACGCTCCTAAACACTCCCTGGAGGAACAATGTTGGCCCTGACACTTTGTCAAATTTCACCTCTGATCCATCCCATTCACTTTGCAGGCCTGCCTTAATGCCTTAATGCCCTAAGCCAAGTCGAAGTATAAGTTTCAAAAAAACAACCGTACAAATGGGTGCCAGCCGACTCCAAACGGCCCAAAACACGCTCCTGAACACTCCCTGGAGGAACAATGTTGGCCCTGACACTTTGTCAAATTTCACCTCTGATCCATCCCATTCACTTTGCAGGCCTGCCTTAATGCCCTAAGCCTAAGTCCAAGTATGAGTTTGGAAAAAACAACCGTACAAAGGGGTGCCAGCTGACTCCAAACGGGCCGAAACACGCTCCTAAACACTCCCTGGAGGAACAATGTTGGCCCTGACACTTTGTCAAATTTCACCTCTGATCCATCCCATTCACTTTGCAGGCCTGCCTTAATGCCCTAAGCCTAAGTCCAAGTATGAGTTTGGAAAAAACAACCGTACAAAGGGGTGCCAGCCTACTCCAAACGGCCCGAAACACGCTCCTAAACACTCCCTGGAGGAACAATGTTGGCCCTGACACTTTGTCAAATTTCACCTCTGATCCATCCCATTCACTTTGCAGGCCTGCCTTAATGCCCTAAGCCTAAGTCCAAGTATGAGTTTGGAAAAAACAACCGTACAAAGGGGTGCCAGCTGACTCCAAATGGCCCGAAACACGCTCCTAAACACTCCCTGGAGGAACAATGTTGGCCCTGACACTTTGTCAAATTTCACCTCTGATCCATCCCATTCATTTTGCAGGCCTGCCTTAATGCCCTAAGCCTAAGTCCAAGTATGAGTTTGGAAAAAACAACCGTACAAAGGGGTGCCAGCCTACTCCAAACGGCCCGAAACACGCTCCTAAACACTCCCTGGAGGAACAATGTTGGCCCTGACACTTTGTCAAATTTCACCTCTGATCCATCCCATTCACTTTGCAGGCCTGCCTTAATGCCTTAATGCCCTAAGCCAAGTCGAAGTATAAGTTTCAAAAAAACAACCGTACAAATGGGTGCCAGCCGACTCCAAACGGCCCAAAACACGCTTCTGAACACTCCCTGGAGGAACAATGTTGGCCCTGACACTTTGTCAAATTTCACCTCTGATCCATCCCATTCACTTTGCAGGCCTGCCTTAATGCCCTAAGCCTAAGTCCAAGTATGAGTTTGGAAAAAACAACCGTACAAAGGGGTGCCAGCTGACTCCAAACGGGCCGAAACACGCTCCTAAACACTCCCTGGAGGAACAATGTTGGCCCTGACACTTTGTCAAATTTCACCTCTGATCCATCCCATTCACTTTGCAGGCCTGCCTTAATGCCCTAAGCCTAAGTCCAAGTATGAGTTTGGAAAAAACAACCGTACAAAGGGGTGCCAGTCAACTCCAAACGGCCCGAAACACGCTCCTAAACACTCCCTGGAGGAACAATGTTGGCCCTGACACTTTGTCAAATTTCACCTCTGATCCATCCCATTCACTTTGCAGGCCTGCCTTAATGCCCTAAGCCTAAGTCCAAGTATGAGTTTGGAAAAAACAACCGTACAAAGGGGTGCCAGCCTACTCCAAACGGCCCGAAACACGCTCCTAAACACTCCCTGGAGGAACAATGTTGGCCCTGACACTTTGTCAAATTTCACCTCTGATCCATCCCATTCACTTTGCAGGCCTGCCTTAATGCCTTAATGCCCTAAGCCTAAGTCCAAGTATGAGTTTGGAAAAAACAACCGTACAAAGGGGTGCCAGCTGACTCCAAATGGCCCGAAACACGCTCCTAAACACTCCCTGGAGGAACAATGTTGGCCCTGACACTTTGTCAAATTTCACCTCTGATCCATCCCATTCATTTTGCAGGCCTGCCTTAATGCCCTAAGCCTAAGTCCAAGTATGAGTTTGGAAAAAACAACCGTACAAAGGGGTGCCAGCCTACTCCAAACGGCCCGAAACACGCTCCTAAACACTCCCTGGAGGAACAATGTTGGCCCTGACACTTTGTCAAATTTCACCTCTGATCCATCCCATTCACTTTGCAGGCCTGCCTTAATGCCTTAATGCCCTAAGCCAAGTCGAAGTATAAGTTTCAAAAAAACAACCGTACAAATGGGTGCCAGCCGACTCCAAACGGCCCAAAACACGCTTCTGAACACTCCCTGGAGGAACAATGTTGGCCCTGACACTTTGTCAAATTTCACCTCTGATCCATCCCATTCACTTTGCAGGCCTGCCTTAATGCCCTAAGCCTAAGTCCAAGTATGAGTTTGGAAAAAACAACCGTACAAAGGGGTGCCAGCTGACTCCAAACGGGCCGAAACACGCTCCTAAACACTCCCTGGAGGAACAATGTTGGCCCTGACACTTTGTCAAATTTCACCTCTGATCCATCCCATTCACTTTGCAGGCCTGCCTTAATGCCCTAAGCCTAAGTCCAAGTATGAGTTTGGAAAAAACAACCGTACAAAGGGGTGCCAGTCAACTCCAAACGGCCCGAAACACGCTCCTAAACACTCCCTGGAGGAACAATGTTGGCCCTGACACTTTGTCAAATTTCACCTCTGATCCATCCCATTCACTTTGCAGGCCTGCCTTAATGCCCTAAGCCTAAGTCCAAGTATGAGTTTGGAAAAAACAACCGTACAAAGGGGTGCCAGCCTACTCCAAACGGCCCGAAACACGCTCCTAAACACTCCCTGGAGGAACAATGTTGGCCCTGACACTTTGTCAAATTTCACCTCTGATCCATCCCATTCACTTTGCAGGCCTGCCTTAATGCCTTAATGCCCTAAGCCTAAGTCCAAGTATGAGTTTGGAAAAAACAACCGTACAAAGGGGTGCCAGCTGACTCCAAATGGCCCGAAACACGCTCCTAAACACTCCCTGGAGGAACAATGTTGGCCCTGACACTTTGTCAAATTTCACCTCTGATCCATCCCATTCACTTTGCAGGCCTGCCTTAATGCCTTAATGCCCTAAGCCTAAGTCCAAGTATGAGTTTGGAAAAAACAACCGTACAAAGGGGTGCCAGCCTACTCCAAACGGCCCAAAACACGCTCCTAAACACTCCCTGGAGGAACAATGTTGGCCCTGACACTTTGTCAAATTTCACCTCTGATCCATCCCATTCACTTTGCAGGCCTGCCTTAATGCCCTAAGCCTAAGTCCAAGTATGAGTTTGGAAAAAACAACCGTACAAAGGGGTGCCAGCTGACTCCAAACGGGCCGAAACACGCTCCTAAACACTCCCTGGAGGAACAATGTTGGCCCTGACACTTTGTCAAATTTCACCTCTGATCCATCCCATTCACTTTGCAGGCCTGCCTTAATGCCCTAAGCCTAAGTCCAAGTATGAGTTTGGAAAAAACAACCGTACAAAGGGGTGCCAGCTGACTCCAAACGGGCCGAAACACGCTCCTAAACACTCCCTGGAGGAACAATGTTGGCCCTGACACTTTGTCAAATTTCACCTCTGATCCATCCCATTCACTTTGCAGGCCTGCCTTAATGCCCTAAGCCTAAGTCCAAGTATGAGTTTGGAAAAAACAACCGTACAAAGGGGTGCCAGCTGACTCCAAATGGCCCGAAACACGCTCCTAAACACTCCCTGGAGGAACAATGTTGGCCCTGACACTTTGTCAAATTTCACCTCTGATCCATCCCATTCACTTTGCAGGCCTGCCTTAATGCCTTAATGCCCTAAGCCAAGTCCAAGTATGAGTTTGGAAAAAACAACCGTACAAATGGGTGCCAGCCGACTCCAAACGGCCCAAAACACGCTCCTAAACACTCCCTGGAGGAACAATGTTGGCCCTGACACTTTGTCAAATTTCACCTCTGATCCATCCCATTCACTTTGCAGGCCTGCCTTAATGCCCTAAGCCTAAGTCCAAGTATGAGTTTGGAAAAAACAACCGTACAAAGGGGTGCCAGCTGACTCCAAATGGCCCGAAACACGCTCCTAAACACTCCCTGGAGGAACAATGTTGGCCCTGACACTGTCAAATTTCACCTCTGATCCATCCCATTCACTTTGCAGGCCTGCCTTAATGCCCTAAGCCTAAGTCCAAGTATGAGTTTGGAAAAAACAACCGTACAAAGGGGTGCCAGCTGACTCCAAATGGCCCGAAACACGCTCCTAAACACTCCCTGGAGGAACAATGTTGGCCCTGACACTTTGTCAAATTTCACCTCTGATCCATCCCATTCATTTTGCAGGCCTGCCTTAATGCCCTAAGCCTAAGTCCAAGTATGAGTTTGGAAAAAACAACCGTACAAAGGGGTGCCAGCCTACTCCAAACGGCCCGAAACACGCTCCTAAACACTCCCTGGAGGAACAATGTTGGCCCTGACACTTTGTCAAATTTCACCTCTGATCCATCCCATTCACTTTGCAGGCCTGCCTTAATGCCTTAATGCCCTAAGCCAAGTCGAAGTATAAGTTTCAAAAAAACAACCGTACAAATGGGTGCCAGCCGACTCCAAACGGCCCAAAACACGCTCCTGAACACTCCCTGGAGGAACAATGTTGGCCCTGACACTTTGTCAAATTTCACCTCTGATCCATCCCATTCACTTTGCAGGCCTGCCTTAATGCCCTAAGCCTAAGTCCAAGTATGAGTTTGGAAAAAACAACCGTACAAAGGGGTGCCAGCTGACTCCAAATGACCCGAAACACGCTCCTAAACACTCCCTGGAGGAACAATGTTGGCCCTGACACTTTGTCAAATTTCACCTCTGATCCATCCCATTCACTTTGCAGGCCTGCCCTAATGCCCTAAGCCTAAGTCCAAGTATGAGTTTGGAAAAAACAACCGTACAAAGGGGTGCCAGCTGACTCCAAATGGCCCGAAACACGCTCCTAAACACTCCCTGGAGGAACAATGTTGGCCCTGACACTTTGTCAAATTTCACCTCTGATCCATCCCATTCACTTTGCAGGCCTGCCTTAATGCCCTAAGCCTAAGTCCAAGTATGAGTTTGGAAAAAACAACCGTACAAAGGGGTGCCAGCCTACTCCAAACGGCCCGAAACACGCTCCTAAACACTCCCTGGAGGAACAATGTTGGCCCTGACACTTTGTCAAATTTCACCTCTGATCCATCCCATTCACTTTGCAGGCCTGCCTTAATGCCCTAAGCCTAAGTCCAAGTATGAGTTTGGAAAAAACAACCGTACAAAGGGGTGCCAGCCTACTCCAAACGGCCCGAAACACGCTCCTAAACACTCCCTGGAGGAACAATGTTGGCCCTGACACTTTGTCAAATTTCACCTCTGATCCATCCCATTCACTTTGCAGGCCTGCCTTAATGCCTTAATGCCCTAAGCCTAAGTCCAAGTATGAGTTTGGAAAAAACAACCGTACAAAGGGGTGCCAGCTGACTCCAAATGGCCCGAAACACGCTCCTAAACACTCCCTGGAGGAACAATGTTGGCCCTGACACTTTGTCAAATTTCACCTCTGATCCATCCCATTCACTTTGCAGGCCTGCCCTAATGCCCTAAGCCTAAGTCCAAGTATGAGTTTGGAAAAAACAACCGTACAAAGGGGTGCCAGCTGACTCCAAATGGCCCGAAACACGCTCCTAAACACTCCCTGGAGGAACAATGTTGGCCCTGACACTTTGTCAAATTTCACCTCTGATCCATCCCATTCACTTTGCAGGCCTGCCTTAATGCCCTAAGCCTAAGTCCAAGTATGAGTTTGGAAAAAACAACCGTACAAAGGGGTGCCAGCTGACTCCAAATGACCCGAAACACGCTCCTAAACACTCCCTGGAGGAACAATGTTGGCCCTGACACTTTGTCAAATTTCACCTCTGATCCATCCCATTCACTTTGCAGGCCTGCCTTAATGCCCTAAGCCTAAGTCCAAGTATGAGTTTGGAAAAAACAACCGTACAAAGGGGTGCCAGCCTACTCCAAACGGCCCGAAACACGCTCCTAAACACTCCCTGGAGGAACAATGTTGGCCCTGACACTTTGTCAAATTTCACCTCTGATCCAACCCATTCACTTTGCAGGCCTGCCTTAATGCCTTAATGCCCTAAGCCAAGTCGAAGTATAAGTTTCAAAAAAACAACCGTACAAATGGGTGCCAGCCGACTCCAAACGGCCCAAAACACGCTCCTGAACACTCCCTGGAGGAACAATGTTGGCCCTGACACTTTGTCAAATTTCACCTCTGATCCATCCCATTCACTTTGCAGGCCTGCCTTAATGCCTTAATGCCCTAAGCCTAAGTCCAAGTATGAGTTTGGAAAAAACAACCGTACAAAGGGGTGCCAGCTGACTCCAAATGGCCCGAAACACGCTCCTAAACACTCCCTGGAGGAACAATGTTGGCCCTGACACTTTGTCAAATTTCACCTCTGATCCATCCCATTCACTTTGCAGGCCTGCCTTAATGCCCTAAGCCTAAGTCCAAGTATGAGTTTGGAAAAAACAACCGTACAAAGGGGTGCCAGCTGACTCCAAACGGGCCGAAACACGCTCCTAAACACTCCCTGGAGGAACAATGTTGGCCCTGACACTTTGTCAAATTTCACCTCTGATCCATCCCATTCACTTTGCAGGCCTGCCTTAATGCCCTAAGCCTAAGTCCAAGTATGAGTTTGGAAAAAACAACCGTACAAAGGGGTGCCAGTCAACTCCAAACGGGCCGAAACACGCTCATAAACACTCCCTGGAGGAACAATGTTGGCCCTGACACTTTGTCAAATTTCACCTCTGATCCATCCCATTCACTTTGCAGGCCTGCCTTAATGCCCTAAGCCTAAGTCCAAGTATGAGTTTGGAAAAAACAACCGTACAAAGGGGTGCCAGCCTACTCCAAACGGCCCGAAACACGCTCCTAAACACTCCCTGGAGGAACAATGTTGGCCCTGACACTTTGTCAAATTTCACCTCTGATCCATCCCATTCACTTTGCAGGCCTGCCTTAATGCCCTAAGCCTAAGTCCAAGTATGAGTTTGGAAAAAACAACCGTACAAAGGGGTGCCAGCCTACTCCAAACGGCCCGAAACACGCTCCTAAACACTCCCTGGAGGAACAATGTTGGCCCTGACACTTTGTCAAATTTCACCTCTGATCCAACCCATTCACTTTGCAGGCCTGCCTTAATGCCTTAATGCCCTAAGCCAAGTCGAAGTATAAGTTTCAAAAAAACAACCGTACAAATGGGTGCCAGCCGACTCCAAACGGCCCAAAACACGCTCCTGAACACTCCCTGGAGGAACAATGTTGGCCCTGACACTTTGTCAAATTTCACCTCTGATCCATCCCATTCACTTTGCAGGCCTGCCTTAATGCCTTAATGCCCTAAGCCTAAGTCCAAGTATGAGTTTGGAAAAAACAACCGTACAAAGGGGTGCCAGCTGACTCCAAATGGCCCGAAACACGCTCCTAAACACTCCCTGGAGGAACAATGTTGGCCCTGACACTTTGTCAAATTTCACCTCTGATCCATCCCATTCACTTTGCAGGCCTGCCTTAATGCCTTAATGCCCTAAGCCAAGTCCAAGTATGAGTTTGGAAAAAACAACCGTACAAATGGGTGCCAGCCTACTCCAAACGGCCCGAAACACGCTCCTAAACACTCCCTGGAGGAACAATGTTGGCCCTGACACTTTGTCAAATTTCACCTCTGATCCATCCCATTCACTTTGCAGGCCTGCCTTAATGCCCTAAGCCTAAGTCCAAGTATGAGTTTGGAAAAAACAACCGTACAAAGGGGTGCCAGCCTACTCCAAACGGCCCGAAACACGCTCCTAAACACTCCCTGGAGGAACAATGTTGGCCCTGACACTTTGTCAAATTTCACCTCTGATCCATCCCATTCACTTTGCAGGCCTGCCTTAATGCCTTAATGCCCTAAGCCTAAGTCCAAGTATGAGTTTGGAAAAAACAACCGTACAAAGGGGTGCCAGCTGACTCCAAATGGCCCGAAACACGCTCCTAAACACTCCCTGGAGGAACAATGTTGGCCCTGACACTTTGTCAAATTTCACCTCTGATCCATCCCATTCACTTTGCAGGCCTGCCCTAATGCCCTAAGCCTAAGTCCAAGTATGAGTTTGGAAAAAACAACCGTACAAAGGGGTGCCAGCTGACTCCAAATGGCCCGAAACACGCTCCTAAACACTCCCTGGAGGAACAATGTTGGCCCTGACACTTTGTCAAATTTCACCTCTGATCCATCCCATTCACTTTGCAGGCCTGCCTTAATGCCCTAAGCCTAAGTCCAAGTATG
Organism: Pagrus major; assembly: GCF_040436345.1. Classification (NCBI taxonomy): domain Eukaryota; kingdom Metazoa; phylum Chordata; class Actinopteri; order Spariformes; family Sparidae; genus Pagrus; species Pagrus major. The sequence goes on from NC_133233.1 coordinate 15,440,619, forward strand.
AGTTTGGAAAAAACAACCGTACAAAGGGGTGCCAGCTGACTCCAAATGACCCGAAACACGCTCCTAAACACTCCCTGGAGGAACAATGTTGGCCCTGACACTTTGTCAAATTTCACCTCTGATCCATCCCATTCACTTTGCAGGCCTGCCTTAATGCCCTAAGCCTAAGTCCAAGTATGAGTTTGGAAAAAACAACCGTACAAAGGGGTGCCAGCCTACTCCAAACGGCCCGAAACACGCTCCTAAACACTCCCTGGAGGAACAATGTTGGCCCTGACACTTTGTCAAATTTCACCTCTGATCCAACCCATTCACTTTGCAGGCCTGCCTTAATGCCTTAATGCCCTAAGCCAAGTCGAAGTATAAGTTTCAAAAAAACAACCGTACAAATGGGTGCCAGCCGACTCCAAACGGCCCAAAACACGCTCCTGAACACTCCCTGGAGGAACAATGTTGGCCCTGACACTTTGTCAAATTTCACCTCTGATCCATCCCATTCACTTTGCAGGCCTGCCTTAATGCCTTAATGCCCTAAGCCTAAGTCCAAGTATGAGTTTGGAAAAAACAACCGTACAAAGGGGTGCCAGCTGACTCCAAATGGCCCGAAACACGCTCCTAAACACTCCCTGGAGGAACAATGTTGGCCCTGACACTTTGTCAAATTTCACCTCTGATCCATCCCATTCACTTTGCAGGCCTGCCTTAATGCCCTAAGCCTAAGTCCAAGTATGAGTTTGGAAAAAACAACCGTACAAAGGGGTGCCAGCTGACTCCAAACGGGCCGAAACACGCTCCTAAACACTCCCTGGAGGAACAATGTTGGCCCTGACACTTTGTCAAATTTCACCTCTGATCCATCCCATTCACTTTGCAGGCCTGCCTTAATGCCCTAAGCCTAAGTCCAAGTATGAGTTTGGAAAAAACAACCGTACAAAGGGGTGCCAGTCAACTCCAAACGGGCCGAAACACGCTCATAAACACTCCCTGGAGGAACAATGTTGGCCCTGACACTTTGTCAAATTTCACCTCTGATCCATCCCATTCACTTTGCAGGCCTGCCTTAATGCCCTAAGCCTAAGTCCAAGTATGAGTTTGGAAAAAACAACCGTACAAAGGGGTGCCAGCCTACTCCAAACGGCCCGAAACACGCTCCTAAACACTCCCTGGAGGAACAATGTTGGCCCTGACACTTTGTCAAATTTCACCTCTGATCCATCCCATTCACTTTGCAGGCCTGCCTTAATGCCCTAAGCCTAAGTCCAAGTATGAGTTTGGAAAAAACAACCGTACAAAGGGGTGCCAGCCTACTCCAAACGGCCCGAAACACGCTCCTAAACACTCCCTGGAGGAACAATGTTGGCCCTGACACTTTGTCAAATTTCACCTCTGATCCAACCCATTCACTTTGCAGGCCTGCCTTAATGCCTTAATGCCCTAAGCCAAGTCGAAGTATAAGTTTCAAAAAAACAACCGTACAAATGGGTGCCAGCCGACTCCAAACGGCCCAAAACACGCTCCTGAACACTCCCTGGAGGAACAATGTTGGCCCTGACACTTTGTCAAATTTCACCTCTGATCCATCCCATTCACTTTGCAGGCCTGCCTTAATGCCTTAATGCCCTAAGCCTAAGTCCAAGTATGAGTTTGGAAAAAACAACCGTACAAAGGGGTGCCAGCTGACTCCAAATGGCCCGAAACACGCTCCTAAACACTCCCTGGAGGAACAATGTTGGCCCTGACACTTTGTCAAATTTCACCTCTGATCCATCCCATTCACTTTGCAGGCCTGCCTTAATGCCTTAATGCCCTAAGCCAAGTCCAAGTATGAGTTTGGAAAAAACAACCGTACAAATGGGTGCCAGCCGACTCCAAACGGCCCAAAACACGCTCCTAAACACTCCCTGGAGGAACAATGTTGGCCCTGACACTTTGTCAAATTTCACCTCTGATCCATCCCATTCACTTTGCAGGCCTGCCTTAATGCCCTAAGCCTAAGTCCAAGTATGAGTTTGGAAAAAACAACCGTACAAAGGGGTGCCAGCTGACTCCAAATGGCCCGAAACACGCTCCTAAACACTCCCTGGAGGAACAATGTTGGCCCTGACACTGTCAAATTTCACCTCTGATCCATCCCATTCACTTTGCAGGCCTGCCTTAATGCCCTAAGCCTAAGTCCAAGTATGAGTTTGGAAAAAACAACCGTACAAAGGGGTGCCAGCTGACTCCAAATGGCCCGAAACACGCTCCTAAACACTCCCTGGAGGAACAATGTTGGCCCTGACACTTTGTCAAATTTCACCTCTGATCCATCCCATTCATTTTGCAGGCCTGCCTTAATGCCCTAAGCCTAAGTCCAAGTATGAGTTTGGAAAAAACAACCGTACAAAGGGGTGCCAGCCTACTCCAAACGGCCCGAAACACGCTCCTAAACACTCCCTGGAGGAACAATGTTGGCCCTGACACTTTGTCAAATTTCACCTCTGATCCATCCCATTCACTTTGCAGGCCTGCCTTAATGCCTTAATGCCCTAAGCCAAGTCGAAGTATAAGTTTCAAAAAAACAACCGTACAAATGGGTGCCAGCCGACTCCAAACGGCCCAAAACACGCTCCTGAACACTCCCTGGAGGAACAATGTTGGCCCTGACACTTTGTCAAATTTCACCTCTGATCCATCCCATTCACTTTGCAGGCCTGCCTTAATGCCCTAAGCCTAAGTCCAAGTATGAGTTTGGAAAAAACAACCGTACAAAGGGGTGCCAGCTGACTCCAAATGACCCGAAACACGCTCCTAAACACTCCCTGGAGGAACAATGTTGGCCCTGACACTTTGTCAAATTTCACCTCTGATCCATCCCATTCACTTTGCAGGCCTGCCCTAATGCCCTAAGCCTAAGTCCAAGTATGAGTTTGGAAAAAACAACCGTACAAAGGGGTGCCAGCTGACTCCAAATGGCCCGAAACACGCTCCTAAACACTCCCTGGAGGAACAATGTTGGCCCTGACACTTTGTCAAATTTCACCTCTGATCCATCCCATTCACTTTGCAGGCCTGCCTTAATGCCCTAAGCCTAAGTCCAAGTATGAGTTTGGAAAAAACAACCGTACAAAGGGGTGCCAGCCTACTCCAAACGGCCCGAAACACGCTCCTAAACACTCCCTGGAGGAACAATGTTGGCCCTGACACTTTGTCAAATTTCACCTCTGATCCATCCCATTCACTTTGCAGGCCTGCCTTAATGCCTTAATGCCCTAAGCCGAAGTCCAAGTATGAGTTTGGAAAAAACAACCGTACAAAGGGGTGCCAGCCTACTCCAAACGGCCCGAAACACGCTCCTAAACACTCCCTGGAGGAACAATGTTGGCCCTGACACTTTGTCAAATTTCACCTCTGATCCATCCCATTCACTTTGCAGGCCTGCCTTAATGCCTTAATGCCCTAAGCCTAAGTCCAAGTATGAGTTTGGAAAAAACAACCGTACAAAGGGGTGCCAGCTGACTCCAAATGGCCCGAAACACGCTCCTAAACACTCCCTGGAGGAACAATGTTGGCCCTGACACTTTGTCAAATTTCACCTCTGATCCATCCCATTCACTTTGCAGGCCTGCCTTAATGCCTTAATGCCCTAAGCCTAAGTCCAAGTATGAGTTTGGAAAAAACAACCGTACAAAGGGGTGCCAGCCTACTCCAAACGGCCCAAAACACGCTCCTAAACACTCCCTGGAGGAACAATGTTGGCCCTGACACTTTGTCAAATTTCACCTCTGATCCATCCCATTCACTTTGCAGGCCTGCCTTAATGCCCTAAGCCTAAGTCCAAGTATGAGTTTGGAAAAAACAACCGTACAAAGGGGTGCCAGCTGACTCCAAACGGGCCGAAACACGCTCCTAAACACTCCCTGGAGGAACAATGTTGGCCCTGACACTTTGTCAAATTTCACCTCTGATCCATCCCATTCACTTTGCAGGCCTGCCTTAATGCCCTAAGCCTAAGTCCAAGTATGAGTTTGGAAAAAACAACCGTACAAAGGGGTGCCAGCTGACTCCAAATGGCCCGAAACACGCTCCTAAACACTCCCTGGAGGAACAATGTTGGCCCTGACACTTTGTCAAATTTCACCTCTGATCCATCCCATTCACTTTGCAGGCCTGCCTTAATGCCCTAAGCCTAAGTCCAAGTATGAGTTTGGAAAAAACAACCGTACAAAGGGGTGCCAGCTGACTCCAAATGGCCCGAAACACGCTCCTAAACACTCCCTGGAGGAACAATGTTGGCCCTGACACTTTGTCAAATTTCACCTCTGATCCATCCCATTCATTTTGCAGGCCTGCCTTAATGCCCTAAGCCTAAGTCCAAGTATGAGTTTGGAAAAAACAACCGTACAAAGGGGTGCCAGCCTACTCCAAACGGCCCGAAACACGCTCCTAAACACTCCCTGGAGGAACAATGTTGGCCCTGACACTTTGTCAAATTTCACCTCTGATCCATCCCATTCACTTTGCAGGCCTGCCTTAATGCCTTAATGCCCTAAGCCAAGTCCAAGTATGAGTTTGGAAAAAACAACCGTACAAAGGGGTGCCAGCTGACTCCAAATGGCCCGAAACACGCTCCTAAACACTCCCTGGAGGAACAATGTTGGCCCTGACACTTTGTCAAATTTCACCTCTGATCCATCCCATTCATTTTGCAGGCCTGCCTTAATGCCCTAAGCCTAAGTCCAAGTATGAGTTTGGAAAAAACAACCGTACAAAGGGGTGCCAGCCTACTCCAAACGGCCCGAAACACGCTCCTAAACACTCCCTGGAGGAACAATGTTGGCCCTGACACTTTGTCAAATTTCACCTCTGATCCATCCCATTCACTTTGCAGGCCTGCCTTAATGCCTTAATGCCCTAAGCCAAGTCGAAGTATAAGTTTCAAAAAAACAACCGTACAAATGGGTGCCAGCCGACTCCAAACGGCCCAAAACACGCTCCTGAACACTCCCTGGAGGAACAATGTTGGCCCTGACACTTTGTCAAATTTCACCTCTGATCCATCCCATTCACTTTGCAGGCCTGCCTTAATGCCCTAAGCCTAAGTCCAAGTATGAGTTTGGAAAAAACAACCGTACAAAGGGGTGCCAGCTGACTCCAAATGACCCGAAACACGCTCCTAAACACTCCCTGGAGGAACAATGTTGGCCCTGACACTTTGTCAAATTTCACCTCTGATCCATCCCATTCACTTTGCAGGCCTGCCCTAATGCCCTAAGCCTAAGTCCAAGTATGAGTTTGGAAAAAACAACCGTACAAAGGGGTGCCAGCTGACTCCAAATGGCCCGAAACACGCTCCTAAACACTCCCTGGAGGAACAATGTTGGCCCTGACACTTTGTCAAATTTCACCTCTGATCCATCCCATTCACTTTGCAGGCCTGCCTTAATGCCCTAAGCCTAAGTCCAAGTATGAGTTTGGAAAAAACAACCGTACAAAGGGGTGCCAGCTGACTCCAAATGACCCGAAACACGCTCCTAAACACTCCCTGGAGGAACAATGTTGGCCCTGACACTTTGTCAAATTTCACCTCTGATCCATCCCATTCACTTTGCAGGCCTGCCTTAATGCCCTAAGCCTAAGTCCAAGTATGAGTTTGGAAAAAACAACCGTACAAAGGGGTGCCAGCCTACTCCAAACGGCCCGAAACACGCTCCTAAACACTCCCTGGAGGAACAATGTTGGCCCTGACACTTTGTCAAATTTCACCTCTGATCCAACCCATTCACTTTGCAGGCCTGCCTTAATTCCTTAATGCCCTAAGCCAAGTCGAAGTATAAGTTTCAAAAAAACAACCGTACAAATGGGTGCCAGCCGACTCCAAACGGCCCAAAACACGCTCCTGAACACTCCCTGGAGGAACAATGTTGGCCCTGACACTTTGTCAAATTTCACCTCTGATCCATCCCATTCACTTTGCAGGCCTGCCTTAATGCCTTAATGCCCTAAGCCTAAGTCCAAGTATGAGTTTGGAAAAAACAACCGTACAAAGGGGTGCCAGCTGACTCCAAATGGCCCGAAACACGCTCCTAAACACTCCCTGGAGGAACAATGTTGGCCCTGACACTTTGTCAAATTTCACCTCTGATCCATCCCATTCACTTTGCAGGCCTGCCTTAATGCCCTAAGCCTAAGTCCAAGTATGAGTTTGGAAAAAACAACCGTACAAAGGGGTGCCAGCTGACTCCAAACGGGCCGAAACACGCTCCTAAACACTCCCTGGAGGAACAATGTTGGCCCTGACACTTTGTCAAATTTCACCTCTGATCCATCCCATTCACTTTGCAGGCCTGCCTTAATGCCCTAAGCCTAAGTCCAAGTATGAGTTTGGAAAAAACAACCGTACAAAGGGGTGCCAGTCAACTCCAAACGGGCCGAAACACGCTCATAAACACTCCCTGGAGGAACAATGTTGGCCCTGACACTTTGTCAAATTTCACCTCTGATCCATCCCATTCACTTTGCAGGCCTGCCTTAATGCCCTAAGCCTAAGTCCAAGTATGAGTTTGGAAAAAACAACCGTACAAAGGGGTGCCAGCCTACTCCAAACGGCCCGAAACACGCTCCTAAACACTCCCTGGAGGAACAATGTTGGCCCTGACACTTTGTCAAATTTCACCTCTGATCCATCCCATTCACTTTGCAGGCCTGCCTTAATGCCCTAAGCCTAAGTCCAAGTATGAGTTTGGAAAAAACAACCGTACAAAGGGGTGCCAGCCTACTCCAAACGGCCCGAAACACGCTCCTAAACACTCCCTGGAGGAACAATGTTGGCCCTGACACTTTGTCAAATTTCACCTCTGATCCAACCCATTCACTTTGCAGGCCTGCCTTAATGCCTTAATGCCCTAAGCCAAGTCGAAGTATAAGTTTCAAAAAAACAACCGTACAAATGGGTGCCAGCCGACTCCAAACGGCCCAAAACACGCTCCTGAACACTCCCTGGAGGAACAATGTTGGCCCTGACACTTTGTCAAATTTCACCTCTGATCCATCCCATTCACTTTGCAGGCCTGCCTTAATGCCTTAATGCCCTAAGCCTAAGTCCAAGTATGAGTTTGGAAAAAACAACCGTACAAAGGGGTGCCAGCTGACTCCAAATGGCCCGAAACACGCTCCTAAACACTCCCTGGAGGAACAATGTTGGCCCTGACACTTTGTCAAATTTCACCTCTGATCCATCCCATTCACTTTGCAGGCCTGCCTTAATGCCCTAAGCCTAAGTCCAAGTATGAGTTTGGAAAAAACAACCGTACAAAGGGGTGCCAGCTGACTCCAAACGGGCCGAAACACGCTCCTAAACACTCCCTGGAGGAACAATGTTGGCCCTGACACTTTGTCAAATTTCACCTCTGATCCATCCCATTCACTTTGCAGGCCTGCCTTAATGCCCTAAGCCTAAGTCCAAGTATGAGTTTGGAAAAAACAACCGTACAAAGGGGTGCCAGTCAACTCCAAACGGGCCGAAACACGCTCATAAACACTCCCTGGAGGAACAATGTTGGCCCTGACACTTTGTCAAATTTCACCTCTGATCCATCCCATTCACTTTGCAGGCCTGCCTTAATGCCCTAAGCCTAAGTCCAAGTATGAGTTTGGAAAAAACAACCGTACAAAGGGGTGCCAGCCTACTCCAAACGGCCCGAAACACGCTCCTAAACACTCCCTGGAGGAACAATGTTGGCCCTGACACTTTGTCAAATTTCACCTCTGATCCATCCCATTCACTTTGCAGGCCTGCCTTAATGCCCTAAGCCTAAGTCCAAGTATGAGTTTGGAAAAAACAACCGTACAAAGGGGTGCCAGCCTACTCCAAACGGCCCGAAACACGCTCCTAAACACTCCCTGGAGGAACAATGTTGGCCCTGACACTTTGTCAAATTTCACCTCTGATCCATCCCATTCACTTTGCAGGCCTGCCTTAATGCCTTAATGCCCTAAGCCTAAGTCCAAGTATGAGTTTGGAAAAAACAACCGTACAAAGGGGTGCCAGCTGACTCCAAATGGCCCGAAACACGCTCCTAAACACTCCCTGGAGGAACAATGTTGGCCCTGACACTTTGTCAAATTTCACCTCTGATCCATCCCATTCACTTTGCAGGCCTGCCTTAATGCCCTAAGCCTAAGTCCAAGTATGAGTTTGGAAAAAACAACCGTACAAAGGGGTGCCAGCTGACTCCAAATGGCCCGAAACACGCTCCTAAACACTCCCTGGAGGAACAATGTTGGCCCTGACACTTTGTCAAATTTCACCTCTGATCCATCCCATTCACTTTGCAGGCCTGCCTTAATGCCCTAAGCCTAAGTCCAAGTATGAGTTTGGAAAAAACAACCGTACAAAGGGGTGCCAGCTGACTCCAAATGGCCCGAAACACGCTCCTAAACACTCCCTGGAGGAACAATGTTGGCCCTGACACTTTGTCAAATTTCACCTCTGATCCATCCCATTCACTTTGCAGGCCTGCCTTAATGCCCTAAGCCTAAGTCCAAGTATGAGTTTGGAAAAAACAACCGTACAAAGGGGTGCCAGCTGACTCCAAATGGCCCGAAACACGCTTCTAAACACTCCCTGGAGGAACAATGTTGGCCCTGACACTTTGTCAAATTTCACCTCTGATCCATCCCATTCACTTTGCAGGCCTGCCTTAATGCCCTAAGCCTAAGTCCAAGTATGAGTTTGGAAAAAACAACCGTACAAAGGGGTGCCAGCCTACTCCAAACGACCCGAAACACGCTCCTAAACACTCCCTGGAGGAACAATGTTGGCCCTGACACTTTGTCAAATTTCACCTCTGATCCATCCCATTCACTTTGCAGGCCTGCCTTAATGCCCTAAGCCTAAGTCCAAGTATGAGTTTGGAAAAAACAACCGTACAAAGGGGTGCCAGCTGACTCCAAATGGCCCGAAACACGCTTCTAAACACTCCCTGGAGGAACAATGTTGGCCCTGACACTTTGTCAAATTTCACCTCTGATCCATCCCATTCACTTTGCAGGCCTGCCTTAATGCCCTAAGCCTAAGTCCAAGTATGAGTTTGGAAAAAGCAACCGTACAAAGGGGTGCCAGCCTACTCCAAACGGCCCGAAACACGCTCCTAAACACTCCCTGGAGGAACAATGTTGGCCCTGACACTTTGTCAAATTCCACCTCTGATCCATCCCATTCACTTTGCAGGCCTGCCTTAATGCCTTAATGGCCTAAGCCTAAGTCCAAGTATGAGTTTGGAAAAAACAACCGTACAAAGGGGTGCCAGCTGACTCCAAATGGCCCGAAACACACTCCTAAACACTCCCTGGAGGAACAATGTTGGCCCTGACACTTTGTCAAATTTCACCTCTGATCCATCCCATTCACTTTGCAGGCCTGCCTTAATGCCCTAAGCCTAAGTCCAAGTATGAGTTTGGAAAAAACAACCGTACAAAGGGGTGCCAGCTGACTCCAAACGGGCCGAAACACGCTCCTAAACACTCCCTGGAGGAACAATGTTGGCCCTGACACTTTGTCAAATTTCACCTCTGATCCATCCCATTCACTTTGCAGGCCTGCCTTAATGCCCTAAGCCTAAGTCCAAGTATGAGTTTGGAAAAAACAACCGTACAAAGGGGTGCCAGCTGACTCCAAACGGGCCGAAACACGCTCCTAAACACTCCCTGGAGGAACAATGTTGGCCCTGACACTTTGTCAAATTTCACCTCTGATCCATCCCATTCACTTTGCAGGCCTGCCTTAATGCCCTAAGCCTAAGTCCAAGTATGAGTTTGGAAAAAACAACCGTACAAAGGGGTGCCAGTCAACTCCAAACGGGCCGAAACACGCTCATAAACACTTCCTGGAGGAACAATGTTGGCCCTGACACTTTGTCAAATTTCACCTCTGATCCATCCCATTCACTTTGCAGGCCTGCCTTAATGCCCTAAGCCGAAGTCCAAGTATGAGTTTGGAAAAAACAACCGTACAAAGGGGTGCCAGCCTACTCCAAACGGCCCGAAACACGCTCCTAAACACTCCCTGGAGGAACAATGTTGGCCCTGACACTTTGTCAAATTTCACCTCTGATCCATCCCATTCACTTTGCAGGCCTGCCTTAATGCCTTAATGCCCTAAGCCTAAGTCCAAGTATGAGTTTGGAAAAAACAACCGTACAAAGGGGTGCCAGCTGACTCCAAATGGCCCGAAACACGCTCCTAAACACTCCCTGGAGGAACAATGTTGGCCCTGACACTTTGTCAAATTTCACCTCTGATCCATCCCATTCACTTTGCAGGCCTGCCTTAATGCCCTAAGCCTAAGTCCAAGTATGAGTTTGGAAAAAACAACCGTACAAAGGGGTGCCAGCTGACTCCAAATGGCCCGAAACACGCTCCTAAACACTCCCTGGAGGAACAATGTTGGCCCTGACACTTTGTCAAATTTCACCTCTGATCCAACCCATTCACTTTGCAGGCCTGCCTTAATGCCTTAATGCCCTAAGCCAAGTCGAAGTATAAGTTTCAAAAAAACAACCGTACAAATGGGTGCCAGCCGACTCCAAACGGCCCAAAACACGCTCCTGAACACTCCCTGGAGGAACAATGTTGGCCCTGACACTTTGTCAAATTTCACCTCTGATCCATCCCATTCACTTTGCAGGCCTGCCTTAATGCCCTAAGCCTAAGTCCAAGTATGAGTTTGGAAAAAACAACCGTACAAAGGGGTGCCAGCTGACTCCAAACGGGCCGAAACACGCTCCTAAACACTCCCTGGAGGAACAATGTTGGCCCTGACACTTTGTCAAATTTCACCTCTGATCCATCCCATTCACTTTGCAGGCCTGCCTTAATGCCCTAAGCCTAAGTCCAAGTATGAGTTTGGAAAAAACAACCGTACAAAGGGGTGCCAGTCAACTCCAAACGGGCCGAAACACGCTCATAAACACTTCCTGGAGGAACAATGTTGGCCCTGACACTTTGTCAAATTTCACCTCTGATCCATCCCATTCACTTTGCAGGCCTGCCTTAATGCCCTAAGCCGAAGTCCAAGTATGAGTTTGGAAAAAACAACCGTACAAAGGGGTGCCAGCCTACTCCAAACGGCCCGAAACACGCTCCTAAACACTCCCTGGAGGAACAATGTTGGCCCTGACACTTTGTCAAATTTCACCTCTGATCCATCCCATTCACTTTGCAGGCCTGCCTTAATGCCTTAATGCCCTAAGCCTAAGTCCAAGTATGAGTTTGGAAAAAACAACCGTACAAAGGGGTGCCAGCTGACTCCAAATGGCCCGAAACACGCTCCTAAACACTCCCTGGAGGAACAATGTTGGCCCTGACACTTTGTCAAATTTCACCTCTGATCCATCCCATTCACTTTGCAGGCCTGCCTTAATGCCCTAAGCCTAAGTCCAAGTATGAGTTTGGAAAAAACAACCGTACAAAGGGGTGCCAGCTGACTCCAAATGGCCCGAAACACGCTCCTAAACACTCCCTGGAGGAACAATGTTGGCCCTGACACTTTGTCAAATTTCACCTCTGATCCAACCCATTCACTTTGCAGGCCTGCCTTAATGCCTTAATGCCCTAAGCCAAGTCGAAGTATAAGTTTCAAAAAAACAACCGTACAAATGGGTGCCAGCCGACTCCAAACGGCCCAAAACACGCTCCTGAACACTCCCTGGAGGAACAATGTTGGCCCTGACACTTTGTCAAATTTCACCTCTGATCCATCCCATTCACTTTGCAGGCCTGCCTTAATGCCCTAAGCCTAAGTCCAAGTATGAGTTTGGAAAAAACAACCGTACAAAGGGGTGCCAGTCAACTCCAAACGGGCCGAAACACGCTCATAAACACTCCCTGGAGGAACAATGTTGGCCCTGACACTTTGTCAAATTTCACCTCTGATCCATCCCATTCACTTTGCAGGCCTGCCTTAATGCCCTAAGCCTAAGTCCAAGTATGAGTTTGGAAAAAACAACCGTACAAAGGGGTGCCAGCCTACTCCAAACGGCCCGAAACACGCTCCTAAACACTCCCTGGAGGAACAATGTTGGCCCTGACACTTTGTCAAATTTCACCTCTGATCCATCCCATTCACTTTGCAGGCCTGCCTTAATGCCCTAAGCCTAAGTCCAAGTATGAGTTTGGAAAAAACAACCGTACAAAGGGGTGCCAGCCTACTCCAAACGGCCCGAAACACGCTCCTAAACACTCCCTGGAGGAACAATGTTGGCCCTGACACTTTGTCAAATTTCACCTCTGATCCATCCCATTCACTTTGCAGGCCTGCCTTAATGCCTTAATGCCCTAAGCCTAAGTCCAAGTATGAGTTTGGAAAAAACAACCGTACAAAGGGGTGCCAGCTGACTCCAAATGGCCCGAAACACGCTCCTAAACACTCCCTGGAGGAACAATGTTGGCCCTGACACTTTGTCAAATTTCACCTCTGATCCATCCCATTCACTTTGCAGGCCTGCCTTAATGCCCTAAGCCTAAGTCCAAGTATGAGTTTGGAAAAAACAACCGTACAAAGGGGTGCCAGCTGACTCCAAATGGCCCGAAACACGCTCCTAAACACTCCCTGGAGGAACAATGTTGGCCCTGACACTTTGTCAAATTTCACCTCTGATCCATCCCATTCACTTTGCAGGCCTGCCTTAATGCCCTAAGCCTAAGTCCAAGTATGAGTTTGGAAAAAACAACCGTACAAAGGGGTGCCAGCTGACTCCAAATGGCCCGAAACACGCTCCTAAACACTCCCTGGAGGAACAATGTTGGCCCTGACACTTTGTCAAATTTCACCTCTGATCCATCCCATTCACTTTGCAGGCCTGCCTTAATGCCCTAAGCCTAAGTCCAAGTATGAGTTTGGAAAAAACAACCGTACAAAGGGGTGCCAGCTGACTCCAAATGGCCCGAAACACGCTTCTAAACACTCCCTGGAGGAACAATGTTGGCCCTGACACTTTGTCAAATTTCACCTCTGATCCATCCCATTCACTTTGCAGGCCTGCCTTAATGCCCTAAGCCTAAGTCCAAGTATGAGTTTGGAAAAAACAACCGTACAAAGGGGTGCCAGCCTACTCCAAACGACCCGAAACACGCTCCTAAACACTCCCTGGAGGAACAATGTTGGCCCTGACACTTTGTCAAATTTCACCTCTGATCCATCCCATTCACTTTGCAGGCCTGCCTTAATGCCCTAAGCCTAAGTCCAAGTATGAGTTTGGAAAAAACAACCGTACAAAGGGGTGCCAGCTGACTCCAAATGGCCCGAAACACGCTTCTAAACACTCCCTGGAGGAACAATGTTGGCCCTGACACTTTGTCAAATTTCACCTCTGATCCATCCCATTCACTTTGCAGGCCTGCCTTAATGCCCTAAGCCTAAGTCCAAGTATGAGTTTGGAAAAAGCAACCGTACAAAGGGGTGCCAGCCTACTCCAAACGGCCCGAAACACGCTCCTAAACACTCCCTGGAGGAACAATGTTGGCCCTGACACTTTGTCAAATTCCACCTCTGATCCATCCCATTCACTTTGCAGGCCTGCCTTAATGCCTTAATGGCCTAAGCCTAAGTCCAAGTATGAGTTTGGAAAAAACAACCGTACAAAGGGGTGCCAGCTGACTCCAAATGGCCCGAAACACGCTCCTAAACACTCCCTGGAGGAACAATGTTGGCCCTGACACTTTGTCAAATTTCACCTCTGATCCATCCCATTCACTTTGCAGGCCTGCCTTAATGCCCTAAGCCTAAGTCCAAGTATGAGTTTGGAAAAAACAACCGTACAAAGGGGTGCCAGCTGACTCCAAACGGGCCGAAACACGCTCCTAAACACTCCCTGGAGGAACAATGTTGGCCCTGACACTTTGTCAAATTTCACCTCTGATCCATCCCATTCACTTTGCAGGCCTGCCTTAATGCCCTAAGCCTAAGTCCAAGTATGAGTTTGGAAAAAACAACCGTACAAAGGGGTGCCAGCTGACTCCAAATGGCCCGAAACACGCTTCTAAACACTCCCTGGAGGAACAATGTTGGCCCTGACACTTTGTCAAATTTCACCTCTGATCCATCCCATTCACTTTGCAGGCCTGCCTTAATGCCCTAAGCCTAAGTCCAAGTATGAGTTTGGAAAAAGCAACCGTACAAAGGGGTGCCAGCCTACTCCAAACGGCCCGAAACACGCTCCTAAACACTCCCTGGAGGAACAATGTTGGCCCTGACACTTTGTCAAATTTCACCTCTGATCCATCCCATTCACTTTGCAGGCCTGCCTTAATGCCCTAAGCCTAAGTCCAAGTATGAGTTTGGAAAAAACAACCGTACAAAGGGGTGCCAGCCTACTCCAAACGACCCGAAACACGCTCCTAAACACTCCCTGGAGGAACAATGTTGGCCCTGACACTTTGTCAAATTTCACCTCTGATCCATCCCATTCACTTTGCAGGCCTGCCTTAATGCCCTAAGCCTAAGTCCAAGTATGAGTTTGGAAAAAACAACCGTACAAAGGGGTGCCAGCTGACTCCAAATGGCCCGAAACACGCTTCTAAACACTCCCTGGAGGAACAATGTTGGCCCTGACACTTTGTCAAATTTCACCTCTGATCCATCCCATTCACTTTGCAGGCCTGCCTTAATGCCCTAAGCCTAAGTCCAAGTATGAGTTTGGAAAAAGCAACCGTACAAAGGGGTGCCAGCCTACTCCAAACGGCCCGAAACACGCTCCTAAACACTCCCTGGAGGAACAATGTTGGCCCTGACACTTTGTCAAATTTCACCTCTGATCCATCCCATTCACTTTGCAGGCCTGCCTTAATGCCTTAATGCCCTAAGCCTAAGTCCAAGTATGAGTTTGGAAAAAACAACCGTACAAAGGGGTGCCAGCCTACTCCAAACGGCCCAAAACACGCTCCTAAACACTCCCTGGAGGAACAATGTTGGCCCTGACACTTTGTCAAATTTCACCTCTGATCCATCCCATTCACTTTGCAGGCCTGCCTTAATGCCCTAAGCCTAAGTCCAAGTATGAGTTTGGAAAAAACAACCGTAAAAAGGGGTGCCAGCTGACTCCAAATGGCCCGAAACACGCTCCTAAACACTCCCTGGAGGAACAATGTTGGCCCTGACACTTTGTCAAATTTCACCTCTGATCCATCCCATTCACTTTGCAGGCCTGCCTTAATGCCCTAAGCCTAAGTCCAAGTATGAGTTTGGAAAAAACAACCGTACAAAGGGGTGCCAGCTGACTCCAAATGGCCCGAAACACGCTTCTAAACACTCCCTGGAGGAACAATGTTGGCCCTGACACTTTGTCAAATTTCACCTCTGATCCATCCCATTCACTTTGCAGGCCTGCCTTAATGCCCTAAGCCTAAGTCCAAGTATGAGTTTGGAAAAAGCAACCGTACAAAGGGGTGCCAGCCTACTCCAAACGGCCCGAAACACGCTCCTAAACACTCCCTGGAGGAACAATGTTGGCCCTGACACTTTGTCAAATTTCACCTCTGATCCATCCCATTCACTTTGCAGGCCTGCCTTAATGCCCTAAGCCTAAGTCCAAGTATGAGTTTGGAAAAAACAACCGTACAAAGGGGTGCCAGCCTACTCCAAACGACCCGAAACACGCTCCTAAACACTCCCTGGAGGAACAATGTTGGCCCTGACACTTTGTCAAATTTCACCTCTGATCCATCCCATTCACTTTGCAGGCCTGCCTTAATGCCCTAAGCCTAAGTCCAAGTATGAGTTTGGAAAAAACAACCGTACAAAGGGGTGCCAGCTGACTCCAAATGGCCCGAAACACGCTCCTAAACACTCCCTGGAGGAACAATGTTGGCCCTGACACTTTGTCAAATTTCACCTCTGATCCATCCCATTCACTTTGCAGGCCTGCCTTAATGCCCTAAGCCTAAGTCCAAGTATGAGTTTGGAAAAAACAACCGTACAAAGGGGTGCCAGCTGACTCCAAATGGCCCGAAACACGCTTCTAAACACTCCCTGGAGGAACAATGTTGGCCCTGACACTTTGTCAAATTTCACCTCTGATCCATCCCATTCACTTTGCAGGCCTGCCTTAATGCCCTAAGCCTAAGTCCAAGTATGAGTTTGGAAAAAGCAACCGTACAAAGGGGTGCCAGCCTACTCCAAACGGCCCGAAACACGCTCCTAAACACTCCCTGGAGGAACAATGTTGGCCCTGACACTTTGTCAAATTTCACCTCTGATCCATCCCATTCACTTTGCAGGCCTGCCTTAATGCCTTAATGCCCTAAGCCTAAGTCCAAGTATGAGTTTGGAAAAAACAACCGTACAAAGGGGTGCCAGCCTACTCCAAACGGCCCAAAACACGCTCCTAAACACTCCCTGGAGGAACAATGTTGGCCCTGACACTTTGTCAAATTTCACCTCTGATCCATCCCATTCACTTTGCAGGCCTGCCTTAATGCCTTAATGGCCTAAGCCTAAGTCCAAGTATGAGTTTGGAAAAAACAACCGTACAAAGGGGTGCCAGCTGACTCCAAATGGCCCGAAACACGCTCCTAAACACTCCCTGGAGGAACAATGTTGGCCCTGACACTTTGTCAAATTTCACCTGTGATCCATCCCATTCACTTTGCAGGCCTGCCTTAATGCCCTAAGCCTAAGTCCAAGTATGAGTTTGGAAAAAACAACCGTACAAAGGGGTGCCAGCCTACTCCAAACGGCCCGAAACACGCTCCTAAACACTCCCTGGAGGAACAATGTTGGCCCTGACACTTTGTCAAATTTCACCTCTGATCCATCCCATTCACTTTGCAGGCCTGCCTTAATGCCTTAATGCCCTAAGCCTAAGTCCAAGTATGAGTTTGGAAAAAACAACCGTACAAAGGGGTGCCAGCTGACTCCAAATGGCCCGAAACACGCTCCTAAACACTCCCTGGAGGAACAATGTTGGCCCTGACACTTTGTCAAATTTCACCTCTGATCCATCCCATTCACTTTGCAGGCCTGCCTTAATGCCCTAAGCCTAAGTCCAAGTATGAGTTTGGAAAAAACAACCGTACAAAGGGGTGCCAGCTGACTCCAAATGGCCCGAAACACGCTCCTAAACACTCCCTGGAGGAACAATGTTGGCCCTGACACTTTGTCAAATTTCACCTCTGATCCATCCCATTCACTTTGCAGGCCTGCCTTAATGCCCTAAGCCTAAGTCCAAGTATGAGTTTGGAAAAAACAACCGTACAAAGGGGTGCCAGCCTACTCCAAACGGCCCGAAACACGCTCCTAAACACTCCCTGGAGGAACAATGTTGGCCCTGACACTTTGTCAAATTTCACCTCTGATCCATCCCATTCACTTTGCAGGCCTGCCTTAATGCCTTAATGCCCTAAGCCAAGTCGAAGTATAAGTTTCAAAAAAACAACCGTACAAATGGGTGCCAGCCGACTCCAAACGGCCCAAAACACGCTCCTGAACACTCCCTGGAGGAACAATGTTGGCCCTGACACTTTGTCAAATTTCACCTCTGATCCATCCCATTCACTTTGCAGGCCTGCCTTAATGCCTTAATGCCCTAAGCCTAAGTCCAAGTATGAGTTTGGAAAAAACAACCGTACAAAGGGGTGCCAGCTGACTCCAAATGGCCCGAAACACGCTCCTAAACACTCCCTGGAGGAACAATGTTGGCCCTGACACTTTGTCAAATTTCACCTCTGATCCATCCCATTCACTTTGCAGGCCTGCCTTAATGCCTTAATGCCCTAAGCCAAGTCGAAGTATAAGTTTCAAAAAAACAACCGTACAAATGGGTGCCAGCCGACTCCAAACGGCCCAAAACACGCTCCTGAACACTCCCTGGAGGAACAATGTTGGCCCTGACACTTTGTCAAATTTCACCTCTGATCCATCCCATTCACTTTGCAGGCCTGCCTTAATGCCTTAATGCCCTAAGCCTAAGTCCAAGTATGAGTTTGGAAAAAACAACCGTACAAAGGGGTGCCAGCTGACTCCAAATGGCCCGAAACACGCTCCTAAACACTCCCTGGAGGAACAATGTTGGCCCTGACACTTTGTCAAATTTCACCTCTGATCCATCCCATTCACTTTGCAGGCCTGCCTTAATGCCCTAAGCCTAAGTCCAAGTATGAGTTTGGAAAAAACAACCGTACAAAGGGGTGCCAGCTGACTCCAAATGACCCGAAACACGCTCCTAAACACTCCCTGGAGGAACAATGTTGGCCCTGACACTTTGTCAAATTTCACCTCTGATCCATCCCATTCACTTTGCAGGCCTGCCTTAATGCCCTAAGCCTAAGTCCAAGTATGAGTTTGGAAAAAGCAACCGTACAAAGGGGTGCCAGCCTACTCCAAACGGCCCGAAACACGCTCCTAAACACTCCCTGGAGGAACAATGTTGGCCCTGACACTTTGTCAAATTTCACCTCTGATCCATCCCATTCACTTTGCAGGCCTGCCTTAATGCCTTAATGCCCTAAGCCTAAGTCCAAGTATGAGTTTGGAAAAAACAACCGTACAAAGGGGTGCCAGCCTACTCCAAACGGCCCAAAACACGCTCCTAAACACTCCCTGGAGGAACAATGTTGGCCCTGACACTTTGTCAAATTTCACCTCTGATCCATCCCATTCACTTTGCAGGCCTGCCTTAATGCCTTAATGGCCTAAGCCTAAGTCCAAGTATGAGTTTGGAAAAAACAACCGTACAAAGGGGTGCCAGCTGACTCCAAATGGCCCGAAACACGCTCCTAAACACTCCCTGGAGGAACAATGTTGGCCCTGACACTTTGTCAAATTTCACCTGTGATCCATCCCATTCACTTTGCAGGCCTGCCTTAATGCCCTAAGCCTAAGTCCAAGTATGAGTTTGGAAAAAACAACCGTACAAAGGGGTGCCAGCCTACTCCAAACGGCCCGAAACACGCTCCTAAACACTCCCTGGAGGAACAATGTTGGCCCTGACACTTTGTCAAATTTCACCTCTGATCCATCCCATTCACTTTGCAGGCCTGCCTTAATGCCTTAATGCCCTAAGCCTAAGTCCAAGTATGAGTTTGGAAAAAACAACCGTACAAAGGGGTGCCAGCTGACTCCAAATGGCCCGAAACACGCTCCTAAACACTCCCTGGAGGAACAATGTTGGCCCTGACACTTTGTCAAATTTCACCTCTGATCCATCCCATTCACTTTGCAGGCCTGCCTTAATGCCCTAAGCCTAAGTCCAAGTATGAGTTTGGAAAAAACAACCGTACAAAGGGGTGCCAGCTGACTCCAAATGGCCCGAAACACGCTCCTAAACACTCCCTGGAGGAACAATGTTGGCCCTGACACTTTGTCAAATTTCACCTCTGATCCATCCCATTCACTTTGCAGGCCTGCCTTAATGCCCTAAGCCTAAGTCCAAGTATGAGTTTGGAAAAAACAACCGTACAAAGGGGTGCCAGCCTACTCCAAACGGCCCGAAACACGCTCCTAAACACTCCCTGGAGGAACAATGTTGGCCCTGACACTTTGTCAAATTTCACCTCTGATCCATCCCATTCACTTTGCAGGCCTGCCTTAATGCCTTAATGCCCTAAGCCAAGTCGAAGTATAAGTTTCAAAAAAACAACCGTACAAATGGGTGCCAGCCGACTCCAAACGGCCCAAAACACGCTCCTGAACACTCCCTGGAGGAACAATGTTGGCCCTGACACTTTGTCAAATTTCACCTCTGATCCATCCCATTCACTTTGCAGGCCTGCCTTAATGCCTTAATGCCCTAAGCCTAAGTCCAAGTATGAGTTTGGAAAAAACAACCGTACAAAGGGGTGCCAGCTGACTCCAAATGGCCCGAAACACGCTCCTAAACACTCCCTGGAGGAACAATGTTGGCCCTGACACTTTGTCAAATTTCACCTCTGATCCATCCCATTCACTTTGCAGGCCTGCCTTAATGCCCTAAGCCTAAGTCCAAGTATGAGTTTGGAAAAAACAACCGTACAAAGGGGTGCCAGCTGACTCCAAATGACCCGAAACACGCTCCTAAACACTCCCTGGAGGAACAATGTTGGCCCTGACACTTTGTCAAATTTCACCTCTGATCCATCCCATTCACTTTGCAGGCCTGCCTTAATGCCCTAAGCCTAAGTCCAAGTATGAGTTTGGAAAAAGCAACCGTACAAAGGGGTGCCAGCCTACTCCAAACGGCCCGAAACACGCTCCTAAACACTCCCTGGAGGAACAATGTTGGCCCTGACACTTTGTCAAATTTCACCTCTGATCCATCCCATTCACTTTGCAGGCCTGCCTTAATGCCTTAATGCCCTAAGCCTAAGTCCAAGTATGAGTTTGGAAAAAACAACCGTACAAAGGGGTGCCAGCCTACTCCAAACGGCCCAAAACACGCTCCTAAACACTCCCTGGAGGAACAATGTTGGCCCTGACACTTTGTCAAATTTCACCTCTGATCCATCCCATTCACTTTGCAGGCCTGCCTTAATGCCTTAATGGCCTAAGCCTAAGTCCAAGTATGAGTTTGGAAAAAACAACCGTACAAAGGGGTGCCAGCTGACTCCAAATGGCCCGAAACACGCTCCTAAACACTCCCTGGAGGAACAATGTTGGCCCTGACACTTTGTCAAATTTCACCTGTGATCCATCCCATTCACTTTGCAGGCCTGCCTTAATGCCCTAAGCCTAAGTCCAAGTATGAGTTTGGAAAAAACAACCGTACAAAGGGGTGCCAGCCTACTCCAAACGGCCCGAAACACGCTCCTAAACACTCCCTGGAGGAACAATGTTGGCCCTGACACTTTGTCAAATTTCACCTCTGATCCATCCCATTCACTTTGCAGGCCTGCCTTAATGCCTTAATGCCCTAAGCCTAAGTCCAAGTATGAGTTTGGAAAAAACAACCGTACAAAGGGGTGCCAGCTGACTCCAAATGGCCCGAAACACGCTCCTAAACACTCCCTGGAGGAACAATGTTGGCCCTGACACTGTCAAATTTCACCTCTGATCCATCCCATTCACTTTGCAGGCCTGCCTTAATGCCCTAAGCCTAAGTCCAAGTATGAGTTTGGAAAAAACAACCGTACAAAGGGGTGCCAGCTGACTCCAAATGGCCCGAAACACGCTCCTAAACACTCCCTGGAGGAACAATGTTGGCCCTGACACTTTGTCAAATTTCACCTCTGATCCATCCCATTCACTTTGCAGGCCTGCCTTAATGCCCTAAGCCTAAGTCCAAGTATGAGTTTGGAAAAAACAACCGTACAAAGGGGTGCCAGCCTACTCCAAACGGCCCGAAACACGCTCCTAAACACTCCCTGGAGGAACAATGTTGGCCCTGACACTTTGTCAAATTTCACCTCTGATCCATCCCATTCACTTTGCAGGCCTGCCTTAATGCCTTAATGCCCTAAGCCAAGTCGAAGTATAAGTTTCAAAAAAACAACCGTACAAATGGGTGCCAGCCGACTCCAAACGGCCCAAAACACGCTCCTGAACACTCCCTGGAGGAACAATGTTGGCCCTGACACTTTGTCAAATTTCACCTCTGATCCATCCCATTCACTTTGCAGGCCTGCCTTAATGCCTTAATGCCCTAAGCCTAAGTCCAAGTATGAGTTTGGAAAAAACAACCGTACAAAGGGGTGCCAGCTGACTCCAAATGGCCCGAAACACGCTCCTAAACACTCCCTGGAGGAACAATGTTGGCCCTGACACTTTGTCAAATTTCACCTCTGATCCATCCCATTCACTTTGCAGGCCTGCCTTAATGCCTTAATGGCCTAAGCCTAAGTCCAAGTATGAGTTTGGAAAAAACAACCGTACAAAGGGGTGCCAGCTGACTCCAAATGGCCCGAAACACGCTCCTAAACACTCCCTGGAGGAACAATGTTGGCCCTGACACTTTGTCAAATTTCACCTGTGATCCATCCCATTCACTTTGCAGGCCTGCCTTAATGCCCTAAGCCTAAGTCCAAGTATGAGTTTGGAAAAAACAACCGTACAAAGGGGTGCCAGCCTACTCCAAACGGCCCGAAACACGCTCCTAAACACTCCCTGGAGGAACAATGTTGGCCCTGACACTTTGTCAAATTTCACCTCTGATCCATCCCATTCACTTTGCAGGCCTGCCTTAATGCCTTAATGCCCTAAGCCTAAGTCCAAGTATGAGTTTGGAAAAAACAACCGTACAAAGGGGTGCCAGCTGACTCCAAATGGCCCGAAACACGCTCCTAAACACTCCCTGGAGGAACAATGTTGGCCCTGACACTTTGTCAAATTTCACCTCTGATCCATCCCATTCACTTTGCAGGCCTGCCTTAATGCCCTAAGCCTAAGTCCAAGTATGAGTTTGGAAAAAACAACCGTACAAAGGGGTGCCAGCTGACTCCAAATGGCCCGAAACACGCTCCTAAACACTCCCTGGAGGAACAATGTTGGCCCTGACACTTTGTCAAATTTCACCTCTGATCCATCCCATTCACTTTGCAGGCCTGCCTTAATGCCCTAAGCCTAAGTCCAAGTATGAGTTTGGAAAAAACAACCGTACAAAGGGGTGCCAGCCTACTCCAAACGGCCCGAAACACGCTCCTAAACACTCCCTGGAGGAACAATGTTGGCCCTGACACTTTGTCAAATTTCACCTCTGATCCATCCCATTCACTTTGCAGGCCTGCCTTAATGCCTTAATGCCCTAAGCCAAGTCGAAGTATAAGTTTCAAAAAAACAACCGTACAAATGGGTGCCAGCCGACTCCAAACGGCCCAAAACACGCTCCTGAACACTCCCTGGAGGAACAATGTTGGCCCTGACACTTTGTCAAATTTCACCTCTGATCCATCCCATTCACTTTGCAGGCCTGCCTTAATGCCTTAATGCCCTAAGCCTAAGTCCAAGTATGAGTTTGGAAAAAACAACCGTACAAAGGGGTGCCAGCTGACTCCAAATGGCCCGAAACACGCTCCTAAACACTCCCTGGAGGAACAATGTTGGCCCTGACACTTTGTCAAATTTCACCTCTGATCCATCCCATTCACTTTGCAGGCCTGCCTTAATGCCCTAAGCCTAAGTCCAAGTATGAGTTTGGAAAAAACAACCGTACAAAGGGGTGCCAGCTGACTCCAAATGACCCGAAACACGCTCCTAAACACTCCCTGGAGGAACAATGTTGGCCCTGACACTTTGTCAAATTTCACCTCTGATCCATCCCATTCACTTTGCAGGCCTGCCTTAATGCCCTAAGCCTAAGTCCAAGTATGAGTTTGGAAAAAGCAACCGTACAAAGGGGTGCCAGCCTACTCCAAACGGCCCGAAACACGCTCCTAAACACTCCCTGGAGGAACAATGTTGGCCCTGACACTTTGTCAAATTTCACCTCTGATCCATCCCATTCACTTTGCAGGCCTGCCTTAATGCCCTAAGCCTAAGTCCAAGTATGAGTTTGGAAAAAACAACCGTACAAAGGGGTGCCAGCCTACTCCAAACGGCCCGAAACACGCTCCTAAACACTCCCTGGAGGAACAATGTTGGCCCTGACACTTTGTCAAATTTCACCTCTGATCCATCCCATTCACTTTGCAGGCCTGCCTTAATGCCTTAATGCCCTAAGCCTAAGTCCAAGTATGAGTTTGGAAAAAACAACCATACAAAGGGGTGCCAGCTGACTCCAAATGGCCCGAAACACGCTCCTAAACACTCCCTGGAGGAACAATGTTGGCCCTGACACTTTGTCAAATTTCACCTCTGATCCATCCCATTCACTTTGCAGGCCTGCCTTAATGCCCTAAGCCTAAGTCCAAGTATGAGTTTGGAAAAAACAACCGTACAAAGGGGTGCCAGCTGACTCCAAATGACCCGAAACACGCTCCTAAACACTCCCTGGAGGAACAATGTTGGCCCTGACACTTTGTCAAATTTCACCTCTGATCCATCCCATTCACTTTGCAGGCCTGCCTTAATGCCCTAAGCCTAAGTCCAAGTATGAGTTTGGAAAAAACAACCGTACAAAGGGGTGCCAGCTGACTCCAAATGACCCGAAACACGCTCCTAAACACTCCCTGGAGGAACAATGTTGGCCCTGACACTTTGTCAAATTTCACCTCTGATCCATCCCATTCACTTTGCAGGCCTGCCTTAATGCCCTAAGCCTAAGTCCAAGTATGAGTTTGGAAAAAACAACCGTACAAAGGGGTGCCAGCCTACTCCAAACGGCCCGAAACACGCTCCTAAACACTCCCTGGAGGAACAATGTTGGCCCTGACACTTTGTCAAATTTCACCTCTGATCCATCCCATTCACTTTGCAGGCCTGCCTTAATGCCTTAATGCCCTAAGCCTAAGTCCAAGTATGAGTTTGGAAAAAACAACCGTACAAAGGGGTGCCAGCTGACTCCAAATGGCCCGAAACACGCTCCTAAACACTCCCTGGAGGAACAATGTTGGCCCTGACACTTTGTCAAATTTCACCTCTGATCCATCCCATTCACTTTGCAGGCCTGCCTTAATGCCCTAAGCCTAAGTCCAAGTATGAGTTTGGAAAAAGCAACCGTACAAAGGGGTGCCAGCCTACTCCAAACGGCCCGAAACACGCTCCTAAACACTCCCTGGAGGAACAATGTTGGCCCTGACACTTTGTCAAATTTCACCTCTGATCCATCCCATTCACTTTGCAGGCCTGCCTTAATGCCTTAATGCCCTAAGCCTAAGTCCAAGTATGAGTTTGGAAAAAACAACCGTACAAAGGGGTGCCAGCCTACTCCAAACGGCCCAAAACACGCTCCTAAACACTCCCTGGAGGAACAATGTTGGCCCTGACACTTTGTCAAATTTCACCTCTGATCCATCCCATTCACTTTGCAGGCCTGCCTTAATGCCTTAATGGCCTAAGCCTAAGTCCAAGTATGAGTTTGGAAAAAACAACCGTACAAAGGGGTGCCAGCTGACTCCAAATGGCCCGAAACACGCTCCTAAACACTCCCTGGAGGAACAATGTTGGCCCTGACACTTTGTCAAATTTCACCTGTGATCCATCCCATTCACTTTGCAGGCCTGCCTTAATGCCCTAAGCCTAAGTCCAAGTATGAGTTTGGAAAAAACAACCGTACAAAGGGGTGCCAGCCTACTCCAAACGGCCCGAAACACGCTCCTAAACACTCCCTGGAGGAACAATGTTGGCCCTGACACTTTGTCAAATTTCACCTCTGATCCATCCCATTCACTTTGCAGGCCTGCCTTAATGCCTTAATGCCCTAAGCCTAAGTCCAAGTATGAGTTTGGAAAAAACAACCGTACAAAGGGGTGCCAGCTGACTCCAAATGGCCCGAAACACGCTCCTAAACACTCCCTGGAGGAACAATGTTGGCCCTGACACTGTCAAATTTCACCTCTGATCCATCCCATTCACTTTGCAGGCCTGCCTTAATGCCCTAAGCCTAAGTCCAAGTATGAGTTTGGAAAAAACAACCGTACAAAGGGGTGCCAGCTGACTCCAAATGGCCCGAAACACGCTCCTAAACACTCCCTGGAGGAACAATGTTGGCCCTGACACTTTGTCAAATTTCACCTCTGATCCATCCCATTCACTTTGCAGGCCTGCCTTAATGCCCTAAGCCTAAGTCCAAGTATGAGTTTGGAAAAAACAACCGTACAAAGGGGTGCCAGCCTACTCCAAACGGCCCGAAACACGCTCCTAAACACTCCCTGGAGGAACAATGTTGGCCCTGACACTTTGTCAAATTTCACCTCTGATCCATCCCATTCACTTTGCAGGCCTGCCTTAATGCCTTAATGCCCTAAGCCAAGTCGAAGTATAAGTTTCAAAAAAACAACCGTACAAATGGGTGCCAGCCGACTCCAAACGGCCCAAAACACGCTCCTGAACACTCCCTGGAGGAACAATGTTGGCCCTGACACTTTGTCAAATTTCACCTCTGATCCATCCCATTCACTTTGCAGGCCTGCCTTAATGCCTTAATGCCCTAAGCCTAAGTCCAAGTATGAGTTTGGAAAAAACAACCGTACAAAGGGGTGCCAGCTGACTCCAAATGGCCCGAAACACGCTCCTAAACACTCCCTGGAGGAACAATGTTGGCCCTGACACTTTGTCAAATTTCACCTCTGATCCATCCCATTCACTTTGCAGGCCTGCCTTAATGCCTTAATGGCCTAAGCCTAAGTCCAAGTATGAGTTTGGAAAAAACAACCGTACAAAGGGGTGCCAGCTGACTCCAAATGGCCCGAAACACGCTCCTAAACACTCCCTGGAGGAACAATGTTGGCCCTGACACTTTGTCAAATTTCACCTGTGATCCATCCCATTCACTTTGCAGGCCTGCCTTAATGCCCTAAGCCTAAGTCCAAGTATGAGTTTGGAAAAAACAACCGTACAAAGGGGTGCCAGCCTACTCCAAACGGCCCGAAACACGCTCCTAAACACTCCCTGGAGGAACAATGTTGGCCCTGACACTTTGTCAAATTTCACCTCTGATCCATCCCATTCACTTTGCAGGCCTGCCTTAATGCCTTAATGCCCTAAGCCTAAGTCCAAGTATGAGTTTGGAAAAAACAACCGTACAAAGGGGTGCCAGCTGACTCCAAATGGCCCGAAACACGCTCCTAAACACTCCCTGGAGGAACAATGTTGGCCCTGACACTTTGTCAAATTTCACCTCTGATCCATCCCATTCACTTTGCAGGCCTGCCTTAATGCCCTAAGCCTAAGTCCAAGTATGAGTTTGGAAAAAACAACCGTACAAAGGGGTGCCAGCTGACTCCAAATGGCCCGAAACACGCTCCTAAACACTCCCTGGAGGAACAATGTTGGCCCTGACACTTTGTCAAATTTCACCTCTGATCCATCCCATTCACTTTGCAGGCCTGCCTTAATGCCCTAAGCCTAAGTCCAAGTATGAGTTTGGAAAAAACAACCGTACAAAGGGGTGCCAGCCTACTCCAAACGGCCCGAAACACGCTCCTAAACACTCCCTGGAGGAACAATGTTGGCCCTGACACTTTGTCAAATTTCACCTCTGATCCATCCCATTCACTTTGCAGGCCTGCCTTAATGCCTTAATGCCCTAAGCCAAGTCGAAGTATAAGTTTCAAAAAAACAACCGTACAAATGGGTGCCAGCCGACTCCAAACGGCCCAAAACACGCTCCTGAACACTCCCTGGAGGAACAATGTTGGCCCTGACACTTTGTCAAATTTCACCTCTGATCCATCCCATTCACTTTGCAGGCCTGCCTTAATGCCTTAATGCCCTAAGCCTAAGTCCAAGTATGAGTTTGGAAAAAACAACCGTACAAAGGGGTGCCAGCTGACTCCAAATGGCCCGAAACACGCTCCTAAACACTCCCTGGAGGAACAATGTTGGCCCTGACACTTTGTCAAATTTCACCTCTGATCCATCCCATTCACTTTGCAGGCCTGCCTTAATGCCCTAAGCCTAAGTCCAAGTATGAGTTTGGAAAAAACAACCGTACAAAGGGGTGCCAGCTGACTCCAAATGACCCGAAACACGCTCCTAAACACTCCCTGGAGGAACAATGTTGGCCCTGACACTTTGTCAAATTTCACCTCTGATCCATCCCATTCACTTTGCAGGCCTGCCTTAATGCCCTAAGCCTAAGTCCAAGTATGAGTTTGGAAAAAGCAACCGTACAAAGGGGTGCCAGCCTACTCCAAACGGCCCGAAACACGCTCCTAAACACTCCCTGGAGGAACAATGTTGGCCCTGACACTTTGTCAAATTTCACCTCTGATCCATCCCATTCACTTTGCAGGCCTGCCTTAATGCCCTAAGCCTAAGTCCAAGTATGAGTTTGGAAAAAACAACCGTACAAAGGGGTGCCAGCCTACTCCAAACGGCCCGAAACACGCTCCTAAACACTCCCTGGAGGAACAATGTTGGCCCTGACACTTTGTCAAATTTCACCTCTGATCCATCCCATTCACTTTGCAGGCCTGCCTTAATGCCTTAATGCCCTAAGCCTAAGTCCAAGTATGAGTTTGGAAAAAACAACCATACAAAGGGGTGCCAGCTGACTCCAAATGGCCCGAAACACGCTCCTAAACACTCCCTGGAGGAACAATGTTGGCCCTGACACTTTGTCAAATTTCACCTCTGATCCATCCCATTCACTTTGCAGGCCTGCCTTAATGCCCTAAGCCTAAGTCCAAGTATGAGTTTGGAAAAAACAACCGTACAAAGGGGTGCCAGCTGACTCCAAATGACCCGAAACACGCTCCTAAACACTCCCTGGAGGAACAATGTTGGCCCTGACACTTTGTCAAATTTCACCTCTGATCCATCCCATTCACTTTGCAGGCCTGCCTTAATGCCCTAAGCCTAAGTCCAAGTATGAGTTTGGAAAAAACAACCGTACAAAGGGGTGCCAGCTGACTCCAAATGACCCGAAACACGCTCCTAAACACTCCCTGGAGGAACAATGTTGGCCCTGACACTTTGTCAAATTTCACCTCTGATCCATCCCATTCACTTTGCAGGCCTGCCTTAATGCCCTAAGCCTAAGTCCAAGTATGAGTTTGGAAAAAACAACCGTACAAAGGGGTGCCAGCCTACTCCAAACGGCCCGAAACACGCTCCTAAACACTCCCTGGAGGAACAATGTTGGCCCTGACACTTTGTCAAATTTCACCTCTGATCCATCCCATTCACTTTGCAGGCCTGCCTTAATGCCTTAATGCCCTAAGCCTAAGTCCAAGTATGAGTTTGGAAAAAACAACCGTACAAAGGGGTGCCAGCTGACTCCAAATGGCCCGAAACACGCTCCTAAACACTCCCTGGAGGAACAATGTTGGCCCTGACACTTTGTCAAATTTCACCTCTGATCCATCCCATTCACTTTGCAGGCCTGCCTTAATGCCCTAAGCCTAAGTCCAAGTATGAGTTTGGAAAAAACAACCGTACAAAGGGGTGCCAGCTGACTCCAAATGGCCCGAAACACGCTCCTAAACACTCCCTGGAGGAACAATGTTGGCCCTGACACTTTGTCAAATTTCACCTCTGATCCATCCCATTCACTTTGCAGGCCTGCTTTAATGCCCTAAGCCTAAGTCCAAGTATGAGTTTGGAAAAAACAACCGTACAAAGGGGTGCCAGCTGACTCCAAATGACCCGAAACACGCTCCTAAACACTCCCTGGAGGAACAATGTTGGCCCTGACACTTTGTCAAATTTCACCTCTGATCCATCCCATTCACTTTGCAGGCCTGCCCTAATGCCCTAAGCCTAAGTCCAAGTATGAGTTTGGAAAAAACAACCGTACAAAGGGGTTCCAGCCTACTCCAAACGGCCCAAAACACGCTCCTAAACACTCCCTGGAGGAACAATGTTGGCCCTGACACTTTGTCAAATTTCACCTCTGATCCATCCCATTCACTTTGCAGGCCTGCCTTAATGCCTTAATGCCCTAAGCCTAAGTCCAAGTATGAGTTTGGAAAAAACAACCGTACAAAGGGGTGCCAGCTGACTCCAAATGGCCCGAAACACGCTTCTAAACACTCCCTGGAGGAACAATGTTGGCCCTGACACTTTGTCAAATTTCACCTGTGATCCATCCCATTCACTTTGCAGGCCTGCCTTAATGCCCTAAGCCTAAGCCCAAGTATGAGTTTGGAAAAAAAAACCGTACAAAGGGGTGCCAGCTGACTCCAAATGGCCCGAAACACGCTTCTAAACACTCCCTGGAGGAACAATGTTGGCCCTGACACTTTGTCAAATTTCACCTCTGATCCATCCCATTCACTTTGCAGGCCTGCCTTAATGCCTTAATGCCCTAAGCCTAAGTCCAAGTATGAGTTTGGAAAAAACAACCGTACAAAGGGGTGCCAGCCTACTCCAAACGGCCCAAAACACGCTCCTAAACACTCCCTGGAGGAACAATGTTGGCCCTGACACTTTGTCAAATTTCACCTCTGATCCATCCCATTCACTTTGCAGGCCTGCCTTAATGCCCTAAGCCTAAGTCCAAGTATGAGTTTGGAAAAAACAACCGTACAAAGGGGTGCCAGCTGACTCCAAATGGCCCGAAACACGCTTCTAAACACTCCCTGGAGGAACAATGTTGGCCCTGACACTTTGTCAAATTCCACCTCTGATCCATCCGATTCACTTTGCAGGCCTGCCTTAATGCCTTAATGCCCTAAGCCTAAGTCCAAGTATGAGTTTGGAAAAAACAACCGTACAAAGGGGTGCCAGCTGACTCCAAATGGCTCGAAACACGCTCCTAAACACTCCCTGGAGGAACAATGTTGGCCCTGACACTTTGTCAAATTTCACCTCTGATCCATCCCATTCACTTTGCAGGCCTGCCCTAATGCCCTAAGCCTAAGTCCAAGTATGAGTTTGGAAAAAACAACCGTACAAAGGGGTTCCAGCCTACTCCAAACGGCCCAAAACACGCTCCTAAACACTCCCTGGAGGAACAATGTTGGCCCTGACACTTTGTCAAATTTCACCTCTGATCCATCCCATTCACTTTGCAGGCCTGCCTTAATGCCTTAATGCCCTAAGCCTAAGTCCAAGTATGAGTTTGGAAAAAACAACCGTACAAAGGGGTGCCAGCTGACTCCAAATGGCCCGAAACACGCTCCTAAACACTCCCTGGAGGAACAATGTTGGCCCTGACACTTTGTCAAATTTCACCTCTGATCCATCCCATTCACTTTGCAGGCCTGCTTTAATGCCCTAAGCCTAAGTCCAAGTATGAGTTTGGAAAAAACAACCGTACAAAGGGGTGCCAGCTGACTCCAAATGACCCGAAACACGCTCCTAAACACTCCCTGGAGGAACAATGTTGGCCCTGACACTTTGTCAAATTTCACCTCTGATCCATCCCATTCACTTTGCAGGCCTGCCCTAATGCCCTAAGCCTAAGTCCAAGTATGAGTTTGGAAAAAACAACCGTACAAAGGGGTTCCAGCCTACTCCAAACGGCCCAAAACACGCTCCTAAACACTCCCTGGAGGAACAATGTTGGCCCTGACACTTTGTCAAATTTCACCTCTGATCCATCCCATTCACTTTGCAGGCCTGCCTTAATGCCTTAATGCCCTAAGCCTAAGTCCAAGTATGAGTTTGGAAAAAACAACCGTACAAAGGGGTGCCAGCTGACTCCAAATGGCCCGAAACACGCTTCTAAACACTCCCTGGAGGAACAATGTTGGCCCTGACACTTTGTCAAATTTCACCTGTGATCCATCCCATTCACTTTGCAGGCCTGCCTTAATGCCCTAAGCCTAAGCCCAAGTATGAGTTTGGAAAAAAAAACCGTACAAAGGGGTGCCAGCTGACTCCAAATGGCCCGAAACACGCTTCTAAACACTCCCTGGAGGAACAATGTTGGCCCTGACACTTTGTCAAATTTCACCTCTGATCCATCCCATTCACTTTGCAGGCCTGCCTTAATGCCTTAATGCCCTAAGCCTAAGTCCAAGTATGAGTTTGGAAAAAACAACCGTACAAAGGGGTGCCAGCCTACTCCAAACGGCCCAAAACACGCTCCTAAACACTCCCTGGAGGAACAATGTTGGCCCTGACACTTTGTCAAATTTCACCTCTGATCCATCCCATTCACTTTGCAGGCCTGCCTTAATGCCCTAAGCCTAAGTCCAAGTATGAGTTTGGAAAAAACAACCGTACAAAGGGGTGCCAGCTGACTCCAAATGGCCCGAAACACGCTTCTAAACACTCCCTGGAGGAACAATGTTGGCCCTGACACTTTGTCAAATTCCACCTCTGATCCATCCGATTCACTTTGCAGGCCTGCCTTAATGCCTTAATGCCCTAAGCCTAAGTCCAAGTATGAGTTTGGAAAAAACAACCGTACAAAGGGGTGCCAGCTGACTCCAAATGGCTCGAAACACGCTCCTAAACACTCCCTGGAGGAACAATGTTGGCCCTGACACTTTGTCAAATTTCACCTCTGATCCATCCCATTCACTTTGCAGGCCTGCCCTAATGCCCTAAGCCTAAGTCCAAGTATGAGTTTGGAAAAAACAACCGTACAAAGGGGTTCCAGCCTACTCCAAACGGCCCAAAACACGCTCCTAAACACTCCCTGGAGGAACAATGTTGGCCCTGACACTTTGTCAAATTTCACCTCTGATCCATCCCATTCACTTTGCAGGCCTGCCTTAATGCCTTAATGCCCTAAGCCTAAGTCCAAGTATGAGTTTGGAAAAAACAACCGTACAAAGGGGTGCCAGCTGACTCCAAATGGCCCGAAACACGCTTCTAAACACTCCCTGGAGGAACAATGTTGGCCCTGACACTTTGTCAAATTTCACCTGTGATCCATCCCATTCACTTTGCAGGCCTGCCTTAATGCCCTAAGCCTAAGTCCAAGTATGAGTTTGGAAAAAACAACCGTACAAAGGGGTGCCAGCTGACTCCAAACGGGCCGAAACACGCTCCTAAACACTCCCTGGAGGAACAATGTTGGCCCTGACACTTTGTCAAATTTCACCTCTGATCCATCCCATTCACTTTGCAGGCCTGCCTTAATGCCTTAATGCCCTAAGCCTAAGTCCAAGTATGAGTTTGGAAAAAACAACCGTACAAAGGGGTTCCAGCCTACTCCAAACGGCCCAAAACACGCTCCTAAACACTCCCTGGAGGAACAATGTTGGCCCTGACACTTTGTCAAATTTCACCTGTGATCCATCCCATTCACTTTGCAGGCCTGCCTTAATGCCCTAAGCCTAAGTCCAAGTATGAGTTTGGAAAAAACAACCGTACAAAGGGGTGCCAGCTGACTCCAAATGACCCGAAACACGCTCCTAAACACTCCCTGGAGGAACAATGTTGGCCCTGACACTTTGTCAAATTTCACCTCTGATCCATCCCATTCACTTTGCAGGCCTGCCTTAATGCCCTAAGCCTAAGTCCAAGTATGAGTTTGGAAAAAACAACCGTACAAAGGGGGGCCAGCTGACTCCAAATGACCCGAAACACGCTCCTAAACACTCCCTGGAGGAACAATGTTGGCCCTGACACTTTGTCAAATTTCACCTCTGATCCATCCCATTCACTTTGCAGGCCTGCCTTAATGCCCTAAGCCTAAGTCCAAGTATGAGTTTGGAAAAAACAACCGTACAAAGGGGTGCCAGCCTACTCCAAACGGCCCGAAACACGCTCCTAAACACTCCCTGGAGGAACAATGTTGGCCCTGACACTTTGTCAAATTTCACCTCTGATCCATCCCATTCACTTTGCAGGCCTGCCTTAATGCCTTAATGCCCTAAGCCTAAGTCCAAGTATGAGTTTGGAAAAAACAACCGTACAAAGGGGTGCCAGCTGACTCCAAATGGCCCGAAACACGCTCCTAAACACTCCCTGGAGGAACAATGTTGGCCCTGACACTTTGTCAAATTTCACCTCTGATCCATCCCATTCACTTTGCAGGCCTGCCTTAATGCCCTAAGCCTAAGTCCAAGTATGAGTTTGGAAAAAACAACCGTACAAAGGGGTGCCAGCTGACTCCAAATGGCCCGAAACACGCTCCTAAACACTCCCTGGAGGAACAATGTTGGCCCTGACACTTTGTCAAATTTCACCTCTGATCCATCCCATTCACTTTGCAGGCCTGCCTTAATGCCCTAAGCCTAAGTCCAAGTATGAGTTTGGAAAAAACAACCGTACAAAGGGGTGCCAGCTGACTCCAAATGACCCGAAACACGCTCCTAAACACTCCCTGGAGGAACAATGTTGGCCCTGACACTTTGTCAAATTTCACCTCTGATCCATCCCATTCACTTTGCAGGCCTGCCCTAATGCCCTAAGCCTAAGTCCAAGTATGAGTTTGGAAAAAACAACCGTACAAAGGGGTTCCAGCCTACTCCAAACGGCCCAAAACACGCTCCTAAACACTCCCTGGAGGAACAATGTTGGCCCTGACACTTTGTCAAATTTCACCTCTGATCCATCCCATTCACTTTGCAGGCCTGCCTTAATGCCTTAATGCCCTAAGCCTAAGTCCAAGTATGAGTTTGGAAAAAACAACCGTACAAAGGGGTGCCAGCTGACTCCAAATGGCCCGAAACACGCTTCTAAACACTCCCTGGAGGAACAATGTTGGCCCTGACACTTTGTCAAATTTCACCTGTGATCCATCCCATTCACTTTGCAGGCCTGCCTTAATGCCCTAAGCCTAAGTCCAAGTATGAGTTTGGAAAAAAAAACCGTACAAAGGGGTGCCAGCTGACTCCAAATGGCCCGAAACACGCTTCTAAACACTCCCTGGAGGAACAATGTTGGCCCTGACACTTTGTCAAATTTCACCTCTGATCCATCCCATTCACTTTGCAGGCCTGCCTTAATGCCTTAATGCCCTAAGCCTAAGTCCAAGTATGAGTTTGGAAAAAACAACCGTACAAAGGGGTGCCAGCCTACTCCAAACGGCCCAAAACACGCTCCTAAACACTCCCTGGAGGAACAATGTTGGCCCTGACACTTTGTCAAATTTCACCTCTGATCCATCCCATTCACTTTGCAGGCCTGCCTTAATGCCCTAAGCCTAAGTCCAAGTATGAGTTTGGAAAAAACAACCGTACAAAGGGGTGCCAGCTGACTCCAAATGGCCCGAAACACGCTTCTAAACACTCCCTGGAGGAACAATGTTGGCCCTGACACTTTGTCAAATTCCACCTCTGATCCATCCGATTCACTTTGCAGGCCTGCCTTAATGCCTTAATGCCCTAAGCCTAAGTCCAAGTATGAGTTTGGAAAAAACAACCGTACAAAGGGGTGCCAGCTGACTCCAAATGGCTCGAAACACGCTCCTAAACACTCCCTGGAGGAACAATGTTGGCCCTGACACTTTGTCAAATTTCACCTCTGATCCATCCCATTCACTTTGCAGGCCTGCCCTAATGCCCTAAGCCTAAGTCCAAGTATGAGTTTGGAAAAAACAACCGTACAAAGGGGTTCCAGCCTACTCCAAACGGCCCAAAACACGCTCCTAAACACTCCCTGGAGGAACAATGTTGGCCCTGACACTTTGTCAAATTTCACCTCTGATCCATCCCATTCACTTTGCAGGCCTGCCTTAATGCCTTAATGCCCTAAGCCTAAGTCCAAGTATGAGTTTGGAAAAAACAACCGTACAAAGGGGTGCCAGCTGACTCCAAATGGCCCGAAACACGCTTCTAAACACTCCCTGGAGGAACAATGTTGGCCCTGACACTTTGTCAAATTTCACCTGTGATCCATCCCATTCACTTTGCAGGCCTGCCTTAATGCCCTAAGCCTAAGTCCAAGTATGAGTTTGGAAAAAACAACCGTACAAAGGGGTGCCAGCTGACTCCAAATGGCCCGAAACACGCTTCTAAACACTCCCTGGAGGAACAATGTTGGCCCTGACACTTTGTCAAATTCCACCTCTGATCCATCCGATTCACTTTGCAGGCCTGCCTTAATGCCTTAATGCCCTAAGCCTAAGTCCAAGTATGAGTTTGGAAAAAACAACCGTACAAAGGGGTGCCAGCTGACTCCAAATGGCTCGAAACACGCTCCTAAACACTCCCTGGAGGAACAATGTTGGCCCTGACACTTTGTCAAATTTCACCTCTGATCCATCCCATTCACTTTGCAGGCCTGCCTTAATGCCCTAAGCCAAAGTCCAAGTATGAGTTTGGAAAAAACAACCGTACAAAGGGGTGCCAGCTGACTCCAAACGGGCCGAAACACGCTCCTAAACACTCCCTGGAGGAACAATGTTGGCCCTGACACTTTGTCAAATTTCACCTCTGATCCATCCCATTCACTTTGCAGGCCTGCCTTAATGCCTTAATGCCCTAAGCCTAAGTCCAAGTATGAGTTTGGAAAAAACAACCGTACAAAGGGGTTCCAGCCTACTCCAAACGGCCCAAAACACGCTCCTAAACACTCCCTGGAGGAACAATGTTGGCCCTGACACTTTGTCAAATTTCACCTGTGATCCATCCCATTCACTTTGCAGGCCTGCCTTAATGCCCTAAGCCTAAGTCCAAGTATGAGTTTGGAAAAAACAACCGTACAAAGGGGTGCCAGCTGACTCCAAATGGCCCGAAACACGCTTCTAAACACTCCCTGGAGGAACAATGTTGGCCCTGACACTTTGTCAAATTCCACCTCTGATCCATCCCATTCACTTTGCAGGCCTGCCTTAATGCCTTAATGCCCTAAGCCTAAGTCCAAGTATGAGTTTGGAAAAAACAACCGTACAAAGGGGTGCCAGCTGACTCCAAATGGCTCGAAACACGCTCCTAAACACTCCCTGGAGGAACAATGTTGGCCCTGACACTTTGTCAAATTTCACCTCTGATCCATCCCATTCACTTTGCAGGCCTGCCTTAATGCCTTAATGCCCTAAGCCTAAGTCCAAGTATGAGTTTGGAAAAAACAACCGTACAAAGGGGTGCCAGCTGACTCCAAACGGGCCGAAACACGCTCCTAAACACTCCCTGGAGGAACAATGTTGGCCCTGACACTTTGTCAAATTTCACCTCTGATCCATCCCATTCACTTTGCAGGCCTGCCTTAATGCCCTAAGCCTAAGTCCAAGTATGAGTTTGGAAAAAACAACCGTACAAAGGGGTGCCAGCTGACTCCAAATGGCCCGAAACACGCTCCTAAACACTCCCTGGAGGAACAATGTTGGCCCTGACACTTTGTCAAATTTCACCTCTGATCCATCCCATTCACTTTGCAGGCCTGCCTTAATGCCCTAAGCCTAAGTCCAAGTATGAGTTTGGAAAAAACAACCGTACAAAGGGGTGCCAGCTGACTCCAAATGGCCCGAAACACGCTCCTAAACACTCCCTGGAGGAACAATGTTGGCCCTGACACTTTGTCAAATTTCACCTCTGATCCATCCCATTCACTTTGCAGGCCTGCCCTAATGCCCTAAGCCTAAGTCCAAGTATGAGTTTGGAAAAAACAACCGTACAAAGGGGTGCCAGCTGACTCCAAATGGCCCGAAACACGCTCCTAAACACTCCCTGGAGGAACAATGTTGGCCCTGACACTTTGTCAAATTTCACCTCTGATCCATCCCATTCACTTTGCAGGCCTGCCTTAATGCCCTAAGCCTAAGTCCAAGTATGAGTTTGGAAAAAACAACCGTACAAAGGGGTGCCAGTCAACTCCAAACGGGCCGAAACACGCTCATAAACACTCCCTGGAGGAACAATGTTGGCCCTGACACTTTGTCAAATTTCACCTCTGATCCATCCCATTCACTTTGCAGGCCTGCCTTAATGCCCTAAGCCTAAGTCCAAGTATGAGTTTGGAAAAAACAACCGTACAAAGGGGTGCCAGCTGACTCCAAACGGGCCGAAACACGCTCCTAAACACTCCCTGGAGGAACAATGTTGGCCCTGACACTTTGTCAAATTTCACCTCTGATCCATCCCATTCACTTTGCAGGCCTGCCTTAATGCCCTAAGCCTAAGTCCAAGTATGAGTTTGGAAAAAACAACCGTACAAAGGGGTGCCAGCTGACTCCAAATGGCCCGAAACACGCTCCTAAACACTCCCTGGAGGAACAATGTTGGCCCTGACACTTTGTCAAATTTCACCTCTGATCCATCCCATTCACTTTGCAGGCCTGCCTTAATGCCCTAAGCCTAAGTCCAAGTATGAGTTTGGAAAAAACAACCGTACAAAGGGGTGCCAGCTGACTCCAAATCACCCGAAACACGCTCCTAAACACTCCCTGGAGGAACAATGTTGGCCCTGACACTTAGTCAAATTTCACCTCTGATCCATCCCATTCACTTTGCAGGCCTGCCTTAATGCCTTAATGCCCTAAGCCTAAGTCCAAGTATGAGTTTGGAAAAAACAACCGTACAAAGGGGTGCCAGCCTACTCCAAACGGCCCAAAACACGCTCCTAAACACTCCCTGGAGGAACAATGTTGGCCCTGACACTTTGTCAAATTCCACCTCTGATCCATCCCATTCACTTTGCAGGCCTGCCTTAATGCCTTAATGCCCTAAGCCTAAGTCCAAGTATGAGTTTGGAAAAAACAACCGTACAAAGGGGTGCCAGCTGACTCCAAATGGCCCGAAACACGCTCCTAAACACTCCCTGGAGGAACAATGTTGGCCCTGACACTTTGTCAAATTTCACCTCTGATCCATCCCATTCACTTTGCAGGCCTGCCTTAATGCCTTAATGCCCTAAGCCTAAGTCCAAGTATGAGTTTGGAAAAAACAACCGTACAAAGGGGTTCCAGCCTACTCCAAACGGCCCAAAACACGCTCCTAAACACTCCCTGGAGGAACAATGTTGGCCCTGACACTTTGTCAAATTTCACCTCTGATCCATCCCATTCACTTTGCAGGCCTGCCTTAATGCCCTAAGCCTAAGTCCAAGTATGAGTTTGGAAAAAACAACCGTACAAAGGGGTGCCAGCTGACTCCAAATGGCCCGAAACACGCTTCTAAACACTCCCTGGAGGAACAATGTTGGCCCTGACACTTTGTCAAATTTCACCTGTGATCCATCCCATTCACTTTGCAGGCCTGCCTTAATGCCCTAAGCCTAAGTCCAAGTATGAGTTTGGAAAAAACAACCGTACAAAGGGGTTCCAGCCTACTCCAAACGGCCCAAAACACGCTCCTAAACACTCCCTGGAGGAACAATGTTGGCCCTGACACTTTGTCAAATTTCACCTCTGATCCATCCCATTCACTTTGCAGGCCTGCCTTAATGCCCTAAGCCTAAGTCCAAGTATGAGTTTGGAAAAAACAACCGTACAAAGGGGTGCCAGCTGACTCCAAATGGCCCGAAACACGCTTCTAAACACTCCCTGGAGGAACAATGTTGGCCCTGACACTTTGTCAAATTTCACCTGTGATCCATCCCATTCACTTTGCAGGCCTGCCTTAATGCCCTAAGCCTAAGTCCAAGTATGAGTTTGGAAAAAACAACCGTACAAAGGGGTGCCAGCTGACTCCAAATGGCCCGAAACACGCTTCTAAACACTCCCTGGAGGAACAATGTTGGCCCTGACACTTTGTCAAATTTCACCTCTGATCCATCCCATTCACTTTGCAGGCCTGCCTTAATGCCTTAATGCCCTAAGCCTAAGTCCAAGTATGAGTTTGGAAAAAACAACCGTACAAAGGGGTGCCAGCTGACTCCAAATGGCCCGAAACACGCTTCTAAACACTCCCTGGAGGAACAATGTTGGCCCTGACACTTTGTCAAATTTCACCTGTGATCCATCCCATTCACTTTGCAGGCCTGCCTTAATGCCCTAAGCCTAAGTCCAAGTATGAGTTTGGAAAAAACAACCGTACAAAGGGGTGCCAGTCAACTCCAAACGGGCCGAAACACGCTCATAAACACTCCCTGGAGGAACAATGTTGGCCCTGACACTTTGTCAAATTTCACCTCTGATCCATCCCATTCACTTTGCAGGCCTGCCTTAATGCCCTAAGCCTAAGTCCAAGTATGAGTTTGGAAAAAACAACCGTACAAAGGGGTGCCAGCTGACTCCAAACGGGCCGAAACACGCTCCTAAACACTCCCTGGAGGAACAATGTTGGCCCTGACACTTTGTCAAATTTCACCTCTGATCCATCCCATTCACTTTGCAGGCCTGCCTTAATGCCCTAAGCCTAAGTCCAAGTATGAGTTTGGAAAAAACAACCGTACAAAGGGGTGCCAGCTGACTCCAAATGGCCCGAAACACGCTCCTAAACACTCCCTGGAGGAACAATGTTGGCCCTGACACTTTGTCAAATTTCACCTCTGATCCATCCCATTCACTTTGCAGGCCTGCCTTAATGCCCTAAGCCTAAGTCCAAGTATGAGTTTGGAAAAAACAACCGTACAAAGGGGTGCCAGCTGACTCCAAATCACCCGAAACACGCTCCTAAACACTCCCTGGAGGAACAATGTTGGCCCTGACACTTAGTCAAATTTCACCTCTGATCCATCCCATTCACTTTGCAGGCCTGCCTTAATGCCTTAATGCCCTAAGCCTAAGTCCAAGTATGAGTTTGGAAAAAACAACCGTACAAAGGGGTGCCAGCCTACTCCAAACGGCCCAAAACACGCTCCTAAACACTCCCTGGAGGAACAATGTTGGCCCTGACACTTTGTCAAATTCCACCTCTGATCCATCCCATTCACTTTGCAGGCCTGCCTTAATGCCTTAATGCCCTAAGCCTAAGTCCAAGTATGAGTTTGGAAAAAACAACCGTACAAAGGGGTGCCAGCTGACTCCAAATGGCCCGAAACACGCTCCTAAACACTCCCTGGAGGAACAATGTTGGCCCTGACACTTTGTCAAATTTCACCTCTGATCCATCCCATTCACTTTGCAGGCCTGCCTTAATGCCTTAATGCCCTAAGCCTAAGTCCAAGTATGAGTTTGGAAAAAACAACCGTACAAAGGGGTTCCAGCCTACTCCAAACGGCCCAAAACACGCTCCTAAACACTCCCTGGAGGAACAATGTTGGCCCTGACACTTTGTCAAATTTCACCTCTGATCCATCCCATTCACTTTGCAGGCCTGCCTTAATGCCCTAAGCCTAAGTCCAAGTATGAGTTTGGAAAAAACAACCGTACAAAGGGGTGCCAGCTGACTCCAAATGGCCCGAAACACGCTTCTAAACACTCCCTGGAGGAACAATGTTGGCCCTGACACTTTGTCAAATTTCACCTGTGATCCATCCCATTCACTTTGCAGGCCTGCCTTAATGCCCTAAGCCTAAGTCCAAGTATGAGTTTGGAAAAAACAACCGTACAAAGGGGTTCCAGCCTACTCCAAACGGCCCAAAACACGCTCCTAAACACTCCCTGGAGGAACAATGTTGGCCCTGACACTTTGTCAAATTTCACCTCTGATCCATCCCATTCACTTTGCAGGCCTGCCTTAATGCCCTAAGCCTAAGTCCAAGTATGAGTTTGGAAAAAACAACCGTACAAAGGGGTGCCAGCTGACTCCAAATGGCCCGAAACACGCTTCTAAACACTCCCTGGAGGAACAATGTTGGCCCTGACACTTTGTCAAATTTCACCTGTGATCCATCCCATTCACTTTGCAGGCCTGCCTTAATGCCCTAAGCCTAAGTCCAAGTATGAGTTTGGAAAAAACAACCGTACAAAGGGGTGCCAGCTGACTCCAAATGGCCCGAAACACGCTTCTAAACACTCCCTGGAGGAACAATGTTGGCCCTGACACTTTGTCAAATTTCACCTCTGATCCATCCCATTCACTTTGCAGGCCTGCCTTAATGCCTTAATGCCCTAAGCCTAAGTCCAAGTATGAGTTTGGAAAAAACAACCGTACAAAGGGGTGCCAGCCTACTCCAAACGGCCCAAAACACGCTCCTAAACACTCCCTGGAGGAACAATGTTGGCCCTGACACTTTGTCAAATTCCACCTCTGATCCATCCCATTCACTTTGCAGGCCTGCCTTAATGCCTTAATGCCCTAAGCCTAAGTCCAAGTATGAGTTTGGAAAAAACAACCGTACAAAGGGGTGCCAGTCAACTCCAAACGGGCCGAAACACGCTCATAAACACTCCCTGGAGGAACAATGTTGGCCCTGACACTTTGTCAAATTTCACCTCTGATCCATCCCATTCACTTTGCAGGCCTGCCTTAATGCCCTAAGCCTAAGTCCAAGTATGAGTTTGGAAAAAACAACCGTACAAAGGGGTGCCAGCTGACTCCAAATGACCCGAAACACGCTCCTAAACACTCCCTGGAGGAACAATGTTGGCCCTGACACTTTGTCAAATTTCACCTCTGATCCATCCCATTCACTTTGCAGGCCTGCCTTAATGCCCTAAGCCTAAGTCCAAGTATGAGTTTGGAAAAAACAACCGTACAAAGGGGTGCCAGTCAACTCCAAACGGGCCGAAACACGCTCATAAACACTCCCTGGAGGAACAATGTTGGCCCTGACACTTTGTCAAATTTCACCTCTGATCCATCCCATTCACTTTGCAGGCCTGCCCTAATGCCCTAAGCCTAAGTCCAAGTATGAGTTTGGAAAAAACAACCGTACAAAGGGGTGCCAGCTGACTCCAAATGGCCCGAAACACGCTCCTAAACACTCCCTGGAGGAACAATGTTGGCCCTGACACTTTGTCAAATTTCACCTCTGATCCATCCCATTCACTTTGCAGGCCTGCCTTAATGCCCTAAGCCTAAGTCCAAGTATGAGTTTGGAAAAAACAACCGTACAAAGGGGTGCCAGCTGACTCCAAATCACCCGAAACACGCTCCTAAACACTCCCTGGAGGAACAATGTTGGCCCTGACACTTAGTCAAATTTCACCTCTGATCCATCCCATTCACTTTGCAGGCCTGCCTTAATGCCTTAATGCCCTAAGCCTAAGTCCAAGTATGAGTTTGGAAAAAACAACCGTACAAAGGGGTGCCAGCCTACTCCAAACGGCCCAAAACACGCTCCTAAACACTCCCTGGAGGAACAATGTTGGCCCTGACACTTTGTCAAATTCCACCTCTGATCCATCCCATTCACTTTGCAGGCCTGCCTTAATGCCTTAATGCCCTAAGCCTAAGTCCAAGTATGAGTTTGGAAAAAACAACCGTACAAAGGGGTGCCAGCTGACTCCAAATGGCCCGAAACACGCTCATAAACACTCCCTGGAGGAACAATGTTGGCCCTGACACTTTGTCAAATTTCACCTCTGATCCATCCCATTCACTTTGCAGGCCTGCCTTAATGCGTTAATGCCCTAAGCCAAAGTCCAAGTATGAGTTTGGAAAAAACAACCGTACAAAGGGGTGCCAGCTGACTCCAAATGACCCGAAACACGCTCCTAAACACTCCCTGGAGTAACAATGTTGGCCCTGACACTTTGTCAAATTTCACCTCTGATCCATCCCATTCACTTTGCAGGCCTGCCTTAATGCCCTAAGCCTAAGTCCAAGTATGAGTTTGGA
Organism: Pagrus major; assembly: GCF_040436345.1. NCBI lineage: Eukaryota > Metazoa > Chordata > Actinopteri > Spariformes > Sparidae > Pagrus > Pagrus major. Next base: position 15,483,552 of record NC_133233.1, read on the forward strand.
AAAAACAACCGTACAAAGGGGTGCCAGCTGACTCCAAATGGCCCGAAACACGCTCCTAAACACTCCCTGGAGGAACAATGTTGGCCCTGACACTTAGTCAAATTTCACCTCTGATCCATCCCATTCACTTTGAAGGCCTGCCTTAATGCCTTAATGCCCTAAGCCTAAGTCCAAGTATGAGTTTGGAAAAAACAACCGTACAAAGGGGTGCCAGCTGACTCCAAACGGGCCGAAACACGCTCCTAAACACTCCCTGGAGGAACAATGTTGGCCCTGACACTTTGTCAAATTTCACCTCTGATCCATCCCATTCACTTTGCAGGCCTGCCTTAATGCCCTAAGCCTAAGTCCAAGTATGAGTTTGGAAAAAACAACCGTACAAAGGGGTGCCAGCTGACTCCAAATGGCCCGAAACACGCTCCTAAACACTCCCTGGAGGAACAATGTTGGCCCTGACACTTTGTCAAATTCCACCTCTGATCCATCCCATTCACTTTGCAGGCCTGCCTTAATGCCTTAATGCCCTAAGCCTAAGTCCAAGTATGAGTTTGGAAAAAACAACCGTACAAAGGGGTGCCAGCTGACTCCAAATGGCTCGAAACACGCTCCTAAACACTCCCTGGAGGAACAATGTTGGCCCTGACACTTTGTCAAATTTCACCTCTGATCCATCCCATTCACTTTGCAGGCCTGCCTTAATGCCCTAAGCCAAAGTCCAAGTATGAGTTTGGAAAAAACAACCGTACAAAGGGGTGCCAGCTGACTCCAAACGGGCCGAAACACGCTCCTAAACACTCCCTGGAGGAACAATGTTGGCCCTGACACTTTGTCAAATTTCACCTCTGATCCATCCCATTCACTTTGCAGGCCTGCCTTAATGCCTTAATGCCCTAAGCCTAAGTCCAAGTATGAGTTTGGAAAAAACAACCGTACAAAGGGGTTCCAGCCTACTCCAAACGGCCCAAAACACGCTCCTAAACACTCCCTGGAGGAACAATGTTGGCCCTGACACTTTGTCAAATTTCACCTGTGATCCATCCCATTCACTTTGCAGGCCTGCCTTAATGCCCTAAGCCTAAGTCCAAGTATGAGTTTGGAAAAAACAACCGTACAAAGGGGTGCCAGCTGACTCCAAATGGCCCGAAACACGCTTCTAAACACTCCCTGGAGGAACAATGTTGGCCCTGACACTTTGTCAAATTCCACCTCTGATCCATCCCATTCACTTTGCAGGCCTGCCTTAATGCCTTAATGCCCTAAGCCTAAGTCCAAGTATGAGTTTGGAAAAAACAACCGTACAAAGGGGTGCCAGCTGACTCCAAATGGCTCGAAACACGCTCCTAAACACTCCCTGGAGGAACAATGTTGGCCCTGACACTTTGTCAAATTTCACCTCTGATCCATCCCATTCACTTTGCAGGCCTGCCTTAATGCCTTAATGCCCTAAGCCTAAGTCCAAGTATGAGTTTGGAAAAAACAACCGTACAAAGGGGTGCCAGCTGACTCCAAACGGGCCGAAACACGCTCCTAAACACTCCCTGGAGGAACAATGTTGGCCCTGACACTTTGTCAAATTTCACCTCTGATCCATCCCATTCACTTTGCAGGCCTGCCTTAATGCCCTAAGCCTAAGTCCAAGTATGAGTTTGGAAAAAACAACCGTACAAAGGGGTGCCAGCTGACTCCAAATGGCCCGAAACACGCTCCTAAACACTCCCTGGAGGAACAATGTTGGCCCTGACACTTTGTCAAATTTCACCTCTGATCCATCCCATTCACTTTGCAGGCCTGCCTTAATGCCCTAAGCCTAAGTCCAAGTATGAGTTTGGAAAAAACAACCGTACAAAGGGGTGCCAGCTGACTCCAAATGGCCCGAAACACGCTCCTAAACACTCCCTGGAGGAACAATGTTGGCCCTGACACTTTGTCAAATTTCACCTCTGATCCATCCCATTCACTTTGCAGGCCTGCCCTAATGCCCTAAGCCTAAGTCCAAGTATGAGTTTGGAAAAAACAACCGTACAAAGGGGTGCCAGCTGACTCCAAATGGCCCGAAACACGCTCCTAAACACTCCCTGGAGGAACAATGTTGGCCCTGACACTTTGTCAAATTTCACCTCTGATCCATCCCATTCACTTTGCAGGCCTGCCTTAATGCCCTAAGCCTAAGTCCAAGTATGAGTTTGGAAAAAACAACCGTACAAAGGGGTGCCAGTCAACTCCAAACGGGCCGAAACACGCTCATAAACACTCCCTGGAGGAACAATGTTGGCCCTGACACTTTGTCAAATTTCACCTCTGATCCATCCCATTCACTTTGCAGGCCTGCCTTAATGCCCTAAGCCTAAGTCCAAGTATGAGTTTGGAAAAAACAACCGTACAAAGGGGTGCCAGCTGACTCCAAACGGGCCGAAACACGCTCCTAAACACTCCCTGGAGGAACAATGTTGGCCCTGACACTTTGTCAAATTTCACCTCTGATCCATCCCATTCACTTTGCAGGCCTGCCTTAATGCCCTAAGCCTAAGTCCAAGTATGAGTTTGGAAAAAACAACCGTACAAAGGGGTGCCAGCTGACTCCAAATGGCCCGAAACACGCTCCTAAACACTCCCTGGAGGAACAATGTTGGCCCTGACACTTTGTCAAATTTCACCTCTGATCCATCCCATTCACTTTGCAGGCCTGCCTTAATGCCCTAAGCCTAAGTCCAAGTATGAGTTTGGAAAAAACAACCGTACAAAGGGGTGCCAGCTGACTCCAAATCACCCGAAACACGCTCCTAAACACTCCCTGGAGGAACAATGTTGGCCCTGACACTTAGTCAAATTTCACCTCTGATCCATCCCATTCACTTTGCAGGCCTGCCTTAATGCCTTAATGCCCTAAGCCTAAGTCCAAGTATGAGTTTGGAAAAAACAACCGTACAAAGGGGTGCCAGCCTACTCCAAACGGCCCAAAACACGCTCCTAAACACTCCCTGGAGGAACAATGTTGGCCCTGACACTTTGTCAAATTCCACCTCTGATCCATCCCATTCACTTTGCAGGCCTGCCTTAATGCCTTAATGCCCTAAGCCTAAGTCCAAGTATGAGTTTGGAAAAAACAACCGTACAAAGGGGTGCCAGCTGACTCCAAATGGCCCGAAACACGCTCCTAAACACTCCCTGGAGGAACAATGTTGGCCCTGACACTTTGTCAAATTTCACCTCTGATCCATCCCATTCACTTTGCAGGCCTGCCTTAATGCCTTAATGCCCTAAGCCTAAGTCCAAGTATGAGTTTGGAAAAAACAACCGTACAAAGGGGTTCCAGCCTACTCCAAACGGCCCAAAACACGCTCCTAAACACTCCCTGGAGGAACAATGTTGGCCCTGACACTTTGTCAAATTTCACCTCTGATCCATCCCATTCACTTTGCAGGCCTGCCTTAATGCCCTAAGCCTAAGTCCAAGTATGAGTTTGGAAAAAACAACCGTACAAAGGGGTGCCAGCTGACTCCAAATGGCCCGAAACACGCTTCTAAACACTCCCTGGAGGAACAATGTTGGCCCTGACACTTTGTCAAATTTCACCTGTGATCCATCCCATTCACTTTGCAGGCCTGCCTTAATGCCCTAAGCCTAAGTCCAAGTATGAGTTTGGAAAAAACAACCGTACAAAGGGGTTCCAGCCTACTCCAAACGGCCCAAAACACGCTCCTAAACACTCCCTGGAGGAACAATGTTGGCCCTGACACTTTGTCAAATTTCACCTCTGATCCATCCCATTCACTTTGCAGGCCTGCCTTAATGCCCTAAGCCTAAGTCCAAGTATGAGTTTGGAAAAAACAACCGTACAAAGGGGTGCCAGCTGACTCCAAATGGCCCGAAACACGCTTCTAAACACTCCCTGGAGGAACAATGTTGGCCCTGACACTTTGTCAAATTTCACCTGTGATCCATCCCATTCACTTTGCAGGCCTGCCTTAATGCCCTAAGCCTAAGTCCAAGTATGAGTTTGGAAAAAACAACCGTACAAAGGGGTGCCAGCTGACTCCAAATGGCCCGAAACACGCTTCTAAACACTCCCTGGAGGAACAATGTTGGCCCTGACACTTTGTCAAATTTCACCTCTGATCCATCCCATTCACTTTGCAGGCCTGCCTTAATGCCTTAATGCCCTAAGCCTAAGTCCAAGTATGAGTTTGGAAAAAACAACCGTACAAAGGGGTGCCAGCCTACTCCAAACGGCCCAAAACACGCTCCTAAACACTCCCTGGAGGAACAATGTTGGCCCTGACACTTTGTCAAATTCCACCTCTGATCCATCCCATTCACTTTGCAGGCCTGCCTTAATGCCTTAATGCCCTAAGCCTAAGTCCAAGTATGAGTTTGGAAAAAACAACCGTACAAAGGGGTGCCAGTCAACTCCAAACGGGCCGAAACACGCTCATAAACACTCCCTGGAGGAACAATGTTGGCCCTGACACTTTGTCAAATTTCACCTCTGATCCATCCCATTCACTTTGCAGGCCTGCCTTAATGCCCTAAGCCTAAGTCCAAGTATGAGTTTGGAAAAAACAACCGTACAAAGGGGTGCCAGCTGACTCCAAATGACCCGAAACACGCTCCTAAACACTCCCTGGAGGAACAATGTTGGCCCTGACACTTTGTCAAATTTCACCTCTGATCCATCCCATTCACTTTGCAGGCCTGCCTTAATGCCCTAAGCCTAAGTCCAAGTATGAGTTTGGAAAAAACAACCGTACAAAGGGGTGCCAGTCAACTCCAAACGGGCCGAAACACGCTCATAAACACTCCCTGGAGGAACAATGTTGGCCCTGACACTTTGTCAAATTTCACCTCTGATCCATCCCATTCACTTTGCAGGCCTGCCCTAATGCCCTAAGCCTAAGTCCAAGTATGAGTTTGGAAAAAACAACCGTACAAAGGGGTGCCAGCTGACTCCAAATGGCCCGAAACACGCTCCTAAACACTCCCTGGAGGAACAATGTTGGCCCTGACACTTTGTCAAATTTCACCTCTGATCCATCCCATTCACTTTGCAGGCCTGCCTTAATGCCCTAAGCCTAAGTCCAAGTATGAGTTTGGAAAAAACAACCGTACAAAGGGGTGCCAGCTGACTCCAAATCACCCGAAACACGCTCCTAAACACTCCCTGGAGGAACAATGTTGGCCCTGACACTTAGTCAAATTTCACCTCTGATCCATCCCATTCACTTTGCAGGCCTGCCTTAATGCCTTAATGCCCTAAGCCTAAGTCCAAGTATGAGTTTGGAAAAAACAACCGTACAAAGGGGTGCCAGCCTACTCCAAACGGCCCAAAACACGCTCCTAAACACTCCCTGGAGGAACAATGTTGGCCCTGACACTTTGTCAAATTCCACCTCTGATCCATCCCATTCACTTTGCAGGCCTGCCTTAATGCCTTAATGCCCTAAGCCTAAGTCCAAGTATGAGTTTGGAAAAAACAACCGTACAAAGGGGTGCCAGCTGACTCCAAATGGCCCGAAACACGCTCATAAACACTCCCTGGAGGAACAATGTTGGCCCTGACACTTTGTCAAATTTCACCTCTGATCCATCCCATTCACTTTGCAGGCCTGCCTTAATGCGTTAATGCCCTAAGCCAAAGTCCAAGTATGAGTTTGGAAAAAACAACCGTACAAAGGGGTGCCAGCTGACTCCAAATGACCCGAAACACGCTCCTAAACACTCCCTGGAGTAACAATGTTGGCCCTGACACTTTGTCAAATTTCACCTCTGATCCATCCCATTCACTTTGCAGGCCTGCCTTAATGCCCTAAGCCTAAGTCCAAGTATGAGTTTGGAAAAAACAACCGTACAAAGGGGTGCCAGCTGACTCCAAATGGCCCGAAACACGCTCCTAAACACTCCCTGGAGGAACAATGTTGGCCCTGACACTTAGTCAAATTTCACCTCTGATCCATCCCATTCACTTTGAAGGCCTGCCTTAATGCCTTAATGCCCTAAGCCTAAGTCCAAGTATGAGTTTGGAAAAAACAACCGTACAAAGGGGTGCCAGCTGACTCCAAACGGGCCGAAACACGCTCCTAAACACTCCCTGGAGGAACAATGTTGGCCCTGACACTTTGTCAAATTTCACCTCTGATCCATCCCATTCACTTTGCAGGCCTGCCTTAATGCCCTAAGCCTAAGTCCAAGTATGAGTTTGGAAAAAACAACCGTACAAAGGGGTGCCAGCTGACTCCAAATGGCCCGAAACACGCTCCTAAACACTCCCTGGAGGAACAATGTTGGCCCTGACACTTTGTCAAATTCCACCTCTGATCCATCCCATTCACTTTGCAGGCCTGCCTTAATGCCTTAATGCCCTAAGCCTAAGTCCAAGTATGAGTTTGGAAAAAACAACCGTACAAAGGGGTGCCAGCTGACTCCAAATGGCTCGAAACACGCTCCTAAACACTCCCTGGAGGAACAATGTTGGCCCTGACACTTTGTCAAATTTCACCTCTGATCCATCCCATTCACTTTGCAGGCCTGCCTTAATGCCTTAATGCCCTAAGCCTAAGTCCAAGTATGAGTTTGGAAAAAACAACCGTACAAAGGGGTGCCAGCTGACTCCAAATGGCTCGAAACACGCTCCTAAACACTCCCTGGAGGAACAATGTTGGCCCTGACACTTTGTCAAATTTCACCTCTGATCCATCCCATTCACTTTGCAGGCCTGCCTTAATGCCCTAAGCCAAAGTCCAAGTATGAGTTTGGAAAAAACAACCGTACAAAGGGGTGCCAGCTGACTCCAAATGACCCGAAACACGCTCCTAAACACTCCCTGGAGGAACAATGTTGGCCCTGACACTTTGTCAAATTTCACCTCTGATCCATCCCATTCACTTTGCAGGCCTGCCCTAATGCCCTAAGCCTAAGTCCAAGTATGAGTTTGGAAAAAACAACCGTACAAAGGGGTGCCAGCTGACTCCAAATGGCCCGAAACACGCTCCTAAACACTCCCTGGAGGAACAATGTTGGCCCTGACACTTTGTCAAATTTCACCTCTGATCCATCCCATTCACTTTGCAGGCCTGCCTTAATGCCCTAAGCCTAAGTCCAAGTATGAGTTTGGAAAAAACAACCGTACAAAGGGGTGCCAGCTGACTCCAAATCACCCGAAACACGCTCCTAAACACTCCCTGGAGGAACAATGTTGGCCCTGACACTTAGTCAAATTTCACCTCTGATCCATCCCATTCACTTTGCAGGCCTGCCTTAATGCCTTAATGCCCTAAGCCTAAGTCCAAGTATGAGTTTGGAAAAAACAACCGTACAAAGGGGTGCCAGCCTACTCCAAACGGCCCAAAACACGCTCCTAAACACTCCCTGGAGGAACAATGTTGGCCCTGACACTTTGTCAAATTCCACCTCTGATCCATCCCATTCACTTTGCAGGCCTGCCTTAATGCCTTAATGCCCTAAGCCTAAGTCCAAGTATGAGTTTGGAAAAAACAACCGTACAAAGGGGTGCCAGCTGACTCCAAATGGCCCGAAACACGCTCATAAACACTCCCTGGAGGAACAATGTTGGCCCTGACACTTTGTCAAATTTCACCTCTGATCCATCCCATTCACTTTGCAGGCCTGCCTTAATGCGTTAATGCCCTAAGCCAAAGTCCAAGTATGAGTTTGGAAAAAACAACCGTACAAAGGGGTGCCAGCTGACTCCAAATGACCCGAAACACGCTCCTAAACACTCCCTGGAGTAACAATGTTGGCCCTGACACTTTGTCAAATTTCACCTCTGATCCATCCCATTCACTTTGCAGGCCTGCCTTAATGCCTTAATGCCCTAAGCCTAAGTCCAAGTATGAGTTTGGAAAAAACAACCGTACAAAGGGGTGCCAGCTGACTCCAAATGGCCCGAAACACGCTCATAAACACTCCCTGGAGGAACAATGTTGGCCCTGACACTTTGTCAAATTTCACCTCTGATCCATCCCATTCACTTTGCAGGCCTGCCTTAATGCGTTAATGCCCTAAGCCAAAGTCCAAGTATGAGTTTGGAAAAAACAACCGTACAAAGGGGTGCCAGCTGACTCCAAATGACCCGAAACACGCTCCTAAACACTCCCTGGAGTAACAATGTTGGCCCTGACACTTTGTCAAATTTCACCTCTGATCCATCCCATTCACTTTGCAGGCCTGCCTTAATGCCCTAAGCCTAAGTCCAAGTATGAGTTTGGAAAAAACAACCGTACAAAGGGGTGCCAGCTGACTCCAAATGGCCCGAAACACGCTCCTAAACACTCCCTGGAGGAACAATGTTGGCCCTGACACTTAGTCAAATTTCACCTCTGATCCATCCCATTCACTTTGAAGGCCTGCCTTAATGCCTTAATGCCCTAAGCCTAAGTCCAAGTATGAGTTTGGAAAAAACAACCGTACAAAGGGGTGCCAGCTGACTCCAAATGGCCCGAAACACGCTCCTAAACACTCCCTGGAGGAACAATGTTGGCCCTGACACTTTGTCAAATTTCACCTCTGATCCATCCCATTCACTTTGCAGGCCTGCCTTAATGCCCTAAGCCTAAGTCCAAGTATGAGTTTGGAAAAAACAACCGTACAAAGGGGTGCCAGCTGACTCCAAATGGCCCGAAACACGCTCCTAAACACTCCCTGGAGGAACAATGTTGGCCCTGACACTTTGTCAAATTCCACCTCTGATCCATCCCATTCACTTTGCAGGCCTGCCTTAATGCCTTAATGCCCTAAGCCTAAGTCCAAGTATGAGTTTGGAAAAAACAACCGTACAAAGGGGTGCCAGCTGACTCCAAATGGCTCGAAACACGCTCCTAAACACTCCCTGGAGGAACAATGTTGGCCCTGACACTTTGTCAAATTTCACCTCTGATCCATCCCATTCACTTTGCAGGCCTGCCTTAATGCCTTAATGCCCTAAGCCTAAGTCCAAGTATGAGTTTGGAAAAAACAACCGTACAAAGGGGTGCCAGTCAACTCCAAACGGGCCGAAACACGCTCATAAACACTCCCTGGAGGAACAATGTTGGCCCTGACACTTTGTCAAATTTCACCTCTGATCCATCCCATTCACTTTGCAGGCCTGCCTTAATGCCCTAAGCCTAAGTCCAAGTATGAGTTTGGAAAAAACAACCGTACAAAGGGGTGCCAGCTGACTCCAAATGGCTCGAAACACGCTCCTAAACACTCCCTGGAGGAACAATGTTGGCCCTGACACTTTGTCAAATTTCACCTCTGATCCATCCCATTCACTTTGCAGGCCTGCCTTAATGCCCTAAGCCAAAGTCCAAGTATGAGTTTGGAAAAAACAACCGTACAAAGGGGTGCCAGCTGACTCCAAATGGCTCGAAACACGCTCCTAAACACTCCCTGGAGGAACAATGTTGGCCCTGACACTTTGTCAAATTTCACCTCTGATCCATCCCATTCACTTTGCAGGCCTGCCTTAATGCCTTAATGCCCTAAGCCTAAGTCCAAGTATGAGTTTGGAAAAAACAACCGTACAAAGGGGTGCCAGCTGACTCCAAATGGCTCGAAACACGCTCCTAAACACTCCCTGGAGGAACAATGTTGGCCCTGACACTTTGTCAAATTTCACCTCTGATCCATCCCATTCACTTTGCAGGCCTGCCTTAATGCCCTAAGCCAAAGTCCAAGTATGAGTTTGGAAAAAACAACCGTACAAAGGGGTGCCAGCTGACTCCAAATGACCCGAAACACGCTCCTAAACACTCCCTGGAGGAACAATGTTGGCCCTGACACTTTGTCAAATTTCACCTCTGATCCATCCCATTCACTTTGCAGGCCTGCCCTAATGCCCTAAGCCTAAGTCCAAGTATGAGTTTGGAAAAAACAACCGTACAAAGGGGTGCCAGCTGACTCCAAATGGCCCGAAACACGCTCCTAAACACTCCCTGGAGGAACAATGTTGGCCCTGACACTTTGTCAAATTTCACCTCTGATCCATCCCATTCACTTTGCAGGCCTGCCTTAATGCCCTAAGCCTAAGTCCAAGTATGAGTTTGGAAAAAACAACCGTACAAAGGGGTGCCAGCTGACTCCAAATCACCCGAAACACGCTCCTAAACACTCCCTGGAGGAACAATGTTGGCCCTGACACTTAGTCAAATTTCACCTCTGATCCATCCCATTCACTTTGCAGGCCTGCCTTAATGCCTTAATGCCCTAAGCCTAAGTCCAAGTATGAGTTTGGAAAAAACAACCGTACAAAGGGGTGCCAGCCTACTCCAAACGGCCCAAAACACGCTCCTAAACACTCCCTGGAGGAACAATGTTGGCCCTGACACTTTGTCAAATTCCACCTCTGATCCATCCCATTCACTTTGCAGGCCTGCCTTAATGCCTTAATGCCCTAAGCCTAAGTCCAAGTATGAGTTTGGAAAAAACAACCGTACAAAGGGGTGCCAGCTGACTCCAAATGGCCCGAAACACGCTCATAAACACTCCCTGGAGGAACAATGTTGGCCCTGACACTTTGTCAAATTTCACCTCTGATCCATCCCATTCACTTTGCAGGCCTGCCTTAATGCGTTAATGCCCTAAGCCAAAGTCCAAGTATGAGTTTGGAAAAAACAACCGTACAAAGGGGTGCCAGCTGACTCCAAATGACCCGAAACACGCTCCTAAACACTCCCTGGAGTAACAATGTTGGCCCTGACACTTTGTCAAATTTCACCTCTGATCCATCCCATTCACTTTGCAGGCCTGCCTTAATGCCTTAATGCCCTAAGCCTAAGTCCAAGTATGAGTTTGGAAAAAACAACCGTACAAAGGGGTGCCAGCTGACTCCAAATGGCCCGAAACACGCTCATAAACACTCCCTGGAGGAACAATGTTGGCCCTGACACTTTGTCAAATTTCACCTCTGATCCATCCCATTCACTTTGCAGGCCTGCCTTAATGCGTTAATGCCCTAAGCCAAAGTCCAAGTATGAGTTTGGAAAAAACAACCGTACAAAGGGGTGCCAGCTGACTCCAAATGACCCGAAACACGCTCCTAAACACTCCCTGGAGTAACAATGTTGGCCCTGACACTTTGTCAAATTTCACCTCTGATCCATCCCATTCACTTTGCAGGCCTGCCTTAATGCCCTAAGCCTAAGTCCAAGTATGAGTTTGGAAAAAACAACCGTACAAAGGGGTGCCAGCTGACTCCAAATGGCCCGAAACACGCTCCTAAACACTCCCTGGAGGAACAATGTTGGCCCTGACACTTAGTCAAATTTCACCTCTGATCCATCCCATTCACTTTGAAGGCCTGCCTTAATGCCTTAATGCCCTAAGCCTAAGTCCAAGTATGAGTTTGGAAAAAACAACCGTACAAAGGGGTGCCAGCTGACTCCAAACGGGCCGAAACACGCTCCTAAACACTCCCTGGAGGAACAATGTTGGCCCTGACACTTTGTCAAATTTCACCTCTGATCCATCCCATTCACTTTGCAGGCCTGCCTTAATGCCCTAAGCCTAAGTCCAAGTATGAGTTTGGAAAAAACAACCGTACAAAGGGGTGCCAGCTGACTCCAAATGGCCCGAAACACGCTCCTAAACACTCCCTGGAGGAACAATGTTGGCCCTGACACTTTGTCAAATTCCACCTCTGATCCATCCCATTCACTTTGCAGGCCTGCCTTAATGCCTTAATGCCCTAAGCCTAAGTCCAAGTATGAGTTTGGAAAAAACAACCGTACAAAGGGGTGCCAGCTGACTCCAAATGGCTCGAAACACGCTCCTAAACACTCCCTGGAGGAACAATGTTGGCCCTGACACTTTGTCAAATTTCACCTCTGATCCATCCCATTCACTTTGCAGGCCTGCCTTAATGCCTTAATGCCCTAAGCCTAAGTCCAAGTATGAGTTTGGAAAAAACAACCGTACAAAGGGGTGCCAGTCAACTCCAAACGGGCCGAAACACGCTCATAAACACTCCCTGGAGGAACAATGTTGGCCCTGACACTTTGTCAAATTTCACCTCTGATCCATCCCATTCACTTTGCAGGCCTGCCTTAATGCCCTAAGCCTAAGTCCAAGTATGAGTTTGGAAAAAACAACCGTACAAAGGGGTGCCAGCTGACTCCAAATGACCCGAAACACGCTCCTAAACACTCCCTGGAGGAACAATGTTGGCCCTGACACTTTGTCAAATTTCACCTCTGATCCATCCCATTCACTTTGCAGGCCTGCCTTAATGCCCTAAGCCTAAGTCCAAGTATGAGTTTGGAAAAAACAACCGTACAAAGGGGTGCCAGTCAACTCCAAACGGGCCGAAACACGCTCATAAACACTCCCTGGAGGAACAATGTTGGCCCTGACACTTTGTCAAATTTCACCTCTGATCCATCCCATTCACTTTGCAGGCCTGCCCTAATGCCCTAAGCCTAAGTCCAAGTATGAGTTTGGAAAAAACAACCGTACAAAGGGGTGCCAGCTGACTCCAAATGGCCCGAAACACGCTCCTAAACACTCCCTGGAGGAACAATGTTGGCCCTGACACTTTGTCAAATTTCACCTCTGATCCATCCCATTCACTTTGCAGGCCTGCCTTAATGCCCTAAGCCTAAGTCCAAGTATGAGTTTGGAAAAAACAACCGTACAAAGGGGTGCCAGCTGACTCCAAATCACCCGAAACACGCTCCTAAACACTCCCTGGAGGAACAATGTTGGCCCTGACACTTAGTCAAATTTCACCTCTGATCCATCCCATTCACTTTGCAGGCCTGCCTTAATGCCTTAATGCCCTAAGCCTAAGTCCAAGTATGAGTTTGGAAAAAACAACCGTACAAAGGGGTGCCAGCCTACTCCAAACGGCCCAAAACACGCTCCTAAACACTCCCTGGAGGAACAATGTTGGCCCTGACACTTTGTCAAATTCCACCTCTGATCCATCCCATTCACTTTGCAGGCCTGCCTTAATGCCTTAATGCCCTAAGCCTAAGTCCAAGTATGAGTTTGGAAAAAACAACCGTACAAAGGGGTGCCAGCTGACTCCAAATGGCCCGAAACACGCTCATAAACACTCCCTGGAGGAACAATGTTGGCCCTGACACTTTGTCAAATTTCACCTCTGATCCATCCCATTCACTTTGCAGGCCTGCCTTAATGCGTTAATGCCCTAAGCCAAAGTCCAAGTATGAGTTTGGAAAAAACAACCGTACAAAGGGGTGCCAGCTGACTCCAAATGACCCGAAACACGCTCCTAAACACTCCCTGGAGTAACAATGTTGGCCCTGACACTTTGTCAAATTTCACCTCTGATCCATCCCATTCACTTTGCAGGCCTGCCTTAATGCCCTAAGCCTAAGTCCAAGTATGAGTTTGGAAAAAACAACCGTACAAAGGGGTGCCAGCTGACTCCAAATGGCCCGAAACACGCTCCTAAACACTCCCTGGAGGAACAATGTTGGCCCTGACACTTAGTCAAATTTCACCTCTGATCCATCCCATTCACTTTGAAGGCCTGCCTTAATGCCTTAATGCCCTAAGCCTAAGTCCAAGTATGAGTTTGGAAAAAACAACCGTACAAAGGGGTGCCAGCTGACTCCAAACGGGCCGAAACACGCTCCTAAACACTCCCTGGAGGAACAATGTTGGCCCTGACACTTTGTCAAATTTCACCTCTGATCCATCCCATTCACTTTGCAGGCCTGCCTTAATGCCCTAAGCCTAAGTCCAAGTATGAGTTTGGAAAAAACAACCGTACAAAGGGGTGCCAGCTGACTCCAAATGGCCCGAAACACGCTCCTAAACACTCCCTGGAGGAACAATGTTGGCCCTGACACTTTGTCAAATTCCACCTCTGATCCATCCCATTCACTTTGCAGGCCTGCCTTAATGCCTTAATGCCCTAAGCCTAAGTCCAAGTATGAGTTTGGAAAAAACAACCGTACAAAGGGGTGCCAGCTGACTCCAAATGGCTCGAAACACGCTCCTAAACACTCCCTGGAGGAACAATGTTGGCCCTGACACTTTGTCAAATTTCACCTCTGATCCATCCCATTCACTTTGCAGGCCTGCCTTAATGCCTTAATGCCCTAAGCCTAAGTCCAAGTATGAGTTTGGAAAAAACAACCGTACAAAGGGGTGCCAGCCTACTCCAAACGGCCCAAAACACGCTCCTAAACACTCCCTGGAGGAACAATGTTGGCCCTGACACTTTGTCAAATTCCACCTCTGATCCATCCCATTCACTTTGCAGGCCTGCCTTAATGCCTTAATGCCCTAAGCCTAAGTCCAAGTATGAGTTTGGAAAAAACAACCGTACAAAGGGGTGCCAGCTGACTCCAAATGGCCCGAAACACGCTCATAAACACTCCCTGGAGGAACAATGTTGGCCCTGACACTTTGTCAAATTTCACCTCTGATCCATCCCATTCACTTTGCAGGCCTGCCTTAATGCGTTAATGCCCTAAGCCAAAGTCCAAGTATGAGTTTGGAAAAAACAACCGTACAAAGGGGTGCCAGCTGACTCCAAATGACCCGAAACACGCTCCTAAACACTCCCTGGAGTAACAATGTTGGCCCTGACACTTTGTCAAATTTCACCTCTGATCCATCCCATTCACTTTGCAGGCCTGCCTTAATGCCCTAAGCCTAAGTCCAAGTATGAGTTTGGAAAAAACAACCGTACAAAGGGGTGCCAGCTGACTCCAAATGGCCCGAAACACGCTCCTAAACACTCCCTGGAGGAACAATGTTGGCCCTGACACTTAGTCAAATTTCACCTCTGATCCATCCCATTCACTTTGAAGGCCTGCCTTAATGCCTTAATGCCCTAAGCCTAAGTCCAAGTATGAGTTTGGAAAAAACAACCGTACAAAGGGGTGCCAGCTGACTCCAAACGGGCCGAAACACGCTCCTAAACACTCCCTGGAGGAACAATGTTGGCCCTGACACTTTGTCAAATTTCACCTCTGATCCATCCCATTCACTTTGCAGGCCTGCCTTAATGCCCTAAGCCTAAGTCCAAGTATGAGTTTGGAAAAAACAACCGTACAAAGGGGTGCCAGCTGACTCCAAATGGCCCGAAACACGCTCCTAAACACTCCCTGGAGGAACAATGTTGGCCCTGACACTTTGTCAAATTCCACCTCTGATCCATCCCATTCACTTTGCAGGCCTGCCTTAATGCCTTAATGCCCTAAGCCTAAGTCCAAGTATGAGTTTGGAAAAAACAACCGTACAAAGGGGTGCCAGCTGACTCCAAATGGCTCGAAACACGCTCCTAAACACTCCCTGGAGGAACAATGTTGGCCCTGACACTTTGTCAAATTTCACCTCTGATCCATCCCATTCACTTTGCAGGCCTGCCTTAATGCCTTAATGCCCTAAGCCTAAGTCCAAGTATGAGTTTGGAAAAAACAACCGTACAAAGGGGTGCCAGCTGACTCCAAATGGCTCGAAACACGCTCCTAAACACTCCCTGGAGGAACAATGTTGGCCCTGACACTTTGTCAAATTTCACCTCTGATCCATCCCATTCACTTTGCAGGCCTGCCTTAATGCCCTAAGCCAAAGTCCAAGTATGAGTTTGGAAAAAACAACCGTACAAAGGGGTGCCAGCTGACTCCAAATGACCCGAAACACGCTCCTAAACACTCCCTGGAGGAACAATGTTGGCCCTGACACTTTGTCAAATTTCACCTCTGATCCATCCCATTCACTTTGCAGGCCTGCCCTAATGCCCTAAGCCTAAGTCCAAGTATGAGTTTGGAAAAAACAACCGTACAAAGGGGTGCCAGCTGACTCCAAATGGCCCGAAACACGCTCCTAAACACTCCCTGGAGGAACAATGTTGGCCCTGACACTTTGTCAAATTTCACCTCTGATCCATCCCATTCACTTTGCAGGCCTGCCTTAATGCCCTAAGCCTAAGTCCAAGTATGAGTTTGGAAAAAACAACCGTACAAAGGGGTGCCAGCTGACTCCAAATCACCCGAAACACGCTCCTAAACACTCCCTGGAGGAACAATGTTGGCCCTGACACTTAGTCAAATTTCACCTCTGATCCATCCCATTCACTTTGCAGGCCTGCCTTAATGCCTTAATGCCCTAAGCCTAAGTCCAAGTATGAGTTTGGAAAAAACAACCGTACAAAGGGGTGCCAGCCTACTCCAAACGGCCCAAAACACGCTCCTAAACACTCCCTGGAGGAACAATGTTGGCCCTGACACTTTGTCAAATTCCACCTCTGATCCATCCCATTCACTTTGCAGGCCTGCCTTAATGCCTTAATGCCCTAAGCCTAAGTCCAAGTATGAGTTTGGAAAAAACAACCGTACAAAGGGGTGCCAGCTGACTCCAAATGGCCCGAAACACGCTCATAAACACTCCCTGGAGGAACAATGTTGGCCCTGACACTTTGTCAAATTTCACCTCTGATCCATCCCATTCACTTTGCAGGCCTGCCTTAATGCGTTAATGCCCTAAGCCAAAGTCCAAGTATGAGTTTGGAAAAAACAACCGTACAAAGGGGTGCCAGCTGACTCCAAATGACCCGAAACACGCTCCTAAACACTCCCTGGAGTAACAATGTTGGCCCTGACACTTTGTCAAATTTCACCTCTGATCCATCCCATTCACTTTGCAGGCCTGCCTTAATGCCCTAAGCCTAAGTCCAAGTATGAGTTTGGAAAAAACAACCGTACAAAGGGGTGCCAGCTGACTCCAAATGGCCCGAAACACGCTCCTAAACACTCCCTGGAGGAACAATGTTGGCCCTGACACTTAGTCAAATTTCACCTCTGATCCATCCCATTCACTTTGAAGGCCTGCCTTAATGCCTTAATGCCCTAAGCCTAAGTCCAAGTATGAGTTTGGAAAAAACAACCGTACAAAGGGGTGCCAGCTGACTCCAAACGGGCCGAAACACGCTCCTAAACACTCCCTGGAGGAACAATGTTGGCCCTGACACTTTGTCAAATTTCACCTCTGATCCATCCCATTCACTTTGCAGGCCTGCCTTAATGCCCTAAGCCTAAGTCCAAGTATGAGTTTGGAAAAAACAACCGTACAAAGGGGTGCCAGCTGACTCCAAATGGCCCGAAACACGCTCCTAAACACTCCCTGGAGGAACAATGTTGGCCCTGACACTTTGTCAAATTCCACCTCTGATCCATCCCATTCACTTTGCAGGCCTGCCTTAATGCCTTAATGCCCTAAGCCTAAGTCCAAGTATGAGTTTGGAAAAAACAACCGTACAAAGGGGTGCCAGCTGACTCCAAATGGCTCGAAACACGCTCCTAAACACTCCCTGGAGGAACAATGTTGGCCCTGACACTTTGTCAAATTTCACCTCTGATCCATCCCATTCACTTTGCAGGCCTGCCTTAATGCCTTAATGCCCTAAGCCTAAGTCCAAGTATGAGTTTGGAAAAAACAACCGTACAAAGGGGTGCCAGCTGACTCCAAATGGCTCGAAACACGCTCCTAAACACTCCCTGGAGGAACAATGTTGGCCCTGACACTTTGTCAAATTTCACCTCTGATCCATCCCATTCACTTTGCAGGCCTGCCTTAATGCCCTAAGCCAAAGTCCAAGTATGAGTTTGGAAAAAACAACCGTACAAAGGGGTGCCAGCTGACTCCAAATGACCCGAAACACGCTCCTAAACACTCCCTGGAGGAACAATGTTGGCCCTGACACTTTGTCAAATTTCACCTCTGATCCATCCCATTCACTTTGCAGGCCTGCCTTAATGCCCTAAGCCTAAGTCCAAGTATGAGTTTGGAAAAAACAACCGTACAAAGGGGTGCCAGCTGACTCCAAATGGCCCGAAACACGCTCCTAAACACTCCCTGGAGGAACAATGTTGGCCCTGACACTTTGTCAAATTTCACCTCTGATCCATCCCATTCACTTTGCAGGCCTGCCTTAATGCCCTAAGCCTAAGTCCAAGTATGAGTTTGGAAAAAACAACCGTACAAAGGGGTGCCAGCTGACTCCAAATGGCCCGAAACACGCTCCTAAACACTCCCTGGAGGAACAATGTTGGCCCTGACACTTTGTCAAATTCCACCTCTGATCCATCCCATTCACTTTGCAGGCCTGCCTTAATGCCTTAATGCCCTAAGCCTAAGTCCAAGTATGAGTTTGGAAAAAACAACCGTACAAAGGGGTGCCAGCTGACTCCAAATGGCTCGAAACACGCTCCTAAACACTCCCTGGAGGAACAATGTTGGCCCTGACACTTTGTCAAATTTCACCTCTGATCCATCCCATTCACTTTGCAGGCCTGCCTTAATGCCTTAATGCCCTAAGCCTAAGTCCAAGTATGAGTTTGGAAAAAACAACCGTACAAAGGGGTGCCAGCTGACTCCAAACGGGCCGAAACACGCTCCTAAACACTCCCTGGAGGAACAATGTTGGCCCTGACACTTTGTCAAATTTCACCTCTGATCCATCCCATTCACTTTGCAGGCCTGCCTTAATGCCCTAAGCCTAAGTCCAAGTATGAGTTTGGAAAAAACAACCGTACAAAGGGGTGCCAGCTGACTCCAAATGGCCCGAAACACGCTCCTAAACACTCCCTGGAGGAACAATGTTGGCCCTGACACTTTGTCAAATTCCACCTCTGATCCATCCCATTCACTTTGCAGGCCTGCCTTAATGCCTTAATGCCCTAAGCCTAAGTCCAAGTATGAGTTTGGAAAAAACAACCGTACAAAGGGGTGCCAGCTGACTCCAAATGGCTCGAAACACGCTCCTAAACACTCCCTGGAGGAACAATGTTGGCCCTGACACTTTGTCAAATTTCACCTCTGATCCATCCCATTCACTTTGCAGGCCTGCCTTAATGCCTTAATGCCCTAAGCCTAAGTCCAAGTATGAGTTTGGAAAAAACAACCGTACAAAGGGGTGCCAGCTGACTCCAAATGGCTCGAAACACGCTCCTAAACACTCCCTGGAGGAACAATGTTGGCCCTGACACTTTGTCAAATTTCACCTCTGATCCATCCCATTCACTTTGCAGGCCTGCCTTAATGCCCTAAGCCAAAGTCCAAGTATGAGTTTGGAAAAAACAACCGTACAAAGGGGTGCCAGCTGACTCCAAATGACCCGAAACACGCTCCTAAACACTCCCTGGAGGAACAATGTTGGCCCTGACACTTTGTCAAATTTCACCTCTGATCCATCCCATTCACTTTGCAGGCCTGCCCTAATGCCCTAAGCCTAAGTCCAAGTATGAGTTTGGAAAAAACAACCGTACAAAGGGGTGCCAGCTGACTCCAAATGGCCCGAAACACGCTCCTAAACACTCCCTGGAGGAACAATGTTGGCCCTGACACTTTGTCAAATTTCACCTCTGATCCATCCCATTCACTTTGCAGGCCTGCCTTAATGCCCTAAGCCTAAGTCCAAGT
Source organism: Pagrus major (assembly GCF_040436345.1). Taxonomy (NCBI): domain Eukaryota; kingdom Metazoa; phylum Chordata; class Actinopteri; order Spariformes; family Sparidae; genus Pagrus; species Pagrus major. The sequence continues at coordinate 15,502,947 of NC_133233.1, forward strand.
ATGAGTTTGGAAAAAACAACCGTACAAAGGGGTGCCAGCTGACTCCAAATCACCCGAAACACGCTCCTAAACACTCCCTGGAGGAACAATGTTGGCCCTGACACTTAGTCAAATTTCACCTCTGATCCATCCCATTCACTTTGCAGGCCTGCCTTAATGCCTTAATGCCCTAAGCCTAAGTCCAAGTATGAGTTTGGAAAAAACAACCGTACAAAGGGGTGCCAGCCTACTCCAAACGGCCCAAAACACGCTCCTAAACACTCCCTGGAGGAACAATGTTGGCCCTGACACTTTGTCAAATTCCACCTCTGATCCATCCCATTCACTTTGCAGGCCTGCCTTAATGCCTTAATGCCCTAAGCCTAAGTCCAAGTATGAGTTTGGAAAAAACAACCGTACAAAGGGGTGCCAGCTGACTCCAAATGGCCCGAAACACGCTCATAAACACTCCCTGGAGGAACAATGTTGGCCCTGACACTTTGTCAAATTTCACCTCTGATCCATCCCATTCACTTTGCAGGCCTGCCTTAATGCGTTAATGCCCTAAGCCAAAGTCCAAGTATGAGTTTGGAAAAAACAACCGTACAAAGGGGTGCCAGCTGACTCCAAATGACCCGAAACACGCTCCTAAACACTCCCTGGAGTAACAATGTTGGCCCTGACACTTTGTCAAATTTCACCTCTGATCCATCCCATTCACTTTGCAGGCCTGCCTTAATGCCCTAAGCCTAAGTCCAAGTATGAGTTTGGAAAAAACAACCGTACAAAGGGGTGCCAGCTGACTCCAAATGGCCCGAAACACGCTCCTAAACACTCCCTGGAGGAACAATGTTGGCCCTGACACTTAGTCAAATTTCACCTCTGATCCATCCCATTCACTTTGAAGGCCTGCCTTAATGCCTTAATGCCCTAAGCCTAAGTCCAAGTATGAGTTTGGAAAAAACAACCGTACAAAGGGGTGCCAGCTGACTCCAAACGGGCCGAAACACGCTCCTAAACACTCCCTGGAGGAACAATGTTGGCCCTGACACTTTGTCAAATTTCACCTCTGATCCATCCCATTCACTTTGCAGGCCTGCCTTAATGCCCTAAGCCTAAGTCCAAGTATGAGTTTGGAAAAAACAACCGTACAAAGGGGTGCCAGCTGACTCCAAATGGCCCGAAACACGCTCCTAAACACTCCCTGGAGGAACAATGTTGGCCCTGACACTTTGTCAAATTCCACCTCTGATCCATCCCATTCACTTTGCAGGCCTGCCTTAATGCCTTAATGCCCTAAGCCTAAGTCCAAGTATGAGTTTGGAAAAAACAACCGTACAAAGGGGTGCCAGCTGACTCCAAATGGCTCGAAACACGCTCCTAAACACTCCCTGGAGGAACAATGTTGGCCCTGACACTTTGTCAAATTTCACCTCTGATCCATCCCATTCACTTTGCAGGCCTGCCTTAATGCCTTAATGCCCTAAGCCTAAGTCCAAGTATGAGTTTGGAAAAAACAACCGTACAAAGGGGTGCCAGCTGACTCCAAATGGCTCGAAACACGCTCCTAAACACTCCCTGGAGGAACAATGTTGGCCCTGACACTTTGTCAAATTTCACCTCTGATCCATCCCATTCACTTTGCAGGCCTGCCTTAATGCCCTAAGCCAAAGTCCAAGTATGAGTTTGGAAAAAACAACCGTACAAAGGGGTGCCAGCTGACTCCAAATGACCCGAAACACGCTCCTAAACACTCCCTGGAGGAACAATGTTGGCCCTGACACTTTGTCAAATTTCACCTCTGATCCATCCCATTCACTTTGCAGGCCTGCCTTAATGCCCTAAGCCTAAGTCCAAGTATGAGTTTGGAAAAAACAACCGTACAAAGGGGTGCCAGCTGACTCCAAATGGCCCGAAACACGCTCCTAAACACTCCCTGGAGGAACAATGTTGGCCCTGACACTTTGTCAAATTTCACCTCTGATCCATCCCATTCACTTTGCAGGCCTGCCTTAATGCCCTAAGCCTAAGTCCAAGTATGAGTTTGGAAAAAACAACCGTACAAAGGGGTGCCAGCTGACTCCAAATGGCCCGAAACACGCTCCTAAACACTCCCTGGAGGAACAATGTTGGCCCTGACACTTTGTCAAATTCCACCTCTGATCCATCCCATTCACTTTGCAGGCCTGCCTTAATGCCTTAATGCCCTAAGCCTAAGTCCAAGTATGAGTTTGGAAAAAACAACCGTACAAAGGGGTGCCAGCTGACTCCAAATGGCTCGAAACACGCTCCTAAACACTCCCTGGAGGAACAATGTTGGCCCTGACACTTTGTCAAATTTCACCTCTGATCCATCCCATTCACTTTGCAGGCCTGCCTTAATGCCTTAATGCCCTAAGCCTAAGTCCAAGTATGAGTTTGGAAAAAACAACCGTACAAAGGGGTGCCAGCTGACTCCAAATGGCTCGAAACACGCTCCTAAACACTCCCTGGAGGAACAATGTTGGCCCTGACACTTTGTCAAATTTCACCTCTGATCCATCCCATTCACTTTGCAGGCCTGCCTTAATGCCCTAAGCCAAAGTCCAAGTATGAGTTTGGAAAAAACAACCGTACAAAGGGGTGCCAGCTGACTCCAAATGACCCGAAACACGCTCCTAAACACTCCCTGGAGGAACAATGTTGGCCCTGACACTTTGTCAAATTCCACCTCTGATCCATCCCATTCACTTTGCAGGCCTGCCTTAATGCCTTAATGCCCTAAGCCTAAGTCCAAGTATGAGTTTGGAAAAAACAACCGTACAAAGGGGTGCCAGCTGACTCCAAATGGCTCGAAACACGCTCCTAAACACTCCCTGGAGGAACAATGTTGGCCCTGACACTTTGTCAAATTTCACCTCTGATCCATCCCATTCACTTTGCAGGCCTGCCTTAATGCCTTAATGCCCTAAGCCTAAGTCCAAGTATGAGTTTGGAAAAAACAACCGTACAAAGGGGTGCCAGCTGACTCCAAATGGCTCGAAACACGCTCCTAAACACTCCCTGGAGGAACAATGTTGGCCCTGACACTTTGTCAAATTTCACCTCTGATCCATCCCATTCACTTTGCAGGCCTGCCTTAATGCCCTAAGCCAAAGTCCAAGTATGAGTTTGGAAAAAACAACCGTACAAAGGGGTGCCAGCTGACTCCAAATGACCCGAAACACGCTCCTAAACACTCCCTGGAGGAACAATGTTGGCCCTGACACTTTGTCAAATTCCACCTCTGATCCATCCCATTCACTTTGCAGGCCTGCCTTAATGCCTTAATGCCCTAAGCCTAAGTCCAAGTATGAGTTTGGAAAAAACAACCGTACAAAGGGGTGCCAGCTGACTCCAAATGGCTCGAAACACGCTCCTAAACACTCCCTGGAGGAACAATGTTGGCCCTGACACTTTGTCAAATTTCACCTCTGATCCATCCCATTCACTTTGCAGGCCTGCCTTAATGCCCTAAGCCTAAGTCCAAGTATGAGTTTGGAAAAAACAACCGTACAAAGGGGTGCCAGCTGACTCCAAATGGCCCGAAACACGCTCCTAAACACTCCCTGGAGGAACAATGTTGGCCCTGACACTTTGTCAAATTCCACCTCTGATCCATCCCATTCACTTTGCAGGCCTGCCTTAATGCCTTAATGCCCTAAGCCTAAGTCCAAGTATGAGTTTGGAAAAAACAACCGTACAAAGGGGTGCCAGCTGACTCCAAATGGCTCGAAACACGCTCCTAAACACTCCCTGGAGGAACAATGTTGGCCCTGACACTTTGTCAAATTTCACCTCTGATCCATCCCATTCACTTTGCAGGCCTGCCTTAATGCCTTAATGCCCTAAGCCTAAGTCCAAGTATGAGTTTGGAAAAAACAACCGTACAAAGGGGTGCCAGCTGACTCCAAATGGCTCGAAACACGCTCCTAAACACTCCCTGGAGGAACAATGTTGGCCCTGACACTTTGTCAAATTTCACCTCTGATCCATCCCATTCACTTTGCAGGCCTGCCTTAATGCCCTAAGCCAAAGTCCAAGTATGAGTTTGGAAAAAACAACCGTACAAAGGGGTGCCAGCTGACTCCAAATGACCCGAAACACGCTCCTAAACACTCCCTGGAGGAACAATGTTGGCCCTGACACTTTGTCAAATTTCACCTCTGATCCATCCCATTCACTTTGCAGGCCTGCCTTAATGCCCTAAGCCTAAGTCCAAGTATGAGTTTGGAAAAAACAACCGTACAAAGGGGTGCCAGCTGACTCCAAATGGCCCGAAACACGCTCCTAAACACTCCCTGGAGGAACAATGTTGGCCCTGACACTTTGTCAAATTTCACCTCTGATCCATCCCATTCACTTTGCAGGCCTGCCTTAATGCCCTAAGCCTAAGTCCAAGTATGAGTTTGGAAAAAACAACCGTACAAAGGGGTGCCAGCTGACTCCAAATGGCCCGAAACACGCTCCTAAACACTCCCTGGAGGAACAATGTTGGCCCTGACACTTTGTCAAATTCCACCTCTGATCCATCCCATTCACTTTGCAGGCCTGCCTTAATGCCTTAATGCCCTAAGCCTAAGTCCAAGTATGAGTTTGGAAAAAACAACCGTACAAAGGGGTGCCAGCTGACTCCAAATGGCTCGAAACACGCTCCTAAACACTCCCTGGAGGAACAATGTTGGCCCTGACACTTTGTCAAATTTCACCTCTGATCCATCCCATTCACTTTGCAGGCCTGCCTTAATGCCCTAAGCCAAAGTCCAAGTATGAGTTTGGAAAAAACAACCGTACAAAGGGGTACCAGCTGACTCCAAATGACCCGAAACACGCTCCTAAACACTCCCTGGAGGAACAATGTTGGCCCTGACACTTTGTCAAATTTCACCTCTGATCCATCCCATTCACTTTGCAGGCCTGCCTTAATGCCCTAAGCCTAAGTCCAAGTATGAGTTTGGAAAAAACAACCGTACAAAGGGGTGCCAGCTGACTCCAAATGGCCCGAAACACGCTCCTAAACACTCCCTGGAGGAACAATGTTGGCCCTGACACTTTGTCAAATTTCACCTCTGATCCATCCCATTCACTTTGCAGGCCTGCCTTAATGCCCTAAGCCTAAGTCCAAGTATGAGTTTGGAAAAAACAACCGTACAAAGGGGTGCCAGCTGACTCCAAATGGCCCGAAACACGCTCCTAAACACTCCCTGGAGGAACAATGTTGGCCCTGACACTTTGTCAAATTCCACCTCTGATCCATCCCATTCACTTTGCAGGCCTGCCTTAATGCCTTAATGCCCTAAGCCTAAGTCCAAGTATGAGTTTGGAAAAAACAACCGTACAAAGGGGTGCCAGCTGACTCCAAATGGCTCGAAACACGCTCCTAAACACTCCCTGGAGGAACAATGTTGGCCCTGACACTTTGTCAAATTTCACCTCTGATCCATCCCATTCACTTTGCAGGCCTGCCTTAATGCCTTAATGCCCTAAGCCTAAGTCCAAGTATGAGTTTGGAAAAAACAACCGTACAAAGGGGTGCCAGCTGACTCCAAATGGCTCGAAACACGCTCCTAAACACTCCCTGGAGGAACAATGTTGGCCCTGACACTTTGTCAAATTTCACCTCTGATCCATCCCATTCACTTTGCAGGCCTGCCTTAATGCCCTAAGCCAAAGTCCAAGTATGAGTTTGGAAAAAACAACCGTACAAAGGGGTGCCAGCTGACTCCAAATGACCCGAAACACGCTCCTAAACACTCCCTGGAGGAACAATGTTGGCCCTGACACTTTGTCAAATTCCACCTCTGATCCATCCCATTCACTTTGCAGGCCTGCCTTAATGCCTTAATGCCCTAAGCCTAAGTCCAAGTATGAGTTTGGAAAAAACAACCGTACAAAGGGGTGCCAGCTGACTCCAAATGGCTCGAAACACGCTCCTAAACACTCCCTGGAGGAACAATGTTGGCCCTGACACTTTGTCAAATTTCACCTCTGATCCATCCCATTCACTTTGCAGGCCTGCCTTAATGCCTTAATGCCCTAAGCCTAAGTCCAAGTATGAGTTTGGAAAAAACAACCGTACAAAGGGGTGCCAGCTGACTCCAAATGGCTCGAAACACGCTCCTAAACACTCCCTGGAGGAACAATGTTGGCCCTGACACTTTGTCAAATTTCACCTCTGATCCATCCCATTCACTTTGCAGGCCTGCCTTAATGCCTTAATGCCCTAAGCCTAAGTCCAAGTATGAGTTTGGAAAAAACAACCGTACAAAGGGGTGCCAGCTGACTCCAAATGGCTCGAAACACGCTCCTAAACACTCCCTGGAGGAACAATGTTGGCCCTGACACTTTGTCAAATTTCACCTCTGATCCATCCCATTCACTTTGCAGGCCTGCCTTAATGCCCTAAGCCAAAGTCCAAGTATGAGTTTGGAAAAAACAACCGTACAAAGGGGTGCCAGCTGACTCCAAATGACCCGAAACACGCTCCTAAACACTCCCTGGAGGAACAATGTTGGCCCTGACACTTTGTCAAATTTCACCTCTGATCCATCCCATTCACTTTGCAGGCCTGCCTTAATGCCCTAAGCCTAAGTCCAAGTATGAGTTTGGAAAAAACAACCGTACAAAGGGGTGCCAGCTGACTCCAAATGGCCCGAAACACGCTCCTAAACACTCCCTGGAGGAACAATGTTGGCCCTGACACTTTGTCAAATTTCACCTCTGATCCATCCCATTCACTTTGCAGGCCTGCCTTAATGCCCTAAGCCTAAGTCCAAGTATGAGTTTGGAAAAAACAACCGTACAAAGGGGTGCCAGCTGACTCCAAATGGCCCGAAACACGCTCCTAAACACTCCCTGGAGGAACAATGTTGGCCCTGACACTTTGTCAAATTCCACCTCTGATCCATCCCATTCACTTTGCAGGCCTGCCTTAATGCCTTAATGCCCTAAGCCTAAGTCCAAGTATGAGTTTGGAAAAAACAACCGTACAAAGGGGTGCCAGCTGACTCCAAATGGCTCGAAACACGCTCCTAAACACTCCCTGGAGGAACAATGTTGGCCCTGACACTTTGTCAAATTTCACCTCTGATCCATCCCATTCACTTTGCAGGCCTGCCTTAATGCCCTAAGCCAAAGTCCAAGTATGAGTTTGGAAAAAACAACCGTACAAAGGGGTCCCAGCTGACTCCAAATGACCCGAAACACGCTCCTAAACACTCCCTGGAGGAACAATGTTGGCCCTGACACTTTGTCAAATTTCACCTCTGATCCATCCCATTCACTTTGCAGGCCTGCCTTAATGCCCTAAGCCTAAGTCCAAGTATGAGTTTGGAAAAAACAACCGTACAAAGGGGTGCCAGCTGACTCCAAATGGCCCGAAACACGCTCCTAAACACTCCCTGGAGGAACAATGTTGGCCCTGACACTTTGTCAAATTTCACCTCTGATCCATCCCATTCACTTTGCAGGCCTGCCTTAATGCCCTAAGCCTAAGTCCAAGTATGAGTTTGGAAAAAACAACCGTACAAAGGGGTGCCAGCTGACTCCAAATGGCCCGAAACACGCTCCTAAACACTCCCTGGAGGAACAATGTTGGCCCTGACACTTTGTCAAATTCCACCTCTGATCCATCCCATTCACTTTGCAGGCCTGCCTTAATGCCTTAATGCCCTAAGCCTAAGTCCAAGTATGAGTTTGGAAAAAACAACCGTACAAAGGGGTGCCAGCTGACTCCAAATGGCTCGAAACACGCTCCTAAACACTCCCTGGAGGAACAATGTTGGCCCTGACACTTTGTCAAATTTCACCTCTGATCCATCCCATTCACTTTGCAGGCCTGCCTTAATGCCTTAATGCCCTAAGCCTAAGTCCAAGTATGAGTTTGGAAAAAACAACCGTACAAAGGGGTGCCAGCTGACTCCAAATGGCTCGAAACACGCTCCTAAACACTCCCTGGAGGAACAATGTTGGCCCTGACACTTTGTCAAATTTCACCTCTGATCCATCCCATTCACTTTGCAGGCCTGCCTTAATGCCCTAAGCCAAAGTCCAAGTATGAGTTTGGAAAAAACAACCGTACAAAGGGGTGCCAGCTGACTCCAAATGACCCGAAACACGCTCCTAAACACTCCCTGGAGGAACAATGTTGGCCCTGACACTTTGTCAAATTCCACCTCTGATCCATCCCATTCACTTTGCAGGCCTGCCTTAATGCCTTAATGCCCTAAGCCTAAGTCCAAGTATGAGTTTGGAAAAAACAACCGTACAAAGGGGTGCCAGCTGACTCCAAATGGCTCGAAACACGCTCCTAAACACTCCCTGGAGGAACAATGTTGGCCCTGACACTTTGTCAAATTTCACCTCTGATCCATCCCATTCACTTTGCAGGCCTGCCTTAATGCCCTAAGCCAAAGTCCAAGTATGAGTTTGGAAAAAACAACCGTACAAAGGGGTACCAGCTGACTCCAAATGACCCGAAACACGCTCCTAAACACTCCCTGGAGGAACAATGTTGGCCCTGACACTTTGTCAAATTTCACCTCTGATCCATCCCATTCACTTTGCAGGCCTGCCTTAATGCCCTAAGCCTAAGTCCAAGTATGAGTTTGGAAAAAACAACCGTACAAAGGGGTGCCAGCTGACTCCAAATGGCCCGAAACACGCTCCTAAACACTCCCTGGAGGAACAATGTTGGCCCTGACACTTTGTCAAATTTCACCTCTGATCCATCCCATTCACTTTGCAGGCCTGCCTTAATGCCCTAAGCCTAAGTCCAAGTATGAGTTTGGAAAAAACAACCGTACAAAGGGGTGCCAGCTGACTCCAAATGGCCCGAAACACGCTCCTAAACACTCCCTGGAGGAACAATGTTGGCCCTGACACTTTGTCAAATTCCACCTCTGATCCATCCCATTCACTTTGCAGGCCTGCCTTAATGCCTTAATGCCCTAAGCCTAAGTCCAAGTATGAGTTTGGAAAAAACAACCGTACAAAGGGGTGCCAGCTGACTCCAAATGGCTCGAAACACGCTCCTAAACACTCCCTGGAGGAACAATGTTGGCCCTGACACTTTGTCAAATTTCACCTCTGATCCATCCCATTCACTTTGCAGGCCTGCCTTAATGCCTTAATGCCCTAAGCCTAAGTCCAAGTATGAGTTTGGAAAAAACAACCGTACAAAGGGGTGCCAGCTGACTCCAAATGGCTCGAAACACGCTCCTAAACACTCCCTGGAGGAACAATGTTGGCCCTGACACTTTGTCAAATTTCACCTCTGATCCATCCCATTCACTTTGCAGGCCTGCCTTAATGCCCTAAGCCAAAGTCCAAGTATGAGTTTGGAAAAAACAACCGTACAAAGGGGTGCCAGCTGACTCCAAATGACCCGAAACACGCTCCTAAACACTCCCTGGAGGAACAATGTTGGCCCTGACACTTTGTCAAATTCCACCTCTGATCCATCCCATTCACTTTGCAGGCCTGCCTTAATGCCTTAATGCCCTAAGCCTAAGTCCAAGTATGAGTTTGGAAAAAACAACCGTACAAAGGGGTGCCAGCTGACTCCAAATGGCTCGAAACACGCTCCTAAACACTCCCTGGAGGAACAATGTTGGCCCTGACACTTTGTCAAATTTCACCTCTGATCCATCCCATTCACTTTGCAGGCCTGCCTTAATGCCCTAAGCCAAAGTCCAAGTATGAGTTTGGAAAAAACAACCGTACAAAGGGGTGCCAGCTGACTCCAAATGACCCGAAACACGCTCCTAAACACTCCCTGGAGGAACAATGTTGGCCCTGACACTTTGTCAAATTTCACCTCTGATCCATCCCATTCACTTTGCAGGCCTGCCTTAATGCCCTAAGCCTAAGTCCAAGTATGAGTTTGGAAAAAACAACCGTACAAAGGGGTGCCAGCTGACTCCAAATGGCCCGAAACACGCTCCTAAACACTCCCTGGAGGAACAATGTTGGCCCTGACACTTTGTCAAATTTCACCTCTGATCCATCCCATTCACTTTGCAGGCCTGCCTTAATGCCCTAAGCCTAAGTCCAAGTATGAGTTTGGAAAAAACAACCGTACAAAGGGGTGCCAGCTGACTCCAAATGGCCCGAAACACGCTCCTAAACACTCCCTGGAGGAACAATGTTGGCCCTGACACTTTGTCAAATTTCACCTCTGATCCATCCCATTCACTTTGCAGGCCTGCCCTAATGCCCTAAGCTTAAGTCCAAGTATGAGTTTGGAAAAAACAACCGTACAAAGGGGTGCCAGCTGACTCCAAATGGCCCGAAACACGCTCCTAAACACTCCCTGGAGGAACAATGTTGGCCCTGACACTTTGTCAAATTTCACCTCTGATCCATCCCATTCACTTTGCAGGCCTGCCTTAATGCCCTAAGCCTAAGTCCAAGTATGAGTTTGGAAAAAACAACCGTACAAAGGGGTGCCAGCTGACTCCAAATTACCCGAAACACGCTCATAAACACTCCCTGGAGGAACAATGTTTGCCCTGACACTTTGTCAAATTTCACCTCTGATCCATCCCATTCACTTTGCAGGCCTGCCTTAATGCCCTAAGCCTAAGTCCAAGTATGAGTTTGGAAAAAACAACCGTACAAAGGGGTGCCAGTCAACTCCAAACGGGCCGAAACACGCTCATAAACACTCCCTGGAGGAACAATGTTGGCCCTGACACTTTGTCAAATTTCACCTCTGATCCATCCCATTCACTTTGCAGGCCTGCCTTAATGCCCTAAGCCTAAGTCCAAGTATGAGTTTGGAAAAAACAACCGTACAAAGGGGTGCCAGCTGACTCCAAATGGCCCGAAACACGCTCCTAAACACTCCCTGGAGGAACAATGTTGGCCCTGACACTTTGTCAAATTCCACCTCTGATCCATCCCATTCACTTTGCAGGCCTGCCTTAATGCCCTAAGCCTAAGTCCAAGTATGAGTTTGGAAAAAACAACCGTACAAAGGGGTGCCAGCTGACTCCAAATGGCCCGAAACACGCTCCTAAACACTCCCTGGAGGAACAATGTTGGCCCTGACACTTTGTCAAATTTCACCTCTGATCCATCCCATTCACTTTGCAGGCCTGCCTTAATGCCCTAAGCCTAAGTCCAAGTATGAGTTTGGAAAAAACAACCGTACAAAGGGGTGCCAGCTGACTCCAAATTACCCGAAACACGCTCATAAACACTCCCTGGAGGAACAATGTTGGCCCTGACACTTTGTCAAATTTCACCTCTGATCCATCCCATTCACTTTGCAGGCCTGCCTTAATGCCCTAAGCCTAAGTCCAAGTATGAGTTTGGAAAAAACAACCGTACAAAGGGGTGCCAGCTGACTCCAAACGGGCCGAAACACGCTCCTAAACACTCCCTGGAGGAACAATGTTGGCCCTGACACTTTGTCAAATTTCACCTCTGATCCATCCCATTCACTTTGCAGGCCTGCCTTAATGCCCTAAGCCTAAGTCCAAGTATGAGTTTGGAAAAAACAACCGTACAAAGGGGTGCCAGTCAACTCCAAACGGGCCGAAACACGCTCATAAACACTCCCTGGAGGAACAATGTTGGCCCTGACACTTTGTCAAATTTCACCTCTGATCCATCCCATTCACTTTGCAGGCCTGCCTTAATGCCCTAAGCCTAAGTCCAAGTATGAGTTTGGAAAAAACAACCGTACAAAGGGGTGCCAGCTGACTCCAAATGGCCCGAAACACGCTCCTAAACACTCCCTGGAGGAACAATGTTGGCCCTGACACTTTGTCAAATTCCACCTCTGATCCATCCCACTCACTTTGCAGGCCTGCCTTAATGCCCTAAGCCTAAGTCCAAGTATGAGTTTGGAAAAAACAACCGTACAAAGGGGTGCCAGCTGACTCCAAACGGGCCGAAACACGCTCCTAAACACTCCCTGGAGGAACAATGTTGGCCCTGACACTTTGTCAAATTTCACCTCTGATCCATCCCATTCACTTTGCAGGCCTGCCTTAATGCCCTAAGCCTAAGTCCAAGTATGAGTTTGGAAAAAACAACCGTACAAAGGGGTGCCAGCTGACTCCAAATGGCCCGAAACACGCTCCTAAACACTCCCTGGAGGAACAATGTTGGCCCTGACACTTTGTCAAATTCCACCTCTGATCCATCCCATTCACTTTGCAGGCCTGCCTTAATGCCTTAATGCCCTAAGCCTAAGTCCAAGTATGAGTTTGGAAAAAACAACCGTACAAAGGGGTGCCAGCTGACTCCAAATGGCTCGAAACACGCTCCTAAACACTCCCTGGAGGAACAATGTTGGCCCTGACACTTTGTCAAATTTCACCTCTGATCCATCCCATTCACTTTGCAGGCCTGCCTTAATGCCCTAAGCCTAAGTCCAAGTATGAGTTTGGAAAAAACAACCGTACAAAGGGGTGCCAGCTGACTCCAAATGGCCCGAAACACGCTCCTAAACACTCCCTGGAGGAACAATGTTGGCCCTGACACTTTGTCAAATTCCACCTCTGATCCATCCCATTCACTTTGCAGGCCTGCCTTAATGCCTTAATGCCCTAAGCCTAAGTCCAAGTATGAGTTTGGAAAAAACAACCGTACAAAGGGGTGCCAGCTGACTCCAAATGACCCGAAACACGCTCCTAAACACTCCCTGGAGGAACAATGTTGGCCCTGACACTTTGTCAAATTTCACCTCTGATCCATCCCATTCACTTTGCAGGCCTGCCCTAATGCCCTAAGCCTAAGTCCAAGTATGAGTTTGGAAAAAACAACCGTACAAAGGGGTGCCAGCTGACTCCAAATGGCCCGAAACACGCTCCTAAACACTCCCTGGAGGAACAATGTTGGCCCTGACACTTTGTCAAATTTCACCTCTGATCCATCCCATTCACTTTGCAGGCCTGCCTTAATGCCCTAAGCCTAAGTCCAAGTATGAGTTTGGAAAAAACAACCGTACAAAGGGGTGCCAGCTGACTCCAAATCACCCGAAACACGCTCCTAAACACTCCCTGGAGGAACAATGTTGGCCCTGACACTTTGTCAAATTTCACCTCTGATCCATCCCATTCACTTTGCAGGCCTGCCTTAATGCCCTAAGCCTAAGTCCAAGTATGAGTTTGGAAAAAAACAACCGTACAAAGGGGTGCCAGTCAACTCCAAACGGGCCGAAACACGCTCATAAACACTCCCTGGAGGAACAATGTTGGCCCTGACACTTCAAATTTCACCTCTGATCCATCCCATTCACTTTGCAGGCCTGCCTTAATGCCCTAAGCCTAAGTCCAAGTATGAGTTTGGAAAAAACAACCGTACAAAGGGGTGCCAGCTGACTCCATATGGCCCGAAACACGCTCCTAAACACTCCCTGGAGGAACAATGTTGGCCCTGACACTTTGTCAAATTTCACCTCTGATCCATCCCATTCACTTTGCAGGCCTGCCTTAATGCCCTAAGCCTAAGTCCAAGTATGAGTTTGGAAAAAACAACCGTACAAAGGGGTGCCAGTCAACTCCAAACGGGCCGAAACACGCTCATTAACACTCCCTGGAGGAACAATGTTGGCCTGACACTTTGTCAAATTTCACCTCTGATCCATCCCATTCACTTTGCAGGCCTGCCTTAATGCCTTAATGCCCTAAGCCTAAGTCCAAGTATGAGTTTGGAAAAAACAACCGTACAAAGGGGTGCCAGCTGACTCCAAACGGGCCGAAACACGCTCCTAAACACTCCCTGGAGGAACAATGTTGGCCCTGACACTTTGTCAAATTTCACCTCTGATCCATCCCATTCACTTTGCAGGCCTGCCTTAATGCCCTAAGCCTAAGTCCAAGTATGAGTTTGGAAAAAACAACCGTACAAAGGGGTGCCAGTCAACTCCAAACGGGCCGAAACACGCTCATAAACACTCCCTGGAGGAACAATGTTGGCCCTGACACTTTGTCAAATTTCACCTCTGATCCATCCCATTCACTTTGCAGGCCTGCCTTAATGCCCTAAGCCTAAGTCCAAGTATGAGTTTGGAAAAAACAACCGTACAAAGGGGTGCCAGCTGACTCCAAATGGCCCGAAACACGCTCCTAAACACTCCCTGGAGGAACAATGTTGGCCCTGACACTTTGTCAAATTCCACCTCTGATCCATCCCATTCACTTTGCAGGCCTGCCTTAATGCCTTAATGCCCTAAGCCTAAGTCCAAGTATGAGTTTGGAAAAAACAACCGTACAAAGGGGTGCCAGCTGACTCCAAACGGGCCGAAACACGCTCCTAAACACTCCCTGGAGGAACAATGTTGGCCCTGACACTTTGTCAAATTTCACCTCTGATCCATCCCATTCACTTTGCAGGCCTGCCTTAATGCCCTAAGCCTAAGTCCAAGTATGAGTTTGGAAAAAACAACCGTACAAAGGGGTGCCAGCTGACTCCAAACGGGCCGAAACACGCTCCTAAACACTCCCTGGAGGAACAATGTTGGCCCTGACACTTTGTCAAATTTCACCTCTGATCCATCCCATTCACTTTGCAGGCCTGCCTTAATGCCCTAAGCCTAAGTCCAAGTATGAGTTTGGAAAAAACAACCGTACAAAGGGGTGCCAGTCAACTCCAAACGGGCCGAAACACGCTCATTAACACTCCCTGGAGGAACAATGTTGGCCCTGACACTTTGTCAAATTTCACCTCTGATCCATCCCATTCACTTTGCAGGCCTGCCTTAATGCCCTAAGCCTAAATCCAAGTATGAGTTTGGAAAAAACAACCGTACAAAGGGGTGCCAGTCAACTCCAAACGGGCCGAAACACGCTCATAAACACTCCCTGGAGGAACAATGTTGGCCCTGACACTGATCCATCCCATTCACTTTGCGAGCCAGCCTCCAACCCTGTGACCAAAACCCGAAAAAGTGTCCGTACAGAGGGGTGCCAGCACGCTCCAAACGGCCTGAAACATGCTCCGGAGGAACAATTGAAAAATTTTGCCCCTGACACTTAGTCAAATTTCACCTCTGATCCATCCCATTCACTTTGCATAGGGACACGTTTTGGCGAATATTGTCAACAGCTTCCAGGTCATTTGACCCATTGACTCACTATCAATGCCAAAATGTCTTCTGATACTGGTTGAATGAGACACACCTGTTTTTATCCGATATTGCTGGAATTTCTATTTTTCATGAATATTTTAAAAACATTTATCAGTTCTTCAAATGGACCTTCAGTGCCTTAAACCCCGTTTTTGCTGCTTGTTGTTAAATACAATAAATGCTTTAAACTCCCCTCATCCCAATATTCCCAGTGGATATAGGGATTCTATCATCTTTTTCTTATATATAATAGGCCTCTTTAAGCAAACACTGCCCCACTTCTTCCACCCTAAAATACCATCACATTGTTAGATATCACTCTGTGACAGTCGGTGCACTTGCCTCTTTTACCTTTCTTTGATTCTGAGCATTTGTACTTTCACCAAAATCCCTTTTGACTCTTAACCGTAGGCTTTCAGTGTAGAAACTGATCTCTGACTCTCATGCAATACATTTCTCTCTGTCTGACTTTTGAACATCGGTGTAGAGAGAAAGGGAGCTTTGTTTCTTCAGTTAATGACACCGATATGGATGACACCAGGGATGGATTAGTTAAAACTTGTGAAATAATCCATGTTTGGCTAAGTATATGCAGTGATAAAACAATTATATCCAAATGTAACTGCACATGTCTCATTCTTGTTTGTATTTTTTCAAGTTGTTGTATTCCACAACCACAAGTATCTTAATAAGACAGATCCTAACGCAGACCTAAACCCCGACCTTATCCATTTGTTTCTGTTTGTTTATCTGATCAGTGACCCATTCTGTTCCTTCAGTGCTTTGAGTGGGAAATAAGCACAGAATGGTAATTGCATATTTGGACTAAACTCAAACTTTTCTGGGAGACAGCTCCACCCACAGCAACTAGTAACAGTAAGTGGATAAATACGTTTACTGCGACTGGCCATAAGTGAGGTAATTTGACTTATAGAAAACACACTATTCATATTTCCACCAAGGATCTCACAGCTGCCCTATTCCTTAACCACCAAAAGACTAAAAGGCCTTTAGCTTATGGTTGTGAGCAGTTTGATCCTACATAAACACAAAGGTTTCTGCCAAAGTTGCATTAGTTTTGGTAATTTCCAAAGACTGTATAAGGCATGGGCGTAGTCTCCATGATGTCACCTATAGGTTTGTGAAAAGCCACCATGAAGCTCAGTGTGGTGGCTCCTGCTGTTGCCATCTTGGCAACTAAAAGCTAGCCCTTCCCAGGTGTTCTTTGGCTGGCCCCTTTAACTCTTCCCTTGATTGTCCATGCCAAAGCTTGCCTGACTTGTTGTGTTTGACATTGTTTTCTTTTTATAGTGCGTCCCAGCCATCACCATCTCCAAATTCCACTGGATTCCATTCTGTCTTTGTACAGTGTTCGTTCTCATTACCCAGACGATGGCTAGTAGAAAAAAGAATGGAGATAAATACAACCCTGTCTGACCAAGGTCGTTATCACAAACTGGTTGGTAACGTGTCTTCCATGTATCACTCTACAGGTTATACCAGAGGTTCATCAGCTAAGTGGGCACTCCAAAAGCTTCCACAGTGTCTCTCTATCCACGCTGTCTAATGCTCTTTCATAGTGGACAAAGTTGACATACAGTGGAAGGAATACAGAGGAAGTCCCCTCTAATGATTAATGTATGATCATATGAAGGGAGGCAATCTGGTCAACAAAAGATTGATTCTTCCTAAATCTGCCTGTTGGTCTTTGAGCTTCATTTTATAAATGTAATTTCACATTCTGTATTTGAGTTTTTGTTCTTGCTTTTGTCACTGGTCTGAAGTGGTTGGAGTTTAGTCGGTTGGTGGGTGATTTCAGAGACTTCAGTGCGCCAGTTAGAGTTTCACAACATTTCTAGCAAAATGACTCTCTTGTCAAAACCTGGAGCCTACATTACCCACAATGCAACTCAATTGCTGACAGTTCAGTCGGACATTCAGGTGTGTTATGCTAGTAGCGACTAATGTATTCTTGAGCTGCTAGATTCAAACAGGAAGGAGGCTTCAGAGAGCTTGTGGCATCACTTCTTTCTAACGCCACACCAGAGGCGGACTCAGGATGTTTGAGGGCAGGGGTGAAAAAAATAAAAAAAAGGCACCAGCTGTATGTGCTGGAAGGGCATCCTAGAGGGCACTTAATCATGTTTAAACTACTATAGGGGCATCCAAGAGGGCACTTTTACAGCGTTTTTTATTAAACATGGGGGAGCTCCACACTCCCAGATTTGTTTCATTTTCAAACTTGTAGTCTTAAGCCCCTACCGATGCTGACCCAAGTGACATCACTTGAGGCTTATTTTTGGCTGTAAAGGTGTACAGCAGTATGCAGCAGTACTCGACAAGACCTGTAAACAGACTTAAATGTTTACAATCAGATTATTTCCCCTTTAAGCACAGGATGTGTGTAGATCAATGAGGTGTGTACACAATGGCTGCGGTGCATCTGCTGAAAAAGACTAGCTCTTTGTCCATCACATCTCATGCCACCCTATCCTGAATGTCCTATCCTATCGTCCCTCTGGTTTGTTGTCTCTCCTCATTGGACTTTGGACCTCACACACTTGTCTGCCGATCAGTTTGACCACCCGTGCAGCACAAATGTAACAAGCACTGAAGTTACAGCAACAAAAAACAAAACACATCACATCAAATGGGAAAAAAAATCTTTCAGTGCACTCAAATACTACGAAAGAAAATAATTCATGTTGTGTCTTATTTGATTCACATCTGCACTGCGGTCGGTCGATACAGTATGTTCATTTTTTCATGTTCGGCTCGAGCATGATTCATGTCAATCAGTGAAGTTGAGAAAAAGTTCTCTCCTTATACCACCTTTATCCTTTAATTAGAGACCGGTGTGGTGATAAAAAAAAAAAATTGATTTAAATTCAACTTCCTGTCTTTTATTAGGAACACAAAGAAACTTGGAACACGAGGCAGATGGAAGTGGCTTATGTCTCCTTGGTAGCACACTGAGATGAAACCAGGATGGCAGCCAAAACCAAACACACCGAGACACACACGCACAGACACTCGCACGCGAAGTACGTTTGCACACACGCACACGCGCGCACAAACACAGTCAATATTTCACCCCTTGCATCTGCCAATTACGAACTAGATTCGTTTGTGGAGAAAACATACACAAGTCTAAACTTAGCAGTGTTCCATACACACACTGTGAGTCAGTAGTGCAAAACACAACGGCGGAGGACCCCCCAGGTGAAATCCCAGAATATCGACTGGATGATTCAACTCTTTAGAGTC
Source organism: Pagrus major (assembly GCF_040436345.1). NCBI lineage: Eukaryota > Metazoa > Chordata > Actinopteri > Spariformes > Sparidae > Pagrus > Pagrus major. The sequence continues at coordinate 15,521,293 of NC_133233.1, forward strand.
GTTAGGCTTTTTCTTTTTTTCCCGTATCTTTTGTAAGCACCCAGTGAAAAACCTTCACTCAGATATCCTCCCTTTCTCCACTGAAATAATCCTCTCTGTGACAGCTCATATTCATTGTGCACGGATGATAACAGCACAGACTCCATTGAGAAAACCTCAGTATCTGATTCCCATCGACCAAACAGCTTGAGGGTGGCATGGCCTCGAGGCTTCCCTCTGTCCCTCTGTCCGGGGTTTGGAGACAGTCTTTTGATCTGGGGAGGAAGGCTACCACATGCTAAGAATAACTCACGCTACGCTAGGTGTACATTGCTTTCATGCCGGACCAGAGGGAAATTTGATAAGCACTGAATTGTGAGTCTCTGTGCGACCCTGATGTGCTCACTACCCGTGTCAGACGCTTCCCTGAGCCTTGTTTTCTACACCTTTAAGAATGCAGTGGGTTAGATGAAAAACTTTCGGGCAGGCAAGACAATGTTTGAGCTGTCATACCCTCTCCACTGCCTCAAAGCTGTTTGCTACCTTTGTTCTCCCACATCTGCAGTGAAACACCCAGCAGTTCAAACTTTGCTGAATTCTTGTTTATATTAGAGGCTGCAATATCTTACCCCTCTCTGAGAATACATTTGGGGGAAATAATCCAATCATGTTCCATTTCCGTGGTACGTTTTATTGTTATCTTTTCCTTGTATACAAAACCCATTAATTTCATTTTTTTTTTTTTCGCCTTCCAAGATGATGTCTGGCTTTATTAAAATGATTTTATGAAACTAAGCTGGGAAAGAGGGACAGAGTCACCGCTGAAACAGCTTATAAATATGGCAACGTGCTCGCTGTGATCTTAAAGTTGCGCGGCGAGAGGATCTGGCGAGAAGAGACGCTGACAGTAAATGCAGCGTGTCACGAAGACGGAGAAGGGGAGAGAATAATGGGGGGCTAAAGGAGTGCAACGCAGAGGAGGGGAGAGGGAGTCGAGGGGGTCCAGACAAACTACTTTCATTAATTCCATTTGTTTCTGTAAAAGGGTGTGATTGTGTGACCTTTGCAGGATCCGACCCAGCTCCATCATTTTTATTCATTATGCAAGAGCCGATAAGATCCAGGGTGACACCTGTCTCCTCAGGGAGCGATTAAACAATAAATGAATCCTCTGAAACTTTGTAAACTTACTGTCTGCGTCTCGGTAAGTGAAGAGTAAAAATAAACCGCCGGTTGGGGGAAAAGAGACTGAAAAGCTAATAAGACTTGAGGGCATTTCAAGAACCCATAAAAGCTGCCATTAGCCTCAATAGTCTGGGCTTCAATTAAGGCAAAAGCACTGCTGTTTGGTGAAAAAAAAGATTGTATTCAGCATTAACCTGGGCTCCAATCCTGCTGTTTAGTAAGGAAGAACAGTCACTGCAGTGCATATTTTTTAAGAGGATTTACTCATACTCAACAGAGCAGAACAGTCCACTCTTCAAGCTTTAACGAAGCCACTAAGATCTGTTTTTCTGACTGACAGCTCTCAGGACCAATAGAATTTGGTAAATAGGAGCTAAATACGTCTGAGAACAGGTTACCGTACGTGTTATAATCCCTTTCAAGTCTGAATGGTGCAATGTCACTTTAAAGATATTTTTCAGCTCACTTCATTAATTCAAGCACGACAGTTAATTAGGCAATAGATTTTTATATTAGAGACTTTCATGCTGCTGCAGCGTGATGCACAAATATTCTGCTATCACTGGTGAATTTTAATCAGCCACAATGCAGCTGTTTCAGTACAAGTGGCAAACTGTAAGGGAAGATAGTATATAGCGTATGCATTGTTTATAGAATCCTCATGGCACCTCCACATACCGACTTCCCCAATGGGAATATAATGAAAGATGTGGCCGGTGGGGTGGAATATGTCAGTATAGCAGCCTCTACTGGGTGGAACTACACAGGATGTGTGTACGGAGTCAATGTATTCCTAGTACTCCCAATTAGTTGCGGCCTATTATGGAATATATGAACATTTTCAAGAAAATGATAAAGGGTGGATAAAGGGTTATTACAGTAAGCTTAACCACAACATCCTCAGTTCGAGTCTGGCAAAGGTCATTTTGTTGTGTCTCTCACTCTCACCTTTCCTGTCCATCTCTCTACTTTTAAAAAAAAGTCTTACAAATCATATAGAAGCCAGTCTCTTAACTTTCACGGTGTAATTTATATATCATGACTTATGTTATTGTTATATGATATATAATGCCATGAAATCCTTCAGAAGTAAAGTTAAACTGTCAATAAACAACTTTTTTAACTTTATCTGGTTGCATAGAGTTACAGCTGAGGAAAAATGATGCCATCCGCGTACAGATTGGTTCTCCATAAACCTCACTTTCACCATGCTATTCTGCCACCGAGCTGGACATTTCCACCGAAAGAACAAAGGTCTAAGTACGGTACAAAAGAAGCACAACCAAAACAGGGAAAGGCATTGTTTTCCCCGGTCGCTATCCTCAGGTGACAACTTTAACAACTGTGGGAACTCTGCTAAAGCAAAAGAACACCGCTGATGGAGGACGCAAAAAGTTAAGAGGGGAGAGTGAAAAATTAGAGTTTAACAGGAGTGAACGGACGGGCATTCACTCAATGGAGAGCGCCGGTGTTGTGTCAAAGTCTGTTTCCTGGTTGACATGAGTTTCCCCTTACCACTGGGACTTGAGGGGGTTCAAACCAGCATTCTTGCCACCAAATCAGTAAGTAACAAAATCTAATTATTTATCAATACAACCGGGTGTATTGCTCTGCCTTTTCATAGCAAGGTTTTGAGGTCAAACTGGGATCCTTACAGTTGTTTTGGCTTTGGACAGTAGCGGGCTGCGAGTAGTCGCCATGTTGCTAACGCCGTGTTTGTGATAGTGGTGATAGTTTTTAATTACTTTCTGTGTGATGGAACATTTTGGTTAAATATGCTCTCATGCTTTCTTACTGAGAGTTTGATGAGTAAAATTGACACCGCCATCTCTCCGGTAAATATGAAGCTAATAGATAGTTAGCTAAGATTAGCATGAATACCCGAAACAGGGGGAAGAAACTGTCCACAGGCTGAGGTACGTTTCTTTGAGTCATACAGAAACTAAAGTGTAAAAATGACAAATTCTGGTTTAAGGTGGTGTCGCTAATGTAACTTCCAGTAAACCCACATTTTGTTGCTTTTACATTTTGGTTAGAGATGCTGTTTATGGTTATTTTTTACCTCTGGACGAAGCCAGGATACCCATTTTCTCTGCTTCTTTCTTCTAAACTAGACTAACCACCTGCTAACACCAGCTTAGCATACAAACAAGAGAGCCAAATCAGTGTTTTCATCCAACTGTTGACAAGAAAGTAAATGAGCGCATTTCCCAAAATATCCTGGGTCTTTCAAGCTCTTTGTAGCAGTATAGATCCATTTCCTGTGAACTTGGTCTTTGTCTCTCTGAGCTGTTGCTCTGAATTAAAACTAAGGAGAGGAAGCGTTGTTCGTACCACTTACAAACGGCCCTGTGGGGCTCCCACCCTGTGAGGGCCATCCGGGGCCATGCCACAGCCCTCCTCCTCCAGGCGTCTGGGCACAGGCTTGAAATACATTAACTTTCGCATTAGAGCCTAATAAGAGAGAGCAGCTCTGGCTTCTGCACCCTGCCAGTATCTTTCATGTGCCCAATTACTGACAGATCCCCAAAATCATATTCACCTTTTACCACCTTTAATTAGTTCTTTATCACTACTGCTTTTCCTGGATGTCGACTGCGGGCCCAATATACTCCTGTCAGCATGCTGTGAGACGACTGCATTAATCAGAAACTGATATCCCCGAAAGATTCATGAGCATTTACAATCTGTCTCACACACTGGATTCCTGGGGTTTCTGTCACTGTGGGTTATCTACACTCAGCGGTGTCATCACGGGCAAAAGTGCAGTAGATACTGTAGAATTGAACGTGATAAAGAAATACAACAACTGTATGAACAAGCGATGGATAGCAGAAGAACTGAATGTCAATAAAAGACATTGAAAGGTTGTCAGGAGGCAGCGCTCTTTGGTGCCGTGGTTTACTCTTTTCCTCTCTTTTGACACGTACGTTCAATAAAATATTTACAAAAAAGACGATTTATAAACCTCCCCTTTGAATTGTTTACAGCATCTCTTAACACCTCTGCCGAGTATGTTTATTAGTGCGAATCCTGACAGCCAATATGGATTCAAAGGGAGGCGGGGAACCAGAACATGTGATGGGTCTGACATGTTTTTAATTCCACATTAGCGTCTTCTTGGCGGAGCCGAACAGGCTTGCCATTAGACATTCATTATATTGATCGTGCAGCAGCGTCGAGTCTCGTAGGAAAATGAGGTTTCTCTCCTTTTTGTCTGTCAGCTAATTATTGAAAACAAGATTTGCTCCTGATTAAGGAAGCAGATCGTTGTCGCTGCAGACACATTGACATGCAACAAAACACCTGAGGTTAGTGGAGGGAGGTGGGTGGATACGGTTGGGGCAAGGTCTTTCCTCCTTAAGCCTATTAAAGAAACAGATGCTGGATTTTACAAGGTTTGCTATAACAAGATGGATTAAATAGCACCATATGTCTGGATTACTTGTGTTCCATTTTAGGCGCTGAATTCGTGCAAACATTTATGTAACATTATGGCTGTTTGCATTTTCCAGTTCTAACTCACTGGCAATAAGGTTATCTTTGCTTTCTGGGCTTGTTTAGGAGAGAGTGGGAACTGAGTGAGACGTGCTGAAACATTTTCCAACACTATTCTTTTATTCACTGTATGTAGAACACAAGACTCAACCCAATCGCCAGATAAAATGGTAGCTATTTTTTTTTATTTCATTTGTCCAGTTTATTTCTCAGGTACAATGCATATTAATAAAGATTGCTATAAATATGCCAGAATTAGCCAAGAGGCTAGGTTTCATCTGTAGCCCCTGTCCAACTGTAAAGATCGCAACCTATTTTTGAGAAATAGGACAAATATAGGACAATTTATGTTTCTTCATGTTGTAACTTTACGTTTCAACAGGTTCAAGTTTATATTTCTCTACTGTCTCAACACTGTGCTTATGCTCTTGTTGGGTTTAGGCACAAAAACCACTTGGTTATAGTCAGGAAAGGTTCAGGTCAGGCTTAACACCATGGTCTGGGTTAGGGTTAACAACATGGTTTGGCTTAAAATTCTTATTATGGTTAGGGTTAACATAATGGCCAGGGTTTGCGGGTTAGGGTTGTGGCTAGTGCTAACATCATGGTCAAGGTCAGGGTTGGGGTAAACATCATCATCATGGTTAGGGTTATATGAAAGTCATGTAATACACATAACATAACTGTGATATGGCACGTTTTGTACAAATGTCAACATGGTACATACTGTAGCCTCTGACACGTACAAACTTAGATACATCTATGGTTTGCGGAACGTTAACTGCTAACATCCTTTAACATTTAGTGAAAAGATCATGATTTTAAAATTATCCACTGAAAACCTTAACATACGGGCCGGGGCTGCAACTAAAGATTATTTTCTTTGTCGATTATTCTGCTGATTATTTTCTCAATTGATTGATTATTTGTGTGGTCTATAAAATGTTGTAAAAAGGTGTAAAATGATGCTTCCCAAAGACCTTTGAGTTGTTTTACCCACAACCCAAGGATGTCATAGAGGAGTAATGAAACATTTTATAAGCTGGAATCAGGGAATTTAGACATTTCTTAAAAAAATGACTCAATTATCAAAATAGTTGGAGTTTGATTTGATAGCTGCCAACTCATCGATTAATCGTTGCAGCTCTATTAATGAATGAATGAGGGCTCTAAAATCAGCCTCACCTTCCTTCCTTTGGCCTGTCCGAATGTAAATGTCATTCCTCTCCATCAACTCCGCTCACCAGAGACAAACAAGTGACCTTTACCAGCTCCTACCTGTAATCAGTTGTGTTGAGTGTCAAAATAAAAGAGGAGGGGTAAAGAAAATAAAAGCGGAGCACAGTCTTGTTTTTGTTGAACAGTTTAAGAGTAACTGCTTCCGAAGAATGAAAAAAATTAAAGACTGCTTCACGTCAAGGGTCAATGATGTTCCAGGTCCACAAGCAGAAAACAATTCTTGGACATATCATGAGGAACATGGCTCTCTGTGGACTTATCCGTGTAGTCCTATGATGGATGCCCATGGCTATGTGTAATAACATTGCACTGTCCGTCACTGTCCATACAAACGCTTCCCCGTCTCATATCAGCCCGAGCTGTACATGATAAATCAGTAATGGAGAGATTTGATGCTAGTTTGCCCCGTGGAGCTCGTCTTCCCCTTTGACCCAACACCATAAACGGCCCCCATCCCACGAGGAAGGAAGTAATTGCTCATTTTGTAGATACAGCACCTTGTGACCAAGTCATTAATTATTTATATTTCTTCCTGGTGGGGCCTTTCCTATGAATCGCACACTGATATTGAAATATGACAGAAAGGTTGAAAAACTCCCCTTACTCCCCCTCGGAGATGACTTTGAAAACGTGCAGGAATTGATTTTCTTTTTCATTTTTTAAGACAATAAGAGTGAGTAAAGTGTATCTGGCTGGAATGCATATTTTTGTTGCATGTCGTAGAGAGTGAGGGGGGTGATTTGGTCGTGATGTAGTGAGGGTAAAGTCCGTAGCCGCAGGTAGAATGCCAGAATGCACAATGTGGAGCTGTGGAGTAATTGATCTGCATTGCTGTCTATTCTCGGTTCCACTGCAATATTTCTGGATCACGCACTGTCGTACAAGCGCTTGATCAACATGCTGAATCATTACATGTAATTCTCCAGCTGAGTCATAAATCATATTGGGATGGAAGGAAGAGGTTATGTTTTGTTTTTTTTCCTGCTGTTTCTCCACACTTATATTTTTAAATTTGACTCCTCGCTGTCGTCATTTCTCCCTCATTGTTATTCAAGTGCATCCTTTTAAGAGAAAAAAGGTGGAGAAACATTGGCTGCCTTTTGTCAGGCTGTTGACTTGCTACACATAACTTATTTTGGAAGCAGAAAAAATAGATTCTGGGTACAATATAGTTGCAGACATCCTCACCCAACCCAAAAAAGAGAAAATCAATAAGACTGATAATAAATTGTGTAGGCGTGCTTTGTCTTCCTTTGCCTTTCTGTGCACGGGTGAGGCATCCTGGCTGGCACAGCACACCACACTCTTAGATGGCATTGTGGGAATATGAATAATGTATTTTTCATTAACATTCACCCTCATCCTACAGTATGTTAGGGGCATTAAGAGATGGTGGGATGCGCAAACAGAGAGGTTAGAAATTAGGTGATTCCAGAAGGACTGTGTGAAATTGCAGTGCATCTGTTGTTTCTATCAGGCTATTTTCTTCTTCTTCTGGCAGTAATTCAATCTGTGTGAAGGTGGGGATGATTTCAAATGTAAGCAAATGTTCTCACGCAGCGCCATCCAGGCAGCTAACGAGCGAGTGTGGAGAGAGGAGGTGAGTATGAGAGACAATCCTCTCAGTGTTTATCAAAGTGGTCTAATCAGGTCAGTTACTCATCTCTGACGTCACCTAATCTCACACTTGTGCGTCCCTACCGCAGACTGATGACACTTTATGAGCCATTCCTCACTGATAATATTTACCCCGGTGCATTGTTAAATGCATTATGTCATCCGGTAATATTAAATCACAGGCGGCTCCGGCTCCATCATAAACTAAGTTTGTACACAAATGTCAGGGGAGATGAGATCCAAAAACAAAGTCTAAATTGCAGGGGTGAATGTCTGTGCGGATGAATACAATGGAACAGATAAGGAAACTGAGCCTAAGCCAGATGTTGTATTCCTGGGTGTGTCTTTGGAAGTCTCAGCTCACTTTCCCCTGGTTGCTGAGCTAAGCTGTTTGAGCGAAAGCGTCGTGGGAACCGCCATCACCGCTGAGCAGCCGATGAAATCAGGTGGTCATCATCATGCAGGAGGGAGGGCAAAACTGAACCACAATTTTAAACCTAAACACTAAAAACTTTTCTTCTCAGGAACAAAAAAAAAACGCCTTGAATAATCTTCATTTTCTTGTGAAATTAAGACTTGTGGGTTTTTTTTGTTGTTTTTTTTATATCCCCCTCACCTTTTTTTGTGCAGCCTCAGCAGATTCTCTCTAAACTGAATTATGTAGCAATTTGCTGTGTCTTTGATGTGATAAATTTGAAGCCCTACTGAAATGTACACAGACTAGAGGGTCTGTGAGCAACCATCAATGCTGTTGTGCTATACGAGTTTAGTCCCCCCCCCTCTCCTCCTCCCTCCTTCCGTCCTGAAAACAGAAAGATGAGACTGTAGCTGGTGGGCTTTTCTGCATAAAAGTGCTTCGTTCAGAGTCCGGGGGCTTCCTGATCGGGGCCGATTATACCGCTGTGGCAACAAAAATGATGACTATTCAGGAGTAAAGAAGGATGCTGACTGGTAGTAACCTCAGGAAAAGGACAGTGAAATGAAGGCTGGGAAGCTGTGTGTGCTAAAGGGGGGGTCATGTTCATTATAATGAGAGGCTGAAATTAATAACATTTATCTGGGCTGATGTTTCCTCCGTGAAACATGAGATGCAGGTTACACGTGTGCCAATTCCCTCCTCACTGTACTTTCAATCCCCTTTCTTTGTGCAAAGATTGCAAGGATGGAGGTCTGTTTTTTTTTTTCTTTTCCTCTTTTTCATTCGGTTTGAAAAAATGCACAAGCTTCTGTGTTTGCGGATCAATAGTGTTGCCTCCATTGGTGAGTTCCTTGGTATGGGTGACACAGCTTCGCAGTTATTTGGAATTGAATTAGGGGGGCTGGGGAGGGAGGCAGAGATGATGAAGAGTATCAATCATTCTGTCTCTCGTGTGAAGTTATTTGTGGGTCGACAGAATCGGCAATAATGAAAGTTCACTTGTTCACCACTGAGGGTTTGTGGGTAAATTTACTTTCCCCGTGACACCGGAGCTGGAACAGCGGGAACGAACCCTCCGCAGAGGAAGCGATGTCAGTGCAATCTGAGTGAGTCTTTACAAGTGTTTGTCCTCACAATGTTTGTTATCACATGAGCCTTAGGGGGTTTTGTGGGGCAGCGTTGCTCAGGCCAAACACAGATTGCTGTGTCTGTTCGGTTTTATCACCCCCATTAACGGAATCAAAGCTGCTGTTATGAGTTTTTCCTCACACCTAACTCTTGTCCAACACTGTACCTACTGTATCGCTCTTTCGTTTTTGATTGCTTTTCACGAGCCAAACACAGAAATAAAAAGCACAATTACCTTTGTCTTCTCTTTCCCCCCTCATGTACAAATACCTCCATTCCCCCTTTATTCTGATGGAGAGTGATCACCCCATCCCTCCAGTAAAGATCTGATAACATTACTGGGGAACTGCCCCTCTCTGCTGTCTCTGTATTGGAGCGCGTGGTTGCGATGGAGAATAGTTTAAGTGAGATTGATTGAACCCAGCTGGTCTAGATTCCTAGTGTGTCAGAGTCATTTATGCAGGGATTGGCTCATAACCTGTCAATCAGATGGATGGATGTACAAGGCGGTGCAGCAGAGGGTGGGACTGACAATGCGGGAGAAGTCGACTCAGATGACTGAAGGTGTCGGGGTGGTGCTGCAGAACCCCCCTGTTCCTCCTGTTTCCTGTTTCCCTCACTAAGCGAAGAGGAGCTTGATGCCTACACTGTCAGAAATGGGGGTACAGTATGAGTCCATTTCTATCCCCCAAAGTACATTCTATACTAATCTACCCCTGAGGGCTAAATATTGGACCTCAAGGTAATGAAATGTACCTTTCTAGGGCCACAAAGGAAAATATATGTTCTCAAGCAGTGAAAGATACATATACTGTATGTGTGAAGATACAATATCAGGGAACAGAGTGTATTACATGTAGAACCAGCTATGTCTTTTATTGAACTTTGAATCTCACAAAACCAACTGTCTGGCAGCTCAAAAGACGCCTTTCCCTCTGCCTGCGCTGCAGGTGCAAAGCATCTCCATGGTGCTCATGAGCCTTTCAACTGAGGAGGACCTCTCAAAAAAATTATTACAGAAGCAGGCATAGCCCAGAGATTCAGAGGTACATTTAAATTTGGATTACAGCTAGGCTACAGTGAATTCAGCAGCCCCAAAAGGTCTGCGTTAGCATGGGCTAGCTAACTTTAGCGTGCACTAGATATCGCAAATTTATAAAAAGTTCAAAGGCAAACAGTTCTCTAAGGTCAAGTGGATTTCAGTTAGGCTACAGTGAATTCAGCAGCCTCCAACACGTTAGCATTAGCACGCACTGGCTAATGTTAGCGCACTATAGCTAACATAATGTTAATGCGCACACAAATACCCTACACCAATCTATTAGGTAATTAGGCTAACCATTCAGGTATATGTGAGGTGTGGATTGCTTAATTGTTGATCTACATTATATGGGGGAGCAAACACTGAATTTTAATCTTCCATGGCTGGGCATCCCTTGAGTGGTGTTGGAGGGGCTTGATGCCATCGCTGCAAGTCCTATTCAATGCGGTTAAACCTGACGCCAACAGTAGTTGTGAATTTAATCAAACATACTGCATTATAACACTAATATGTACTTATAACACCAAGTCTGGAGGACATTAGCGAACTTTGAGTGTGATCCATTCAGCGTGCATTCAAGCCGCATCAATGAGTAATTCACTCACCTACTACAGGAAGCAGCTGTTATGTGTTCACAGTTGGTCAGTTTAAATTCTCAGAAACAGTGAAGGATTTAATGCCTGTTTATGGGTTAAAAAGTTAGTAAAATACACTTTAAAAATGGGTTGTCAGGATACTCACAGTCAGTGCATTCTCATATCAGGAGGTGATGTGCAGGACGTTTTGAAGACAAATTGTAAATAAACCTCATTTTAAAGGGTCAGCTCATCAATATGTATGTATGTATTGTATAAACTACCCACATCTCACAGCAAATTGTCTTTTCAGAAACAAGGTCCCTGTTACTGTGAATAACTTGTACAGTAGATCTAGTAAATATAGATGTAGTACATAGTGAATGACATGAAAATTCAGCACATAAAACCGCAATCACCAGCATGGCCAGATACCACTTGGGGTATGTAAGAATGACAGTTCAGGATGTTTTGTGACAGAGTGGTTGAATAAAACTAAGACAGGTAGTGTAAGTTAATATTGCAACACGTCCTCAAACCTGAACGACTGAATAGAGTGATTGACAGTGACATATGTGACCATTGGAGAGTCCCAGCAGGAGGAGTAGCAGACCTTCGTTGTAGTGAACCTTCATAGTTACGTGGTTAACGTTGCAAAACAGCTGCAGTTTGGTTCAGTTAAGGCACAAAAACTGCTTGGTTAGGTTAAGGAAAGGATAACTGTCCAGGTCAAAATAACTAAGCTAACTACTATTTTCATAACTTAAGTTACATAAACTATAAGATAATGCATGGGCTGACTATCATTTAGGTGATCTGTTAATAATCCATTCCATACAAAAATATCATGAGACACAAACTCTGCTCATCAAAGGAGATCAAATTGTAGCCTGCCGTGTATTCCTGTAGAAAAATAAAAGACACCAAGTGCAGCAAAAATTTCAGAGTGAGTTTGTGCCTGTGCCAATTCAGCCACAGATTAGAGAGCTTGATTTGCGCAGCATACATTATCCCAACACGTATTATCGCCGGTAATTGCACAGCACCCCAACTTCATTATTCCACACAGAGAAACATCAGAAACAACCGGCTGTTCTTCACACAGGTAACACTCTTTACAGAAGAGGTTACAGTAATGACACCGCGGGTCCTCTGAACTGACAGATTAGCATACTGATAGAATGCAGTGCGCACACCTCTAGTGAGGACTAGATGGTAAAATCTCCCTAATAACTGCCTTTATTTGAATATCAAGAGAATATCTGGAGGAAGGGATCAGAAATTAGGCTATTTGATTTTTTCATCATCCTTTGTCTTCCACCTGTGTTTTCCACCATTCCTCTAGCTTTCATATCAGAATATCAAAAGGGAAGTGATGTATAAACATTTCTTTACTGTGGCAGGATGGATGTGATGCAGTAGTGAATCACTATGAATACTGATATACAAGACTTCAAACAACAGCATATTTGTCTACTCCCTAAAACACACAGTTTATCTTGCGGCTGAGTCACACTTATTAATGGGGGTGAAAATGTCTCTGTTATTTACAAGCCAAAACTTTCCTCTCCAATATGTCCTGATGATTTCAAATCCTAATTTGTGCGAGCTGATCAAGTAGCCTGTTGTCAAACGCCTGTTGCAGGATTTGCTGTGGCTTTACAGAGAATAACAAGAGTCTGAGCTGATAAATGAGGTGTCTGACTGTCCGGGCCCTGGTGTTATCTTGGTGCCGCTATGTGCAGCTGACTGCTGTGTAGGCGGTGAAGGCAGGTGACAAGAAGAGAGGGAGGAAAAGGAAGGAAGAAGAGGGTTCGGAGGGGAGCAAGGGAAGCGACAGAGTGACAGACACGGAGACATACAGAGGGTGGAGAAGACAAGAAAAAAGAGGGTAGGGGTGGAAGACTATGGGTGCCGGGTCTGTCAGGCATGTGATGTGGCTCATTTTTTTTTTTTTTTCCACACCCCAGTATGTAGTGAGGATGATATTGTGTCTATGACGGTGCCACACCCCCGTCAGAGGGGAGCTCAGCTGGGTTTGAAGCTAATTAGGTGAACTTTGCTCCTCACTGAGGTGAAGCCAAACTATGTGCGCTCATACAGTACAGCATCAGATTTCAGGATGACACAGTTATAGATGGATGGGAATGACAAAACTGTAAAAAATCATAAAATAAATATATAACGAAACATTTGCTGTGTGTTTGAATAAAGCTTAGCTTCTTTGCTTGCAAGATTCGTGATTATATTACCACCATTTTGCAGGATTTTAATAAAGCACGAGCCACTAACTGCCATCTAGTTCTTCAGCAATACAGTTTCATTTGGTATGAAAATATTCTGAGGACCTGGCACATTCAGCCCATCTTCTGTGTAAGTGTGTAGCTGTCAGATAGATTATAATTCATGAGAAAGAAGATGTGCTACACGTTGCCTAGCCCTGACTTATCAGAGAATAGCGTAGCAAGAAGAATGAAATTTGCAGGATTCTTGTGAATGAGCTGCTGGGTTCCATTTTAAATCTTATTTATGTCTGACTGGGGCTGTCAATCATTGATTATGTCTGCCACATGCAACCACGGCATTGTTTTCAATGCCTCGTATTTCAATAATTAACATTTTAAAGTATCATTTGTAATGTGTTAAAGGTGCAATATGTAAGAATTGACCACCCGTGGAATTCATACTCCAAACAAATAGGGGGCAGCATATCACCAGAGTAACTCTTAACTGCTGCTGACTGTAGCCACTGTTAGCTTGTAAGCTCAGTTAACCATGAAGCTAGCTGTGGTATTAGCTGACTCAGCCCAGGCTGGGAGCTCAGAGCACAGGGTGAGTGTTGGTAAAGTGGCTAGGGGCTAGCTGGTTTGCATGCTAACTACAATAGATATAGCTAAAACATCGTACATACGTCTTTGACATGATGTCAAAACTGTTATTTCTTCATATTCTGTTGTTGTCTGTCATTGTTAATGTTATTGATTGTTTTAAACTAAAATTCTTACATATTGCACCTTTAAAGGGGAAGGTGGCTCCAAAAATATAGGGGGCTGCGTATCACCAGAGTAGCCTGCAATTGCTGCTCACTATATTCCAGTGTTGGTAAAACTACCCAAAAGTCATACATGAGCAAAAGTTACGTGCTAAAATATTACTTTGGTAAAAATTTTTAAAGTATCTGATGTTTAATGTGCATATTTGTACAGTTTGCAGACAGGGGATACAGTATGGAGGCGATTTACAGCAGCTCTGACCAGGAATATGACTTTGTTGATGAGAAGACACAGCAGGCAGTGATAGAGTCGTGAAGTGGCAGCGGAGCAAGAGATAGAGTCAGGCACCAGCAGGGGGGCTATCAGGCTGTCGCCTCTTGCAGTACAAATTAGTATTAGGAGACAGGACGGGCCGGGCTAGCTGGTTAGCATACTAAGTTCAGTACACATCTCTGCAGCACAGTACATAAGCATCTCTGACATCAAGTCAACACTCTTGTTTCCTCACATTCTGTTGATAATATGAATATATTGATAACAATAACTCTTGCCATATCTGAGGCATTTAACTTTTCTGGAAAGAACAGACATCTCTCTCTGAATGTCACCTTTCAATTTAGAGTTTTAAAAAGCGGCCCTCCCAGTACAGATTTAAAGTGTATTTAAGTCTGGAAATCTGGCCAGGATTTACAGGCTATTAGGCAATGGCAGCTGGTAAAGCATTAAGGGCTTTCATAAAGATATAGCACCATAGTGTTTTCCAAACTGTAAATTTTTACCCTAGTGTTTTATCCCCTTTTCACTTAGTCTTGGGCTGACAACTGCAAATTAAGCATGGAACTGTGTAACTTAGCTTTGGACTTAACACAAATTAATTAATAAAATGTTATTTAAACCCTAAAAGGTTCTTCAGTGCATTCAGTCCTCTGGTCGAGTACGTTTTGAGAAGGGTTTACTTATCCTATGCAACACTGTTATATTAATAACTAGAGTGCGTCACTTTACTATGCACTGACAAAGAAATATATGTGGGTAAGTGCAGGGAATATTTCACAGGGTGCTTACGTCTCATCTGTGATGTATTTTCTTTTCATATTTCTACATAGAACCAGCTCCTTGAGTGTGTGCCAGATTATGTGCCAGATATTAGAAGAGGTGGCAAGGGAGGGTGAAAAATAGAAGGAAGCAGCAGATGAAAAGCAGTAAAGCTAGAGAGAGGGAGGGGGAAAAAATGGATGGTTGTTGCTAGGTAATAATGACATGCTAAAAGATGACAAAGAGGAAGAGATGAGACGAACCCAGGCTGACATGAAGTAATGTGGATGGCGGCAAAGACAAAAGAAGGGGAAGGTGAGTTGAGAGAAGGGTACAGTGTCTTAACGCACTGGAACAGCACTTCCTGGAGCCAGTCGTCACAGAAGCCAATAATCAAATACAGGTAATTGAGTGCAGTGTAAACTAGTCAGTGCTCCTCAAGAGGTTCTTTGTGTTTCAGGAGACCCACTGACCTCTTTCCTCTCTCTTGCCTCCTCTACGTGTGTGTGTGTGTGTGTGTGTGTGGATACAGCAGAGGGATGTGTGTATGTGTGAAGTGTGATGCAGGGGGTTGGCAGAGCTCGGAGATACACTCAAGGAGAGAGTGAGTGGGGCGATTCAGGGGCACGCCTGACGCAAGTGGAGGGGCCGATGAGTGTTGGGGGGGGGGGGAGGGTCAGCTTGCAGATGGGCTCAACAGGGGAGTGTGTGTGAGCAGTGGGAGAGCTGAGCACTCTGAAGCTCGGCTCCAGTGTGCCTCAAAGGCAGGGGGCCCACTCACTAGCAGGAATATCAGCGCTCGATGTGCAAATGAGCTTTAGCGAGCAGGCGATGTGGGGTATCAGGCCACCGTCGTGCGACAGTGTGGGTGAATATTTTCGTTTTAGAGCAATAGTGTCACATCGAGGGTATTGAGCTGATTGGCTTTCTGCCCGCGAGTTAGATGAGAAGATTAAAACCACCTCCATGTGTGTTGAATATGAACAGTGTTGGGGTCTTTAATCCAAAATAAATTATGTAATACACATTACATATGACTTTTTAAAACATAATACTTTACTCATATACCCTCTGTAGAAAGCAGTTCATTGCACTAATTGTTAAATTAAATTTGCGTTACTCCTGACACAGTCTTTCTTTGATGCTCTTTAAAGGAGCAATTTGTAATATATGGGCAGAATTTCAGATAAAAAAAAAATTAAGTACAATTATTAGCAGAATGTGAGAAAACAACAGTGTTGAGGCTTTGTCAAAGATGGCTTTGTAATACCACTTTGTGCCGGCAAGAGGCGATTGTCCAATAGCCTCCATAGTTTCAGCTGACAGATATATGCCAAATCCAGTTGAGCTGGTACCGTCATCCTTGATGACCCCCCCCTTTCATCCGAAGTGGAGTGCTAGCGGCTAACTGAGCTAACTCGCTAATGGTAGCTACAGTTACTCTAGCGATAGGCTGCCCCATATTTGTTTTGAGCATGAATTCGACAGGTGTTCAATTCTTACATATTGCACCTTTAACATGTTATCTCTTACAGATCTGTACAGAAATTGGAACATAAAATTGACACTAGTACAACCATGAATTGCTGTTTTTGTATGGATTAAACAAAAAATAATGTGTAACATGTTCTAGTGGCGGATATTGTTGTTTCCACCGGTTTCCAGTCTTTATGAAGCTAAGCTTACCATTCTCAAACAGAACAGATAGACATGAGAGTGGTATGATCTTCTTCTGATCTAATGCTCCACAAGAAAGTGAATTAGCGAATTTTAGGTGTTGATTGGATGAATCATATTGAATCACAGCTAATCTATTGCTCTCATTGTGATGCCCATGTTTGTCTGTGTGCATCACTACATCCTCATACCACTTTGCTTACAGCACACGTGGGCTAACATCAGTCTGGAGAAGTGGAAAATGTATTCTCTGACATGGTTCTGCCGTCCTCAACCAGAGGAACATCCAAACCGAATTTGCTGTAATGTAAATGACATCTGTCTGTTTCCTTCCTTTGGAGATACAAATGAAGTGCTCAGGGCGAGGACCCCATATTTTCTACTCGTAATAATAAGAGACAGCAAAAGTAGGCTTGGCATGATGCCTCGTATCGGCAAAGGCTCAAGAAAATGAATGACAAAGAGAGTAAGACAGGAGACCTCATATTTAAATACATGAAGCCATGTAAGGTGTTTCCACAAAACATAGATTCATCTTTACATTGCCTGTTAAATGTTGTGAGTGCACTTATCGAAGAAAGAGGAGGTCCTTGAGTTTTCCTTCTTCCTTTGCTTTACCAACCATTATCTCTTGCTTTCCGATCAAACACATCTGATAAGGACTACATGTTTGCATGTAGACTAACTGTGTCGCCTGTTTGCCTTTCGCCACAGATGATCACAGCAGAGCTAGCCAAGGCCGCTTCGCCACGATCAGCCCAATCAAACGGAGGCAAATGGTCGAGCCAGAGGAGGGAGGGCAGAGCTAATTGAAAGCCAAACATTCAACAGCCCTCTGGGACTGTCTTTTTGGTACATGGAACGTGCTGAGTGCTCTGTATTTATAGGGAAATATCAGATTCTACAAATGACATGGAGTCCCCTCCAATGGCGCTGGAGCCTCCTCCTGCAGCACGGCGCGTGGTGCTGAATGCAAGAGGAACAGCTTGGCGGGTCCCTTAGGAACAGACCTGCCGACGATGTGCAGCTGTGCTGAGAATTGTCATTTTTAAATATTCACATATTTAATCAGCTGAAAGGGCTCTCACCGCACAGAGACACGGTGCAAAAAACACACACATGCACACACTCTCTTGCACAGACACACAACACTGGTAAGGCAGCGTCGTGGAGAGGATGTGCTGCAGGGTTTGCTTGCAAGAAAAATATTTATATTGTGATTATGGTTTATGATGCGATTTATGAGATTTTGTTAACTATTAGAGTTGTGTTGATCTTGGTCTGAGCAGCTGTTTATTACTTCATGTAAGCATATTTTTTATGCACCACCACCAAAAGTATATTTCAGGATTGTGAATCATCTTCATTGGTGGGCAGAGTGCTGAGAATCTATACTCAAGCAAAAGTGCAATTACTCCCTTTCAAACTGCCTCATGTAGTATACAAGCATCTGGTTAATGAGTTAATCAAAGAAAAAGTTACTTTCCATATTGTGATGTCTTTCAATTTCAAATCGCTTGCATTTATGAAAGTACCGTAAATGTTGAAGTTAGCATTATGTTAGGCTAAAGCACACCAATTTAAAGCGCAACCGAGCCAAACCAATAACCAGAAATAACGTTGGTAATGTACATTTCTGCAAATCACAGATAGGGCTACAGTATGTTGAAACTTAACATTTCTTTATGATGACTTTTGATGACATAGGTTCACGCTGTGCTTATGCTCTGTTTAGGTTTAGGCACAAAAAACACTTGGTTATGGTCAGGAAATAATCATGCTTTGGCTTAAAATACCTATTTTGGTCGCCAAAAAGATGGCTGGGCTACCCTATTGACTAGCTACAAGATAAGTTAACGCCATTATCATAACATCAAAGATTCACGGTATACATGAAAAGAACAACATATCTAACGTTAGCTTCATCTTTCCCTCCAGTATGTGCGACTTAATTCGAAAAAATGAGTTTTTAAAAGTGGAGATCAGCCATCAGCAATTCATAATGTAACTGTAAGTATAAAATGAGGGCAGAGCGGACTAGTTGTAATGATATCACAACAATATATTTGATTAAAGAGGCACAGTTTTGAAAAGGAATATATAAAGTACTTGTTCCTTTTTTTACTACCAACCTCTGATGATCATATTTCTACTTTATTCTGTAACAGGTTCATCTCTACAGTGGCGAAGCCATGGCACATCTCTTCTCCATTAACAGTGTTGCCGCGGCAGATAGTATTGAGTGATCCTGCCATTTTCATACATCATTACGGACACCATTTTTATCTCCACCAATAACCTTTTTCTCTCAAGTTATCAATCTTTGTCTGACATGGGTGTGTGTCTGTTGGTTTATTAATGGTGTTTCCTTTGAAATGACACAGAGTCAAGATAACCAATGTCAAAGTCCCATAAAATCAGAAACCAAGTTTTGCAAATGAGGTCGACGTGGCTGACAAATGGGGGTTGATTTCGACAGCACATGTTGCCTTGAGCAAGACAAGGTGTTTGCAGAACTGAAAAGGTTATCAGCCACGACAATATCACCTGGAAATTAACACATAATACCTAACATCTTTGTCGTTGTTTTAAGGCAGGCACTAAATGGAAGTGATTGCGTGCCTGAAAGTATTATAACAGATATGAATCCATTGTTACACCCAGGAGAATAAATATGCACGCTAACGATGTGAACTGCCAAATGTTTTTGATACTGCGGTGAGATTCTGAGGCTGCATCAATTAGCTGTGTGCATTGCTTTGACCTGTCACTAGGATATCTGAGCACCTTTTATCATTGTGCACAGTGTGGAGTGTGAGAGGCATCAACTTTAATCATGTATTGTTGTTTTTTTTTTCTGTTTATTCTTTTTTTTTCCCTTTTTTTTTTGGTGCCGGGGTAAAAATATGTCCCTACGCCATGCAGAGTCCCCAGACAGCCATGTTGTTTACTGCCGATTAACAAAGGGAAGGGAAGTCAAGACTGTGACACCAGGTAACGTGAATGAGGTGCAACAATACCACAGCAGGAACACAGGAAGAATTCCAAAGCAGCGAGGCAGAGAGAGAAAGAGCCGAGCGCAGAGGAGGAGAGAAAGACAAAGAGAAAGAAATATTGAGAGGGAGCGAGTGAAAGAGACAGTGACATACCTCGCTATCGATCTTCATTGCCAAATCCTTCCTAACAGGATAGAAAAAAAGGTTGCTTGAGGTCTTCGATACTGTACAAAATTAGCAGATAGCTCAGATTTTCAGACCAGATCAAACTATTTGTCTATAATAGTTGGACAAATTCAGGTTAGTTGCAGAACTATAGGGTTTCAAAGTAGCTTAGTGGCTTGCTTAAAGGTCTGGTGTGTAGTATCGAATGGCATCTACTGGTGAGATTGCAGACTGCAACCAACTAAACACCCTGTGCCTCACTCACAATGAAATGGTCGATAAAAGAGAGACATGGTGGTGCAACAAGGCGGACATCATGGAAGAGGACCTGCTCGTTTGATATCTTTAGATATAAAAGACTCGCTCTGAGGTAAGAAAAGCACAACAGTTCTGAGTTTCAGGTGATTCTACACTAATGAAAACATAATTATCAATATTATATCCCATTTCTGTCAATAGATCCTCGTAAATCCTACACACTGGACTGGCAAAATAATTTAACATTCATGGTTTTCAAAAAACAAAACAAATTATATCTTTTTTTCATAGCCTTAGTTCTATTCAACTAATTTCATCTCCATTTGATACATCACAGCTGCATTTGATGCCCAACTTTGTCAAGGTCTAATTGCAGCGTTTCACCTGACACGCCCCTTCTTTTGTATCAGAGAAGCTGGTGTTGTCAGCCTGTCAGATATATGCTGTTACTCGTGATTGTTCTGTCTGTTTCACATTCTCATGATACTGGATATATCAAAGAAATCACAACACACTCGCAATATTCACGCTCATGCCATTTAGTCAGACAAGGACGCTGTCAAATTGGTTTATGCTTTATTTAACTAAATCATTTGTGATTTGTAATTACTATAAAACCAAGAGTCTGCAGCCATAGAGAACTTCTGTGAGATAGGGAGCCTAATGTAAAAACTTGGTTACAATTTGTTAAACTGATATATATTCACATGTGAGACATGCATACATACATATACATATATATATATATATTGTCTCAGATGTCTCCTCCTACCATTGCATTCACGTCACAACACCGCTGTTGTTCGAATCATGTGCCCCCTCAAGTGGTTGACAGTTTGTTGTAGCTAATGTTGTTAAGGGTAGCTAGCAAACATTAACATCGCTAGCTTGTATTCGGGCAGTAAAGTATACTGGACGCATACTGTAGAAATCAGCCATTTTATCAATATGACCTTTAAATGTTAAATCGAAACGTTAAATCTAAATATAAAATCTAAATGTTAAATCTAAATATTAAATCTTAAAGTTAAATCTAAATGTTAAATGTTTAATCTCAAAGTTGAATCTAAATTAAAATGTTAAATCAAAGTGATTTAAAATTTAGGTTAAACATGTTGTTTTAACCTGTTATGGCCTATATTATTGTATTTTTTACGTATAAACATATTTTTGCCAAATATATGTAGCAGTTTTAAATGTGTGGAGAATGAGAAAAATATTGAAAATATATCAGTTAGAAAATTGTAACTAATTGTCACAAAGACAATGTTAACGTGCTGATGTTAACAGGCACCATCTCCATCATCTTAGCTTAGCATGTTAGCATGCTAACATTTGCCAACTAGTATAGCTCATTTAGTCTTAAACAAAAAAAATTGGACAATTTAAAATTATGACTTGATGATGGCACTAGTTGAGGACTCAGAGGATTACCAATGTGACAAATTCATCCTGCAGGGCATCATGTCTGCTCGGAGAAAAGTCAGGGGAATCACCAAAGTCATAAGGCTTCATCATCTGGGAACCATGACACCATTATTTAATGGCAGTCGATCTGACAGTTGCTCAGATATTTCAATCTGGACCAGATTGACCAATGCCGGACTGATTAACCATCCAAATGACTAACATTATGGTCCATACAGCCACACTGCAAGCGTGGCTAGAATTTCTCTCATCTGGTGCTGAACTAAATCATAAAAGCCACTCTCAAGTCTATGGTGACAGAAATGTCTTGCATATTAACTACCTCAGCTTGTAGCTTCTTAATATTGGCCTCCCACCCAGGTGTAAGCAGGAACATGCCACACACAAATAAACAACACAGCTTGACCAGGCAAATCCTTTCCGTGACCTCAATGTGTGTGTTTCACTCAAACATTTTGGGAGAAACTAATGAAAAGTGACATGGCAACTAGCAGAAGCAAGATGACACATCTACCCAACATTACTGTGGGCAACATCACTTCTACATGTTTCTAATATCCTAAAAATACACTTTAAACAGGATGGGGAGTCTGCCAAAGGATCAAACAGGCACAAGTGGTGCACCAGCTGGTACCGTGGAGAATACCTTGGATTCCTGCGGCACCGCGACTGACGTAGCTCCGCACAGGTCAAAGGATTCAGGTTTGTTAGTGACAAAGATGAGTAACAGGAAGGAAGAGGAAGGTAGAAAGTGGATGCCTTTGTTTGAGGTGTTTTTAGCTGCTTGCTTTCTTTACGTCACAGCTTTTGGAAACAACATAAACATCCAGTTTAAAGCACTTGACTCTTATTACTGCTTTCTTCAAAGAGTATTCAGTAAATATATATTTAAGAATGTTCTTTTTTCAACAAAGTGTAAAGTACAAAAGCATTTAATACTCACAAAACATATTTTTATTCAAGCTTCAAAGAGCTTTATCCTAAATATACCTTTCTATAAAAAATAGCGTCATCACGGTTGAATTGTGATTCAATAAGCTTAGCGTTCATGTAATAACAGTATGACACTATATCTTCTCCTATATTTAGGTTAGTATTTCCTGTCCCCGAGAAACCAAGTGTCAGTTGGATAAATATGACTTATTATTTCCCTCTTCTGCTCTCCTCTCACTGGATGTCTATCACCACACCTGAACAAATAAGAGCACAGCTCTGCTCATATCACTCCTGCTGGGAAACTTGTACTGGCACAAAGACACAGTCAGTTGGCTCAGATCCTCCTTAAGCCCCAGTTTAAAACTGAATCATCTATGAAAAATCTATTGAAATTGTAAATTCATACCGTGTCAACTGATCCAAACAGGCATTCTGGGTACGCTAAAATCTTTAAGATGTTTTCATCACAATATGTTTCAAATGTTTCGGAGGTGTTTCTATAGCATGACCTTGAAACTGTGAGATATAAAGGAGACATATTCTGCTCATTTTCATGTTCATAATCTTATTTTAGGTTACTACTAGAATAGGTTTACATGCTTTAGTGCTCAAAAAACACATCAGTTTTCTCATACTGTCCAGTGCTGCAGCGCTGTATTCCCCCTCTGTCTGAAAGCTCTGTTTTAGCTCCTGTATCTTTAACCCCAAGTGAGACCTTTTACATGCATAACAACCTACTGTCTATAAAACACTGAAGGAAAAGAGAAAAAAAACAAAAACACATACCATGTCTCCTTTAAGGTATTGAGTTTCAGAGTTTTTGCAGTCTAGGAAGGTTGCAAAACATGCAGTTAAGTCTTTTATTTTTTATTCTTCTATAATTTTATTAGTCAGAATAACAGGCAACCCAATTGTACTCTTTTATGTAGGATCAAAATCGTATCACAGTCAGTGTTTTTGTAACAGGGATTTTGCAGACAGAGTCCTCTAAAATAATAAGAGCTAATTGGGACAATTATAGGTTTCTATCTGCTGAGAAATGAAAAGCGATGCTTTTCTTAGTAGACAGTTCAGTCTTCTTTTGCTTTGATACACAAAATCAATGAATGGAGTTATGTTACGAATTCAGCAGCGCCAACATGTTAATTCAAAGATTAATCTACTTTTTACACACTAAGCATTCAAAACAAATAATCGAGAATAATTTAATGACCTTCTCACTGAGACAACACTGTGTGGAGGTGGAAGTGGATTGGTCCTCTGGCTCTATCTATATTTCTCATAAAGAAGCTTTCTCTTTTTTGCAGTTAGTAAAAGCAACCCTAACACCTCCTGTACCTGCACTACTACAGCAGGGTGACAGTGAACAGAGAAATGTCCTGAGGCTGGAGAAGCAAGGTTCATGTCCCGCTGTATCCCAAGTGCTGTTGAAGTGTCCCTGAGCAAGACTTTGAATCTCTGCCAGCTCCATGGGCACAGCTGTGTTGCTGAGCAGCATTCGGCCCCGCTGAGAGGAAGTGGGCAACCAAAAAGAGAAGCTCCCCGCGGGAGATATATAGAGGAGGCCGAGGATGGCTGTAGCTCTGTCAGGTTGACCAGTCAGGAATGAACGGTGGTTGTGTGATCAATATTTTACACATCTGCTATTTTCTGACAAAGTTCCTCATCTCAGTGTGGAACAAAGAGACAAAAAAGTAGAGAGGAAAAAGATAAACAAGTACACATTTTGAGGTAAGAAAGTAAAATATTGATGTTATAAGTCTTATATCAATTGTATCACCAGCGGAGAAGAACGCCATTAATGTTAACATCTCACGCTGTCAGTGAAATGGTTGGTTGGTGTACTTCGGTAGAGAGAAAATAAAATGAAAATGGTTACAACAAGAGACATTTTTGGCAATATTTTGGCGAGCTGAGTGCCATCTAGTTCCATTATATTCCAGAAAAGGCAGACATCTCTATGTCCAATATCTCCAAAACTCAATATCACACACCAAAATAATCTAGATGGATAAATAGCACTACAGGTAAGATGTAAAATATGTATCTTTGATTTTGAGGTGAACCGT
Organism: Pagrus major; assembly: GCF_040436345.1. Taxonomy (NCBI): domain Eukaryota; kingdom Metazoa; phylum Chordata; class Actinopteri; order Spariformes; family Sparidae; genus Pagrus; species Pagrus major. The sequence continues at coordinate 15,545,531 of NC_133233.1, forward strand.
CCCTTTAATTTAGCAAATTTTTGTATTGCTACATCACTCCCCATTTACGTTGACAATTCTCTTCAGTTGCTGGTAAGACAGTAAAACTATATTTGGCAATATCTCCCATAATTGTGTTTATGTATTAGATCTTTAAACCCGCAATAACTGACTGGCCGGAAACATGCCGGAAATACATAAAACATTATCACTTAAGAACAAATTGATATGGTGACCTTGTTCGCAAAAAAGTTGCCTATTGATCATTATTGTTCCACCCCCCTTCTGATTGATCCGCTACTTCATCGGGTCATATTTTAAAGTAAAACAACATATTCGAGAACCCGTTAGCTTACATTAGCATCCAGCCATTTACTAGCTAACATTACCGTTTGGTAGTGTTACAAGATACAGTAAAAAAATCATTCTAAAATATCAACACACATCTTGGACACATTTATTTAAATCTGGAAGTGAAAAGTCCTGGATGTAGGCTAGTCAAACTGAGGACTATGTCAACTAGGAAGTGGTTGAATGCTATCGTTAGCTAATGGGTTACCAAATAAATGAAATTTGATCACTGTTTCAGTTGCTGATCAACCGGTAAGCAGTGAAATGATAATGATTTGTCAGCTTGTTTATTTGAATAACATTAGCATAACATTATCACAGCATATGAGCTTTGCGACACTTTTAACATACACGTAGTCAGTCTTAATACAGATATATTGAGTATATATGCTTTGAAAGATGACTAATTGCGGTAGACACATAGGCTAGTTTGAGTCAAAATAAGCAGTCTGCAAAAACAGCTACAGAATTACGGATTTTAAACCCAAACATGTACAACCTCCTACGTTTTCTTCCATATCTGCCTTACCATGAGACCGCACCTCGTCTAGCGGGGTAAATGATTCATTAGTGAGGGATGTGGGTGAAATCGAGAGGCTGAATGGCTGCACGTGGTGGATAGATTGAGGGAGAGTCGGAGGGTGAACGTGGATGAAAGGAGATCTAAGAACGCAGGGCTGGACTTTGGATGGATGCAGGCCTTGCACTGCTCCTCCCCTGTCCATCATGGCTTCGTAGGGAAGATGGACTGGGGGTAAAAAAAAAATAGGGGATGAAAGGCAGACAGAGAACTTGAACCCCTCACTTTCTTCTCCCGTGATGCTTTTACACATAAAGCAGCTTCACCAGAGCACAAGGATTTTCTTGATCAGACTGGAGCTGGGAAGGGTATTAAGTTATTAAATGATTCTGATTGTTGCTGCATTGTGTGAGACTTCATATAAAACCATCTCTCGTTGCTCTGTGATGAGGAGGATGTACTTCTTTCACCAGCCTCTGTAACTACCACCTTTCAGGACTGCACGTTCACTCGAACCGTACAGGTGAAAGCTGGGTTATGTTAGCCACTTCTGAGAAAGAAAGTCTCCGTAACTGCTGCAGAATGAACAATGAAAAGGCTCTTTCCCATCCTCGTAGGATTGGCAGGCAATAGCAGTTTTTCACATCCATACTTTTGGGGCCCTTTTATATTTTTGAAAGCTCAATTTGAATAATAAGCTGAAAAGTGCTCTTTTATGGCTGACATTCATAGTATCCATTCTCTCCAAAGTGATGAAGGAAAGGAAACTTAAATGTCTACGAAGGCGACACCACATCAAACCACCCGTCCGTGCATGAATCAGACACACTGTACATAAACACACTGCTGCATGAGTCACAGGTGCAATCACACTCAATGCGGAGTTAATTCCACCAGGTTAAAAACACGTAAACATGCGCGGAATAACAATCTATCAGTTCTGAGTGCGTACACACATCCAAGGCTAAACCAAGAAAATTAAGCAGCTTGTCCTCCATTTGCTCTATTTGGATTCATCTCGCAAGAGATAGCTATCAGCTCAATGATGTAGGTAGGATTTATTTATTTATTTTCACCTTTTATTTATTTATATGTAGTTTTAAATACCACCCACGTCTGCTCCACATTCCTCTTGTCTCCTCACTCGTTAAGATCTAGGCACTGCAGCGCTGGAGCTGACAGTCTCTTACCTTTGTGATTCATAGATCCAAAAAGCCTTACATACTGCATATTTACTCCTCTAAATGTGGGTTTAGACACACGTTAGCCCTGACAGAGGCGTTATATATAGATATATGGAAATGTGAATGTTTGTGGGTGACATGATTTCTCAATTTCTGAAGTAAACAAAAACATCTGCATTGACTAAACATGCGGCGCACACAGCTTGCGATATCACAATCAATGACAAATGGGAACTTGCTATATACAACATTCAGCGACATCTAGGGAATTTAAAGGTGTAATATGTACGGATTTTAGTCGAAAACATGCAAAAGTTAACAAAAATGATCAACAGAATGTGGAAAAAATTATAACAGTTGTGACATTATGACGTCTATGTATTATGTCGAAGAGATAGCAACTGAAGTTAGCTTGCTAAGCAGCTAGCCGCAGCCCATCCAGGTCCAAAGCTCACATGCTAGCGATGTGAGCACCAACACTCCAAGCTCACAGTCTGGACCGCTAGCTGCACGGCTAACTGAGCTAACTAGCTAATTAGTGGTTACTCTGGTGATATATTGGTGATATTTGTGTATGAGATCGGCAGGTGGCCATTTTGTCCATACTGCAGCTTTAACATTTGCAACAACAAATTCATCAGCTCTCATGCCAACTGTAGTCTGTCACACTCATAGGAAGCGTGACTTTATTCTCTGGTCAGGATGTCGTTACTCCACTATGTCTTTATACAGCAAATAGTTGTTTGTTTGTATCTCTATAAAATTTGGTCATTTAGCTTTTGTCATTTGAAACAAGTTCTTTCTTCTTTTCATGATGACTTCAGGCAATTTAAAAAAAAAACACTAGAGGCTTTAACATTCGGTGAGACATTTCCTTTTATTCACACGCAACAATACCTACAAAAAAGTTTTAAGCTGTTGAGAAAGTTCTATGAAGAAAGACCTTAAGAACACTCTGAGCTGCAGCGAGCATAATGAATAATCATGATAGTTAATCATACCTGCGAGTTACGTCTCTTACAGACAGTCTGGGCTGATTGGTCTTGAAGCGCAAAAACCACGGATTATGATTTTGTGTTTTTGTAATGTGTGAATCAGAGAGAGATGCTGCCCGTGCTTTCTTGGATCAACTTGTGTCTGAACCACAGAAACCTCTGTAGAGGCTACAGAGGAGATGAGTCTGCACTGCAGCTTCCAAGACGGCTTCCTCCTGCAACTCATCCTTATTTAGAGCTGCAAGAAAAACACACATAACAGAGGAGAGAAGATTTACAATTTAAATTAAACTACCAATATGACGAAAGGCTCATAAATCACATTCATGTATGTTTAAAGGAGCACTACATAGTTTGGGGGAAGGAATTTGAATCAGAAGAGAAAGATCTTCATTGACTGATTTTTTCAGGCCAAAACAAACTAAATAAATAAACTGTCTTCATTTTCATGACTGAATAAACTAAATAAACAAACTGATCTGAAGGACAACACAGTTTCATCCTGTTTTACCTAATTTATATATGGTGGACCCTGCCACCTTTCTAGCTTCAAACAGTGTTCTGGGGACCTTATTTTCCTCTGAGAACAGCTTGTTTATTCAGATATGGGAGAAAAAAAAACATATTTATTGTATAACTACCTCATTAATATTGTAAATATTAACTATAACTACATAGTGCCCCTTTAATAAAACATACTAAGTTTTGGAGAGGGGAAAAAGAGGAACACAGATGCACATAACAACCTTAAAGTCTTTATTTCAGACATGCTCATGATGTTATGTCAGCGTTGTGTCTGACAATTCCTGTATTATTTTCACTTTATTCTCTGAAACAGAGGGAACTTATTTATAGCACTGCATCAGAGCAGAATGACTTGCTGAACAAGGACATCTATGGGTCATGTGGGATAATGCAAAAAGCATCACAGGCTGATTGTTGTACCTTTGTGTGCTTTACATTACAGTACATGTAAAATAATGTACATTTCTTTTCAATAATTTACAAAAAAAATCAATCACATTTCAAAAGCCTTTTAATGATATGTATCAATCACACTAATGATCTTGCAGATGCATGTTCATGATATGTATAACAACCATCAGAAAAGGAAGCCAGCATGCATTTAGGTCACGTCCGGCTGTCCCTTCCACTCATGTCCTTATGGCTCACAGCTTGTACGACAGAAATGATTCACATCCTCCAATATAATCTTGCGCCGGGTGGAGGAAGCAAGGATAGTGAACATTAACCTTACTTAAGCTGCTGTTTTTCTCCAGGGGATTTGGAAGGATTTTATTACTTAAAATTGAATGGCACACTTCAGTAGGAGGAGCGGACATGCATGGGGCTAAAGCTACTTAGTCAAGCTGACACCGAACTGAGAAATATGTTTTTTGATGTCTTTCATGGAGTTAAGTCGCATAAAGAGCCGAACGGTTACGGATGCGCTTTTTCTTTGTTTGTTTGTTTTTTTTCATCCTTTTCTACTCTAGAAAATTACATCACACACCACAAAGAGGCCACTTCATGTCTCTCAAGGCTCTCACTCAGACAGGAAACACTGAGGCACCTTTTTCAGGAACACTCATTTGGCTCATCATGCTCAATCAGTACAACGTGTAGTGGTTTTGATTTTGATTCAAGAGGCTGCTTTGACCTTTGAGACCTGAGCAAAGAAAGATGAAGGGCTTCTAAAGATAACAATATTAAATGTTACATAAAAAAAAAAAAGAGAAAAAAAAGGTTCGACTATTTGCTGTTGGGCCTTGGAATTAAATCAAACTAATTTTGGACTGTAACTGTGTATGAGAGTGAGAGAAAAAAATCCTACTGATCTAAGTGCTGAGTCATGAATGCCACACATTAAAAAAAGACACTCAGTTTTTCCCTTTTTGCACGATTATGCACATACACCACATTAGCAAATTATGTTTCCAATCAAACCTCACTCGAAGCACTTTCTCTTAATTTGCACGCGGACGTTAAACAAACCACAACTAAGTCTTTCGAGTGCTTGACAGTTTGTGAGATGAATAAATAAAGAACACATTCTTTTATCAGAACGCATCCCTGCAGATCTGTCTAATGACAGCTTTGGATATTTAACCGTCCTCCTCAAACAGAATTATCTCAGTTCTGCTTGAGCCGCTTCCCAGTCTTCATTACTATTGCATGGCCCGTGGCCACTTTTACTCATCAAGACTGCATTACATTATTTACAAACTGGAAACAATTGAAGGTGCACTGTATTACAGGACAGGGAGTCACCCATTAAAAACCATAATCCTGAATTATGAATGACTATTACATTTAGTATGCCATGTTGCATTAAGTAACTTTATATGGTGAATGTGTATTTAAGGGACTTGCCCTTCTCTCGGGCTGCTGTTTGTTTTTAGCAGAAGGCAAGAGGACAGATTCAGGACGAGGATTCTCTATTTGACTTGTTCTGGGCAGACATTGGCAAAGAAAGACTTACAAAGACTAATGGGATTGAAGGATTTCAAGCAGATTCTACATGGCTGCAGGGTGCTCAGAGAGGCAGGAATGGGCTGACAGACAGACGGACTCAATAAATTGCCGACTGGAGACAACGTCAGTATGATTAGCTGATATAACCGGCGAGGAAATCAAGTTGACCCAACTCAAATGACCTGAATCATGGTTCGCATTCAGGTAAAATAAACGGGTGTTCCTCCCCAGTTTGATACTGTCCAATAAAGCAAAATCACATCATACCTCATCACTCCACCTCACTTCGACCTTTATTTGTATTCAATGGTTAATTGGTTCTGCAGTGAGACATTAAAGGAGACGCATTATGATCATTTTCGGGTTCATCATTTTATTTTGGGTCACTACTAGAATAGGTTTATATGCTTTAATGCTCAAAAAACACATCAGTTCTCTCATACTGTCCAGTGTAGCAGCACTGTATTCCCCCTCTGTCTGAAACACTCAGATTTAGCTCCTCTCCCGTCAAGCCCCCTGCTCCTGAAATCCCAGTCTGCTCTGATTGGCCAGCTTGCACACGCCTGAGCCAGCACCACTAACAACAACAAAAGCAGCTTTACCAAGTTAATTCTTAAATGCCAAACTAGCTGCTAGTCATAAATTATGCGCATATGTGACAGGGTGACACAGTCTGATGTCACGAAGTCAGGGGATTAAAGACGGGACTACTGACGAGGCGTTTCTGGAGCAGTGTTTTCTGTGGGAGACGGGAGCTTCTGTTTGACCTTTTGAACTTCCAAGACCTTTTACATGCACGAGATTCTATATAATACACTAAGGGAAAGCAAAAAAACAAAAGAGCATAAAAGGTTGCCCTTTAATAAGATAAAATAAGAAAAAAAAAAAAGTCTACAAAGCTACACCGTGTACATCAAAACGGCGGGGCGGCCTCAGGGAAAACAAACCAAGTTTGACCTTTCCAATCATAGAACTACATACACAAATAAAGTGCAGAATTACAAGATCAGCACCAATAATATAAATAAATAAATCAATAATATAAATACAACATGGATATGTAAGTACAATACCGCTGATGAGCTCTTGTTTTGGCTCCGTCATGCTGGCGTTTGGCATTCAAGTGCTAATTAATAACCAAACGTGAGACGGAAAGGACAAGAAATCAGCTGGTGAAGGGCTCATGAGCTCGTGCTGTACGTCTACAAGCGGAGGGCACTGACCAATATTCCTCACAATCCCTTCAGTTTGGAACTTATTTTAAAAGACTTCCCTCCAGGCCCACTTTCAAGCTGGCTGCCCGTGCGTGCTGGTTCAGATTTACATCAATGTTCGAGATAGAAGCCGCTCCTCTGATCTTCTCCATCAGAGGGGAGAGAAGTGTGTATACAGGATAAACACTATATTTTCAAGGTCTGGTGCATCCAAATAAAAAAAACCAACATATTTTTCTCTCCAACATTTAGTGGTGTCTAATATACCTCAGTGTGGACTGTTTTGTTCAATCTAAAAACATTATTTAGATATTATAAGAGTCTACAGCCATGCTAGTTCACAGGTATTGTATTGTATAGAAATGCATTAGCATGCTAACATGCTACATGTAGTAGCATGTAGTAGCAGTACAGCTGAGGCTGATGGTATGGATTAGTTTTGCAGATATTTGGTAATTTGTTAGAAAACTTTAAAGGGTAACTCCGCCAATTTTGTAAAGCCTGTTGTGGCTCCAGAGGAAGCTGCATTTTTTTATTATTATTATTTATTTATCCAGAGGAAGCTGCATGTAATCTGATAAATTGCCTCCAGTGATGTCACTCTGTGGCTAATTTGCATTATGGGTATTGTAGGCGTCAGGAATTAAAAACAGGGATATCTCTGGTTCTGCTGTATCGCTTTTAATCATTTCTTATTAAACAGTAGTGTTATAGGAGTGCAATGCTGGACCAGTGGACTGCTTTTCAAAGCCTGGTACCTACATTACCCACAATGCAACTAAGATGCATCATCTGGGAACCTTGAGTGTCTGTAAAAAAGAAATTGTGCCAGTCCATCCAATATATTTTGATATATTTCACTGAATAAATGCAACACAAAAAATCATTGTAATTGTAATATATCCTCCATGTAAGGTCAGTGCATACATGTTACAGATATTCCTTGGAGGATAAAAAGAAAATCAGCAGTTATTTGAAGATATTTCACTCTGACCCACAAATGTCAACTTCTTGGTGGCTCTAGAAGGGAAGCTGCAGGAATATTCATTCAGGGATTCATCCTCTGGAGACCATGAATGTCTGTATAAAATGCCAATCCAACAATAGTTATTGAGACGTCAGTCCACACAACCATTTGACTGACCAACAGACTGGTGTTGCCAAGCCATGCCACTAGCACAGTTAACTACACAGTAAACAAGTAAAGCAATGACAGAAAGGTACTGCAGGGCGCGGCCTCGTAAATATGCTTTATGCAAGTTGTCAGCATCATCTAAAATCAAATCACCTGTGTTGGAATTGCAGGCAATCTGGGAATTGTCTCGCTACTTCAATAGATCGTAGAACCGAGGATGGACTCGAGGCTGCAGCAACATATCAGTTTCATACCTGGTTCAATCATTTACTATTTCTAGATGTGCTGCTTTTAATGTGCACCTATGTTGCCATGCAGGGCAACAGAGACAATGTCATCAAGGGGTTACGATCAAGAGCTTGTCAACACTTGAAACCTTGAGTCTTTACACGCCGTGAGAAGAGCTGCTCAAGTCTTGAGTATGTTGAAATGCCACTTCAGACAGGAGGGCATCAAACTATAAAGATCTATACTTTGAGATGCTGTGTAAACTGTAAATATAATAATTTAAATAGATTATTACGAGTTTACGACAGTATATAATAGACTGAGAATCAAATGCACTTTTAACACAAAAGACACCAAAAAAACACACTAATGATTTTAGTTCATCCTTAGAAGCTGCTACACAAGAATATTTTTTGCCTGTGATATTTTGAAAAATATCAGCCACTGATGTAAAGCAGTGCAATTAGCATGCTTCGCAGTGATTAGACTTAATGCAGCCATCCTGAAGCTGCGACTTAGAAGCCTAAAAATGAGGCGCTAAACTGAAGGAAACACACTTTACTTGAGAAAATATCATATCTAGGAAGAGAAATTACAACTCCTGCTTAATTGGCTGCTAATGTTATCGAATGAAGAACGGATGGCAGCATGCAAAGGGAATTAGGGAGCCTGTCTTAACGCTGCAATGAACTAAGGCCTGATTTAAAAGTCACAAAGCGCGTCACCACACTTGCTGTGTGGCAGACAGGTGACACGTACCGGAGGTGTGTTGGACTGAGAGATTGAGCTCATCATTTGCACCAGAGGCTCAAAGGGCCCCGAGCTTCTGTAGCCAACTCATTAGGGCTGCAGGAGACAAGTGGGGGAAAGAATATTAGCAGGATATGGCTGCAGAGGAGGAGGGCGGGGCCCTGCTGAGTAATGCACACTCAGAGGTGGGGGGAGCTGTTAATTGCCATGCAACATCTCAGTTGAGGGAGCACTTGTGGGACAGTGGCAGTTCAAAGAGTGCGAAGTGTGACTGTGATTCAATCAAAGTACAAAATGATGGCGGTTTGGCCCTTGACCAAAAACAGACTGGCGGCAGGTATGTCATTAATTAGACATTCCTCCCGTGTCAGTGCACTTTTTGTTCTTGTGTGAAGTGTGAAGTTCTCTTGTTTTGGATACAATGAAGAGCCAGTTGAGAACTGCGAGCACTAAGATGGGGTTCCTGCTGTGACGGTGTCGTCCATACCGCTCTATTGGCTGCGCGTGATCTACAGGGGAACTCCATTCCTCGTTAAACGACAAACCACCACCTGTTCTCATTTCATCTCTCCCGTCCTCGCTGTGCCTGTTGGACCACTGGTGAAGGGCAGACACCCAGGTACTCCGTGAGGGATGGAGGCAAGTTTCCTATTCAAAACATTCCCTATCCATTTCCTGATGGCCGCCACCTGTTCACCCTTCCCCCACCTCTTCCCGACACATCCGAATATACACCTCGTTCCCTTGCAAGGGATGGGCAGATTGCTGGGGGATGAGAGTGGATTGTCACTGTCACAGGGGGCAAAGGAGGAAAGGCGGCGGGTACTCTGTGTTACCTGATGGCCCCCAAGTTCCAGATGTCACTCTTTTTAATGACATAATTATGACCGTCTTACGACTCCCCTTGGCCCACAGTCTGTGCTGGAAGCTCGGCACACACACATACACACACTCAATTCCTGCATATTGTTATTATTATTAATCAAAACATGTGTGCCTATGCATTTCCAATTATAAAGATGTATTTTTGAAAGATACCCAGCTTGTGTAGCTATTATACATTTCCTCCAGCCGTCATATAATACACATAGAACACCATAATAGTTGAAAAAAAAAATCATATATTAAAGGAGCACTATGTAGTTTTGGAGAAGAAGTTCAAATTCAGAATATTTACAATATTAATGAGGTAATAAAACAAACTCAGAAATATTAATTTTTTCCATAACTGAATAAACAAGCTGCTCTCAGAGGAAAAATAAGGTCCCCAGAACACTGTTTGAAGCCAGAAAGGTGGCAGGGTCCGCCACATATAAACAAGTAAAATCAGTCAATGAATATCTTTCTCTTCTGATTAAATTTCTTCACCTTTAATCATGTAAAATGAGAAGCATGAATGACTCTTACAAAAGGAAGGATTATCCTGACAGATTATAAATCAAATATCAAACTGGCCAGCCTTCTTTGCTGACGCCCCGGAGCTGAGGCCATCTGGATCGGCTATTTTCTGGTCATTAACAATGCTCGCTTCTTAACAATCTTAAAGTGCTTTCTCTTCCCTGAAAGAGTAACCGAGGCTGGCAACTCTATGTTCACAGTTTGAGCTGCTTTGTTTTCTAAACTCTGTCTTTGCCTGGTATGGCAGAGATGTTGCTTTTGGACGAGGACCGTGATGAAAGGCGTTTTGATCTGGAGTGCTTGCAGCACAACAGTGTGAGACACACAAAGCAGTAGCTAGCAAGCTGAACTTCAACAAACATACACTCCACGGATACATAGGAAACTGTGAAGAATGATCACAATGAATGCCACGATGAGCTGTTGTTTCAGTGGGGACCTGATAATGATGAAGGCAGTCCCCTCTCTAACAGGGCTAATTGGGGTTCAGAGGCATCTAATGCATGATAGATGGAGAAGGAGAGGGTCTCAGTGGTGTATCGCACTGCTGGCACGAGATCACAAGCATTAATAGAGCTGAACCTTTCACTCTGGGCTGAAAGACATCTGTTGCCAGCAGGTAACCCCGGCTTTATCATTACCAGCTAGACCCACCGATGTTTCCCTGGCATGACAATTTAAAGCGATATATATGTTTGCTGGCTAATTCAGGCTGTCAACATCATCCCTGTTTGTAGGTGAAAAATGGGTGCACCACGCAGCGCACCAGATGGCAGGAATGGATCATCAATCTGAGACAGCAGACATTTGATGGATGGATTCTCCAGAGTAAACAGTTTCAAACTAAGAACCACACTGGGAAGAAATTTGCTCACAAATGACCACTTTTGTGTCGACACTATGCACTGAAAGGAATGCAAACGCACATGTTTGTGACTTGAATATGACACAATGCATGATTCAAATGGAAATAAGAGGCAGTCCTACTACCAAAAGAAAAGAAAGGCATCCCTGGAATCTGCAGTCTAGTCACCAGACATTGGCGATGTACATGTCTTCATGTTGCAACTTCACGTTTCTTTAGGTTTTATCTCATGACAAGGCTGTGCTTATGCTCTAGTTAGATTTAGGCACAAAAAATACTTGGTTAGGGTTCGGCAAAGATCATGTTTTGGCTTAAAATACCTGTTTTGGTCATCATAAACACGGCTGGAGATGTTCTGAGCTCTTGTTTAAACACCCAATTTTGTGGTGTCACACTTACAAATGTTGGAACACGGGTTCCACATTACAATTATCACCTCCACCTTGCGATATGAAAGTCAGGTCATAAATATGTAACGTGAACATGACATGGCACGATTGGAGGAATGTCAATACACTCCAAAAATAACCCATTGGATAAACTCAATTCAATTGTGAGCAGGATAAATATATTTAACTCAAAATAAGTACATGCATGCCATTTTTATCAATACAGCTAAAATAAAATAATTAAATTAACTAAACAAAATTGATCTGCATCCATTTAAATTAAACCAACATAATTAATTGGTAATGAACTAACATGGTAAAATAATTTTTCATTTGATCCCCCATTAAGACATGCATGAGACAAACCCGTTTGAGGTGTTTTTTATTAAAAACAAGTAGTAAAGAACAATTACAAATGTGAAACCTTAACTGCAAACATTTTATCGTGGCGACTGAGCTGAGGGTCTGCTATCACTCTAAAACTGACTGTATTTAATATGAGGACTAACAAGCAGGTCACGTGTCCCCTGTCACAAGGGCTTAAAGTGGCTACAATAGATATTATAACAAGAATGCAAGAAAGAGGTGCTCATAATGATGAGTCGCTCTCAGGCACAGCAGGCAAAGCTCTCAAAAACCACTGTACACTACCTGCTCAGCACAAAATGGCAGGCAGTTAGCTATAAGCCGGTCCCCCAAAAAGTTGTTATCGCAGGTTTAAGAAACAGATCGATGGTTTTAAAGATATAGCCTACTTGATGGTTTCCTTGCTGAGAGTTGCATGAGAAAATAGATGATGCCCTTGTGCCTGTATGGTAAATAAAGCTGGGGCTAGCACCTAGGTAGCTTAGCTTAGCACAAAGACTGGAAACGGGGATAACTGCTAGCCTGGCTCTGTCCAAAGATAACTAATTTTGCTCACTAATTAACACATTATATCTCATTTGAATAAGACAAAAACTAAGTGTGAAAATTATGTCTTTTTACAGGAGGGTTTACCTACATGCTGGAATATTTATTAGCTAGGTGCAGTAACTTCCCAAAGTCCTGTTGTCACACACAATGTGTTTGTTTTTACTTTTTACTTAATGAGTGAGCTTTAGAAAAGATGATAGCATTTGTTTGTTACACTTCGATCGAGCCAGGCTAGCCATTTTCCCATGTCCAGCCTTTATGCTAAGCTAAGCTAACTGGCTGATGCTTCATATTTAGCAGACAGGCATTAGCATGGCATTGAGCTTCTCACATGACTCCCTGCAAGAAAGTCTGTAATATATTCCCAAAAATGTTAAGCTATTCCTTTAAAATTTAAAAGCACGATTAGCATGTGAGCTAATCGTCAAGAATCTTGGCTACGGTCCAGATTACAGTATAATCTGCCAAACTGCATATCACATTTCATGCACATGAACAGGGGGACAAAAGTGCTGAAATTTCAGGTGATTTTGTCAAGACGTTTTTTTGCTTGTATCATTTTAATGTTTGCTGAAACAGCAACAGATTTGACATCCTGTCAACTGACAGCTTCCCTTCAAAGACAAGAGAAGCACTCTGGGTAAGTAGGCAACATCCTGGGTATGTGGTGGCAAAGTGAGCAGGCTGAATATCACAATGTTTGCAGACAAACCCAAACCCGCTGAGATGGCGTGTCACGCCGTGACAAGCTGCACTCTCTGAGCAAAGTGAAACCTCTCCCGCTAAATTCTGAATATAAAAAACTGCAAATTAAAAAAAAAAAGTAACAGTGGAGAGCAGAGATGAGTCCTTTTATGATGGAGGCATCTCCATATGACATGTGACCACCAGTGTGTGCAATGAATAAATCATCCTGAACCGGGCAGGGAGAGTAAACTGTTGTGTATCTTCACCTCAAATGCCTGGAGAGGCCTGTCAGACACAGCAGTTAACAAAGCCTACCTCCTCATCATCATGCGGACGGAGTCTCTGCAGATCCGAGTCCAAACCTGACACCATTACCCCACCCCCCCACCTTCTCCTCCCCCCACCCTCTACAACACTTTTTCTCCAGAGTCGACTTAAAGTGAAGTTAAAGCGAGGATGGTAGCAACACTGCTAATCTCTCCCAGGAGTCTCCGCTTCACTCGGTTGTATTTAAAGACCGCCTGAATTGTCTTTGTAAATTAGGCAACCGGAGCTCTGGGATTAGCTGCCAATTTGTAGCCACTGCGGAGAGAAACTCCTTGAGACCTCCATGATTTTATCTATTAACACAACTTCAAGCATGATCAGGCTCTTGTTAAGTGTATCCCTGGCAAACAACTATGTATATGGTGTGATTAAAACTCTGCATGCAAGGTTCTTAAAGGGGCACTCTACTGATCAATGTCAGTTTACTAGACGTGTTTTAAGATGGTTTAACAAATAATCTCCATCCATGCCAACACATGCATACTGGACATGTGCGTGCTGGTGTAAACAGATTGTGATCTTCTGGTTTTTAGATGCTTAGCTACAGAAAATACTATGAATGACGCAGGGAAACGTAACTACTATTCAAAGAATTCACCTGGATGCCATTTTTTATTAAAATATTGCCGTTTTTGTCCCTTTTCTATCATTTTATGATCAATGTTTGTCTTACTATAACGACAATATGACCCTTCCATCAATGTACAAACTCAAAAATCCAATATCATAACATACACTCAGGTCCATTTTTAGTGACCTGAAACATCCTTTGCATGTGTACAAAAGGCCAAAACATAAAAAAAGCTTTGAGATATACCTGTGTACGTGTGGACACGGCCTGATGATGTCATAAAGGCTATCTTGGCTAAGATTCACCATTTTCCGAACATTGGCCATACTTGGGAATAAAAGTCAAGATATCTCTGCCTCTGCTGCATTCATTTTGGCCATTCTTTTAAAAATGTGTCTCTTGTGACTTCCCGAGCTTTACGGACAAGTAATACTAAATCGCTAGAGTGCCCCTTTAATTTACACAAGTCAAACGTAAGTGATGACAGGAATGCTTGAGTATCAACTCATGAGAATATGAAGAAAAATCAAAGATGTTTTAGAATATAGTTTTTTTATTTATAATTTATAATTGGCAGATACAAAAAACTCTTGAACTGTATCCAAAGTGTGCAATAAAATCACTGTTGATTTTTTTCCCAAAAGAAAAATACAAAAAGACCATCTACTTTGGAAAGTTGACAGTTGACAACCGATGTAAACTGGAGTGAACCGGTAATTCTACAGAGGGTTTACTAATTGCTACTAATGCTCTTTTAACTGACTACAGTTTGTTAACAAATTGCAAATCTGCTTTACTCTCCCAAGACGATAACCAAAGTCATTTAGTGTACATACATCTACATTGGTGACATTCTATTTTCCCCCATTGTTAAATACAAGAAAAGGCAATCATATCCATATAAGCAGCACAAATGTGTATAACACATTAAAATGAAATAAAAGTTCTCAAATTGTACCAAGATGTTCATGTGAGAGGGTAAACAAAAAAAAAAGGGAAGGAAGAGGGGGAGCATTTCCAAACATAATGTTGTAAACAATCACCTTCACTCACCGAGATGCACAAAAAAAAAAAGTTGTTGGAGCTTGTTAAGTGCTAAACAGCTGTTATTAGTTCAAAACGCTTCAGCAGTCTGAACAAGCATCAACCTCTGGAATCAAACATTGAAGGCAATAATGCTTAATAATAAACAAAATAACTATTTAGAAAACTCACAGCAGCAACACTGTATGACACTGGTTCCTGCTTGTCAAAGTTTGATGACATAATCGCAAATTAAAAATGGAAAAATACAAGTTAAGGAACATTGTATTAAAAAAAGACTAACATTTTGCTTTCACATTTCAACTGAAACACATACACACACGCCCAAAAGTAAAATCTAATTTACATCCACATTCTTGCCGTGATCCCATTCCTTGACAGCCTGTGAGCATTAGCAGAGGCTTTGATATGATGCTGGTGCCTTACCCTTTATATCCCACAGATATGACATAAACAAAACAATCTCCATTAATCTAAACAGTTATATGAACACAGAAGGACAAAATGTGTGACTATATTTCTTCTTCTTTAAAAAAACAAAACAAAAAACACGCCATCTGAAGGAGAACTTTAGGCAGGAGAGGATCCAAAGCATGTCAATGGAGATTATTCAAGTGCAAAAAATGTGTCAATGTAGTTTTTATGATTCTCATGCTTTCTGAAACTGGTCCGCAGGCAGATAAAATGGATACCTCAAACAAGCGTACATTCCTTTTGTACAGCCTCATCCCCCAGATGGCAAATGTCACAAAAATAAAACTCACATAAGGATTCGAAGAAAGAAAAAACATATCTTGTACACAGAATGTCCAGCCAATGTTTGTGACAGAAAACAACATCCCTCTACACAGCCAAACACACGACCTAGATCCTCCATTCCTATACAACTCAAAGCTTCAAAACGCCAAGTCTTTAAACATGCAACACCGTCCAGAGTTCCTATCTAAATTTCTGCTGTGCTAGACTCACGGTAACTTCCTCAGACACCAACATTTCCAGCTAACTAAAACTAGAACTATGCGCTAACGTTCTACCAAAATTGTCTGAGAGACCATTTTCCAAATACTTTTTTAAAAAGGACACTGATGTCAAAAAAGATGCTCATTCATAATGTGAAAACACTATTCCCTGTCATAGTATCCGTATAAAGCACTTGCGTAGCATACTGTGTGCTCTTCCCTTTACTCTGGCACCAACAACCAAGTAGAGACAATCTGTGGGGTAGTGCAGCTCTGTGGGGACAATGTGTATAAGCAATGGCAAAAACTGTGCCTCTCTCTTTTTAAATGTCCTTGAAACCCATATGACATTAATGATGGAGCCGTGCAGCTGTGGTGGAACCTTTGTCATATGCCGTGGCAGTGCTCCAAGATGGTGAGGACGACTAACCCTGGCTTTCCCCGAGTCCTTATACCTTAGCTCACACCATTTATGGGATTCCTTTGATCTGGGTCCAGCTCACTGCTGGCGTTTCGAGACTAAGAAACAGACATCCCTACATACAGATTCAGGTCAAATGACTAGAGGCCTTTTTTTTCCTTTAGTTGTAGGTTAATTGAGGGAAATGTTCTTCACTTATAAACTGCCTAAGGTAAATGCAGTTGTGCATTAAACAGCCTTTTACTCAGAGTTGCGCATAAACAACACGGCCAAAATCCTTCATCCCTTGACCAACATCTCCTCTTATTTAGAGTAACTCTACAGTGCCATTAATCGACAGTCTTAAAGCCTTTACTACATGCAGATACAAGCATTACAGATAGTGACAAAGTTGTTAGGCCTGAGCTGCGGTGCAGTTTTTGTAACATTCCTAATGCAGAAAGATTTCACTTTTAATGTTAACATACTTTTAAAAGGTTTATACATCAACTTCAATGCTGTTCCTACAAACAGCACGTTAAAGTCCAGCATCGTCAGTACCTTTAGGCTTGCACATTATAAAATGGCTACATGCAGCCACACAATGTAAGGCTTCTTCTCTGACCAAACTGTTCCCTCCCACTTACAGACCGGCCAATTTTGGACATCTTTTGCAACAAAATGTTTTGGACCTGGTAAACCCATGTGACTCTGAAAGGGCTTTTCTTTTTTTCAAAAGTAGCAAACATGACCAGCTCAAAAAAAACAAAAAAACACCTGCACCAGACTAAGCATACTGAAGCAGTAATGTATGTGTTGTATGTCACGTAGTACCATGCCATAATAGAGTCAAATAATGCTTGAGGAAGAACTAGCATCCACTGGATATGTAGTGAAGTGTAAATTAGCAGAACAGGTTGGCCACCATCACTTGTTATATGATTTGACTAATTGCATAGTATAAATGCAGAATGATGTTCTCATTTGCAGTCTGATCGTGCTGGAAAAAGATGGTAACATTGCGAAATCTGTCACGTGATAAAAAAGCAAAAGATGATCAAAATTGGTTCATCTGCAGGGAGCTTAAAATCCGATTTAAAACTTAAGTAGCACTATTTTTCCTTCTTTTAAATGTACAATTTAGTGGATACAATTTTTTCCTTCTTTTAAAATGTACAATTTAGTGGATAAAAATTAAATGAATTTCCAAATCCAGAGTGGATTTTTAGTTTTCTTTAACGCAGATGACAAATTTATAAAAATCTGCTCTACTTGCAGAGCTGGATTTTACAGTTAACCATACATGTTTAATGTCTGCACTTAATGTATGCAACTAGGATAACTTGGCTGTATACCTCTGCTTTATTTGTTTTTGCAGTAGATTATGTGCTGGCACTATGTCTCTGGAAGTTAAGACCAGCGGAAAATAAACCCAGAACAGTGGAATGGAGGACTTAACAGTGACAGAGTCACCCGGACACAAATCAAGAGCCACCAAAACCGATCATCTCAAAACTGTGGTCGTCTGTAAACCTTGTTTAAATCTCTGAACTGAACCCAAAAGTGCAAATTGCTACCACTGTCCTATCTCTGTGTCCTCAGTAGTGCTTCTCCTGCAGATAATCTTTCATCTTGTTAGGTAATGGTAGTTTCTGGATCAGGTCTATCCTCGTGTATTGTCTAATGACGAAGCGGCAAAGGTACTGCAGGGAGCGCACTTGCATAAACCTAGATACTGGGTTGGTTAGTCTGACAGGGTAGGTTGCAGACCCTGGCAAGCGAGACCTGGAGTAGCAAAAAGCTCCATTCTCTGAGTCTCTGATAGAGTGTTCGATTAAGTCAACGATGGATGTGTGTCCTTCCACGTCGGGCTGCTCGTAGAAGCTGAAGCGTCCATTTGAGTGTTCGATGCGGGTGTGGAGGGTTTTGCTCTGGGACCTGAAACTCAGGCTGAGCAGGTACCTGTCGTCTGAGCTGTCTCTGACCAGGAAGGAGCCGTCGGCCAAGTTGACCAGCTTTTCCTCTGCCTCCCAGCGTGTGATTGGCCCCCAGTACCAGCCCTGCCTCGCCAGCTTCTTCAGCTCCTCTGTCAGACTGGTGACGACCATGGGCCCGCTGGTCTGGACCGAGTCGTACACCCGACTAACCCCAGGAGCTGAATTTGGGTCAAAGTTGAGGTGGTGTCTTACCCTCTCAGCAACCTGGCTGTCTGAAGAGCTGAACCCTGAAAAAGTCCTGGGAAGATGTCCGTTACTTGTTATGGGCGGCAGGAGCGGAGAGAGGGGAGGTGGGATCTCTACTCTAGAACTTTGGCGCATCACACCAGCAGATCCGATGAGAAGACTGTTAACTGAGGTTTCCATGAAGAGATCTGGAGGCATCCCACTAACCAGTTCATGTTCCTCCTGTCCCTGGTCTGTGTGGAGGGACCTGCTGTCCGCTTCAGTCACCACCTCCATAGGAGAGGAGCTGTCCAGGCAGAAGGAGTGGGACCCTTCTGGGTACATTCCCTCATCTAAAGGCATTGTGTACTGGATGTAGTCCTGGGGAGTCAACCCCAGCACCACAGGCACGTCATTTTCATCAATATTTAGATGCAGCTCGCCGTTTTGTGGCTGCTGAAGATTCTTTAAGGATTCTGCTTGGTCCTGAAAGAGCCCTTCCATCTGGAAATCGTGAAATTCTTTCCGGACACCATTCAAGTTGGGACTCGGGCTGGGAGAGTGAACCATGGCTTTAACTTTTACCTCCATCTTGATGCATGCATCATCAGAGTTGACTGACCGCAGAGGCCACGGTGAGGGGCTATAATGATGACTCCGTAGGGATGAAGATCTAAGGGGTCTCTGGGCTTTCACCTCATTGAAGGTTATGGGCACAGACGAGGACGAGAACGTGTCGTCGTCATCCACTGAGCCGATGGCGGAGGAGCTGCCTTTCACTTTCGCCTTCTGCTTGGCAGACAGCCTCCTTTTTAGCGATCCCATCAGGCTCTCACTCTTTGAGCGGCCCTTATTCTGGCCCCCTTTGTCCTCCTCACCACCAAGGTCACAGCCAGAAAGCTCTTTGGTGTAGCAGCCCCCGAAAAGTGACTCTTCCTTCGAAAATTCTGTAGTCACCGAGGGCTGCTGGAGCATGACAAAGTCACCCTCCTCTTTGCCCTTTATGCTGAGGGACTTGCGGATGGTCTTAAGGCTTATCTTCTTCATTCTGACAGGCCCTCCAAAGTGGGGGCATGGGATGGCTCTCCTGGTATCCTGATGAAAGTACTATCCACAGCGTCCTCCCATCAGGCCACACGAAACAAGTCATGCATACAGTGGAGCTATCGAACCCTGCAGGAAGAAAAACAAAAAACAAGATTATAGATATTCTATGTTTGTTCTTCCAATACTTCAGAAAGTAACACACACGTCACAGTGAAAAGATTTAATTTAATAGAGCTGTTGAAGGTGCTCATCTATATTGGGGGAGCAGCGTAGGAGCTGGTGGCCATTTTTATACGTGGTTCATAGTAAACAATGCAGCAGGAGAGTGATCATAAACACACAGCCAAAACAAGCGAAACCAAAAAAACACAAGCATCTGTTGGAATAATTGAAAAGGATTTGCAAACAAATATTATAAAAAATGATTTCATTTATATTAGTATAATTTGTCAGATAAAAAATGAGCTTCTTAACAACAGTATAGAACATTACAGCCAATTAGTGCAATCCCCTGGTGTTAAAACAGTGAATATTTGTTGATGTATTAACCCTGTTAATGCTACAACTTAGGGCCAGGCAATATATTCACATTTTATCATCGTCGTGATATGAGACTATATATTTTCTTTCTTTTATCAGCCTATATCGTTATATCATAACACAGCATAAGTGCTGTTCTTTCCTTGTTTAAAGACGGCATTACAGTAAAGTGGTGTAATTTCTCAATTAATCATTTGAACTATAAAATGTAAGAAATATTAAAACTTATTATAATTTCCGGAGGCTCATTGCCATGTTATTAAATGTCTTGTCTTCTGACACAGTCTAAAAGTGAAAGATATTCAGTTTACTATCACAAAAGACGAGGAAAAGCAGCAAATCCTAACAGCAGAGGGAACCTAGAACTTCAAAATGTTTGGCAAGTTGGCTTGAAAACACTATTAAGTAGATTAATCAATTATTCAAATAGATTGCTTAATGCAGACTGAGTAATAGTGTCGGCTCTAAACTACGTACTGCCAGCACAAATGGTTTTGAAATGAAACAACAATTATGGAGGTCAGGTTCACTGTAATCGGCTCTTACATCCACGCTGTGTACAAACTGTGGCCCTTCTGTAAACACTGTCCCATGTGAAGCAGGGCATTTTTAACCTGACAACGTACATATAACAAAAAACATTGTGTTTAATATCTAACTGCAAGCCCTTTTTAATGGTTAAACTAACTGCACAAAGTCTATGATCCGCAGACATCAACACTGCTCTGTATTTCCCCTCCGCTGCTGCCGTTGAGCGTGCTTCTCTTTAAACTCCTCGGTCGTTCCGGTTGTTTAGGACGACTTCCCTGCTGCACTGTTTACTACAGACCACGGATGAAACTGCCCTCAGTTCTCACACTGCTTCCCCAATTTAGATGTCAGCTTCTCCAAAACAGCTTCATGATTGAAAGCTAGCACTTATACCTCACGGACATTATTTCATCGTAAATGCAAAGTGAACAATCGAAAAAATGTGTCACCGTACAAACATTCACTGACCACACCGTATTAAGGCCATTTAATGAAAATGAATAACAATCACTGCCTGTCCATCTGTCAACAAAAAAAATAATATATATATTTATAGCCATGACAGCTCCGGCAAACCAAGACTCAAACAGTATCTAGAGACATGTACCACTTAAAGCCCCTGAATGAAGCTGCTTTATAATCAAGACAGCTGCAATCTGATTACTCACCATTATGTGCAGGAAAATGGTGACTCAGTTGGATGGGTCAAGTTCCACTTCCACCACCTTTCATTTGATGCTGTGAAAAACAAAAGTCAGCTCAGAATGAAAAGTTTCACATGTATATTTGACATGTTTTTTTTTTTATAACGACACATAACATGCACCCACGTAGTACAACAAGCAGTGTGTTTGAATAAAGCCAGCGTTAGCATGGTTTGTCCTGACCTGGCAGGGCCTACGGACACAACAGCATGCCTTTAGCTTTAGCTACTTTGCGCTTGTTTGTGTCTTTAATGGCAATATTGTCAAACTGTGTGCTCAAACTACGATTCAGTTGGTGACACTTTAAACAGTGCGACCGTGAGAAAGAAGCGTGACTTTGTGCGACACAAACTGCCAATTAACTCAACACAGGCTGGTTTGCTTGTATGCTAACATCAACTAGCCTAACAAGCCAGTTAGTTTGTACTTTCAAAGTAAACCTAGCAGAATATACAAAAAAATAAATTAAAAAATGAACATTATATTGTCTCTTACCCGGTCACTTCTGCTCGTCTTACCAGGCGAATTAACCCAGAGTTGTTGGCATTTGTCGTTCATGAAAGGTTCGCCCCTTTAACGACAGCTGGCTAATGTTAGCCTGGCTAAATGTTAGCTTACCACCTAAGCCAATCAGCTAGCTTTGTTAGCGTTTCGCTGCCGAAAACATCACCGTCAGCTTCCCTTCGGTCGCCTCCTGCGCCCAGACGAAAAAGTACAAAGCGTTTAAATGGCCGGATCTGGTTCCTCTCTAAATGTGCGGGTTTGCATTGCCGACTGGTATGACACAATAAGGTGACATCTTTGTGGCTGGGTTAGCTAACAGTTTGTAGCTCACGGCCTCTTCCTTTCTTCCTTTGTTGCCTGTTGAATTGTGGGAGCAGATTGAGATGCAGCGAATCAGACGCACACAGCAGCCACAGCAAGTTTTCACATCCCGGAGGCAGAGGCGACACAAACACTGAGGAATGATGGGCATCATGTCACAAGATGAAAACAATAATTATATATATATATTTTAAAAAATAAAATAAAATAAATCTAGTATATGGCTTTTTTTTTTTTTTTGATCATTTGGAGACATGATTTGTTGGAAATGTGTTATTTTATTTTTTTTATTTGACAAATTAAGGTTACAAAACAGGATTTGATCATCCAAAGCACAAGATTTTAGGGCAGTGAAACATGTGTAAATAGCCCAGCATTTCACTATTGCTGCCACAAATGCAGCTGCCCAGTTGCCAAAAGAAGAAGGATGTGGTTGAGCTGGGCAGCACCCACTTATGGAGCAAGGTATTGTGAAAAAGAAAAAGAAAAAACCTGCATTGTGTGTGAACTTCTGCTAAAACTAAACCAAACAGGGCTGCACGGTGTGGTAAAAGAAAAAAGAAAAACAGATATTGCCATATGATTCATGATTAGTGGAATTAAAGGGGCTCTATGTTGTTCAAACTCAGAATATTAATATTTAAAACATTAATGAGGTAATAATATAAACTCAGACATATTTATTTTTTCCATAACTGAATAAACAAGCTGTTCTCAGATGAATAAGGTCCCCAGAACACTGTTTGAAGCTAGAAAGTTGGCAGGGTCCGCCGAATATAAACAAAGTAAAACAGTATGAAACTGTGTTGTCCTTTAAGGTCAGTTTGTTTATTCAGTCATGAAAACAAAGAGAGTTTGTTTATTTAGTTTGTTTAGGCATAAAAGAAAATCAGTCAATGAAGATCTGTCTCTTCTGGTCTATGTTTTCTTCCCCAAAACTACACAATGCACCTTTAATGAACTTTTTTCATCTTCACTAAAAAAAAAAAAAGAGTATTAATCATGATGATGTGAAATTTGATGGGATTTCTACCAAACAACTAAATGAGGATGTGTTGAGTGGACTTCCATTATACTGCCGTTTTGTCAGTTTATCATTATCAAATAAAAACTGCAGCTTCTTGTGATTTGGATTATGCACTTAGCCATATTGGCAGCCCTAGAACGAAAGAAATAAAGGCAACTTGTGTAAATCGATGGCTGACGTGGATGTAAAAATGTCTCGCTGTCTCAACACAC
The DNA here is from genome assembly GCF_040436345.1 of Pagrus major. Taxonomy (NCBI): domain Eukaryota; kingdom Metazoa; phylum Chordata; class Actinopteri; order Spariformes; family Sparidae; genus Pagrus; species Pagrus major. The sequence continues at coordinate 15,568,965 of NC_133233.1, forward strand.
CGGTCATTTCACAAGAAATCCATAAAAATAGACAGAGACTGAACAAGAAAACTAGAGAAACTTGCAAAAAGGGAGCAGTTGCCAGTTCAGTCCGCTCATTGCAGAGGCATGAATCATCTCCCTGTGCCACATGAAATTATTAGACATGCAGTCCCTGAAATAATATTAATAACCACGGAGTGTTTTTAAAATGCAAGAGCCAACTTATTTGGACTTTTTTTTGCCAAAAAGAGTGATTTTTGTTTTCTTAATTGCCTAAATCTCTAAGATGTAATCCACTCTTTTGTGCAGAAACGTGACAGTGAAATCACACATATCAAATATTTTGTTTGTTTCGTTCAACCAAGTTCTGTACAGCAGTCTTTGATTGAATACAGCAGCTGCTTATGAAGATAAACACTTCGAGCTAATTAATGACTGAAACTTTTTTTTGTGTTGTAATTTGTAGCTCTGGGTTATAGCAAAGAATTCACTTTTTAAAAATTGTTTTCTGCTTGTTTTCATGCAGTCTACACCAAATACAGTGTATAACTTCCCCTCAGTGGAATAATCAGTATTCCCATTTTTCACTACAGCTATCAGATAACTGTAGAAATATCAACCGCTACTCTTTTCTCCCCCCTGAAGCCGACTGCGCTTTAGCCTTTATGCGGGGAGGTCTTTCTAATTTGTATTCCGGAAACATCAAGTTCTCTCTCCGAGTGTTCTCGTGTATCTGATACAGCGGCTACAACTCGAACTCTGAAATGATACATTGGTTGCCTAATTAGTGTCAGTATTGTTTGAAAGTAGATTGTGTTTACCACTGCCAGGCTAATTTGGTCCATATACTGAACATTACATTGTTTTTTTCCACACTGTCAAGTGTATGGCAGTCCTTCGCCAACCTGCTTAGGGCAGCTGTGTGCAGACAGGCTCTATGCAAAGACTCTAATTACCAGGCCCTATTAGGGTTGATCAGGCTGCCTTCACTTGATGTGCTGGCACAGGAGGGGAGGGCTGGCGGAGGGGGGAAGGGAGGAGGGGGTGGCAGCTCTTAGATATAGCACCAAGGACACTGGGAGGCAAGGATGCAATGTTTCTACAAGCGAAATTAGACCTGACAAACAAACTTTAGTCTTGTTGATATTGTCAGACAGTAAAAACAAGTAAATATTCAGCTTGTCATGTAGCCTGTTGTGTCACGCCAGGGTAAACAGCTCAAATAGTTCCTAATAGCTGGCTGTTTAGATTTAAATTAACTCTTACTCTGATAGTTTGTGCATGATGCTGCAGAGCACCACAGAGCAAGACATACGAGGGCGTCTGGAGCATCTCTTAAGATCAATACTTCCCCAAAAAAATGTGAAATTATGTATAAGCGCGACTCAAAAGCGCTGAACCTCAGTGAGTCAGGATGGAACATTGTACACGTGGAGAGGGCCAAACTGCTTAATGAGACGCCTCGGCTCCATCTTAATTTCAAATGAACGCGGCATCAGCCATAAATTATTTGCACAATATGTCTCGCTTCAGTTTGACTCAGTCCTCCGACTTGACTCCTTCGCCGATGGGGGATTGTCGGGGGGCCCCCTCTGTGCCCACCCTCATATCCTCAACACTTGCAGCGGAGCGGAAGACGGGTACAGCAGGCATGTCAAACAGTGACAGGACCAGTGGGACCACTTGGGTTTCGTTTCAGGAATGACTGTGGAATAACACAGCCTCAAAATACAGTCTGAGCATTTATTGTGGGGATGATGGCCACACCTCTGCCTCATTGTTTCTGTGTCTCACTGTGATTTCTTTCCTTTTTTTGTTGTTGCATTATTTAAAGGGGCACTAAGTAGTTTTGGGGAAGACATTTTAATATTTAAAACATTAATGAGGTAATAATACAAACAGAAATATATATTTTCTTTCCATAATTGAATAAACAAGCTGTTCTCAGAGGAAAATAAGGTCCCCAGAACACTGTTTGAAGCTAGAAAGGTGGCAGGGTCCGCCAAACATAAACAAAGTTAAACAGTATGAAATTGTCCTTTAAGGTCAGTTTGTTTATTCATTTTGTACAGTCATGAAAACAAAGAGAGTTTGTTTATTTAGTTTGTCAGTCAATGAAGATTTTTCTCATCTGATTAAAAGATATAAAAACGGCACTTTTAAAAAATCAAACAAATGGCCCACGGCTGAATCAGTCCGTCATATCCCTCTTTCCCTCCTCACTTAAGTGGTCTTCAAAGATAGTGCATTAATTACTGTTACACCAGCTGCATCCACGTACAATGTAATGACTCAGCTATAGAAACCTGAGCTCGGTCCAAACGGCTGCCTGCTTAAAACAATGAATTAATTGTCTAATCCTGCTTATGTTCTTCGGCTCCGTTATAGCCCTTGATATCGGTTTATTAATTCTTAAAGCCACTTCTTAAATTTCGTTACCATATGGGGTGCTGATTTTTGGACAATTACGGTAACGATATGATTAATTAGCTGATTTGACCTTGTTTTATGCGTAAGGGCAACAACAGATCCTTTTTGCCCAGCAGCCCTTCTGAAACATTTGGCAATAGACACGGCTCGGCCTTTACACTTTTCTATTTACAGTCACTTTTAAAGACTTTAAATGTCAGTACATTCTTTGAAAGACTTTGAGAGGATTGTACGAGGGAAAGATGAGGCTGGGGAAAGAAGAGGGTAATGTACTTTTGTTTCTCCTAGAGATTAAATGTGAGTCCTTCTTCCTCCACATTGATCTGCATCATAACTGTTTTTTGTTACACTGTGTAATTTATTTTTATATTATTCAGTTCTGTGTAGGAAATTTATTGCAACTTTTATATAAGAAACAGTTACTGAAGTTGCAATGTGTTAGAGTTGAATTCATACTCCAAACCAATAGGGGGCAGCATATCACCAGAGTAACCATTAATTGCTGCTAAGTGTAGTTGCCATTACCTATTTAGCTCAGTTAGCCATGCAGCTAGTCATCAGAGGTGTAAACACCAACACGTCCCCAGTGCTCCCAGCTCCCAGTTCAGACCACTAGCTGCACGGCTAACTGAGCTAACTAGCAAACAGTAGCTTCAGTTACTAACAGTAAGCGGTTACTCAGGTGATATGCTGTCCCCTAATTCTTACATATCGCACCTTTAATACTAACACAAGTTGTTGCACTTGTTGCTTATTACTATATATTTAAATATTGTCAAAGGAAGGGTCCAAAGAAAACAGCAATAAACAGGGACTTCATTATTTTTTTTATGATATATAAGGTTACCTTCACCCCAATAATTTTCATACAGTCCCTAATTTGCTGTGATTTTACTCCATGCTGTAAGCTTGTCTGTGGAAAACTATGCATGTATACTTATGCTGTAGCTACATATACTATGTCTCCACCAGTTATCTGCAAAATGAAATGTATCAGCTGTGTAGCACTCCGAGACTTCGGCCCAGGTTGGCCAATATGGTCAGGGGCATGCTGACTCATGATCAGCTTATGTTGGGCGTCCAGATACGGAGATGCTTCAAGAGTAAATCTGGCTTCAAAGTATTGCAATTGGCATGATTTCCACTCAGAAATCATTCTTACGTTCATTAACAGCCTGAGGCGGTTTCTGGCATATGAGTAATTTAGTCTGCTGTAAAATGAATGCATTTGAAAACACAGGCAATTAGAGGTTGAAAGTACAAAACACAAAATATATCTTCAAACTTAATATGTCGCCGACTTTTGTGAGTGAGAAGAGTGTTGATCATGTATATATGAATGAAGGGGTGACTGTCGTTTTTGAGGGAGAATTGACAGAAACAGCTGAATAGCCATCTGGGAGGAAAGCATACCTTATGTCTGACGGTCAAAAACACTGGGCTGAATGACATACACCTCACCACATTATTTCATTTATTTAAAGTGGAGTTTTGCTTCCTGTCTGTCGCCGATGTAACAAATGATCCAAGACACACAGTGGTTGTCAGACAGAAATGATGTGATGTACTCTTTGGAGTCGACTCAACAGCTATTGAGAGCTCCTAGTCTGACCTAGGGCGATGTATTTTTCCACTAGCAGACTTCCTCGGCTGTTTGGGTGCCTCTTGCTCTGTATTCTCATTGTATATCTGCAGAGATGTCAAAGTCAGTCCTATATATTGTATCAGAGGCTAGGAGGAACTGGAATGCATTTTTTATCCTCCTCAGGTCAATGGACCCCGTGGCAGGTCCATCAATATGACTCATGTTGAACAGACAAGCTCGACAAAACATCATTTTGAATTCTGGTCAAGATGCAACGCATAGGTGTCCAAACATAACAAACATGTTGCAGAAAATTACAGGGATGTGTGTAAAAATCATGTTTCCAATAAGTGTGAATGAACGCAGCAGCTCTGATTTGAATATTTGGCTCAGTGTGTAGTAATTTCGATATGAAGCTCTGGAACGAGCTATGTTTGATGTTTGCCTGAAACGACTTGTAAAAATGTACCTGCATGTGCTGAAATATAACAGTCATGGATAATGAAAGCACAAATTGTCATTTTTTTCTTTCACCCCCTCAAACCCTTCGAAGGTGACAGTAGACTTTACGCAGCCAAATTAATTATGGGCTTAAATCCCTCCGGAATTCTCAAAAGCTGTGCGATTATATTATTATCATATCAAATTATCATTTCCTAAGTTTGTTAATTATCACCCTGTCTGCTGATCACATCCACCTCACATCTCAAGTGTGAGATCTCGTGCGAGCGGATTAACTTACACACAGGAAAAAAAGGATGTATGCCTGCACTCGTGTTAAGAGGCGATTCTCATCAGCTTTGATTTTTGAGAACGTCGGTGTTTGAGGAGATTAATTTAATGACAGGATAATGTGGCTGCTGTCAAAACTTCATTCAATATTTAAACAATGCATGAAGCCTTCGGTGATTTTTGAAACATGCCTCGGAACACTGATGATCCTGGCGAGAAATATTGCTTCAGCGTGTTTGCGTAACATTTCAAAAGATCAGATGAGAGAGACGTGAGACAAACCCACAGAAAGCCTCACCCACAGACATTATCTGATCATATCTGATCTTACTCTGAAGTCCTCGCCATAAAAAGGTTAAGGACTGCCAGTGTTACAATTGGAGGCATAAAGGCATAAAAATAACAAACTAATACAAAGTAATACACCTCGAGTTTTGGGATTGATGTTCAATTACTTTGTATTATCGACTATAATTTCACTGATATGATAAATAGCCCAAAATATAAAATTCTCAATATCAGGCTGATAATTTAGTTCGATATATATCGTGCATCACCAATATACAGCTAATATAGCTACAGAAGAGCCATCTCCATCATCAAGGACTCCACCCACCCACAACACAGGCTTTTCACACTTCTGCTCTCTGGCAGGAGGTTACACAAGTATGAAATGCAGGACCTCCAGACTGAGAGACAGTTTCTATCCAAAAGCCATCAGACTGATCAACAGATTGAACCAGCTGCCCCTGCCTCAACATCCCCCTTGTACTTGCCCCCCCACCCCCAGCCCCCAGACACACAGGTACACACGGGTACACACACACTCCATACTGCACAACCGCAACCACCAGCTGTATGTCTATAGTTTGTGCACAGATTGTCAGTGACAGCACGCATATTTGCATGAACATACATTGCACTGATACCCTATATTTGTACTTTGCATGTTTGCATATTGCACATCGTACATCTTCTGTATATATTTCTATCTTATGATTCCTATTGTTTCTAATATTTCGGTACTTTTTGATATTCTTAACGTTTTAGTGATAAGTTATTCATTGTAAATCTGCACTTTGAGTAGAAAGGCAAAGCAAGAATTTCATAGTAAAGGGAAATGTGTTTCTTTAACTGTGCATGTGACAATAAATGCTTTGAATCTTGACTCTTGAATATAACTGGTGGTTTCTTCTTACTTTTAGTACTGCATATTGATTTTTAAGTACTCATTAGCAGATTTTCTATAAAAAATGCTTCACTTCTATTAATATGATTAATTATTAGTATTTTCCTTTAGGGTCTCACATTATTGTATTTACACTATGTGAATGTTTTGTCGAAGTACATCATTAAAGGGGCACTATGTAGTTTCAGAGAAGAGATTCAAACAGAATTTTAATATTTACAATATTAATGAGGTAATAATACAAACTCAGAAATGTTTCATTTTCTGTAACTGAATAAACAAGCTGTTCTCAGAGGAAAACAAGGTCCCCAGAACACTGTTTGAAGCTGGACAGGTGGCAGGGTCCGCCACATATGAACAAAGTAAGTAAATTGTGTTTTCCTTTAAGGTCAGTTTGATTAGTTAGTCACGAAAATGAAGATTTCTGTAGGTTGTTTAGGCATAAAAACAGCAGTCAATGGAGATTTTTTCTCTTTCCTCCCAAAAACTACATAGTGCACCTTTAACCTTCCAGAGTCTAAGTTTATCCGACGCACTTGCGCCCCGTGAACGCACCCTGGTCCTCCACAGGAAGTGGAGTGACGCTGGCGCGGCCGTTGAAAACAAACCCGGGGCAGACGCTGTTGACATGACACTGACAGACAGACACTCACTACACTGACCAGACTCGACCGTCGATGAAGCCTTTTAACCTGTTTTTTATGACGAGAGACGCAACACACTGAACATGGAGTTATCTCCGCTTATAAAGAAAATAGGTAGGCTAACTTTCTAGCTAAGGAAATGTGGTGTAGGAGGCTGACTTCACCTGAACTCAACAAAACTCTGCAACTTGTATTAGCCGCTTGCATGCTAACATTAGCTAACAATAGAAACCATCTGTAGTCGGACGTCTGCAGGTATAACGGTACTCTGCCTTTATTATGCAGAGTTGGACTTAATTACAACGCTAATGTTAGCTAAGTTACCTCAGTAAAACTTGTCCAAACTTCCACCTGTTGGCAGCTAACTAAGCTAGCCGCTGACAGGCTAAAAACAAAGCGTCGCTAACTTTGCTGTATCTTTCCTCAACTTAACACTTGTCTTTCTCTGTAAAAAAAACAACCTCAGGCCACTCTTTGGTGGAGATAAGAGTTCGAGCTTTGAAGAGCATCATATGCAAGCTGGACCATTCCCTGATTTCCGTCTCTGACATCGTCCAAGAAAAGATGCTGTTTGTGCATCTCCTGGAGTGGTTCAATTTCCCCGAGGTGCCGATGCAGGAAGAGGTCCTTGGGTTGCTCTCAACGTTATCAAAGGTAGATACATAGCGAGATTGTAGGTGCATTGCTAGACAAGTCCTCTGGATGACAGTGGCTGAAGAGGACCAGGCAAAAATATAAGCTTATATGTTATTCAGCTCCTTTCTTTAACAAGGTTAACCACACTTTCACCAGTAAATTGAAGTAGGATCAATATTTGCCTTTGCCAATATATATAATGTTAAAGTTTAATGAGGCAGCCTAAAGTTTCTTTAACCTCACTTTGTATGGAAGTACTTTTACAGTGCTACACCCAACATCACACTGAACTTGAGATTATTCATTTCGTGACGATTTATCTTGTCATCCAAGCATCCGAGTGCAGCCCAGATGCTAAGAGACGTTGGGGCGGTGGACTTCCTCACCCAACTGTCTCCTAATGTGGAACCCAGACTGCGAGCTGTCATCGATGGAACCCTGGACCAGCTGTTCCAGCTACCTGAGCTACTCCCCAGTCATGCGCCGGTCTACTCGCATGTTCAGCGCACTACAACTCCAACAGGTGTTGCAAGTGAAAGCCAAATAATTGTTTGTTTGGATTCTGTCTTGTACAAACTGCTGAATGTTCATAACGTTATCCAGCAGAGGGTTATGCTTTGTTCGATTGTATTCTTACTGTATGTGAAATGATATTTTAACAAATGTGGTGTTTGTGCCGTAGCACCTGCAGTTGTTCCACCTGAAGAGCATGTTCCCAATATGGGCTATTTCCACAAAAGCACGCCAAGCCATAGAGACACACCACCTCAGAAGATAGCAGGTACCAGTATTTTTGAATACTTGATGTGCATATTTTTTTTCTACAAATTACTTGTTTTACACGTTTTATCCCTCTTGTGTTGTGCAGTGCATGAGTCTGTGAGATGTCTGAAGTTTTCAGTGTTTCCATGGCTGACTTTGACAAACACAGACAGACACATACTTTCATCCAATGAGAGGTGAGAGACAACACATGTATCTAACAGCTAATAAATGCCTAATTAAAATGCAGCGTAAAATAAACGAATAATTACTTAATATACAAGTTAACCAGAAAAAGCAGTGATTACTGGGTAACAAACACGTCTGCTTTAACTCTAATCAGTTCTCTAAGGAGCAGCAACCCCAACTTGGTCCGGACCACATGTGAACTTCTGTGTGATGTCATTATGCAAGACTTTCCCGCTGAGATCTTCCTGCAAAGGCCCAGTATTGTAAAGGTATCATTATATAATCAAACCATAATCCCATGCTGGTAACAGAACATTTCAGAATGACTGCCATTTCTAAGCATATTCAGGAAAACCGTGGATTTATTCTAACGGTTTTAGCTTGACTACAAAGGCCCTGACACACCAGGTGTCAGCTGTCGGGGGTTGTCAGTGAGCAGCTATGGCCTTAGTTTTAGAGCCGTGTCCCGCACAGTTGGCACTACCTTGTTGGCAACTTTTTGGCCAACTGAGCAAGTAGAATCGACAGCTGAGCTCGATGGTGAGAGAAATCGTTCTGGTCGGCTGTTCAGCCACATGAATCTGTGCACTAAAAGAGGAACGGAGCCATGCATGCGCAGAATGTACGAGCTAGTCGGTCGTCGGCTGTAGTTTTTGTGGTGTGTTCAAGGAAATTAGGCAGGTTTTCTCATCGCTAGTTCTTAGATGTTGGTTTGGTATGTCTGGGCCCTAAGAGTAAACTGATCACTCATATGTCAATAACAACACGAGCCTATAGTACGCTTTATAAATTATTTCCACACCTTGAAGCAGGGCACTGAAATGGCTGTCAATGACCTGAGCCTGCATTTGATGGAACATTTTAACATTCTTGACTTAAAAATGGCGACTTGACCCTAAAATATCTCCCAGCTTGAATCAGTATGTGTCCTAAGAGACTAAATAAAAGATGTCATTGAAGAGCCTCGGGCTTGTTTATTTTCTGCTGGTTCTCTGCCAACTGCTGTTCATAATATTAAGTATTCTTGTTTATTCACGTCAGTTAAATGACGTGAATTGTTTTGAGAGGCTAGTGTGACCAACTCATAATGGAATTTATGGGGTGGTCACTCCAGCTACTGTCAAAATAATAACCTGTCAAATAGTGTCCTTGAACAAAACAGCAATTTATAATTCAGTGTCCCTGATCTTGGAAGAGGCCTCTGGAGGCTTACATTGCTTGAGCAGGCACTAGATTGCTGTGAGGATGTGGTTTGGTCATGATGCACTGCTTGCAGGGGTTGAAAGTCTTCGGTGGAGTGTTTTACACTTCTCTTCTGTGATTCTCAGAGATTCTGGAAAATTGGTCGAAGTCTTACAAAAGTCGACTGCACTTTCAGACGTATCTCTACCCGTATCATGTCTGCAACAAAGTACATCTGTTATCTGAGCTCTTTATTTCATTGGCATAGACAGACATAAGAGTGTTGGAGGAGACATTATTCTGCCCTGATGAGCCACTGTGACTGAACATTGCCATGTTGTTAATAAAGTGCTGCATTACATTGCATCGGTCTCAAGGCAGTATTAGCATTCTGTCACCCAGCATCTGCCTCATCATCCAGAAGAAATCATAATGGCAAAGTACTTTTGTTCTTGTGGCTTTACTCGGCCCTCATTTGAGTTACTAAAGCTATTAAGCTTAATTAAAAGACTTGGTTTTAAAGACATGACATCATTAGCTACAGAAGGCAGGGAATCTGAACTTGGAACAAATTGCTGCTTCAATAATTCAATTCCACTTGGCCTTTTTATTTAGCAAACTACATTACAACTTTTCTGTCACTGTCTGAGTGTAGGTCCTGTTTTTACACAGTCTTTCTGCTCTGTTTTGTCTGTTTGCAAACAGAGCAGAGATCAATATATTTGCCCAATTACAGAAATATCCTAATTGGATATTGCTGGTGGTTACTTATGTCTTTAGAAAACCGCTCCATAACTCAGCTTCACAAAAACAACACTGCTCTCACATCCCCTCATGTTTTCAGAGCCTCCTGTCCCTGTTGAGGCTGGGTTCGGGTAAAGGTGAAGCGAGCTACCTCCACTTGCAGGCTCTCTCCTGCCTGCGGCAGCTTTGCGTGGGGCTGAGAAGGAGACTGCGCTTTCATCAAGATCCAAGCTTCTACTCTACAAAGCAAGGTAGCACACCTTATGGGTTATGCTGATGCACAGATCTTTTTACAGGTGTTGTTGAGTGCTTATAGAAGGGATTTCAGTTGGTGATTAATAGCTTCTGCATGCTTATTCTGTTGGTATACATATATTTCTTCATTATAAAGTACCTTTTTAAATAAATGTGGTTACTATGATTGAAATGAGGCACTAAAATTTTAATTAAATACTTCACATGACCATATTCCTAAAGCATACCACATACATTTAATTGTGTTTTACATTTTACAAGTAAAGACCTTATGGCTGGGCGACATGGACCAAAAATTCATATATTGGTTATTTCAGGCAATGCATTTGTCACATTTTTTTTACAAAGTGGGCTGAATGTTTAGTTGTAAGTCAAAGCCACATTTTAGATGTCACAAGCACTTTTATTTAAACAGACTGTGATCAAGATAAAATGAACATGGCAATGAAATTAAATGTAACAAATAGCAGGGCTGTATGTTACCACTTTATACATATAGCTCTGGTAATATTGGTGCTACAGATGCTTAAGGTTTTGTAAAACAGGCCCCAAAATTGTTGCATGAATATCAAGTAAGCCCGTTGAATAAATTCTGCTTTGGGGGAGTCTAAAAAGTAATTTCCCATGACCTTTCAAATGAAAGTAACACTCAAAAAATGCAGATATTCTTTTAAATATCTTTACGTATTATCTTTTACAGTTTTCAGTGGTGATCCAGGTTGAAAATCTGCGAAATTCAGCAGAATGTTTATTTACTTGTGGTGCGATAGGCGATATTCATTGAAGATAACAAAGGTTGTTTTTGAGCAAAAATCAGCAAACATAACACATAAAAACAACCTAAAACTATCTCAACCAGGTTGTTATACATATTTAGTACTCAGTTTCTCAGCAGTATATCGAATCTTTGACATTTTGTCCCACGGCACCACAAATTTTGATCTTAACGCAAACTAAGAAAGGCCATACAGCTGTCCCACGCATGCACAAGGGGGTGGAGATGTGTTAATGTTCTGAGTTTAGCAAGCAGCAACTCTTCTGCGGGAAATCTTTGTTTGCTGCACAAAGTATGAACGCACACAGAGAAAGAGAGAGAGAGAGAGAGAGACTTTGTTTACTCTGAATTTTTATCAACACATCTGTCGCCTGCATCCAGACACTGTCTCACTTTCACACTATAGACTACCAAGAAGACTAGCAATGCACTATTGATTCAGCTCACGCACAAACAAGCACACAAACCCTCACCTCACACAAACAGGTGGCTCAAAGGTCTCTACTGCGGTAATTTCATTCATTGAACAGACCAATTTCGGCATAGCACTTGCAACATACAGGCCTATGTCGCACTGTAGGCTAATTAACAGTCTGATTACAATAGAATAGCGCCTGTGGTCTCCCTCAGTATTGCAGGAGAACTTGCGAGTGAGTGAGGGGTAGAAGAAACAACTTATGTAGCGCGACATCAAACTGTATCAATATAAACGGTATTGTCTCATTGTCTATTTTAAGTGTTGTTTAGCACAAGTTTAAAATTTTTTCAAATTCTAATCATCCTGATTAATTTCTTTGCACCAATTTAATGTTCTCTTTGCTGTATCATAAAGGCTCTGCGTGCAACTAATGTGCAAAAGTGTTTTTTTTTTTTGTGGTTGTGCAGATCCAGTTTCCCAGAACTCGTCCTTCTCCCACTCTCAAGAGGTACGGACCCAGCGCTCCCAGGCCTCATCCCCAGGCGCAGAGTGCTCTCCTCGGCCCTCTGTGATTGGGCGCACGGGCCAGAGAGCTCGGGGAGACGGCCAAGACGGAGACGCAGCTTCCAACAGGTGTGTGCATTCTTGTGTAACTGTGCATTTTAAACAAAGGCTGAACGAGATTATAGATAAAAACAACTGCATTTCTTTATCAGTTCTGGCTGTCTAAGGTCTTGTTCTTTTGCATATGAGAGCAGAGATTCACTCAGTTCGGCTTCTGTTACACTTCTTAAATGCTGTTATGTTAGTGTTGATGGTCTATAGTGTTTGAGGTTAAGCATTGTTGTCAGTTCTGTTCATCAGACCTTACATGTAACAAGAGAGTCTTACACTTTTTAAGAAATGTATGCACAGTAGGATGTTCTGTGGCTTTGATGATAACAAAATTGCGAGTGACACTGGCAACCCGAACATGAAGATAAAACAATGTGAGAAAGACTGTGGAGGATTTTTCTTCTTATGAATTACAGCAGGAGCCCTCTAGCGGCTGGTCTACAATCAGTTTCTGATTCCCGTGATATTTTTGGGATCCTTCCCTATACAGCTCACACGTCACTCCCCGTATTTGAGCGATCCATGCACAGATCATGAATTTACAGTTGCCTTCCTCTCTTTGTCTGTGATCCATGCAGTGGCAGCTCGCACAGAGGTGGAGCAGCAGTCCAGGCCCCCAGGCAGACGCCCCAGTCGCCCGCAGATGTGACCCACTTGGCACTTCCTGACGTGGGTTTAGAAGATGTCCTGGAGCTGCAGTTACAGCAGCTCACTTTGGCTCAGTTCACTGTTGCCACCATGGACCATGCCATACCACTGCTTAAGACAGGTAGGAGTGACTGTAGTCTTGTGAGGGGAAGGGAAATAGGAGAAAAGATATTTTAAATTATGTTAATTAAGTGCCACCGTCTGTTTTTTGCTCGAGTAAAGATCAGAGATTTCCAACATCTCCTCACCTGTTTCACTACTTTGACTGTATTCTATCATTTGATCTCGTCAAAAATAATCTCCCCTCGCGCCCGCGCTGCTCTTCTCTTCCTCTCCTCTTTCTCAGAGAGTTCACACGTGTTCCGTCGCGTTCTGGAGCTGCTGTGCGACGCCGTCCTCCTGCTCGGGGACGGCGTTTGTGAGCTGGTCTGGGACGATCGCAGCCTGGTGGGGATGGAGCTGGCAAGTCAGAACACAACTCATGACAGCCTCTTATGTAGATGAATGGATACACTTCACTGAGAAAAGGGGGGAACTGGGTTGGCCACCAGACAATTTGCCACAGACACACAGGCATACGGTGCTCAACTGTCAAGGAGAACTGTAGGCATGTGATTGAGCTGAATGAATTGTATAAGGTTACAAAGGGTTTCTGCTGCTTACAAAGAGCTTCTCACACATGCGTGCACACCTCTCGTCTGAACCCCTGGGTTTACCTAAGCATAAAATTGTTGGGTTAGTGAATGTCTTCATTTATTAGGTGTATTGAGTTAAACCAGTGTGTTTTTTTTGTTTTTTCTTACCATGCAGAATCATTTGTTATCCTCCTGACTGTTTAAAGGGTATGTTGCTATGTAGGGGGACTTATACACTTGTCAAGCCCAGGCCCCAGTGGCCCTCTGCTGTTTAATACATGCCCAGAGCCTTGCAGTCTGAGAACTGTTTTGTCATCTTTATGTGGAGAGCAGCTTTTGTGTGCCAGACCTCTAGGTTTTTCCTATGGGAACAGGCCGAACTGTTCATGCCAGCCACGGCAATGCACAGGGCATCTACTGCCCCCTGCTGGTGTACGTCTTCTATTGTTCAATTTCTACTCCCAGAACAAAGTGGCTGAGAATAGATTGTTCCAATTTATTCATACTGAGATAGGGTGGATCTGTATCTCGTCCCAAAATAACCCTGAAATCTGATTACATTCAATTCCTAACCCCTGGAACGAACAATTTTTCTCTTGGCTCCCAGCCAGTAGCTGTGCGTCTGTGTGCGTGTGTGTGCATGCACTTGCCTTAGTGTGTTTGTGTGGCATGTGTGCTTTTGTCTACATTTCTGTCTGTGTGTATTTTAGAAGGAGAAGCTGCAAGGCTGCATGGAACAACTGGGGGATATCCTGAGCTACCATGAGAGCTGTTCAGCAGACATTCCCCGCAGCTCTCAGGTTCATCACAGAATGGCTTACACAGGCTCTGCCATATTCACTATTAAACTCCTACAGACCATCCTCCCTCCTGAAAAGGTGTGTGTGTGCTTTCTTAACAGTTTTCTGTGATTATTTCAACTACGGGAATACTGGAAAATTAAGACTTCCTTACCTCACACAGGCCAGTGACAATCTCCCAGAAAGTACAGCAACAGCTATTTTCCACCTGTGCTTGGACACGTCATTCGGAGGTTTATTACCCAGCATGCAAGAGACAGCAGTGGCCTACTTGGAGCAAGTGAACTCAGACAGCCATGATCTCTTCAGGAGGGTGACTCGCGCTGTCCTCTGGATGGAATCCACTTGCAACTTCCTCAAGGAAGCACATGCTGAGGTATAAGCTGCATGTCGCATAAATACAGCCAATACTAACTCTGCTGTCTACAGTGAGAGGGCAGTCTTTTTACAAACACGTATATATATATATCTTCATTGATTGATTTTAATGACTGAAAAAAATGAATAAACAAACTGTCTTTACAGGACAACATAATTACATACTGATTTACTGTTTATAATTGGCGGACCCTGCCACCTTTCTAGCTTCATACAGTGTTCTGGGGACCATATTTTACTCTGAGAACAGCTTGTTTATTCAGTTATGTAAAAGAAATATCATTTCTGAGAAATATTTCTGAGCCTGTATTATGACCTTATTATCAACTCATCTGAGTTTGAATTTATTCTCCAAAACTACATAGTGCACCTTTAACTGAATTGTTCTAAAGTCATTCAACCTCGCATTACACTATCACCGAAAGAGTACCAATATGATCATACAAATACAACCTTAAATATTCCTTTTTGAAAACTGTTACAAAAGCCTTTTAAACCTGCTTTTCAACTACCTACTCATTTCTTCATCAAGGGAGAAAAGAACTGGTTGGATCTACTGGAGCTGGCGGACCAAGCAATAGAAGGCCTCCCGTTTCACCAACACTTACCCATCGTCAAGGAATGCGTTAACATCTGCTCCTACCTGTAAGATAAATTCACAGTTTATCTCAATGTGAAGTCAGTTATTCTGCTGCATTTAAAGATGAAGTATTTTGACGCTATTTTAAATCGCTTTCGGTTCACCAGGTGGAAGTTTGATCAGCCCAGCCCCCTCCTCCAAACAGAGAGCCAGAAACTTCTCCTCAAGCTGCTGTCCCATCCCTCACTGCCTGTCAGGACGGAAACATATGAACACTCTTTAAACCTGATCAAGGTCAGAGCGAGCCACCTTCTAGATGCTCTGTGTTTAAATGAGAATGTGTGGGTAAAATTATGGCCGCTGAAGCCGTAACGTGGCTGTGTTTGGTGGGGCACCCATATGTAAATAAGTAGGTTGAAGATGGATGAATCACAGATCTTTGACAGTTTGCTGTTAAAAACCCACTTGACATTTGAAATCATTCTCCCTCTTCATTTTTTACTAACCACCGTCGAGAGTACATGGCTACATTTAAAGTGAATTGGAGCTCTTGTATGCGAGCACAAGTGAGAGGAAAGCGATAATTTATGATGTGCTTCGGTGTGATTACATACACCCCTAGGACTGCCTTGGCATCCAGAATGTGTCACGACTGGAACCAGGAGCCTGCGGTGGAGTCAACTTCCTTCTCCACCACAGGGTGCTCTATGAAATCAGCGCTTTTGGACTCCAGGATTCTGCAGAGAAGGTAGACAAACACGTGTGTGCCTCTGGTATTTATATTGGAATAGAGCTGCAATGATTACATGATTAATCAATAAGTCGATGAAAGGGAATATATTGGCTGCTGTTTAAATAATACAATGTTTTTGTCATTTTTTAAGCAAAAACATTTTATTTGTTCCGGCTTCTTAAATGTAAAGATTTGCTGCTTTTCTTTGTCAGTTATGAGAATAAATGAAAAGTCTTTTGTCTTTGGACTGTTGGTTGGATAAAAAAATCAATTTGGAGACATTTTTCAAAAACTTTGGACTTAACAATTAGTTTGAAAGTATCGTGAAAAAGATTAACTGCGAATACATATAATTGTTAGTTCCAGCCCTGTATTAGAACCAATTTAAAGAGTTGGAGTGGGGCTGCGACCATGATAATTGTGATTGGCGATTAATCTGTGGATTATTTTCTAGATAAATCGATTAGTTATTTGGTCTATAAAATGTCAGTAAATAGTGAAAAATGGCGATTAGTGTTTACCAAAGCCCGAGATGACATCCTCACATCTGAAATTCATTTCATAGTTGACAACAAATCGATTCATTGATTCATGGATTAATCGTTGGAGCTCTACTCTGAAGCAAGGTCATTCTGGCCACTTTTTTAATTAGTTGGTTTAGGTCTGGAGTGGAAGAAATAAATGTAATTAATACACATACTCATGAGAGTAAAAGTACAGGATTTCTGTGTATTGTTTGTGTTTGTAAAGCTATTGTACATTACTTCAAGATAGAGCTGCAATGATTAGAAGAAAGTTAATTGTCAGCTTTTTTGATAATCGATTTAGTGATTTAGTCAAACATTTGCTGCTTCTTGAAGGCACGATATGTAAGAATTGACCACTTATCGAATTCATACTCAAAACAAATAGGGGGCAGCATATCAGTAGAGTAACCGCTAACTGCTGCTAACTGTAGTTATTTAGTTAGCTCAGTTAGCCGAGCTTGGTGCACTGGAGAAGTGTTGATGTTTATACTGCAAGAACAGGAGCTTTGGACCAGGACAGGCCAGGGCTAGCTGGTTAGCATGCTAGCATCAGTAGATACCTCTGCGACACAATACATAGATGTCATTATGTCGAAAGTGTTATTTCTTCACATTTGGTGATAATTTTAGTTAATTAACTAAGATCTTACATATTACACCTTTCATTTTAAGGACTTGCCGCTTTTGTTTGTCAGTTATGATACTAAATGAAGAGGCTTTTGGTTTTTGGACCATTGATTGGCTAACAAAATAATTGGCAGATTAACTGCTAATTAATATAGTCGTTAGTTGCAGCCGTCATGATAAACTGCCAGGGTTCCCACGTGTCATGTGATTTATGTGTTTAAAAGTCTGTCACTCACAGTACTTGCTTGTAAATGTTTTATCAGCGGTGCCTTTGTGAACTCAGCAGTTTACCTGTGATCTATAGGTGAACGTCGCTGCCAAGGATATTCTGCTATTCCTGCTCAAGGGACGATTGATGATGACAGCATCAACCTGGGACAGATTCAATGAGGCACTTTACCCGGTCATGCCAATATTACAGGTGGTGTGCTCTCTGTGTGGATAGGCTGTGTTGTATTTGTACTGCAGAGCTCATGAAGCCGCATCATGTTTCAAACTTATTACATTATATTTATGGAGCGGCGGGAAGCAGTGTATGTTCTCCGCAATCAAAACCACTATGATCAAAAGTGCAATTTTAGCGCTTTTGGACCACAAAAGACTGCATATTGAGCTGCCAGTGAGAAAAAATGTAGTTATTCTCTCATTTACATATTCTGTGCTATATTGTTTCCTTTTTGTGGAGAAAAAAAAACAAGCTTTATTAATTGTTCAGTTTCAGGCAACAGAAAGCCTGGAAATTCTTCATGAATATACATGAGATTTTGACTAGGCTGTCAAGTGTGATTTAATTCAAGGAGGCCATTCAGAGATGGGCCCGCCGTGTCAACAAGAGATGAAATGAAACCACCCGTAATCAAAGCGATGCATATTTTATTTACTGTTGTTGTTGCTTAGCTGGAATTCCCCGTTGTTCGCTCCATTGTCTGCCAAGGCAGTCTGAGAATTATGTGTGTGTTTGCGTTTCTGTGTGTGTGGCAGGGTTACACCAGCACTGAGGAGTCACTGGGAAACTGCGTCCTGCTGATAAGTGACATGTCGGACGTGGCGAGAGACAATGTTTTTCCAAGCACCGCCAAGCTCAAAGCAGCGCTCCGACTCCTTTTCACCAAACAGCCCACGTGAGTCTCTTTGTCTTTCTTTTGTCAGTGTTTGTGTATTCGTGTCTCGTTTGGTTGTTTTGTGCCTGCCCAGATGTGTGCGCGTAGTAGAGATGTGCGTTTGTGTCGATGATGGTATGTGTCTTCTGTGTGAAGCTGTTCGACGTTAAGTCTCAGAGTTTTTGTAAACTCCTGAGAGTTTTAAATATATTCTGCTCTTCAACACATGATGTGACAGACATATTACCACCCTCTGTTACTTTTAGCTGAAGTGCTCATCAAGTCATCTAAATGCTCTGTGAGGCCTGTGTAAAACAGCTATCAAGTCCCAGTCTATGAATATTGATAGAGATGAAAATTAACACAGACACTGGCCAGGAAGCAAGCCCTGGTCAATTTTGGCAACAGCTAATTGATTTGTCTGCCATGCCAGCCAGTTTTTCCACTGACCAATCCCCAATTGGATGTCATGTTAAAAAAAAAAGTAGACAAAGGGCTTGCTTTAGCATCTGAATAGAGCTTTTTCATGTAGTTTTTAATCTGTGATTAAAACTGTGATTATGAATTCAATGTCTGCATTTAAGTTTGCATAATTCCTGCTTATTAATAACAGTGTGAGAATCGCAGCAGTGCAACAAATCCTGCCCCACCTCACCAGCGATGATGATGCCAACACAGCCAGACCAACCCTGGATCAACAAGTGATCTCCTCCCTCCCTAATCTCTACTGCCTCAGAAACCCTTTAGACATCACGCTGGACACCAGCAACAAGTCTGTCCTTAAGGTATACATCCACATACTCACAACACACACCTAAATACACTTACAGGATATATTAGCACTTATTTAATGTGTGTTTAATGATGGCTAGGTGGAGTCTGTGGAAAAGCTGTTTTGCATCCTGTCCTCAGACACTGTTGACATCTCCCTGAGAAGGTCGGCAGCAGAGCAGCTGTCAGTAGTGCTACAAGGTGAGTTATCTGTTAAAGATGCTAACATTGATATAGAGACTTTTTGATAAACTCAACTGTATTATTTTAATCCACTTCCATGCTGAATCTTGGCACTAGCATGCTACTACTTTTAAACCAACCATTAAGTCTGCTTCTGTGTATTAGGTAAGGGATAATGCAGGACGTGTTGTCCATTATCGGGAATTAATGGTTGACAAGGAGGCCAGCGGGCATTTTCCTACGTATACCATGGTCATGTTCATCATGCCAAAGAAAGAAAAATTAAGATCATTAATTTCTAAGCAAACGTCAATTACTACTCCAGTAAATAGGAAGAACATTAGATACGCCTTAGCCATGGGAGATAAACTAGTCCACTCAGCTCATTGAACACTTCAGCTAAGCTATTAGCCAGAAAGCTAACGTTATGCTAGCAAGATTCAAAGTCAATAAAACTGCGTACGGTTGATGAACAGTAAATATAATTTAAAAGGATGTTGAACAAGAAGACTGGCTAGCTAGCCAGCCATGTCATTGTCTCAGGAATAAATGTTCGGCCATGTTTACTGTCGGCTGCCGACCTGAAATAGCGAGTTGAATAGCGAATGAGATGTGAGATGATGGGACAGTGTAGGCTACTTCTTTCAGCTTGTGCGTAAGAGGCGCCATCCTGTTATGTTTAAAGGATGATGCACTGAAGGACACTATATTCATTTTTTTTTAAATTTAATTTATTTCTAACCCCAATGTGTCTGCAGCCAGCTGATGCCAATACCACTCTCTGGTACAGACTTTAGTGCATTAATATAGAACAGTGAACAGACAGTTTCACTGCTTCTGTAGTTTCATAGATGTCAGTAAATTAGGAGTTAATTGACACTCAATCAGAATCGAGTATCCACCCAGACCCTGGTATAATCACCTTTCAGATCGAAATGCTCACTTTGAGGCAGGTTTTAATAGAATAGAACCGAAAGTTTTTATTGTCTTTGTACAAGTACAACAAAATTAAGTTTGCAGCCTCCACACTCTATAATGCTATAAAAAAACAGTCAATCTCTAATTTTCATTGTTCCCGGCAAGAAATTGCAAATCAGCAGAATGCAGTTGCTAACAATTCACATCCCTCTTATATTTGTTGAGAATGACATTGAGTTTAATCTTCCACAGTAAAGTGCCTGAATAATAAACCACACAAAAAGAAGGTTGAAAGTCCAAAACAGAGTTTGAGATGAAAATTTCTGCACTTAATAACAAAATGAAAAAAAAGAAGAGCTTAAAAACTTTGTGTGATAAGTGAGAGCTCTCCCCTTGTGCAAACTACAATTTGAATTGAGTGCAGCAGAGTTGGTGCCTTCCCACCACCATATGTTTTAGACAAGCACGGGAAAGCAAATATTTGAGGATTATGCAAATGTTTATTGTAAGTATATTGAATTGTTCTCCCACTTCCCTGCAGACACAACAATGCACGCAGTGCTGAAGAATCTCGGAATAACAGACAAAGTCATTTCTTTCATTATGGAGAGTGTAAACGGCAACAAGGTAAAAACAAACCTGCTTGGCGAAGTGATGAATAGATGTGTACTCAAGGAATTGCTGTTGAAAGCCAAATAAAACAAACCCTGCATCTCATAAATGCAGCTCCATGTGCTCCCATTTGTCTAACTGTCCTCGTTTAAATGTGCTCATGTGAGTGCATGTGTTGCCAGCGGATGTGGAGGGAACCCACCGAGGCGTGCATGATAGAAGGATGAAATGGCCTGTATTAATAGTGTCGGACAGGCCCTGGTCAGCAGTGATTTTTGCCCTCTAGTTACTGCAGTCTGCTGATCATTCCCAGGCCTTGAATCAGAAGCTGCTAACAGGGGTAATCGTCCAGCATGCCTGGCTACTTGGCGGTGAAGGAACACGGCCACAGAGAACAACTTGTCTCAGTTAACAAGTGTGTTAAAGAGGGAAGCCTTCAGGTTGCGTTTGTCCCTCCCCTGCATTGCCTGCGACCTGTGCAATCACAGCATTTGGGTTTAGTTTATGTGACGAGACAGTTAAGAGACAGCTTTTTTGTGTGAGAGACGCATCAGCAGGAGGAGAAAGAAAGAGAATATGTGTGTGTTTGTTTGTGTTTTCCCTGCAATTAAACACTGAGTGCGTATGTTGCTGTTCTCCCCAGAGCTTAGATTGCCTGCTGGAGCCTTGTGTATGTATCCTGAGGAAGCTGGTGTATGCAGATCCGTCTCTGAGGCACAGCCTGGCACAGCGCAACCTCCTGCTCCTCACACTGCTCAGGGGTACGTTCACAAGACAACTCATTAAGTAACAGCTATACGCGTCGTGTTGTGTAGCCCGGGGGCGCGTTCTCAAAAAAGAGATGACAAGTTATCCGTCGATGCATAGCTTTTAACCATGTTGTCACACTGCAGTAAGTGGCACATTAGTATGATGCAACTTGTTGCTTTGGAGCTCGGCTCAACATCAGTGCATTGTTCAGGGCTTTGTCTGCAGTGGTTTTACATTTTTGTTGCATAATTTGTAGCTAAATTGTCTGTCACTCATTGTAAATTAGGAGGAAGTTGATTTAGATTTTAACATCATGATTGTGATCACTGTATATTCATAGATTTGATTTACTTGAAGTAGTATACTTTAGTATAGTTTTTGAGCCTTATCGAGTGGTTTTATGCAACATATATGCCAGTTTTTATAGCTAACAAATGTGATGTTTGTACAGCTTAGTTTTAACCACCCCAGACACCAAATTCCAGAGTTATTATAATATCATAATGTAATCAAAGCCTGATGTGGGCTGGCAGGCTCATTGGAGGTTTCCAAACTTTGATTTTGAAATGAGTCTTTAAGTGTTTGTCGCTCTAATGGAATTTAAAATTCTTATGAATGTATTCATGAGGTTGAGTGAAGCAGTGTAGGGTGTGGTTCTTATGTAATTTGCTCATGTCGTGTCTTCATTAAAGCATCCTTGATACTGAAGGAGAACAAAGGCAGTGGAAGTGAGATTGCCATCCTGATGAGTTTACTGCTGTTCGATGAGATTGCCAGCATTGAAATATGGTGAGCTTATTGTTGCTCTCTTTGAGCTCTCCGCGCCTCTTGAATAAATGTTCAATGTTTTGTTGTACTACCTGTTTGTTTGTGTCGTATCAGGTCGGACAAATCCAACACAGATATGACCCTCGCATCGTTCTCTCTACCACTGTCGGTAATACGCAGGTAAACTGATTTGTAAACCGTAAACATTTTTTGTTTTCTCTCACCAACAGCACTTCACAAGCAATATTTCACCAATTTTCTCTCTAGGGTTGCAGCAATATGCCAGTTTTAGGGTATACCGTGGTATGAAAATTAGCGGTTATCATACCATGTGCATTTGCTTTTCTATGGTATTTAATTCTACTGTATTAGTGTAATTAAAAACATATATATTTTAAGTTTATGTTAAGTTTTATGTCTGTCAGGTCATAATAGTTTGTGAAATTACAATTAAGTGTTTGTTTAACCCAAAGAAACGATGTTTTCATTCCTTTACCTGGCAATATAACTTATATTATTATTATTATTATTATTATTATTATTATTATTATTAATAATAAATAATAATTAAGCTATCCATGACATTGTGATATTATTTGAGATGGTTATATTGCTGTGATAATGTCATACCATTGCAACCCTAGATACAACATCCCATTCCAGGCAGCGACCCATCACGCCGTCAGTCCGTACTGCTGTGTCCTGCCTCCATCCTCCGACCTCCTGACCCTTGCACCTGCTCGCCAAGCCCTTCAGGTGGCCTGGAACACTGCGTGGCATTCTGGGATAGACAACCTCCTGGAAGAGCTGCGTGGCGTCTGTACCGATGTTACCGAGTAAGAATCGTACTCTTAAGCATGCAGCAGGGTTTTAGCATCTTAGATTTTTACTAGAGTCTCATTTTTATCGTTCAATGTAAGATTTGAGACAAAGCTTTCTTTGTTCTACGCTTCGCTGTAGAAAAACAGACTAACAGTTTGTAGTTATTTGTTCATATACAATATATTAGAGCCCCGAGTTCTTGCATTTTGTGGCTGATGCAAATATCTATCAAAGAGTAAAAACCTTGAGACTGCAACATATTGGCTGATATTCTTCGATAATACACATACAGAGAATATATATATGTATGTATGTATGTGTGTGTATGTATATGTGTATATATATATATGTATGTGTATGTATATATATATATATATATATATATATATATATATATATATATATATATATATATATATATATATATATATATATATATACATAAACTAGAGCAGCACAATATGGAAACTGGCCACAAAATATTTGTTTAAAAATGTAAAGAAACATCCTGCTCCATATCACTCCTATTCATTGTTCTCTCTGGTGGAGAATTGCTGCAAAGAATTAGTTTCTGAGGCTTGCCATCTTGTGTTTCATCTGTCTTCATTTACCTCTAATGTGACCTAATTCAGACAGATGAGATTGTCTCTCACACAGTTTAAACCAGCTTGATTACAGCAAAGAAGTTTAAAGCACACCGTAGATGGATCAATCCACCTGAAACTACATTTCATACAGGGCTATGATTGGGAGAAGAGTACTTGTTCAAGATGGATTAGTCGGTGAAAACTGAGTGGTATCTTAATCAAAGTTTGTAACTTCTGATCTGATGATATTGTTGTCTTTTTATAAGTTAAAAATCTTTTTTCTCTATATTGTTTTTTTACATCATTTTGACAACTTTCTTGAATATTGCTAGTACGATGCCTTCCTCTGCTGCTGCTGCTGCTTGATTCAGTTGCAAGTAGATCTCAGAAAATATCTCTTTGGATGACTCATAAATGTCTCGTCCCTCCAGATTGGTGTTCAAATATGTTTGTTAATGCAGTCATTAGTATGCTTCTGAAGATGCTACTTATGCAACACTCTTGTCAGCACATCAATAGTCATGCAATCTGATTTTCTAATATATTTCTCTTAACCATTTGCATTTTGCTCCCTGCAGATTTCATCCCAACTTAAAGCTGTCAGAAGCACAGGTTCTGACGCTGCAGGTGGTGCATCTTCCCGCCGCGTTGCAGGACTGCATCCGGGCCATCATCACGGCGGCAGGACACAGCTCGGTGACCTCTGCCCTCTCCAGGCTCAGCCTCTATTTACTGATTGACAGACTGGCCTTACCTCATGTCCCCACCCACAGCTGCAGAGACACCCTCTCCTCCCTTAGTTGGCAGGCAGCATTGACCAGGTACAGAGTCATGTACACATGCTAATACCTCAGTTCGTAGATATGTCTTGTTAAGGTTTATGAATTAAGCAAATAACAGAACGATTTAATGACATTCCCATACAGTAATCCATTGGTATTACTGCTGCTGTTGAACAAAACCGTAGTCGCTGTGAACCAAATGGCTCACTGAGCACAATGTGGCTTTGTCTTTTTGTCATATTTTGAAGGATTCACATGAATGAATAGTGTTGAATGCCTTTTCTGCCCTCCCTCAGGAAGTATGACGGACTTTTGATATCTTTGACAAAAAAGTTTGAGCATGTTTGTTTTGTTTTTCTGCTTGGCAGCCATCGTCCTTAAGTTTTTATTTGTTGAAGGACAATCATTTTGTTTATTCTTTATTATAATTATTATCTTAAAAAAAATCTTTGCTTCCACTCACTAATCTTATCCTAAAGCTTGGCCTTTAAACATTTAAATGATGCACATGTGACGCTTCAGTCATGATGAAGAAAGAAAGAGCAAACCTCCACCCAAGTACATTCAAGTATGTCAGTTATTTTGATTCAATCAGTTTATCACCACCTGTCTTCTACTGCAGCAGCATATGTCTAATATCTTTCATAGGTTCGTGCATTGATATTTCTGCTGTGCAATCGTCTTTGTACTCACTAGAAAAATAATGAGTATTGAGCGCTTTCTTTTCAAGCACGTTTTCTTTCTCTTCTTCGGTGTCTGTCTCTTCCTCCCTGCAGGTTTCTCCAGGTGTGTCCAGCCTCTGTGGAGGACGAGAGGTTGCTAGTGGGCATTGTTGCATTTTTGAATGCCTACTTCAAACAGATACACACCGAGTCCGCATCTGACCCTGAGGACAAGGACCTGCGCTGGATACTGGAGCTCCTTCTCAACCAGGTACAAATAATTTACACTTTCTTGACAAGCGCTGAAGTAAAATTTCACTACGGTTGTTCTTTAAGGTTTTGGCTTAAAGGGATAGTTGAGTTACAGCGTGGACTACTGTGTACTCTACTGTAGCTTGCTTTTTGGAGAGTGTATGCGCTTGTAGAATATGTGTGTGTGCATCTCTGTTCGCTAGTAATCTGGTTAGGCTCCCTCCTCTCCAACACAGAGGGTTATATACCTGTAATCAAAGCTTGAATAAATCACACACCGTCAGACAAGCCAAACATATTGCTCTCTCGTAACGACAGAAAAATAGTATCACAGCGTTCCACCTCAGACCTGCAGCACAGATTATTTCCTGAGCTCTCAACACAGAGTTGGAGTCATATTTTCGCCTGAGGAAAAGAATAACCACACTGTTTTAGTGGGGAGATCTACTTTTAGGATTTAATCAGTCTCACCTTGGCTTTCTCATTAATGCGTGTGTAAACAATAAGCCCTCCCCTGGCAGCTAAAGCAGACTCAGATTGAATGCCTGGTAGGGGTGAGCAGCTCTGCTCTGCTCCGACTTTTCTGTAATTACTGAGCTGTTTCAGGAACATCTGTCGCTCTCTACACTCACATAAACTATCTACTCCGTGTGTACTGCTCAATAAGAAATTCTGCATGTTAGGCACTCCAGATGGGCGGTGTTGAGAAGGAGGCGCTTGCGAATACACGTCAGCTTCCTCTACATTTTCCCTCCATGGGTCAGTTTAATTGAATTTAGAAAAGTGGGCAGATAAATCTTGGTTTACTGTTAATACTCCTTAATCCACTTAAGTTAAAGGAGCATCATGTAGTTTTGGGGAAGAAACTTTAATCAGAAGAGAAAGATCTTCACTGACTGATTTTTTGCCAAAACAAACTAAATAAACAAACCATCTTTGTTTTCATGGCTGAATAAACAAACTGACCTTAAAGGACAACACAATTTCATACTGTTTTACTTTGTTTATATTTGGCGGACCCTGCCAACTTTCTAGCCTCAAACAGTGATCTGAGGACCTTATTTCCCTCTCAGAACAGCTTGTTTATTCAGTTATGGAAAAAATAAATATTTCTGAGTTTCTTTTATTACCTCATTATTATACATTGTTAATATTAAAATACTGAGTTTTAATTTTTTCTCCAAAAACTATATAGTGCCCCTTTTAATAATCCGTCTGAACAAGCACAACGCAAAAGTTCCACAGAAATTCCTTTAAAATGGGACACATCCAAAACAACTACATAAAATTTAAAAAGCAACTCATCTGCCAATCATCCAGGAGACAGAGTCCCTCCTTAATTTGCTGCTCGGTGTGGAGACCCAGACCTCAACTCAGAGCTCGGGGGAGTCGGAGGAACTGAAGAGCCACGTCAGCCAGAGACTCCAGAGAGAACTCACCAGCTTCTTTAACCTCTTGCTCCTGCGGCTGGCGCACACCACGGACAGGTTGGATGACGCTTAAGGACTGTAAAAAGACAGACGCTAGGCATATCATTTTGAAAGATAATTTCATTTCCTGCATTATAATACTAGAATAGGTAGGAAATTTACTTATCAAACATACAGTGAAGAGCTCAATTCTGCATTAACTGCAGCAACAGCTCAGGGCCACAAAGGCACAGTTGACCTTCCAAGACTATATTTCTGCTGGTGATGTTCCACATTATTTCCTAATGACTTCTTAATTAAAAATGAATTAAAGAACTGCAGTTTTTACTCTGTTAGTGTTTGGGAAAGTGAGTGCATGCTCATATAATTCTATTCAGACTTCCTGTAGGGTTACAAAACTGATTAATGTCATCAGGAGGAAAAAAGATACTGAAGTGTTCTTCCCCCTCTATAAGGGATGTGTAGCTCATTTCTGAAGGAAATCCTGCTAGCTGAGTCATTTAGAACATGAAAATGAATGTCAAACATATAAAACGCCACCGGGTGATGATAAAGAATTGGTATGCTAATTGTCAACATTGTATTTCTTTTTTTCCTTTCTTTTCTGCCCTCCTGTCTGTCTGGTTCCTCACTTTTTCTCACTCTGTCCTTTCCTGTCTGTCCAGGCTATGTCTGGCATTAGCAGGACCCTTCAAGAGCCAGCTGGCAGTCCGCTTGCTTCAGAGCCTGCGGGTGTCTGACGCCCCGCGTTTCTATGGCCTTCCCAGCCTGGAGAGGACACTGCAGGGCATGGTCAGCCTGACTGCCCAGCCTGGCTGGAGCTCCCACTGCCCTGACCTGGAGCCAGCCTCTCTCTGCTCCAAGTATCTCAGCGGGCTATTAGAGGTGTGTGTCTGTGTGGCATGTGTGTGAAGTTCTGTGCACATATGTTCATGTGTTGCATGAGCATACGCAAGACTCAGAGCTGATACTGCCTACAGAAATGAATGAAAGGAAAAGCACAGTACTTTCTGAGGAATTAATTAAAATTAAGCAGAATATGGTTACGGGACATGAATTGCAATAGGTAAAAAAATCTCATTGATTAGACGTGCCACACTGTGAAGATGCTGATGAGATTAATCAACCTTGCCTATTCCATCTGTTCAGTTGTTCAACAGTCCATAAAACAATAGCGTTAACACAGTGTGGACCAGCTTGTGCAGCAGTCCTCAGCACAGAGGTGTCCAAACTTTTATTTTTGATTGGGAATGAATGACCCCTGTGGAATAGACTCAGTGTTTACACAAGAATTGGATATCCTTGTTCGTTTAGTCTGGTTTAATGTGGACATGAATTAAGATTAGATGAGGACTGAAGGTTAATTCCTTTTTCATTCAAGATCTCTAGTGGCTACTTCCGTCTCACTGATTCCTGTCCAAGTCTTTCACCCCCGTCTCCTCAATCCCTCTGACCCACCTCTCACCTGATATTCCTGGCACTGTAGGGCCCTAAAGCTCAGCAGGCCTTGGGCTGCTCTCTCTTCACCTGCTCTTCAGTGCAGTCCCACATCCTGATGGCACATCAAAGCAAAATAATTAGTCTCAGCTGTATTTAGCTTCAGAAGCAGTGAGTTGCATGACAAGCATACAGTAATCACCATCTCAGAAGCAAGCAGTCTTTGTTCAGTTTTCTTTTGCCATGGTGTTAAAATAACAAACAAACAGAAACCTGCAGCAACATGTGAGAACACCACTTACTTAAAGGGGCACTATGTCGTTTTGGAGAAGACATTTTAAAACCTTTTCAAACTTAACATTTTAATATTTACAATATTAGTGAAGTAATAATAGAAACTCAGAATTTTTTATTTTTCCATAACTGAATAAACAAGCTGTTCTCAGAGGAAAATAAGGTCCCCAGAATACTGTTTGAAGCTAGAAAGGTGGCAGGGTCCGCCAAATATAAACAAAGTAAAACAGTATGAAATTGTGTTGTCGTTTAAATTCAGATCAAAACAAAGAGATTTTGTGTATTAGGTTAGTTTAAGCATAACAAAAATCAGTCGATTCAAATCAAGATCTTTCTCCTCTGATATAAATTTCTTATCCCAAAACTACATAGTGCACCTTTTTAATAACGTGCAGCGTCGGCTGTGTCTTTGCAGGATGAGAAACTCTGAATTGGAAACGCTGCAGTGCTCTTTAATTCCAAATATAATCTGTGTCCTCTACACAGGTGATCTCCTCATTTTATGTCGAGTGGGGAGGCAACTCTTTGTCTTTCATGGGGAAAGGTGTGACCAAGAATGCTGTCATCTCTCTGCTTCACCTGTCCCATGAGATGATGGCAGAGAACAAGGACGAGGCAAGTGTCAACTGTGTTTATACCGCTGTGAGGATGCTGTGGTGAAATATTTTGGAATGCAACCAAAAGCATGTTTTTCTTCCCATTTTGTCTGCATCAGGACTTCATTTCCCAGTGGTCTTTGGGGAATGAGGCAGCTGCAGAGGAGGCTAGTGCCTCTCAGCTTGGTTTAGCTTGGCTCATCCCACTTTGGGTCGACAGAGATCAAGAGGTACGGCTGCTGAACTCATAATAAGTTAAACATACATTCCAACATATTTAAACTATATAGTGTATGACACTCCAGGCTTCAATGTTTAGCTGTTTACTGTTCATTCTTCAGCTTACACTTTATAAACTCCTGTCATAAAGTGAAGTTTCTGGAAGCTTGACTTTTGGGACAAAATGAAACCCGTAAGAGTTGCGCAACAACTCACAGACAAAAAGAAGCACATGACAGCCAGTCACACCAAATTCTGTCTGTCTCCAAAAATAAACTCCCATACATATCAGTCTATGAGTCTCCCTTGACAAGGTACACTGTTTTCACTATCATCCATGTAAATGCTACTCAGCACAGCCAAATTCCCTTTAAGTACATTGTAAACATCAGCAGCATCACAGTTTTTGGAGATTCCATAGTCTGTGGATATTTAAACACCTGCCACACATTCTTTTTCCCAAATCTGTGTCTCCCCTCTCATGTCAGGTGAGGTGTGCCAGTTTGGGCTTAGGCGCAGCTCTGTCCTCGGTGCCCAGTGGGTGCCAGGCTCTGTGCGCCAGCTGTCAGAACATCAGCGGCGGGCTGTGGGGCACGTTGCTCAACATCCTCCTGGATCAGCAGGAAAGCAGCATGGTCCGCAGAGAGGTACGATGTTCGAACTGCAACTCTGCTCTACTGTCTGCACCACCCAGAAATGTTCTTTCTGTGTTGCTACACTGGAAATAAATGACATCCTCTGAGGAGTCCTGTGTCAAAATATATGTTGTCTTGTGCTGAAATTGTAAGCGAAAGGCGTGTTTTGCTTTTATTTCATGTATTGTCAGGAAATGTGGCTGGACTTCAATGTATTACCAGCCAGAGACAGGCAGATGGCACTGTTGCTGATGCAGTCTAACTTGACCCGGCACGTCTCCTTTTTTGGTTTGTGTGTCCAGGCTGCATTTATCCTGCAGAACTTACTGGTGATGCCCATGCCTGCCAACGCAGAGGAGGCCAAGGACTCCCACTGGCAGGTCAGCAGCTCTGCCAGCCAGTTAAAATGCTTTTATACACCATGAACTGTTTTCTCTCTCTCTCTCTCTCTGTCTCTCTCCCTCTCTTTTAGTTTCTCTTTGTTTCTATCCCCTCTCCCTTCCTCTCTCACATCCCTCAGCTCTCTCCTCTCCCCTCTCGTTCAGCCCTGCAGGGTTCAGGCCATGGGTGTAGCTAGAATTCAAGCTCTACTGGGGCGCACGCCTCCAGCACTCACATCCAAAAAATAATTAAGTTTACGTCTCTGTCAAAACACCAACAGCATCTTAATTTGGGTTGTCATGACTCGTGAAGGAAGCTGTATGTCAGAGGTGAAAAAGATAAATATAATTTATTCTTATCTTTTAAAAGCATGGCCTGCTGCTTGTTAAATCTGATCTAGTTGTAATTGCCAGAAAAACAGCTTATCAGCCTGTCAAAAATGTTAAAATAAAACGGATAAACAGGCATGTCATGAACTAGTCTTGTTGGACCATATATTGTCACAGAAATAATTGCTTTTAACATTATTATTGTCATTTGAAAACCACCACCACTGATATAATAACACCCTTTCAAAGAAAACTTTTGATTATTAAGAAAGTTAATTAAATAAACCACATAACCAATTGATTGACTCTTGTCAATATCAATATTCAGTGCCACGGGGGAAAATTGCCACAACATTGAGGGAATAGAATTTCAGATTTTTATGAAAAGATAAATATAATAAGGCTTCCCCTAATTATCTCTCTCTTCTTCCAGCACCCATGTGTCCACGATGAGGTGTCTGGTGTGTCTTTGGTGGGTCTCCCGGCACTCCAGGCTCTGCTCTACCACTGTCAGTACTTCCAGCATGTGGCTCTCTCTGCCTCCAGCTGTTACCAAGGCAGGTACACGTTCCACCTGCAACCTCGTGCTGACGCCATCAGCGCACCTCAGGAGAGCAATTCACTGGGTAGGTTTCATTTTCGTGTGAGTCTGAAGTGATTGGATTCTAGCAGTGTTTTTCCAGTCTAAGTTTATGTTATTAAGTGTATGTGCTTGGCTAGATTCTGAGAACTCTCTGTGGTTTTGGAGGAGCGACCCGCCGGCACCCACCATCAACTCCAGCAGACCTTCCAGCTCCCTCTCCACGTCCAGCACTGTGGTCAGCAATGCTCTTGCACCCTCAGACATGCACACACGAACAAGTTGGAAATAAACTGCTTCATTATCACATCTTCATTTTGTCCATTACAGATAAGAGGTTCAGGATTACACACCCCGAAGGGTCCCTCCCCAGTGAACATCACAGAAGATACCCCTGCCAGCAGACTGACGGCTCAAGGTACTGCAGAGAGAAATAGAGTGTCTGTGTGTGCACACGTGCATTCAGAGTAATAGCAACACTTCTTCATACCATGTAAACCTTCACATTATTTTCCTTCAGAACCTCATTGTGGTAAATGATGGTTATAAACTAAAACCATTCCCCACATTTGTGTATTTATATTTCTATCTTGCATACACAGTTTAATAAGTACAACATTGTTCTCTGGTATTTTACCTCAGTCTGATGTTTTTGATCACGCAGTCGCAGCATTTCTAGTCTCAGACAGACGTGATTCAAACAGTGCGTGAACCATTGGGGAGGTGTCTCTATTAGCTGTCTATTGATGTGTCTCGCAGGCCAGAGCGACACAGACACCAGCGACTCAGTTGCCTCCCAAGACTCCCAACAGGGCGAGCCCTCGGCAGCAGAACCCGTTGTCATGGTAACCCCCGACCTCATGACAGCCCACTGCGGCCTGCTGACCAACCTGCTGGCCATCCTGCCAGATTTCACCCTCACCGCCCTCCGCCACAACCAGCTCCTCCAAGGACTGGCCGGGTAAGAGGTCACATGCTGTGTGATCACATTAGGGCTGGGCAAAGATATTATATCGTTATCGTGATATGAGACTATATGTCTTCTTAGATTTTGGATATCGTTAAATCGTGATATAGCATGAATGGTGTTTTTTCCTGGTTTTGAAGGCTGCAGAGATTTAAAAATATGGAGATATATATCGTATATGGAGATATAGCCTAAAAAAATTGCGGTATAATTTTTAGGCCATATCGCCCAAGATCACACCCTCCAACTCAAATGTGTTACTTATGAATAAAACTAAGAATGAGAGAGAAAGGTTTGTTGCAGCCTTTAAAACCAGGAAAAGACAACACTAATGCCACATCACAACACAACAGTATCATAAATCTAAGACGATATATATAGTCTCATACCACAATAACAATATAATTTTGATATATTGCCCAGCTACAGTACATACAGTAGACGGTGTTAACAGCATAAATTCCTTGATTTTTATATTAAGTCCAGTGCTAAAATGTTTTGTTTGTAGTTGAGTAAAGGAATAGTTGAATGATGGAGAAGTCATTCTTCATTTTGACTGATTTATTGCTTTAGGTGTCAGTAGAAGTATCAGACATTTTCTGGTTGCAGGGAGGTTTTGCTGTGTAAATAAAAGTCATAAAATCAACATATTTTTTCATATTTTATCATGATTAAAGATTATCTAAATAAATATGCTTATTTTTTATTCAGTAAGGAATTAATGTTAATTGTAGCCCTAATCCCCTCTAGCTTGTTTCTTGCAAAAACACACATTTCCCATCATCTTTCTTTTCTTCCTCCTCAGTCTGGTGAATATCGGGCCCATCGAGAAATGTCTGACTGAGCTGAAAACACCCAACGTCCTACCAGGAGAGAGGGAGGACATCAAGGGCCAGGTGAGGAACACTGTGATCGACAGTTCTGAAGAGTTTTTCAACTTTTTGCTGGTTATTATGACTTACCACACACACAAAAAAAAACGTGGGTTGGTGGAGCACAGTGCCAGCTTCAGTGCAGCGCTAGGTTGTCTGAGGGCTCCTCCAGATTTTCAATGTGGGTGGAATACTCAACAAGCTTCAACTCAAAGCACACCATTGTTTTTGCAGCTTGGCAAATTAGCTTTTAAAAAAAATAATAACTTGATATACATCCGTTTCCGTCTTTTCTCTAACCTTACCTGCTCAATAACCTTGTGTGATCTGTTTTCATGTATGTGTGGTTGATCTGTCTTCCTGTGTGCATGTGCGTGCATGGCTCTAGTTTGTCGTCCTACTTCAGTTCCTGTCCAGCTTCTCCAAACTGCTGCAGTCCTGTGTCACAGTGAGCCAGGAGCTGATTGGCCAGATGGACTTCCTGAAACAGCTGTTGACTACTCTGGTGGTGGTGCTCACACTGGATACCAAAGGATTAGGTCTGAACCTTATGTTAAATTCAAGTGGAAGTAATCTTTTTTTTTGCATATAAAGTTGGTTATAATTGTCCAAAGAAAATTTCTAAATGTTTTCCATATTCCATATATACTATCACGTATGTCAACCAACAACAACGCTCCAAATGCAAGTCCTGTTCCTACATCTATCCCGCAGTGTGTGCTACAGTGTGATCTGTGTGTGGCTTTGTGGCTGTCTTGTGTCATAAAATTTGTGACTCACTCTTTCCCTCTTCAGATGCAGGTACCCGGGACGCGGTTTGTGTGTGCTGGGCAGACGTGTTTATGCTCCTGGCTACTCTGGTGAGGAGGGACAGCTCAGCGGCGTACCCATCTGTCTCTGCTGCGCTGGGGAGACGCTGGCGGACATTTGCAGGTACACAGATACTCTGTTCTGTGTGTGTGTGTGTGTGTGTGTGTGTGTGTGTGTGTCAAAGTGAGTAAAAGTGATTATTAATTGTTAGTGAATTAATTGTTCTGTTTGAGGCTGCGGAATACCTTCTATAATCATCTATTATGGATCTTTTCTCACAATTTATAATACATAATTGCCTTTTTTGGAAACATTTAGTGTTCCATTTCAGATGGTCCCCTGAAGTCCTTGAAACATGATGAAATTTGGCTGTAAAATCATTTTTTTTCTTAATCACAAAGACAGATCATCGTGACTAGAGTAATGCAGGTTGCAGTAACTCACTAAATTGGCTCTAAAAGCGATGTAGAATTTGTGATTGGTGTCATAATGGCACCAAATTCACGCAGATTAGCAGGTCCAACAATGCAAGAGTTGATCCATTTTTGCTAAAACCTCCTTTTCTTCTCTAGCATTGTTGAAACTACATAATTCACTTGCAACGTGGCACTAAAATATGTACAGAGCTTTCACAGAGTCTGAAAAGTGAAGCCAATGCTGAAGTGTCTTAAACCTGCATTCTTTCTAATGGTCAGCAGGGGATCCACTGCTTTCAAAACGAAGTCCGATTTCATGATAGCTCATGAGAAAATGACCTGAATTCTCACTTGATTTTTTTTTTACCTCAATAAGCAGTTTTCTAATGATTTTATAGTCTCAGTAGCTAGTTTCAAGTCTTCTTCAGTGCAGTTCATGTTCATTTTGTAAATAAAAGTCCCATTTAGAGTAAAATAGACAAAAAACAGAGTATGCTTTAGGGTGCTACCACAGTATGTCGTTGGGTTCTCATTCAGATCCAATCATAATATTCTCCCCAGCTCCACCCTCTTTTCCAAATATGGTCACTTTTGTATCCACAAAATCAAGATGGCGACGTCCACAAAGCTATGGGTGATGACACGGTGGGTTTACACTTACGCAGCAGAATGATTTAAACAATTGCAGGCCGCACAGAATGCTTCTGACGCTGCCGTCGGCCTGCGGGCCTCACTTTGAGAACCCCCGCACTAACTAACCAGGATAAGTAGTTTAGGTTTTAATAGTGCAGCTTTAATTCTGGTTCAAAAAAAGAAATTCTATCATATTAACATGTTCATTGTATCATTACTGAGTGCATTATGCTCCCTGAACAGATGCTAGGATAGGATAATTGCATCCTGTCCTTACACTACCTCTACTCCTCCCACTCATCTTCCTTTGTGATTAATGGCACAGCAGGGAAATCTGATGAGTCCAGTAAAAGATGAATGCTGAGCGTTTGTGTGTGTATTTATGTATGTGTGTGTATGTTTATGGTATCTAGGTGTCTGCATATACATTTAAATGATAAGTATGTCCTCCACTGGTGCATACTTCCTCAGTCACGGACAAATATCTTGCTGTCAAGGATTTGCCTTTTTGTCTCGCCATGAATCAGAGCGTATTGCTGCATCATTCGTTAAAAGAAAGCTGCTCCAACTCTTCTTATTTTCCCTCTATGTCTGCAGGAACATTATCAGTGTGCGTGAATGAGAAGTTTGCAGACCCTCATCTTCACACCGTGGCTCTGCAGTTTCTCCGTACAGTTTTCACAGAGGAGACGAAGAGTCAGGGTGTAGAGGTCACCACCTCGCACTCTGCACATGCTTCTGCTTTGTCTGACATTGTGAACGGTCCCTCAGCCAGCCAGCTGTGTGAACTGTTACTGCAGGTACGTGGAGGTTGTAGTCAGTATAGATCAAGGGTGCCCAAACTTTTTCCTTTGGAGGGCCAAAACTGGAACTTAACGGCAGGGTCTGGGCCAAAAGCAAACATCTATTGTAGCATTTTTGCGATGCAAAATGGTAACAGAATCCCAGCTGAGTTAAAGTGCCACTCTGCCTGCCGATTGTGAAAATGAAAAATTAGTTAGGGAACCTATATTTCAATGTGAATATGTAAGAATTGGTCACGTATTGAATTCTTACTCAAACCAATTGGGGGGCATTTCACCAGAGAACAGTAGCTACCTTTAGCTAGTTAGCCCAGGTAGCAGTGGAGCTTGTGGTATAGACTGTGAGCTTGGAGCCCCAGGGAAATGTCGGTGCTTACACTGCTAGCACGTCTGTTACGATACACGTCTGTTATCATACAAGTCTTTTATAATGTGTTTCCATTGTGATTTCTGATGCCAGAGTTTTGAGACGAGGACCCTTCAGGACCCTTTAAAGAAGCTGACAGCCAGAGCTCTGATGACACTGCTAGCCTGCAGCCCCACAGCTCAAAACCATGCAGCTAAAGGTAATTCCCCAAACCTCAGGCTGGAGTCAGAGTCAGTCACCTTTTAGGTACTCTTTGAAATTAAAAAAAAAATCACCAGCTTGTTGTCTGGTGGTTCCCCATCAGACACATAGAACAACTTATACACATTAACCTAAAAATTTAAAACCTCATTCTTGACTGGAAAGGTCAACAGAAGTTCCTGTTCAATTTGTGACACATTTATGGTGAATATCTTTTTATAACTCATCATCAAATGTGAAGTTAACAATTTGATGTCCCATTCTGAACTCTGTTTATTTCCAGCTGGTCTGATTGACAGCTGTGTAGAGCAACTGAAGCAAACTCACTCCCAGCTCCACCTGGAGTCGGTCCGACCCGGCAAGGCTTCTCACCGCAAAAAGGTGAGCAGAGACTGGCTGGAAATTTCCAGTCTTGGCGTTTCTGTGCCACTTGTGTTTTTTCCATTGAATAAAATAACAGTCTGAATCCAGTGTGAACGAGTTTTTGGATAAATATTATGAACATCAGTGCAGTATGGGGGAGTTTTCAACTTGAACATTTCAACATTTTGGTCTTTGTTTTTGTCTTTCTATATTACCAGGAAGAAGGCTATTTAAAGGAAGTCAAGCTGAATGTGGAGATCCTGCGGAGTGCTCTTTACCGCAACGATGAATGCAAAGTGAGCCTCTGCGACTGCCTTTTAATTCCCCACTGCTAATTGGTTTTTAATGGAACCTCGGTGTACCAATGCTGTGCCTGTAAATGAGATTCAGCTAAATGCGTACGGTCCTGCTAACATCTCAGCAAGTTTAGCTTCTTAAACACTGTAATGGCATAACTTATAGAGTATATTAGCTGGTTTTCATTTTCTAAGTGGCCTTTCTGTCACTGGTGGTTACCTTGGACTAAATGTGCAGGGAGGCTGTGCTGCAGTGTTTACTCTCCTCCCTGTGCCTCTCCTGCGCATTTAGGGAAAAAAAACTGAAGCATTTTGTGTTGATTGCTGCCATCTGTGTTGGTGCTATTGTATAAACCATGTACATGCCTATATGTGGGCCTTTTCTTATGCAAGTGCATTTGTGTGTATGTGTAGGTGGTGGCCACAGATGCTCGCCTAACACAGTCACTCTATGCTCTCTGGCCTTGGCTCCTATTGGACGACCCCACCATGGAGGCGGCGCTGGAGCTTCTGTGCGTCTATACGGCCAACTGCACCACAGGTCTGTTTGTGTGTCCGCGCCTGTCTGTGTGTCTTATGTGTTTGTGCAGGCACTGTGCCTGGCCCGTGCCTGCCCATCGCCCTTGTCTGCGGTTAGCAATCTGACTGAGTCACACACACTTCGCACTGAGGAGCCCATTGTCTTCTCCAGTGACCACTGAACAACATTGTGTATCACTGTATAAGAGCAACGCCTGCTCGCCTGCCAGCCACAATGGGCACAGTGTCAGGATGCAGGGATCAGGCTGCATGGCTGTCTCACTGTATGTATGGCAACTGGTTTCAGACCAGGAGGAGACGATGTGGGGAAGGACAGAGCATCTCTCTGTGTTAGTATTCCGTCATGCAAATGTACGAATCGTGTATGTGGGAATCAGAACAGCAGAAGCTTTTTAAGTAGTGGAAAGGAAAGATTCATGGGGAGGAAACAGTGGGGAAATTTTACTTTGATAAATGGCTCGTGGTTCCTTTGATGTGTGTGTGTGTGTGTGTGTGTGTGTGTGTGTGTGTGTGTGTGTGTGTATGCACGTGTAGTTGTGCAATAGAAATCAGTTTCATCAGTGAAGGAAAGAAAGTTTCATGTGCAACACTTATGAGCGTTTCTGTCTTTGTGTGTGTGTCTCTGTTTGATTGGCACCTGTTCCTCAGTGGGTGCGTGTGCTCTGATCTAAACTCACTCGCTTTAGACCCCTCATATGCTCAAGCTGTGAAGCACCAGAAATCAGTGAAGTCGGGCACAGTATTTCCCTAAAGGTTAACCGAACAGCAGGTTGTGTTCAGGCTGCATGCAGCCAGGCTTAGTATTACACCATCCACCCTCAGGCTACCATTTTGTCTCCTGAGACTGCTACATTTCTCCTGAATGTTTCATCTCCAGTCTTCCTCCTTCATCCAAGGCTTTGTTTGCACTGCTAGTTCAAGTCAGATTGTTGTATTCATCTGTGCCACACAGATTTCCACAGATATTTTTGTAGCAGCCCCTGAAACTTGCTTCTGCAGACAGACAGACGGTAAAAAAAAAGATTTTTCCCCCCACATTTCTATGGAACGATCAATCCTATATGGGAAAAAAAATATTGAGATTAGTAGCAGCAGTGGGAACGCCTGACTCACATCAGTGAAGGAGATCCATTATAAAGCAGAGCTCCCTTGTCAATTCTGTGATAGAGCAGCTTTCTTGACAGGTATTGAGATCACCTCAGGCTAACATCAGCATACGCCTGTTGCTGTATGTTACCATCCCTGGATTAGTATAACCAACAAGCTGTCATGTTCTCCGATAAGTAACATCAATCACTGTCAGACCATGTCTTGTCAGTGCTTTCTGTCTTAAGCTCGTTAATTTCTGTATTTTGTATGTAATCTGCAGCTGCAGCAATTAGTCATGTCAGTTATGCTGATGTGACTGTGGCGCAAAAAGGGAGAGGTTTTTTCTGAGTTACTTGTATGTTATCTATTTGTGTTTACATTTCTGAAAGGCCTTGTAGTAGAATAAATTGTAGCCATAGCCTGAGGCTAAATCATTTTCCTCCCTCACAGAGTCAGAAGATGGTGCTTTTCATCATCAGTCAGAGAGCTTTCATGGTGAATGAAGATTAAAAGCCAGTTAAAAAGATTTTTAGAAAAAACTTTCAGCGATGTCTTGAATTCTACATGTGAGACCTACTTATTCAGAACTCTGTATTCATTATGAACACTGTTGTAAGATGACAAATGTCTTCATTCAGTGTCTTCACAGGTTGTGCATGCAGCCGTGCACAGATGTTTTGGTATAGTGTGCAGACAGCCGTGAAGTCAGACGTGTCAGTCTTTATTTTTGCCGCTACTGGTTGCCGCCGGCGGACAGCTAGCTGGCTTAAAGATAAACAGAAAAAAGCAACCAGTGCCAAGAAGAAGAAGAGCATTTTGCTGACTGTTACTGTGTTTGTATTGGGCTTTTCCAAGTGATAAAAGTGGCTACCATAGCTGCTAGCAGTACGCTAAACTACAGTCCAATACAGAGCTTTTATAAGAACGTGGGCACAGGGAGCATTTAAAATGTGGGTGGGACGTCGAGGTTTTTGGAGTTCCCCGCAAGAAAAACAGAGCAGATGTAATTTCCTGTATTGGTGGGTCGCGGGTTGAGAAAATTTCATCCAGACACATATTTGAAGATATTAAAAAGCCAGAAGTAGAGAAATGTATTTAATAACTAATTTATAATAGCTTTGTGGCACAGACCCTTGATATGGACTGTTTTGTGGCTAAAAATCTATGTTCTAACATCTCAAATAGCAGATAACTTCAAATCTACCGCATAGAACCAAAAAACAATATTTTTTGCCATCTTACTTTCCTCTATCCTGCCATGTTTCCCTTCTTTCTACCTCATATTATACTATCTTTGGTCAAGGCCTTTTGTGGTGACAGTGTTTGACCCACCTTAACTCAGCTGCCTGGCATTCAGGGATCAATGACTAGTTGAGTGAGTGACGCACTCGTGTGTGTCTGTGTGTATGCAATGTGTCGATCTGCCTGGGTGCAAGGTAGCAGTGAAAACGTGGAAGGGAAATTCCTTGATTTGGGAATTTTCCCAATAAGAAAGCGGAATGGATTAGTACATTAGCATATTAGTTTTTCAGGGAGAAACATTTGCCTGATGCAAACATTAAAATGGTATATTATTAGGTAGGAAGTCAATACTAGCTGCTCCCACAATATGGAAGCATGTCAATCAGCGCTACCCTTGATTGGCTGCCTCAGGGACAGGGAGCAAGCTCGTGGGCTCTCCATCAGGCATTGATTATTGCTCTTACCATTAAAGACACAGGGTTAAGGCTGGAAAATAATGTTTAAAATAGACCTTCAGCCTTGATTTAATTACCGTACTCCTGTACACAAGTCACAGTGTATGTCGTGTGTAGATGCTTAATTGATCGCACACAGCTGCAATATTTGTGAAGCCTGTCTTGACTATTTGATCAGATCAGGTTAATCTGAACCTGTGGTTGTTTTGTTTTTTCCCCTTTCAGCATGTAGTTCTCTTTGTGGCGGAGGCCTTGCTGTTGCACCAGGATCGAAATGCGCCGTTAGCAACTCCCTGATGCACTCTATCATGAAGCTGGCCTCAGGGGTTGCCCCTGACAACAGCCCTATCCAGAAGCTCGCCTTCTCTCTCTTGGCTAACCTCGCCATGTCCCGCGAGTGCAGAGGCCTCCTGCAAAAGGTACAAACCTGGTACACAATGTACATGTGGACAACAAACACTTGAAGACATTAATATGCGACTTAGCGATGATTTGTTTAATCAAAATTAGATATGAAGAATTTTATCTTGAATCGTGTTTTCCCTGAATAAGAATATTTTAAAATAAACCTATCCAGAGGAGCCAGTTCAATACTTTTCTTGAGTTCATTTTAACTGGCTGTGAAAAACAAATTTACAAGTTAAATAAATAAACTTTGTAAGATATGCAGTGTTACAGTTTAAAAAAGAAATTCATAGCACTGGCTATAAATGACATGCTTCTCTCACACTTAACACTTACACCACGCTGCTAAACTGGGGAGCAGCTCTTAATGATCTCTTCACGACTGTAAAAGTTTTGGATTAAAACTCTCGTCTGCTTCCTTCTCAGAATAATTTCCTGCAAGCCTTCCCGTCAGTGCCGATGCCCAAAGCGGGTGGCGTTAAGGCCATGTCTGCAGGTAGCGGCGGTGGGAGTCTTCTGGGCCTGTGGCTGAGGCTGCTGGTCAATCTGTCGTTCGCGGAGGACGGCCAGCAGAGTATCCTTAGGGTGGCCGGGGCTCTGGAGCTGCTGGCAGACTTGGCACAGCACCGGCGCCACGCTCTGCTCACCCTCCACAACCTCTGCTTCTGCCCTGCCAACAAGCCGCACGTCATTGCCAACGGTATGAAAGGAAAAACGGGAGCAGTTAAAGGTGCACTGTGTAACTTTGTGTTGGTTATATAGTCCTATATTCTTGAACTGTGGGACTATGATCTTCTTGTTCTCACCCCACCATAACTCAAAATGCAAGCTTGTTTTGCTCCAATGTTTATCAACAAAAATGTAAGAATATGGCTTTAAAATACATCTAAAACTCATGTTAGCTCTTGCAAACTGCTATTCCTTTTACCAAGAGCTCGATCTGTTTATAGGCCTGTAAAAAACTGCATTTAAAAGAACGGCTGTTTGGGTGTCTTTTTTCAAAAATCACCTAAATATGAAATAGTTTATAGATATATAAAGCGTTTGATATTAAAGGAATAGTTCCAACATTTTGTGAAATGCATTTGCTTTCTTGCTGTCCGTTATAAAAGAAGAATATGGAGCTGGGGCCAGGAGGTCATTGGTTAGCTTAGCATAAAGACTGGAAGCAGGGAGAGAGGCAGGCTCGCTGTTTCTGCTTGCATCTAGTCTCTATGCTAAGCTAACAGGTCACCTTCATTCTTCAGCTGCACACTTAACGCCCAGATGTGAGAGTGGTATCACTCTTCCTATTTAACAACTCTGTGCGCCAGTAAATAAGAGTATTTTCTAAAATGTTGAACTGTTCCTTTAACTTAAAGTGTTGCCAGTACTGTCTGACCA
Organism: Pagrus major; assembly: GCF_040436345.1. Taxonomy (NCBI): domain Eukaryota; kingdom Metazoa; phylum Chordata; class Actinopteri; order Spariformes; family Sparidae; genus Pagrus; species Pagrus major. The sequence continues at coordinate 15,610,981 of NC_133233.1, forward strand.
GCAGAAAATCCTTCCATATTAGACTGTAGCCTTTTCTTGCTTACAAACTCAGACAAGCCGACTGTACTCTGTCTGTGTCTGCTGAGCATGAAACAGCAGAGGTAGGCGAGTAAAAATAAAGTGGTTGGTGAAGGCAGTCATCTGGGAAGCTGAGAGTCCCAGATATGTTCTGTCAGGAGCTCTAAACTTGAGACAAACAAGGAGTGAGTATTGGACTAAAATTCATCAGATGGCCAAAAAAAAAGAAAATGCAATGGGATGCCCATGTTGTTCTGCATCTGCTAAAGATAATGTGCAAATTCTTGCTAACACAATAAAAACTATTCATGATAGAGAGGCTGCGTACTGCTTAAAGGTACAATATGTAGGAATTGGTCACCTGTAGAATTCATTCTCGGGGCAGCAAATCACAAGAGTAACTCCTGTAGCTGCCGTTAGCCGTGCATCTAGTGGTCCAGACTGGGTGCAACACAATACATTTGCCTCATAATGTCATAACTGTTATTTCTTCACATTCTGTTGAAAGGTCAACAATTTTTTTTTAACATATTTCACCTTTAAGTTTAGTATCTACTAAGCTTCAGAGAAAGTTAAATTTAAAATGTAAGAAGGTAGGAAAATACAGCAGGTGTACAGAGAGTGCTAGCTCTGAGTCGCATAGATGATGAAAGCAGAGGAAGTCTCAGACGACCCCTCACCCACCCGAGCGAGCTGTAGGTGGGAGAGTGGTGGGCCCAGGTGGGTGAAACCTGTCTTGTGACATTACTCTTGTTTCCTGTGGAAAGATCAAGCTTCCTGTGCGTTTTGCATACAGTGCGATCTCAATGAGCGATCATGGGAAATGTGATTGCATTGCCACTGTCTCAGGTCTGCAAGAATAGGTGAAAATGCAAAACAGATGTTGTTGTTGAGGTATGAGGAAATGACCCAGATATTTACAGTGTGGTAAAACATTGGCAAACCTGTTTTTCCGGATTTGGTTCATCGGTTATTTGCACCAGAAACTATCAGTGTCTTGTGTTATTCAGAGTTTTTTTCTTTGCTTATATATTATCTGTGTTTCGATAACTAGAATCCTTCTTGTCATTTTGAATTTAAAAAAATAACTGATTGCTTTTTTACAGTTTCCGAACACCTCTGATGTTTATCTGCATATCTTTCTTCCAGGCAATGCCATGAAGGTGCTGCTATGCTGTCTGGACAGTAAAGACACGGAGAGCCGGTGTATGGGAGCCTCTGCGCTTTGGGCGTTGCTCCATAACAACCAAAGGGTACAAACACGCACGCATGCATCCACGCATTAAAACTTTATTTCAGCGACAGTAAATTTACCGGCTAGTATTTGAGTTCACTGGTGATAAATGTCAAATTAAATCGCAGGGTGTCTTCACTCTGTCTCGTATAAGTCTGTTTGAAAGCTTCATTGTCCTCTCACACACAGAGGAGATGATCAGCCTTTTTATCTCCTAAATGAATTGAAAAAAAAAGAAAACCCTCCTGGTTTCTTCCTAATCTGTCTTTCTCATTTCCCCTCAAAGGCCAAGACTACTTTGAAGTGTCCCTCTGTTCGATTGAAAATTGAGGAGGCACATACCATCTCTAAGAAGGGTATGCATTTATTCACTTTGATGACGAGCGTGCGTCGGCACCTGTCACGGCGCCGAACATCTGATCATTAGGATTTTCATGTCCCGTTGTTTACAATTGTGCTTTTTCTTTTCATATAAACCACAGATGCAGAGAAGAAACAGGAGCCTACGAGTGCCTACCTGTTGAAGTGCCTAGAAAACCTCTCCCAGCTGCTAAAAAACTGATTGTATTTATTTTATTTGTTTGTTTTGTATCATGTTTTATACTTGAAGTTATTTTGATATTAAAGTGCCAAGTGGCAATTTTAGCTCGGTCTTGTATTGTCTGATTTTACCCAAACTAAAACCAATTCTAATCATACTTTCCCTTTCTTTTTGTTTCTTTTTTAAACAATGTAATTGCTCAGGGGGTGAACACCTGTGGCTTTAAACACCGCAATTGTGGTTAGGTTGTGAGAAACTGCTATTCCACCCTATACCACTGTGGGTTACTTGGTGATAACCAACACAACTTGCTCACAGATACTGAAAACCAAGTGTTTATGGGAAACAAGATTTGTCAATTGTATGCCAGAAATACCAGATTTGCATGCTTTTCTGGCTGTTCTGACACACAATCCTCAGCTCATTGAAGCTGCCTTCCCAAGCACATACTTTTTCTTTTTACTTTAATTTTCATGCAGTGGACTGTGACAGATGTATGAGCCAGAGGGTCGAAGTTTATGAGGAGGTAGAATGTCGCAATTGTATGCATATGGCATGCAACGGTACGTGCTAAAAGTAAAAAGAAAAAGTGCAACTGCTAACAAGTCTAGAGTCATGCTAGCAGCTATGTGAGGCTTTAATTAAAGTGGCATCAGACAACTTCCCCCCCACTAGCATTTCCAAGTTTTATTATTGTTGGCGTCACTGTTGCAAAGACAACTGGAGCGTTTACGTTTTCCTCAGAGTTGCAAATAACACCTCAGGACAAAAACGTGAGTTTATTCAATCATTTTGTCTATAATAGAGATAGATAGCCAGTTAATCTTCCTTTTCCTGGGTGAGCGAGTGCCCCGTGCCCCTGAGCTACCTAAATCATATGGCTAACATCAGCATACTAACATGCTCAACAAAAGCTAGGATGTTGATACATAGCAGGTGTAATGTTATCAATGTTCAGCATCCTAGTTTAGCCAGAAGCTATCGTGCTAACGTGCTCATTAAAACTGGTGGACTCAAAGGGTGAGAGGGTGGTTTGGTGCCGAAAAAACGCTGCGAATGTGCCCTCTTGGATGCCACTGTGGTCGATAAAACATGATAAAGTACCCTCTAAGGTGCCCTTCCAGTGCCTTTTTTGCAGGTTGTGTTGGGTTTTTTATATTTTAAAGAATCAGTATTAACATGCTATGTGTTATTAATCAGTATTTGCTTACTGTGAACGAATAAGAGAAGTGTGATTAAATTATTAAATGAACTGTCCTAGAGATCAAGCTGATCTGTATGCAATAACAGGATGTCTATTTGCTCCATTTGACAATTAATAACACCCACACATAGGGGTTATCCACAGGTCACAAAAACATGTTTTGTGAAGATAAAACAGAAGTAGATATAGGAACCAATCCCTAAAATTGATAACTCTACGACAGTACAGGGAGGAATTTATCCCTAAATAGGTAATTTCCTAAGCACACTTAAAGGTCATGACAAATATGAGGAAGTGCAGCAGACACATGTAGAAAACATGATAGAGTAGGGTCTTCCTCCTCCTCAGGGCGATGTCTCCTGTGACTGGTGGATTCGTGTGCCGAGAGGCTGGGACTAAGCCTGTGCACCAACGAAGGGAGAGCTAAGTTTAAACCATGGCACCTCCCCATCAGTTTTGACCAATCAGATAGATGCATAATTTTCTATATTATTCTGTGTAATGCTAAGATCAGGTATTCTCTTTTGGGACGTTGGCTGCAGCACCTGTTGACAGACAGCTGTCTTCAGACTGCGGTTTTCTGAACAGAAGAGATCCATGTACATGCCTTTTGATTCTCCAATGCTTAAATATATAATTGAACTAAGAAGACACTGATTCTCTGGATTCTCTTGAAGCAAATAAACGAATGCGCCGACAGTTGGTACCCCACCACACACAGCTGGTGCCCTTTAGATTTTTTCCGCCCTTGCCCCTCAAATATCCTGAGTCCACCACTGCTGACTAATGGAGGTCACAATGGATAAACAGGAATTTTGAACCAATAATAGTTTCAAAGCAACATTTGGGGACCAGGAAGGTCAGTAACAAATTTAATGGGAATCTATAGTTGAGATATTTTAATTAAAAAATATCTCTGGCGCTAGAGAGAGAGTCAGGTGATCACCAAAGTCAGTAGGATTCATCCCCTGGGTACCATAAATATCTACAACATATCTCCATGGAAACCATCCAAAAGTTAGTTATTTATCTAAAGCTCTAACTGAAGTTTAAAAATGCTTGTATGAGAGATTAAAACCATTTATGACAGCTGAGGGGCAGCGTCGGTACAATTTGGAAAACTTCAGTATGGCTCCCACCATGCAGCATCATGCCATAAGCTTGTCTCCCATTCCCAGCCCTGGTGATAAAGTGCCCCTCTGTGTGGAATGAGCTAACAGTGGGCTACCATGAAGTGTGGCCCCAGTAGCTCAAGTGCGTCTGTAGCCAGAGAGCTAGCAGGAAGTGCAGCTCGGGTGCCTCTCCACTCGTCTCATCAATGCAGCTTTCATTCTCCCTCAGTGGGGCAAGATGGAAGCTGTACAAAAGGACCACTGGTACTTCGTGGTACTCATCTTTCTTCCTTTTCTTAAAGGTATGGACTTGAGACTTATTTCTAAAGTTTTTAGAAGAGTTATTTGTCATGAATGGAAGTGTGTCAAATAACAATACTTATATAGACTGTTCACAGTTGAATTCTCTGTTGTCTGTATGCATTTTTGCTCTAGCTTCATCAGTTTATGATCTTAAACTCATTTCTCAGTTTCTTCACTTTTGGTAAAAATGGTAGAAGAGCTTGTTTTTGTTAGTTTTGCGAGACATTATTATTCTAAACCTGCCAGAGCTCTCCCGGAGGCATCAGCGGACTCGAAATCAGTTGTCATTCAGCTCGGATAAAAGGCTTTGAAAACTTGGAAGCTTGATCACCAACTATTGTCAGTTGTGTTTTTGTGTACTGGCTCAAATTAGCCTAATTACCATTACCCGAGGGATGGCCTCAAAGCTGTGAATAGCTGAGGTAATCTTCAAGTGGAGAAGATTAAGGGGGGGAAAACATTGCCTTTTTTGCCTCTTCGCATAGGTGTACATATAATATCTTAGACGTTTATGATTCTTTTTTTTTTTTGTCATTTCTTTTTTTATTACGACGGCAGCATATTATATACAAGACATGCAATGACAAATACTTTGTCGCAACTACATTTTTTATAATTTCTCCCTTCTTCCCCATCTGCTCCATCCAACAATGCTTGATCAGGTTTTTCCACACTGAGATAGTATTTAGTCTTGCCTTGTTGATTCGTGCGGAGGATAGTTCACATTTCCAGTGTTGTGCTACCATCTTCTTAGCTGCAGTCAAGCCGGCAAGCCAAATCTTCCTAGAGTTTCTACCAATATCCAGGTCAGCGTCATCATTTAGCACATGTACAAAGGGGTCCATTGGTAGTTTGGCTTCAGTCAGTATTTGCAGATTCCCAACGACGTTCCCCCAAAATACCAAAATACCAGGACACTCCCACACAACATGCACAAAAGAGCTTCCATGAGGGCAGAATGAGCAAAATGGGTCCTGTGTCAGTTTTCATTTGGTGTCTAATTCTTGGTGTAATTTATGCTCGATGGTTTGGGTTTTTTGACGCATTAGAAACATTTCTCCAAATTACATTCCAATTTCCATTGATTTAAACACCTGGAGAGTATGAGTAAAGATTGGGCCTGGAGCCTGAAAATCATTGTCCGCGGTCGGGAGGTGTTGTTAGAATATATCCGATGTGCTCTATCAGTCTCCAGCGGTGTGTCATGTAGATTCTTGAGAGAGGGAATCCATCTAGGATGCATCTCTGGAGCAAGCCTCTATGATCATCGCCTTCAGTGCCAGTCGATAAGTTGACTGGCCGCACATTGTTCCTCCTCGACCTGTCCTCAAGTTCATGTATCTTCCTTCGTAGGATATTCACCTCTGTGATCCATGAATTTGTGTCTTTCTCGGTCTTGCGCAGGCTGGTTTTGATAGTATCTATTTTGTTGAACACCGTGTTGAACTTTCTGGCGTGGTTTTCAGCTTGTTCTTTAAGTGACCGCAAGATCTTTCCATCCTCTGCCATATGTTTTTCTATCGGGTCAACTCTTTAAGCTTGTTAGCTACCGTTTCTTGCAAGTTTTCCATCTCCGCGGCCATAACTTGCTTAATTAGCATAGCCATGTCCTCGTTAGCAGCGTCGGTAGCTTGGTGCCGTCGGCCCAAATCTTGTCTCTTGGTCGTGTATTCCTATAGAGCTGAATTCCTAGTGGCCATCCTGCCTCGTGCCTCACCGGAAGTCAGAAGTTTATGATTCTATTAATGATCCACTCTAATCCTACAAACAACTGGTTATTTTTGTGTCTAACTTAGGTTTGTTTGATTTGTTTGGCAAAATTCTGATTAAAAAAATGCACTTTATCCAGTTGCTGTCCAGAAAGATGCTGTCACGGTCCGCCTGGAGGAAGGAATGGTTCTGGACTGTTTGTGCCCCTGGAACGGCAACCTCAGCATGGTGTCCTGGACCAAAATACCAGACAAGGATCCGGTAGCTGTTTTCCATCCAGAGTACGGAGTGGCCTTTTCGCACCATTACCGGGAGAGGATAGAGTTCCTCAGGACCTCGCCTATGGATGGGAGTATTTCCATGAGGAACGTCACTCACCAGGATATCGGGCTCTACCACTGCTCTGTTCAGACCTTCCCTCAAGGCCCCTGGACGAGAAACATTCAAGTGGAAGATCTGGGTAAAAGATACGAGTGGGAAAGTTTGAGCTATTAGATTGCTGCGCCCCCGCTGAATGACTAAGAAAAGTATCGATGTTAGAAAGTGAAACTCATGAGATTTACATTACCAGCCTTTAATTTCCACCACGCATTCAGATTTCTTTCTTCCTCTGACGAGACGTTTCCTGTGTTTGCAGATGAGCCCCCGGAAGAAGACAACGGCACAGAGCCCCCCACCCCAGAGCCGATCCAGCCGGACACAGAGCTGGTAGCGGAGGAGGACAACAACTTCACCATCAGCTGTAACCACGAGCACAACGGCACCGTGTACCAGGTCATTTTGGAGAAGATGCCGCACGGCCACCCCTGGGGCATCATCGGAGTGTGCAAGAAGGTGGAAGGGGGCCTGGTGGCGGAGGACTACAGCGACAGGGGCAGGGTCAGCTGCACGGACAGCCTGGACGTCAGTCTGCACCTGACAGGCGTGGTGCGGGAAGATGGCGGCTTCTACCGCTGCACCTTCAGCACGGACGCAGGGGCGCGGACCACCACGGTGCTGTTCACCGTGCCCCCTCCAGGTACACAGACACACAGCACGCAGTAGGGAACATACACATGTATACAGTGTCTATGACAAGGTGATAAAGTGTCTCTCCTTCTAAAAATGATTTATGAATGTACACATGTCTGAGAGGTACAGTGATTGATGAAAACTAATGAATACAATAAAACAATGCTGTATCCGTTATTCTCAAACAATTCAGCAGACATCTGCTGAAAACAACCACATCCTGCAGCAGCTCTCTGCTTGCTGTTAGGAGGCTGTGTGTGTAGGTGTGTGCGTGCTTTGATGGGATGTTTCACGTGTGAGTCAGGAACTAACAGTCACTCTGAAACAAGCGGTCACTCACCACTAACACAAGTAAAACCGCACCGGTGTGCTGTTTAGCTGAAATGAAAACCATTTTCTTTCCAGCTGTTTCCGTTTATTTTTAAAAAAATATTTTCCCTCATTTTGTATTCAGGCGGATTCAGCCTGTCCATGTACATGATGTATATTTACACCGGGGCCGGAGCTGCCGGGCTTATTCTGCTCGTAGTCATCATCGTACTGGTAGTGATTCACAGGTAAGATCCCACAGTGTTTTCACTCAACAAACAAAAGTCTAAAACTAATCCTGATTGAGAATTATGGGTCTCTCTGTTTATTGACACAAAATGCTCAAATCTTTGAGCACTTTAATATCAACAAAAGCCTGCAGTCACTTGAGTGGCTCTGCTGGTGTTCACCATCTTAATTTAGCATGTTAGCATGGGCACCAGGACACTCCATGAGGTAAATGTTGAGATATTTCAATGGATAAGGGAAAAAGTTGACCTGCCGGTGGCTCTAGATCAAAAGTGAGGACGTTATTAGTGTCATTAGGATGTCTGTACCAAATGTGATGGCAAGCTGTCCAATAGTTAGATAGTTACGGATGTTTCACTCAAAAAAGACAAAGGTTTTAACCTCACGGTGGTGCTAGAGCGGTGGTCTTTTTAGCCTGTGAGCCCTTTAAAGGAAACATTATCTACATGCTTGTGTGTCACTGTAATCCACCCAACAGTTGTTGAGACATTTCAGTCTGGACCAAAGTGGTGTATTGACCAACAGGCACATAGCGGTGGCTAAAAAAGTGACTCTTTTCTTCGATTATTGGCGCTTCCAGAAGAAATTTACAAATAAGAAATGATCTGAAAAGTACAAGGTCGTCCACGGATTTAAAAAAAAACTTACATTTCTTTTGTTGTTTTGTTTCTTTTGTCCAATAATCACCACAGGAAGAAGACCAAGAGAGAGGAGTACAGAGTCAAACTGCACCCATCTCAGAGACAGGTGAGCCTCACATCATTCATCATATCCACTCTTGTCTTTACACTTGACACTTTTACGGCACTCCCTTACCTTCTCTTCAGACAGGCACTTCATTATAAACCCGTTACACTTTACTCTTAATCTTGTTTGGTACAGCTCATCTCTCACCATGTACCCTGATACTTTGTATGTATACTTGCTGACTTCACTAATGCTGCTTCACAAGGACTGACAGTGTCACGGCTTTTGGATCATGTGCGAGAGCAGCTTGTCAAAATGTCCACAAATTGGCTGAAAATACATTTTATCTCATCGGTTTTAAAGGAGACCTATTATGTTTTTTCATATTCTTTCCGCTTTCCTTTAGTGTTTTATAAAAGGTCAAAGTCTGCACCGACAGACGCTCCTTTTTCCCACAGAAGACGCTGCTCCTGAAACGCCTCGTCAACAGTCTCGCTTTAAATTCTGTGACTTAACGCCTAACGCGGCTAGTTTGGCACCCAAGCATTAATTTAGCACAGCTGCTCTGTTGTTGTTAGCTGTGCTGGCTCAGGCATGTGCGAGCTGACCAATCAGAGCAGTCTGGATATTCAGGAGGGGGGGGGGCCTTAAAGAGACAGGAGCTAAAACAGAGCATTTGAAATAAAGTTATGAACCTGAAAATGAGCATAATACGTCTCCTTTAACAGTTTTACTTAATATAACTTTATTGAATACAATATAACACCCTCTTTGCTGTAATATCAGCTGTGTGATGTAAAAATGTAATTTTATATCATCATAAAAAAGCCCATTTCATATTCAGCCTGTTCAGAGGGACATTTGAATACTTTTTGCCGAGCTGCTCCTCGCTATCAGTCATGCCATTATCGTCTGTCACCTCCCTGTCTAACACCTCATTTACTAACAAAATCTGCCACACATTCACAGCCAAACTTCTACGAGAACCTCTTCATGTATCCCAGGAAGAAGTCCAGGCCGATCAGAAACTGCCCGGTCTATGCCAACCTGCAGAGCGTGCGGTCACAGAAACCCCAGCGTCAGCTTCGTCGTAAATGAGCAGACATAAATAAGATGTGATTCATGTGGATTTCTATCTGTCACAGCCGTCTGCTTGCCCTCAGCTTTTCTCCGATTAGTGTACATGCGAGCAAAAATGAACGATGATTATTTATTCGAGCGGGGATCACACTGACACCCATTAATATTCATACTGTGTTTGGAAAAGAGTTGACAGGCTGGTGCTCGTGTAAAGTCTCGGGAAGCTGTTCCGAGTCAAGCACCGCTCCTGCTAATTAAATGTAGTATGTTCTTCGTAATTACTGTTGAGGAAATATTTGTTTTGGGCAAAACAATATTTGACAGTAACCGTCATGCACGAAGAGCAGACAAAGGCCTGTATAATCGCTCTTTTCACTCCCCTAACCCCCGAGTAAAACGATTGACAAAAGCCTGTGTAATTGCTCTCCTTTTACTTTCATCCCTCCTGGTTTCCATTCAAAGCTCGACAATGGTGTCTAATCATCTAACGGAAAAGAAAAGCAGCCAGTCAGAACTGTACCATCACTTGAGACTGTTGCTCCCCCCCAGCGGGCTCTCTATCTAGGATGGCTTCGTTCTAGTTACAGCACGCTCTTATTATGAAAGCTAAACTCTAATTAACTAATCCTGTGCTTTAGCTCCTCATACTTCGTCTGTCTACTGTTTATTGATGGATGTTTGATTTTTTTTTTTCTCCACTTGTCATTTTTTTCCCTTTAATGTCCAAGCTTGCCTACGTGCTTTTTGTAAAACAATATTTAAGGTTTGTGTGTTTGTTTATGTGTAATCTGATTCATTTCTCCATAGAAATGGAGGCAGTGGCAGAGGCCGTAACGGATATGCAGCAGGCTATCCTGCTGAGAAACGAGACAAATGTGGACGAGCTAGAAATGTGGAACGTTAAAAGGGACAATATATAGTTTGGAAGTTTTCATTCTCTCGTCTCGCTGTTGCCGGCGAAACAGTAGAAGCTGCGACTTGTACGTTTGACTGTGATGCTGTGTGGGTGACCAGCGATACTGAAACTGATGTGTGTGACTGCAAATGTGGTATAAATAAAAAATGTGTCATAACCACTACCTCGTTGATTTCCTGTGATGTGGGAGTGTGATGACGGGGAAAGAGAAAGCATCACCGGCCAAAAACCTTTTCTAGGAAACGGATCATTTGCTGTGAAATTTTAAAAAACGTGTATCATCGAGTGCGTGATTTAATTTTTAAGGGAGAACTTTGACAGTCGGTCAAAGTTCTCCCTATACTATTGAAGCTATTGCTAGCTTGCTAAGCTTAACGCGAAGGCTGGAAACAGAGTAACTGTCTGAAGGTTACACCACTGTGGCTCACCTATTAATACTTCTTGTTTGTTTCATCTGCACAAAAACCAAAGTGTGAAAATGACTATTTGTGGTTTTATAGGGGTTATTTTGGCTAACGGCAGTCACTTCCTGGAATCATCTCGACACCGTGAGGTAGTCACGCTACAATTAGTCCGGCCCATGACTCCCCATAACACTGACATGTTTTTTTGCACGTAATTTTCAAGGTGTTGGTCGGTGGGTTTTGTTACCTTTGGAAGGAGCGAGGCTCACAGCTTTCTCCCCGATTCAGACTTTGTGCTCAAGCTAAGCTAAGTTGCGACTGGTCTGGCTTCACACCCTTTAAGCCAAGTCTAATTACTGGGCAGCCATCTTGGCAATGCCCGTGGACTAACAGTGAATGGGGAGAGCCATAATTAACTGTCAATGGTCACGAGACATAGAAACTGTCTCTACTGTCGTGTCTTCTTCTGTAACTCCTGGCAAAAAGTGATCCAGCGTATTTCCCCAAAATGTGGAACAACTCCTTTAACCGAACATTAACCTTCTTACCTCGCATTCAGCGTTCCTGTCGGCAGCAAAACGATGCTGGTACATGATAGAACATTCAATTTATTACTTTTTTTTATCATCAAAAACATTACATATGTACATTTAGTGAAAACTGTAGTCCTACACTCAATGTATTCAAAGTGCTATCAACACATAATCTGACAGTAACGGAACACAAAACATGGCGGATACAAACACGGTCAGAGTTAACAACGGAAGAGATCATGACGACACGTCGTACCTAAAACAAGTGAGCTGCTACGGTAAACAACAGAAACTGCAAATGATAAACACGGTCAACTAGAACATCCTCCGGTCTTCTCAGTACGGCTGTAACGGTCCAGATGTGGTGGATCTATTATACATATATGTATCGAACACACTTGAGCTGAGACTCAAGACGACTACGGCAGAAATGTGGCCAGATGTCAACGACTGTCTACTGTCGCTATGACCTCTGTGTGCAGGCGCGTTGGTAGATAGGCGTTTGATGCTCAAATTAATATAAAATGTGAGTTCTTTAAATACAAAATAAAGTGACTGACATAACTTCAACACAAAATCAGTGCTTGTACTTGATTTCTGAACAAAACAGGTGCTTTGCTGCCTTAAACTGATTGTCCTGTATATAAGAAAATCGTGTCTTTTCCTCAACGTGTAACAAAAAGAGGACCAAAGAGATGATAAGTGTCTGCTAACACCCGCCTACCAACAGGTAACACATGTTATTCTCAGCTGGCTCTGGTTCAGTTCGGGTCATGAGTATTTTTAATGTGACACGGGCCTTTCACAGCTGTGTCTGCAGTATTTAAGAGAAAACGTAAGACTTCTTCTATATTTTTTACAGAGGTACAGAGCTAAATTCTATCCACAACGGTAAACTCAAAGCCCGAAGACGACGCTCTGGTGAGGTCTCACACTCTGCGGTCTGTGTCGGAAGGCACTTCTTACTCGAGGAGGACGTTATCGCCACAGCTGTCGTGTACTGAGTGACACGTTTCAAAAAACTCACATGCTACAGAAAAGATTTACTAAAGTAGTTTTCTGGTGATCGCGAATGGCCTCTAACATGAGTTCTCTATCGTTCATACGGTCGCTAAAGAATGGAAAACAAGACAGCGTTGGTGACTGACACGGAAAATAAGGTCGTTTTCAGGCTACTGGGTCAGAAAGTATGTGTTTTTAACTGTCGTGGTTCTGTTGGATATACGCCTTTTTGTTTAGATAAGAATATTGATACCATTCATGTCCGTATGATATAAATATATATGTACTGTATATATATATATATATATATATACTTTTTTTTTTGACAGAGCTAAGCTAGCTGTTTACCCTGTTTCCAGGATTAGCGCTAAGCTCACTGCTGGCAGTAGGGTCATATTTTTGCACAGACATGAGACTGGTATCAATCTTCTCTCTAACTCTTGGCAAGAAAGCAAATAAATGGATTTCCCAAATTGTCTCTTTCTGGTTCATACTGTTGCTAATAAACAGAAAACAAGGCTTGGAAACTGGCAGTAATAAGGTAGCTGTCAGGCTACTGGGTCAAATTATGTGTTTTCAATTGCAATACTTTCTTTTTGTTTTCTTTAGAGTTAAATGAGAAGATTGAGACCACTCTCGATGACGGTATGATAAATATGAAGCTACCACCAACAGCTGGTTAGCTTAATTAACTAGGCACAAACACTGGAAAAGGGGAAAACAAGCTAAGCTAGCCCAGCACCTAGAAAGCTCACTAATTAAACAAGATATATCTCATTTGTTTATTCTGTACAAAAACTGAAGTGTAAAAGCAACAAGTTGTGGTTTTACAGGCGCAGGTAGGCAGATTTAGTTAGTTTTGGACAGAGCCAAGTGGTATTAATCTTCTCATCTAAGGTATTATCTGTATGCTAAATACAAAGCTATACTACCAAAGGCTGGTTAGCTTAATTAGCTAAGCACAAACACTGGAAAAAGAGCACACTACTGTGGCCGGCTAAGCTAGCCCTGCTAATAAAATGTGCCTGCCAGCCCCTGTAAAGCGCTCTAATTAACAAGATATATCTAATTTGTTTATTCTGTATGAAAACTGAAGTGTAAAAGCAACAAGTTGTGGTTTTACAGGTGCAGGTAGGCTGATTTTGTTAGCTTTGGACAGAGCCATGCTAGCCTTTTACCCTGTTTCCAGGCTTTGTGCTCGGTGAACTGGCCAGAAACGAGAGCGGTATCAATCTTCTCATCTAACTGTCAGCAAAAAAGCAAATAATTGGACTTCCCGAAATATCTGTTGTTCATTCTGTTGCTAATAAGCTGAAAACTACACAGCATTGGCAACTGACAGTCAGGTAGCTGTCTATGAATTTTGCCTGTTTTGGTAAACAGATTTTCTCAGGGAGATACACTGAAGCTATTTCCCCCCCAAAATTTCAATACTGAAACGGACATAGCACTTTACTTCTGCCTCGCATAACTCGCACCATCGGGTCACCAACATCTCACCTCTTCCCTTTTGCTAATGAACCAGCTATCGTACACTGCGCAGTATATGAGCCTGGAGAAGAGATGGGCAGCTATTAGAAGCAAATTGCTCTGCTTTAGTGTAATGTAGGGTTGGCAGTCTAAAGTAGAGGCTGTGAGAAGGTTGCATTCTATCATTTCTGACACGGCAGTCCACTCCTATATCCTTGAAGCACATTTCTGAATGACTTTTTCCCTTTTTGCTGGGTGTAACCGATTAAGGGCTTTAGCTGATTCATCACTGCCATCAAAGTCAAGCGCTTTTTTGTGTAAGGCATTGATCAATTTCACATTTCTTGAGAAGGGGAGCAAAAGTAGAGTGAGCGCGGGAGGATTACGTGTCAAAGATGGTGGAGTTTCTCTGGAAATGGTTGCTGAGGCGGCACATTGTTGGAATGAGCCCGGTATGATTTCATCAATTTCAGAAGGAAATACTTTTTTTTCCACATTGTTTTACAGTGTAAGTACCTTTAACTTCTAGTACGGCGTAGTGCAGAGTTTCGAGGGGGCATAATGACAACTTAAAAACTACATTAAACAGGATTTTTGGTGCAATCTTTGCTGCTGTCACACAACACACACAAAAATCACCCTTTTGCAGGATCCTTTTCATGAACCACTCGCTCTACAGTTGACACTATTGTTCACCAGGAAATGATATATTACACATGTCCCTATACATATTTCTACATCCTTTCTACAGCGGAGGGTTAAGTGTCCAGTTGTCGGAGAGCAATTCTCTGTCATTGAAGGGCTCTCAGGCTGCAACTGGATTCACGGCCACTAGAGGGCGACGGCGCCTCTTCCTGGCGCTGGCTCTCCTCCCGTTCTGGCTCATCAGACAGAAAGCTGGGGAACGTCTGTGCTCGAGGGATGAAAGTCATTGTCAGGCCGCTTCCTGTGGAGAGAAAAAGTGGAGGGGGAATCAATGGAGCACTTCTTTGTCAGCCGGAAAGAAATAAGCTTATCTGTTTCGCTGAACTGGACATCACGTCAGAAACGATACGTCCTGTTTTCTCAGACTGTACATTCATGGTGCAACTGTTGCTTAGCTACTGTCCATGCTGATGTATTTATGTACAAATCAAGACTACAAGAATAACTCTTAAAGCCCTCTGATGTAGGTGGTTCTCATAATGCAAAAAAACCAAAAACAATCCTTAAGTTGTGATGGAAAATCAGCCTTTCGCCTCAAATAAGCAACTTCATTTCAGAGTGATCTATCCCGTCTCATCTGTTTGGACTGTCTGCTCTCTCCCTCTCCACCTTAATTTAAATTAATTGGACCAATTTGTTCTGCAGTTCATATTGGTTAACTGCACCGTGAGGGAGTAATGGATCCTTGTGGGTGGAGGGCCGTTCTGTGCGACTGTGAGACCATTAATAATATATTAGAATGCTGTTTGGAGACGTGCACGGCGAGGTGGGCTGAGGATAAAGTGGCTGGCATCATGCTGATCAGGCACCGAACAAGGAGGAAGTGGCCGCTGATGAATATTTCAGGAGGTGCAACACTGTAATCAACTCTAACCTATAGCACCTAATAGTACAGGCAGCCGCACGTCAATACAGTCCATACAATCCAAATCGATTTTACCTCCAGAGGTTAATTGAAATTTGATTAACAAATTAAAAAACAGGAATTTGTTTTCTGAGCTTCCACAGTCACAATCGACAAAGAGATCATTTTATTTTTTCTGCTGTTGGTGCTGAAGTGCTTTATTGAATTTAAAGGAGACATTCTGCCCTTTTTGGGTTCATAATTTTATTTTGGGTTACGACTAGAATATGTTTACATGCTTACAGTTGATGCTCAAAAAACATAGCAGTTTTCTCATACTGCAGCACCATATTCCCCCTCTGTCTGATACGCTCTGTTTTAGCTCCTGTCTCTTTAAGGACCCCCCCCCCCCCCCCCTGAATACCCAGTCTGCTCTGATTGGTCGGCTCACACACACCTGAGCCAGCAGCGCTGACAACAACAGAGCAGCTGTGCTAAATCAATTCTCATGCGCCAAACTAGCTGCTAGGCATAAATTACACAAATGTGTGACATGGTAAGATATTGTGATGTCACAAAGTCACGGAATTAAAGGTGCATTATGTAGTTTTGGGGAAGAAATTTCAATCAGAAGAGGAAAATCTTTTTATGCCAACACAAACTAAATAAACAAACTCTTTGTTTTCATGACTGAATAAAATGAATAAAAAAACTGACCTTTCTGTTTTACTTTGTTTATATGTGGCGGACCCTGCCACCTTTCTAGCTTCAAACAGTGTTCTGGGGACCTTATTTTCCTCCGAGAACAGCTTGTTTATTCAGTTATGGAAAAAAAATTCTTAGTTTGTATTATTACTATAAATTCGGAGATTGAGTTTCTTCTCCAAAACTACTGACGAGGCGTTTCAGGAGCAGTGTTTTCTGTTGGGAGAGCATAACTATCTATATAAATCACTGAAGGAAAGGAAAAAAACTAAAAAAGCATAATAGGTCTCTTTTAAAGTTCATTCATAATATGTATACACACTCATACACACACACAGGCTTTTCTGTGTGTGTAGCAGGCAGCGCCACTCATGCTGCCACCAAAGGGAATCGAGCTCAGACCGCGAGATGGGCTGCCAACTCACCACGACGCGGAATATAAAACATGACCCAGTCAGCCTGGTAATCAATGTCGAGTGGCTGCGCGTGTGTGCGCATGTGTGTGCGCATGTACATGTCAGAGCCACAGAAAAATAGAGACGGACGAGTCTTGTTAAAAACAGAAATGTGCATGAAGTGAAATGAAGCGCGAGTAACGAAGGACAATGAGAAGGAAGAACACAAGAAAAAGCACTTCCCTCTGCGAGTTGAGGGAACAGCTTGCAGGAGGAAGCGCAGAGGGGCTGGTGTGGGTGTGAGGAGGAGACCAAAACAGTACCAGCCATAACAGGTGAGTCATACACACACACATACACACACACACACACACACACACACAGACACCTCTGTCCGCTAGTCTTTCCCTTCCAGCCCTGCCTGAAATAAAGAAAAATGAGACAAGGCTCCGGCTTAATGTTTTAAACGCAGCTCAGTTCATGTTCTAGAAAAAATCCCCACTGCAGGTTAAAAAAAGGGGGGACACTTTCTCTCCCATTGCCGTTGTGCTTAATAGATTGCTGAAACGAGTGGTGCGCAACCAGGCATATCCTCTTCACATCTTTGCCAAGACAATCCCTCCCCTCAAACCAAGGCCAATTTGGGCTGGGAAAAAAAAAAAAAGGAAAAAAAAAAGAGGCAGGGAGCCCAGAGCAGACAGCGAGGGCGAAGCAGATCTCATCATCTCCTCGGTCATAAACAGCGGCGTTTGTTGTGTGATGCCAGACCCCTGACGAGAGCCATGCTTTTGGACACACTCGCGCACATACACAAAAAAAAAAAATAGTTGTAAAAAACACTGAGAGAAGATGGAGTCAGCATCCCTCCTCCTCCTCCTCCTCCTCAGACAGTGATTTGTCAGTGCCTTTTCATTACCAGGGAAGGTCATGTCATCCTATCTGGCCTGGGGTGGCAGCTGCTGGGCCGGAGCAGACAGGACAGGCAGGGAGGGCAGACACACACATGCTGACAGATACAATGGCGGACCTGGACACACAAGCACCTATTCATGCATGTATGTAGACACACAAACACACACACACACACACCTGTCTGCACCTTCCTTTCCTCACGGTGCCATCACCCAGATGGCATCCTAGTAACAGCTGTAACCGGAGAAAGCGAGGCTGCGTGGACCCCAAAAATCGGGATTACGCAAGACTGCTGACATCCAGGTTTGTGTCTTTTGTGTAGTAAAACCAGCCACAGGTGCAACAACACCCTGGAAATATAGGATCAAACCAACACGGCCTCAAGATTGAGTCAGTTAATGTCAGTTTGGATTCAGATAACCCACGCTGATGACTGAGATTAAAGGAGCACCGTGTAGTGTTGAAGAAATGAATTCAGAATATTTACAAATAATACAAACTCAGAAATATTTATTTTTTTCCATAACTGAATAAAGAAGCTGTTCTCGGAGTAAAATAGAGTTACACTGTTTGAAGCTAGAAAGGTGGCAGGGTCCGCCACATATAAACAAAGTGAAACAGCATGAAACTGTGTTGTCCTTTAAGGTCAGTTTGTAAAATCAGTTTATTAAGTTATGAAGATGAACATTTCTTCCCCAAAACTACATAATGCACCTTTAAAATCCTCCCAAGCCTCCACCGGGAGACCAAAACAGTTGAACCCAGTTTTACCTGGCTGCAATGAATTTTTCATGATTCCGCTTTTTTTTTTCTTTTTTCTGCATCTACATCTACTCTATTCCTCGTCGCCTGTTGCAGATAAGATACTGTTATCATCCTGTTCTCCTCTCATCTTGTCCCCGTGCCTTTGATACTTGCTCCCTCTCTGTAAAATCCCCTCGTATCACTCCCAGCCGATCAAACTAAGAACAGCGCTCCATCCCCATTAGAATTGCTAATGCTTCAGCACTAAACTGTAGAGCACAATGAAATGCAGAGAGAGAGAGAGAGAGAGGAAGTGCCTGTGTATGAAATGGCAAAAAAATGAAAAAAAATCGCATAAAAATGGGTCCAGGAAGAAAATACAAGCATTCCTGTCCCCTTTTCCATTCCACTATTAGAGCTGGTAATTGAACCATTTCCGACAGGCATGGCGCCTTGCTTTCTCAACTCGAAAACTTTAAAGTGCACTTATTTGTATGCATCAGCAAACTCAGAGAGAACAGAGCAGTTTCACTGAAATGCAAAAGAGTGAATAACATTAGGAGAGTAGAGGTGGAGCGCAGCAGAGAGTAGATACATTGTCTTAGGGTATAGTTTCTGGAGATTAAAACGTCCATCTTAGGTTTTACTTGGAAAGGTGAGCACGTCAGGGGCTCAGCTTTGTTTCACACTGAAGGATGATCATGTCTGAGTCCCTCAATTTCTTTTAAACAAAACACGTTTGACAATGATTACTTTCAATTATGGCAAACGAGGCGTCTGGGATGTATTTTTTGAGGCATTTCCAGCCACATTTAAAAAAGCAGATGTGAAATCTATTAAAATAATACACCTACTGTACTTCGCTGCCAGCTCCCCCGTTAACTGAGGCAAAGAAATAAACAAATAGGTGGGCAAACCTCAACGGGACAGGAGACGGCGTTCCTTAATTATTCCCCCGGACCCGCAGGGTATTTGAAAGCAACCCGAGCATGACTCAGCAAATTGACTGTGCTGATTGGATATTCATCATGCACGCAGCGATACAGCCAAGGAGCGAACGCAGCCAGCCATCGTGGTCCAAATCCCTGATTTCTTACCTCAATTTGCACCCAAATCGTTCTTGCTAATATTATCACTATTACAGAAAGATACACTGATGCATCTATAGAGTGGAAACATTATATTTTACACTCTATCTAATTTTGTTGCATCTAACTGAGCTTGTATATTTTCTTAAATTCTTATTTTATACACATCTAATTACGTATTCTCTTTAAGTAACTTTATTTATCTGTACTTACTCTGTCCTTGTGTCCTCGGACCCCTCTGGGGGTCAATGAAGCATTATCTTATCTTATTCATGTAATGTTACGATATACATTCATTAAATGGCGCTTTTATCCAGAGCAACTTACAATAAGTGCATTCAAATACCTCCAAAAGTAGGTTATATACAACTGGGCAGGTAGCAAGTCATGCTTTAGGGGTGGCACTCTGATGACCAGTCAGAATTCAGATTTCTGGGGTGACCAGTGCCACCCCAGGCGCCCCCTCTGGACGCACCCCTGCTGTGCAGCATCAGTTAACAGAAAACAGATGAGGAAGAACCTCATGAGATGCCTGAATATTAAACCTGAAACCGTCAACAGCTCAGTGTTTGTAAGCCTTCAACCTATTTATTCACACTTGTGCATGTGTATGATGAACTTCATGCTGCTTTGGCTACTTCCTGTTCACGCCTGTGCAGACAGCAATCATCCAGGTTACTGATATTGAAGAAAAAGTCTAGATCTGAAGTTAAGCGGAGTCCCTTTTCATCATATTTAACTGAATTTATGGACATTTATCGTTTATGGACTCAATGAATCTTGATATGACTGTAGAGAGCGAGTTAACAGCGCGTGTCTGACGCCTTTGTGTTTTGATGTGACGCCGTTACGACTCTGGGAGACGAATACGAGTGAAAAAAAATTGTTTATATCCGTAATAAAGGTGCAAACACACGAGGTTATGATGGGAGTTCTGTGTTGCAGCACGGACAGCACAGGATGTAAAAGAGCTCCAGGGAGGTGGAGACCTTCTGCAAATGAGGATTCAATGCAATTACTGTATGTGCGCGCCTCATCCCAGATAGCTCGCAGCCATGTCAAAAGCAACACCGGCTCCTGACGTGCGTGAGCTTCTCCTGACACGCCTTCCTCGGTCCAAACATCCCGTGTCACACCAGTGGGTTAAACTCCTGTCACTCCCCCGCGATCACCTTGCAGTCCTCCTTGTCTGACGAGACCTCTTTATTTTTTTTTCCCGACGTGTCCTCAAACACACCGATGCATTCGATTTATTCATGGGGGAGAGGAGGGGAGATAATGGTAGCGTGTTTGAGCAGGAGAAGGCGGAGGCTGGCTCTGAATCGGACGGACACACGGAGGAAAGTGTGGGAGGACCGGTGGAGATGCCAGGGTGATGGATGAGAGAGGAGCTCCTGTGCTCACCAGAGTTTGGAGAGGAAGAGTTTCAAAAGGAGAGTTTACGGAGACCGGGTCCATAAATAATGACCCCGAGGTGGAGGCTTCTTGGTTTAATGTACGTGAGTAAGAAAACATGTTGGTGTTTGGGAGACTCATAATTTGCTTTTAAGCTTATCAAGCCACAATTAAATGATAATGAAAAAAAAAAAAAAAACAACATCCAGCTTCGGCTTTTCAAAAGAAAACGATGACGTCAGAGCGACTTTCATCTTCGCCCGGCTTTCTGTTGTGCTCTATCAGTGAGAGCCAAAAGGCCCATAATCCTCAGATAAGTCTACTAATCAACTAATACCATAGACAGAGCGTAATCTCATCAGCTCACTAATCACCTTTCTGCCTCTGGTCTTCATCTCGACATTAACAAGCACACACACACAAACACACACACACACACACACACACACCCTTTCTTATGTGTACATTTAAGTGCACACAGGGGATATACGGTGCTGAGCCTGGATGCTACAGAGCACCTGCTGCAATATTAATGTATTTAGGGTGACATTTATCTTTCTCTCCCTCACACACACACACACACACACACTTTTTTCCCAAATATTTTTTTGTCTCTCTCACGACAGACAGAAAAAAAACAACTCAACTCGACTCAAGTCAGAATGATTTCTAATGGGGTGAGTAGACTTCAGAGACAGATTTGTAATTCAGATGTTTCCACGTTTTGCTTCTATGAATGGCAGTTTGAAAGCTTATTTTGCAGCTGTGAAGCTCAAAAGTTCAAGAAGTCTTATTAGTTGTTTAAGACCTGCTTTACTGTAATGGTCGGAATTGTCTGAATTATCGGAAAAGCGTTTTTCCGACGGGGAAGAAATTCACACGAATGCCCTAAAGTTGGAACAACAACTCGGAAATTGACTGCCGAGTTGACATAATTTGTCACTGTACCGTTTCCTTCCCGCTTCCTTGTCAGATACTAGAAACAGCTGTCAACGTGTTGTTTAAACGCTCTGAGCGACAAAACGCAAAAACAACTTCTCGGCGTCCACGTCGCTCTGACATTGCGACAAGATGCGCACGGACACATCGAATTCAGAAGAACGACTTCCCAGCTCAAGAAGAAGAGGGACCATACCGGACTGTACACTGGAGCCACAGTCTGTGACAACCAATCAAAAGGGAAGTCAAATCACAAACACCTGGAGCAGTTACAACATCAATAAGTGATCATAAGCATCCTGAAGATAAAAATTAAAAATCGAGATAGAAAAAGTGAAAGAAGAAGAGATTTTATCAACAAAAGGAGTTCACATGAGGTAGAAGTGGAGCCTGGACAGAAAAACAATCTGTCCAAGTCTCGTATCAATTATCAAGACTTTGCCTCCTGTTTGATTGCTTGTTGCTGCCTGTGGCTCCAGAATTAAGATGTTGTTTCAAAGTGTGAATCAGAAGCCTAATGAAGGTCGAGGATCAAAGACTCAAGGATTTTGTTAAATACACGATATGTGTAGTGAAATGCAATGTGGTGTGCCTTGTGGCAGAGTGTGAAAAAAGGATGAAATCCAATACAAACATGTTTAAATATATGTAAAAGGGCAGTCCTCAAGATAATGTCCTGAGAACAGGATGAGGTAAACACATGTAGGAGGACAGACAGAGATCACCACCGCACAAGACTTAGTCTGCAGGCCACACGGCAGAAAAGGAAAAGCTAAAATACAAGAAACAAACACTTAATTTGAGGAGAAACTGTCTTCATACTGGTGAAATTATCTGTCCATGCAGCAAGATAATTTTACTTCACAAGACATCTTGAAAATAAATTGGTTCCAGGTTAGAAATAAGTAGCTACTGATAGTGTTCGAAGGTTTGAAATAAGTGGAAAATGCTTCCTGAGACCTGACTTC
This sequence comes from Pagrus major, assembly GCF_040436345.1. Lineage (NCBI taxonomy): Eukaryota > Metazoa > Chordata > Actinopteri > Spariformes > Sparidae > Pagrus > Pagrus major. The sequence goes on from NC_133233.1 coordinate 15,633,459, forward strand.
ATACAGCACAGTTATAAGTGGAATTCACTCAAGATTAGCAAATAATAATTTATTTTTTCTTACTTCTTTTCCCACACTGGAAAAATAATATAATCAAGGAACAAGAAAATGGCGAGCGTGCAGCTTGTTTTACCGGAATATTACTCTAGCTTAAGAATGTGGCATAAAAGAAACGCCCGATTCGAAAAGAAACGCTGTGAAATTCAAAGGCAGAAACTAGAAAATATCTTTAATAACAAGCTGATTTATCTCACATTTTAAATCTTGGCAAGCGCAGAACTTTGTGCAGTGCAAACACGGATAAAGTCACATTAGTCAGACACTACAAGAGACCCTTTCTTATTGCTGGGTGATAGAAAATGTGTTGTAAAAAGGAAAAATATGGAGTCAGTTTAATATGAGCTGAAAGTCATTGTTATTTATGGGAAATGAGTCCCTGACACTGAACTAATATCTGATGTGTTATGGCCTGATTCTGTTCTCTCTGGTTGAGTAATGGGTGACGGATGATCGTGAAAGTATGATTTATTCTCAGTTACGTCCTGTATTTACGGCTTTGTATATAATAAATATAATTCTAATAAATTCCTGAAATAAATAAATGTATGGGTACAGTATTTTCCCTCTGCCTCTGTCTTCCTGTTCCTCCACCTGTCTTTTAACGCTGACACGGGCAGGTGAAGAAATAGCAACAGCAGCGCGCGTGATAATTAGTAACTTCATGCCTGTACCTTGGTAACTGTAGAGATCTCCCACGCTGTTCTGACGCGTGATGTGCTGCCAGTAGGCGCTGCGTGGCAGGGAGATGGACTTGGTAAGCGTCTCTCTGGAGTGGATCTGAAACAGACAAAGAAAAGCTTACAGTGTCTCTCACTTTCCGTCACTCCTCAGTCACTCGCTCACAGCGGGGGAAATTGCTCCGGGTATGTCGGTAAACAAAGAGCGAGCGTAGTTACGGCATATTGCTGCTTGAATGGCATGTTTCCGCTCTGAGTGGCTGTTTGGCGGGCGAGATGGGGGAGATATGGGATTGTGGCGTCGTCGTGCCACTGGCTTATGTGCTTTTTAGATTTTTATTTGCAGCGTGAGACTGAAGGCTTCATCTCAAATGTGTGACATACCTCAATATTTTGCATTCACTCCCCGGTAAACATGTTAATCCACCCATTCTGCTACTGCGAGAGGTGAGTTTTGGTTTGCTATCCGTGTGATTTATGGAGCTGAGGGTAAATGCTGCATTTGGAAGCGTTCCCAAATGGTGGGGTCCAAGAGCATGGCCATATGGTCAAGGCTCATCAAACACTGGGCAGGCCTACATAAATAAAGAATAGAGAAGATAGCGGGGAGGAGGGGAGGAAGGAAGGAGGGAGGAAGGAAGGAAGGAAGGGATGGATGGGTGTTGTGATGGAAGGAGGGAGCGGAGGCCAAGACGGTGGGGCGTCGGAGGGCTCCTGGTCCAAGGCAGCACTTTGGGGAGTGACCAGGCAGCAAAACCTAGAGAGAAATGTGTGTTCCTGTGTGTGTGTGTGGAAACATCTTGTGTGAAAATCACGATTTATTGCTTTTGCGTTCACTGGGTTCTAAAAATAATGCTGTGAGCAGCCTCAATTGATCAGCCGAAATCAAACAGACAGTGAAATAAAAGCCAAACAGGGATTTTTTAATTTTTTTTGAAGTTTTGGGGAAGAAATTTTAATCAGAAGAGAATGATCTTTTCATTTTTTAATGACTAAACAAACTAAATAAACAAACTCTCTTAGTTTTCGCGACAACACACAAAACAGCACAACTCCATACTGATTTACTTTGTTTATATGTGGCGGACCCTGCCACCTTTCCAACTTCAAACAGTGTTCTGGGGACGTTACTTTCCTCTGAGAACAGCTTGTTTATTCAGTTATGGAAAAAGTTTGTATCATTACCTCAATAATATTGTAAATATAAAAAATTCTGAGTTTGAATTTCTTCTCCACAACTACGGCGTGCCCCTTTAAACACAAAACAGATGCAGCGCAGATAGTCTATGTAGAAATGATTCCTCTAGCAGTCGGTGCAACAGGATATATTACTGAGTGTACGATAGTGACGCATGCTTTAAATAAATATTCCTGACACTTGCGCTCATTATAAGCTGTTTGTAATGTTGGCAGCACCAGAATAAATCTGTTGGCTTCATTGTGAGCTGCTGTAGATATCAGATACATGTAAAAATGTACCTGCGAGCTCTTCTCCATCTCCTCCATCATCCTCTCATGCTGCTGGGCGATGGCCAGCGTGGCCGAGTGGACCCGCTGGTAGATCATCTCCCCCTCCCGCGTCTGGAACGTGAACAAACCCTCTCCTGTGTCACACATCCTGCGCCAGGAACACACACACAGAGACAGAGAGAAGTGCGCACACTTTGATCGCGCTCGCTCTTGGATTGCTGATTTACAAATATGCATGCTTGAATGTGCACTTACAGAGAGGCGCATTGATGTAATAGCTCATTGAAGTCAAACACACACATGTGTGTGAGGAGATACAGTACAGAAACAAAGACACACATTCACAGAGGCACCTGTCACATCAATGCCTGAAGGGCTCTGCGGCAAATGTTGATATCCTGGGATGTTTTGGATATCCGAAGTTGCTTTGTTGAAGTTTTTATGACACTTCCAAAAAGTTTTTTTTTCTTTCTCTTCCTTCCCCAACCCGCCAACATTTCAGTCACACGCACAAGACAACACAGGCACTCATCTTCCTGCGCACACACCTTCCCGACTCGAAAGTGAACCAGGTGGAGTCTCGTCCGTATCGGCGCAGCGAGCTGAGAGGCCACATGACGAGTTTGAGGCGAGCGTTGTGGATGTCCCACAGGTAGATGTTTTCATGGGTGATCTGCATGGTGCACTCCCCGTAGATGTCCAGGTTGGGGGTGGGCATCAGGTACACGTTGAAACGTTCTGGAAAAGATTCACAATAAGCTCATTTAAAAAGAGTACAAACGTGGAGTTTCGGTTTTTACTGCTAGCAGGACAAAACATTTAGCAATTACCTTTCCTTAACAATTCATTATTGTAGGTGTAATATATCAGACGTTACCCGCGACTCTTTCCAGGGGCAAAGATTCTCACAAATTCAGTCGCATTTGTAAAAAGACGGATTAAAGTGAACCTATATTGAATAGTTTGGGATGTGGCTTTGTTCGGATCTTATAAAGGGGTTGCAGAAGAGCCTGATTAAGATAAAGGATCAGTTCTTATCAAGTGATGGATTATTCTTCAGTCCTTGCTAAGACGTAGAGCACGAGAGGGATGGGAAGCTTAGTATTTAACATCAGTAAATACATAGATACAATACACTAAATTGACTGCATTTACCCCTGACTCACTTCTACTTTGTGTTTTTTTTTATCCGTTTGGCAAAAGAAGAGTTAAGCAACCCTTAAAAAACTGTATTTCAGACAGCACTTCACCTACTGTGGGTCTAACTAGCCATCCAGTGAGCAGCACTGGGATCAAGCAGCCAAATCTGCCCGTTCACATTAAACCGACTCTCTAAGGCAGACGGAGGGGAGAGAGCGAGAGTTCTCCATAATCTAAATTAGTCCTCACTAATTACGCTTAATGAGTCAAAATAAGCCATGTGTCTGCGGCGGATAGAAAATGGCAATGTCATAGTGTGGCGTATTTTTAGGGACAGTGAGAATGAACTCTGATCTAATTATCGGCCCCTGCTGTTTGGGAGAGGGGTACTAATTGAAACGTGGTTGCAGGCCCCGGCACCAAACAGCAGGAGGAGCAGGAGAGGGACTGCTGTTGTTACACTTCAATCGGCTCACCGCAGCACAGTCGAAAAAAAAAAAAACGCGTGTACTGATATCTTTAATAAACGGGGCCCGAGCCATGTTGAAAAAATATGATTTCGCTTTACGGCTGCGGTGAAACGAAATGGTCTGAAATGGCGGCGAATTCTTTTCAATTACTCGCCCTCTTGCAACTTTAAAGTGCTCGTCTTTGCCCGTTGCCTTTTTCAATTTCCTCCGCGAGTTTACAAATTACACAGGGAGCGAGCTCCGCCGTGATAGCAGCGCCCTGTTGTCTCCTCTCCTTTTCCCATTTCCATTTCCTGCGAGTGGAATATGTGGGGAAGCACATTTATTTCACATGGCTTTAGGAGCCATAATCTCATCCATCTCTGTGACAAGCTTCATTATGAGGGAAGCCAGTGATGCACAGCACTTCTCATTAGGCCTGGAACAGAGCCCTTACCACAGCCTGTGACCTGTGCTCCAACACACACACACACACACACACACACACACACACACACACACACACACACACACACACATCCAAACATACTTCTGAAGTTGAACCAAAGTGTGCTAATGTAACTAAAGACTGCAACGGGGGACTTCGGATCAGGTATTGACAAAAAATGGCCCTTATTAGCCAGGCCTAATTGGACAGTGGCTGTTCTGCTCCCCTAACCCTCTGAGGCGCTCAGTTGCATTAACACATACGGGCCCGGACTGCGACCGTAAACCGCTCGGTGGCGGGCGGAGTGAGAGAGATTGACCCCGAATGGCTGTCTGTGTTAGCAGGGACTAATTGGGCACTCACCGTTCTGCTCCCGCTGCACCCCCGCTGCTAACAGGTCTGGCTCTCCCAGGCTGATGTCGTTGAGACGGCTGCCCAGGCACTCCACGCACAGCAGCTTACACCATTCCTCCGCATCCAGCTCTGCACACAGCGGCACAGTGTTAAGGCACGTCCACATCCTCCATATACAACAGATAATAAAACATACTGTCCGGATTATACCGCCGCTGCCTTTTAGTGTGTTAGCACATGCACGTACACATAAATCAGGCAAGGATTTTCTGAATAAAAAACCCTGCATGTACAGGACATGAGTACAGCCAGCAGTAACCAGGGGGGAGGAAAATCCATGCCATCGATTCGGGGGAGATTAAAAGAGGAGGCAACGACGGATGAATGCTAGCCTTCTCCTCCCTCCCTTGCCAATACTCACTCTCAAGTCTGTACAATATAAGTATCTCTGCTAGAACAATGTGGCCACAGTCACAGCTGCGACTGGTGATCATCTATTCAGACGATCAATAAGCTATTTTCCAAATTGAAGGAGGGCGAAAAAGCTCGAGCTTGTTAATTGGAACGGAAAAGTAAAGAATATTTCAACAGAAAGAGACGGTTGAAGGAATAAGTGCACTTATTTGCTTCCTTGTTGAAAGTTTGATGAGAGGACTGAAACCACTCTCGTGTCTGTAGATTAAATATGGAGCTAGAACCACCGGCCGTTAGCTTAGCTTAGCATGACTTAGAATGACATATATCTTGCTAATTAGTGAGCTTCAGAGTTGCTGGTAGGCGGATTTTGTTACCAAGGCAGGGCTAGCTGTTTCCCCCTTTTCCGTCTGTGCTAAGCTAATCAAGCTAACCAGCTGGTAACAGTGGCTCTTTATCAGCAGCAGCGCATTAATTAACACATTATATGTTGTTTGTTTAATCAATTTCTAAAACCAAAGCTCAAAAAATTGGGGGTTTTGATAAGCTAACCGGCTCTTGTTCTTAGCTAGCTACATATTTAGCCTTCACGCAAGAATGGTTTCAATCGTTTCATCAAACCTTCAACCTGTGAGATACAACCAGAATTTGAAGGTAGCTCCAATATATCACTAGATTAACCGACAACTGCTGCTCACTATACTGTTTGCTAGCTATCTTTGGCTGTAGCTAGCTAGCTCCGTTAGCCTTGTAGGTACTGTTCGGTTTACAATGAGTTAGCAAGGCGATAAAGCTCGTCTTAGTTCAGTAAAAGAGAGAAACTGAAGGTGACCAGCTGTATTTTTCTGTTCAGTGAGGAGAAAAAGGTGTAAAAATACTTCCTTCCTTGACACATGGTGAGTAAATGTTGTTTACTTATTAGCTGGTTAGCACGCTAACTTCACTAGAGCTCTCTCATTTACACAACGTCAAAACTGCCGTTTCTTCACATTCTGTTGATAATATTCGTCTATTTTCTGAATGTTTTAAACTAAAATTCTGGCCGTATCTGACACATCGTCCCTTAAAGGGTTCGCTGTGATAGTAATCAATTAGCAGCGCTATGATTATCAGCTCTTTAAAGCAGCAGTCTTGGTTTTAGAGGCTGAGCTCTGTGTGGGGAGTTGCATCTACAACATGTGACAGCTGGCACTTATAGGGGGAGGGCATTCATTGTAAGACTGAATTTTTTTAATTGGCGGCTAAGTGGAGACAAATGATTTCACAAATCAAATCTGGAGGTCTGCGTGGCAGTCTGTTGTTTGCGAACACCCAATTTTCATTCCTGTTAAGTCGGGAAAGAAATACTGTTTACAATGCAGAAGATTTCCAATTGTCTTATGTGAGCTTTTGGTGAGAGCTACTGAGGTATGAAATGAGGCGGATGCCAGAGTTGGTTATCGCTCCGAAGGTTCTTAAATCCCGAGCCCCGTGGAATTCTGGGATATGTAACAATGGCTCGTGATGAGTACAGAGACTCGCGTAGGAAGCGAGGAAAACTTCACAATGTTTCTGTGTCTAATAATCAGGAGTCAACCCATCCGTAAATTAACTACATCCACTTCAAACTAGCTTGCATAATGCCTGACAGCCTGTTTGTCGGATCAACTCTGGTGTCCAATGGCACAGATCTACACAACTTTGCAGGGTGAAGGAAAGGTCTGCTGCTGCCTGGAGCACTTCATTCTCACACAACAGAAACAGCTGAAATACAGATACACTCGCACACACTCACAGGCAGCAGCTCTGCACTTTAGCTCATGCCTCCCCGGATTCAACTTCCTTCATTCAGAGTTACTATGGCCTTTAAGTGCCTCTAAACTCCCACACTTTTAAGGGCACTGGGTGGAAAATCGGCTAAACAAACACTTCATCGGCACAGAGGCGGCTGAGCCTCGCTGGTCTATGTGCCATGCATGGAGAAAATGCGGTAGGAGGATGTCGGTGCATGTGTGGAGGGCTGGGTGCATGATGGGAGACGATGTAGAAGCAGAGTGTGTCAGGATGCTTTGTCTTTTCTCATTTCAGCAGTGAGTCTCACATCAAAATGTGTAATAGCTACGTTTGTCCACAAAACTGACTGTATTTATTAGAATTAAAGCATTGACCTGTCATATTGTTGAACTGTCAAAGACACTTTGGTGTTTATTTGTTGAGAAATTTTGAGGATTTCATTAAAAGGAAACCGTAACGCGTAGCAATGCGCTATAGCCTGTGAGAGGAAGAAATACGTCATCACTGGGACAGGCCAGGCCATTTTAGTCAATATTAGATAAATAAATAAATACGTATGCTTATGAAATGAATCATGACATAAATAAACGGGGCAATAAATATATGAATAAACTGAAAAATAAATATGGTCAATGTAGTTCAATAAATAAATGTGTTTTTATTTTGAAAGGACAACTTTTGTTTATTTCAAGGGACTTTTATTTCCTAATTCAGGATGTATTTATTTCAGGATTCACTTCACAGGCATATTTATTTATTTATGTATTTTTTTCATTTATTTTATTGACTTAAATGGCAATCCATACATAACACAACGGAAATAACAGCTCACAAATCTGCACAGAGCAACGAAAATGATTGAATCCTGCAACCTACGTCCATAGCAACCACCATAGCAACAACAGAAAATATCGCATTTTAACATGCTTTCCTGAACGAACGTCATGAAAATAACAACACGCATTTCTAGTGAGAAATATCATCAAAATGCACTTTAATCTTAATCATCTTTTCCGCTGAGAATGAAAGAAATGTCCCCCCGTTCTGGAAAACGTAACGTGACGCAGATGCAGGACAGTAGTAAAGAACAGGCAGTGTGTGTGTGGTCATTGTATGTTATCTTTGTTTTGTTCTGTCTTCTGGTGGTGTGTCTTTGCTGTCTTGACGTGGACGCTGCGTATTGCGAAATCAAAAAAAAACCTTATAGAAAAGAGAAGATGAATCCTTCCTGCGACGTGGACCAGTGTAGCTATTGTAGAACACAAGAGATAATGTCGTATGCTCTACTTCTTTCGGCCTGATTTCCCTGTGGAGTATAGCTGACAGATTATCCAATCTGCGGGTCACACTGCCTTTATCTCTTCATGATGCGTGTTTGACAGATGCACTCAAAGCACACGACTGTCAAAACATGCAAGCTCTTTTTCAGTCTTGGTTCGGCTCCGTGTTACGCTGACAGCACACAAAAACAGCATGACACTACTTGGGTTGAGGCATCAAAAGGTTATTTTTTAAAAATAAAATATCAGGCAAATCATCACGAGGCCTAATTACTTTTTTCTCCCCTTTTAACAAAACTCTTCAAAATGATTTGGAGTCTTTGGATGGCGGCCCTAAAATAAGTTTGACGCTTGCTTTCCGACTGCCAGCTTCGGTTTTTATAGATCCAAACTCCCGTTGACATCGCGCTGTAGTGGGAAAGGCTGCATGCCAAATTAGCATCGGATGTAGCTAACCTGGCCCAGCTGGACTTGGCAAATTCAAACTGGAGAATTTTTCAAAACCTAATACGACTTAAAAAAGCAGAATAAATACACATTTTACAACTAGAAGTGATAGAAATCTCCTTCCTGGAATTGGATGAATTAAATAAAAGTAACTGATCATTAATGCGAGTGAAGGAAGTCAAGGACTATGTGAGGTCAGTGGACACACAGTGATAGAGATGTCCATCTGGTGGTGCGAGGGGGGGGAAGACTCTGGGCATGGAAATGATCCAGATGAGGAGAGAGAGTGGGGGGATGACGGGAAACAGAGTAAAGGCAAGCGAGAGTTCACCGCTCTGAGTTCACTAATATTTCCCCCTGAGGTTAACTGCTGCTCTACATCAACAGGTATTTGATCATGCGCGCACACCTCCACGAGGCGATTGAGTTTAGCACATTAAGGCGCATCCACCTTATCTCGCCCCCTGGCTTCCTCTTCATCCACCTCCACTTATTTGCAACTTAAGAGCAGACCAACCGTGTGCAGATCACGAGCCTCTTTGGCTTTCCGTCCACGTATTTGAGGCAATCTCTATTGTTACAGTCCATAATTGGGTTGAAACACACTGCAAACGATGCCCAATATCGTTTTTCATACCTTCAGTATGAAAATCAATATTTCGGAACAGATCCTCCCACTTCTTAATATAGCGGCAAATGAGCATCCCTTGGCTCAACACCAATTCTCTGCCGCTTCTTCCGCCTCTCTCTTTCTTTTTCTGCCTCTCACTTCTGATTCTTCCTCCGCTTCCTGTCAAACTTTTTTCCGCAAAACCAACTCTCAAACTTCTCCTCCGACATCTTTGCATTCAAGAAAGATGCTCTCCTATAGCTGAAAAAGTCTCATTTAAAGGGTAGTTCCACGATTTTACACATTAAAGTGTGTTTATCCGAGGTCTCGAGGAATATTACTACTGCCTGTGTAAAAAAAAAAAAGTAGTATAAATCGTATTGCTGCTCCAGAGGAAGCTGCATTTAATCTGTCAAATTGCCTCCAATGATGTCACTCAGTGGCTGAGATGCATTGTGGGTAATGAAGGCACCAGGTTTTAAAAAAGCAGTCCACTGATCCAGCATTTCACTCCTGTACCGCCAACAAATTATCAAAATTGCTACAGTAGAACCAGAGATATCAACTTTTTTATTCCACACATTTGAAACCTGGTGCCTACATTACCCACAATGCAACTTAGCAATTTAGCAATTGGTTTTAGGAATAAAAATGTAAAACAGGCTATGAATGATATATGATCAAACCCCACATTAAAAAACATTCAGAAGGAATAAAACTGGGAAGTTTTGTGGACTTTGGTGCTACTGAGGTGGAGATTTCTGGCTCAGAGTAAATCATTTTGAGAAAGCAGCCATTAAAGGTGCACTATGTAAGAGTTTGCCTCCTGTCGAATCCATAGTCAAAACAAACAGGGGGAAAGCACATGACCAGAGTAGCCGCTACTGTTAACTGTAGCTGCCGTTAGCTGTTTAGCTCAGTTAGCAGTGCAGCTAGCGGTCCGGACTGTGAGCTCAGAGCACCAGTGGAGTGTTGCTGATATTGCTGCTTTCAAGACATGTTATGGAAGAAAAAGAGCCCTAAATCTGCCAGTGCATGAAAATATGGTGTAGTCACCTTAAATATCCCCTCTTTAATTATGAATGGAGGGCAGAGGCACTTACCTGAATCACAGGAAAATGTCTTGGATGTGTCGTCACAGAAGATGATCGCCACGGCGTGCTTTTTCGTCTCCCGGGGCATCCGGGTAATGTTCTTGATGTTATGGAGCTCGGTGATCTAAAGAGAAAGGAGAGAGTGGCAGCAGCACATTACCTTGAATGAACACGGCCAGCAGCAACAGCAGCAGCAGCAGCAGCAGCAAGCCTTAATTGCCATCTTGCACTGCTTCGCTGAGAGTGCAATAGTATTTAGAGGCTTAGCACATAAAGGATGGCAAAGTAAAATAGAAATGTGGCTGATCTTGAGGTTGATAAATAAATAATCGTCGTTTTCCTGCTGATTACAAAAAGCTCTTTTCAAAAAGTAGGAAATCATCGGCGATGGCAGCTCTCGGCACAAGCTGGCTCCTGTATTGTAGTGTGTAGTATGTGATGCATTGCTATTTATTTTAAAAGCACTTTATGAATAAATGCGACCTGATGTTCATCCTGTGCATCCACCGTTCGAGTGCCTCTCCTTGAAACCGCTTTTCCAGTCAATAGGGAGGAGGGCGATCAAAAGCATCTAAATCACTTTACCAGGAGATTGATCGTGAATGGGAAAAAAAGAGAAGATTACATTTAATTGAATATCACCCGCATTTACAGGCCATTTTGTTCAACAGTCGTCTGTGTGTTCACTCTGCCTGGGAGATAAGGCCCATTACATTATTGTAGTCCATTGTGTGCTAACTGTGGGCCCTTTGCCAGACTGTTGGGAATGAATTAGCTGGGCTCACTGCCCGAATAGTAAAGCTTGACTGTTTAAGATTAAAAGAGCAGACCTAATAACACACACAACATATGTGGACTACAGATTTCTTTGCTGGATAACACTGCATATAATAAATCCCCCCTTGAATGGCAATCATCCTCTGTTCAGCGTTCAGGTTAAACATTTCAACAACAAAGCAAGGAGACACAACGAGACAGGAGGCTACGGATATTGAAAGATAGCAGATATTTTCCATTTGTTATTTCTTATCCTATTCAAAGATAGTATCTAAATATTTTATACGAGATGAGGTGATTTTTTTTCCCCCTGTGAAGATACAGTATGTATTTGTCCCCAGGCAGGCTATTCATACACATAAGTGCCACAAAGAAGCGGGAATTTCTCAGCTGTGAATTCCACCAGCCTCTCATCTCTTTCTCCGTTTGTGTTCAATGTGTAAGTGTGCATGTGTTAGTTTCCATTCGTGTGTGTGTGTGTGTGTGTGTGTGTAGCTGTGTTTCTAAGGGAGAGGTTTGGGTGCATTCCCAGCCTAAGGCGCAAGAGAGTCCGAGCAAAGTGAATCACTTGTGATGGGACCTATTCCTCATCTCCTCTCCTCTTCTTTCTTTCTTTGAGTTTATTCAAAGGCGGGAGTTAAATCTCACGTGAAGACGACTAAGTGTCGACAGCTACGCTGGCGGGTGCACTTAAGAGTCAAGAGACGCTCACGATGACAGTGCTAACATGCTGATGTTTACCAAGCTCTCTCTCTCTTGGTTTACAGTGTTAGCAGGCGAATATTTGCTAAATTAGCATAAATCACAATGTACAAGTGAGGCTGATGGAAAAAATTGTTCAGCTTGTATTTAATAATCGCAGATACACAATATGCCTCGTTTCCTCCTGTACACAATTTCTACAACTAGTGTGAGTGTAGTTGTAAGAATATGAGTCAGAAACAGAGTCCGCCAAGGGCCGAATGTGGGCATATTTTCCGAGTTGGCCCAAATCTCGTAAGACTATCTGCCACACTGCCAGGTAAAAGTCTGTACCAAAATAATCACGTAACAAAAAACAATGCTGCCACGTTTTCTTGTCATTTACAGACGAGCTGCTTCGCTCCTTTGTGCGGCCTGTGTCAGAGTTTGACACACACAGAGGGACTTCACGGTGCATTCAAGTGCACCTCGTAAACTTAGAAATCTGGAATGGCTACAAAAGTTTTTACTTGTTTTCCTTTGTTGGAACACATAGCTACATCTGTCATCACCTTCCTGTACTTTCACAACAAAACATTTCATATTTAGACGCTAAAACGAGAACAATATCACATTTATTTCTCTGTAGGCAGATTCTAATAAATCTAATTCAACCATATTATTGTACAACAGGTCAATCATTTTCATAATTCTTCTGAGATGTGACTGTGATGAATTGATTTAATGTTATTTGGTTATCACAACCTGACCACGAATAAAAGAAAGACACAGACTTTTGAGTAATACATTTGAGAGCCCCTGCTCTCGATCAAAAAGGGGGATCAACCGACCGATGGTGGCTGAAACCAATAACCCCTGTTGCCTTTACTGGTTATTTCCACCTTCATATGCAAATGCCGTATTTATCCATTTAAATAGAGCTCAATTTTTCCACTTTAGCTGCCTTTGTCAGGAGCTCGGGAGAGTTCGAGAAATGTAGCGCACAGAAAAACAACTTTTCCCTGGGCTAAAAAGATTGCTAAAAATATTCAGGGACTGTTTTACTGTGTGGACCAGCGCTTCTCCGACAGAGAAAAAGGAACAGGGGAGGAGAGAGAGAGAGAGAGAGTGGGAGTAGGGAGGATATGGAGAGAGAGAAAGAAAAAAAGTGGGAAAAGCCAATCCTCTTTGTGTTGATTCTGTAAATCAGCCACCAGTGCAGCCTATTTCCTCCCAAAGCACTGCAGCGTTGAATGAAGCCCTCAGACGGGACCTTTCTTGATCTTTGTGGCGATGCATTACCAGGTGCACTGGTGCATGTGCGCACTCATCGCTCACTCCAGCGCCGGGTGTATGAGATGCCTCTGGGAGGAGGGGGAGGCGGTTGCAGCCACACAGGACGCCCCGTGACAGCATGATGCAGTGGGCAGAGAGACGCCTCATTCACAATACATGGCTGATAGTGTAGCAGCGAGGGGATGCTAACAAAGTGGATCAAAACACCTACGATGCTTGTGCCTGGATGCTTTCTGGAAAATTGAGGAAAATGTTAAGTTTCCGCTGAGAAATCCCCAATTTAATTTATAATTACATGGTAGCAGACAGCCTGCTACAGACGACTAAATCAACTCTCAGACTGCAGCCATGTAGAAAACCTGGTGTCAAAGTCCCCTATCATCTGCTGTTATCTCCTCTCATTACTCTAAAACACTGTTCACAGTGCTACTCCTTTAACATCATCTTCCCTCACCGTGATAATGAGCCATAATTGGAGTATTTCAAAGGGCTTAAGAGGTGGGGAGAGAGATATTATACACTGGATTATTACTTTCAAAAGGGAGGGAAAGAGGCCCAGAGGAGGAGATAAAGTTGCAAAATGTGTCTTAATGGATCCTTAACTCCATCATCTGTGGCCAGTGGACAGAACTTTTTTATATGAAGATGAACACAAGGCAGGAGCGTGCAGAACCGCTGAGTTTAATACGCTTTCGTTTTTAATACAATATAAAAACACCTACATGGAGTATCTTTATCTTTTACAGTAAAAAAAAAAAACATTCTCTCTGCTCCGTTTAAGACAGCACAGCTTCTGCCTAAACACAGTCCCGGCTCCACCGTTTTCGGTGGGCAACCACTGGCGTCAGATTTTATCAGCTACAGCTAATTAATTCCACCAGTTGGCCAAATTGCAAAATGAAACCCTTGGCTGTTGTCTGACGAATGTGCCGTGCATGCTGATGCAGCTGTAGCATTTAGACTCGGCCAGAGACTGTTCCCAGGGGAGTGACACACCAGGTTTAATCTGCTTTTGGAATTCAAAAAGTCAAAGATGCACTTAACTGTTCACGATGCTCTCGGGACCATGAACATTCACTAGATCAGACTTCAGTGATGTCAAACGGGAAAAGGCTGGCTGAAAAAGTCAGGGTGTTACCAACTCATTTAGAATAATACTTCAGACGCTAAGATTGATTCTTATTTCATGTCAAATGAATCACAGAATTGATTGGCAATGAAAATCTTACTTTTTACATGTATATGAATTGACTTTCGTACCAGAAGGGGGACGGGACTGAGGGTGGTGAAGTTACAGTGAAGAAGGCTGCCAAGCCAATGACCACTGTTCAAGACTGTTTTTTTACTTTTGTATATGCCAAACTACTGGATATTTTTGACGTAAGACCACAGCATTTCAACATTTGCGAGCTTGACACCACTGGATATTATTAAGGAGACCTCGGGACAATTTCCAGCCGTGTTTGTGGTGATCAAAACCAGTATTTTAAACCAAAACATGACCTTTTCCTAACCCTAACCTAAGTAGGTTTTGAGCCTAAACCTAACCAGAATATAGGCACAACATTGTCACAACATAAAATTGATAACTGATCCAAAGAAACATAAAACTGCATCATAAAGAAATATAATGTTTATATTCTGGCAATTGGGTTGCATGGGATACATCTTTATAAATATATTTTAAAGTTGTTTTAAAGAGGTTTTTTTTTATTACATAACATCTGTATATTGTGTTGCAGAGGTATCTATTAAAGTTAGCATGCTAACCAGCTAGCCGCAGCACATCTAAGCCCAAAGCTCCTGTGCTAGCGATGTAAACCCCAACACTGCCCCGTTTGTTTTAATTATGAAGTTGACAGGTGGCCAGTTCTTACATACTGTACCCTTAAGATGTCCCCTTGAGTCTGGGAAAAAGTGACTGGCAAATTTTTGACATATCCTTTTGCTGTATAGAATTGTAATTAAAAAGTAAATCATTAAAATCAACTAACTGCATGAAAGTCCCATTGATCACATTGCAAAAAATGTGTTTCAGTCGTGTGTGTTTACCTTGTGGAAGCTCCTGAAGTACGCTGCCTTCTCGTCTGGGTACTTCTCTAACCGTCGGGGTCCTTTACTGGAGGCTTTCTTGAACACGAGCCAACACCTCCGGAAAATCTGACAAGAGAGAACGATGGCAGCCCCCGTTACTAAAACACAACTCTCCCGGAGCAAGAAAATACATTAAGGTACCAGGAGATACAGACAACAGCAAAACACAAACTGACTGTCCAGTCAAACAGGTCGATACCCACATAACCACAAAACAATAGACCAGGAGAAGTCAACCTGACATCATATTAACAGGACAGGAAAATCAACTCCTGCAATACCAGAGCAGAAAGCAGAGAAATCAATGCTAGATACCAACTTAGAATTCAAGCTTTAACCACCAAAATCCACTTCTGGCAATTACATGTTTTAATAAAGCAGTGAACGTTTTCTCACTGATCAAAATATAGATGAGCCCTAAGGTTCATGTATGTCATTTAGCAAGTACATACAACTGATTCTGTTTATGTACTTCAGCAGGACGAGGTCAGAAATGTATTTCGTTAAAATATTTTTAGAGGAAGAAATGTGGGTTAAAAATATATTTAATTTATTCACTGATTTTTTTTTAGTTAATAATTAATATCCTAAATTCTGGCTATTTAATTGATTCTGTGATTAATTTATTCATCTATTTCTGAGTGAAGGGACTGGTTTATTTATCAACCATAAGGCACATACGGGCTGCAACTGCAGGCATTAAACTGCATTTCAAAATATGGGTGTACACAAACAAATATTGTTCCAGAGTTTAAATCAGAGCAAGTGCTGAATACTTTTTAAATTCACCAAATAACTTGTGTTCCCGAGAGCTTTGAACAAACTGCACTCAGCTCTACAAGCTTAACAACTTTATAACTTAGTTTCAACTTGGAGTTGTGTGCCTCCATTTATGAAAGGCTGCAGATCACACACTGCGCTTCTGGTTCTCGCCACACAAAGTACACACATACAATGTCCATCCCTCTCTCTCTCTCTCTCTCTCTCTGGTGCAGACAACTACTGAACATTGTATTGATTATTGGACCACAGTCGGGCCCATCCACCAGCTGAAGATGACACAAATACAGGGTGTTCTGTATCAGACTACTTCAAGGTCAAATCATGAAAAAGGACACATACTGTGTAAAAAATATGAAAAAATCTTTGACTGTTAAAATACTACATATATACTTGTGCCATTTTACCTTCTCATTACCAATTCTGTTACCTAAACTTTGCATTTCACTGCATTTTAGGCAGTATTGAAGGCATTTACGGTACTCTTATCTGTAACGGAACAAACCTAAAAACACACACACATATGTGAAAACGTAAAACGACTACAAAATACACAATTTCGTTGTTCTTATCATAGGTAGACAAAAAAAATCGCCTGTGTAAACCATGTAGCGATCATAAGTGACCTTCCCAATATTCTGCTCTATGTTTTTTTTTTAAGCAGTTTACTTAGCTTAAAGGATAAGTTGACCCCAACATTAAAATTCAGTCAGTATTTACTCACCCTTGTGCTGATGGAAAGTCAGGTGAATTTTTGTAAACATTTCTGGAGTTTCACAGCAAAACATTGTTGCAGCATTCTCCTAAACAACTGAAGTAGATGGGGACTACAGATGGGGACATCTGTAGTATCCTTTAAGAAATAAGAGAAATTCCTCAACCCAGAAAGCAACACTTCCTTCTTTCCAAATTTGGAGATCTCTTTGGACAAAAATCCTCTAAGGATCAGTAAAAAGCTGTTATTTCTATTCTATCTGAGCCACTGCATCGCCTGACAACAATATATAACAATATGTGTAAACCATTTACAACACTTCCTCTTCACAATACAAGTGTCAAGGTGTAAAAACCCATTACAGACACAGCAGTGCAGATGAGCAGCAGAGTAAGTGTGATGGTCAATAGCTTATGAGTCCTATGTGGTTGCCTATCTTTAATAGTGGGACCCCTCTATTTCCTGGTGGAGACAGCCACTATCACTCTGCCTGATGTATGATTGCCCTGGGCCACATGGCTGTGTTGGGGAACCATGGATGTACGATTAATTTGTTTACTCAGCTGGTGTACTTCATAAAAGGCCCACTGAGTTGAATGCGAGTTGAACTTGGCACTTTGCAGTAATTGACTAGAGTGGATCCCTAGGTCCTTATCGGTCTGCCTTGATGGGCCTCCATTCTAGTTAAGTGTTGCCCAGGCCCATTATAAACAGCAAACAACACAAAATAGTGCACTAGACACTCGCTAATGCACTGCGCATCATTCTCTACACCATCCATAAAATGCTTTAAAGAACAAAGGCGCAATAAAATCTTACTCAAAAATGAACATACTGTATTTATTTCCATAATAATGCCTGTTAAAATAAAACAAAACTGCAGCTCTAACAGAAACACAAGCATGAATGTGAATCCCTTTTGACAATGGCCATTATCACATTTGCGACTTTAAAACAGCAAAATTAAAAGGGCCTCAATTCCCCTTTGGGAGCTTGAATCAAAGCAATGCAGCCTGCTTGCCGCACACAAAGTAATTCACCCTAGGAGTGCTCAGATTAAGTAATTATACCGGCACAAAAGCAAGCTCAGTGAGATAGCTTGTGCATAATAAGAACTAGGGGGTATGAATGGAGAGGGCTTAATTTTGCCTGTTCCACAGTTGTCAATGCTTTGTCAAGGCAGTCCTATTCTTGAGCTGCTGGTGGTTCTTATTCAGAGACACTCTTACACTGATTGTAATTATACAGACATGAAAGAGACTCTCAGCTGGTTTGGTGCAAGTCATTTAATGCCAGAACAGTGCAGGATACACTGTTTGGCACTAAAAAACCAAGTTACCAGTTCCAGAAATGAAAAAAAAGTAATGATGAGTAGGACCCCTCTGGTGAATAAAATCTGAGTTTTTGCTTTGATGAGTCCTCTGATTACTATAGTGTAAAAGAACCTCCTCCTATGCCCAACTTGTGTGTTGTACCTTTGGTCACTTCACAAAGCAGACAAAGCTCTTAATACACAGATTTTGTAAAAGAAGGACCCCATCCATCAAGTAAACTACAAACAAAATTGAATTTGGCATGCATACATAGGCAAATCTGCAGGCTAATGACCAAAAAGCAACTCTGTCTTCTGCTTTGATTGCTGCTTTGTCTGGAGGTCGGACAGCTGACCTCGTTTCTTCTACGAACTTCTACAATTCTGATTGCCCTTGCAAATCAATTACAATGTCCTGTGATTGGTTGAATTTCTTTTCTTTCTTTTTTTCAAAAGTTTTAATGCCTTTGAGCCTTAAAGCTTTGACTTCCATTTAGTTACTACTACTTCTTGTTTGTTTCTTGCTCTTAGAAGTCATGTACTTGAACAATTACTCACAAGAATGCAGATAAATAAAGAGACTTTGGCGGTGACTCAGTCAATGACATTGACATTTAGAAGTAGAACCCTGTAAATAGTATCCAAGAACAGCCTGGGGAACTGTCGACTGGGCATCGACAGTGGTGGTGGTCATAAAAGGGTGAAGTGGCAAAGCAACAAAACAGAACTTGAATGACAGCAGGTGAAAGGAAAGAGATATGGTGGTTTAAATATTCTTCATCTAAGATGCTCATTGGTCCCAATGGAATTATTGGATACTTACTGAGAGGTGTAGATGGGAGAAAAATTGTTAAACTTGTTATTTTTTATTAGTGACATACTGCACAAGTCTTGAGGTTTTGTTCCAAGTCCAAGATAAAACCATGGTATCGGAAGTCTCATTTTCATGACCAGTTCCTCTCTCTAAACCTTCAAGCATATAATAGTTCAGTTTACCCTGTAAATCCAGTT
The DNA here is from genome assembly GCF_040436345.1 of Pagrus major. Classification (NCBI taxonomy): domain Eukaryota; kingdom Metazoa; phylum Chordata; class Actinopteri; order Spariformes; family Sparidae; genus Pagrus; species Pagrus major. The sequence continues at coordinate 15,652,341 of NC_133233.1, forward strand.
GAGCTTTAGTATTGTTGTGATATCCAGGCACAAAAATCAAAATCAAAATCAGCTGGTCCTGTTTTATCAAGAGACACTCCCATATAAAGTACTGTGTCATCATCGTAAGAACAGAGATGGTGTGTTTCCTGATGACTCCACCAGGGGGTACATCTGTAGATTCAAAAGTTCTGGTTGTCGGAACGCAAAAACTGGCCCAAGGACCATCTTGATCCAGCTAACAACGTCCTCAAAGAAAAAAAAAAAGAGGCAGCATTATGTTACTGAGGCGAATGACTGCATGAGTCTGATTCCAAAGGAGGGCACTAAAGGCTTCAAGTTGACTCTTGCTCAATCATCTCAAATGACAAGTTGCATTAGCGGTTGTGAAGATAGAGACCTGAGTAGGCAAGAATGCTACAAAAAAGAGAGTTGACTCTAGTGTCACAATTTTAACCAACAGTAGACATAAAAACAGGCTATTTCGCCTAATATATCATATCAAAGGCAGTGTGTTTGATATGTCAAGAGAGTATCGCTGTTTCAAGGAATACGACATCAGGAGACATTTTCGACAGGTATGCTAACTATGTCACATTGTCATCACAGGAAAGAAGTAAAAGCCCTGAAACTGTGTTTCAGCTTAATGACAGAGCAAGTCTTTCTCTGATGGGGAATTTTTGAATGACTTTACGGTAGAGGCAGCTAGCATACTCTACCCGCACAACAAAGGTTAGTTTGAAAATGTCAGTCTGTCTGTTTGCACATTTGTTCCGGCAAATATCCTATTGTAAAGCAATCTGTCATTTCTACCAAATTCATAGTTTAACATTATTGAGCATCTCAACTGGGGTCCTCTTAAATACATAGTATGAACTCTGACGTTTGTAGCTTGCCCATAGGCCTGACTGGCAGTTCTAAGTCTTAAAGTGTTGTTAATGTGTGAAAGGCTTGTCATTAAAACTTAGTCAGAGAGGCCGTCTCATCTGCACATACAGACACACACCTCGCTGAACACGTACCTGCTTAGAAACACTCACATAATTACCACCTTCTCAGTACTTCTCCACAATGGCTGTCGAAATAAAGCCTCGATAATAAATCTCTGAAAAAAAATAATTCATTCGATCCACTGGTTCTTTCAGTGAACAGCAAAATTCAGCAGGTCAGGAGGATCACAAAAAAATGGGCCAACTTACATGGAGATTTAAAAAAGTTATATTATTGTGTGTACTCATTTGAATTCTGGGAGGTGGGATGAACCCACAGGGCCACTGGAATCCAAACGAGATTGGGTCATTAAAATTTAACACTTCATTAACACAAACTTAGAATGATTTATTAAAGAAAATTATTTTTTCAACACAAGTTGCCAACCATGAAAGTGGGTGGTGTGTGTGTGTGTGTGTGCGTATGTGTGTGCATGTGTGTCTCTGTCCTCTTCATTAATAAGTAAACAGACCAAAAACAGAAATGAATGTGAGGAAAACAAATAAAAAACCCTTTGCCTTCTATGTAAATTAATGCACCACTACATTTTGAGATTTATTATCACATCTGCACCACCTTATTCCAACTTTCAGCGACAAATTTATCAAATTGACCTTGACCCTTTTAATTTGTATTTATTAATTTAATTTCTTCAATCTATTTTTGCTGCAGTGGGTGAAGTTGGGCTTGTAAACGATTCCTGAAGCAAAATATTCTGATGTCAGATGAAACAAAGGCTTCAGTTCTCATGCAAAACTCTGAATCTAGAAAAGAGGAAGCTAATCTCATAATCCATGTATGCTCTCTTCCATGAAGAGCAGTGGTGGTGACAACAGTTGTAGAAACTGGAGGACGTAGAAGGATACAGAAGAGAATTGAATGCAAACTGTTGATGAGAACCTGCATCGAGATCTGTGACTGCAGTGACGGCCAGTCAACATTGAAAGTGGACGACTACGTGAGTGGCCCAGCCGAAGCCAAAATTTGAATGCCACTAAAAATATGTACAGAGAAATTGCTTTAAAATTGGTTCTCACTGGCACAACCCACCCAATTTGTCTGACATTGAGCAAATGTGAAAATTTGAATGGGAAGAATACCAAAACCTCCAAGAGCATGTTTTCATTCTGTAGTCATGTTGTATTTTGTGAAGACTGTTAAAGCTGTAAAAATGTGAGAAATGCATTTTTTATTCAACCTGCAACACTAAGAAACAGAGAAAAGTCAAAGGGGTTGAATACATTGTGAAAACGTGCTAGATATGAATAAGATCAGCTCTGAAATGCATCTCTGTAAAAAATACAATGAGTGCCTCACCACCACACATAGCAAGGCGCTGTGTAAAACAGGCAGCAGCGAAGGCAACGAGCTGGAGAGAACATTTCAAGGGCAATCCCTCCACTTTTTAGGGAGGTCTGTGTGTGGCAAGGAAAACACTTCAGGAGGCACTTGGCAAGGTACAGCGAGTTCATCAACACCAGCTCTACTACGACAACCACACTGAGACTGCTGTTGGAGGGGGCCGGAAAGAAGGATTAGAGCCAAAGTATGATCCCAGACAGACAGATGGAGGCAGACTGTCTGATGTGCTTTTGTAAAAGGCTCAAAAGGAAACAGAGAACACATCTGTATGTAGGGATGGGGGGAAAAGATGGATTATTAGATGCTTTGCAATTCTCTTTTGAAAGATTTAGGGTTGTTCCGATACCAAACTCACGACTGGAAATGCCTCCAATACTGCCTACAATGCTGGAGTCAGTATTGGACTGAAGGCCAACTCCACATGTCTGTCTACTTGGGAACTTTAATATTGGCTATCAAAGGCAATCCTGTAGTATTGCTTTTATTGCTGCAAAAGAAAAAAAAGTGTATTGCCGTCAACACTGTCTCAGCGGAGGGCAGAGCTGTCAAGTTATATCCCGTGTGTGTATATATCTATGACAAAATATGGACACGTTATATGAACAAAAGGGAATCCCACAGACGCATACACATAGTATGGATTCTTTTATTCTTTCTATAATTAATTAATTAAAATTAGTGTTATTTTGAAAACCCTAAAAAATTATATATAAGAAAAATAAAATCAGTATTGGCCAGTACACAAGTCTATACACCAATCTGCTACCACCAATACCGTATCAATATAATACCAATTACTGATACCAATTATTAATTACAACCAGGACCCTGCTACTTCATAGCAGCATCCTGTACATGTTTGCAGCTGCAGCAGATCTTTTATAGGACAAGTAGCCAATATCTGTAATGCTGATGTAGGCTGATGAAACATAACAAAGTGAACATGAGTGTCACTGTGTCACATTTACATTTCTTATGTCTGTTACACTTCAGTAATTGGATTATGAAGTGCGTTGTTCTTACATTCTAAGCCAGGCTACTTCTTGAGTTTTGGTGAGGATGCAAGTAATATAAGTTAATTCGTCGAATAATTTTAAGTATGGATCATTAGCCAGTAGTGTTACAGTGACAAATAATAAATCATGTACAGAAATCTAAAATTTTGTATGCACCAAGATACATCAATGCATCAATATTTGTATTATGATCACAGCGTAGCCCTCTGAATTGGAATTTAATCCAATTGCGAGGTGCTTAGAGGCATCTGTATGCATGTAAAATAACCCTGCATCATAGTGTAGTAACATTAAATGCAACAATAAATGCCTCAAAAGGTTATCTCAGGTTCCAAACACGTACGACTGCCAGACAAAAGAGAGAGCAAAACCATGACTGAGAGGTCTGGTAGAAAATGTAGGAAGTCAGACCTCAGTAATGAGCCATCTTTGAAGCCTTAGTCATTTTCTGTAAGTGGCCTCTAACACAAAGTCCATTCACTTCACAGAGCATTATCAAACTTCTGCCATTATTAAAGAACTGTCTCGCCTCTCAATAAAATATGAGCCCTATTTCCCCCACAGGCAAAATCACTTGTCATTTGGATGAACTGAGGAACTGTCTAAAGACGAGAAAATGATTTCCAATGACAGCCTGCTTCAGGTAAATGACTAATCACACGGCAGAATAAAAATAGCCGCCTGTTAGATTCTCAGTGGCTCTGGTGAATATTGAGGCACAATCGTAATACCTCAGAGGCGCAGATGCATTTATTATTCCTGAGATATTTCATAAAAAAAGGGACAAATGTGGGATGGGTTCGTACCCTCTAGATGATTCATGCGTCCTACAAAACTATGATTTAAAGATGATTACTGGTGCACTTACTGGCAATACAAGACATGAGAGCACTTCAATCAAGGTAGCCCTGCAACACTCAGACATGATGATAACAGACCGGATTTAGCTGGTACTTAGCATGTCGAATACTGAGCCATGTTGTAACACGATTCTATAGAAAAGGAATTAATTTTAACCGTTAAATCACAAGAAAAACAACCATCTGATATGTTTGTTTTTTTCTGTCAAAGTCCTCGCGGCGGTGCGGATGAAGTCTTCCTCCTCATTCAGCTCTGCATAAGGTTTAGTGTTCCCCTGGTGATAATGACGCCTGATGGACTATGACAGAGCAGGCCCGGCAATATCAGCTCCTGGTGCCGGCAATCAATTTCAGACGGCGGCGGGGCCTGTGCCACGGTGTCCATCTTTATAATTTGATTTGTTATCAGGTCGGACAGTTGTTACAGCAATCATTGCGGCGATCACTCCGCCAGCCCCGACCCTGGCCTCCCCTCCCCAAAATCCTCCAAGGGCTGCTCCAGCATTTCAACAATTCCCTGCCAAATGCGTCGACTACAAAAGTTTGTCTTAATTGCACCGCTGCTCCCTCTGTCACTCAATTCCCTGCCCGTCGGCTGTCACCTTTGACTTGATACATAATTCTCATCCCACCCAACCTTCTCCCTCCCCATGTTCTGAGATATATTTCCCGCCGCATATAAAATGTTAGGACATCCCATAATTTCATAATTCGCCCCTGACTACAGCTGTTGGCAGGGTGGCGAGCCAGCCGCGCCCCAGTTAATCATAGATTACTTTATCTGGGCCATTCCAAATCCTCATGTGTAATGCAGTGCTACCTCAGCAGCAAGTAATCACTGCCCCCCACCCCATCCCAAACACACACACACACACACACACACACACACACACACACACACACACACACACACACACACACACACTCACACACACACACACACTCCCCCTCCTGACTTTCTCTCCAAGGCTGATTCGTCTCTGTCTCTCCTTGTGCCCTTCTGTCATTCACCCTCGCCTCTCTTCTAAATTTCTCCTACTCCCGTTCCTCATCTCTTTCTTGTGTCTATGCTTGATTGGACATTCTCATCAAACATTCATGAGCCAAACTGGTCCCGAAATGTAATATCATAGTATTAGTAACCCTTATTTTCACTTGTTAAGGCCCCGGCTGTGACTGGGTGGCATTGCACACGCAGTATTCATAGCTGGAAACTGGATCCCGGTCACAATATGGCATGAAATAAGAAGGACAACAGGTTCCAGCCAATTCCTTTCCCCACAAAAGCAATGAGCCTGTCTACCCGATGCGACAGACTGCAAGGGCAGGTGGAAATAAAATGACCATATAACAGACGGAAATAAAAGAGAGCCAGCCAGAGATTGGGAGGAAGCCAGGAGGACTGACATATATAAGAAACCATGAATGAAAGAAAGAAACAAGGCCATTTTTGAGGCTTTGAGGCTTCAGTGAGAATTACCTGCAAATATCTGAATTGTCGACATTGAACATGGCTGGACTACAGACTGGGACTGAACACACCTTCTGAGACCGGCAGATGCCAGTTTGAAGACAGGGGATATAGTAAGGAGGCGATTTACAACAGCTCTGACCAGGACACGGCAAGAAGAACGGCAGCAAGCAAGCAGTGGGTGAAGACGGCAACTAAAGCCGGAATATTTTTAAATCCTACTTGATGATACCACTGTTGAGTGCTGGGACAAGTTTTCCTACTACTGATCAAATTACAGCTGATCGTGTGAAGACAAACCAAGACTGTCTTGGTGACTTTTATTTTGTTTATGTCGAGTTTGAATGAAGTGCTTTTTACAATTTCCCAATCTCGCTGCTTTTACATCTTCCAGTTGAAACTATGATAAAGCCACAAAGTGGTATTACAAAGCAGGAGCTGGCTGGTTAGTTATGTTAACTTCAGCTGACATCTCCGCAACACAGTACATGGACGTCTTTGACACAACGTCAACACTGTTGTTTCTTAACACTGAATATTTTAATTCAGAATTCCTGTCATATCTCACAACGTGCTCCTTTAAAATAAGGGCTGGAGAAGTGGAACTGATCATGAGGTGGTGAGAGCAGCTGTTAAAAGTTTTGGAAGTCATATATTATGCTTCTAAGTAGGACTTGTGGTCAGGACATTGAGGGTAGATCTACCTTACCTACTTTTTGCTGTATTATTCATAAGAATCTCTCTTCCCCTTACCCTAACAACATAAACACGGCTGTTTCTCAAACCTTGGAAAGCTACAAGCGGAGTGTCTTTGTGCCACCCCTGCTTCCAAATCTCATGCAAATACCACTGTTGAGTGCTGGGACAAGTTTTCCTACTGTTGTTTCTTATTACTGTGGGGGAGACAAGGGAGATGTTTGACCCACGCTGGGCAGCGCAGCCTTGTGCAGGGAAACATTAGTTTAAATGTCACACGCCGTGTGGATCCGACCACCACAGCTTCTGTAGATGAGCGGGTTTTTTTAAGCACGGCACAAAAATAGCAGCCAGATTATTCTGACAGAGATGTAGGTCAATATTAAAGTTTCTCTCTCAGGTGTGAGGGAGGGAAAAGGAGCAAGGGGAGATTTTTTTTTTTTCATGGTATAAACAGGACGACATATTGCTCTTGTCGGCTTAGACTATGGCTTCACCAGCATCCACCCTGTGGTACTGGGCATGGAGTCAAACTGGCAAAGGCGAGGAGAAGAGAGGACAAAGGATTACACTGCAATTATAATCCCATAATCTACCAAAACAATTTTATAATGTTGCCTACTTGAGCGCGGTAAAGTTATTCCGTCGTATATTTTAACCGCTATTGATTCCGGTGACACTGAGGTTGGCGAGGACTTGCGTGCACGTGTAAAACATTTTTACGATGGGGCAATTTTGCTTCAAGTCATCATTATGACAATTGCCTGCTCTTTAAACCATCCGTCATCCGAACCTCTTTATGTACTCCGGCTTTAGTCAGCAATCCTCTGCAAACACACACACAAACACACACACACACGAACGGAGCAATTTCCATTTAATCCATGTACAAGGCTGAAGCGTTCACAGACAATAACATGCAGACAAAGAAGGATTTGACGATGGCAGAATACCCTCGCTGACAAGCATACTGAGGCCACCACAGACAGGAAGCAACAATACAGAGCAGTGTTGTTCTTTATAAGACTGGAATGAGTTGTCCAGTCAGGCTTAATGTTAAACTGAACCAAATCCATAAATGAAGAGGAATGTGGCCTGAAAAGCACAAGACTCCATTAAGCAAAGCCTTATTTTTCACTGTTTTGTGCTCGCGCCACCGCCGGCTTCCAGCAAAATTAGCATCTAGGCCAACAGGTGAGGGGCTGTTACATAGAAACCAAATCCAGCGGTCTCAGAAGTGACCGACCAGCCTCTGTGGGAAAAGAATATAAAGTGCGAGGATGAAAGGAGCTCTGATGCAACTCCATCAACCGACTAGCTTAATTACCATTAGCTGACCACTTGATTATCATATCAATAAAGACTGTGAAATCGAATGAGGCGCAGACCACCGTGCGGTGCTCCAGCAAATGCTTGCATGTTTAGCAAGGGATATTATGAAACGCGGAGTGTTTTCCAGGACACTTTGTGCAAGCACTTGTTATTTGAATTTCATCAGAAGCCCTAAAAGCAGTAATCCTCATACATTGGTGCCCCCCCCCTCCCCTCGCCTTCTCACACAGCCCGAGGATTAATTCTAAAGAGGTACACGCTCACTGATGTTTGGGCTGCTTCTCTGATACGGTTAGCTGGGAAAAGCAGCGGGCTCTGTGTCTGCGACGACTCTTCCCTCACAGCCAGAGAACGAGAGATTTGAGGCTCGCTGGAACTAACTCGACTCAGGCACATGTGGGTCTGCAAATCAAAGAGGACGCCGGGGAATGTGCTGCACTTCTACGCCACAGATCCGATGGAGTTGGTCATATTGTCTTTGTCTCATTTCCTCCAAAAGAACACACTCCCTTGGAATAAGTGGGCTGTGATTCTGTGTCACTGTGTGTGTCTCAGCATGAAATCATTGAGGAATGCAATTATCACTTCGCCCGACAGACATTTCTCTGAAATGTGAGCGAATAACTGGGAACATAAGAGGGGAGCGAGGGGGAGGGAGGTGTGTGTGTTAACCCTACTGTGTGCTCTCGACTCCAAACTTCCTTTTGTTAAATTAGCTAATCTGCTGGCACGCTTAAGATTCATGATGGGTCAAAAGTTTACCATATTAACTCCTCTTTCTTCAATTATGTATCTCACTCCAGCACTGTGTCCAATAACCTCATGTTTTCAATTGTTTTATGACTCTTAAGAGCCATTATTTTCTCCATTATGACCTTTAAATGATCCGCTCAAAGTGCCACTGCCAAGGCTACTATTGTGTGCTCCATTTCCCTTGGCAGGTCTTATCCAAAATTCATTCCCTGAACAATAATTCTCAGGGAAATATTAAAAGCTGCTTAATAGAAAGGGGATCGGATTGCCTTGGCCTACACTTGAGGTCATTTCGGCTCATTAGAACGGAGTTTCAAAAGGCAGGCTGCTTCTGCATGCAACTTGAGCGAGTCAGCTGCAGCGAGCTGGGCAGGTACCAAACTGTCAACCCGGTGTTCAGTCAGAGGTAAACTGTCACCTCCTTACTATTAAAAGAACTCCCCTGAGAGGAAACGAGGGAGGGGAGGAGAGTGGAGTGTACAAACTCATCTCCAAACAACAAAGAAACAAACACAGACGAGTGACTGCTTATTTTTTTTTTTCTGCTTACACACGACGCCAAGGTCAAGGTTTTTTAAACACCACATTAATAATACAGCGTCTAACAATTAAACAGCCTTGTTTAGCCGACAGCTCGGGCTAATTTACATTATTCAACAAGGCTATTTGCTCGCATTTAAAGCAGATCAGGTGTATTATTTTATTATTTTTCTCAGCAAGGCCGTAATAATGTTTACCCATGCGCCGCTTTGAGTGAATTAAGAACACAGACACAAAGACAAGCCCCTTAACACACATAGACACACAGCTGAGGCTATCTTTGGCTGCATACTGTACTCAATGTGCTTGGCAAGCAGGCTGATGAAAGGTAACAGCAGGAGAGGAACTCATTATAGTTTGTGATTCAAATATAAAAAGGTAGGTGGGACTTTTCATTTTCCGAGAATAACTTCATCTAGTTCCTTTCTGAAGCAGGGTTTTCAAATCTGAATGATCACATAATGACTCAATTGAATTTGGGAACAGTTTGAGAGGGATGACTGACTTTTATAATAAGACCGTACATGCTGATAGCGGCATCTGAGGGAATCGCTGATGGATCTTTTAGTCGCAAATTTAATGGAACAGATTCACACAGATAAGAAATACTCCTGGAAATTTGGCAGTGTCACATATCCGCACACAAAACTCCCATGCATGTACACATATGTAGATAAACACATCCACAACCCCACACACACACACACACACATAAAGTGAAAGTGAGCTTAGCTGCAGAGTAGAGCCCCGAGGGCTGGTCTGCTGATTAATGAGGGGAAGAAGGCGAAGAGAGGAGGATGATGTAGAAGTGTTAATGGAGCTCTGATAGATTCCTCCAGGCCTGGTGTTTTATAGGTGAGTCCCCAGTGTATCTGCAAAATGTAGCACTACAGTACCACAGAGGACTAAAGCATGAGCCCTGCGTGGGAGGTGAAATATGCGGATCAGATGGACACGAATACGGAAAAAAATACTGAAATTATACAGGCTGGGAGAAAAAGTTCATTAGTTCATCTCCAAAATAAGAGTTCTGGGTCACCTCACAACAAGAAGCATTACAGGATAAAGAATCAACTTTGAAATATTATTCCTTTCACTAACTTTTCAACCGACTTTGTGACAACAGTGACAGCACTCAGAGCGATCGCACAATCAACATCCAATTTGTTGACGACTGTCACATCACCAAAATGTAATATTTAACAGCTTGAATAAACACTCCGAGTCAACAGTCTGTCCTCAGTTCATTGTGAGAGAAGCAGGTGGAGGAAAATCTCTCAGTGACATCACAATACAGACTGTATTGAAACAGAAACAGTCTCAGTCATTTCTAAATAAGTACTCACTGACGTAAAAGAATGTAAATACAAGTTTAAAAAGTTTTCATTTTAAATTAGTTTTGGCTAAAACAGAAAATGTATCTATACTTTATTTAATAATCAGACAGTGGTGCCCCCTGATATAATTGTTGGCCACGCCCCATCCACGAGTTGGCGAATGGATGTCTAATATGAACTCTTCTTTTAGCTCTACTTTTGTTCTCCACCACCTCTTGAAGGACACGTTTTGCTCTTTATCTGTTAAATACTCTAACTAACTAAATCTAAATAACTACATAACTTTGCCTGTCTGTAAAATATGACTTGGTGGGTAGCGAACAATCTTTTTTTTTTAAATCAGCTTCCTGATGAGAGCAAAACATTAAAGTTGCGAGTTGTAAAACCAGCACATTGAACTAAAAGAGAGGAACTACAGAAGTCGGTTGATAATTCTACTATAACCAACAGGGTTGGGAAGCCGATACAGGTACCATTATCTGGTACTTTGCTCTGTCTGTATTACCAAAAATGCTGGATAGCCGGACTAAAATGAAGAAACTGCTGGAATATCAGCACAGTATTGGACTATATAAAATAAAAATTACTAACGTCATGGTGGCATTAATAACAAGCAGTAGAGGGCAGCATTACACCGTTGCAGCATCTAGTCTGCCTGAACCAAAGAAGAAGAAGATACACCAGCATTGCCTGTTATGTTGTTGTTGTTGTTACAACGGTGCTTGCATACTGTAATATTTCCCCATAAATAGTATGTAATTCACATACTAGTGGTTTCATGCTTTGGACACCAAAATATCTTGCATACCGTTTTAGCGTACTAAAGATCATGTTGGTGAGACATTAGGACACAACCAGTCGCTGGGTTTGGGCTAACGCTAGCAAAAATGCTAAGGCAAGTCATCCAAAATGGTGAAAATATACAAAATAGAATGAATAAAAGCCATGAAAACGCAGCAAAAACGAACAAAAACGAAAATGCAGTTGGTTATATGCTTGTTCTTTCTACTTTTGCTTTAACTCATGGTGTTGAATCACATCTGTTGTCAGGGTGCATGGTCTGGAGGGGATTGGAAAGATTAAATAGCCATGAACAGAGTCCTCTTCTACTGAGCTGTGACTTCTCCCCCAATGGGATTAGAGAACTTTGCACTTTACAAAGCAGCTCATCAGAAAACATTGGGGACACAAAGCTGTTATGGACAGTGTGAGCCTGGTGTAACATGTGTTTGTGGACGGATTTCGGGCAGAGAGACAGAAGCTATAGAGAAAAAGGCGGCAGGCACTGAAAGAAGAATCCTTTCTGGTATTTTGGGAGCGTTACTCTGAGCGAGGGCAAGAAAAGAGTGTTGATAGAACGGACCGTTATAAGTAACCAGTCTTTTTATGGTGCACTGCTTAATCAATTTAGTTTCAGGGATTACTAACTTCTAATAACAACATTTGTCCCTGTTCACAACAAAAAGCTTTTTGGATAATTAGGAACAACGGGAATCAATGATGTGAAATGTTCAAGTGGGGTCCGGGCAGAGATTTATTTATGAAAGCGACTATATAATAGAGGCGCATTTTTCACCATGAATAACGACTGTTGGGCTGTTGTTCCCATATCCTGCTGGAGATGCAATTCATCAGGGCCAATAAGAGCCGGTAATTTGTCTTCAGGTCTTTGTCTGATGGAGGAAGCTGGTGAAAACCAGAGGAAATGACCACACAATGTATAGCCTTGCATATCTGTGAATTAATGCGCCGAGTCCAAAAGCATCTATCACAAGAAGAGCTGAAAGTAGGCTACATGCAGCCACAAGGCACAAACAAAAGCATAAACAATACTAGGCATATTAGAACTCCTCTATCTGCTGCAGTTTCAATTTGGCAATCACAAAGATGGAGTGGAGAACACGGCTAATTCTGGCCACTGGATGTAAGGATCTAATGATTCGCTAATTGATATAATCTGATTTCTTTGCTCAAGCCCAGTCACATTTATCCATGTTGTTTTGAAAGTCTCAATTGCTACAAGTCTACCATAGCTGACTGTGTCTTTTCTACGCTCCACTGACAAGTACAGTTCCTGGGGTGAAAAATCTCCTGACATCCAGCATTCTGGACGGCCTGTCATTGTTAATAGTGAGTGCATGGAAGTGGCAAGATCCTATCTTAAACGGCTGTGCCATCTTGGACAATAGACACATTGTTCTCTGCTTCTTTGCCTCTGCTTTGGTGGGTGCTTTAGCGCCAACAAGGGGGGGGAATACCCACACACCATTACAATACACTCTGTCCACGTAAAGGCCACTGGTCACTGAACACAAATGCCCACTTGTAGGTCAGAAACAGCTGAGTGAGACAAAAGAGGGAAAAAACAATTAATAACTGTTTTATCTGTAGACAGAAATGGGAGGAGAGCCCCACCGGGTCCAGAAAAGTACTTTAAGAGCAATAACTCTGCATTTGTCCTCATGCTTAATGGCGAGAAAATGCTTTATTTGCACCATTAATGTCTTTATCGGCGTCCAATGTAAACTGCAAGCCTCGCTTCACACTTAGGTATTAAAGTTGTCCAAGATCTATCTTTTTTTTTTTCTTTATTTCCCAGGATAAAAAAGTTTCTGAATAGTTGGGGTCCAAGTTGAGGCACCCTTACTGAAAAGTTAATTTGTGAAATACTGGCTTTTGTTCAGTGGAAGATTAACTTTAAAAAGAATCAGAAGTCTTGAAAGTTGTTTACTATTGCTGCCTGAAAATAGGGTTGCGACTAACAATCACTACCGCCACCAAGGAGGTCATGTTTTATCCATTTGTTGATTAGTTGGTTGGTTGGTTGGTCTGCAGTATTACAAAAAGACTACTGAACGGATTTCCACAAAACTTGAATAATAGATGGACGGCATTAACTTTTGGTACTGATCCAGGGATTTTTTCTCACTTTCTTCATAACTCCCTATTAAGTGGAAGGCTTCGGTGTTTCCGGTAAAAAAAGACAGACAGTCAGACAGTGAGGGACTTGTAAGGATATTGATTGATACTGACAGCATTAGCAGAATGCAGATTACGACATGCAGCTACATGTCAGAGCAGCTGACTCAGTCTGACCAGGTCACCGGGAGCTCCCAAACCCCTTTTCGTCCAAGGCAGTTCGGAGACGCCGCCTATTCTTGAACCACTTGAAAAAGCTGTCAGGAAAAGTGGTTCCTAAACGGCACCAACACTTTGTTGGTCTAGAACAAATAACTGTTTACGTCAGGGGCTGGGGGCGGGGTCATCGTGAACAAGGTCCAACTAAAACCGCTTACGACTGCCATTTTAAAACCAGAGCTGATGCGGCAAATTCTGACTTATCCACAGGGGAATAAACAAAAGATTTTCGCCAAGCCGACAGTGGTCGAGGACCAGTCATACAGCATCTGAGACTGACGGATGCTAATTTGGCAACATGAAATGCAGTACCAAGGTGGTTTTCTTTCCAGGTGCGAGTCCTGGCAACCAGGGGCCCAACGTCAGTCAGCTGATTGGACTGCTACATTAGCTGCATACTAAGTGAGAAAGCTATAACTGTCGAACAGCAGCTAAACTCCGCAAACCACCTCGGAACCGGATCCCTAGTCGTAAAACTGCCCGCAGTTGGTCTTAGAATTTGTGTTCGGTCCAAACACAGGCCGTGTTCACCTGGAGCCCGGCACAGTTTGCTGCTGTTAGAGGTTACTTTAGCAACAAGTAAAGCCAACTCTGCTCCAGCGGCACCTTTTAAAGTTGACGATTGATTTAAGGGTGGATGAGATGGTGTAATTGGTTGCAATCGGTTGGTTAAGGCTTCCATAACACATGACTGGATTTTGATAGAAAAGCATTTCAGCATGACTTTAACATTGTTTTTCTTTTTATCAAACTATTATATTTTTAACAACACAATGGAGACTATGAGTCATTCTGCATAGTTCTGTTTTCCTAGAGGTTGGCTCTGGTGATCTTAAATGATTAAATACATTAAATTGACTTGTTCCCCAGCTGCAGTACTTAAATACTTCATTTCATCCCCAATACAGCACTGACGGGAAGTAACATGAATTTCACATTTATCTCATGAGTAAACAGTCATAATTATTGCCTAACCACAAAGCCAGTGTAGCTGGTAGGAGTATTACACCATGTAATTAGATGTGTTCAGTCATAATAAATTACCAGTACTCTTTATAGTCAGTGTCTGCTGTAGATTAAACCTTCTGTTTCACATTAAACTTCCCTCAAACCTTCCAACAAGACAAAATGTGGAAAGAATTCAATAAGTACTGAGTTACAGTGGTTGTCACTTGTTTGTTTCAGTCCTTAAATTACAGCTGGGATATTTGCCCCAAAACAAACTGTATGCATGCCCGAGATTGTGAAATGGTTCACTCGTAAAAAAGTAATTTAAAAACCCCAAATCACTTCTGTAAATCTATAAACAGGAGAGTAACCCATCTTTTTTGCAAATGATATCCTTGTGTTTGGATGATGAATAACTTAAACTCTCCGTCTGCAGCCACGATTATTGGTTTACTGATTATTTGTTTACATCCTTACTTTCGGCTGATTGTATTTTCAATCCTCCTCATTCTGGACCAGACGTAATGCATTTTTAATGTGTTTTCTGCTTTGACATTTTCTGGTTGACCAAGGATCTTTCATACAGTAACTGCTCTTGGATAGCAGTGGAGTAAAACTTTGTCCCTTTCGATTGTATTTGTGCTATTATGAATTTCATTAGCAGTTTATTATGTATGATGTGTTTATTTTCAAGATCTAAGTTAGCTTGAAGGTGAAGCTGAAGCTGAATTTAAGATGCCCAACACCACCTCAGAATCTCAAAAATGCTTTTTTTTTAAATTAACACAGCTCACGGTGAAGTTGTAAAATATCAACGTGGAGCTGGAAGGGGAATTTGGGGATTTGGTCTACTGTTGAAGGTTGGAGGGTGCAAGGTACTGTAAGGTAGCCTTGGAAAACAAGACTGTCATCGTATATTTAAAGCAGCTATGACCAACATCTTTATAATGATGTTTGAGCAAATGACTCTGTGTGATGTGAACGGGGCCACATGATGCCCACAGGGAATTCTCACCCAACAATGCGGATACTGTATGCAAGCTGGCCAAACAGTGGACAAAGTTAGCAACAAGCTAATGGAGCAGTTCACTCAGTGGATAGTTAGTGGATACAAAGCAGCATGAGTAAATAGCTGACTCCAAATGAGTGCCAACGTTTGTCTGTATCTGCTGTGTGTATCAAAAGGCAGCTGTACGCTAACACATTAGCATCTCAGTAACATTAGCATTCAGTTACAGTCGTGTTTGTGTCCACCTGATGAATGTAAGTCCAGTATTTCCTCTCCTTCAAAGGGATAGCTCACAAATACATATTTTTTCCTCTAACCTATTGTGCTATTTATCCATCTAGATCGTCTTGGTGTGAGAGACTGGCTGTCGAAACATATTTTAAAAACTCAACAGATAATCATGACCCTGTTACTCAAGATAACTCAAAGACCTTGTTGTGACCAGTTTCCCACAGGAACTATTTTCTTTTTACCGAATGACAATTGCCATCCGCAGATGGCGAGCTAAGCTAGCTAACATTACAGCTCAACTAAGGAGGACGCCATTAACGTTTATATCCTGTGCTGTCACAAGTATGAGCCTGTCGTTCATGAGTTAATGCGCTCTTCCTTCCGGTGCGTTAATACAATTTTTGGGGGGGCCCCTTGAGCACCACAAGCTAAGTGCCATCTAGAACCATAATATTTGAGAGAAAGCGGCTGATATCTCCAAAACGCCACAACTCACTTAAGAACAATCAAGATGGATTATTACCAATTCAGGTAAGAGGAAAAATACATGCTTTTGATTTTGTGCTGAACTCTCCCTTTAAACCCCACCTTTGGTCTCTACCAACTGCTAAGTGGCTAAATCTTTCATTTTCATCACCAACTAAATGCTGTCGTTGTCTCCCTGCTGTTAGGTGCTAGCACAGGGTTTTTTTTTTTACAGCTTTGTCTGTAAACAGCTGCCTGCTGTGTCTGAAAACAACACTATGAGAGCAGTGAGAGTGAACCAAAATAGTCCACTTAAAGCATTAACAACCATAACAATAAGACTCCGGTGATAATCTTTGTTTGTCACTATATGTGGGCCTTTTTTCGGCATCTGAGTATTCACGTTATGGATCAAACAATGCTAATTAGAGCCCCTTTAAATATCTGATGATCTCTCATTTGTTTGTATGGAAGACAAGTTAATGTAGAGTTAATTGCAGGTTCTCCGGGTGAAAATGTTGTGCCGCAACTCTGGCAGGGAAATAAAAATCTTATCTAAGTGTGAAGTCTGCGTGCGATGTGCTCTGCGTTCTCTTAAAATATTACACATCTACCTCTGGGCCAACATCTCATCTACAGCTCCTTTGAAGTGTCAAAACATGTTTGTGAATGGAGAGGCTGAATGGCAGGCCGAGCTCACCCGCAGCAAACTTAAATTGACCGTTTTTGTTAAGGCTCAAAGAGAAGTTGGACAGACGGTGGGGGGGAGGGAGGGAGGGACGGGTTGGAAATATTCAACGGCTGACCTTTCTCTATTTGCCACAGCGATCTTTAACCTGGGAAACATGCACCTGGGCCGAGGCTGACGGCGGATTACTCAAAGGTTGTGTTATTCAGCTCGTCAAGAGGAGTCCATCGCGCTGATGGCATCGCTGAGAGGGAGGGAAGAAACGATTACAATCTCTCCCGCTGTTTTCTCAGACGCTGCGAGAGTTTATGTTTTTCTCGGCGCGACAAGTCTCTTGTTTTTGGCCCTTTAGCTTGTCTTCATGTCGCCACACAAAAAAAATAAATACTGTATGGTACAAAGCCACAGGATTAAAATTAATTGAGAATCCACACACTGTTCTCTGGCAGCAGATTGTTTACTTGTTTGTCGGGAGCATGTGTGTGCCAAGTCTTCAATGTTGAACCAAGCGAAATGTGTGTGTCTGCGTGTGTGCCTCTGCGCTGTATCAGGGGGAATAGCCTGTTGGGGTTATGGAGGGTGCAGCGCGGGGTGATGAATAGGATGCTTTTGTGCTCAGTCTCTCAGCTGTCTGCGAACCAGCGAAAGGAGAGAAAAGGTGAGAGAGAAGGGGGCATGAGGTGAGGGAGATAGCCAGATAAAGGGGGAAGAAAAGAGGGAGAGGGATAAAATAGGGGAGGAGAGATGAGAGAGACACTGTGAAGCGAGGGGAGTACAGGTGAGACGCCGAGGGGAGGGGAGGGAGAACGTGAGGTGAGAGAATGGGTAGAGAGGTGAGGAAGAGGAGGGGGATGTGAGAAAGGAAAGGAGAGACTACTTGTGCATTCAAGAACACTGCACCGTTGTCTCCAGCAGCCAACAAAGAGACAAAGAAGTTGGCTAATGTAGGAAATCGTTGCCATTCATGTCGGCGGAGGAGGAAAACAAATGTCCCGGGAAAAAAAGGAGAAGAAAAAAACAGAAGTGCTCCGGTTGGTAATTTTGATCACCCGGCAGAACACAGACCTGACCTCGTGGCCTCAACCTTCACACATGACGGGGTTTGGAAATGAGCCAATCACGCTGACGGATGCTGATGAGTTGAGCCACAGCCGTTGGTGTTGTGCGGCTGTGGTGGTGTTGTTGGTGTTGGTGTGGCCACTTTAATCGCATAAAAGAGAGCCATTCGACTGTACTGCTCTCTAATGAAAAATAATGTAGAGTACATTTTAAGAAGGCAGCAGCATTACAACAGAGAGCGAGGCGGGAGCGTTAGAAGGTCAACTGTGATGCAAAGTCTTGATATGTGATATTTGAGAGACCTTTAAAGCACTAAAAAAAAAAAATACATTAAAAAGTCATCACATGAGGAGGAAAACAGCCGGGACCTTTCTGGCCTAAAAAAAGTCCAGATGAGAAGGTACATCCAGCTGCTCTGACAGGCACGTCTACGCTCAGCACTTTTTTTGGGATCAATTCAAATGTGTCTGCGGCATTTAAAGCTGAAACAATTTAGTCAATTAACAAAAATCAGCAATTATTTTAGTCGGTTTTTAAGTTAAACGATGTCTGGATCCAGCTTCTCAAGCGTAGGGGTTTTTGCTTAATCTCCCGTCGCAGTAAACAGAATATCTCTGGGTTTTTATACTGTTCATACACAAAACAACTGATTTGAAAAACGTCGCATAGGGCTTTAGGAAATTGTGAGAGTGAAAAAAAAACGGATTTTTCACTGTTTTCAGACGTTTTATCAGGCAAACAACGAATCAATCATGAAAAGAATCTGAGGAATCATGGGAAATGAGAGGAAATTGTTAGTTGCAGCTCCACTGGCATCAAATGTTTGGACAGATTTGTGATCTTGTTTACGCAATCCTTTGAGGAGATGGTTTCTTATTTGAATCGAAATAAATTTGCCAGTTTCAGACAGCTTTTATTGAGGCTGCTCGGGTTTATACACGTAACACTGGAGGAGCTCTGGTTGTAGGGCTGAACAGATTAATGAGTACATTGATTTGTAGTTTGATTGAAATCATCCGCAGCAGTTTTGATGATCAGTTGATGGTTTCAAAAATCCTAAAATGCCTAAAATGCATAGATTCCAGCTTGTCAAATGTGAAGACTTGCCTAGTATGAGATAAATGTTTAATGTAGACGGAGACATTGCTCTCTTTGGATGCTGGGAGGACTCTTTAATTCTCCCTTCACACATTCAAGCAGCTCTGATGATGGGCATGGCGCTAGCAAATAAACGTATTCTCAAAGACACCGACTAATTTTAGTTGTGCACACAGAGAAGCTGCGATTTAATGATTTAAAATGTCAACATAAATGGGAAGAATCCCCTTGTTGCAACATTTGGAGTCAATCTGATCTTTTCTTTCTCGATTCTGTGATTGACAGTTGTATTTGACGACTACATGTGTATGACATGTACTACTATGAGCTTTTGTGTCCTTAAGATGAGCTTCGCATTGGTTATTCATATTCCTCCCTGTGTGCGAGGTCATGTGGGGAGTATGTTTAAGTTGGGCTTTGGGTGTTGATGTATGTGTGGTTGATATGTTATCTTCAAAATGTGTTAATAAAAAATAATATTCAAACAAACAAATTAATGCTTTATTATTTTGGGGAATATTGCAATGTTTTTTGGGATAAAGCAACAATTTGAAGGTGTCAGACTCGGCTTATAGATTAAACATTTAATCAATTAATTTAAAAAAAGTCATCACTAGATTATCATTGATTAACCTGGCCCTGTTTGGTTTAATTTGTCAAAGGAAAAGAGGAATTTGTAGAAAAAGGTTGTTTTGTTTTTTTGCATCTTTTTATACCACGAGGGTGTTGAAACTCGAGCTGCAAAGATTGGTCGAGTGAAAGAAAATTGTCAACTAATTTGATAAGCAAGAATGTCAAACATTTGTCGGGTCCAGCTTTTTAAATGTAAGGATTTGCTTCTGTTCTTTGTCATTTATCAGAGTAAATGAAGATTTCTTTAGGTTGGACTAAAGAGGTAATTTGAAGACGCGACGTTGAAATAATTTTGACAAAAAAAATGACAGTTAAACTGAAAACATAACTGCTAAATCGTGAAAATAACGCGCAGATTAATCACTGATGGAACTAATCATTAGTTGTAGCCCTAATTGAAACACAACACCGGTCCTAGAGACAGGCTGGACTATTGCATGGAGGTGTTTTGCACTTCTGGCCCCATTATAGTGATGAAGACTGCTCAGCATCAAAGAAACCAGAGCATCTCTCTGTCCGTGCTCCTAAATCTGTATCTAATCCAAATCTAATCTGTATGTTTCCAGAACCCTTCTGCTCTCACTCTCTTTAAAGCACATCAGGGTAATGATGCCTCAAGTCTCTGTCTCTCAAGCCTCTGTTGAGTCATCATGACTGATCAAAAATTAGACAAAAATAAAAAAAGATGTGAAATCGTGCACTTTTCTGGATTTCAGCCAACTCTAAATATCATCCACCTCCACCCAGATGTGCATCTTTCCAGTCGGCCTACTCGTGTGCGCATCTGTCACACTTTTGGATTTTCATACACAAAACACTTGAAATGATGCAATTTAGCACTGATGAGGTCTCTCTCCCCACACAGGGAAAGATCACTGAGATCAGTGCCTGTTGATTCAGGCGTACAGATCCCTACTCCTGCTCCATTTCGCTCGTTTTGTCCTCTCTAACTGATTCAGAATGAGAATCGGCCTGGAATAACTAACCCCAGCGTGGACGGATAAATACTTTCTATCTGCCCACACCGGGGTCCTCCGAGGCCATCGCAGCATGGCTTTCCTGTGATGAAACAAGCAGCGAGCGGTGGAGGGCTGAGGGAGTGGGTGTTCGGGACGCAAACTGTTTTTTCTCCACAAACAGCGGGATGAGATGTGGAGCCGGCAGAGATATGGCAACCATACCTCGAGCACAGCAGACACAGCGTGCGTCCTCACTCACAGACGCTCCGCACAAACGCAATCTCTCCTTTTTTTTTCCTGAACGCATCTCGCTAACAGCACTTGGAGGAAGTAAATAAACTGAGCCGACTGTATGTGAGCAAGCTTATTTGCATGTTAACAACAACAAACGTCTTGCACTTCCGTTTGTTGTATCGGGCTCAGTGAAAGGTTTCTCTTACTCGCTCTCAAAGAGTGATCAGAGATAGCCTCGACGGCGGGGCGAAACAACAGCAGAAATAGTGTTGTTGATGAAGCCAGGTGATGATGTGAGGAGGCAGACATCATTAGCCTCCATCATCACACTTCATCAGAGGAGAGGGAGTGTGCCCGCCCGGTCGGCGTAATGAGCTGGAAGTATGAACAAAAGCAGATGGCTTTATGAGTCAGACAATAAGGCGCTCATAATTGAATATATATCATTCATTTCCATTTAAGCAGTCAAGCCATTTTTTTTTTTTTTCTTTCCCCTCCTTCTCCTTACTCAGTGGAAATCCATTATTATTATCAAGGCGGTGAAGAGCCGGGCATCTGCACCGAATCAGCTGGATTTCAATGAGACTTTTCAATTCATCACGTCGGCTGAAGTACTGATAATAGGCTGATGACAATTTGCACAGTGATAAACGACATTCCCGGGATTCCTATTATGCTGCCCCTGCTAGAAACCATAAAACATGGTGTTAATTTCGCACCATGCATTATTATAGAGACTTACAGCCTGTGGTGCTCAATTATGAGTGACCTTATTAGACCCATTACAGTATGTGATGGCATTTTCATGTCTTTAAGGGGCGATTCCTCCAGTTTTTTTCCACTCATAAAACTACAGCTCCCAAGTGCCCAACTTTCATGAATGAACCTGCAAACAAAAAGAGGAGGGGGGGGGGTGATCTCCAGCTACCTCCACATGACACCACCTGTCAATCACACACTTTTCCCAACATCTCAGTGTGTGCACATGTATTTTTTTTTTTTTTCTTCTTTTTTGCACAATGCACTCAAGAGAGAAACTTGGCCACTGTTCGTGCTGCTCTAATCTGTTTTTCCTCTTGAAGAACTCACAGCAGGACGGCTGCCTATGGAGCAATTAAAGCCTCTTTCTTAATCCAGCCGCCCCCCCCTGAAAACAACTGGAACTCCTCTTCCTCCTCCTCCTCCTCCTCTTCCTCACCAAGCACCACCACCACCACCACCTCCTCCTTCTCCTCCTCCGCCGCGCCACACAGCAAGTGCAACAGTACTCACCCCCAGTTTCTTACTCCGTATCCTCACGTATCCCTGTTTGACTATGTCGTTGAAGTTGGAAGCCATGGTGAAGAGGGGGGGCAGCGGGGTAGCTTCCAGCCCGAGGCGGGGGGAAGAAATATTCAGTAAAGTAACCTCTTCTCGTGGGGCTTTTTTTTTTTTTTTACTCGAGGCTCGGTCGCCGTGACATCCAGCAGCGGCAGCAGCAGCGGGAGGAGAGCGAGCGGTGGGCAACCTGCTCCTGTGTCAGCGCTCAGGCTGCCCGGCTTCAGCGGAGCGATCCATCCGGGAGAGGAGGGAGATACCATTCGTCAGCTGATTCACCGGAGCCGGAGAGGAGAGGAGAGGAGAGAGGCGCGCTTCCTGGACCACACCATCCCCGAGACAGCGAGGGGGGTGGTGGGGGTGAACCGCCGCGGAGGGTGGGAGCGGGGAGCTTTCATTCAAGGAGGTGCCTGAATGTTTTTTTTTTCGTCACCAGTTCTCACGAAAATGCTCCACTCACTTGGGTGTTTCTGTTTCGTCATTGTTGTCATCTTTCTGAAAACTGTCACCCCCTGAAGCCGAGGTGATAGATTTCCCCAGAGAGCAAGTGGAAAGCTCCAATTAGGGTGTAACGTCTCGGTTGAGGTGCAGTACTCAAAGGCTCACTGTGTCACCGGCAACTTCTCCCTCATTGTCGGATTAAAAGTTGAGTTCTTGGCAAAAAAAAAACAATACAAAACGTCCTTGCTCAATTCAAAGGGGAAATATGTTACGTTTTGTTCAAAACATTCCAGGAAAGCTGCTGAAATTATCAACAGAATGTGAAGAAATAACAGAGTTGACGTTATGCTAACTAGCTAAGCATTCAAAAGCTCCCGTGCTAGTAAACAACAAAACTCCCCTGTTAGTCCAGCTAGCTGCACGGCTAACTGAGCTAACAAGCTAACTGTAGCTGCAGTCATAGATGTATAAATATAATAGTTAGCAACACTTAGCGGTTACCCTGGTGATGTGCTGACCCTGTTTGTTGGGGCGTGAATTCGACAGGTGGCCAGTGCTTACATACTGCACCTTTAATACGCTCTGAGGGTTTGATGTTTAGCCATACATTTGGTCTGTTTTGATCAGTTGCTTATCGCAGCTAATGTAATGCTACAGTAGATACAGACGTCAGATGCGACAATATCTGGCTCAACAGCAACAAAAAAGTAGTTATGTAGGTATTTTTAATCATATTTTACAGTTTGTCATTAGCCAGGAAATGAGAATGTTGATGACTCATCCTGCACTCACAGGTGTTTACTCATTTTGCGTCCAATGAAAACACTTTCTAGAACTTTTCTCCCTCCCCCATTACTATAAATTGTAATAGTTACCTGCAGAACAACCACAAGCTAGCTTGCCACTATGGGTCATCGGTGTGTTTTCAGTTGTGCTGACTCCCACAGTCTTTTCTCCTATCTTCTTAGACCTTGGTTAAAGAGAAAATGGCTGAAGGCCTTCAATAATTACTGATACCACACTGTGAAAATATTCCACTACAAGTAAAAGTCCTGCATTCATAACCTTACAACCAAGGCCTCTCTTTCCCATAAGAACCATGTAGCCTACCTTTAAAAAGTTAACTTTTCATGAAACATAGCAATGTTTTCAACTTTGTTTCCAACTAATGCAACATTTCTCAATACAGCTGCTTCATCAGCTGTATTAAGAAATGTTGGATCATCAAAATGTTTAGAATAATGACTTTCACTGAGCAGGAAAGGTGTGGACAAATGTAATCTGAAAAGATAACTAGTACCTAAAGCTGTCGGTAGAATATAGTGGAGTAAGAAGTATAATACTTGTCTTTACTTTTTAGGCAAATATTTGGAGAATTTCTCAAAAATCATTAATGGATTAATGTTTAATTCGTCAATTTATAGATTAATCAAGCGTTACTTTGGGGCTTTTTTGATCACTAAAATCACATGTACAGTAAGCAGGCACTCAAAGTCAAAATCACTGTGTTCCCATGTGATGATTTAAAGCACTCAAGGTGTTTATTAAGACTACTTTTAGTGAATTTCGATGTAACTTTTCAAACCATTCAAATTCGGGCCACAGTGTGTTCAAAGAAATATGCAAATGTACAACAGAGCTTACTGTTCAGACTAATTTGCAACACACTTTGTCCCTTGCCTTTTGGTTATTACCTGCCTGAATATCATTTCCATATTTTTCACCAGACCGCCTGCTAATAAGGAAATGCAATTTGAGATTGCCAGTGTGTGAGCACCATGTTTTGTCATTATTAGATGGCCTTGAATTGATGTTGTTTGATGTGGTGAATAATAAAACCAGATTGTCCAGTTGCCTTTTGAAGGATCAAATAAACTGTAAGTGAACCGGACTATACAAAGCATGTAACCACCGCCTGCAGCTTGTATAGTCCACATACAATGCCGGAGATTGGCAACCAAAAAGCTCTGAAAATAAAAGCACAGAAACAAAATTTGATCCCTGCCAAAGCTGTAATCCTGATCGGGACGTAGTGAGAGGCGTTGTGCAATCGCAGAGAGTGAAATCCTTGGTATTAAGGAGCAGATGGCTCAGGTATATTGATATGAGGGGCTGCCATTACTTACGTTGATTAAAATGTGGAGAAGAGAGATGGCTTATGTACCACAGTTATATAAACAACTACATGATTAAGTGAAGATCAGTCTTTCACTTCCAGACATTCCTCTTTCATTTTGCACTCTTCAATCCATCCATAAAAAAAAGAACCATAGATTAATGTGGCAGTATCAGAGAACAGATAAATGAGGACACAAATGTTCCAGCACAGCCAGCTCTGCACAATTATCCTATTGCTCACACTAATTTATTTATTTGTTGTGTTGCACTGAAAGAAAATGTCCTCTGCTGACAAAAGAGGGGCAGGGGGGCTTTGTTGAGTGCGCGTAGACGGCTGCCACTTTGAAAAGTGCTTTTCTGTCAAGTGTCAGCTTTCGAGTCCAGAGGTAAAACTCAATATCTGTATTTTCGGTCCCATCACATCCGCAAGGGCGCACGAAAACAGCAAGTTGCCACCCTTCCGACAAACAGCTTGACTTTGATAGTCTTCATGTCTCCCTGGAAGTGTCCTCAAATTTCAGACTTGTCAAAGTTGTTTTGTCTTTATAATCCTCTTTGTACAACATGGCGCCGTTCCATTCCCACTGCCTCGTCATCCCCTCTCTGAGAAAACAATGCTGACAGCAACAATGTCTTTTCATTGCACTAAATATTGTGCTCTGGTGACTGTTATTACCAGGAACTGTCCTAGTTTTGGGGATGTAATTGCCTGCCGTGATACAAGACCGACAACCGGTTTGGACTCAGCTGGTCGCAGGTAGAGAGGCTCAGCGTGCACAGCATGCAGGCCGCCACACAAATCAACATATGGCACTGACATATATTGGGGGAAGTGCTTACAAGCACACTATTAAACCTTTTAATGAAGAAATACTTAAGTTGTTGCTCTTCCTCAGATAAAGTAAAAACATGCCCTTGCTTATTTTAAATGGGCCATATGTGATCATTTTCTGTTTAACACATTCAAAAATAAATTACATAAAATTATCAACACAAAGTGAAGACATAACAGTGTTGACGTTATGTCAGAGATGCCAATGTACTCTGTTGCAGAGATATACTGAAGTTAGCATGCTAACCAGCTAGCCCCAGGCCTGTAAACCTTTTTCTCCAAGTGGTCAAAGCTCCTGTGCTAGCAGTGTAAACGTCAACACTCCAGCTAGCTGCACCGCTAACTGAGCTAACAAGCTAACAGGAGCTGCAGTCATGGATGTATAGATAGAATATAGTTAGCAGCAGCTAGCAGTTATTCTGGTGATATACTCCCTCTATTTGATGGGGGTTTAAATTCAACAGGTGGCCAAGTCTTACATATAGCACCTTTAATATCCTCCGAGGTTTTCATTTTAGCTGTATATTTGGCCTGGCATTATGACCAGTTGCTTTTGGTGGCTAATGTTAGCTAGGCTAATTTCAGTCATGTTTAACTAGATATTGACAGGCCGCCACACAAACCAACATATGGCCCCGACATACATGAACGGCTGCCAACAGGGTCACATGTGTTGGGAGTCGCTCGAGAGATGCAAGACCTTCATCAAGGTCGTCAAGGCGAAACAGCCACGGAAAACAACTCTTGTCCAATATGGCAGTTTATCAGGTATTGACCTCCAAATCATCACCATTTTTCATAGAAGTTCCGCATCACTTATCCGAGTCCCTTCACGTCTATGATGATTAATACCACGAAGGCTCTCAGAGAAACCATGCAATCCATTAAAGCACTTAAGCATTCTTAAAAAAGTAACCCCTGAATTGTTTATTTAGCCCCGGCTCAGGCGAAAAGCAAACTTTCAACGGTTCTGATGGTCTGGTGAAATATTAAAACAGCCTTTGCATTAGATGCTTAGTTTGTCTCAGCGCTATTTGGCGAACATCCACAAGCACAAACAGCTAAATAATTAACACTTTCTAAAAAGATAAGCAGGGGTGAATGAGTGGAAGAAGGGGGGGAGAGTGAGAGTGAGGAGGAAACGCTTCTCCATGCGTAGTTGTTTGCCAGGTAAGCATTTTTACATGTGGGCGGAGGAGAGAAAATAGAGATCACACAGGCAGAGTTATGGTAATGTTCTGCTCCGGGTTCCTGTGCTCCAGCTTTTTACAGCAACACCCCGTATCAGCCTGATATGTTAATAGGCACAATGGGATTTGGGTTTGATTAAATGTCAATGCCTGGAGGGGGGAAAAAAGGGCGAGTGTGTGGAAAGAGGTAAAAAAAAAATCTCAGAATAAGAGATGTGGGCTGTTCTCAGCTCAGTGGGTGCAAGGCCGACATTGGTTAGTCACATAATATAGGACAGCTAAGGTTGTGTGCAGTCCCAGAGGATCAGGCCATGACATGTTTGTGATTTACTCCATAACAGTTAGAAGTAGAAGTGGTTGGAGGGCCTCTCTGTCCTTCTGTGGAAGGTGAGTCGTGAGAGTGGGCGATTCAAGAGGGTCCTTGGCTTCAATCACAGACGAGTGTACGAGAAGAGCGTATAAGCCTATTACAAGTGTTCCTCGCATTACCGAATTAACCAAAAAATATTATCAGAAGAGCCGAGGATAAGATTTAATTTGCGTGTCTGCTTGAGCAAATTCATTTTTCAAGGCAATCTCACAGATACACCTTTTGGACGATTGTCCGCTTTGTATTCCAGACATCTGAAATGAGATAAAGGCATTTGCATTAAGAGGAGATTTATAATTGTAAATGAGCACATGAGAGAGAAAAATAACTTTAGAAGTTAACTATGTAGGTACACTAATGATCATTATGGTAATGGAGGAGGATGAATGGTGAGGGGAAGAGGGGGGGGGGGGGGTGGGAGGAAAGAGATGCAGACAGATGAGGGTGAAGCAGAGGGGAAAATACAGAGATGGGAAGAAGAGAGGAAGCGTGGTCTCATTGTGTGAATAGAAAAGGAATGGATCATTCTCAGGGACAGGCTATACCTCCTGCTGGTCTGACCCAGTCTTTGTGTCCTAAATTGGGGTCCATCTTGTGTCACAGTGAGCCTGAACCCTGGGCTGGGTCTCTGGAGACGAGAGCTGTTCTGCTGCAGTGGCGTTTCTCTCTGAATCCACAGTTCATCACATTCAGCTCCTTGTGGAAGAAAGAGGAGGGAAATAGGTGCCTCCCTCCACTTGCAGAAGAGTGATGAGATGCCTGTTTCTTCTTCTTCTTCTTTTTTATTATGCCACGCAGCTTATTCAGAGACCAGAGACTGAATTCATCAACTTTCAGAGTGAAGGACTGGCCGGTCTTGGATCACTGACCAGGTCCTTCATGTGACCATCTCATTAAATTTAATCGTCTTTTGTACTGAGAGACATTTGATGAATTTGATCCTTTGTTTCGGGGAGTTATTCATCTCATGTCTTTCATTATTATTCTGATCAGTCTTCATTATCATTGTTTAATTCAATTTCACATTAAAGGGGCACTATGTAGTTTTAGAGAAGAAATTCAAAATGAGAATTTTAATATTTACAATATTGATGAGGTAATAATACAAACTTATTACATACGTATTTACTTACACTCACATATACTTACATATTGATTTCTTCCATAACTGATTAAACAAGCTGTTCTCAGAGGAAAATAAGGTCCCCAGAACACTGTTCGAAGCTAGAGAGTTGGCAGGGTCCGCCAAATATAAACAAAGTAGAAACAGTATGTATATATCGTGTTGTCTTTTTAGGTCAGTTTGTTTATTTAGTTTGTTTAGACATAAACAAATCAGTCCTTCTTCCCCAAAACTACATAGTGCACCTTTAATAAAACATTATATTTGCTGTCAACACATGAGTTAAAAGTTATGTGACTGGCATCATGTTGTAGATGACCTTAGTCACCTTTTCATTTTATGTTAATTTCGACACTCTCCGTCTTTATTAAGGTCAAAAGTCAGGGTCGACCACAGCAGGCTGGACATGAAGCTGCTTTCATGCTAAAGGACACCCCCAGCAAGGGAGAAGCTAAATGTTAATCCAGGGTCTTGAAGGCCATGGCCTCCCTGTGCCCATCATGATCCTCACGCTCTCTAAAGACTGTAATTACACATGCATCAGCACATGTGGAGCTGTGTCTCCTTAACTCATCTGAGCCGGGGTGGAGGCAGACGGACCAGCGTGACTAATTTGTCTGCCCTGTAGAGGGCAATATTGTCTGCTGCGTCAGGAGGAGCACTTTGAAAGGGCTGTTTAAAAGTCTTCATGTTTCTACTGTATGATAATGAGATGTCTATACTGAGTGAGCAACATCCCAGTTGTGTAGCAGAAGGTTCACCTTGATGCACAAAAACACAAATCCACACAAGTAGAAACCAAATGCCGTGTGGTTTGTTGTTGCTTGAAATACAGAAGAAGACGTCTTTATCACTTTGCATCTCATTTAACTGTGTGCACGTGTAGATGCAGGAATATCTTTGCAAAAGGTGTGTGTCCTGTCCCTCAATTCAGTCTGCAAACAGCTTTAACAAGTCAGATCATAGGGTCAAATTTGGCTAAAATGCCACATCGAGGCCTGCAGGTTATTGCTTTTCCTTATTTAATCTGACAGATTTAATATAAAACAGGTGATGCTTGTGCTTGTCTCAATGGCCCGGGCTTGTGGGCCCTTCTTCGGGATTGGCAGAAGCACATGACTCCAGTGCTCACCGTCCAGGTCGGGACAAAGCTACTCTTTTACCTCCTGGGCTCCGCTTCACAACGGCTCATGTGTGAGCATGGAAAAAGAGTGGAAATCATACCTCCTCTGTAAATACACCAAAGGTCAGCGATGACGTCAGTGTCCAGGGACGGCCTCCTCCGTGATTCTGCGGCCCATCGCCGGCGCCTGATTCGTCACGGTTCTTTATATTTTGCACTCTACGCTCCCTGACCATGATCCCAATACAAATACGTCCGCACACTCCTGTCACAGAATTGTATTTGGTGTTTTGCCCGCTGCCCATGAGTCTGTCTACTGTAGCATGTGTTGCACGCAGCTACAAAAGGAATACTTTTTGCTGACTCGTACAGAAAGTTGAAAACAAACTTATTCTGGGATTCCTTTTGATGTAGTTTACTATGAACTGTAGTTTTTTCTTTCTTCATGCTGTGCTCTTCTTCCATTACCCCTGGGCCCTCCAGGCCTTGGCGCAAAACTCTCCCACTTCCTTTTTCTTGTATTATGACTGACTGCAAAGGAGTGTGTGTGCCCATCTGCCGTGCATGGCCTTATTGTTTGACCCTCGACCACACTGAATGTAGCTTTTCAGTTTGTTCCTTGTTGTCTTGCCAGGCATCTTATACTCTGTTCCAGTTCTCGCGCAACATTTATTTTCCTTTCCATTGCAAACAAGTATTTGTATTACACACAAGTCGTCTGATTGTGCTTTGGATAAGCAGGGTTCTTTGAAACTCGATCCATTTCCTCTATTATCATGCTTTGTGTGATTGGTGCCACATTTCTGAGCTGTAGTTTTATTATTATTTTTTTGTCATTAATGCAATCTCAACTGACCCACATCTGGAGGATAAACAGGAAATATCTGACCAATTAGACAGCTCACTTGTGGAAATGAGCTCTGTATAGTAAGACTGCTACTAAACACTTTTAAAGGTATAATATGAAGAATTGACCACCTGTTGATGGTCACTCCAACAGTTAATTGCTGCTTACTAACCTCTTTATTGTATCTATGGCTTTAGCCATAGCTGCTGTTAGCTTGTTAGCTCAGTTAGCCATGCAGCTAGTGGCTGCAATTCTTACATAGATATTAAATATTGCATCTTTAAATTAAATCCTTACGTAGATATTACATATCCCACCTTTAAGATTTGATCCAGGACATAAGACTCACAGATATGAATTGGTCTGTGAAAGTGTCCAGATGATGTGGACTTGTCATTATTTATTCTGAGCGGTAGCTCTAACAGCAGTGCAGTCTGGGAGGCAGCCAGCTCCTCCTGGAGAGGTACGGTAAGCACAACTTTCCGTGTTTTTCGTGCTTGTTTTAGGAAAGGCTTTTTACATGTGGCCCACATCTGCATCCAGGGCATTAAACTGCTTCTCTGACACCCATTTATACAGGAACAAATGTCAGTGTTAGTGTCTTATGTGTGCAAATTGTTGACGGTAAATCAGCTGCTGTGAAGTCATTTTCCTTGGTGATAAAAGCATTTAAAATATGGCTTTAGCCCTACCTGTCATGGCTGAAGTAAGATGAATGTACTCTCATCGTGTGCATACAGAGATGTCTGTGTACAAGAGGGAGGAAGACAATAAGAGACAGTCAACATGTAAATATGTAGATGCACATTATAGTGTTTTGCATAATCTTTGCCAGATGTTCTCAGCTGGGTTTTCTACTCACCTGAGTGTACACACAGGAACAAAATAACCTCACAAACCCAAAAACTCACGTTTCTTAATCCTCTAACAAAACAAAGGAACCCTTTCTGTTGGAAAGCCTCATTTATTTGTGTTGGACTGAAGAAAAAGAGAGTATTTGATCTGTTAAAGCCTCCCGCAATTAACCTGGTACAACACCAAGTGTTGGCCAAGTCTGAGTTGTTGACATTGTGTCTCTCCAACGGCACTGTGTTGTTCCAGGATTCAATGTGCGCCTCTGAGGCTCACATTACAGATTATAGCAGCAGACCAAAAGCATTCACATGAAGGTAACCACTGGTTTGACAGTATTAGGTCACAGTGCTCACACCTCACTAACACAGTCCAATAAGGGAACCATGTAATATATTTCTTTGTATTTTAAGAGGTTTGGATAGAAATATGGAGAAAAGCTTGCAGGCATCCATTGTTGGACCGTGATTGGCACATGTAAAGTGTCAATTTAAATATATAGTATTACAGTAGAATTCAGCACCAATTTCAATGCATGATTTCAGTCAAGTAGTTGGGTGGGTTGGTCACACGAGAGCCAGTTGGTAATGAATGGTTATTATAAATCAAATGTGTCTGAGATTTGTCAGAGGGTTGTTTTAAAAGCACGGAGGCCTAAAATAACTCAATAATTATATGAGTCACCTTGCCACTCAGGAAAAGCTTATTTTTTTCTCCACCAACGTACCCACTCCATCTTTGCAAAAACACATTCACCAGTGTGGCTATGCACATGTAATATTTTTGGATCATGAGGGGAAAAAGCCCCACTCCCTGTCAAATTTTATGTTTTGTTCATCCGCCAAAGTAAAGGCTTGACAAGAAGGAACACAGTCATTACCACTGGCAAACCATAACTTTTCACCTCGGCGCTGACGGCTTCCCTGACTGCATCACTGTTATCTGACTCCCATCCAACCATAGTGGGACAGACGTGGCACATAAACAGGTGAGTAAGTGAAAAAATACAATTAAACCCACATGCACACACACATACAGTGTATACAGCACAAACAAATCTGCCTGCCCTCCCTCTCCTCAGGTGTATATAGTCTCTTTGACACAGTCTGCCAGTCTGCTGCCATGCAGCGCCACATTTAGCTCTGCAAGACGCGCCAGACTGCAGCTGAGCGGAGCGCAGTGAGGAGGTTATTAATGGCCTTCCTTATTTTAAACGACAGTCTGAAAACACTGGTGGCACCATGCAGACCCTGCTAGCTGCAAGCTTGTCTTTCATCCCATCTGTCTTTACGGCACTCAGTCTCCTTGGTCCTAATGGGCCCGTGGCTGTCGCTCTGTCAGTTTGCTCCTAATGCACCCTTGTCTGTCTGGTGGGTCACATTTGAATAAGCACACAACAATCTATCACCATCAACGGATGTGTTGTAGCTCTTCCTTAATTATTCGAAGTCGTGCAGCATTTGTTTTTTAACTGACAGTGACTAGCTTTGTTATAAAACTGCTCCTGGAAAACTTTATTTCTTTGTCTTGTTTATTTGTATGAACTCCAGAAGTTTGGAAAACATGAGAAATTCTGCAGTTGTCACGCTCCTGAAGGTGTCAGAGAATCAAAACTTCATGCTGTTCTTTCTAGCCGTCAGGTTATCTCTTTGCCCTTACCTCTGTCTCACACTTTCTCCCCTCTTCTCCTCGCTTTCATTCTTCCCCTGAACGCCACCTACCACCACACCCCGCTGTGAATTTTGACACCTGTCTGATGTATGCCCCTCTTTTCTCTCACAGGACGTGGGTGCACAGGGACGGCCTATCAATCACTCCGTGGCTCCTTCTACTGCTGAGCTCAGCCAATCAGAAGTGACTGTGGTTTATTCAAACGTGATGAGTCATGTAAGTGTGTGTACATGTATTTGAGGCTGTTTTTCTAGTGTGTGTTTTAGGGCAACTGTACGGTCTAGATGAGGCAAATAAAGTTGTAAACCTCCTGCACACACACACACAGTTATCTCCCTTTCTCCATGTTTCAAGACCAATAAGTAGTTTTCCACATGTTGTGAGGGTCAGTGTGCATGTAGCATGTACTCTCCCACATGTACACCCATAAAATCCATTCATTTAAATTCATTTAAAGGGCACTGTGTAGTTTTGGAAAAGAAATTCAAACTCAGAATTTCAATATTTACAATATTAATGAGGTAATAATTCAAAGTCAGAAATGTTTATTTTTTCCATAACTGAATAAACAAGCTGTTCTCAGAGGAAAATAAGGTCCCCAGAACACTGTTTGAAGCTAGAAAGGTGGCAGGGTCCGCCACATATGAACAAAGTAAAACAGTATGAAATTGTGTTGTCCTTTTAAGGTCAGTTTGTTTATTCAGTCATGAAAATGATCAGCGTTTGGTTCTTTAGGTTGTGTAGGCATAAAAAGATCT
Source organism: Pagrus major (assembly GCF_040436345.1). Lineage (NCBI taxonomy): Eukaryota > Metazoa > Chordata > Actinopteri > Spariformes > Sparidae > Pagrus > Pagrus major. The sequence goes on from NC_133233.1 coordinate 15,685,781, forward strand.
TTCTCTTCTCATTAAAATGACTCCAAAACTACATAGTGCACCTTTAACAAGACCGAATGTATACCGTGTCGCACTGGTGTCACCGGGCCAGTAGCTGCATATTCAACCCATCAAGTTAGATTTAGTAGCACATGTCTGGGGAGTAACAAAGACTGGCAGCTTGAGTCACAATGTATTGCAGCCCTCCACACATCATAACACAGTCAGACACGGATATGGTGGAACCCATTACAGGCCGGTCATTTCGGCCCATTGCTGCTCAGAAGCAAATGAGGAGTGACGACTCCACTCCCTGGCGACGAACTGTAGGAGGCAAGCTGGGACATTTAAAAATCAAATGCTTCCGCTCTCCAAGGTTTGAATGAATAACCGGTTTGGATGTTGGGAAGAGGGGTGCCACATCCTGAGAGACTTTCCTCAAATGCAGCAATGGATATGTAAGTCTGGGGGATTGGGTTCAGTCTTCATCCAAGCCACAAAACCTACCACTTCAGCAGCTCCCCGAGGTACTTTGATCTTTGGTGTTTGGGCTCTGCATGCTTATCCGCTGGGTTAAAGCAAATGTGAAATGACTCATTGCCAATGAGGTTTTAGAGCAGATTGTCAGCTTTTTACATGAGGGTATTATGAGCCATATTAGAAGAACTGTTCAAGGACCATGACAACCGTCTGCGACATGTTTCCCAGCTTCAGACTGCCAATATTTGATCATTTCAACAGACATTATGTGTAGTTTTTCATTTGTGCTCTATTCTGTCTGCAAAGTCTGCAACTTCAAAATACTCATCCACGATTTATCTTTGACTGTGCCCGAGGTGAAATGAATCTGAGGCAGCGTGTCGCTTGAGGCTGGGATAAATCAGCACAAGTAAACATGCGTCTGAGTTATGAACATGTTACTTCAGTGGCAGACTCAGGATGTTTGAGTGGCAGGGGCAAAAAAATAAATAAAAAGGGCACCACATGAATGGTTGGGAGGAGAGTCGTTATATACTTATACTGACTTCACCATGTTTTGTACACTGGAAGGGCACCATAAAGGGCACTTTATCATGTTTTGTCTACCATAGGTGCATCCAAGAGGAAATTGCCCTCTTGGATGCACCTATGGTAGCTAGTTTGCTCAGTTAGCAGTGCAGTTAGCGTTAATATTAGCTGACTCTGCCTGGACTGAGATCTCGTAGCACTGGGAGAGTGCTGGTATTGTTCCCTATCTGATTACTGCCTCTTGAGGTACACAGTGGTAATCTAACATTCTTACATATTGCACCTTTAAAGATAGACTGAATACGATAATAAAAACCCAACAATAATGTAATGAGTTTTATGCAGTCTAAAAGGTCCAGGGTAATGAATTGAGTGACATCTAGTGGTGTGGTTGCAGATTACAACCAAGTGAACACCCTTCGTCTCCCCCACATTGGCCGCTAAAATGTGAAAATGCTTCTCTAGAATCAGTGTTTTGTTTGGGTGTTCTGGACTACTGTAGAAACATGGTGGACACTGCCACTCATTATACTCTAATGAAAACATAATTATGAATAATATATTCCAATTTTGCCAATAGATCCCCATAAAGCCTACTAAATTCTACACATTGATCCTTTAAGTGTATATAGATGAAATGTAAAAATGCCTTTGCAAAAGCATAGAAAAACATCACAAGAGTGCACAAGAATTGTGGTGGTTGTAATATTTTATTGCAAAATGGACTTTTCCTAACAACTTGAGGTAGGAAAATACATATGATGCACAGAGAAACAGTGACAAAAATACATTTAAATGTCCATTATATTGATTGCAGCTTGAAAGAAAGCTGAGAGCTGGTAAAATATGAACAAAGAAATCACCATTCCTCTACATACTGTATGAAATAAAACTGTTGCATAGGATTACTTCTGTTTATCAATGTCAAAGAGAGATGAATAGATATGACTTGAAAACATCTTTGGGGTGCATGATGAAGGTTTTGTTTTCGAGAATGACAACTTTGAGGGATGAGTGTACTTCCCGACCTGCAGGGAGTTTTAACTAAACCACATTATCTGGAAAAATAACCAAACAAACAAAACTCCTCACACTGGCAATTACAATAACAATACAAAAAACATATAGCAGCATCCTTTATAAATCATATTGATATAAAGCATAATCATACAAAAATAAATGCATAATTTTGTTCCCCAGCCATTACAAAAGTACAAAATATGGCAAGAAACCTCTGCAGAGCACCAGTAAAAATGTGCCAGACTTATTACAATTAAGTGCCATTATAATGTGTTATCATTCTATTACAGGTAATAGGTAATGGCACAAAGACATATTAACAATTATGTACAACAAAATATATTTACAGTTCATAACATTTCTTGCCAAAGATGATAAAATGAAAACTCCATGCGAGTGAGCACAGACAGTTTCTCTTTGTGTTTGTGTCAAGTTTTTGTTGCCAGGGCTTTCGCTGTCATGGAGACGACCTCTAACCCCTGAAGTGTAGCAAAGCCAGAAACATTTCAGTCATTGAGTTTGACAACAGGGCTTGATTACCGCCTATTCAACAGCCCAAGTGCGCTTTTCTTGTTTGGCGAAGCCGCCCTCTGGGGCACTCAAATCACAGCAAACACCCGGAACGCCTTCCCTCCAGGAGGGTTTTGAAGGCTGCGGGGAAGAGAGAAACAAGAGGGGGGAGAGGCATGTGTCAGAAACAGATAATGTCCCAGCCTTTTTGCAGAGAGACGCAGATGACATACACACACAAACAAATTGACTTCGAAATGTCCACGTCGGTGTGTCGTCTGACACTCTGATGACAGATAGGACGCATACAGATAGAGGTAGAAGCTCCCTGAGAAAACAGATAAACCAGCCGTTTTTACACAAACACAGGGGACTTCACGTGTTAATCCAGCAGAGACAGACGTGTTGTGAAGTTAAAGGAGACAGATAAATGATGGGCAGATACTAACAGGCGTCAGTAGAGTGACTAAGATAAATGTGGTGGAGAGAGACAAGGGAGGACAGGGAGAGAGAGGGAAGACTGTAGAATAAAATGACTGTGTGTGTTTGTGTGTTTGTGTGTGTGTGTGTGTGTCCTCCACACAGGTCATGTTAACAACAGCCATTTCTCAGAACAATCCAAAGTAGGTGCAATTTAACATCTCTGTAAAACTAGACCAGACCATACAGTATGTGGGTCACTTGAGCTTTAAACAGAGGCTGGTACGGACCTGTAACCTTAATGCTGTTGTAAAGTGGTACGGCATGGATTCAACACATGCTCTCACTCTATTAGCATCAGCAAAGTCTTTATCCCCGGCAATCCTTTCTTTGTTAACAGTTAGATGTGATTCATTTTCAGTCACTGAGGAGTCATTAGGTAGAAAGATGGGGACAAAATCTACCTGACAGTGAGAATAATGGGGCGCCAAAGTTGTCACTAAAATCTTGGCTCATAATTTTGATTCCATGCAGCCAGAAACAATTCACTCACAGCAAAGGATTATTATATTATTCAATATCAGAGAGAGGCGTTGAACATTATTAATATGTCTCCTAATTCCAAAAGTCACACTTTCTCAGTCTTGTTAATACCTGGAGAGGTACATTTTACACTCTTTAGAGAGCTGAATTGTGCAGGTATTTTATTGCCTGGCTTAAGCTTCTTAACATTCCAACAGCAGCAGTACAAACCAATGATGTCTCCTGTTTCCTGCTCTGTTTAAGAAGGTGGTACCAAACAGGGTTGTCTTCTCTCAGTTCTCCTCTTTGGAGAAGAAATGAAAAATGGTGGGGCAATATACGTAAATATTAAACCTCTATGCTGACGATGCAGTGCTCTGTTTGCAAACATTCTGTTTCCTAATTGAGGCTCTTTATTCTGTGAGGATGGGGTACCTTTATTTTATCCTTTTCAACCCTCACAGAGCTTAGATATCCCTACTTTTCAGGTATATATTTGCTATATATTCAAAGTATTTTTTATGTAAATTACCTACATGGTCACTAGAGCCTCCGTGATTTTAACTCTGAATGGGCTCAGAAAGCAGAATGTCTTTACTGTTTGCCACAATTGTTGACAAACTCTTACTGTATTAGAACAAATAAACAATCTGTACAAGCAGGCCACAGATTTCGACCATTTCTGGCTTATTTGGTTCCCTCTTGGCTAACATGTGGCCATAGTATGGCCTGCTCTCAATCTTGCTATCTGGGAATCTTTAACTAATGACGAGCTTGTCTGGAGTTGTGGTCAAAGGAGTGGCTGTAAATAATATTCTTCCCAGAGGTAAAAAAAAAAAAAAAAGGTAAAGCTGAAGATATCTTAAAGTACGAACAGGGGAGAAACTAAACCTCTGAGAGCTCAACACTGAGACTTTTAAAAATGCCTTTCTCTCTGGTGTGCTGCATAGATATGAGTCTTGCAACTCCGATCTTAAATACAACCAATTAACCAAATGCAACTTGTAGCGATGTGACAATGAGACTAATCTTTTCAGACATTTCTTATGATAACGAGAATAACTTTTATATAATTTAACTTCCACCTAAGCCTAGTTTAACAATCCTCAGACTAAAATGTCCCTGCATGACCTTAATATCACTTCTATGCATTCTCCACCATGTTTGGTTAGACATTGGGGGGAGACTGATTTGAAATGCATTCAGTTTTCAGGAGGTCTTATACAGAATCCATTCCTCCCCCACATGCGCTTTCAACAACTTGATCCAGCTTAAGGTTATATGCCATATTGGTTGGACTGAGCTAAAACTGTCAAAAAATCCACCTTACATTGATCCCCTGTGTTTTAAATGGTTCCCCATTCCTCAATGCATATGTTTGGCTCTTCTCTCCTTCACACTCTTGCCTGTTTTCTGGCTTCTTTGTTTTTTTTATCTAAGCCACTATATTAAACATTGGACCCTCGTCCGCTCACTGCCCTTTTTGACTTACAACCTACAAACAAAACCCCTCCCAGAAGTCCATTAAGACGCACTCATCTTCTCTACACTAATTGCCAAGCAATTAATTATTTCAAACCAGATGCATACTAATCACCCTCCTATGCACACTGCATGAGAGATGTAACGAACTGCCTGCATCTTGAAAAGATTGGGTCCACATGGGAGAGCAGAGTGGATAAATATCTCTCTACCTGAGAGCCATTGATTTCTCATCCATCCACTCCGAGCCCCAGCAAATTAACCCCTTCACTTTCCAAGACGGGATGCTGAAGTGGGACCAGTAATCTTTAAAACAATTAATTCCATGACAATATGCTGGACACTTTATTTTTATTTTCTATTTATTCTATTTTATTGAAATTGAATACTTTTGTGGTATCATTTATTTGCACAAATATTAAAGGGGCTCTATGTACCAATTTGTATCAACGACCGGCCTCCAGCACAACACAGAAGTTTCACAGAGCCTCTTTAAAACCTAAAAATATTGAGAAAATTCCCTAAAAATTGCACATCTGCAGTACGCACATACTAGCCTCATAGGTCAGTTTGGCTACTTGTAGATTAGACACCTCGTACCTCTCTGAGAAAATGCCGTTTTGGTATGAAGCAATGTAGTGTCTCCGCTTGTCCACCGGCATCACATCGATGTAACCACCCACATCATTCTTGATTACTCCCGCGTGGACAGCTGATCTGCATATACTGGACTTCTACAGAGGTATGCAAGAGGAAAGGTAATGTAAGAGATGTTGATTCATTTGAGTCTTTAAATTTGCACAAAATAAAAAAAATGATGATCCTGGTGGTGAATCGTCAGACTTACATCAGAGTATATTCCGGTACCTATTACTCTGGAGATGTGAGGATTCTCTTCTAAACAGCTTCTCGGGCAGTATAACCTAAAAAAGGAACGGATAGACATAGTGACTTGAGCTCACATAAGACTGTATAGCTAAATGTATGAAAAAGGCTGACATGGAGGCAGAAATTAAACCTGGTTCACACCTTGGACAATGTTTCGCAGGCTTTTGGTACGAGCACAGCTGTGCGACGGTGCTCTCACACGTGATGGCTTTGACTGCAAGAAATAATTACAGCGAGTGTCAACAAGCACAGTTGCAGCATAGCTTATAATAAGCAATTTAACATAAAATGTGACATATCTTTAATTACAGTGTCACATTATTGTCAGACTAACCTGCGACTCTGGAAACTGTGAAGGAATTAGCACTTTGGTATTTCCTGTCAGGAAACACACGTTATTTTCACTTATTGTGAGCATATTTTACCAGTCTCATCATCAGATATCATCAGTATAAACTCATGGTGGTATTGTTTCTGATGTTATTGTCTCACCCGACAGACTGGACTCCGTTCTTGCTGGATTTGATGAAAAAGTCCTTTCTGCCTTGTCTTGTTACATCCATCCATCCTCCATCGTTATCGATGACGCCAGCATGTAGACCAGCTCTGCACACGCTGGATTGCTGCACATAAAGTATTTCATTTACATTAAGGGCCTTTTGCGGCACACAAACACAAATGTTAGTTGCAATTATACTAATCATTAAGGAGTAAGCTAGAGCTGCACTGATTAACTGATTAGTTGTCAACTATTTTGATAGTCGATTAATCACTTTGAGTACATTTTGAAAGGAGACCTGTCATAAACTTGCGTACTCACCATTTCATAGTATACTGTCCCAACCACTTTTCCTGTAGCATCCAGGCACCCAGCTGGGCACTCATATCTGTAGATTTAAAATAAGAAAAATAATGTAAAATTTACTGTATATACTCCATGTTGTGTTGTTTTTATCATATTTCTTCTTAACTGTACCTATTACATGGTGTTCCTTTACACTGATCTCGCAGCTTCGTGTCACAGGTCACAAGCTGAGCTGTAAAAACACAAACATAAAGGCCTTTCAGCGCTCGCACAGGAACCAACATGCATGGACTGGCTCCTCTGATGCAGACGACTTGTTTCTAAAAGCCAGAGTTGAGTGAAACCCAGCGGAGACTATTGTTGTGATGCTACAAGCACCAAAGAGGAGAATTCCTGCAACAAGGTTCAGGGTGGTCAGCAAAAACTGGAGGAAGCGTCTCAGCTTACAAGCCCAGGCCCCTTGCACTGCAGAGAGGAAGCCATTTAAAAACCACAGCGAGCCCCTCTCACCCCTCAACCCCTCTCAGCCGGCCAAAAGCAAACACACACTCTGGGGATCGTGCTTAAATAGACCTCCCCTCCCTGCTCCAAAGAGTGACTTGCAATATTAAGTACACTTCAGGAACTGTCAAGGTTAATCAGAGAGATGACAGATAAAGGCCACAGAACATCAAGGCAATTCAAGATAAATTGCAAGAAAAATATTTCCGGCCGAGGTCTATTTTTTTTGCACTTGTTATCCATTATTGCTTGTTCAACACTTCAGCTATTCACAAATTCTCTGACCCAATTTAAACAAAACAAAGTTCCTTTTTTTTCTTTGAGCTCATGTCCTGTGCACCTCCCAACCCTAAAACAGATCCCACACCCCGCATTTTGAGATGAAACTAGATCCAGAATAAACAGCTAAATGGCAGCTTACACATCTGCTGTGTGTTGACCACTTCATTCTTCTGCAGGTCCTCTGTGGGGGGCTTGGTGGGGGCCGGGGCAGGGAGACTGGGAGGCTCAGGCTTGGGGGCCCTGGGCCGGGGCTTCTGTGGAGTGCGGGGGGCCTCCGGCTCAATGAAGTTGTTTTCTTCCGTTTCCTCTTGTGGAGGGTAGGAGCTGTCATCTTCAAGTAAAGTCACAAAAACAGGGCACGGTAAGCACATTTTTCCTCGGGTTTTTATTACTCTGTCGTTTTCTATTTTCTCCACACATACCTTTGTAGCAGAGATTGTCCTTGCAGCCTCCTCCATAGCTGGGAGGGCAGGCAGAGCATGGGGTCCCATGTTTGTAAGGCGAGTGGCCCCACCAGTTTCCCCTGTTCAGGTCATACAACAAGAAAGTCTTACTGAGAAGAACACATATTACTTTTTATGCAAAATTTTACAAAAACAAAACACAAACTTCACTGTTGCTGCTAAGCTCAAAGCGTCACCCTGTCAGAGGTGGGTGCACAAGCTCAACCGTGCATCAAGGGTGTAAATTACATCTTTTCATATCGACTCGGGGGTTCCAAAGACATTGATTACACTGGACGACTTGTATGGAGTCATTTTAGTCTAAGTCTCCATCTACTTCAGTTATCAAAGAGAATACTGCAGTGAATTCTGGCTGTGAGGCTCCAGAAATGTTTTGTGGATCACCCCGTACCCCCATCGGTACGGGGTGATAAGATAATGACTGAATATTTCATTTAAGGGTGAACTGTTCCTTTAAGATTCTCGTTTCCTTTTTCGGCCAGTACATCAGTCATGCAGCCGTGAAAGAAGATCACAACAAATGTGCTTACTTTGGTGAGTAGTTGCAGACAAGATAGACGGCTTTGGCCCAGATCTGTCCCCACACATTCATGTTGTAACACATATTGATGGCACAGCCAATCCGACTGCTGGTGGCCCAAACCAGCTGCAAAAGGATCACAAGACAGACCGTGAAAAACTCACTATAAAGTCTTAAATCACAAAATGATGAATTGGTATGATCCAGACGCGGCTACCTGTGTATAATGAGTACAAACTGGGCCGGAGCATCTGAAGGGGCAGTAGGGGTTACACTCCTGAGGGTAAGGGAAGGAGTAGTCCTTCACTTCATCGTACCAGGCCTGCACATGGAACGTGGGAGGACGATACCTGGAGAGATGAGTAAGCGCACCTGTGATGACAATGTTCCAGAAAAACATTTCTATGTCTTGTGTCTCTGAAGGTGTAGGAGGTGGTATTATGCATCAAAGCTGTTCTCTGCTTCCCCCAAGTCCTCTTTTTAGGAACCCACATGCATGATATCCATACAGTAGATTGGCCTTAAAGTGTTAAGACATATTTAAATAATCATCATTTTATTGGTGCAACACATTGCAGCTCATGTATGGTTAAGAAACATTTCCACGTATCCTTTCCAAAACTACAAAGTTTATAAAAATGTTAGGTATTGGTAGCAGCAGAGGAGATAACATCAGAATAAAGCAGGCGAGTTATAACCACAGTAAGGTAAACACATCTGTTAAGACGGCCATTAAGCTTCTAGCAGGCAATCAAGCATTCGTTCTCTCTGAATAAATTGCAGTAACCAAAGATTGACGCTGATTTGGCACCAGGTGTTGCTAGTTAATTTGATCAGAATCAAACGGACATCTTGACTGTGGAGGGATATGATTAGATGTGGAACAAGAGCCTCTTGTGTGAAGTGGTGCTGTTTTCGGATGCTCTATGGGGGACTGAGTGAACAAATGAACACACAAATGAACACATCATAGAGACTGCAGCCACTTATGTGTAAATTCACTTGAAATATATCCAGAAGTATAGAGGTTTTTTGGCTCATGGGTGGAGGTAAAGTAGGCTAATGGCCATGGCAGCTATGTGACTTTGCTTTCATGAGGGATATGACCAACATATGTTGTTTTCATGCCTTGGACATATTTTAAATTCATTAATATGTCCTCCAAATGAGCATGCCAGTGTTGAAAAGGTTCTGCAAAATGACAAGAGTAAATGTGATGAATTTTACTGTGCTTAATTTGTCATATAAATTGAAACAGTGCATCCTGACAAAAAAGCTAGCTAGCTAGCAGTTGTGCTAAACTAAAGCTTACTTATTAACATCTTATATATTTATTAAGTGTGTACGCAGAACAACAAGTTGTGATATTATTGAGAGTAACAAGTGGATTGTATGGTACTACATTGGTTACATTAAGTTAAACATTGCACCCCAATAGGCTAGCTAGCAATTGTGCTAAACAAAAGCTCAGTAATTAACAGACTAGTGCGTACACGGATAGAAATGTAAATACAAGTTGTGATTTTATGTAGTGTAACAAGTGGATTTAATGCATTTTGGGGTGCTAAATTGGTTATATGACATAAAACAGTGTAGGCTACTTCAACAAGCTAGCAGGCAGTTGTGCTAAACTAAAGCCCACTTACTGGGCTGACTGACATGTCATATAGCTTGTTTAATGCCTATCCAACACAAAAAAAAGTTTTGGTTTTATTGAGACTGTAAGGAGTAGATTTTATAATGCTAAATTGGTTGTATAAAGTTAAACAGTGCACTTGAAGCCAGCTAGCAGTTGTAAAATGCCTACTAAAATAACAAGATAAGCCTGAGGGGTTCAAAAATGATTAAGAGTTCAGGAAAGAAGAAAAACAAACATTCTGCAAAAAAATGTAATTTATTTAAGTGAAACTCTGAGTAATTTAGAGGAGAAATCTAACCTGGAGCACTGGTTTTAATCCGGTTATATGCTGACATTAGAGACCGAAGAATGTTTTCTGGAGGGAGATTTTTATCCTCAACCTTTTGATAAAATAAGAGTGCATATGAGAAAACTGTGCGTGCTTGTTTACCGTCCCCAGTGTGCTCCCAGATTCTGTCCAATCTGAGGCAGTAAACTGGCAGGACCGTGCTCCCACAGACAGGTCTCTGCCCACTCCTCTGCTGTTCGCTCCAGTTCTGTGTCCCACACCTGCACAGGAGATAAGATGGAAAAATAGATTGTATCTTATAAGAAGTAGAAATAAACATATCCAGTGCAACACATAATATTGCTTCTAATGGGCCATAAGATATAGAAATGTCAGGTCAAAGAACAACTAGTGAGGACCTGGATATATTGACTGCCTTACAAGGTTTGTTCAGCTGTCGGTGATGTGATGTGAGATGGTATTCACACACACTGAACCCGGATTATGTTATGATAAATCATAGGGACTAGAAGTAACTGCACTAATTTCAGCAGAACTACGTTTATGTGCTGTATAAAGAGCTTTTAGACTTTCTTCTTGCTGCTCAGCTGACTTTCCCCAGATGGGTTTTCCTGTAGGATTGGGTGTTATTCAAAAAATGCAAAAAAGCTGTTTTTCCTTAAGTAATACCTTCCATATGTCTCTGGTGAGATGTCTGGGTGCAAGCTTTTGTTTCACTTTACCTCTCTCTGAATTGCCCTCTCGGTTAAGTTTGGCTCTGGTTGGATACTAAGGGATCATATTCCCATTCTGGGGTTTTCTGGGAATGCAAAGAGTGTCCTTCCTCTCTGCTGACCTACATTCTACCATAAAAAAAAAAAAAGTTAGAATAACACCAGCTGTAATTCCTCCGAAGGACACTGTATGTTCCTCTAATTGCACACCTTCACTTTCCCGTTCAGCGTGGGATATCTAATGTAACAGGTTTTTGACGAGAAAGTCAATTAGTTTACGCGTGCGTGTGCACAGATGTGTGTTTGTGTGCGCGAGCGGAGGTGTCAGGAGTTTTCACATTTCACACGTCGGGCCCTGGAAGTCATAGCTTACGCTCGCTGTAATCTCATCCAATAACAGACACTCGTATAACTTCCACCACCTTCCTCCTCCATTGTCCGTCACCCACTTTCGGTCCCACCAGAAACAACTGCTGTTCTCTGCATTACTCCCAAAGAACACACACACACACACCTACCTAACAACAGGATGTCTGGCAGCGCTGCAATTTAACTCCTTACTCCGAACAGTTTTTTCAACTCTTTCTGGGAATCCTGTCGGCTGTTGATGTGTTCAAATCAACACCAGCAGGGTAATATTGGCGGACTCCGCCATGATTGCAAAAATGCGTTGTCGGATTTCAACACAAAGCTTTCTCGAAATGTTACATAACTGGCATATAGAACAAATAAACAGCTGGAGGTGTGGAGTATATTTTTCATTCATCTCAACACCTGCACAGAGTATCAGTGTTGTAGTAGTTGCCTGTGTCTTGCACAATGAGGCCAAATGATGACTGACAGAGCCAGGGCGAAAACAGGAATAAGGATTTGTTTACCAGAACCTCTGTCTCTGCTCAGAAATTACCTCCGCTGGCAGTGAGCTGCAAATAAATGTCAGTATTGTCATATCTGTTTTGTTATCCCTGGTTAACCAGCTTTTCTCGCATATTAGGTCACAATGCTGAAACAGAAACACTGAGGAGATTTACAGGTGACATATTATCCTCATCTTCAGGTTTGTTATTTTATTTTGGGTTACTACTAGAATAGGTTTACATGCTTTAGTGCTCAAAAAACACATCAGATTTCTCATACTGTCCAGTGCTACAGCACCGTATTCCCCCTCTGTCTGAAATGCTCTGTTTTAGCTCCTGTCTCTTTAAGGCCCCAAGTCCCAAATATCCAGTCTGCTCTGATTGGTCACCTCACGCATGCCTGACCCAGCACCGCTAACAACATCAGAGCAGCTGTGCTGAATCAATGTTTTCGTGCCAAACTAGCTGCGAAGCATAAATTACGAAAATGTGTCACATGGTGACGTAGTGTGATGTCACAAAGTCACAGAATTAAAGGCGGGGCTACTGATGAGGCGTTTCAGGAGCAGTGTTTTCTGTGGGAGAGAGGAGCTTCTATTTGTGCGGACTTTAACCTTTTTAATTTTCAAGATCTTCTACATGCACAAGAAGATAAATAAAACACCAAAGGAAAGGAAAAAAACGAAAAGCATAATAGGTCTCCTTTGAGCCTGGTCACCCTCAGTCGTGAAAGAATGAAGAAGGAAGCTGTTCACTTAAAACCTTGACTTCTGTGACCTCCTCACAGGAAAAAATTATCAATTTGTGCTCTGATAAACAGACGAAAACCAGCGCATTGAGCCGTTTTAACTGCCAAATGATCTGCAAACCACAGCACATGGGACATTCTGCACATGAGCGGGGTCATCACGAGGTTTTGAACATTTATGAATGGTTATGGGTCAGAAAACATTTAGCTGTGGCCACAACTATAGTAGGTTTCAAGCCAAAAGTGACCAAGACTCTGGCTACGATGTCTCGTAGGGAAAAGTGGCTGATGTGATTATGGTCTCTATGATTTGCGATGCAGTTGAAGCACTTAGTCTTATATAATATCAAATACGAGCAGCCGCTTCCAGCTGAGGAGCTCATTCCATCGTCCTCAAACTCGCAGAGAGAGCAGGCTCAGAAAGTGTTGAGCGAGACACATATTTTTCAGCTGTTGGATCTGGTACAGAGTGCAGCCGGCTTGTCAAGCTGCTGTTGTTTGCACTGTTAGCCCAGCAGGGGAGGTCTTGTACCCAAGACCCCCTCCACACACACACACACACACACACACACACACCACCACCACCACCACCACCCACTCTGGCCACACTTCTGCTGGGGCCCTTAAAGAAAAACACCTCCCCTGCTAAAGTCTTTCAGCGCTGTGCACACAGCATTGTGTATTTCGCTTCACACTTCATTTGCGGCCAGGTTTTTTTTTTTTTTTTCTGTCTCTCTCTCTTCCTTGGTCATCTGGTTGCATTCCATGGGGTACTTCCTTTGCAAGTTTGGGTTTCCTGTTTAAAATCAATGGTGCATGCAGAGAAATACTAAAAAAAAAAAAAAAAAAAAAAAAATAGCAGCAGAAAGATATGGGAATTGGTTGAGAAAAAAAGTTGAGGACTGACAGAGTACATGAGTAGGTGACTTAATAAGGAGCTTAAAGGCAGGAAAATTGATCAATAGTTAAAAAGAAATAAAACGCTGAACAGTACATTCAGGAAAACTATAAGAAATCGCCCTCACTGATATCGAGTATTCAGTGTCTGATGCATTCCAGCTCACATCAACTCACATCAGAGGTTACGGGGCTGACCATTGTCTGAATTCTGTCAACCAGCGAATACCATTATCTCCATTTATCATGTTATGACAGGAACATAGGGCAGAAGAGTGCTGGCAATTACTGTAGGCTTGACTTGAACAGAAAGCTGTCTCGCTTACTGGGTATTGTACTACCATTTTTTGACCAAAATGAGTGCGTATATGTGGGTAAACCCGCTGAAAAAATAGGCAATTGACTCCTTTGCCATTGCTAGCAGTCTCTCTTTCAACCTCAATGCCGACTGACAATGTCTGAAAACGTATCTACGTGTATCGAGGTGTATCTACGTGCTAATGTCCTTAACTTTAACGAGTGTCTCACTGAAAAGGGGCGAAAATTAGCGTGTCCACCCAGGTGTCATATTTCCATCAATGCCAATCAGAGCTGGAGCTGAAATACCCATGACTACTGCTTAGTCGTGGTTTTGGGTTTTAGTTTAAGCATTTCCTTTTTGTTTTATTTTGTAGGTTTTATCTTCATGTGTCTTGTTCTGATTTGCTGTATTTGTATTTATTGTGTCCGTCCTGCGTTCTCCTCGTCAGTTCCCTAGTCCCACGTTTTTTCCAGTGTTTGCACTGCTCCCTGTGTTCCTGCTCGCTCTTAGTTTTCCTTGGTTGCCCTTTAGATTTCTCTTTATTTTTCAGATTACCCCTGTTTGGATTGTTCTTTGTTAGACTTGTTTTCACCTGGACTTCCCAGCTGCCTTCAGTTATTTGTGTTGCTCTACCAGTTTCTGTTCCACCTCCAGTAAGTTTATTGTCTGTTGTCTCGTGTCCTGCTTTTTCCTTTTAGCTAAAGACATAACAATTTCCAATGATGACAAAAGCCAGATGTTAGTGGGTATTAGTACTTTTTTTTTTGTTCCAATGTGAAAGGGGTATAAGTGAGCCAGACATGTAAATAGTAGGGTTAGCCTGGTGTTTTGATTTGGTCTGATATTGGGCTTTATAATATCTCAAGTCACATTATCAATATTATTAATCATAAACAAAAATACAGGCTATCAGCTACCAAAATATAAAATATAACTTCACCCAGAGTGCAGCTGCACAAAAGCATTCTGGCCACAAGCAATAAGGAGTTGAAGAAGAAGGCCTTTCTGAGCCTTTTTGGCACAGGCAACTCCAGAGTCAGCACAGAATCATTGACAGACCAAACGGGCTGCAGCTGCAGTACAGGAATCACAGCAGTGAAAACCCAGGTATGAGAGAGCTTACTAAAAAGGATGACTTTCAAGTGCCCCCAGAGAAGTTTTTAGAATAAGTTGGTGGAGGCAAGACCTGCCAACTGGAAAGGATGTGGAACTGTAAGGATCTGATCTAAAGCAAACAGGGGTATGTCCTTGGCACACCTTCACTCCTGGAAGGTGTTTTCAAGGAGTGAGGGTAAGACAAGGACAAGTAAGAGGGCCCCGTTTTAGTTCCTTCTTTAGTTTTTGGATTTATGAGTCACAACATATCCTTCCCTGATTCGTCACACCCATATTGTGTGACCATTTTCCAGAAGAAAACAAGCTACATTAGCCTCAATGTATCTATGAGCCTCGAGTAGCTGTGGTTATTACACCATGGATAACGAATCACAGGCGTTGCTGGCCTCGTTGCTACTGCTACTGTAGCAGCTGTTATGCAGTTAAATACTACATTTTATCATGCTACTACTGCCTACACGTGCAGGAGGAAAGCCATTATCCAATCGTTCCTATCAGTCTCCACGTTCAGGGATGCTATCAGCCCTAAATAGAGAGACGATTTGGGTTAGATCAGGAAGACTTTTGCATGTCCAGATTGGCCCTGATCGACCTCAGCGTAAAACTAGGTCCGCATGTGGAAGGATACCTTAGAGACAAGGGACGACTCCCGAACACCGCCAATGCATTTGGATGATGCCGACAAGTTGTTTCACTCATTATCTGACAAGTTCATAAGGCCATCACCATCTTCATGGCCCAGACCACGTCAAAACGCTGCGTACAAATCCCGAAATGAGGGATCTTGATGTCAACCTCTACCAAACACATGGTATGCCTCAATGCTTGGGAGCTACGTTTACATTCTTGGCATTACATCAAGCAGGTTCAGTGTAGGCAGTGGACTCCCACAAGGGTACACCTTGTTGCCTCTCCTGTTTGTGATATTTGTGGACAGGATGCAGCCGGTGCAGGTGAGGCTCCATCTCTGTGACATTAGGGTGGCATCTTTTTGCTATTTTGGGACAATGTTCTTTTGGCTTCACTGGAGCGTGACCTCGTCTGGAACACTGGGAGCAACAGTAAGTGACCAACATTTTTCATACTGTGCACTCAGCTGCTGCTCTTTACATCTAGAGAAGCCAGTGGACTTCCCTTTCCTTGGAGGTTTTCTGGGTGTGACCAGCTGACCAGACCCAGGGGAAAACCCCAAGACACACTGGAGGGATTCAATCTCCAGGCTGGTCTGTGAGCTCTGAGGAAGCTGCAGAAAGCAACCGGGATAAAAGACATTTGAATGGTAACCTTTTGCCACTGGCGTCTGATAATGAGCTTAAAATTCATAAATCTAATTGCATTAATCTGAGACATTTTGTAAATACTGCTTCACATGTCCACATTGCCACAATTCAACATCCTGAATTGAGTTAAATCAAAGCAAAATAATTAGTCTAGATGGTAATCATTGTCCGATTGGACAGCCACATAATCCAATGATGAATTTAAGCGACCGCTGCCTGCAGCACACATCCCGAACCAAAATCTGTCAATACAGCTTTATCTTAAAGCACTAACAGCACCACTACCACCTCTTCAAACCTGAGTGCAGCCCAGCAAAGCCAAGTTAAACATCAAGGCAGGTGGGGCCCTTTCTCCCATGATGCCATCTGTTTGTCTTGCAGCGCTTCAAACACTGACACGTCTCTGTTTATACCTGTGGGTCAACATTTGAGCGAGAGGCAGAACCGCTGTCGCCCTACTGAAAGCGCATTGAAGCTTTTGTGGATCGCTACAGAGTGTGAATGCATATCCAAGGAATTTTTTTTTTTTTTTTCGGGGCCTGTGTGTTGGATAATGACAGAATGGGAACGGAGCCACAGGGATAAGGGAGAGGGGAGGCAGAGAGAGAGAGAGAGGGCAAGAAGAGGAAACAGATGAAGGGGGAGGAAAGAGGGGAGGATTTGAATTGATGTTATCTCTGTGTCTCTGTGATGATTGCCACAGAGGGTCAGCCGGGTTATGGTTAAATACAATGGCAGACTATAACAGAGCTGATGGGCGAATGGCTACGTACGTGCATGAGTGAGTGTGTGTGTGTGTGCATGCAGGAGTGTGTAGGAAAGGCAGGGGAGCATGTCTATGAAGTCTTCCAGTACAGTGAAGCTGTGAGGTTTCTGAAAGGTGACAGCGGTTCAACACAGACAGGACAGGAAAGTATGAGAAATATGGTGCCCCTTTCAAAGTAAAGCGCAGAAAATGAGCAGAAATCCGCTTAATATGTGACAACAGTTTCTTTCCAGTAAGATTTCTTTCTTTTCAAAAGGTCATATAGATTTTATTTTCAGTCTACATTTTCATGTAGACAAATCTTTTTTTTTTTTTAAATAACACATCTACAGATCTTGTAGAAAGGTGCAGAATAAAAGTATCTCTTTTTTTCTTAAAAAACATTATTGTGAATGTGAATTAATAATTGTAAAATATTTGTCAGGTACAAAATTGTTGTTTTGTTTATCTCTGTGTAAGAATTCTGACAGTTGATTGCAGCTTCTAACAAGGTTTGTCAGCCAATAGTACAACGCCGTTGGTATCACGTGGTATCTGCGTTTCAACAGCATCAAGTCTTAGTAGTTAGTAGTAGTAGCTAGCTAGCGTAAGTGACATTAACGTTAGCTAGCATTGCAACATTAGAGCTAACAGAGCTAACATTGTGAAAGAAGTGGCTGTAAAAACCCCAGCAAAATGACTTGTGTCACTGTCATAAGTTAAGCCATTCGGTCCAATAAAATCAGGAAAGTCCAGAAGAGTAACAAGATGAAATCCTTTTATTTGTATTCAAGTGAGCCGGGCGCTGAACCGGAAGTTTATGGGCTCTACGGGCCACACAACACAGAAGATCCGGGTAATTCTATACCTGGTAAGTCAGCCATTTTGGCTTCAAGACACCGCAGAGCAGCTCCATAGGAATGATTGGGGCTCTAAGCAACATTAGCACTATCTTGCTCACGTTAGCAACATTATCTACATTAGCATCAGCCACTTCAGGGGGCAGATGATTTGAACAACAACGGTGTTGTGATGTGATACAACGGCAGGGGGGACATGTAATGCCACATTTGGTGGCTGAATGTTATCAGTAACACCTTTACATGTGTCCATCGTTCTTTTCTTCTTTCCTCTCGCCTCACTCAACCTCCTCACCTTCTTTTCAATTATTCTGCCTCCTCTTTTTGCAGTTTTCTGTCTCCCCTTTCTGTGCGCGACTCTCCTTTATCAGTTTTACACCTCTATTTTTATTTACCTACTGTATTCCTCCCCGCTAGCTTTCGCTCTCTTCGCCTCACCTCGCGTCCTCTTGTTGTGCGCCTCTCCATATTTCACCCCTGGGTGCTCCTGAAGCTAAAAAAAAAAAAAAACCCAGCCAACTGTAACAGGAGACAGTAGAAAAAGGAGCTGTGCTCTGCTGGCTCAGCATTTCTCCACTAGAGTGTGCCTCAACCAGGAGCCTGCCAGGCTGAGTGGTGCGCACACACACACACACACACACACACACACACACACACACACACACACACACACACACACACACATGGGGTCCTCAAGTCCAACCTCTCAATTATACAATTACACAGTCCAGCAATTGCCCCCAGCAGGAACTGTTTATTTGCCTTTACCACAGAATAATACTCCCTTTTGTTCTGTCGCTCTTTAAGTGGAGATGAAAGGATGATAAAACCTCATTACCTTTTGCACACTGTATTGATTTTTTTTTTACCTCCTAAGTGCTGCTGGTGGCAATGCTCCGCGGCGGTCAAGCAGTGCCTACACATGTAGTGTATTTGGAAAAGTTCCAGATCTGCGGAGCGCACACTTTGAGAAGGTGTGGTGTGCCCGTGTGTGTGTGTGTGTGTGTATGTGTGTTTAGTGGGGGGTGGACAGCTGGTAAAACAAGCCCCGGTGCTGTGCTCTGATTCTAATTGCACTGTGAAAAGTGATCTGGCGCTGTACACACACGTGATGGCCAACGGATAAAGTCAAACAAATCTCTTAGCACGAGTAGAGAAGAAGAAGAAGAAAAAAAAGGCGCAGTAGTAATGTGATCATTGGCAAAGTTGGTGGAATTCTTTCACTTCTGGCAAAACAATCAAAGTCACATGGGTGCAGACGTGTGTGTGTGTGTGTGTGTGTGTGTGTGTGTGTGTGTGTGTGTGTGTGTGGAGGATGGTGGGGGTGCCTCGAGTGTGAAGGTGCTTAGATGCTGGCATGCTGCTCGTGTGTGAGCCAAGTGGGACAAGTGCCAGCTGGTCTGGTGACTGGGTCAGGTCGCTAAGCTATATGGTCCACAAGTGTTGAAGACTCTCGGGGAGTTCAGAATGGGGTCAAAGCGTTTCAACAAATATAACCTGTGTGAGGTGTGGGAATCCTCCATCCACCTACCATGTACTCCATGTTGGAAGCAGGTGGGTAAACCTGGCCGCGGAGCTTGTTGTGGAGGTCCAGGATGAGCTGAGCGTCGCTGTCTGTGATGGCCCTCTTCCCCCTGTGCTTGGCCTCCCACCAGTCCCCGTCCTCGTCCAGATACTTGTCCAGAATCTGCTCCCAGCCCGTGGAGTTTGGGAGCATCACCATGGAGGTGGCCGCGTGGAGCAGCAGGAGGAGGAGGAGGGACACGCCCCTCAGACGGTGCACAGATACACGCCTCATCCCGGTGGAGTGGAGATAGTGATGGCGGCGGCACAGAAAGACACTCTTCTTCTTCTCCCTCAGTGTGAGCTGGCAAAGGAGCCGGGAGCGGAGAGCAAAACAGGATTATTGGGAGGATTGGAATTGGCGTTCTGTATCAAATTTGCTGAATAACTAGAGTCAATATTGAACTTGGTGAGGACAGTGCATTGGCTTGCAGACACTCAGTCTGGTTGCAGTAACGCTCATGAGGTTCACTGGGGGCAAAAGCTGGCAGGCCGGGGACGACTAGTGAAAGTGTGGATTAAAGAAATCCCTGCGAGCGTTGAACTTCCTTTAAGATTTTACAACTTTTTTCCTAAATCAAAAAGAGGAAGGACAGCTTGGGAGCTGTTCAAAACACATACTGCATTTCAAATCACATTAACCACCGGGCCTACAGCGGCAATAAATGTACTTAAGTGCACAGAATGATGCATTATGGAAGCTAATGCATTCACAATACTTTATGTACACATATACTCTCAGCTGAACTTTTATTTTTGTATGCATGCTGCAGTGCTGACAGAGGCTGGTGAAACGTGCCAAAACCTAATGGAAACTGTGAAGACTAATGCATATTGAAACAGAAATGGAGTGTTGTGATTTAATGTAGACTTTAGAAATAATTTACCTTTAATGAATTGGAATGCGGCCCGCTTCTTGAGCTCCTGACAGAGATCTGGTTGTGAGGAAACTTCAGCTGCGAGAAGAAGAAGAAGGAGAAGAAGAAGAAGAAAAGTCCGCCTTCAAAGTAAAAGTTGGAGAGCTCAGGTGGAGCGCTGATGACTGTCGCCGGCTGCCATATGACATAAATCAGAGACGCGCTGCGGTGGCTTCACTCCGTTTTCATCAGTGTGGGAACAGAGAGGCAGAGAGGGGCTCTTTCTTCTTGCGGGATTCTTGCACCAAAGCCGCTAAAGCATCACTTATCCACATTTTATCCTCAACTTGGCTGCGCTTCGAGAGAGCCGCCCCCGGCCACGCCTCTCCACGAAAGGTTGGCCCCACTCCTCTGTGCCAAGACCTCAGCGCGCGTCCCGGGGTCGTGCGTGTATACAGTATAATATCATATAAGCAGAATCTTGTTTTTTCTCTCCGATGTTCAGCAGGTTAAAAAGTCACAGAAAGTCTGAATTCCCCAGCAAAAAAAACAAAAACAGGCAATGTTCCTGCAGAGACTTTTATTGTTGATGTATGGAAGACTGGAACTGACAAAATCAAAAGTTAATAAAGTAATAACTTAAATGGCTCAATATATAAATGAATAGGCCTTTAAATGCACCAAAAAATCATGTGAACCTTAATTGGGAGATTTATTTATTTTCACAGGTTGAAAGTAGAAATTCACATCAGAAAGAAAAGCTGATCACATTTTAAATGACATATGCTACTCAGAATTACTGAGGGATGTTGGGATATTTTAGTTTCACTTGACTGTTTATTCTGTGACATTTTTATTTTGTGTATGTGAATATTTTTGGTCCCAAAATATAATGTGACACATTTCATCTGACTTTTATTGCATATCCATGCACATGCATATATGCACCCATATCCCAACATCTCTAACTAATATTGAGTAGTATTAGATCTAACAATGGCAAAAAAGCCCTTTCAAAAGTATTGATTAGGCCTAATGGTATTAGTGGTATTTTAGGGTTTGTAACTTCCTGGAAAATCATTGAAAATGTAGATTTTTTTTGGGTGTCCAATAAATGCTTTCTTCCTCTAAATGAAAAGCTCTGGACCAGGACCGTAAGTGGAGTTTCCTGGTATCTTTGTTGCCATACTGCTGCTAAATGTAGTCACCTTGCTGACTCAGCCCCTGGTTACCAGGTTACAAACATGGCAAGAAAACCACCTCAGTACTGTGTTACCTTCGTCAAACTAGCCTCCGTCTACACTCCCACTGCCTCCGGACGGCTTACACTACCAAACATGCCAAAGCGAAGGAAAACACTTGAAGAAAAGAAAGAAACAAAGAGAGCTGCCCCCAAAAACAGAAAGGAGTTGTGGTGACGTAGAGAAGAAGGAGGGGATGAACTGCAAAACAGAGAGGAGGTTAACTGAAACAACAACAACGCTGACAGCAGCTTTAACATATGTAATTCAAGTTTCATTCATACATGACAGAATGTGAAAATGTCCTCAATATGGTACATTTTTGAAAATGAGGTGTTAAAATATTTCATCCACATGTGAAACTTACATTTTCACACTTTGGTCATGGACTTGATCTTCAGTATGCCTCTATAAAACACCCGACTTCAGTATTTCACTGTGATATTTGTATGTTACGTAGGAATTCCTTTAGTTTCTTTCTTTAGCTAATGGTTAAATCCTCAGAACAGGAACATTCACTTGAAGGTTGTTGACTGACTGCTGCCCTCTTACCTGGTAACTGGCTTTGGTCAAAAATACATTAATGTGAACCAGATCTGCCTCCTCTGTGGAGCCTGGAAGCAAAAGTGGCCCCATTTCCCCTCGAGTCTAACTGTTCACAGGTGACTCCTTGGGGGGATTAAAACACAAACCAACTCTCTGTTAATTCCAAACCCTGAACTTGTCGTCACTGTTTCCCCTCCCGGTTGCAACACAGAGCAAATTCCATAATGGGAACAGGCAGGTTTTGTCTTTTGTCATCTGGTCATTTTCACTGGTAGCCGTGGCACATGTGGAAACAGTAGCTAATCACCAGGCCTCTGTGTGTTTGCCCCCTGTACAGACTTACTTTTCCACAGGGGGAGACACAATCTTCTTGTATTTTACCTGACAAACATAATAAACTAAACGCTGGCCAAGCCGACCGTGTGCCAGCAGTGTCTTTTTCAGTTAATCCCCTTGTTTCCATGACTCCCCGATGTTTTCATGCTTTTATTTTTTTTAGCCCTCAGCCATTAAACATCAGGTGAGTCAGAGACTCAATGGACAAAGAATGGACAGTTCAGAAACTCAACTAACGATCCTCTTGTTGGTGCAAAGTGGAAGAAGTACTCCTCATTAAGTAAAAGTTCCAGTATCACAATGTAAAAACAAGTAACACATTTTGGGCATTTCTCTAATCTTTGCTTTTTTAAAAAGGTACAATATGTAAAAATTTTAGTTCAAACCAGTCAGTGCATTGTTTTCACAGAGATATCTATTGAAGTTAACATGCTAACCAGCTAGCCCCCGAGCCAGTTTGTACCCCAAGTGGTGATAGCCTGATACCAAACAATACCAACACTGCCCCGGTGCTCCGCGCTCCCAGTCCAGGCAGAGTCAGCTAAAACGATCGCTATCTGCACGGTTAGCTGAGATTATGAGCTAACGGCAGCTACAGTTAGCAGCAATTAGCAGCTGCTCTGATGATGTGCTGCCCCCTATTTGTTTGCATTTTGCACCTTTAAATAAAATATTGGATAATTTGACATGTTTGGGCCTCAAACAGTAATCTAAATTAAACAGTCTGAGAAAGATGGAGGGGACACTCTCATGCACTGGCTTGAGTCCTAAATGAAAAGTCCAAGTTAGATAAATGTAATAGAGTAACAACTGCAATATTACCCTCTGAAATATAAAGTATAAACATAGAGTGGAAACACTCCAGTACTCAGGTCCAGTACTTGACTGGAGTTACATTTCCTCACTGCCCTTAGTTAAAGAGTAAGTCCGTTAATTTAAGTGTGTTTAAAGTTCTTGGAGAGTACTACTGCATATGTGAAAAAAGAGTAGTGTAAAGCCTTTCGTGGCTCAAGAGGAAGCTGCATGTAATCCTGTGATGTCATGTAGTGGCTAAGTTGCATTGTGGGTAATGTAGGCACCAGGTTTTGAAAAGCAGGGACAGTTTAAAAACAAAAGATCAAACCCGATTCAGCAGAACCAGAGATGCCACCTCTTTCATTCCACGTGTTCTTCTTCCTTTTCAAAACCTGGTGCCTACATTACCCACAATGCAGCTAGGCCATTGAGTGACATCACTGGAGGTCATTTATCAGCTTCCTCTGGAGCCACAAAAGGTTTTATACTAGAGTTACCCTTTCAGACTCAGGAGCTCTCTGTGCACTGGACACTACAGATATATAACCTTCTCATCCAGGGCACCCTTGCCATCAACCTACTTCTGCTGTATCTGTACAGAATGGGATACAAGAGCTCTCACATCAGGCGACCCACCGCATGCTGAACTTCCATAAACCCAGGGTTTACTGTCGGCTCCCTGGGTCAGTAGCAGGGGCCTCGGCCACAGCTCCAGCAGCGGCCCTCTCTCTGCGGTCGGACCCGGCGGGCTCCCACCCCCTCGCACACCGCAGCTGAAATAGCAACGCTCTCGCTTTGCCCACAACTCCCAGGAGGGAAGCGCCGCCGAAAACACTCATTCATCTGCTATAGATTTAATGTTGCTCCACATTTAGATGTGTGTGTGTGAGGACGAGAGTGCGAGTGTGTGTTTGACAGTAAGAGAGTGAGAGGTGAGGCAGCAGAGGAGTGATGTGTGTTGGTACCTTCATAACATAAATACATGAGTCAGTACATAAAAACGTGCAATTATTTTTGAACACTCTAAATAAGCTTTATGGGCTCTGGATATGAAATGACTTATATTGCATTAAGTTTATGGCTGAAATACACAAGGACTGACTGTGAGAGCACGTCTCTGACCCCGACTATGAAAATGAAATTGTGTGGATAAAGGAAAATATTTACCAACTGCTCAGAGATTTCTCTGATTTACAGTGCGGTAATTTAGGTCAAGCCATCCGTAACAGACGAGACATTCTCTGATTAATGTTTATTACAATGCCTGCCAGTAAATATACACTATTTGCGCCTGTGGTGGAGCAATATAAATGATTTCATGCTTCTTGTAGTAGCACCTCTATCACTCCTTCTTCTTTATGGCATCTATTGTTTTCTACTGCTTCCTGCTTTGTTTTAATATTTCACATTTTTTTCCTCGGCCTCCTCCCCACCTGTGAGTTGCCACTTCTCCAGCCTCCCTCCTCGCACACAAGCATTCACTTTCCATTCCTCGGCTTGTCTCCCTCTGCCTGTGTCTTTCTCGCTGTTTTTCCCTTTGCTCTTTCTATCTCACCCACACAGTCATTGTTAAGCCACGGGTCCAGATGCTCCGTTCGGTGCCTCCTCCATTCAGCATGTGGTCTTGCGAGAAATCCCATGAACCCAGGCAGAATGCATCAGCCGTTGCCAGACCCGGCGTCCACACACAACAGTAGCCTCTGGACACAACAGCAACGCCGCACAAACACTCTCGAAGAACACTTTTTTTTTGTTGGCCCACGTTATCTGGCACATTGCTCCCTAATGGTTCTGGTTGAGCTGAATTGAGGTCAGAGCGTTGGAACGGCGTCGGGGGTGAGAATGGGAGTAAAGAGCATCAAGGTCATTTGGCAGACGTTCTACATCATTGCTTTTGTGACATTATCAGCAGTGTTCAGCAGAAGGCTGCCTCAGATATCCACTTCAGGTCAGTTTGGCTTACTTTGGCTGCCTCTACCCCCATGTGGTGAAGGGATGGCAGTGCATCTGTGAGCACTGAGCACAGTGTTGTGCTGTGAGTTGTTGTGTTTCGACTCACAGGTGTTACTGCAGAGTTGTTGTGTACTGAATTGATTCCAAATGAAAGACAGGCCTGAGAGCAGCTTACACACCAGGATACTCCATCATTCAGTATGTTAAAGGTGCAGTATGTGAGAACTGGCCACCTCTTGAGTTCATACAATGAAATAGGGAGCAGCATATCACTAGAGTAACTGCTAACTAGTGCCGGCGTTAGCTAGTTAGCTCAGTTACCCATGCAGTAAGCAGTCCGGACTGGGAGATCAGAGTGGTTTTAAGAGAAAGGACAGTCCAGGGGCTAGCTGCTTAGCATGCTAACTTCAGTAGATATCTGTGCATCACAATACATGTTGATAATTTACATAAATGTAATGTTCTACACTAAAATTCTTACATATTGCGCCTTTAATTGTATTTTCTTCAGTCCCTCCCTCTCTTCCAGTTTCTATTTTCATGCACATCACACTGTGTTAATATTCAAACAGTGATCAAATGTAACTAAGTACGTTTGCTCAAGTACTGTACTTATGTACAATCAATCACAATGCTGAATATTGGTTCCGCCTATAAAACAAACAAAAACACAAACACAAATTTTGTTTTGGATACTCAAGTACATATATTGTCAGGAAATTACTTTTGATAAGTAATAATAATCATAATCCTAATTAATTATAAATTAAAATCAGACTGTAAAACTTTTACTCAAGTACTATATTAACATGTGTGACTTACACTTTTATTTTAACATGATATCTTTACTTTTACTCAAGTATGACTTGTGGGTATTTTTTTTTCATACATGTAAAATTACGTATGGTTTACTTTTACTTGTGCTTTTGATACTTACATACAGCTTTCTCTCCTGTACGCTCAGAAGGTGAGGGCGAGGGGTATTGAGTTGGTTTCAATCTGCAACCTCACTGCTGGATGCCAATAAATCCTCCATACTGGACCTTTAAAAAAGTACTGATGTTTTGTCAGCAAAATGTTCTTGAACAAAAAGGTGAAAATGGCTCTTAATGGCTCTTATAAGTGTCATATCATATTACTGGATTATTATTACAGTAGTGTTTTACTGTCGTAGTTGGGGAGGTGCAGCTACTTCATGCCTCTCCTTTAAAACCATTATCTTCCTCAGCTTTTTTAGCATGTATATTTCTGTGTTTTCCACATGCTGTCTGCCACAACTCAAAGAAAACCTCCCTGACAGCTTCCATACAGTACGCTCCCTCATATGTTTAATGTATACAGAAACAGGCACAAGTCTTGCATATAAACTAACACTTTGTTATATGCAGCAGTCTAAATAAGGCCGAGTAAGAGACGCTTTGTTACATGAGCTAACAATATACAGACAAAATTCTTTAATATTCACCAGACTTAGGTCTAAAAGCATGTTGCATGCAGCAGTTCACCACCAGGTGTCAGTGTTTGACTTTCAGACAAAGTTCTTCTGTTTGGGGATTAGGTTGGAAAAGAAAACAAAAAAAAACAACATAAAACATAAAACATGTTCATGATGACAAATGAAAATGTTCAAGCTTCCCCAAGTTTTGTACCACAAAGGCAACTCTTGGCATTTTGTTCCTTCATCTCCCAGCCTATTACAGCAAGATCTTGAGCAAGCAAAAACACTGACATTCTGGTAAACTGATAATGTGGAGGCACTTGGAGCTGGGCAGTTGCGGGTGCCCAGATTCCCTTCGGTTTGTGTCAAATTCTATGAAACCTCCAATGAAGTAATGTTACCAGAAACTCCTATTACACTGTCAGTGTCTCATGGATTGCTGCTTGTGGTGCAAACCAGTCGAAACCAAGAAATTTCACAATAATGCCAAAAGCAGTTTGGTCTCATGTCATCAAATATCATCTTGTGGAGAGAACGCAGTAATCATGCATTTTCTTGGATATGATGTGTGTGTTGGTTTGCCACATTTGATTTCAGTCATAAATATGAAAATGAGTTTTGCTGGGGGTAGTTTTTTTTATAATTCGAGGTAATAAAAGAAAGACTATATATAAATGACCTCTCCCATTCAAAGGAATCTCGCAACGCTGAGGGCAAAGAGGTCAGTACTGTAACCAGTACAGGCATCAAAGCCTCTGCTCGCTTTTCGACTACAGGTATAGAAGAGAGTTTAGAGTGGAGGAGGAAAGCCCATCTGATTATGCAGCACTTTCCCAGCGCTGTGCTCCTGAGAGGACATTGATTTTGGCCCGCGTCTCGCTGCTGCAGGATGTCGCTCGTCTGAAGTCCCCGCTAGGCCCCGCGAGGAGGCCAGTGCGGCCCCGTCCAAGACAAAGACTACAGTAGGATATGGAGGGCAAACACAGAACACGGGCCACCTTTGCCTCAGTTTATGTTCTCAAACTGAACCAGAAGGGTCAAGTCCAGTCTGTCTCAGGGTTGTAGATTCTAACAGCCAGGATAACAGTGCCAGGGTCTGACATTTTGTAACATGTGATTACTTTTAATGTCGCATATGAGGTGAATATAGACTACACAGTTTTATGACATAACGCCAGCTTATGTCCCTCGTCATAAAATGGAATATCTATACTGAAGTATGCCAGATATGCTTTATTTATATTTTACCAGACCGTGTGAGGAGCTTACTTCGCCAAGGAAAAGTCACTAGACGAGAAAAGCGACCATAACGTAAGCCATTTAGCTCAAACTGAAATGGTGCCTCGCTAGCATAGGGAGTGCATGCAAACCTGGGAGAAATGTGACATTTCCCCACATGTTATGGTGCCACTGGCCTAAAAAAAGCAGACCGAAATAGACAACTGAGACACCGCAAATGATTTGTGTACCTGAAGCGCTTTATTTTTTACTCCTTGTTTGAAGTAAAGGCACCCAACTCCAAAGAAGAGGGAGTGCAAAATCGTGCCCTGCAGTTAACTCCACTGCCCCGAGAGATTTATGGTAGTAAAAGGGTTTTAACATGTACATGCCAACATTTGAGGAGATCCCAAAACACGCTTCAAGTAGCTGACATCAGTCTCTGGGAAGCACATATGTCAACATACTCCTGCCTGACCTGTGCACATGTCAGAGATATGAATAGAGCAAGCTTGTCACGGTGTAAAAGTCATATTACACATATGTGAGGGTGTTTTCTGTGCAGCACGTGGAAATGTGTCCAGACTTACGATGATTATAGTTCAGGTAACATCTGAGTTCAATGGAATTCCCCCTAAAACTGTCTTCTATTAAATGTCCTGCCAATGAAGATATAAACATCATATTATATACAATATTAAAGAATTGTCCCCTGTTTTAGTTCTTCTCTTCTGGACAAACAAAAACAGGTAATTTGTTGAGTTTAACAGCAGTGGCGCCCCCAGGGCCTTAACTCATGGTCCACTTACTGGCTTGTTCTGTAGCTTTTGACAGTGTCACTTGGTCTTCATCAGCCTTCAGGGTTTGTTCTCCTGTCTTGGAACTGTAAATGTTCAAACTTCCTCGTGTTTGTACCTTTCAAGCACGTTTAGGGCATGTGACACTGTGTGATGTGGTCGAAAGCTCTGAAACAAGCAGGTAAGAAGACCTTGCGTTGGGATTGTATCGTCAACAGGTCAAGAATGAACTATCAAGGTGCGACATGGTCAAAAGTTGGAAAACAGGCGCGTACGTGGGCCTTGAGTTGAGATTGTTTTGTGATTTGTTATTTTGTGTGCACTGGCGTCGCCCCCCTGGTGCCCCCATGTTCGAAATACACCTCAACAGTGCCCTCTTGGATGCCCCTATGGTAGATACAACATCATACAGTAAAGTGTCCTCTCGGAGTGCCCTGCCAGTGGACAAAACACACAGTGTGTAGCTTTGTGAAATAAATGGTTAAATAGTTAATAGTTCCCCATCAGTTTTATTGCAGAAGTGCAGTATAATCATATAATCAAAAGTTTTAATCTTCACAAGGGTTGGTGACAATTTCACTGTAAATATATCACGACTTTCTGTGCACTGCATCGCATACAGCTGGTGCCCTCTTTATTTTTTTCGCCCCTGCCCCTCAAACATCCTGAGTCCGCCACTGGTGCTTTGTACAGTAATGACAATCAACTGTCTATTCCAGCCCTCAGTAGCTGAACATCCCAGCTTCAGGCGAGTTGTTTGTTGACTGTCTCATTTAAGTTATCCTTCGTCGACAAGCACAGGTAGTAAAAAGCCCTCCGGACTCTGGGACTCTCCGCCTCTGCAGGCCCTTCTACAGTCAATTTCAGCTAAATTGTTTATGCTTGGATAACAAGGTGAAAAATTATAAAGTCCAGAACCAATGCTTTTTCAACATTGAGCATTAACGCCATCCGCATTCTGATGTCCTCAGTGCCCTGGCAGTGGTGGATTATGGGGAAGTTTGAGGACAGAGCGAGGCTTGGACTGGGCACAGGCTGCATTTCCGATGGTTGAGCTGCAAGGGGAGCAAAGTAAACATAGTTGTTGTGCTTCCAACGGGGACAGAAGAAAAAGAAAAAAATACAATGGATTAGAAAGAATCCTCTCCCAATATCCCCCTCGAGGCACAGAGAAGCCAAGTTGTCAACCATTCAGTGCTTGAAGTCAGGGAGGGCAGAGAGGTTGTGGAGTACAGAGACGATAAAGGAAGGAGAGAAGATTTTCTGCAGCTGCACAACAAACATTAGCAAACCTACAAGCTCCCTCCACAAAAGATTTATCCCCCTTTTTCAGTATTGTACTCTCTCAAACTCTTTCTCATACTTCTCCCCATTATTGGAGTTGGATGGCTGCTTGCACATTTTGGAAACTGACTCCCCGAGCTTCACACTCTCCCTGTTAATAATCCATCACCCTGCCGTGGTCCGTATGAAGTCTCCATCTTCTTTCCAAATAAACATTTCAGCACCTTCACACTTGAGGGAGACGAAACTGTTTTAGCAATAACAGTTTATCTGACAGGTCAGTAATTCACTTGTGTTATTAGGAAAAGTGGTGCACCTTCGGATGAGCTTACAGATGCGTCATCGTGGCCTCAGTAGGTGTTGCCGCTGGCTGATAGCATGAGCCAGTTGAGTAGGATTTATTTATTCTCTCTGTCCGTCTGATTGTGTTTCTGTCTCCCTCCTACTGGTCTTCAACGGAGCTCATCAGATTTTATCCTTAACGACCCTTGGTTGGGCGAGGAATTCATGTAATAAAAGAACAAAAGAGACAACAAAAAAAGAGCTAAATATTCTGCACTGGGGAAAACTGAAGTATCAGTTTGAATAAAAGTGTTGAAAGGAGTTGAAATGTCACTTGAGATGTGGGTGATAAATTGAGCTGAAAATGAAAGAAGGGAAAGGGAATTAGTGCCAGTTCGAGTGTATAAACTTTATTTGGAGAGTAATGTCTTAAGTAGTTAAGTAGTCAGAGAAAGTGATGGAGTTTGATTAACAGCTCAGTTGAGCAGATGTGAGTTTATATGCCCACCCTAGAGCCTACAACAGTCAATGAGTGATCGTGCAGACCACTCGCCCACTCTCTCTTCTTTCTCCTCTCTCCTGAACCACTTACATGCCAGCCTCCGGATGACGGATGCATTGTGTAGCCAATGAAATTTAAAATCAAGCAACATATAGTTTATATCGGTTTTAAGACTCAGAAATTATGCAAGTTTAAGTAGTTGTATGCATTTTTTATACATTTACAGGGACCCAAACAGATAAACCATAGAGAAAGTATTGGTGAATTAGACAAAATTCCAGTTGATGTGTAAGTGGTAAAAGCAGAAATATCTTTTGAAGAGTCAGTTTGAGGTTCGATAATAAAGAAAAAATAAAAGCACAATAAGTGCATTGCTGATGGAGAAAACACTAATAAATGGAATTTTGGTGCAGTGTCATTTCTTTCCAGTTCACTCTGTTTGCAGACTTTTTTCCCTCAAACCCAGAGGCTGCTTTCATCCTGACCCAACTCCATATCCTTGACCTTTACTCAGCCTCTGCCACAAATTGATAAGCCAGGTGAATGTCGGCAGCAGGTTGTCTAACTCACCACAGCCTCTCGCTCCTCATCTCTGCCTTTTAAACATCCACCAATCATCTGTTTGGCTCCGTGTCCGGCATTTGCTCAGACAGACGGATTTTTCCCATGCATACTAATGTGTTCCTCGAAGACTCTCTGCTGGTTGGTTCCAGGGAGCGTGCTGGCCTGTTAGGGCTGGCTGCAAGGATGAAGCCTCTTAATGAAGAGCAGGAAGTGGTTTGAAAACAACACGCTATGCAAAACCTAGCATGAAAATGTGAGGCCTTGTATTGCTACCTGCCAGAGTGCATTAGAGTGCAGCTAATGTTTCAGTCTGGAAAGATGTTTACACTTGGATTAACGCAGGTGTTGATCTAATGAATAAAACACGTTGTAGTCTTGTTTGCTTGTTGATTTGCTCGATAGCCTTTCGATCTCATACATATACTTTTGATGCAGGCTGGCTCAGAGCTATAACCTGCTTTCCCTACTGGAGAAAAATGGGGAAAACCGCAGCATCTGCCCAACACATTAGAACATTTATGGCTCTACCTGTTTGGCTCAACCTCCTACCAACTCTTTTCAATCACCGTAAACAAAATCTTTAAGCTGTACAGCAGGAAAATGTGTTTTTTCTTGTCCACTCTATAGATTTAGTCTGTATGTCTGGTGGTGACACACATTCCCTCTCTTTTTGCTTCTAGCATTCCACTCTGCTCCCTCTCAGTAAGGTCAATGGTTTCATTGGACAAACTCAAACAAGCGGGTCCCCTGAAACCCTATCAGTTGTCCGTTCATTTGTGTAGACATGGACAGACGGGGCCAAAGTCAACCTTCTCTTATTAGGATTCAGATGTACTCCCAGCATGTTTTCTTTTCTCCCTCTCAGCCTTTGATACCCAGGATGTGGGACTTTGTAAATGGCGCTGTTTTAATTGAAAGTGAAAACTTAAAGAGCCGGATTGGTACTTTGGGCAGAAACTCTTAACAATATCAGACAAGAGGAAGAGCTCAGACAACACAAGACAATAGACCGTATTCACACGGCGGCCATTTTCCTCTGACATCACACTCAGGGTGGGAAGCTACATAATTGAAATGCTATGTTTCAGCTTGCAAGTCCTATAAACATAGGGAACGATGATGGACATTCTAGAGGGACATCAGGTCATATTTCAAGGTAAAACAACACATTTGTTAACCCATTAGCTACAACAGCTAACATTAGCATTCAACCACTTCCTAGCTAACATTACTGTTTGATTACATCCAGTGTGTTTTCACTTTCTGGCTTCAATAAATGTTCATATTTTATTAATTTATGCCTTTCCTATAGCATCGTGTCTCACTGTCAAACAGTAATGTTAGCTAGGAAGTGGTTGAATGCTAACATGAGCTGTTGCTTAATGGAAGCTAATGGGTTATCGTTGTTTTACCTTAAAATATGGCCCGACAGGCTTTCACTATTCATTGTCTTGAAACGGTAAAAAGATAACAACTTGTCAGATTCTTTATTTGCTTATAGGACTTGCGAGCTGGAGCACAGCAGTGCAAAATTTGAGCTGCCCAGCCTGATCGTGATAGCAGAGGAAAATGGCCGCCGTGTCAATATGGTCTACTGACAGCGACATTGACTGTTGAATTGTACAAAACCACAAGAAAACAATCAAAATAGAACATTTTATTACAAATACAAAAGACAACAGGAAAAGCGCAGTTCATTGCATAAATAGCTTGTTGTTAATGTTGATTTAAATACAGTCAGTGCGGAAAATGTTTTCCTATTGTAATGCATTATTTCCCACTAAAGTGTGTTGACTTTCTGTTGATTTGTAAATGTCTCAGTTACTGTACGCTGATGATATGTTCTTCTCACTGCTGAGAAACTGTCCCGATTTTGTAAAGAAATTCTGATACATTTGCCAAGTTAAAAGTGTTGAGGCATTTTAATATTATGCTAGTGCTTTGTTCATGGAAACGTACCAAGTTAATTGACATTATAGTAAATCCCCTTCAACATTATAAAAGTTGACATGCAAATGAACCATATTCAGTTAATCATTTAGATATCATTACAATCCTTTTACAAAACAATAAAAAAAATGACTATCAATTAAATATTTCTTCCCATATAAAAATGAATAACTTACAGTATACTTGTTTTAAGATAGTCAAGGTATGATGATTATCTACATGTACAAAAAATAATCATTTCTTGGTGGTTTTTTTTGGAAATTTACAAACAATTAAGGTGCACTTGAGTGCCTAACTTCTAAAAACCAAACTACATCAGTGATCATAACAAAATACAATCAATGGATTTGTCCAATGTAGCAATATATTGGTATATAATATACCAATACGTGTACCAATATGTTTATAAAACAGATATGTAGGTCAGCTTTATTGTATGTGCTCTCTTTACCATAAATATCACATGAAATATGATTGAAACCTGTGAAATGCCTTGAGGTATGAAACATATGTAATGAAACACAACCTTAACACTGCAAATGTACTGTAGAAATGTTAAAGGAGACCTATTATGCTTTTGAGTTTTTGTCCTTTCTATCAGTTTTATTATGTTTTTGTGCACGTTAAAAGTCTTGAAAGTTAAAAAGGCCAAAGTCGACACCTAGAGAAGTTCCTCTCTCCCAAAATAAAACACTGCTCCTGAAACGCCTCGTCAGTAGTCCCGCCTTGAATTCCGTGACTTTGTGACATCACTCTACAGCACCATGTCACACATTTGCATAATTTAGCCTAGCAGCTAGTTTGGCACGTAAGAATCGATTTAGCACAACTGCTCTGTTGTTGTTAGCGGTGCTGGCTCAGGCGTGTGTGAGCTGACTAATCGGAAGAGACTGGGTATTTGGGAGGAGGGGCCTTAAAGAGAGCAGCACCGGACGGCATGAGAAATCTGATGTGTTTTTTGAGCATTAACGCATGTAAAACTCTTCTAGTGACCCAAAATAAAATGATGAACCTGAAAATGAGCATAATATGTCTCCTTTAAAACAAACAGGGCTTTTGACAACAGAGGTATCATCTATGCAGACATCATCTAAAGACGTCCCAATCTGGCTGATGTATAGTTATTTTTTCATGTATTTTACAGTAAGTGCACTTTTTTCAACAAATTATTGCCAATTTGTTGCAGGACACAAATGAAAATCGTAACAAACTTTGAGTATGAAGTTTGCTGCAACTTCGGCAGCTACAAAGCTGACACCGCTGCTGTAGGTTTTTACCCTCTGAGGTCAAAAGCTTTGATCTTTAGATCACGACATTCCTGTGAAGGCAGAGCACACAACATGAAGGTGTGATACCCGTAGCACCAGAGTGAGCATGGATGAGCAGCTATGATCTTGATATGTCCTTAATTACCACACTGTCAATGGTAAACGGATATAGTGAAAGTGTATGCAGCACCACATACAGTATGTACTGTGTTTAAGGACCCACTCTACACATAAATTATAATAGTAACAGCAATTCCAATACAAATTAAATTTACAGTTTATTTACAAGTCATCAACACTAAATTGTCTGCTGCCTTCAAATGTATGTTTGAATCTTTAAATAAGCCCATATATACAAAATAGTGTGGTCCACGACTGTTGTGCAAATCCGTACGGGATTAAAGTAATGTCTCTGTGGTACTGTAGGTTGTCAGCTTATGTCGAGAGGAAACCTGTGTTTATTTGAACCAGTGCAGGTAGTTCGTCTTGAGAGCGGGGAAGCACATGTTGTTGCTGCAGGAGCCCCCGTAGCTGGGAGGGCAGGCTGAGCAGGGGACGCCTACTTTGTAGGGAGCCTCTCCGATCCAATTACCCCTGAAAGAAAAAAAACATGCACAGGGTCAGTGGAGTATAAGATGATGATGAAACTACATTCTTGACATTAGAAAGAGCAGATGACAAACAATCCCATCTTAATGTCCACTGTTGCTGTTCTGGAGTTCTTAAAGGTGCAATATGAAAGAATTGGCCTCCTTGAATTTATACCTCCAATAAATAAGGACTGCATAGTACCAGAGTAACTGCTAACCACTGCTAACTGTACTGTTTTATACATCTATGACTATTAGCTACTGTTAGCTCAGTTAGCTGTGCAGCTAGCCAGACTACCAGGGAAGTGTTGGTGTTTTTACCACTAGCACAGGAGGTTTGGGCCGCTGGGAGAAAGACTTTTTCAGGCCCTGGGCTAACTGTTTAGCATGCTAACTCCAGCAGACGTATATTCAACACAATACACAGATGTCTTTGACATAATATCAAAACTGTTATTTCTTCACATTCTGTTCACATTTTTAACATTTCAAACTAAAATTCTTACATATTGCACCTTTAAACTGGGAATAGACAACTTTTGTGCTTAAACTTATCATTATGAAGTAAATACTAATTGCGCAGTGTAATGGCTATGGAAAAATGACACCATCCGCATTTAGATAAGTTCCCTTTAAGCCTCAGTTTCACTATGCTGAAGGCTCGATTCACAGTTGGCAGAGGATTTGTTAGCTTAGCAGTCGCTATCCCCAGGTCAAAGTCGAGCAGCCGGAGTAACTGTGGAAACTACCCTGCAAAAGAGAAGGAATCCTTTGTTTGTGTCAAACAGCTTTGCTTCTGTAACTGATCTCAAAACATATCTATGTTTGTGTCGACTGTTAGCTGCTAGCATTAGCGATCCAGTTTTATTTGCAATAGCGACGCCACTTGGAAATGCTGGAAACGTTTCCGCTTTAATCACATCACATGATCGTTAATTGTGCAAAGCTTAGTGGAAATCATCATAATATAAACTACTTCGCAATCTGTACTTTATGAGCAATGACAAATCAGACATTAGCATGTGTACAGAGACAGACTGAACAACAAGGTGTAAATAGAAACCAGGTAAATTATATCTTGACACCATCCACATTCAAGATGTCTGAAAAGGCCTGTGTCTGAAAAGCAGAGGCCATGTTCTCTAAAGCTAAAATAGGTCATCAGCGTCCTGAGTCTGTTACTCTTACATATGTCTCAAACCAGTGGGATTAAAGAACTGAGGTCACAAGTCAGTCACAAGTCCAAGCGGGCTTTGATTCATGGGATTTTTTTTTTTTCGAGATCTTTTCTTCTGTTTCGAGCTTTGGTAATGCAGTGCCGGTTCACAGCCTTGTATCGAGGTTATCTGAATCTCCCAGCCAACATGGGTGGCATTTCACAACTCAGCACAGAACAGAGCAGTCTGTGTCGGGATTAGGCCTGTCGTCACCCTATCGTCATCAGGTCAACAGGTTCATTAGAATCAACAGGCTTCCCTCCGTACAGCATGTAAATAACACTATACAAGATGGTCCACAGTAAGCCTTTAAGTTAAGCGTCAGTCTACAGCGTGTACTTACTTAGGTGAGTAGTTGCAAACTAGATACGTCGCCCGCTTCCACACTGAGCCCCATACGTTCATATTATGGCACGTGTGAATGGCACAGCCTACTTTGTTAGACGTTGCCCACACCATCTGCAAAAAAGACACATCAGCAGACCGATTAATGCCACTGTTAGATCATTTCAACAGGATCAAATGCAATACTGATTGTTGTGTGTTTACCTGTGTATAATGGGTACACATGGGACCATAGCATCTGAGAGGGCATCGGGGGTTGCAGTCGCGGGGGTACGGAAAAGAGTAATCTTTGACCTCATCGTACCACGGCTTCACCAGCTGAAGAATGGATCGATAGCTGTGAACAGAAGACAGACACGTTCAGTAAATGACTGATGACTGATGATGAGCTATTAATACAAGTTGACCTTGACCTGGGAAAATGAGTTAGAGGAGGTTGCAGTTTGCCAAAAGTGTATTCAGGGTTTAGGGAACATGGAAACCTGAAAGACTTTGATTTATGATTTTGAAAAGCAGAAAAACCTAAAAATAGTATCCATGGGGCAGGATGTTGGCTCAGTGGTCTCTGTTCGCTCCACGTGCTCCGATTTCCTTCCACAGTTGTTAAAATCTAATATGCTGCCATCAACTTTTTTATATATTTCTTGTGAATTGGATAAGATGTTGTTTTCACATTTCTTCATTTCTTCAAGTCATTTATGGTGTTTCAGGGACGGTCACTCGGACCGCAATAACAATGAAACGACCTGAGGTTCTGAAATACAATATACGCTGTCTTGAAGTGCCTTACTGACCAACTGGCCAACTTCCAGGGTGTCAAAGTGGATTTTGAAGATGTGCTAGGGCCTCAGAGTTTGCAGCCGAAAAGCTACAATTTCAGTCATTAACAATGATCGAATTCTTGTGATTTTGAAGTGCAGAGGGACATTTGTCCGACGGAGCCAAATGGCTCCAGCCTCCAAGGGCGTGAATAAGTTACAACAAAACATATATATGCATTATGTTTTCTACACGTCCGCTCGGGTTAGACTGATAATCAGGGCAGATATTCATCATTTTTCTGATTATTAGTATCAGTGTTTTTTGTGTCTGATTGCCGATCAAATAAACTGATTTAAAACTGCACTACCTTGGCTCTGATGCAGCATCCTGTCCGTCTGTAGTCACCACTCTGTGCTCTCACTTATACTTGGTTGATGTCCAACACTTTATATCAGAATGATGTCCTGCCCAAATATTGCAATAGATATTAGCGTCGCTCGAGTCAAGGTGCACAGACTGCGCTGGGTGATTGATTCTGACACGAGACTGCCAGTTTGTGGTGTTGCCTTGTTAAGTTAACACCTGCTTACGGCAATGACAACGCGTTGTCTCATTTGTGTCCTTTGGCTCACCATTTTCTCACAAAATACTGCCAAATTGGCAAGCTGGCTTACTTCTTAGACACTAAGTCTGTATGTTAAAGCGACGCGTGCACGCCACTACATCAGGTCAATTTACCTGTAAGTTCCTCGCAAATATCGCTGTGTGTTGCCTCCATGTGCAAGTTCTTTTCAAAATAAAAGCCCAAAGATGCCCTAAAAGCTGTTTGATATTCGATATTGTGAAAAATATCGCCTATGAAAGAAAATATCGCGATATTTCATAATATCTATATCGGTCCAAGTCTAGTCTCACTCAATGTCCCACCCACAACGGCATCTGATCACCAAATAATCTGAAAGTAGCTAGTAACTAAATGTAGTGGAGTGGAAGTATATAGTCGCAGAAAATGGAAGTACAGCACTTGAGTAAATTATAGTTTGTTACATTCCATCAGTATTTTTAATGCAAATGTGTATCTGTTCCAAATATTGGTTATTGGCCTTCATGATTACTAATAATTGTTATCGTTACCAGTCAATCCCTAATGTCTACTTCAGGGTATAAAGGCTACTTGAAACATTTAGCTGTATCACGGTGCAGTCCCTCATAAATCTGAATTGATAGTTAGTTAAACTAGTTGTTTGGGTTTTTTTGCATTATTTTCTACAAGTCAACAGATTGATATTGACTTCTCGGTCTAGAAGGTTTTTTTAGAAAATAACCTCACTATAGAAATGTCTGTGCAAGCCACAAGGTATAGTCAGAATTTGAACTCCCTTGAGTCTCATGTTTTGCTCCTCAGTAAAATCTAGAAGTGTAAAACACGTGAAGGTGCCCTGTGTTTCCAAATGGAAAGTCAAGACGCACTAAAGGGATGCGCCTTTGTCCTCATGGGTCATGGCTGGAAACACAACTTTTGTTTATATGAAGGGTCCCAGGAGCATTCCTCAAGCAGTCACCAGGTCACAGTGCAAAAACCTTTAGGAGAGAGAAGAAGGGGGCTGCAGGGCAACGACCATGACTGCTGAGAGAGAGAGAGAGTTGCCCCTGAGAGGAGCAGCAGATGTCGGGGAGGGGGGGGAGGAGGAGTCAAAGGTCACTCACCGTCCTGTCCTGACGGAGAGGTTCTGACCCAGGAACCTGAGGAGGTTAGGTGGCCCGTGCTCCCACAGGCAGGCATGAGCCCAGTCCTCGGCTGTCTTGGCCAGTGTGTCGTCCCACACCTACACACGCCGACACATGGTGGGAAAACCCATTACATAACTGATGGAAAGTATCAACAGCAGATCTCCATTCAGCAGCAACGTGTGAGATAAGAGTCGGCGCTTTGTGAGCTTATAGCGCTGATACAGGTGTTACCATGGCAAGATGCACAAGTCATCCATCAAATCGGTTACGTAAGTGGAGAAAGTTAGTTGCCCAGTATCCCTTGTAACTCTTTAACTGAACAGACAGGGGGCTGGATGGGCTGGGGAACAGCAGAATCCAGAGTTGTCAACAGACAGTAGAGTGGATGGTTTCATTGGGGAAGGATTGTGACGGGGAGACTTCCTCTGATTACTTCATTCTGCAGTAGTTTTGTCAAGTGAGGAGCACCCTTCATTGCGTTTTACAGCGAACGGTGCTGCCAATTTCTGAAGGAAATATGCAAACTTTAAAAGCACTTTAATGAGCCGTCCTCCATAAAAACTGATTTTTGTGTGCAGCTGAAAATATAAGCTACCAAATAAGATTAATAGCCTGATTTAGACTTGTTTGGACCTCAACAGGTCTACAAGTGAGCACTATTACGCTGCCAGCAGGCTACTTGTTACCATACATGACCCCTCTTCCTTTGAAAAGGGGACTACTCTGGTGGTCTGCCGCTGTGCAATGTGCTGAGCAGCTGAAGGTGCCAAGGGAGGTAAAGACATTTGTCACTTTACTTCCTCACAAAACCACAATCAGATGCGTGTTTGCCATCACTTCCCATTGCAAATGATTTTATACTTGATGCAGTTTTGTCACATTAAAAAAAACATTATAAGTAAATAGATGTTTGGCTCCAGGAATATCATGCACTTATAAGAAATGAATGAAACTTCACTCACCATGTATTCCATATTGGACGCTGGGGGAAACACCTTCCCTCTCACTTTGTTATGGTAATCAAGAATAGCGAGCATGTCGTTCTGACTGATAAAACGCTTCCTCCTGATCTTAGAAGACGTCGTGTCG
This sequence comes from Pagrus major, assembly GCF_040436345.1. Lineage (NCBI taxonomy): Eukaryota > Metazoa > Chordata > Actinopteri > Spariformes > Sparidae > Pagrus > Pagrus major. The sequence continues at coordinate 15,725,955 of NC_133233.1, forward strand.
TCTGATCCGTGGCCGTGCGCTTCGCCAAGACTGGTGAAATTGGACGTGGACACGGCGGGGACGCTCGTTGCCAATGCACTTGCTCCGCAAGATATGCACAGAAGCATTAAGTCTACGGCAAACAGCTGAGGTTTCATGTTTGGTTTTGAGGGGGGAAAAATCCGGCGTGTTGAAGTGATCTGCAAAGAAAGCAAGAAGACAAACTGGTAAAGTGGTGCCGCGGTGCGCACGAATACGCCGCAGTGAGCTCCAAAAACCTCCTGCGTCCTACCTTCTCTGGCGCTGCGCTGCCAAGGCTCTATCACCTCTAAAGCCTCAGTAATGGGTTGGAGAGAGGGAGGGCTGCGAGTGAGGGAGTTTTGCGCTTTGCAAACGTTGTGAGTGCTTCGGGAGAGGTCCGTCTTTGCGGGTTTATATATTGGAGTGGACGATGCAGGAAGTGGCTCGGAGGTAGACGCGCAGCAGCCCCTCCTTGTCACCTTGAAACGCTGCGTAATTTGGAGACGATATGTTTGGTTTCTCCGAACGCCTTTTCCCGGCAAATCTTGTCCAATTGCATCATGACATCTGCTTGCAGCTGCAGGATGTGGAAGGACAGCGTTTGATTAATAGAGGAGAGTACACCAAGGATGGAACATAACAAAATCACTTTGAGTTACTTTTTTGGAGATGTCAAAAGAACAAACTAATAAGTCTTGGTCATGCATGCTGAAGCCAGTGTAGATGTTTTTATATTGATATTTGAATTTTAAAACATGGACCCCCCAATCTGACAGTTTTTATTGAATTAACCTGATTGATCTCCACTGGCCACTGCTCAGGACATCCACACAAGCACATTGGTGGGAGCAGCTTTATGAGCCAAATCAGTGTGAGAGAGCTGGGTCCATGTGACCTATCAGTCTTCTTTGTCGTCTTCATCACACTATAAAGATTACACTTGTTCAGTGTGTGGCTCCAGCTGTGTGGTTTTGCTGGAGCAGATGCAGAGCCAAGAGGGGGGAGAAGAAAAAAAACCTCCTGCAGGTCATCATTTTCATTGGCAGCTGGTGAACAAATTAAAGAAACGTGACGCAGGAACAATTTTCCTCCCCCTTTTTCCTCTCTTTACTCTCCTCCTCTCTTGTTGCCGACAACTGGTGCTTTCCCAAAAAAAATCTTCTTGGAAGTGATGGACTTTTCAGGTGCTGGAATTGGTGGAAGGGATATATCACTCCGGAGCTGTGCGCAGCGATGGTTTTCTCCTCCGTTTAACTCCATCCATACATTTTCGCTCCTGCTCTCCACTGCAGGTCTTCCTCAATATATCGAAGTTTTCACTGGGATGGAAAAAGGGATAATTCATGACAGATTAGTTGAATGCTTCTGCTTCCTAGACCTGATCCAGTGATCTGCTTGATGCCAGGACACCAAGCAGAAATGCATTTTTCCTGTTGAATTAACAGGAAAAACTTACAGGTATTTCACACAAGAGGACTGGAGATGTGTTGTCGGCCTTATTTTACACTTAAATAGACCATCGCCTTCTGTAGTTCTTGAGTGAAATATGAATACTCGCAGGTAGGCATTAAACGGAGCTGCACTTGGGAATACATTTAAAAAGAAACTTGCTTTTTATGCAAATATTTTCAAGCCATTTCCACAGAAATAGTCCTCAACAACAGTGGCGGATGGAGGATGTTTGAGGGGCAGGGGCAGAACAAATAAAAAAGGGCACCACATGTACCTGGGAGGGCACCAGTCGTGATTTAGGCCTATTTATAGTGGAGGAGAAAGGGCACTTAACCATGTTTTGTCCACAGGAAGGGCACCCTAGAAGGCACTCAAACATTTTTAGTCACCCTAGAGGGCATTTTATCATGTTTATCTACCATAGGGGCATCCAAGAGGGCACTTTCGCAGCTTTTTTTTCCAATTGCCTCACCTGAACACCACCAGTGCCCAACAACCTCTATATTTATTTAACCCCTGCAGAATGTTTGTAGATATTATGTGATTTTGTGATTCTGTTTTCTTTTTTTCTGTTATGACTATGCACCATCACATCTGCACAGTATTTTGACTCATCCTCTCATCTGGTATCAATAGTCAGGCCACTCTCCAGCCAGCACGGGCCACCAGCCAAAGACTCTGATCGACACGATGCTGAGATCCTATCCCGGGTTTATAGCCATATTATCGTCCATATCATCAGATTACCTTAACATACACCTGCTTCACAGCACTTCACACTATCTTAACGTCTATTAGGTCGTTGGCATCGGGTGCAAGACAGAACAATGGAGTCAAAAGTTTAGCTTCATTGCGGAAAAGCTGGATTGGAAAGAATACTGTACTTCCACTGTATGTCTCTCTCTCTCCCTCTCTTTCTCCCTCTCCCTCTCCCACACACACAAACACACACACACGCAGTTTCTTCACGTGCAGTCTCCTCAAGGCCCCAGATGATATTCCCTCAGTCTCAGTCAGAGTGCTGGTCCTTGTTTGCGCAGTGAACCCAGTGACTTCGAAAGAGGTCGAAGCATTATTATCATATTATCACAGGAGTAATTAGGGCATTATTTGGGGCACATGCTGCTCTGAGGGGCCTTGGGTCTGTTTTGGAAAGGCATTCTTTTTCAGACAGAGCATTTATTTACCTACAATATATTGTTCCAAGTTTCCCCCAATGCTTCCCCCCTCACCGGAGGCCTCTCGAAGCCCCGTGTCGGTGCCAGTACAGCAGAGAGAATGAGGTGCAGTGGTGAGCAAGAGGGAAAGCAAGAAAGAGGAATCGCCTACAGAGCATAGGCAGACTCAACAAGTGTTGCATTGGTTATATGTGTCTGGATGCATCCAATCAGCAGCACCATAATCCAAAAACTCAAGAGCAGAAAGATTTTGAATCATAGAATATGTATGATTTTGGTGCATTATGGTGCATCTGTGCTATAAATGTGCAAAAGAAACAGAGAATAAGTGTCAGTGGGCAGTTTTTGACTTATATCTGGAGTATAGCACATTGGACTGGACGATTCAATAAGTAACAAGATCTCCTAAAGGATGGAGACGCTATTCCAGCAATCAAAGCACACGCTGTAGACTCCAGCTCAGCTGTGCACTCCACCCAAGGCTATTGTTACTGCGCTGGCAGGATCCAGCGAGCATGTGAAAGTCACTAAGAGATCGACAGCATGTGAATTGGATGGATGAAAAAGAGGTGTAATATGACTTGAGAGGCCAAAACAAAAGTGGGAGATTGCGTTTTTCACAGAACTTTTGTAATGGTTTGGATGAGCGTTCATTCTGTGAATTTATAAATTATCTAAAGCAAGAGTTTGACATTTTAGTTAGAAGAGAAGATTGAAGCCAGTCTCATATTTGTACCGAAAATAAAGGGGAGACCGGGGGCAGTTGTAACAATTTTTGGTTTTGATGTCATTACTCAAAAATCTCTTGAACTATTTGTAGAGAACTGTAAAGTTTGACGGTGATCAAACATTCTTGCAAGCAACGTAAGGGGGCGATTGTAACAGTAGTTTAAAAGCTGTCCACCTGGCTAGAAAACAACAAAGCTAACATTTGATCACGATATCAAATGTTAGCCAACAGCATGGTCATAAAACAAAATGGATTTAAATTCATAGACATTAAAAAATTAGGTGTAATTTGACATGTGACAATCGCCCCAGGTCTCCCCTAGTGCCGGGAGAGGGTCAGCTTAGCAGAAGACAGTTAGCTTAGCAGAAGGACTGTGAGCATGGGGGACATATAGCGTGGCTCAGTCCAAAGGGAACCCACCGCCACCAGTTTTTTAAAAATCTGTACAGAATTGTAAAATGACGAGTTGTGGTTCTACAATAATAATAATAATAATAATAATAACTTTATTTACAAGGGCTACAAGGGCTTCCAGTCTTAATGCTAAGCTAAGCTAACTGTCTCCTGGCTTGAGCTTCATATTAATTGTACTGATGTGACAACTTGGTACAGTAAAAATGAAGCTACTGCTAGCAGGCGGTCAGCTTAGCTAGCAGTGGAAACAGGGAAACTGCTAACACATAGCTAACCCTTACAAAACCACAAAATATCATTTTTACACTACACTTTTTTTGCAGAGGTTAAACACATAATGAGTTACAGTAATTAGTAAGCTAGTAATCAGCTTTTGTTACCTTTGGACAGAAATGAGACACTTACAGACTATGTTGCCCTGTTTCCTGTTTTTATATGCTAAGCTAAGCTAACCAAGGTTCACATCTATCGTACTGCACAAACATGAAAGTGATACGACTCTTCTCATCTCGCTATCAGCAAGAAAGCTAATCGGATTTCCCAAACTTTAACCTTTAAGCAGCCTTGCCAAGTAATGCAAATACAAGCAGCGTGATAAAGGAGTGCTTATTACTACGAAAATATGTTTTACACTGTCTTTTTGAACGGCAACTGTATCGGGGAGGCTTTGGGGTTGGGAAGTTGTGATGTCATGAGTTGGTTTTCGTTGGCCAGGGGGCAAAAAGACATAGTGACATTTCAGGAGTGGTTTACATTGGTGAGAAGCCCAGTCTCTAGCTTCAAGCTGTCCAGGCTGCTTTCTTCCACACACAGCTGTTAAACATTGTATCAGTGGAATATACAGTTACATAGCAAATACTGTATGTTTCACACAGTCTGCTAACTTACAACGGGGCGAAGGCTTATGTTGACAGTGAAAAAACCTGCGGGTGAGAAAGCTTCAACCCCGTGTCCCCGTCAGAAGTTCAGGAGTGGATTATTACTCCTCCCTTGTCCAAAGAGTAACAAGCGCAGTAATTAAGTCAATAAATATCCGAGTGCTCTGATCAAAGAGGGCCCTTGCTGAGCTTCAATTTAATTCAAAATTAAATTCCTGCTCTGTTTGGACTGTATATGCACCAAGGTGCTAAAATAACAACACTGATAATGTTAACTTTATCAGGCAGGAGACCAGCTGGTACTGTAACTACAGTACTTACTGCTGAAAGATCACCCAATATAACCCGAGCCACATAACCTTGTGTTTACCGAGGAGCGACCTCCGCAAACATGACCGTAGACGATCTATTCCAGACTGGATGTTTTTCCTCCGTTGTTGTCTAGATACAAGTCTGGCTGTTGTTTGACTGCTCCTTTGTCCCCAACCTCGGTCACAGGAAGGGAACAGACTGTAAAGACCATTAAGGCAACATTAAGAGTAAACAACGAATGACAGTGAGGGCTGTTGAGGTTCAGTATCTTAAGGGAATCCAAAGACAATTTTCCCTCCAGATGGAGTGGATAATTCCTAACAGAAGTTGACAAAAGGTAAGAGACATCAGGGGAAATAGAGAAACTTGCAAGTTGCTGCACCATTAGCTTTATTCAAGGGCCTGTAAAGTGCTTCAAACAATCTTAACAAACATTATGTCAGCAGAACATACACAATTAAACACCCTTTTCCCCGAAAACACCGTTTAAGTGTGGGAAAAAAAAAAAACCTGAGGGATTATAGAGGAGGGACCTTTTCTTCAAAAATAAGACGCTCGGCTTGTGTATCTATTTTTGACATGTTACATTCCTTTGCCCCCAGATATTCTCACCCATCTATAAGACATTTACAACCATCTTTGATGCTCAGGCCTTGTAAGACTGGACAGAGACGGGGCTGTGGTCGCACACAGACATTTCTCAAGAGGTTCAGATGTCAGCTGAGAGCGAGACAGGCAAACATGAAAAATCCAGCAGGACCTAAAGTTGGAGCTGAGACGTTTTATGATGTATCTTCATGACGGCAGGTAACAAAAAATATCACCTGGGACTCAGGAGTGAGCTGCCAAAACCAAAACAACCTATACAGAGCTTTTGTGAGAAGCTGTGACATACTTGTGCCTTATTGAGATTGTGTATCATTATCTGACTACAGATACCGTCGAAAGATGCAGCTTTTTCAAACAGTTTTGTCCTTGATCCAGCGTTTACAACCCAATATACAGATTGACATCACGTCTGAATTCTTACAGCTGCTGTAGGTGTTATTTTCGTATCAAAATCAGTGTTAAATAGCTCTTTATTCCAACTGTAATCACCGCGTATTACACCGAGTATTTGATCAATAACCTGTGTCTCCCCTCTCTCATGCAGTAAAAGAGAAAATACATTTTCCTGGTATCCCTGCCCAATTTATCCGATCAGGACAGAGAACTCCATAAAGAGGCGCTTGTTTCAATGGTGGAACAGGGTAAACTACCAATTCCAGCACTCCTGGTGACGACTTATACTACAAAACACGGCAAGAAATGAAAAACGCTCGAGAGGCAAAGAGAGCTGCCTCAAAAAAAAAAAGAAAGGAGTCATGCCAGTATGGTAGAGAGGAGGGAGGGGGTTGCTGAAAATGGACAGGAAGCTAGCTAAAAACTAGAAAAAGCTAGCCTCGCTCGGTTCAAAGATTTAAAAAAAAATTAATCTAAAGGAGCTTTTTTCATCTTACTTTTCTTCGAGTGTTTTTCTTTGCTTGCTTGTTGGAATATAGAGCTTTTAATTGTTTTTTTAATAAGAAAAACATGCTTACAGAAGCTTTAAGTGGCCCTACTGTCTACCAAAGTGCAATCTAGTCAAACCTTCAGATTTGCAGGTTGCTTGTTCTTCTGATAAAGGTGGATTTCTTGTGACCTGTGTTGGCCATTTGAGAGCAAAAGAGATGGTTGGATGTATGTTGGCTTGCTGGCTGGCTGGCTGGCTGGCTGGCTGTGGCTGGGTAGGCCTGGAGGCAGTCTAGACAGCAGATGAGCAATGAGCTGGGCCCTGGCAGACGGGCCCTGTGGCTCGGTCTCTCTTGGGCAGGGCAAGGCCTTTGGGACTCCTGTCATTGACAGAAATAATAGTTGCATCGGGCTATTCTGAAGGAGAGACACCCTAGCCTTTGCAAATATAATACATTCTTCTAACTGAGGGCATTTAATAGGAGAAAACCGAAAACAGATCATAAACCAGCTGTTGGCTGTGTTGCGAAAGTCCATTTCATGCCTGTACCTTCTGATTTCTGTTCTGAAATTATTACCTGCAAGAATCTGTTTTTCCTATTATCAGAAGTTTGCCCAGCATTTATGATTCAACTGAAGTTCCCACCACTACTCCCAAAGAAGTGGTCATGATCACAAAGTGAAAGAAAAGCTTCAGTCCCGATCCCAACGTGGGTGGTTTAAGACTTGATCCTTGCTCACTTGGCACCTGGTAAGAGCTTTTGTGTGGCTGGAAAGCACAGGCGAGGGCTGCAACGAGCAGAATTTGCGTCCAGAGTGCAGCGGTGACATCTGGTGAACTGTACCATTCATCGTTAAAGAATATGCAAATTGTTATGTTGGATTATTTTTAATGTCAGCTTTTCTTCCTTGATCCTATTAGGGCCCATTCAAGCAGCTACCTGCCAGAACACCATGCAACAAAGTACAATAACACAAATGATACCATTGTTACACTCATGGCCGCTCCATGTAGACACTGTTGGTACAGAAACCTTCATCTTACAGTACCCAAAGGACATTTAAAAAGTAAACAAACTCACATACTCGCATACAATTTAGTATACTTGTTTATAGTACACGGAAGTACAACTTAAAATAAATGACAGTACAGTGCACTGTTTATAAGTCTACTAAAATATAATGAAGTGATATTAAAGTGAACTTTCCTGTCAGTGTATTACAAAGGACATGAAAATAGTATACTTTCTATAAGTACACTAAATTACTACTGTAAGTATTTGCACTTAAGTATAATTTCTTCAAGTATACATGTGTACAATTTACAATATGCTTACAACAAAGTACACTAAAAACCACTCTAAGTATTGTTGAATAAGTATATTTGTTTTTAATACTTTGAAGACATAGTACACTTTGAATATAGTGCACTATGTCGGTATAGAATATACTTTAAATAAGTAAAAGTATACTTGTAATAAGGTTTTCGGCACTACAGATTTGGTACTGTAGATTCAACAAGATGTGACCGGAGTTAAAACTTCTATTGTAGGTATTAAGACTGTATGTTGTAAGTTTACTGGACATTTTCCAGCTCCAACAGGTTTCAAAATATCCTATGTATGTATGAAATGTTGTTTCTTCCAGCATATGGTATCGCCGGGTGTGACGCTGCATGTAAGTCTTTTGTATTAGCTCAGAAACAAATGACAAACAATAAAAAACTTAAAGTTTTACTCAGAATCTTTTCTCTTTCCACCACAGTTGTTGTTTGCTCTCTTGATTTTGGCCTTGACGATGACGGGAATCTGGGAATCCAGCCTCAAAGTCCAACAAGAGTTCAGAGGGCTGTCTGTACCAAAACAGCAATAACACTGGGATTTAAACAGTCTCTAAGCTTCTCACATTTGATTTGTGAGTAATGTGATATCATAAAAGAAACGTACGATGTCCATAATCACAGACGTGAGTATTTATCTCGCTTGAGTTTTGGACAATGACGTCGAACGGGTAATCAGTTATCTGTCATTACCAGGCTCTTGCCCAGGCCGTATTTATGATGACATCAGTGTTTTCCTTGGATCCATCTTATCAGAAAAGCCCGAGCTTTCATGTGCTCTGTGTTCCATGGAAGTGATGGATTTTAAGTTGAGATGAAGCAAAGTCTCTGCGGGTTTCTGGGAGTCCCCTTTTGGCCTCTTGTTGTCGTCATCCTAGCAGTTGGCTTCGTACAGTTTCAAGGTTTCCCAAGTTTTCTGACCTGCAGCTGATGGGACTGGTCAAAGTGTTTCATGCTTTTATTGAATATTTCCCAAATACAGAGGCCAAAACCCACTTCTTGTTCGGGGTCAAGGCCGGAGGCATGGTTGTCACAATCTTTTGTGTTTATTTGATCAGTCAAAGTTATCGAAAAATAACCATTTAGGGGTTCGGTGATGGCTTAAGACCGCATACTCACACGGTCTTCCTCTGTCTCGCACCCTTTTGGTCCAAACAAGGTGACCTCAGATGTTTTGCACTACACCCCCCTTTGGGCGGCTGCAGCAGGTGGCATCCCTCGTAAGAATTTACGGCCAGGTTCTTCTGGTTCAATGCAAACAAACCAAGTTTTATGGGGCAAATACTGAGAGGTCATGGACCCTGAGGTTTGATTGTACCATGACAGAGAAACATGGCTTCATTTAGCCTGTGGTACCTGTGAGATGTGTTCAGGGATTCCAGTTTTTCTCTGACATCATGAAAAACAATCACATCTATTCACATATCTGCCTCTCAACTTATACATTTCATGTTACAAAGACATACTATACAACCAAAGCCAGAATCAGTGTTTGCTACAGAGTCTCTGAAAGGTCTCGGTGGGAATTCTTTAGCGTTACCTTGCAATACCTTTTGTTGCTCTCCCTCTGATCCACCGAGAAGGGCTGAGCTGTGTTGTGATAGACGCCGTTGGTTGCGACAGTATTGCGAGTGGACGTACCCTCAGCTGTGGCTGGCTCAAGCACAAGTCTGTGTCACTTCTATATCACACCTCTTTCCACTGGCCAGCAGGGGGCGACTCCGCTGGTTGCAGAAAAAAGTCTGATTGCATGTAAGCTTATGAAAAAATGTACCACAGTCTACTGTTTACTAATGAGTTTATGGTCTCAATCACTATTTTCAAGTCTTTTTTGATTAATTATGATGTTAATTTCCCATTTAGAGTAAAATAGACAATAAAGCAGTGTCCGCTTTAGGGAGGGGCCACCTTGTGACAGGTCACTACCACGGCACCGGATCCAATCAGGATATCCTCCCTAGCTCCAACCTTTTGCTACTTCATTAATGAGAGAGCTGAGTATGTTCAGGATATTGGTGGGAGTTCATAGCATATTGTATTTTCCATTTCTCATGCAAAATAAATCCTCCCTTTCATTTGCATTGTCTGTGTAGATGGGTTCTTTCCCTCTTTGCCTCTTTCTGCTGTTTACATGAAAATGAACTGGAGTAGAATATATTTTAACATTGTCTTGAACCCGGGTTGAAATTCCCAGTATTAATGAGCTCTGTCAAACTTTCCTTCAAAACCTTACATCATACGAGGAATGTTTTGTAACTCAATCCTGTTGAATCTTTCCACATAGTAAACTTTCTCTCTGTTTCCACAAACCTTTGACCCGTGAGGTGTAAACATGCGGTGTGTGTGTCTGGCTGTTGTGGATTTGTTGTGGTGGTTTTAACCTGATTTGCATCAGCAAGTGTTTTGACTCTGCAGCTTGGTGGCGTTCCCATTCGTTTCTCTCCGCTGGCCTCCGTTCTCTCGGTAATCCCATCTGCCAAATAGTTTCACACACTTCAGACTGAGGTTTGATCGGCTGAGAACACCGGGCGAATCTGAAATCATCCCATGCATGCACATGTATAGATTATCAGATGATTGACCCTTCCACTGGCGTACAGTTTGCGGTGTATGCAAACGATCTCTCAGTTTTTAGAAAACAACACAGCATTACTTCACTTTCTTTCAAGCCTTTCCAGTTTTGACCTATTTATGAGTTGGGCGGCAGATATTCACGTTTCTCATCATCCAAAGTTTGTTATATTAGATGAGAGGAAAACGAAGCCAGACTACTATGAGGAGCATCCAGGGGTCATCTTTATTTTTCACGTCAGTGTTTTACAACTGAAAACCGCTCCTATAATTTAGCCCTGTAACTGACCTGAGCAGTGTTTTCAGTTATGCTTAACATATCAGTGTTCGCCTTTGATGTTCTTGGAACTGGGAGTTTAACTTTTCTTTTAATTTTGTGTGTGTTATCACTGTGAAAGGAAAGTCCCAGACTCTTTCAGTCTTAAACTGTTTTATGTCCTCAGTACGTGATGTCCCATTTATTCCAGGAGTTATTTTGTGAACAAGTGGTGTAATTTAGCATTTACGTTCTACTTCCTTTCAACCTGTTTTGTCTTTGATACTTATTGGCAGCCTACTTTTCCTAGAATCTGCTTGGAACGAGTGCAGTCTGGATATTTAGTTGACGTTCCTGTCAGGAAACGAGGGAAATCACATTAATGAACAGAATGATGCAAAATGAAAAAACATGAATTATCCACAAATATGATTGTGTGTTGTTATAAAAGAAAAATATTTTCACATTTAAAACTGTGGCTCTAAATTCCTCTCTTAGTATTGTATTGTATTCTGGTCCTTTTCTTTTATAACACACTGAAAACAATCACTAACACTTTGCTGATGTCTCAGTGGCTAACTAGTTAGCTAGCTAACAATGCATTGTTATGGCTGATTTATGCTTGCATTTTGATTCATTTCAGTGTTGCATTCCCACCTTTGATGGCTTATGATGTCCGAAGTGTAACTAAAGCTCTGGAGCAAAGCTGTACTTGGTCCTGCTCCTCTAATAGCACAAGTTATTAATGTTAGCCCTTAAAGCACCGCTAGTGGCCAGGTCATGAAGCGGTGTTCTTTTGTATATGATGACTTGATTGATAGCCTGAGGTCGTTAACACATTGCGAGCATCCGTGTTTTTCTATCTCCATCAGATAAATGGCAAATGGCTTTGTGATAATACCAGGATTGCCACAGTGATGCAAGAGAATTCACCAAAACTGAAGAGGGGCCTAGCGAAGATGTCCGGTTGTGTCTGTTAATGTAAACTTCGACCACTACTGATTACTTATGAGGGTCTTAAAGGGTCGTCCCATTTCATAGGGAGAGATTTCAACCACTAACCCTTGTAACTCTGCTCAAAAACAAGGGGTAGGGGTAAAAGTTGGAAAGGGGATGCTGTAGGAAACAGCAACATTAGCTGTCATTTGGAGTTGTGTTTCTGGCCTCATGACAGATGTAATGACGTAGTCATTTGATCCATTTTATGCAAGTTTATGCAAAAAAAGCTTTAAATAGTTGCTGAAAATAATCCATGTCCTCACGTCTTCTCCGCAGCTATAACACCGTGAGAGTATATGGGTGGACTTGTCCTTCGCACACCCTTCTGAATGTTTAAATAGCATTCATAGTCTATCTTCCCAAAGCTGTGCAGCTTGTTGTGACAGAAATTGCTTGTTATCAACCAGGAAATTTGTCTGGGTCTTGCTAGGCCCTGGATTGGTCAGCCCTGGGCCAAAACAAATCCAACCAGCTGCTGGATTTCTGCTCCGGTTTGTTCGGCAGTGAGTGCATAAGATGTATTCCAGCATCCCCAAGCCAATGCACATTTCCTGTCCCTGTTTCCTGCTGAATATCAAAGTGCTATAGAGACTCATCAAGAGACACTGCTGCTACACAAGCGGTCAGAGTTCCCACGAGCTGCACATGGTTACAATTAGTGCAAGGTCTTTTCTCGTCTTATTGTCTGTTTTTATTGCCTTTAACCAGATGAGCATCATCTCAGAATATAAGGCTGAAATTGAGGCCGCAAGAGGAAAGAAAATAGTGAAAACCTGAACTGCAGATACTCTGCTTTCTGGGGTTGCTGGCAGAGGAAAGCGAAGAATTTGTAGTCCTTGGAACAGCTCTGTGAATGTATTGAAAAACCTACAGCTGTCAGTTCCATGAGAGCAAATTCACAGCGGTAGGATTCAGTGAAAAATGAAAAGGCAGAGAATTCAAAGCCATGCTCATTTTTCATTGCACTAAATCAAACCGTGCCTGTCATTTTATAAGCTGAAAATTGTCCAAAAATGACAAAAAATAAGAAAAAAAAAAACAGATGTGAAACAGTGATTTCCTTTCCTTCCAGCCAAAATACCCAAAACTGTCCTCACAGCTCATCAAGGAGTCTGATGCTATGACTGCCGCTGCCCCACCCTATACAACAGAGAGAGAGAGAGAGAGAGAGAGAGAGAGAGAGAGAGAGTCGTGTTTCCATCAGTTTTGAGGACATTACATAGACTTACATTCATTTCCTGATGACTTACCCTAACCATAACTACTACCTGCGTAACCTTAACCTCAGCCTATACCTAACCTTACCTTGAATCAAGTTTTCACCCTAAAATTTAATGACTATGCGAGAAAAATTAAAACATAAATCACTTCTTATGCTGTTTTATTTTTTTGTAAGGTCAAAATATGCAGATCCCTGATTATTCATTATTTTTCACCATCTGGGCAGCTTTGCACAGGAAGTACAGTAAGTCAATAGAGGGAACTTGGGATCCTTGTACCATTTTGCATCTTAATAGTTCAATACTGTACAACAGATGCTTACAGCCCGCCATTAAATCTGAGGTTTGAACCTCCAGCAGTAAAAGTTTTGGCAGCCCTGTAATACATGATCCCTGCTATACATAACGAACCCGGAGCAGTGCCACTGGAATAAACTCCTCGCTGCCATTTGAAGAGCTGGCTCTTGTGCGATCTTTAAATCTACACTCAAAAATGTACACCCCAGACGTCACCTCACGACACCACTGGTCACAAATTGTATATCAAGGTAGTGAAGTTCAGCCGTGGCTGGTCAACCGCCGCCCGGCTCCTCCTCGTCATATTCCAGGACCCTGTGCTGCCTCTCTGTGTCTGGAACAGCCAGGTCTCCTTCTTATTTCAAGTTTCACAGCCGTTCCTCCAAGCTTCCCAGTGCACTGACCCTTCCCTCTAACCCCTGCCCCACCTACCTGGCACCTTGGACTTGGTACAATGTGAAGAACTGACTGTTTCTTGGATGTATTTTATTGGACTTTTTTTATACGGTGGCTCTCCTTATGAATTTCCTCTCCTTTCTTCCTCACGCGCTCAGTCAGTTTCAGTCAACTTTATTTTACCATTTACCAACAAAGTGTTTTTGGTGTTGCTGCAGACTAAAAACAGCTAGAAGAGAGTGAATACAGGACTTACATTCATCAGGATGTCTGAAAACAGACCCTCAATGAATGATAATGTTGCTTCGTAACCACTATCGCTTTTTTATTGGCCATGTGTGAGCGAATTAGTAACGTGACTTTAAAAATGAGACCTTCCCCGTCTCTCTGTTTGCCTATACAAGCCTAGGGATGATTTGTTTGAGTTGTTTAATGCTGCTGGTCCGTGGATTTCTTTGTGATGGACTTGGATTGGATTTTCAACGACAAACAACTGAAAATCCAAGTCTCCGGAAGCCCCAAGATTGCGTGCTAACGCTTTTAGCGTAGCAGCTACCGTGACGTTTTTGGCAAGGTTGTAAATGTAAATAACATCATTTTACATCAATTTGGGATCTCGCGGCTTCCAGAGACTCGGATGGCGCCGGCCGAGCTGTATGGAGCCATTTCAGTCTATTTTCAGTTGTTTCCTTTACGTTTTAAAACAGGTATCTGTCTACTTCAGTCGTTTAGGAGAGTGCTGCAACGCTGTTTTGTTGTGAAGCTCCAGAAATATTTTGTGGACTGCAAAAACTCACCCGACTTTTCCATCGGCATGGCCGTGAGTAATGGCTCACTTTTCATTTTTCGCTGAACTCTTCCTTTAACTAGGGTTGTGTTTTTATTCTAGCCCACTGTTCACAACGACTGCCGTTCCCATCAGCTAGCATTACACCTCCTCCCATGTGTCTATTGTTATTATTGGATGGACCACGGTTCAGCAGAGTAGCGTTGTCCTTCTGAGGTATTTCTCAGCACTGTTGTAATGACAAACCTTTCCCTGCCCTCTGACCCACAGAGCTCAGTCCCCAGACACACAGTAGCAGAGTGATTCCAGATGGAGGGAGTGTGCGGTAGGAAAGGCGTCACAGTTAGAGCTTCATCGCCGCAATTTCAGGTTTCAATCACATTCCCAGCAAAACCAGCGACCAAAGAAGTTATGAGTATGGATTCAGATCATTTAGTGCTATGCCCGGACTTGCCTTTAACAGTTTCTATTCGAGAAGCAGTTTCCATATTTCACTGCAACCTGTTGGATTGATGCAGACTTGCAGACAATCAAATCCATTACCTAAAACAGTACCAGGTGTTATATGTAAGAGAGCCGACTTTTTCTTTTCCTCTCTCAAAGGTTTATAGCTTCTGTGAAAGTCATTCCAATCAACGTGCGATGCAGTGTGGGTTTGAGGAGGGTTAGCGAGTCCACGCTATCAAATGACTTCTCACCCAGTTACATATCCCCTGTGCCAATAACACAGTCTGTGAACTTTCCTCAAAGTCCCGTCCAACAATCGTGGATAACGTTATAAACAAGCCCATCAATAAGAAAAACAGGTGCGCTCTCAAACAAACTCCACTCACATGTCAGGATACACTTCAGCTCTCATGGTTGCGGTCGGTGCAGGAGGAAGAGGTGGTCCCAACCCTGGTGACCTTTGAGAGGAAGAGGCATATCCAAAAAAGCTTTAGTCACTGTAGAAAACAAATAACAGTCTCAGCGGTGATCATTCAATCTGGAGCAGTCACTTACTCTTTTCTCGCTCTCACTCTGTAATGTTTGGCTGGAGAGGACGCTGGGAAAAGGTGGTCTTCTATGGACACGGATCCAGATGGTGTCAACTGCTGCGAAGGCGCATATGCTCAACAAATTATGTAATATTACCTACTCTTAAAATTTGTCAATGAGATCAGCTGGCAAAACACCCTTTTCATTTTCAATGGCTTTTCTTAAGGCTCTGAGTCACCAACATTTCCATGAATCAGACACCAGCTGGATTGTTTTTCACTCCTGGGCGGGCTGAGCTGGCTAGATTGGAGTGTATATTGGAGGTAAAAGTTGAAGCGTGTTAGATCAGAAGATCAGACGATTCTCGTGTCCGTGCGGTACATACTGGCACGCTGCCAGGAGCCAGTTAGCTTAGCTGTGGAGGATTTCGTCATCTTTGGACTAACCTCGGCTTGCTTTTTACTTGCATCAAGTCATGAATCACGCTAAGCTAAGATAATTGGCTACTGGCTGTAGCTCAAACTAGTGTTTTACAGTTTGTCTGCAGAGTTTTTAGCAATGTTACTCTACACATGTTCAGTGCAAATGATTTTCCATCTTGTTTTGTTGCCATTTTATCTCTACCTACAATTTCTGAGGGCTTTTAACTGAGACGAAAACACTCGGGTGGTATACTGTGGTATTTTTATCTCTCTGTTTAATTTGTTTAATTTGCAGCTCAATTAATTTTAAAACACTGGTGTGACACTAATGTTCCTCGACCTTGCCATGATGTGTTCAATCAAGATGCATCACAGGAACTTGAATCATATGTACAGAAATGTTCAAAAACTAAGTGGACCTGTTAGCATAGTGATGCTTTGAGCTAAATGCTACATGTTCAAAATGTCAATGGTATCATGCTGATGTATATCAGGTATAATGCTACATTTGCTAACTAGTACTAAACTCACGAACAGTTGAGACCAATGGCAATCCAGTGTTTCCCACACATAGACTTTACATTTGGCAACCCATTTTAGCATTTTTTACTATTAGGTAACGACGCCATCCGCGTTCGATTAACTAGTGGACAATCTGCCTTGCTCAACACCTTCTGCTTACCGACATCCCCAAGTGCTCGACAGAGAAACTCAGAGAGAGCAGAAGTATTGTCCCTCCTGTAAACACACTGACTGTGATGCGACCTCTCCAATTTAGTGTAGGACTACCCGCTGTTTTTGTTCTACAAGCTTGTAAGTGAACCTGGTTGTCATGATGTCATTCAGTAGTTTGGCTACGCAGTCAACAACAGGCTTCCTCCACATGCGGCTGCTGCTGTAAAAAAAAAAAGCAATCGGGGGGAGGGGGATCGCTCAAAGTCAACGAAGCAGACACATACTGCACACACTTATTAAAGTGATTCTGAAAGAGATAGTTGATTTTTGAGTCTATACATATAAATACAGAGGGAAGGTTAAGGTATCACCAAACTAATTATGACTCATCCTCCAATCCTGGCAATCCATTCACTAGTTGTTGATATAATTTAGTCTGCTGTTGGAAAGACCAACCAACATTATCAGCCAGGCTGCTAGCATAGCTAAAAATGGAAATGAATGAACTGAGGAGTACTGGACCACAACTTTGGAAAACTTTAATCTTAGTTCTGAAGTTTAGATTATTTAAAACTACCCTTAACCTCTGTTTAATTATTTTATTTCTCACAGTAAGCCACGTTCTTAAAAGAATTATAGTCAGCGCAGAAGCCTTTTTCCGAATGGTCTATTTGCTACCAGCAAGAAGTTATTTTTTGAACACTTAACCCTCCTATTAGTTGATCCTACAAATGTGGTGCAAAATCTGGAAGGTGCAGTTACCACAGTATGTAAACACGGGCCAACTGTACATAAATATCTCAATTTAGCATTCAGCTGCATCCAAGTGGCATCTAAGTGGGAATCCACAGACTGCTGCAGTCTGTTTTAACTGGAAGACTCGGAGCTCCAGATTTGCCTCAAATCCCCTCCAGCTGGACACAGAGGCAGCCTTTACGGCGAGAACCACCGGGTGTGAAATGGATTATTTAATTAGGCTTTCTTCACTTTACATATGCTTTCTATCCAAGATTCTTCCAGGAAAGATAATGCTGTCGTATGGGAAAGAGTCAGCTGCTGTCTAATGGCATGTTTGGATTTGGTTTAAAGCACACTAAATTGGGGATTTCCAGCCTTCAGAAATTTGAGAGTTTTATTGTGTTGGTGTCCCTCATTCTGGGACTTTAAGTAATTTTTACCGAGTGTAACGTATTCGACTTATGGAGTGGGGAAAAATGAGATGTCTTGCCAACAAAAGCCTCCACCGCTCTCGTTTATTGAACTGTCATGGAAAAAATTGAAATGGCAAATCTGTTTCAACCCAGGAGCCACCATACTGCTACTGTCTCATCACTGCCCAGAGATGAAGTCTTGAATGACATTCCTGTTTTGCTGCTTTTAAAGGAATTTTTTGAAAGAGGACAAAGGCTTATACCTGCCAACCCTCCTGTTTTTCCCGTTTTTTTTCCATATTCACAGCGATCTCCCAGCACCCTCCTGTTCTGTTGTTTCTCCCAGGAAACTACTGTAATCCTCATAGACCTTAAACTTTATTATGAACAATAATCATACACTGATCCATACGTTTTATACGTTTGTCTGACATCACCCAAGTTGCCAGATTGTCTATGAACAAACTACATACAATTTCAACCCATCTGCCCCCACAACCTGGCAACCCACAACCCAATCAAGGGGCAGTGCAGGGCTGATATCTGCAGACAGCCCAGCTAACATGAACATTTACATGTTTGGGTGTTTAAGTGATTCCTATTTACCCAAAGTTTTGGAAATGGTCCAGAAGATCGACTCAGCTGCCAGCTGCAATGTAATCCTTTGGGGCAAATGCGACTGATCTTGTAAGATGAAACCTGGAGCCAGGACACAGTCAGCGTGAAGCTGTATTTTTAGTAAAATAAGTGTTAAGTAGTAATCACTGTTAAAGAGTGTTTGGTCAGTAACCCATGTCTCTCCTTCTCCTGCTCATGAAGTAAAAGAAAACAGAAATGTTCTGGCATCCCTGCCCACTTTATCCAATCAGGACAGAGAACTCCATAAACGGGCGGTACTGTCTGCTCAGGTATTCTCATGTTTCCTGCAAGGTCTTGCTAACTTCAAAACAGACAGGAAGTTAGCTAAAACAACAACAACAACAACAACAGCAACGTGTACATCAGCTTTAATGAGCTCTACATAAAGACTAGAAACAGGGAAACAGCTACCCCGGTTCTCTCCGAAGGTAACAAAATCCACCTATCCACACCTCTGACGCTCACCTATCACCACATTATTTCTTGTTCTTGCTCTTCATAAAGGGTTATTTGTCAGACGAGGTTTTGGCTACTAATATTTTGTATGGATTAAACAAACTTTGTTTTTAATTAGCAAGATTTAGATGGCTTTTGTTCCCTTCAGACAGAACCAGGCTAGCTGTTTTCGCTGTTTCCAGTCTACGTGGTAAGCTAAGCTAACCAGGTGTTAGCTACAGGCCTTTATCCAACACACAGACACAAGATTGGTTTTCATCTTCTCATCTCGCTCTTAGCAAAAAAGCTGACATTGGCATTTCACAAAATGTCAAATGGCCCTGCCACCTTGCGACAAAAAAATGCCCCTGGTTCAGGCAGCTAATAAATATGATGCATTAGTGGTCTTCAGTTTAAACAGTTAGTATTGATGATTCACTACATTTATCAATACAGCAGACGACATGTTGTTTTGCTTCATTTATTATGTCTTCTAAATTATGACCCTTTATAACACCAAAAGGAAAGTAATAGTTCACAGGCATGGATCCGACAACGTAACTTTTCGGAAATTCAAGGTTATCGTCCAACAACACTGAGAACAGTATTCATCCTCGAGTGCTCTGAGGCTTGCTTGCCCATCTTTCCGCAGCATGTGCAGTGTCAGTGAGGTGACCCATGTCATCAAGAACAGGCTAAGGAAACACATTCCTGGAACTCGACCATATGTGGAGGAAAAGCAGTGGGTGGTAGTGACGTAAAACACGCTCAAAGAACATACTATTAAGACCCCCAAACAACATTCCCTTCTCGTCTGCTTTCCCTCTCATCCCCGGCCTCGCAGGTTGGACATGTCAGGAGGAATTTTAAGAATAAAACGTTTGCAGGTACCTCTAAATGGCAATGATTTGTGGTTTACGCATGTTTGGGTTAGCTGACATGTGAAGAGTATTAGTGCATCGAGAATTGTATCCTTTGTGTTCGGTTTGCTCGATGCTAGATGTGCTGGCTGCTCCGTGTTTCTGCATCTGCTTCAGGGAAATGGCTCAGACAAGCTAAACAGGATGGACGTCACGGGTGTGAAACTGAGCTCACCTCAGCTCGCTGTCACGTTTCTTTCCCGTATACCAGATAGTTGGCATAGTTTAGTCAACAAGACGAGTGCTGCCGACGGTCTTGACATCATATATTTCCGTTTAAGTCATTCTCCTGTTTCGAAAACTGAAAATGTTTCTTAATGTTAACGCAATAACTGGTTCACGATGCCTGATTAGGGGGCTTTTACTGAACCCGGCTTGTTCTTTTCCCAAATCTCTATGATTCCCCACGGATGCAGCTGACGTAACTCTGCCAGTGTTATTGCAAAGAGCCATTAGAGAAATGACGCAGCCTGGCACACAGGCTGGTGTAGTAAAATACATGCAGTTCACAGAGGAGTCACACACACACACACACACATACACATAACAGGGCATATTATGCACAGTGAGAAAGACAGGTTGTTAGATAGGCCTGTGGGGATTGTTAGCAGAACTCCCTTAAGCAGAGAGAGAGTGAAGAAAAAAGAAGTACATGTCTTGTCTGTGTGTGTGTGCAGATGCTTTTATCGGTGTGTCCATGTACAGACTACTGTGCAGGGTTAGGAAATAACTAAATCCTTGTAATGAATTCATGGATTAATGGCTGCTGTAATTGTGACAGATAAGAATAATTCTCTGATAAAATTAATTTTCAGGGAAGATTATTTCACTCATGACACAGTGGTGTTATTATAATAGTTTCATCACAGATAAATTACCAGCCGTGACAGCGTCGACTGATAATGTTTTCACTGTGTGAGTCTCTGTGTGTGTGTGTGTGTGTGTGTGTGTGTGTTATCATGATAAAATGTTGTCCTGGAGACACCTTATATAGCGGAAACTCCTACAGTAGAAGCAGTTTTGAGTATTATGCCAGGTTTTTCTATGTCTCTCTTTCTGTGGACAGATTTTTGTCAGCGCGACAGCATCCCTATCGTGCAAGATGCAGTCGTGAAGCTGTGGGTGTGTATTAGAGATCGAAATGAGGGGTGAGTTTAAAAAGGGGAAAGGGGCCTCGGCCCGCCTCTTTACGCCCCTGGCCTACATTTGTTTTTAATTGAGTAACTGTGAACCAGTTCCAATCATTTGTGTCCACTCTACACAATGGCGATGATATATAAAAAAGCTTCAGTGACTATTTCTGCAAACATAATCCCATTTAATTTGTTGCGTACACTTTGCCACATGACTCATCATTTGGAGAGGTTCAGAATGATCATTTCACTTCATTGGCAGATTGTCTTGTGTAAAGAAGCCTTTTCAGTTTATAAACCAAAATAATTGTCATCATCGTTCTGTTTACGGTTCAAACCAGTTTACTGCATATTCATGACGTTGGAAGGCAACGAATCCACGAGTGAAAGTATTCACGTCATTCACTGAAAATATTTGGATCTGGTTGATTAAAAAAGCCTTTTTTTTTGCAAAACTTCAGTCACGTGTCTCAAACTTTTCATTGAAACTCATGATTATTATAATTTGGCAGCCTCTTTACCCAGTGTGACCTTTTCTGACCTTTTCGACAGTAGCATGAACTCTGCCCTGAGAGAAAGTGAAACTCGGGGTGCTCGTTGTTGCTGAGGACGTGGTTATATTTGTACAGTCATAATCCATCTCTAAAGCAGTATGCTGGTGTGGAATGGAAATAAAATAATCCAGCTCAATACATCATCCAACCCCAAATCAAAACAATGGTTACCCACATTTTAGGCCAAGTAAAGCCAAACACAAATTTAATTGACTGATATACTATCCCTCCTTCACCTCATTTCACCCCTCGGATGTCCAGTTTTGCTTTCCTCAATAAGATGCGTATTCCACTTCAGGACAAGAATAATATCCAACTGTGTCGGTGTTTCCTTTTGTATATGTGGGGTGTTTAAGTTTCACGTCACTCGGTCGATGATGGGATTTATTTTGCTTCGCCTCGTGCCCTGGCTCACCAATACGGGCACAGCTCATGCTGCTGGTCAGCCTGACGCTGTAGTCTAGGTGAGCGGCAGGACACGAGACCTGTGATGACAACGGTCACAGCCTGTGTTGGAATGAGTCTAGTCTGGATTGGCCTGAGATGGACGGAGCAGGGCAGGGCTGTGACGAGCAGTGGTCAAAAACTAAATCTGTCAGCATAACTGAGCGTCACAGTTAGAGTGTAAGGTGAGGGTGAGAGTGGCTTTATCCCTCTTTCTTTGCTCCTCACATGTCTGCCTTTCATTCTGAAAAATCTTTTTAAATACTTTTTCAAGCAAAGCTGGTTATTAACCACAGAAATCCCAAAG
This sequence comes from Pagrus major, assembly GCF_040436345.1. Taxonomy (NCBI): domain Eukaryota; kingdom Metazoa; phylum Chordata; class Actinopteri; order Spariformes; family Sparidae; genus Pagrus; species Pagrus major. Next base: position 15,747,933 of record NC_133233.1, read on the forward strand.
CATTGCATTTTCTAAATATCATGTCAGAGTTTCAGCTTCCATCAGTGTTTAGGTCCAGTTGCCAAACGCACACAGAATAAGAGGAGGGATGACAGCGGTGGATCATTTTCCGAGAGGTCTGACTCAGAGGACTGAAACGCTGCATTTACAGTTTGTTGGTTTGAGTGCAATTCCATATCAGTGCAAATGTTTGTTAGTACAGTGCTGCCATCCAGAAACGGAGCCCTCGCACCAAACCTCCAAAAGCATAAAGCCCCGACGTGGCCCTCTCTGCTCCTCACCTCAAATGCCGTGGTGATAAAACAGAGGAACACATGGCTAATTCGTTACACTGAGCGCTGATTCCTCTGAGACATTAAACTGTCATTTCAGCTTTTTCATCTGCCTTTTGTTCATTCTGAGGCCCAAGCTAAACATTCAGATTCACCAGGAAACACTGCAGCTTCATCTCTCTCTATGGCTGCAGTTTATATCCGTCATAAAATACAGAATTCAATTCAAGAGTCATACTATGTCACATGTCATTCTCTTTTTCTTCCTTCCAACTATTTCTGTCTGTTTTTCCCTTTCATTACGTATGTTCTTTAAAGAGTGAATGAATACCCCGCTGAAATGCAGTTGCCTCTTTGTCGCCCTCTGACTGCTCAAGTATGGTCGGGTTTGGTCCAACAGTTCAACAGTGTTGTCACTGTGTATTGACACAACCCTCAGTCACCCTGTCAGTGCTGATGGTGCGCTCAATTTGAAATGGGAAGTCCGAATTTCCGAGTACTCGGTCGGAAATTTCAACTGAAATGAAAGTCGAACTTCCCATTCAGAAAGTCGAAGGAACCTCACCAACCTTGACTTCAAACTGGAAGATGGCTGCTCAGGCAATCAACAGAAAGTGAAAGTTAGCAGTCCTGTCTCATTTTTATCACATTAAATCAGACGGTGTTTGCACATAATACCACATTTTTGTGTTGTTATCAACTGGTAGAAAGCACAACAAAGGTGTTCCTTTTTTGGAGGCGTCCATCGTAGTTTTATAACTTGTACTGGAACGCGGTCAACTCGGGTATGACATCATTCCCAACTCCGACTTCAGAGGCAGATGGAATGCAACCCAGTGAGATCGTCAGTGCTTCTTCATGCCTTACTTTCCAGCCTCTGTACCATTTAACAGGAACCCTCTACCTTTAAACCTGGAAACTTTGTCTGAACCCTGATCTGTACCTGCCTGCCTATCTGTCTGCCTGTACCCCTCACCTGCCCACTTCCTGTTCCCCCATGGATTCTCAGTTCATTCTGTACAGGCTCTTAGGAAACACCTGTTGTGAGCCTGTGACATCCCTAACTGCAGCATGCTGCATGTTTCAGCCAGTGGAGGGCAGAGCAGCAGCAATATTCTCCCACATGTAGATCCTGTCTGGATTCATTTCTACACAGCAGCAGTGGCCCATGAAAGATAGGTAGGGCCCATCAGTGGTCTCACATCACACCAGCTCTTCAAGCCTGTGGGATCTTCTGATGTTAACCAATAGCTTGCTTCTAGGAAATGAGCTTGCTGTGTGGAGTTCACTGACTTAGCGAATTTAAAAATTTTCAGTTAGCACTCACTGGCTTTTGGAGCCACAGTTGTGCAAAATGAGAGGCAAGTGTGATGTTTGTCAGCAGTGCATGTCAGCTTTTCATTATGAATGAGAGCGTACAGTGCTCCTAATCTCAAGTGATGTCATAGCAACCATGAAATAAATACACGTCAGCTTGTGTGGTAGAAATCAGAATCAAAAGGCTTCAGTCCAGACCAAACCACCATGGAGGGAGAGTTGGCTCATACACACTCTCCTCCTGGAGTTTGGCCTGTAACTACTACAGGTTGCTGCACAGTGAGCCCAAGACTAGATTAACCTGGCAATGTCATGTGAACTCTCAATAGCATTTGCGTTTTCTCTTGAATTAAGAAACTTGACTCAACTTGGACTTGAGATCTGGAACTCGTGAACAATCTTTGTTTTAAGTCTGGCGAGGTGATCGTCATTCCCTCTCTCCCTCCCACCCGTTTCACAAGTGCGCAACGTATCCTGCAGCAACAACACAGCTCAAAACAACAGCAAGGCGAGCACGCCGGCAGCTGCGGTGCCGTTTGTCATCACCTTTGGCTTTAAAGACTTCACACGAGGCCCAATGCAACATCTGCGGAATCAAAACAAAGGACGCTGGATTGACCACGTCAAACTTTATCAGGCATCTGAAAACACAGGTCAGTTAGTCAGTTGTGAAAGTTAACATTAGCATCTGTGGACAGTTAGCTAACATGCTTAGCTGAGCACATTAAGCTATCTCACGTTAGCTTACTTAAGTAGATTAGCGGAATATTTTGGAAAGATGAGTGTTTGCTTGCCACACTTGTTTACATTGTGCTGGCTTTGCCATCACTATAAAAATGGTCAGATAACTTAATAGTCCACAGTCTGCTGCCACCACCTGCTGGCTAAGTGGGCAGGTAAAACCTCAATACTTGCTTTACAGTGGAGCTGGATGTTCATGTTACAAGGCAAAATACAGTTATGAACTCTAAAGGAAAGCTGTTGCAGTGTTCTAAGCAGACCAGATGGCATACAGACGAATGATTATGCTCATTACAGCCATAAAAGACTTGAGACTTGACTTGGAATTGCGAAAAAAGACTTGTGAGCATCTCACTTCAACTTTTGTCGACTGATCGCAGGTCAAGGTTTTGTCTAACATGCTCAATCTCTCTGAAAGCACCTTACAGGAAGTATTTCACTGCATAATCATTACTATCACTTCCCTTGCCTCCCCTAGGGTCATAATTAGCACTTCATTTCCCTGGCTCTTGTCTCGAGATTGAGACCTCCAAGCAGTGGAAAAAATGCCTCTCTCCTTTTGGCTAGTGTTAATGGGTTCAGGCCACTAAGAGAAAGCAGACCTCTCTAATCCTCCATGGATACAGCCGTGTCAATAAAACCCTTTTGCCATTTAATGCCTCCCTTTGTAACAGTGAAATGCAGCAGAGGTACACGGCCAAACGTGAAACTCTAAAAAGCCACAAGGCAGCATTTCTGTGTTTTTTTATTTTTACGAGGCAACAGAAGTGAAATTGGCATTATATAAACAAACAGAAGGACTTTGTATGGATCTCCTTGTTTAAGGGATATTAACTTGTAGTTTTCCCACAGATGCATAAACTTTGAGCGCCCAGCGTTGCCGTTAGAGAAGTGTTTCAGAGACCGTATTGACTTTTGGCATCACGCAGATCTATTGACAGTGATTGTGCTTATGTCATTTCTTCCATTTATGATTTTGTCACATTACTCAGATTTTGATTTGCTTATTCATATTGATTTATGTTCCGTTAGTTCTTGGACGATATTCGGTCGCACAGAGACGTAATTGTTTATTCATTTGTTTCTTTCCACAACAGTGTGTCATTTTGGGCATGCAGTCTGTTGGCACGTCCAGAAGAGAAAGTGTTCACACATGACACATGAGTGAGGAGAAAGGCAGGTTTCCTTTTTAATGTGCGTTGTTTTACAATCTTCTCTCTTTTCATTTTCTTTTGCAAAACTTGTTTTCTCCTCAAAAGACTGCTCCTGTTCTCCAGTCATCGACACCTCTCGAGCATCTATTAAGTAGACAGCCCTTTAATCTTTACGGCCAGTGTTGTATGGGAATATTCCTCTGGCTGTGAACCAAAGCCACCAAACATAATCAGTGTTAATGATATACAGTAAAATATGAGCTCCCTCGGTTGCTTTTGAATGCTGCGAGGCTCGGCGGATTGCTCATTTTGAAACAAGTGTTTCTCATTATGTCGAGTATTGTGCTTGGCAGGGAGGCCCCAGAAACCCTGCCAATGCAAAATCTGCTTTCCAATGCCTGCTTAGAATACCATATATAGTTTCACCTGTTATCCTGCTCAATTCTCAGAGATAATCCACACAGTCAGCATGTTCTCAAGTCTGTGTTGGGTTTTTAGAAGTCATGGCTGATACCCAGTGAGGAGAAAGTGGTTTTTGCATGTAAAGTTAATTTAATTACACATGTTCTTTCTGTTATTTTTTTTACCGATCAGATTCAGAGTGTACAACTCTGAGCTTATTGGTTTGTCCCCAGTGACCTTGATAATTTGTTGATAGTACTGTAGGTGCTACTATTTCAGTTTACTTTGGACTTGGAGCATTAGGTGGAAATGCTGAGCATGCTCCAATCAACAACAATGAGTTTGATTACTGCAGCATCACCTTTCCCTCAGTGTGTTATATACTGTAGGCTCTTGTGCACGTAAGAGATCTTGAAAGTTAAAAAGGTCAAAGTCCGCACCAACAGAAACTCCTCTCTCCCACAGAAATCACTGCTCCTGAAACGCCTTGCAGGTAGTCCACTTTATGACATCACACTATGTTGCCATGTTACACATTTGAATAATTTATGCCTAGCGGCTACTTTAGCCCGTAAGAATTGATTTAGCACAGCTGCTCTGTTGTTGTTAGCAGTGCTGGGTCATGCATGTGTGAGCTGACCAATCAGAGCAGACTGGGTATTCAGAAGGGAGGGCCTTAAAGAGACAGGAGCTAAAACAGAGCGTTTCATACAGAGGGGCAATACGGTGCTGTTCAAGTAGTAACCCAAAATAAAATGATGAACCTGAAAATGAGCATAATATGTTGCAGCAGGGAGTGCACTGTGAGCCTGAAGGTGGCCTTGAAAAGTATTCAGTGCCGATATTAAATGCTTTACTCCCAATGAAGCTCCTCTATTGGCTGCCATCTTGAAAATAGCATGTTGGTTTGTAGCAGAGATGTGGAATTTGTGACACACTGATGAGAGTATTCCAGCTTTGACTCATCTCTGTAAATTGAATGTCTCTTTGAAGATGTTTGGACATTTAAACAACCATACAACCAGTTCAAAAGTTGCAGACTGGAAAAAAATGCCCCAAACTCTCACAGGCATCTGCACACACACACACACACACACACACACACTCACACATACACATACACATACACATACACAAACACACAATGCACCACCTTCCACAAAGTTGATTTGTTTTCAAATCTTAACAGAAAACTCCCCGCAGGAAAACCTTTTTGCAACTAACAATAGACAGATTGTGTTGTTGTGTTCAGTCTTTGCCTTTAAAAGGTCATGGAGGACGAGCTGTTTGGTTAAGAACCAACAGTATGACTCAGTTTTCTTTTCTGCCTTCGTCTTGAATTTCTACATTTGTACAATGTTTTCATTAATATGTTCTGACTACTTAAGATAAATAGTGTTGATAACGCAAAAAAAATGATGTTCTAACAGGACTTGTCAAAAGAAATATCAGGTTCACTCTAGTTCACTACAGAGTTCATTCAAGTTCATTACAGAGATTAAAGGGCTAACACAGGGCTGCACAACGAAATGTTCATAAATTCTTCCATGCTATATAAATTACAGAACATATATCCAGTTGTTAATATAGAAACATACTTAAAGACGTTGTGCATCTTTTGAATTTGCATCACTGTGAATGTAAACAGCAAAACGACAGTGATGATAATGAGGTCCACATCTTCACATGAAAAGTTGGACATCAGGGAAACACTGTCCAAGCATCACTGTTATAAACACAGGGTCCACCTCTCCTCGTCCCGCTGTAGTCCTGCGCTCTGGCAGCCTGGATCACGGTCCAACCATCAAATGTAACAGCTTGATCCGAGACATTGTGGTGGAAACATTCTCTATAAACCGATTCCTCCATATTAAAGCAGACACATTTTTAAAGAGCAAACAAAAAATGTAGCCATCGGTTGCCATCCAGCCGATACGTTCTGCCTTTTTTTGCTCTCCACAAGGACTGTTTACGTCCATGCAACCAAAGCCCCCTTAAACATGGTTAGTCAATACTGTACTCGAACTACAAACGGAAACCAGAATGCTTCTGATGACAGAATCTTGTGCCTACAGATATATAGAGCTCACCTGTAACCATGGTGACACTGCACACTATAAAGATGGCGAGAGCGGTCGCATCAAAATGCTGAGAGGACGTACCTGTCCCTGATAAAAAATAAGACTACAATGTTTTTAGTTTTTGTTGACTAAGACTAGAACTAAATCAAAATCAGCTGCCAAAATAAGCGCTGCGAGCAAAGGGCAGCGGGCAGTGTGAGTGCTCGCATGCATGCTCGAGCCATATGCTGATGTTATGATTGGCTGTAGCTCAGCGATCTGTGATTGAGTTTCCTCTTGTGCAGAACCAACAGCAGCAACGAATGAGTCATTGAGTCATTTCACTGAGTTTGTGTCCATCTTGCATATTCAGCAATGGCATATCAGATTGGCCACACTCGATATGAACAAGCACACCACTTACAATTACAATTGTTTTTTTTCTCTAGTATATGGCAAAACAGTCTCTTTCTAAGAAACAAAAATCAAAACACTGTGTGGTTTCACCAAATATGAATCGTCAGCAATAACTTAACTAAACACCGATGACTGCAGACGTCTGAAGTTTCTCAAACCACAGTGAGTGTTTTTTTTTGTTTGTATTCAGGGTTTGCACGTAGAAATATTGATAGAAGTGTGTGAGGTTGTGTGGATGAGATATTCTGCACAATTCACTGCATTGTGTCAAACTATAACACATCGATCCTTAAGAAAGGCCGTTCACCGAGGGGTTCAGCGTCCTGGATATCTCACAGGAAGGTGGACCGTATCGCTTATGTTTCTTCTATCTGCCGACAATCAAAGAAAATACCTTGTAAAATCATTTCTGCTTCTTTTTTTTTATATGTCCCTGCGTTAGCAATAAGCCTTTTGCCAAACAGAGGGACAGTTACACTTGATATCTCAGTAAAGCCCCTACAGAACCATTAATTCTCTCTTCCCTTCTGCCCTTCCTGTTTGATACGCTTCGAAATGTTATTTCAAAATGTTCCTAGTCGTAAGCCAAGTATGTAATGGCTACGCTAACTGGATCGGACAGAGTCGACCTATAAATTTGACCTAAATATGTGAGAAATTCAGGGAGCTGTGCAGACATTTTGAGGGGCTGTTGTTGTTAACTCGCAGTGTTCGGAGAGTTGAAATACTTACATGTATCCTCCAGCACAACTGAGAAACTAGAACGCTTCTGTTCACCTGATAGCAAGATGCTTAATTAGAGTTATAGAGCAGGGTGGGAAAAATGATCCCTCACTGGCTTCCCACCAACTGCAGATGGAGAGAGATTGAGAGTCTCTTCAGTGGAGGCCAACTGCTGCACGAATCAGGTAACCCAGTGAGAGTGCTAATATGACTTTAACGATTGATTGTGATTAGTTTGTGAGTTAAAATTCACCTGCTCAGGTTGGTTGTGTGTTAGATAGAGGTACGGGGAGGCAGTTGCTGTCTACCATAAGAAAGGGAACCATGCTAAAGAGAAATGTATTGTGTTATTTACCTCTGCTTAGCTGGCTTGCTAACGTCACTTGAAAACCCACATTCAAAATCACATGTTTTTCAGAGATGGAGGCTGCGTGTAGCCACCTGGGCTAAGCTAGCTGTTGATGGTCAGTAAATATCTTAGGTTACAGCACAATGTTTCGTTTTCTGTTTTTACATGTGTTACAGGTCTGGTGTTTGGGATTTATGGAGTCCGCCATGTTGCACCGCCATGTTTCTACCGTAGCCCAGAACAGACAAACCAAACACTGGCTCTAGAGAGGGACTTCTGTGTTGTGTGTAAATCCTACACACTGGTCCTTTAAGTACGAAAGATGTGTCGTGGGCCTGGGAGCTTTGATGAGGCCAAGCTGCATAATGCAAGTAATGGAACAAGTCATGTAACTAATTACCGTTCCATTGAGTAACATGTCAAATGATTACATTGATTACATAACTTCCCCATCACTGATCAGTACACATCTGTATCTCATAATATCAAAAGAATGAATATTTTTCATGGTATTATAACATGGTTCATTTTGCCTTTGGGGTACATGGGAGAGGAAGTGTTTTCAAAGCGCGAGGTGAACTCAGTATTTAAACAAGGATGTCCGTTTATATGGTGTCAGCTGCGTTCAGCCTCCCTCACAGGGTTTGTTAACTGTGACAGTCACAGTAGGTGGAGCGACCTTCGCTGACCTCCAGGACGAGACAGACAATACATTAGAGCAACGGCGACATTAATCCGTGTCAGGATGATGTATGGAGGCAAGAATGGACGCACTTAACCTTCTTATTCTTATTTCATTCGTTATTGAGTCACTTTTAAGACTCGGATCAAGAGTGACTCCGTTATCCTCCAACAGTATCTCCCTAATGAATCAAAAGTGATCACAACCTGCCTGTACACTTCCAGCGCAGACACAGAAGAGCTTAAAAAGCTGGGAAAATAATTCCTCCCATCGCCTCAGATCCACGCTGAGATCACTGTGGTTTAATTTGCAGGGTAGTGGCAAAGCTATGATACACAGACAATTCATTAAAACAATAAAAAGCCAATGGCGTGTTTGACTTGGTCACATCTGGCCAATTGAACAGAGATTTATAATACAGCAGGTTCTCTCCAAACGGCGTTGGGTATCACCTCTCCTGCGCGGCAGTGTTTATGTAGGCCGAGTTTAAATATTTGAGGAGCACATGTGGGGATGAATGGTGGCACAGGATTTCATCATAAAGCTGTGAAGGGCAAGCCGGCGGGGGGTCATTGTAACAGTAGTGTCAACAACGTGAGATCCCACCCCTGTCGACTCAGCAAGCAGTATATCGCAGACGCTCTGAAAGGCGGTGACGGCTGCTTTCTGGAAAGGCCCGGTGGTCGGTTTTCTCAGAACATCTTTAAGGGTGCCAGCAGGCTTTGGACTTGTTCCATTAAGAAGGCCGTCCAAAGTAACCACGAGGGCAAAATGAACAGAGTGAGATATAAGAGAGTTGGTTTGGGGCAACAAATTAGCTCATTGGACAATGGTGACAAAACTGCTGCTGACACTGTACAAAGAGCAAAACAGCTGCTTCTCCGTTCACTGAGGTAGTTCATCTTGCCGTGCCATTCCTTTGTCTACAGTGTCATTACGTAATGCCACTGTAGACGCAAGAACACATGACGCTCATTATCTCCTCCAACATCTTTTCCATTTGTTTTGACCAGTCAGAGGGCAAGAGGGATTGTTCGCTAGTGCTTTTTGCAGATGTGATGGAAGAATATTAGATAATCCATGACTACAATATTGTTCTTCTTTTTCAAAGTTTCAAAGATAGGAAAAATCCTATCTTTCCATTACGACAGCAAATTCAAAACTCATGGTTGTCCCATTCAATCTCATCATATCTGAAATTCTACTAGAGCTATAAACTTGATTGTTCAATGCCACACGGGAGACTGGCTGTGTCCATGACAACAGCTGTCCTACCTCACTTGTTGCTGGTTAGCTAGCTCGCCATGACGGACAAGGAAAAATAGGCATTGAATCTTAGCTTTGATGAGTTTGAGGCTTTAATTGTGTCCAAGAAGGAGAGGATACACTGTGTGCCAATTTTTACATGGTTTGGGAAGTTTAAAGCTAACAGGCTAACATTGATGTTAGCTTCTTCTTCTTCTTGTTCCCCATCTTCATTGCCATACACACCTAATAAGAGTGGTGCCACCATTTTTGGCAGTTATTTTGAATACAGGACATGGTTTATGCCTCCTAACTTAAGTTTCCTATCTTAGAAATGTTTTATTTAGGGTAATTACAGGCTACTAGCTAAATTCCTACTGGAAGATAAGATGGGATTTTTGTTTGTGTGCAACCAAAAATCCTTAATATCCTGCTAAACTGTGATGAGATAGGATTTCAGTCCCTGGTTTGTGTCCCCTTCCCTTCTGCCCATGACATCCCCAACAGTATTCTGTTTTTTCACCACCAGTACCCATGCAGCTCACAGCTTCTGACTGCAAGAAGTGTGGAAGTTTCCATGCTCCCACTCACTCAGTCGCCGGGGCAAGAGCCACATCAAGTGGGCTTAGCTGTCAGCTACTGCTGCGTGGGTTTGTGTTTACCCAGCCAACCTGTCTGTGGGCATCCAGCTCAGCTCACACATCATCACCCCACTGTCCACCTGCCTCACTCGCTTAAAACAGAGTTTCAATTCAGCAAGAAATCCCTCCTCTGAAAGAACGAGCACTACTCTAATGGGAGAGAAATTAGCCATCTGCACTCTAAAAAAAATGTTTTTACAGACATTTACTGTAAATACATATGCTACAGATATTTTTGTATTTTTCATAATAAGAGAATATACCTGTAAAATAAACCAAGAAGAACATTACAATACATTTCAATACATTTGCTGTAAAAGACTGTAACTTTACATTATAATAATCCACCGTTTTCAGTGTTAATTTGGTAGTTATCATTAAAAAACAGACCAATACAATTATTTTACATTTTTCTCATAAAGTTACTGTTAAAAACCTTTCAAAGTAAACTTTAAATGTATTTATGCAGTATTTCATTGATTTAATTAGAGACATAATTAGAGATGTTTTCTGATAATACATTTTTGTAATTTCACTCAGATTTGGTTGTTAAATAATATACAAATACATAATAAATAATAATTACAGGAGAATGGTTTACTTTGACAGTAATTGATTGTTAATAATATGTTGTATTTTACTGTTTCAGGAACTGTTTGGCGACTTTTGCTGACAGACAATGAACGTTTTACTATTTTTTTAGATTGTTCCCACCTCTGTTATTTAAACTGGTTCCATTCAAAACAGATCGGGGTTCACACGTGCTGACTTCTTTTTCCATATAGGATTGGTATCTTTCTTTTTCTTCTCAAAGCCACGTGATTTTATTTTATTTTATGGCTGTAAACTATTTTTAGCATCCCCACTTCAGTGGCAGAAGGCAGTTCAGTGCCCTGAACCATTTCAGCTTCAGTTTTGTCCTCGACTCCACCCTTTTTCGCTCGCATCATCATAGCATACGTGTTTCCATCCATCACTCCTTGCCATCCATACCACACTCTACCACAAGCCTCCATCTCTTTCACCCTCTTCACTCTCTGTTTGCTTGTCTGAGGGCTTGCATGTCTACTGGGGGGTTTCCATGCAGCTCCCAACACAGACACCTGCGCTACCCCACCCATCCCCTCTGACGTAGACGCTCCCTGCTGGCAAAATAACTGTAGTCAGAGTCAAAGAGTTAATAGGAGAAGGAAATAGAGGGAGTCTGTGATGCCTTCAGACGCAGTCCATGTTGTTTATTTGAGTGGCAGCGAAGAAGCTGCATGCAACTCTCTGTTAGTGGTCTGACTTGGCGCCAGTCGCCATCACTAATGTACACCAGGGGGGTTTAAAGACACTTTAAATGGGAATACAAATAATCCACTGGTAGGATTACGGCACAACAGAAGCTTTGGTACTGAGGTGACTCAACTCTAATGCCACATCATCGAGGACGCTGTATGGTTTCTCATCATTCATCACAGTAGCATTCACCACAGAGCCTTTATATGTACAGACGGGCTGTTGAAGCTTCTGTACCTTCTGTATGTAACTGGATGCTGCCTTACACACGAGGCTGACAGTTTGCTATCGCCCAATGTTGCCCTGTTTTTACGGTGTGTCCCGCACGAGCGTGTTGAATCTGCGGTGGAGCAGATCAGAGATATCTCCGACTGTATGTTCAGCTAAGTGAATCTGTGCCTGAGGAGAAATGTTTGACAAAAAGATATGGCCCTTGAGCCTGTCGCCGTAGTATTCATGATTATTTAAGAGGCATATTCTCAATTGTCAAAGATCCAAGACCTTCTTCTGAGTTGCGTGGGTGTTCTTCTCAGCTTGTCTTGTCACTCTATGCCAGAAGTGACTTGGATGTTTCTTTTATTTAACTACTGTCGTCTCGAACAATGTGCAACTTCATCACACCAAAGTGTATTTGTAGAGCCACCAACCCAAATCGTCAATATTTGATGACCTGGGAATGAGATGCAACAATCAATTGGCTTTCTCAAGAATCGCATACAGCGCCTTTAATAACCTCAGCTCATCCTTCACCCAATGTAGCCCCAATCAAAAGGTAGGTATCATAAGACCATTAAAGGCAACAGTGTTGCAGCTATTGCTTGTTTGACAAATCAAAAAAGGTTAATTCACTGTTTATAACACAGTAGTGCTTGAAAAGCTTTCTTGTCGCTGCCTTCATCCTTTCGGTTGCTGTAAATCACATTCATCATATTCAGTCACATCATTGTCTACTGTGAAGGCAAACCTGTCCCATAAATTCAAAATCATTTTAGTAATCTGCCCCCGAAACTAGTCGACAGAGGTGTTTTTGCTCTGCACGTTGCAGTTTGAGGACATCACTATTCTGACATTTATAAACCTTCTTCTGGCAGGTAAATTAAAATGAGTGACGGCTCATCAGGAAATGGATTTGGATATGGATTTAGTCGAACTGATAATTCACGTATCAGCAGAGGCCAAAAACGTGAGCAGTTATCATAAATATTTGAGCCGTGTCCTTTAAATGTCTTTGTTAATCTATTAAACATGTCTGAAGCTCATATTTGACCCACTGTTTAAAATAATTCAAATATTTTTGTTGTATTCGTCTGGCCAAAGTGCTCAGGACTGTTAATGAGCTGACAGACTCGTCTAATATCACATGACACTGGCTCTGCAACAAAGGGAAGAAAACACCATTGTTTCACCATTGTTGTACAGTCTGAGTGAGGAGAACTTTGTCCAATTATTGTGAACCACCTGTTGGATTTTAAACAACAGAATAGCGAGATGTCAGGACCAATCATTTAAACAATACGTGACCATGTCCAGCTCCAACAAGAGGTTTACTTTGTCAGCTGGCTGAATCGCTCTTGGCTGCAGCTGCACCTCTAATAGATAGCAGTCCACAGAAAAATTCATTTATCCAGGACGGGCCTGTTTAAATGAAATGTATATCAGCCTGCACGTTTTAAAGAGTTGAGGTTTTCTCAGAAGAAAAGTCCTTTTAAACACATAGAGTCTGAGGGAGTACGCCCCCCCTCCCTGTGAATTATGGGGTGTATGGTATTCTCCCTATAATTCAAAGAGGTGAGTGTTGGTTGAGGAAACACTGCCCCCTAGTGGGTTTATTTAGTTATATTCATCAAACAGAAAACTGTCATATAATAATGCACAATGCATTTCAAAGTTGTCTGTTAATAGTGTTTCTGCAGAAAAATGTTTGTTGTCAGTGTTTTTTGCCATTTTATATGTTTTTACATTAATATTATTGCTGCATTAATTTGTATGTTGCATTTTTGTGCTGTCGATGTTTAAGTCTGAGCTCGTTTCAACTACTTTATATACTTTAATCAACAGCAATGCATCATATTACATAAGATCATCATATGCTTGTAGTACTGTGAAAAAACACGCATCTCTAATAAGTCGACTGTGCGTTATGCTCAAGAAGTAGGAACATTTTCTCAGTTCTTAAAGGATTATTTCATCCTTCAGTGTCAGTTACACAGTGAACAAAGTAGTAAAACAAAAAGCGATCTGTAATCAGCTGAAGTCCAAAATCAAAAAACTGGCAACAAAAAAGTAGGCAAAGGTAAATACAAAAGTGATACAAAAACTGAGGACAATCCAGAAAGCCACGAGGAACAAATCAGGAACACAGGGGGCACACGAGGACCGGGGAACAGGCACAGGAGCACAATAGACACCTGGAAGTAAACAGGACTGACATGAGGACCGCAACAAGACTGACGCAAGGGCGACAACAGACAAACACTTATATGCAAACTAAAGTAACGAGGGGACGACGTGCAGGTGGAGAGACGCTGGGAACAGGGCAGTGCTAACGAGGCTGATGTGAGACAGGTGCTGGGGAAAAATCAAACTGGGGAGAAGCACAGGAACACAGGAGGGAACAGAGCACTGGGAGCACAGGTGAGCAGGAAGTGGGAAGTGACAACAAGACACTAGAGGATAAAAGTACAAAATAAAACAGGAAATAACTTTGGACCATTAGATCCCCTCAGCTTCCAGCAAAACATGTAAATACGGGGGCCCAGGTTTAAAAAATACTAGAATCCCCCTTCAAGTGCATGTACTTTGAATTTGCACTTGTACTCCACAACAAAAAGTGATGTCATTTTGGTTGCCATTTGCAGCGGCATGATTTTCCAGTGCTCACACTCTAGTATGAGCTTATGGTCCTTTGACAGCTTGGCTCACATGCGGCTTTGACACGTGTGAGGCGTTTCTCTGACAGCCCCCCTGGACGCTGGAAACAAAGGCCAGACTTTGTTGAAAGGCCGAGCATGTGTCTGTTTTATGTGAGGCTGAGCTCACGTGAGGAGGAGTTTAAATTAAAGCCGAGCATGTTAAATGTCAGTGTTGGCCTGGAGGTCCTGACTGAGCAAACAAATGACTGTAGATGTTGACTTCCATCCAGAACCCTGAGAAATGTGATTAGCAGTCTTCAGATGTTTCCCCTCTGACAAAGTGTTTGAAACCTTTATGACATACGATCTTTCAAATGATGCTGAGATTTGAATTTTTTAATGCCATCCTCAATTAGATTTGATTGACAGGAAACATTGCAGATTGTTTGGGAGCGCTTTAATTTCAGACAGATGTTGCATGTGAAGGCCTGAAGATGTTAATGCGATTTCAAGAGCTTTCATTCAACTATCATTACATAGAGAATATTTCAAAACAGTTATCCATCAGTCGCACAGTAAGACACAAGTGCAGGTGTGATAACAAAGTTCCTACACATCCATCATCACATATGTTAACTGCTGGGCAGATCAGTTTGTTAAACACTGGCAGACTTGGTCACATAAAGCAGATTGCAGGCTTTTATAATGTTTTGTAAAGTTTTTAACATGCAGATATGGACGATAACAAAATTATAAATGACAAAGCACAACATATCGGGCTCTTAACAATGATTTAAGTACATATAAAGACGTCTGACCATACAATGTTTTTGCACATTTTAGCCCATTTTCCATAAAATAGCTATATGGGTACTCTACGGAAGCCAAGAAGAGACATGATTCCAATTTTGTTTTTGTTTTTTTAATGCCATTATCTCAAAATCAAGAGTTAATTTTTATACTATATCACGAGAAAATTACATCATTAAATCATTGAATTCAGAGGAGTGAACTGTGACATACACACACTACCGCAGGGATGGTTTTGTGAGTTTTTAAAGCGGATAGATGTACTTTTTCTGAATATTTACCATTGCTTGTAAGAATGTTTCTCCCTATTTGACATGAGGGTATTTACATTATGGATAATTATTGTAAAGGATAGGCTCAATGTACATCAACTTGAATATGTGTTACTGTCCAGTAGGCTACAACCAAAATAATTCTCGTTGACGTAGAGATTGGTGGGTGTTCAAATGGTATAATTGATTATTTATATAAATAAATAAGGTTAAAGAACAGACTGATGCATTGATCAAAAACAAGTTCTTCTTGATCTGACTTTTTCATCTTAAATCAGCTGCCTCAGTTGTCAAGATGCAATCTATGCATGCTATCACGGCACTACTGATCCCTGATACACTTGATAATAAATGGAGAAAATGACCTTTAGTTAACCCGTGATAACAGATTCATTATCTCATTAATCGTTTTCTTGAGATAACAGCGTATCCACAGCGCGGTACTGACAGCTTCATTTGTCCAAGCAGCCATTGCATTCCATCACTTTCAATACAGTATGAACATGTTTGCATATGTAGATCAAAGTTATGCTACAATCGCCTGTAACACAGTCAAAAGTTCAGACTTTTGATGGAGAAATGGTACATTCGTGAGCTGTTATGTGGATTGTAAAAACAAAGTGCAAAGATAGTCTTCACTTTTTCATCTTTTGACATGTCATTTATTCATAACTGCCGATAGCTTGTAAATACAATGCTGTTTGGAAGCTGACTTAATTTGTAGAGCTGCAAAACACACAACATGTGATATATGTGATTTATAATGAATGGCAAAAAACGTGTAAATACAGCAGTATGGTCCTGTAAGTCAATCCTTTGGCGTGTAATGTAGCATAGGGGATGATGAAAAGTGCATTTTGTGCCAAAAACACAAGACAATTAAAGTTTGTTTCAATTACATACAGTATTACTGGTGCCTGCTGAATGATTGAATTATTCTAGTACTTGAATCTTAATTTAAATTATTTAAATAGGCAACATTTCTCATATTTTTCTGTGTTTATCTACCTCCCAGACCCCAATTCAGTCCCAAAGCAACTCAAACATGTGTTGTCTCCCTCAGCTGATGAGAGTCAGCCTCTTCTTCATGTAGAGAAAAGCGAGGTACGTAGCTCCTCCTAGGACACCTATCAGCAGGGTGGTGCCGAGAATAACCGGCGCGTTCTTCTTGGCCACGCGAAACGCCACAGGAAGAACGGCGGAGATCAGGATGTTGTTGACATGGCCCAGCACTCTCCTGAAGGCCGGGCGCTCCACCACACGCTCGTAGTACGTTTCCAGGTTCACACGGTTACCGTTGCCCCAGTAGCGGCGCGAGAGGCCGAGGAACTTGAGGCGGTGTAAGGTGACGGCCAGAGAGACATCGGCCATGCTGAAGAAGTCGCCGCACAGCCAGGACTGACTGCCTTCTTCTACGCATGGAAGAGGACATGAAGAAAAGATTACATGACATCCAGCATTGGACTCATAAAAATGTTTTTATTGTGTCTTTAATTCACAGTAAAATGGTTGCTTAGTAACAAGCTATTGTGTTTGTGTACCTGGTGTTTCTTCCACCCTCCTCTGTAGCTCTGTCTCCACCTGATCCATCACACTCTCCAGTTCATCCAGAAGCTTCTTCAGGTATTTCATGTTGTCATGGTCAAACAACTTGGACTGCAGGAACATTTTCATATATTAATGCATGAGTGAGCTAGCTTTTGGAGTTGCTCACTCGCTATAACCGTCTAATTCCACTATTCCCCTACTGTGCTACATGTACCACTGGTACTACACGAGCTCCCTATAGTATTATGTGGAGGAGTTTGTTGAAATTGAAATGATAATTTATAAACATATAGTTAATACTATCAAAATACTGCAGAAGTTTGAATTAGATCACCTAAACTGAAATGTGATTGAAAGTTAGTTGTGTCATTCCAGTAATATTTTTGTTTTAGCCTGCTACCTAGTCATGTTCATGTTTGTTGCAGGCGCATACGCCATCCATGATTAGTCACGGGCTAAACTGTAAGGGCAAAATAGTAAGCGGAAGTAAACTGAAAGGTTCAAAAATGTACTACAAATGTGGCTCAAAATGGGAACTATGGGGAAGAGAAGTGAGAAGCAGGAGGAGAGTATTTAAAGCAGCTTTGTTGAAACTGAAGTTAGTTTTTAGTGGCTACTTAAGCAGCACTGAAATCCAGTTTTTACTCAGTTAAGAAGTAGGCTGTGTAGTGTTAGTTGCTGTGTTTTGTTTTTTTAGTGTAGCATGGCCTTTGGAGGGTACAACCCTCAGTCTTCAGTGTAAATCACATTCGGCATACTGACATTTTTTACTTACTTTCAAGCGCCTCTGTTTTGCCACATAAGCATCTTTAAGCTCTGGGTTCTGTTCTGCCAGTTTCTTCAGCTCAGTCTGTGTGTTTCCGATCTGTGCTGTCACACAAAAACACAGCATCATGTTAGGGACAAATAATTACACAGCGATTATCATTACAGAACTATGTTACGGGTATGCATCATGTTATATAGAAGAGAGTTTGATCATGTCAAATCGTGTATGTCTCCATTAACATCTCTCTTATGAACGGCCTCACTAGGAAATATAAGGCAGAGTGAAAGGAGCTCGAATGACGAGAAAATTTAGAAATAATCTTTACTGTCTTCATGATACTTTCTTGGAACATGGATGGATCACTACGCATGTCTTACTTCGTATACACGTGGCTGCATATGCAGGTATGTGGGAGTCCACTGTGATCTCAGGGTGGAGGATGCAGCCGTGGGTGTAGGCATCCATCTGTAGTGAGTCCAGCAGCTCTCTGTAGTGCTGCACTCTAAGATAGTATGTACTGCCCTCTTCAGGGATCAGCTTGGGAGTGCCCTCTGGAGACAAACGAGGAAGGAGCAGTGATGTGAGGTGTCAACTTTTGTGTCTCCAAAGAAAACAGAAGGGAATCAAGACAATATAAGAGTAAAAAAGCGTTTTAATTTAACAGCATGACACGTCATTTTTCATTAGCTTAAATAGTTCCATGCTTACCAGATTGTCTCTTCTTCTAAGGCGACTGGATGAGACCCTTAGAACAAAGCTATCATGGGTGAGTGCAAACCGAGAGAAAATGGAAGATTTAAAAGAAAATGATTGAACGAATGATCGAAAAAGCAACAAATGCAAACAAAAGAAAAATACATTTAATTAAAAACCAAATAATCAACAAAAACATGCTGAAAGAAGAAAGCAAAGTAAGAAACTCTGAATGAATAGAATAGGTATTAGACCTATCCAGCCCTGCTACAGTGGATCAAAACACTTAGTGAGAGTTTGAGGCTGCCGAAGAGTTTTAATTCAGTCTCACCATTGTTGAAATTCTGCTCCAGGTAGTCCATGATCTGTGTTGGGTCACAGATGACGTTGTCATCGTGGACCAGGACTGGCACCTCACCGGTGGGGTTCAGACGCATGAACCAGGGCTCGTTGTGTTCGCTGAGCGGTAGGCTCACATCATACTCCTCACAGTGCAAACCTTTCTCTGCTATGGCCAGACGCACCTGCAAAACAACAACTGTGACTGTCTGTAGGAGTTTAGATATCTCAGTGATTCTACCTGTGGTTCTTTTGTCTCTTGAGCAAAGAAATCAGACACTTTACGCTCTCTTGATGGCGTGTACTGGAATTATCAAATAAATGATTCGAAACATAAGGGGCTGTTATGCTCTTCTTGTTAATTAAAGATCACAGCCAACCAGTTTAATGTTTAATCGTGACTTAAAGGAACAGTTCATCCAAAAAATTCAGTCATTATCCACTCATGCTGATGGAAAGTCGGGTGCAATTTTATACTCCACAAAATATTTCTGGAGCTTTAAGGCAAAAACAGCAGTACAGGAGACTTGTTTTTAAATGTAAAAAAAATACAGGGGGAAAAAAACATAAATGGCTCCAGTTTAATCCAAGTCTCCAGAAGCCTAGAGATCTGAAATTGATTTGAATATGTTATTTACACCCTTGGTGCACGGTCGAGCTAACAGAGCATGTGGAGCATGGAAATTGATAGATAACAACTGAATTAGCATTTTTGGGTGAACTGCTCCCTCAAGCCCAAAGACACATTAAGTGTGCAAGGAATCCCAACTAATATATATATATATATTCCTCTCAGCGAGTGTTTCTCACACAGCACAACAAAAATACAAAAACAGATGGGATATGTTATATAGTCAGCTTAACAGAATAACAGCAACGAACACAGCTATCACACAATGGACAAGAATATAAAATACATATAGCAAATAAAGTACACTAATGTAGTGTTTCACAAGATTTCTTCTAAGCAAAATGGTTTTAATGTACTGCATGAGATCACTTTCAAAGATTTAAGAATATGTGTTTTTCCTAGAAGTCAAATCTAATTAAAATATAGAAACTATAATACTCATTGTCCAGAGCAGATGAATAATTAGTACAATCAAACACTAACACACACACATGTTCATAAGACAGGGAAATATCCTGAGCTAGTGTACTGGTGTAAGAAAACGTGACTGATTATGTCACATCATCATGATTTTAATATATTTTTGAGTAGAAATGAAAATTGTGATGCAAAATTGATTAATCCCACATACTGCGACAAAAGAAAATCACAATATTATGTTTTTTCGACGTACTGTATCGTGCAGCCTTACATGACAAACTTCAATGTCCTTTTAAATGTTGTGTAGTAAGACTTTGGATGGATATGACAAATAAATCATGGTCATTTCTCATGTTTCTTCCCTTGTAGACATGTAACAGGGAGCTGTCCACCGCACTGTGGTGCTGAAACGTAAAGCCACTCACCTTCTGAGAGTTAAAAGACTGCGTCCAGTGATAAAGCGTTAGTTTGGACCCGCTTTGTGTTGCCACGGTGTCACACTGCTGTTGTTCATCTTGTTCAGAGCCAGTCTCTAGAAGAGCCGCTTTCTCTTCTTGGGACTCGGAGCTGTTTTCGGACGCCATTTTATCTGTTAGTATTTTAGGGGACGAGTGAGGTCAGCGTCAGATCACAGGCGGCACAATGCGCCCCCTAGTGGCTCGGAGGGGAACATCCACCTGCATTCATTTTGATAGAGTTTTTCTAAACATATAAATTATTTAAATTAATTTAAATCGCCACCATTTCTTCTTCCTTCTTCTTCTTCCTCTTCTTCTTCCTTCTTCCTCCTCTTCCTATTTCTTCTTCTTCTTTCTTCTTCTTCTTCTTCTTCTTCTTCTTCTTCTGCTTCTTCTTCTCTTTTCCATCACACCTGTTCTTGATAGTTCCGGTAGTAGTAGTGCTAGCATGTAGCATGTATTAACCCGTGTTTAAAAATTATTAACTATGTTTTTTTCTCGTCAAATGTCTACATACATCATTACCAAGCCCCACACGGTTGATGTGTGTAAGTACACCTCAGTAAGTAGACCTATAAAAATTAGCATTGTAAGAAAGAAAGAGTTAGCCAAAGTTAATGTATGCTGTAATGTTAGCTCAACAGCTCAACACCAACCCAGCTGTGTAATAAGCGCATTTGTCCAGCAGAGGTCGCTGTTATCTATCCCTCCAATGTGCGAGCTGCTGTTCGTCCATACAAACTGTGCTCTGGTCAGCCCTGATACAAAAGGTAGCAGGTCAATAAAGGCCACGAGTGTCACGTAAGGTGATGCTTATTCTTACGAATTGAATCAATTGGAATAATTCACTTTTTGTGATTTTTTTTGTTGGGTTTTTTTTTAGAAAGGGAGTGACCTAAATGTGTTGTGAATGTTTAATATTTTTCTCATACCCCTATTTTGAAGTTGCATAGCCCTAAATCACTTTCTGCTCCAACTCAGTGCAAACTAAATCTGTGTTTTATATCTCATATATAGTGGTAATAATAAGATAATATGAGGAAAATTAGTCATTAGTAAATATTAGATAATATAAGCCTTTATTGATCCCCGATGCAGCAGAGCAAAGGGAGAAATAAGTAAAGTCAAATAGAGAAAATTAAAAAGATAACTAAGAAGCATTAAATATAAATATATAAAAGTCAAAAATAGACACTAAACAGGAGCAAACAACATTTCAAAGGTTAAAAAAAATCAAGTGACATGTATGTAAACAGTGTACAGACTTTGACTAATATATAATATGATTAAATGATGGTACTAAGTGTATGTATTAACATATAATTATGAGAGAAATATACTATAGTGTCTAATGTAATAAAACAGTATAACACATAATACTGTATAATATATTACAAAATATTAGAGGTGCATTGCACTTTTATGCCTAAACAAACTAAATAAACAAACTCTCTTCGTTTTCATGACTGAAACTGACCTTAAAGGAAACACAATTTCATACTGTTTTACTTTGTTTATATGTGGCGGACCCTGCCACCTTTCTAGCTTCAAACAGTGTTCTGGGGACCTTATTTCCCTCTGAGAACAGCTTGTTTATTCAGTTATGGGGGAAAAAATAGAGGTATTATTACCTCATTGATATTGTAAAGATTACAATTCTGAGCTTGAATTTCTCCTCCACAACTACATGATGCCCCTTTAATGAGATATAGGATACAAATACAGGTGATATAGTGTAGTATGACACAATATACAGTATAGTCCTGCATTATAATATAACATAAAATATAAGTATGATACAGTGTAGTATAGTTTAGTATTGTATAGTGTCTCATCAATAATAAATATAGTATAATGTCTGATAAAATCAAATATAAAGGCCATGAGCATGCATTCATACGACACAAACATATGTTGCATTCATATACTCATATTATGACATGATCTCTAAAGCTATGTGTAGTTTCCTAGTATACATTATCAGCTCACAAAAAAATGGGCCATATGAATGTGATTATGTAACTATGACTGATAAGATAGACTAAATATAATAAGTCAGCATGAATTCACAGAAGAATCCCACACTTCTGATGTTGTTATGTAATATTCACACCTGTAAAGTGAGAGCAGTCTTTCAGATGTGTAGCAGAGATGTAGAAGAGCCTTATTATTTTTTGGGGTGGGTGGGTGGGGGGGTGACGCGCCTCCTCACACGCGGTGGGGAGAGAGAGAGAGAGGAGAGTGGGAGGTCCCTGTGGCGTGACGTTGCGATTGGCCCAGTGTCTTTCCTTAGCAGGGACTCGACGCCTCTCTCTCTCCCTCTGTGATCAGTGGGTGAGAGGGGGGAGACGAGCAGCAGCACACAGCGGAGAACCCGGCGTGCGCCTCCGGTAAACGACGCCCACCATTCATACCTTCACACTTACCGTTACGCATGCCTTTTGTGTTGCATGTCAGTGTCTGCCCTCTGTCCTCACCCTCCTATCTTTTCTTTTAGTCATCATCTTGTCGGCTCATACTGTCATCTCACCACCACCACCACCACCACCACCACCGGTCCTGGATCCCCTCAGCCTCGGTCCTGGAGACGCCTGAAGTCTGCAGCACGATCTGCTTTTTTTATTTCCAGCCTATATCTGAATGACGGGCGGAAGGTTTGACTTCGACGACGGTGGCACTTACTGCGGGGGGTGGGAGGATGGCAAAGCCCACGGACACGGCATCTGCACCGGACCCAAGGGCCAGGGCGAGTACGCCGGGTCCTGGTCGCACGGCTTTGAGATAGTAGGGGTGTACACCTGGCCCAGCGGGAATACCTACAAGGGCTACTGGTCCCAGGGGAAGAGGCACGGGCTCGGCGTGGAGAATAAAGGAAAGTGGATGTACCGCGGAGAGTGGAGTCATGGCTTTAAGGGTCGCTACGGTGTCCGGCAAAGCCACAACACACCTGCGAGATACGACGGCACCTGGAGCAACGGGCTGCAGGACGGGTACGGGATCGAGACCTATGGAGATGGCGGTAAGACTGAAAAAAAGACTGTCTCCTCCGGTGCTTGTTTAACGTGTGTGTCGCTTTAACTGCTGTGGCTGATGGTGTGTTATGTAGCCTCTCTCTATGTGTGTGTGTGTGAGAGAGAGTGAGAGAGGATGCTCAGACTTAAACTGAGGGAGGCTAATGGAGATACATCAGCGCGTGAATCTTCCATCTGATATGATCCGAGTTCAGGTTGAGATTGCGCACTGCGCACCGTGGTCAAGCGCATCATCATTTACCCCCCCCTCGGCCGATGAAACTATGACTTATTATCACCCCGCTGATGTTAACTTGATGGATAACAGTTTAAGATAATGTTCCATCTCGTTTGGCAACTACCGGTTGCTCCTCATATGACAGTGGGAGGAGAGAGCGAGAGAGAGAGAGCGAGCTGGCAACTAGAAGGAGTTTTGGAAATCACAGCAAATCAGTGTGTTTGGAGCCAATTATAGCCTGACTATCACCTGCTTCTCTGTCGTTTTCACATTTGAACCTTAACTTCGTTGAGATGCCTCTTTAAAGGTGCACTGTGTCGTTTTTGGGGAAGACATTTTAATGAGAAGAGGAAGATCTTTTAGCGCCTAATACCAAATAAACTGATTGAACAAACTGACTTTAAAGGACAACACAATTTCATACGGCTCTACTTTCTTTATATTTGGCGGACCCTGCCACCTTTCTAGCTTCAAACGCCTTATTTTCCTCTGAGAACAGCTTGTTTAGTCAGTTATGGAAACAATAAATACATCTGAGTTTGTGTTATTGCCTCATTAATATTCTAAATATTAAAGTTCTGAGATTGAATTGAACACAGTGCCCCTTTAAGAGTGTGTCTCTTAAATAACTACAAAGATGTCCAATGAAAAATGATGCCAGTGTTCTTGAGAAAGTGCAACTTTCAGTGAAAGATAAGCCCACGAAACAGGTGCACCTGCAGTGAACACTAATGAAAACCCACTGGATGCTGTTTCCAATTTCTATTTAACTTCCTACACAAAAGAAAAGACATTTCCGCAGTGCTGAAAATACACAAATATACCCACCAGCTATGAATTTAGCTGTGTTTGAGGACACCCTCTCAGGCTTGAAAGTGTGAGGCTGGTGCTTTGATCTCACTAATCAGTGCTGTGTTCACAGTTTGTCTACAGACCTGTGTGATCAGGGAGGGTCCACAAACACAAGTGCTCTGCAAGGCGTATTGTGGTTATAAAACATATAAGTCCCGCTGTGATTTGTGAGCATCATCTCCGCTAAGCGAGGCCTTATGGTGCAGAGTAAATGCCTCACATATGAAAGCTACAGAGGGCTGGGCTTGGGAAATCAGCTGATCCTAGAGGATCCACGGAACATCTGGCCGTCTGACCCCGCCACATCCTGATAACTTGATCTGCAGGGTCGCTGATTTGAACTCCACTGCAGAGCCAGCCTGTTAATCTCACACTGTTTATCCATCTAAACTCCTGCCCGGGGTAGTATATCATTTTCTGTTTTGAATCTGACCATTATGGCTTACTTCATTGTTATTGGCCGATGAGATCCGAGCACTGGATCAACAAGCGTTTCTTATTATCAGGATCGGGGGTTGTAATATGATGCTCTGAAGAAGCTACAGTAGGCCAGCAGCACATGCTCATTGGGCTCAGCAGCACCAAATGGGATTAATGAAGTATTCCTCTCATTATGTGACTCATAGCGATTCCCTGCCGTCAGAGACAAGCGGATGGTGGCGAATGCGCCTACTGTCAGTGGGGGAGTCAGTGGCTGCCTGAAAATAGGCTCCAGGCTGAGTGATTCACATTCATCCCAAGTGATCCTCAGTATCAGTACCTTAATCAAATCTCTGTGATTGAGTTAGTTATACTCACAGTCCCAGATCTGTGGGGAAGGAGAGAAAACATTTCATTGGCTGATAAAGTCTGCACCCATACAGCAAGGCTCCTCTGTGTTCCCGTACGTAATGCTGTTTTAAAGGAATTAGTGCTGATGTAGAGAATGTCTGGCCAGCAAAATGCAAAGTGTACAGCAGAGGAAAAAGAAAAACCTTGCAAATTTCACCAACAAAACTCACCCTGATATGAATTAAAAGCATTTGTCAAACACATTAAAGGGGCACTATGTGGTTTGGGGGAAGAAATTCAAACTCAGAATTTTTATATATATAATATTAATGAGGTAATAATACAAACTCAGAAATATACATTTTTCCAGAACTTAATAAACAAGCTGTTCTCAGAGGAAAATAAGCTAGAAAGGTGGCAGGGTCCGCCAAATATAAACAAAGTAAAACAATATTAAACTGTGTTGTTTGTTTATTCAGTTTATTCAGTTATGAAA
Organism: Pagrus major; assembly: GCF_040436345.1. NCBI lineage: Eukaryota > Metazoa > Chordata > Actinopteri > Spariformes > Sparidae > Pagrus > Pagrus major. The sequence continues at coordinate 15,773,377 of NC_133233.1, forward strand.
ACAAAGAGAGTTTGCTTATATAATTTGTTTATTTCTCTTCTGATTTAAATTTCTTTCACAAAACTACACAGTGCACCTTTAAGCTTTTCAGACGTCCATATCTTGAAACAATCAGCTGTTATCTTCAGTGTCGGTGCAGACTCTCCCCTCAAGGACTCAACCATGATGGGCCACTTTAAAATTGTTTTTGTTTTGCTTTTTGTTTTGCTCAGGTAGTTTGTGGAAATCCCACAATGCAGACATTATCCAGGCTTATACGCTTTTTTTCCACTGATTTAAGATAAAAGACGGCTCATTTTGGAAGTGGGCCCGGTGAGACAGAGCAGACTGTGCACACAAGCAAAAACAGACACAAAGCAGCACTTTTAATGCTTATTAAAATCATTGTGAGCCCACTGCTGATTGTGCTTTATGATACCAGCCAATGCTTAATTTTTCTTCTTGGAACTGATGGGAAATAGAGATAATTTCCAGAAAGTTAATTTAATTTGCCCAAAATAGTCTTATTAAACATGTTTTTTTTACCATGGTGGACCCACCAAGTTAGAGTTTCAAACCCCTCTTACCTTATCACACTACATTCCTTTCCTCTTTACATGTTGAAGCACTGTAAAATAAATTGTCATGTGAAGATATATTAAAAATCATGTTTGCAATCATATGAGTTCTTCAATACGCTGTTGCATTGTTTCATCCTAGACAGTGGTGGTTCCCAACCTGGGGCACACGACCCCCCCGGCATGCTAACAGTACTGGACAAATGGAAATTTGACCTGATGCTGCTGCAAGGTGAAATGTGTACAGCCACGCTAGCAGTTCTGCAGGGCCGTACTGTGAGCACAGCAGTGCTCTGTGCTAAATGCTAATGCCAGCATGCTAACATGTTCGCAGTCACAAGATGCTGATGTTCAGCTGAATTTTCAGTCTGCTGGCATGCTAAAATTAGCAATAAGCACACTTTGCAGACATTCGATCATAAATCACAGTCCTGGAGAAATGAAAATTGGACCTGATGATGGTGCTCAGTGAAATGTTTTCACCAAAGTTATTACAGTTCATCGTGTTTGAAACATGGACATCTGTACCAAATTTCATGACAATACAACCAATTATTGATTCTTCTTCTGGGAACCATGAATTTCTCTACAATTTTTTTATATGAATCCAACTAGAAGATGTTGAGATGTTACTGACGATAAGTGAAAACCTTGACGTGCTGGTGGCGTAACATAAGAGTCAGGGAATGACCAAAGTCTTTAGGATTCATCATCTGGGCACCATGAATATCAGTAGCAAACAATCTCAAAGACAAAGACAAAACAAAAACAACAATCCATCTAATAATTGCTCTGACATTTACCAAAAAACAAAAACCTCATGGTGGTACTTGAGGTTGGGAACCACTGTTTGTGTTTGTGTACTGTAGTTGTGACTGACCCTGACCTGTGTCTACCTGTTCCTCAGGTACCTATCAAGGCCAGTGGATGGGTGGAATGCGGCATGGCTACGGCGTGCGTCAGAGCGTTCCCTATGGCATGGCCACTGTTATCCGCTCTCCTCTGCGCACGTCTCTGGCCTCCCTGCGCTCCGAGCAGAGCAACGGCACAGTGCTCCAGGACCTCTCCTCCCCCGCAGACACACCGACAGGCAGCCGTGGCGGCTTCGTCCTTAACTTCCACTCAGACAGCGAGGTCGTCACCGGCAAGAAGAAGGGCCTGTTCCGCCGGGGGTCGCTCTTCGGCAGCCTCCGGCAGTTGCGCAAGTCTGACTCTCGGACCTCAATCTCCAGCAAGCGCAGCTCTGCACGCAGTGATGCCGCAATGAGCCGCATCAGCTCCAGCGATGCCAACTCTACCATATCCATCGGCGACGGCGAGCTGCAGGATGAGGACTTTCCTCTAGAGGACCATGTGGATGCCACTACGACTGAGACCTACATGGGCGAGTGGAAGAACGACAAACGCAATGGATTTGGTGTTTCAGAGAGATCCAACGGGATGAAGTATGAGGGAGAGTGGCTTAACAACAAGCGCCATGGTTACGGGTGCACAGTTTTCCCAGATGCCACCAAAGAAGAAGGGAAGTACAAAAATAACGTGCTGGTGCGTGGAATAAGGAAGCAGTTGATTCCTCTTAAGAACCCCAAAACCAAAGAGAAGGTTGATCGGGCTGTGGAGGGGGCACAGAGGGCTGCAGCCATTGCCAGGAGTAAAGTGGAAATAGCAGCTTCCAGGTACTGTGTCTATGTGTGTGTCCATTCATGCTTCTGTATGTGCATGTGGGTGTATACTGTGTAAACACAAAAAACGACAGGGCGAACATCCTCAGCAGTTTATTTTCAGCATTGAAGAGTCAGAGCAGTGGCCTGTTTGACAAACATTTCCCGGTCTGATTGAAGGCTCAGTCTTGTGTAAGTGGAGTCCCATGACAACAGCTCCGACCTTTATACATCATCAACAGTCAAGGCTTTTGTGTGGCCACTGCGATCATCCCTGGAAAAGGTTCTGTTTCTATTCTCTGCCCATATCTTTCATTCCCAGGGAGAGGGGTTAGGGATCTTGTGTGTGTGCGTGTTGGTCCGTGAGTGTGTGAGAGTGCGGTCTGTGTGCCTGTGAGTTCATGTGCGTGAGCAGTATAGCCATACCTGCGCCCGTGCCAAATGCGTCTCGTGTGCCCAATAACGATACCTGCTCCTCCTGCCAAGTATTGCTCTGATGTGGCATCTGCTCTTTAACAGGTGGATGAGATGTGACCTTTTCCTTTAAAGCCTCCCTCCTACTGGGACACAGTTCAGCGTACGCAGCATCACTTTGACATCCTCTGGTTTCATTGCATCAGGGAATTATTAGACTCAAGACTGCGAGGATGTGTACAAGCTGTGAAAAGGTCTCCATGCAATCAAGCGCATTTTGATTTTTTCTTTCTCTCTCTCTCTCTGTCTTGCTCAAGAGGTGCACATAGATATGCACGCATGAAAAGAAATGAACAATCAATTATAATACACAAAATCAAAGACAAGTTTATTGTCTCACACTCAAGAAAATGGACACTTATGCTCGCAAGCAAGCAATGTAAATCAATCAAAATAAAGATAATGAACTTTAATTGTACAATTAATCAGTTAAATCAGTCTTTTGTCCTGCTGGGCACAGCTTCACAAATTTCCAGAGTTATTTTTTATGTTTCATATAATTATATAAGGCTAACAGTGTACAGCCATGCTGGCAGTTCTTCAAGGCTGTACTGTGTGAGCGTGCTAACATGTTCACAGTTCACAAGATGCTGGTGTTAAATGGGTAAAATACCATGTTTAGCATTCTAGTTTAGACGTTTAGCATGCTATCAATTCCAACTAGCGATAAGCACATTTTGCATGTATTCAGTCATAAACCCAAGTACTGGAGAAATGAAAATTTGACCTGATGATGCTGCTAGTTGAAATGTTAAGGGATCACTCAAGTTACTTTATCTCAAGACATTTTACTCAATACCAAAAATGTCCAAAGATGTCAGGGGATCAACAAAGTTTTTATGATTTATCGTCTAGGGACTCTTAGAAATGTTGATGGCAGGATTAGTGAAAACCTCGACCTGCTGGTGGTGCAACAATAAGAGTCAGGCAAGCATCTAAGTCTTTAGGATACATCCTCTGGGAACCATGAATATCAGCACCAAATTTCATGACAACCCATCCAATAATTGCTCAGATATTTACTAAAATAAAACAAACCAAATGATGGTACTTTAGCATAAGTTAAGGGATTCAACTCAGTAGGGTTCATCCTCTGGGGCCTATGAGTGTCTGTACAAGCTATCTTGCTGAGATAGTTGCTGAGACATTTCAACAATTCAACCTCACGTTTTCACTCGTGGAAAAGAACAGTCAGGGTCACCATAGTTTGTAAGGTTCATGCTCTGGGGATCATGAATGTCTGAACACAATTTCAGGGCAATTCATCCAATAGTTGAGAATAGCTGACAGTCTGGACCAAATTGGTAGACCGATCAAGAAAACTGACATTCTTTTTAGTCACTCCACTAACATGGCAAAATAAATGATACATTGATGTTTTATTGGCTGCTCAGACCAGCTAGAGGTTAAAAAATCATTACTTTGCACTTGACTAATAAATAATTGGTGGCATTATTTCAACATTGTTAGACTAAATGATTAATCAACAATCTGTATTGTGATGAAATAAAATACTCACTTTTATAAAACACTGGAGGGAATAAATAAGAGCATTTTAACTCAGAGCTGAACCTAGACATTTACAGCAATGCAGTAATAGTAGACTCGATGAGTAGCCAGCTTTCTTGTAATATCCAGACGGTCTTTTAGAATACAATAATTCCTCTCTGGCAAGCGCAGAGAGAAAATGCGTTATTCTGCAGATCTGAAGGATATAAGACAAAGATTACATAAGGTGGATTTAACATGCTTGATATTGAAAACTCCAGCATACTGTTTATTCCACAGATAAGACCCGTGATATTATGAGTCTGTATCTGTGTCAGTGAGAGCCAGTGAGCTTGAGGTAAACCTAGTGGGAAAAGAGAAAAATGAATAATGTGTTGAAAGGACGAGCTAACAGATTCTCTGTTGGGCTTTTGCATTAGAGCAACAATTTACAGCAGAAGTAAACACATGACCTGATGCATAGCGCTAAAGCAACGACGGTGAAAGCATTCAAGCTGATGCAAAGTGTTTATGGCAGCAAACAAGGTCCCCTGTACTGTAGTAAGTGATCAAATTACTGGCTGGTACGTGACCGCACCGCCATCCATCATGTGCAGCCGGAAATCTCAAAACAAGCTCTTCCCTTTTCCTGACTGGAATCAAGATTTTTTTTAAATCAAGACCGTATTTGTGTTACAAACAGCAAGAACGGCAGGCTGTGACAGCTGTGTGTAAGCCGGTTATGTAAGTCTCATTATACAGTGCACTGCAAAAAAAGATGCACTCGTATCGATCCAGTTCTGGTCACGTGACTCTCTGTCTTTGGATGTGGAGCGGCGGATCCACAGGGAAAAACGAGGGGAGGGAGACAGATCTGTTGGAGGAGAAAGAGAAAGAGAGTAAGAATGGATTGAAGTGAGAGAGCGAGGGGATAAATGTTGATTGGATGAGATGGGGGATGCGGTGCCTTTGCTGAGCAGCATGCTTCTGAGAAGTCTGGAGTGGACAGAATTGAGAAAGAGTGAATACAAAAAAAAAGGCACAGAGGGGACACACCCATCCCTCTCTATCCCATCAGCCTCTGTGATGGAGCTGATGACCTCATGCTCGTGGTCAGCCAATCAATAGCGAGCTAGTGCGATGAGGCGAAGTGGAGCTCTGCGTCTGTGACCCCCATTCACTGTTATTCTGTTATCTATGCGAAATGGACTTCCACACAGTTATGCTCTTGTGTCCGTGGGTGGGTGTGTGTGTGTGGGTGTGTGTGTTGTGGTTGTGTCCAAGGCCTGTGAACTGAGATAAGTGACTGGTGCCATTGAAACATTCACTGTTTCATGATGCTTCACCCGTAAAGCCTTTTTGTTACAGATCAGTAGTTTAGGTATCCTGGTGGCTCAGTGGTGTGTCAGTATATACACTGTGTAATCTACTGTAATGGCCTTTGTCATGCCAAAACCTTCCTTGTGCTATCTCACAAAAGCAGAAGACTTAAAATGATGTGTGTGCGAAGTGTAAAATGGCTTTACAAAGTTCAAATTTTTACATATTTGTGCTTCTTTTGAATCTAAACTGTTTTGATTCTCTCTTCTTGCTTCACCTGCCCTTCCTTTTCTCAGGTTAAGTCGATTAAGCACGCTCCCTTCTACGATGCTAAGAATGATTAAATGCCAAAACAAACACACTGCAAGCCAATCCGTGCGTGGTGGCCAAGTGTGTGTTTCCATTTGATAGCTCTGTTTGCTTTGCAGGCTCTGGTGAAAGGTTAACCAACACCTAATATGCAGGTCCTCCTGATATAGGGAAGATATTTTTACGGTGCTTATTTTCTTCTTCGCAGCAATCAGCAAAACGTTGAGACTAATGATATTCAGGAAGAGTGTTTATCATCAGCACGGTGTAACCTCTGCTGGCGAGGCTGTTTCTGGCCTCTGTTATTCATCCTTCAAGCTCACATACGAATAGATTTCCATCAGACTTGCAGATGACCTGTTCAAAAAATGTAAACACCTTAGAATAACAATCACAGGGCTTGGGACTCATTTTTGTGTTGCACTGGTGCGCCTAACATAGTCACACTCTGGAGCCCATCATTAATAAATAGTATTAAATTTATAGCTGATTTAACTCTAGTCAATGATTATTTCACTGTTAACAAACAATAAAATGTGTTATAAACCATTTATGAAGAAGTTGTAAAGGTTTATAAACATCAGGTGCAACTTCACAATAAACAATTGCTTAATAAATGTTTATAAAGCATTTCATTTCATTCAAATATGAACTCCAGTTTAACTTTAAATTTGCCATGTATTAATGATGGTTATCATAAAGTGTTACTGAAATCTGAAACTTGGAGGTGATCCGACATGGATTTTCTGGCATCAGATAATCCAAAGTGTAACGTCTGCAACCTGATTGTAGGTAGATGCCCAAGAGATGACCATAGGCTGTTTTTACCTTTAAGTATGTTAGGTTTATTTGCACAGTCTTACATTTGTTTAATTCATTGAGAAATTTGGCTAAAAGTAGTCAAACTACATCTAATGATTATTTTCATTGTCGATAACTGTTGATCATTTATTTGATTAATCAATGAGTTGTTTGGTCTATAAAGTGTCAAAAATTGGGGAAAAATGTCGATCAGTGTTTCCTTAAGCCCAAGATGACGTCTCCAAATGTTTTATTTGTCCACTACCCAAAGATATTCAGTTTACTGTCAGAGAGGAGTAAAGAAACCAGAAAATATTCACATTAAAGAGGCCAAATCAGGAAATGTTGATCGATTATCAAAATAGAAAAACAAGAAGAAATATTGTGCTGATTTCACCTGTCCAAGATATTATCTGATGTAAAACATTTAATTAAAGGGGCACTATGTAGTTTTGGAGAAGAAATTCAAACTCAGAATTTTAATATTTACAATATTAATGAGGGAATGATACAAAACTCAGAAATATTTTTCCATACCTGAATAAACAAGCTGTTCTCAGAGGAAAATAAGGTCCCCAGAACACTGTTTGAAGCTAGAGAGGTTGCAGGGTCCGCCACATATAAACAACGTAAAACAGTATGAAACTGTGTTGTCCTTTAAGGTCAGTTTGTTTGTTCAGTTTATTCAGTCATGAAAACAAAGAGAGTTTGATTATTAAGTTTGTTTGTTTAAGCATAGAAAATCAGTCTATGAAGATCTTTCTCTTTTATTAAAATTTCCTCCCCAAAACTACATAGTGATCCTTTAATGTACTCAATACGGAAAGCTAACAACTGCACGTATTAGAGCTACAACATTAGATGCACATGTGCACGTGTATTCATGTCCTCTCCCACACACACAAACACACTTGGAAACACTTATAGCCACAGACTATCTATATGCATTCACTTAATCAGAACTCACCTCTCCACACAGGAACACCTCACACACACACACACACACACACACACACACAAGACAAATGCATACAGTGAGAGTGCATGCGGTGTGTGCTACTCTGCTAGTGTGTCAGCAGTGAGTACTGACTAAATAAGGCAAGGCATCAGTTGGCTTATCAGCACCAGCCAGGAATATATACCCGTCCCACCACTGATATAGCAGCCCGCCATCTCACTCACACTATCATCTCTCCTAAATGTCTACGTGTGTGTGTGTGTGTGTGTGTGTGTGTGTGTCCATATAAATGGGAGGAAGAGATTTTAAGAGAATGGGAGATACTGTCTGTTTGGATGTGAGAGATGAGATAAGGTTTGCCATCATTTGGCAGGAGAACAGAGAGTGTGTTCACTCTGTGTGTGTTTTTGTGGTGTGTTTGTGTCCAGGGGTGTTTGTTTATCACCTGCTGTGTGATGACCTCAGCCACTCACCACCTGCCCTTTTTGGAGAGAGTTATAGATCACCCTGTGTTTCAATATGTGAACAAAATAATCCCAAGCCGCAGTACATCATGTAAGATTCCATCTTGGCTGTCCTCGATGGCGTTGACTTCTTCTGCCCCAAATAGGGGCCAAAAGTGGAATTGGGTTAATTTTTTTGTGTGTGTGTGCATGCGTGTGTTTTGATCCTTGTGCTGGTGCCACCTCTTATGAAGTTTTTATGAAGTGGCGCCACACACCTTTAAGAGGTATGTCAAGTTTGCCTCTTTATGAAGTGACAAAATGTACAGTAGCAATGAGGCACGAAGCGTACAGTAACTGTAACGGTGGGAAGGTCTGCCAGCCGTCTGGATCACAAGTCGAGCCGCGTCATACAGTATATTTATCCCCTGACATGCCTCATATTTATGGCAATGCGATGGTGTAAGGTAACACAACATTTATTGCTGACAGAATCAAATGCACACACACATCAAGTAACTGGCCTCATATTATCTATATAAGTAGAATTAATGACCGGAGAGATTGCTATCTTGTACGTACGAAAGAGCTATAAATAACGCAGCTGATGCAATGGCACATGCATCATGAGTTTAGTCGAGCAGTTTCCAAACGACCCACAGTACAATCAAATTACAGCGTGTAATGTAATCTTATTCTGTACTTAAACCATATTATCATCATACACAGTCATAGTTAGCAGCCTTAAAGGTGCACTGTGTAGTTTTGGGGAACACATTTTTACTCAGAAGCGAAAGATCTTCATTGACTGATTTTTTTTATGCCTAAACAAAAGAAATAAATGAACTCTCTTCATGTTCATGACTGAATAAACACTTAAAGGACAAAGCAGTTTCACCTTGTTTTGTATTATTACCTCATTAATATTGTAAATAATAAAAAATCTGAGTTTGAATTTCTTCTCCGAAACTACATAGTGCCCCTTTAATGATCTCACGGGATGAAACCGTGGACACAGTTCAAGTGATGACATACAAGTTAGGAAAGACTGGCGGCAATGTTGATTGGTATTGCTATTTCATTATGACATTGCTGGCTCTTAGACAATGTATCCTAATGGTTTTGATGAATCCTACTGAAATGTCTCAACAACTTATTACTGTACATGCCATTACATTTTGTATATACATGAATGTTATTACTTTGGTGATCTTGGTGAACTTTAGATGCCCCTATGGTAAATAAAACATGATAAACTGCCCTTAGCAGTGGTTCAGTGTACAAGAAAATGTGATAATGTGCCATCTAGGGTGCCCCTCCAGTGGTGAAAGGGCCCACCACATGCGGCTGTATATACCTGTAAAACTAATGACATTCCCATCATATTCTCATCATTGCAGACATAAATAAGTAGCTCCGTACACTCTCTTCGTACCGTTAGCTAGTGCGTTTCCAGGTTGTTCCATAACAGGCCTTCATAGCAACCTTAGCGGCCCAAGAAAAAGACTGCCGACCATACATCGCCCTGTTTGGCATTCCCGTATTTCCATCTCCCACATTGAGAGCGACAGGTTGGACTCTCGGAGACTCATAACCCTTTTCCACTAAATTAGCTCTGGTTCTTGAATGTCTCAGCATACAGTGAGCTGTAGAATATGACACGCCCACTTTGGGTCAAAGAAAATCTGGTGCTTTTTGGTTCCAGCTGGGTCCAAAACAAACTTGGTTAAAATGCTCAATAGAAGTCAAAATTAGGTGCAAGAACCACAACGAACGGGTTTCACTCTGAGTTGGAGAAGCACTAAATAGACCACATGTTCTGCCTCACAGTCACACCTCATGAAAGCTTTGTTCCTGGGGGAGTAGAGGAGAATAGCCTGTGCGAGAGCGGCTGTGTGTAAATGTGAGTGGAGCGCTGGGCTGTGTCGACAGCAGCGGTGATAGGATTGGGTTTCACCAACATGCCATTACACTGTGTGGCTGTGGCTTGTAATCTCCCTGAGAATGGCACATATTTCTGCAGCTCCTCAAGAAAAGACTAGGATGAGTCAGACAGGCAGGCGGGCAGAGGAGGGAGTCATGTGGAGTCCAAGGCTGGTACAAACAGGTTACCTCTTGTAGTGGTTCACCTGCAATCATTAAAAATGTATAAGTACGCCTTGTGCGGATGGTTTCCTCTATTTCCTCTACAATCTCTCCTTGACTTGATTTGTGAAGAATTTCCTACAAGACCACACTCACTGTTTTATGAAACACTGCTTCTTTCTTGTGGTGTATCTTCTTGTCTCTGTGTTAATTGTGCATGTAACATGGGTTAATGAGAGTAAGGGTCAGTGGAGTGTGTTCAATATTGTGCAATTTGAGATGTAGAGCAATAACGAGTGCAATACCGCAGCTTGATCTTAAAGGATTTCCCTCTGTGTGTGAGTGTGTGTGTTATCCTCCTGAGAATTTCCCATGACGTGACAAGATATAATGTAAAAATCCCAAATGTCAGTGTGCCATCGTATCTAACTCCACGCACCTGCTCGAGAGCTGTTTACATTATTTTACACCGGTACAGTATGTACGCATGTTCTCAAACACATGGTCTCCTAGTGAAGTGACTCCAGATAAAAGTCATTAAAGGCCTATAACAATTACACTGTAATTGAGTTGTGGGGGACTTGCTGCCCAAAAATCTGAGCCTGATCTGTTCCAGAGGCGCCATCACTGATAGGGAATAAACCTGTTAACTCCTCAAAGGCAACAGCACGCAGACTGTGCCTGTGGCAGTGTCTATAAATAGATATGCACTGGAGAGGCAGAGCATACCTCAAATCAAAATGTACTATGCCAGGACTCAGGTTGTCTAATTTGTCTTGACAGTTTTATACTTGATGAATGATTATAAGATTATAAATTACAAGATAGAAAAGTTTGTGACATTTTTGCTGAAACATTCTTTTTTATATGTGCTATATGTTGTAACAGCTAAACTTAAAGGTTATAAGAATTGGCCATATGTCAAAGTCATACTCAGAACAAATAGCGGGGAGCGTTTCACCAGAGTAACCGCTAACTGCTTCTAACTGTAGCTGCCCTCAGCTAGTTAGCTCAGTTAGCCATGCAGCTAGCGGTTCGGACTGGGAGCGCTGGGTCCAGGGGAGTGTTAGTATTCATACTGCTAGCACAATTGTGTTGGACCAGGATGGGCCTGGTTAGCATGATAACTTTATTAGATATCTCTGCAACACAAGTTTACGACAGAAATTCTTACATACTGCCCCTTTAATATGTAGCATCAACAACACATACTGTAGATAAGAATAGCAAATATTCACATTTGAAAGGCTTGAACCAGAGAATTTGTGCATTTGTTTCAGAAAAAAAGAGTCAAAGTTATTGCTTAACTGACTAATTTCGCTCGACCAGTTGTTTATTAGTTGCACCAGAAATCAAGTAAAGTACAAATTGTCTGGAAATTCAATTTGAGGTGCATATTAGCGTGTGGCTCGGGCCGCATTTCTGTCCGAACCCGTCTGGCTCTGAATGAGTAGCAACCGAGCCTGAGCCGTACTCGACAGGCGTTTTGTTTCTTTCCCTACAAACCCGATTTGAGCCAAACGCAGGTCATGTAAACTGAAGCACTGAATCTTTGTGTTACCCTGTCAGACACGCAGAGTCCTATGTGAATATTTGCCCGCTGGAAAGCAACAGAGCATTGCATGTAAATAAGAAACCCAACACATAACTGGAAATATAGCCCCAACACAGACAGTGTTGTGGGTCGTTCACTTATTATTAGTTATCACTTTAAAACACTTATGACTAATTTTTTTTAACTATAATTATGTATATTTAGACTATATTTCACTTAAAGAACTTACCATACAACATAACATTGTATACATATAATATCTACATCAATAGACATAAATATCAATAATTAATAGCTGTAATATCTTCAATATCAGATTTAGCCATAATGAGTCTGTTTGTGTTTGTGTCGCCTGAAGCAATTCTTCAAATCTGCCTCTTGTTTTTTTTGTACCTGCTCCCACAGCCTTGTGTCTTTAACCTCTGGATACTAATGTGCCCTGCTAAATCTGTTCACCCACTCTGATTGGCTAGCTAGGCCGCTTTCCCTCCAGATGTTCACGGATTGGATTATGGAATTATCACTTCTCTTGTTGAGTCACAGTATTGCTTTTCCGCCACAGAAATCCTTTGTGAAGCATGCAACCACGCTTGTAATCACACGCGCTGATGATGCTGGACTGTATGTGAGGTCTTCCTCCGGGTAGTGAGACATTATTGCATAAACGGTTGACTAGTATGCACATGTCTTCCGGTTGCTCAATGAAATAGCCATCAAGGATAAATTGTACAAAGATTGCATCACAATTTTACAGCTGTGGGCAGATGTAACCTAATGCTCCTATTGGCTTTGGGGCTGAAGAGGAAATTGATGGTTGTGTGTATATGATCGTTTGAGTGTGTGTGCATGTGTGTGCGCAGGCAGTCGGCTGAATGGTGGCAGGAGATTGGAAGAGAGAGAGTGCAGACCATAATTAAAACGATTCCTTAAGCTCAAGTGGTTGCCAGGCGATGTGACCTTTACTCGCACAGGTTCAGCTTCGGATGTTGAGCCTCGTAGTTAAATGAGACACGCAATGAGCGCCTCTTTGTGTGTGTGTGCGTAGGTGTGTGTGTGTTTTCCATGTACCTGTGTCTCCTTGTTTTCAAGCTTTTACGGTGTATTTATTTATGAACGCACATGTAAATGTATCACATTTGAAAAGACGTTTCCGTGCGTGAAAGTTATATTATATCCATACAGTTGGCTGCAGTGTGTTCATTTGCAAATTCATTAATACACGCCAGATGCCTGGTTGGACAGCTTGCTCAAGTGTCTGTGGTGGTTGTCATGGTTACTGCCTCGCCGCCGTCATCACCGTGTCAGCCATTTGTTGATTTTCTTTACGAAGTAGTAGAGTGAGGAGGCGTCGTGAGTTTGACATTGTGTTTATTCATCCTTTAAGGCTCGCTCAACGTGTCTGGTTCCAGTCGGAGGTTTACAAAAGATTTATGGACTGTTATCATAGAGACGAGTCACCTCAGCGTGTCCTTCATTCACACCGTCTCCCCTCATTCCCAGCAGGCCTCATTATAATACTGCAGTCTCACTAATGGTCCTTTTCAACTTCTCATGCAGATTTGATGCGTGCGTGTTGGTAAATTAGAGTTGACAGTCATTTGCATGAGAGGTAGCTCATTTCTCACACTTTTGCATGTGTGTGTGTGTGTGTGTTTGCATGTGTGTATGCTGTTTAAATGTTTGCATAGTCATGTGACAGACTGTCTTGATTTGCATCAGTGGGGCTCCGGTGTGCAGTACAAACCCAGGTTGAGTTGTTGGTATAGTCAATGCTTTGACTCCCTGGGTATCAGACAGACCTTCCAGTCCTGAGATTCATCTTGAGTTCAGAATATTGATTTAAAGAATTACTTTCACCAACGTAAAGGTGGCCGTTGCATAGAACTGGGCTGTCTATGCAGCACGGAGACGTAAATATTTTTGAAAATGGTTGCTACTGGACCAGAGAAAACAGAGGATAAGGGCTGTTGTATTCCCACATCCCACACAGGTAGAAAACCTACAACAACCAGAATGCACTCAGTAAACCCTGATGGGTGACTCTGGGTGCAGGCAAAATAGAGAGAAGTTAACCATTGTTCAGTTGCATATACAACCGGAACTGTAGTGATACAAAGCTGGTTGAAAATCGACAAAGTTCCTGTTTAAGTGACACTTTTTTTAGTTCGTTTTCTGCTCAATTTTATTTTAGTGCTGAAACAAATAGTCAGCGTATCTGTCGGACACAAAATGATTCAACAACAATTTGGATAATCACTAAATAGTTGGTCAAAATGCCAAATATTACTCTCTGTTGGATATCATTTTAAAACTGAATATGTGTGTGCTCTGGGAAATGTTATTTTTTCTTCCGATACCAAATCCCACTCCTTAACTCTACGTACTGGCTACCTCACTGCTAAGTAAGGTCAGGGATTGCTTCGGTGCTCAAAACTGAGTCAGCAGCTCGCCATGATTCAATTTAGCAGATCAATATGGAAGATACACTGAATTTTATTAAGACACTGACAAAGAAACTGTTTGACGTGGATCAGACATACCCGATTCACTTAAAATAGATCTGGAAAGCCTAAACTTTTACAGACGAAACAGTTATGCCAGAAATCAGAGAAATTATTGACAATAACAACAATAGATCCAACCCTACTTCATTTCACTCATCATTTTAAATTCCTATCCTTAGATTTGGAGTTAATCCACAAAGGCCTTATCCTTTGACCTGTAAACCTCGTACTACTCGGCTGAATATTATGTTAATTGCAATTTCTTATTTGGGTTACATGTCAGTTAAATCCATTGTAAATAGAAAAAATAGGAGCAGTCTTCTGTGTTTCTTTTAAAAGTTTTGTTGAGACAATATTAAGGTTTCAAACTGTGTATTGGGGCTTACATTGGCTTGATTGACAGCTGTCTCAGCTTTAATAGTTGCTGGTTTCCCCATCCCTCCCAGCTTCAAAACGTCAGCCATGTTTTTCTGTAGTGTGCGGTATCGCCCCCTCCCCTTTGTGTCATTAGCTGTATCAGCTGTGGCCATGTTTCATGAGCAGCGTTGACACAAAGTGCACAGAGCTGAGGTCTGAATCCCTGCCACTGCCCTTCACCAAAACCAGAGGGATCATCTCAGCAAGGGATTCTGTGTCACTCCCTCAACGGACTCACATCAGCAGTCAGAGGAGACGGTATCAGACCTCCGGAGGTCCGAACATGAACCACATAAACAAGTGCACTTACATTTCAAGATTTAAGATATTTAATACAACACAGTAATTCAGTATGTTCATAGTTTCTGCGCACACACACAAAAATCCTGACTCACAAACTTTACCTGCAACCATGTGTTATTGGACGAAGGCCAGGTGAAGTCTCAGCGGAGGGTTCAGTGCAGAGATCCAAAGTAGAGAGCACCAGTGGGAGATTAGGTCTGTTTGTAATCCACAGCCAAAAATGTTAGTGGAGTTTAGGGATTTTTCCTTGTTTAATCAAAAACTGATTCTACTCATTCTTCTTCCCAGAAATGAAGTCTGTTTGGGAGCTTGATTTCAATCTGTCTCTACCTGCCAGTTCATGCGAATAGACTCAACATGACAAATGCTCGGGGGCAGGATTTTAAAAATCATGAAGATACAGATAAAAATTTACTCCAAGGCATGAAACGACATTATAGTTTGGTTTTCACACATTTCTGAAAGCCAAACACATATACAAAGTCTATATTGACTGCAGTACTTAAAGGATAAGTTCAACCAAAAATGAAAATTCAGTTATTATCTACTCATCTCAATGCTGATGGAAGTTTGTTTGTAGTCCACAAAACATCTCTGGAGCTTCACAGCAAAACAGCACTGTGGCATTCTCCTAAACAACTGGAGTGGATGGGGACTTGTTTTAAAAAAACCCTAGCTTACTAGCGTGACTCTGTCCAAAGTTAGTTAGCTACTTCCTTGTCCACTTTAGCAGATGTCATTTGGTGCGCTTTTCCTCCTGCCTTCTGCTGTATGCATGTACTCTTTTCAGTGGTAAAACAACAACCTCCAAGCTAGCAAGGCAAGTTACTCTAAAATAACCTGGTTGCTAACGGCACAAACGTTAATAAGACAGCAGCTGTTACCTTTTCTTTTGCTGGCCATTTTAATACAAATACTCACCTCCCCACATGCAAAACAAGTTTCCCTCAACACTATTTTGCAGGGGCACCATCGCTGACTCCTGGGTTTAGTGTTGCCCAAGATGATTGTGACTGGTTTAAAGATGTGCAAACAAGATAACTTTTTTTAATTATTGACTATTAGAAGTGCTTGGCTTGAGAGTTAAGCTAGCTGTTTGCTTCTGCTTCCAGTCTTTATCGGCTGCAAAGCTAAGCTAACAACCTGCTGGCTGTACCTTTATATTTAGCATACAAACATGTTATTGATATCAAACTTCTTATCTAAGATAACTCTCAGCATAAAACAAATATGGGTGTATTACCCGAACAGCATCTGTTCCTTAAAGCTATCTCATACAGTGCCATGCATTGTGTTTTCCTTCAGGGGTTCTCTAGATAGAGGCTAATGATTAGCACGTCTTTGTCCTTTTCTTCTACAATCTGACAGGCCTTTTCATCACCTGACAGTCATATTTTTTCCCGCTCATTGTCCTGTTTCCCTGTACCCCTCCTTAATCTTTCACCTGTTTACCACATACAATATTTTTCAGATTGCCACTCATTTGTTCAAGTGTCTGTGGTTATCACTGTGTTGTTATTCTGCTGCAGTGCTCTGTGTAATTGTGTTTGCATGAAATGTCGAGTTAAGTGGAACAAACCTTGTAAGCTTGTAAAGAAAAACATTCAGATTCCTTTTTCAGATATCTTATTGTTTTGCCGGGTCAGTCATAAGACTGGGGAACATTCAATAAGCCTAACTGATCTGATAGATGCTGTTCTTCTATTTTGAGCGTGCACATCCCAACCCTACTTTTAATGAAAAGAGTAACACGGAGAAGGAGAAAGAAGAGGAATGAGCCCAGAGCCCCAGTCTGCCAAATCAGCCAGGATGTTCCAGAGCTGGAAGGCTTCAAGTACAGTACATGGCCTCGCCCAAATATTCTCATTATACGCCACGATCTCTCTCTTCAGGATAAAGTTAGCTTATCTCGTAATAACAGCCACTCCGTCTCCCGTTTAAAGCCTCATTTGCTGTAGCCATTGTCCCCCCATCGTGCACTGCAGCCCCTGGTAATGTGAGCCCAGACCTCAGCCCAAGAATAATTCCTGAATAATTTCAGAGTCGGTTTTAGCAAACCACTAATGGTGTTAGTCATGCTTGAGTAATCCTGAATTAGCACCAGCCGGGAATTCAATAGCGGGCCTGCACGGATATAAGAGATATGTGCAGGGCAAGCTAAGTGCTAATTTGTGCAGACTTTCTGTGATGTTCTGTGTTGCTCCTTTGGACCTGGGGACTGTTTGGGCAAGATACAGGGCCGTAATTGCTGTTGATGTATAATATCCTTTCATGCGCAGATTCGAGCATCACATCCTAAAAGGAGCGTGGTCTTGAAATACGACTCTTGCTGTATTGCAATAGTTTTCTCATTGTTGTGGGCAATGAAAGAGAGACAGGAAGAGAAAGGAAGATTGTCAAGTGCTGATGTTTACCATGGACAAGGTCAAGACTTCATCTTCTATCTTATTATATACTGTACCAGTCAGCATTCCAGTTACCAAGCTTGGACTGACGGGGAGGGGGAACGGGTCAGTGTGATGGAGAGGAGGAAGATGCGGAAAAGGGGAAGGGGAGGGTGGCGCGTTGGAGGAAGCAAAGGCGGGGTGGAGGGGACCAAGAGACGAGGGGGCACAGATCTGTGTCAGCATATGTGAGGGAGATTCCTCAAATAGGCCATAGCCTGGGGAGTGATGGACTGAAGCTTCACTCAGGGGAATGTGCACACACGACATGCAATCACACACACATAATACAGGCACACACATACAGTATTCTGCGGGAGGCCGAGGTATGACCAACCTTAAGGGAGGATGCACCGCGGTGCATGGGAGCTGGGGTTTGAAATTTAACCCTCCGGTAAAATTAGAGGGGGCTGAGATGCATACCTCAGCAGTTCTAAATACCCAGGAGTCTTTAGAGGGGCAATCTGTCTCATTCTCTGTCTCTCTCTCTCTCTCCAGTTCTGTGTCTCTCTTTTTCATTTCCATACATTTTTCTCTTGATGTGCTTTTCTCACCCTCACCCTCTATCTCACACATACAACGGAGAGTGAGCATCCGCCGCACCGCTTGCCAAACTGACTCGACACTTTTCACACAATTCATTTGTCACAGTAATGAAACAACCGTGGACCTCCATCAATATCATCTCTCGAGTGGAGCTTCAGTCCAAAGGGAATTGCTTTCAAAGTCTTTGCTCCTTTCGACACTTTGTCCACATTTTTGGCAAACTGTTGTGTGTATGTTTGCTCGTGTGGCATTTGCATTCATGCCAGCAGGTGCTTTTGTGGATTCAAATACCTTGATTTGCTTGGACCCATCCTCAGCCCTTAACCAGACAGGAGCGCATGCAGAGCACCGAACTAGACGTGAACAGGTGTTGCTTTATATTCAGAGGCAGATCGGCCTCAAGTAGGGAGGCTACAGACTGTCTGACGAGTTATGGAACTTAAAACTTTTTCAAAGGTCAGTTGTGAGCTTGCATATTTCTGCTTTTAATTTATGATCAACAGCTAAATCACCAGATATTTGCCCCAGAAGCATAAAGGAAAATTAATATTGTCCTTACATTCGCCAGGTGTTCACAAACAAAACATTGTTGCTTTGTTTCTGCATTTGCAATATCAGCCAAAGCTGGGGTTGCCAGCTAACACTGAAGAAACCAGCAAAAGCAAGCAAGTGCATGAACGTGCACAGCTTCACTGACTGCCCTGTAGCTCTCGACGGCCATTCGGGAGATATGTGTGAGCGGCGAGTGCGCTGTGTTACACAAGCTCTCTTAGATTTTTAAGTCAAATAAATACATATAAGCAACTCTGCTAAACACCAACAAGCACAAGCAAAATAGCCGTCACAAACATTCCTCAGACCAAAAAGGCTACCCAGCCCGGCAGTTACTGCTCACTGCTGTGGGTGTGTGCTTTGTGCTAACGTTTCCGGGTTAGTCATTAAACAAGAGTCTGTCGCTACTGCAACCCTCGTTCTTTGGCTCAGGGTCTGTGTGCTTTGTGCTACTGGATTAGCTAGCTGCTGAACAACAGTCTGTCTCCGCTGCTCACTACCTCTTTGGTTCGGGGGCTGTGTGCTTTGTGCTAATGGGTTAGCTCGCTGCTGAACAAAAGTCTGTCTCTGCTTTATCTTACTTATCAACCCTAGCTTTAAAGAGATATGTCATTTTTGTGTTTATAGCCTCTTGTGCATAATGATGAGTAAATTAAATCTTGAAATCTTAAATGCACAAAAAAAATTGCAGGTTTCAAAGTCCATGCATTGTGGAAGGTTTTGGTGTTAAAGCATCAAAAAGATTAAACGTATCGATGCCACAGAGTAAACCAACCAACCCTGCCGTCTCTCCGCTCCACATGCCAGTGTTTCCTCGCCTTCCATTTCACTCTCCTCTTGTCCCACTGCTCTATCACACTCCCATCATTCTCTGCCTGTCACCTCCCGCCACCAGACATCCTGTCTGCGTCGCTTCCTGTGTCTGCCCGTGACTTTATGCCAACTCTACCTAAAGGGAACTGTTAAGATCCTTAGGATATGTCATGGGCATGCTCTATACGTTTGTGACACATTCGTGCCTCCTTTCACTCGGCTGCACATTTGACACATTTCAGAAATAGACGCATGTATGTCCTTGTGGTAGCATGTGTGGCAAGTGGACGTGGAAGGTGTATATGACAGTGGCGTGATGTAACTGGAATGCTTTAATGTCAGTTTTTAACAGTGAAGTGCTTTTACATCAGACCATGAAGCTTCAGACCAGTCACATTCCTACATGTTAACAGAGCATTGTGTGTCATGCTGTTAAAAATGTCTTGAATCAGAATTTGTATCTGCAGCTGCTCAGTGGTTTCCAGAGGCCGTGCTGCCTGTAAAGAGTGTGTCTTCTGTCTGTTGGTGATGCAGGGGACTTATTTCTGGAGAGGAAACAGTCCCGTCTCCCCTGCCAGCATATGGCTCCTCATGCATTTTAATATCTGACTGTCCCCAGCCCGTCAAAAACAGGACAGCCCAGAGTCCAAGGACAGAGAAGTAGTCTGAAATAGAGACATCTGTCTGTTGGGGTCACTCTTGACAGAGAGACAGAGCGAGGGAGGGGTGGAGAGGAGGGAAGGATGCGTGGGGGGGGGTAAAGAGATGCGGCGTCAATAGAGTGTTGAGGAAGGATCGAGAAAAACAGGAGCATTGATTGAAAGAGAGAATGGTGGAAGGGTAGAGGACGGATGAGTGGGGTTAAGCAGGGCACAAGGCACAGCTGTCGATACTTACAGTGATACTTGGACAGCCCATCTGGATCCTTGCGGTCCACAGTGCACTGTCATGTGTTGTGTCAGGGTTCCACTCACACTTTCTGTTCGTACAGTAAGGGACTAATCCACTGGCTTTAGTTGATGCATTTCATATTGTTGCATAATTAGGTCTTTTTTTGAAGGGAGTCTGGTGGGAGCGAAAAGGATGGAAAACATCCTCCTTCGCCAGTGCATGTACCTCCCTCAGTATCTGTTTTCGCACGTGTACATGTACAGTGTCTTTCGGTAGAGTTTTCAAGGGATTTGTTAAGCAGGTCACCCCCCGGCCTCTGTCTGTCTAACCCTAGTATGCTCCCATAATACCTCTCAGTGCTAATGCTAAGCTCACATTGATCCCAAAACGTATTACTCTTCTGCCTTTTGGTTTTTGAAACATCAGCAGCAGATCGGATGCAAGGTTTCCTCATACTTGGTGTCTTGT
Source organism: Pagrus major (assembly GCF_040436345.1). NCBI lineage: Eukaryota > Metazoa > Chordata > Actinopteri > Spariformes > Sparidae > Pagrus > Pagrus major. The sequence goes on from NC_133233.1 coordinate 15,793,966, forward strand.
TGTCATTAAAGGATCAGTTTTTTCAGAGAGGACTGGAAAATACCTTGGGGTTATATTGTGTTATTTTCTTAATTTATGCATAAATTATACTTCCTCAGTCAGACCAGAAGAATGTTTCGCTGTTGATTGGGATTTAAACCTAAGCCTTTACTACACCACCTGCTTTTTATACATGATATGATATGATCATATGTGTGTTTACGTGTGTGTGTGTGTGCCTTTTGGGCTCTGCTTCCCTGTGCAGTGCTCCAGACTGGATTAAGGTCTTGCTTGGTTGTGGCTGCGCTCCATTTGGAAAATCAGGATTTGGATTTGAGATAGAAGCACAAGGGGAGGTGTTATGTCATCGCCAAGAGGGACGGGCCGAGTGATACAGCTCAAAGATGAGGAGAAAGAGGGAGAATAAAGAAAGGGGTGGAGGGTCAGAGAGAGGAACAAGAAAGAGGAAAAAGATTGTGGAAGGAAGCTGTTGTGTCGATGACCAATACCATTGAGTTATTATGGAAAAACATGAAGTATTTTGTGTTTGTGGTTTTCTCTTTATCTCGTGTTTTTTTTACCTTTCGTCTCTGTTTGTGTTTTTACAGAACGGCCCATGCCAGGACAAAAAGCGAGGCCGCAGAGCAGGCCGCCATCTCCGCTGTGCACGACTCGGAAATTGCCAGGGCGGTTGCTAGAGAGCTCTCCCCCAACTTCTACCAACCAGGTAACCTTTAACAACAAGCCTTCATACACAACACATGTCTGATATTTTAAAGCACCTACCTGGTGGCAAAGTGTGGGCGTCTTGGCAGAGATATGTTTCCCTACTGTGTCATGCTGGGGATGCTTTCCCACCATCTGAACAGAAAATAGTTGGACTTTAGGTGCACTGGGGGGGGTTAGGGAGGTCAAATGTCAAATCAATGACTATTTTTACATGCACACTAATATTTCACTAGTATTCAAAAAATGACAATATTCTGTATTTTAAAATGGGTCATGTAAACAGCCTTTTCTCTTTGGATATTCCGAATTAGCATTTTTCCAATGAGACATGTGGGATATTGCAATATTATTCGGGTTCAACATGGACGCAGCACATTCGGAATATGACCCTCAGCTGGGGTTTTTACCGCAGTTTGCGACACATGGCTCTGTTTGCTCTGTGCGTTGCCTAGCCAACCGTTTGCAAGACTGGTGTAGAGAGAGTATGTATAAAAGAAATGTGCTCATTCCTGGTCAGAATGAGAAAGAAAAATCCGAGGTACTCTTCTGGCAATAAGTTTATAAATCCTTTATTGAGATGGATATTTCGTATTGAAATTCTTAAAAACATTGACAATGCATGTTAAAAAATCAGCTGAGTAGCACCCTAAATAACAGCTTTTTAACCATATTTTATTCATGTAAACAGAGTCAATGTGACATCAGTGCACTTGATGACATACCGTACTTTTGACTATTTCAAGTGGCTACATTTTACACATGACTGACCCAGTGATGAAGATGAATTTCTTGCTAAAAGCGTTGCAGGAGCCTGCAGGGGGGCTTTAACACACGAGTGGTCGATCCTCAACAGCGGGACATCTACCCAGCCAGGCTATTCTAAAAATCCCCCCTCACCTCCACTATCCCTTTTTTAGCTCCACAATCCTCGAGCATTCAAACCATGTTTTTAGGAACTGGGTAACTGCTGAGGTTGGGTACTTTGTATGAATAATGATGTTTGCACAGTTTCAGAGTTGTTTACACGGGCTGTGTCAGAGTCACTAATGAGCTTGTTTTGGGTGCACAAAAAGCACAGGGTTGGGTGTTCCAGGACTGTAATCGAAGACTAGTGGTATTGAGGATGACTTCTAACACCACAATGGAGGACTGTGTTTGTGCTTAGACAAAGCAGAGCCAGCTTGAAGCAGGGTACTGTATTCTGGATGGAAGCCTTGTCTTTGCTCTCAGAGGCCTGTTTTCACTGCTCGGAATAAACTCTGCCAAAAAGAGTGAGAAAAGCAAAATGTTTTCTTCTTCTTTTCTTCAGGTGTTTTTTTTTTTTTTTTTAGAATTTAGATTTTAGATCATATCAACCTTGTGCTTGAGTGGTGCTCAAGACCACCTACTGCTACCAATACCGAGCGGTTCTCATTTTTCACCCGCCTGGAGGTTTAACAGGCACGCTGCCATACTATACAGCAGCTCGCGGCGTAGGGTGTCGACTCGACTCTGTTTAGTTCATTTACAAGGTAAGCTGAGTTTTACAGGGCGATGGAGGACATATAATACTACATAAATAGTGAGGGGACAAATCCTTATTTGTCAAAGGGCTTGTGATGCACGTCGGTTCAGTGGTGGAACACGAGGGCACGAAGAGGGCAACGTCAGAAAAAGATGAATCAAAATGGAGCTTTTAAATTAGCATTGCCGTGTTTTTTCACTTCTTGGTTAATTGTGATATTTTCCGAGAGCAGATTTAGACAAGTTTTTAATCTTTGCAGCAGTTAACCAAGCATTCATCACCCTTACAGAACAAACATATATTGACAAATACTAAAAAATCCATTATCATATGTTAAAAACATTAATTTTAAAGGTGCAGTATATAAGAATTGGCCACCTGTCGAATTCATACTCAAAACAAACAGGGAGTAGCATATCACCAGAGTGACCGCTAATTGCTGCTAACTGTAGCTGCCAGTAGCTAGTTAACTCAGTTAGCCTTGCAGCTAGCAGTCTGGACAGTGAGCTCTGAGCAGCAGGGGAGTGTTGGTGCCTACACCACTAGCAGGAGAGCTTTGGACCTGAATGGGCTAGCTGGTTAGCATGCTAACTTCAGTAAATATATATATATATCAAACAAACTCTCCTTGTTTTCATGACTGAATAAACTGAATAAACAAACTGACCTTAAAGGACAACACATACACGTTCATACTGTTTTACTTTGTTTATATTTGGCGGACCCTGCCACCTTTCTAGCTCTAAACAATGTTCTGGGGACCTTATTTTCCTCTGAGAACAGCTTGTTTATTCAGTTATGGAAAAAATGCATATTTCTGTATTGTATATATTGTAAATATAAAAATTCTGAGTTTGAATTTATTCTCCAAAATCTACATAGTGCCCCTTTAATATGACACTCATTTGAAACAAGCTTGTATCAACTCTTCATGCCAGTGTAATGAGCAATTACAAGGTGAAAATATTGTCATAACACTATATAATTGACACAAATAATGGGGAAAACAACCTGCATTGTTAATATATTAGATCTACATTTTTGTAAAATATATTTCTCTTGCATAAGGACTACTAACCCAATTAGCCTGTATTTACTTATAGGTTTGTTAGAATTTAGACTCTCACTTTAAATTAATTTGAAATTGTTCTTTATCCGTCATTTGGATGGATATGTTCTGTTAAAATGGTAGCATATTCAGAAGTGCTATGTCATACCTTTTCTGTTTATTTTTATTTATAGTGTAAGATCTATACCACCCTGCCTCTCTCACTGCGTGTCATATATTTAGGCCTATGAGCTGGCCGACCTTGGGCCCTTGCCAAAAGGCGCCACAAAATAGTGGGTGACAAATAGATTGACAATGGGACCCATTCAAGCATGTCCCTCCACTAAGCCACAGAAATGGCCAGCCTGGGCCAGAGACATCCTGCGGCTTGTTTGTGTTGTGGAAAACAGCGGTCATCCTTGGCAGGCCGGGTGATCTCCTGGTTCGCAAGTCTGTATGCGAAGAGTGTCCTTGCCTTATAAGTCAGATCATGAATGAGAAAGTGGACGATGTTGTCATAATGTGCAGCGCAGGGCGACATCTGAGCTGCTGCGTTTAGACGTTGGGTTGCGTAAGCGTGTCTGGTAAGCCCAGACAGGCACCTGCAAATAGCCAGACCTCATTTTCAATTGATTGAGTTTAATTCTACTTAATGAAAGTCCTCGTCTTGTAGCAGTTTGGGTAATCAAGACTTGCCTACTTTAAGGTTTGTTGCTGGTTCATGGTTTGTCCTTAAGCAGGTTATATCATGTTTGAGGGTAAACACTTTCCCGTATTTTCACTTCTCTTGCAAAATGACCACCATACTTTAAAGAAATATACCAAGCGGATGTGAAATTCAGATCACCTTGTCTATCTCAATGTTCGGAGGGACAACGCTGCTCAATTTGACTACCTATAGCATTTAAAGGAACTTGTGTAACTTTCCCAAACTAATCTGCTTTGCTTCCTCAATGTCTACCTCTACAGTGGAAATATTCTCACTTACCCCCGTCCCTCAGCTTCTAATAACTCCTCTAGGGTAACAACCAGGGGTCTAAACCCCTTGTTGTTTGTAATTGGCATTTCAGACTCATAGCAGATTATCACCCAGATTGGGAGTGTGTACTTCAAAAGGGAAGAGAGGGTCACAGGGAACAGGACCCTGACCTTTATGATTGGTTCACATACAGCACCCTGGAGGGGGAGCAGCGAGGGTTAGCTAGGCGTGGCCTGTGTCGTGACGTTAATTGGGCTATATTTGGTGCTCACTGGGGTCTAATGGAGACATAGCTGAAATCCTTATGCACTGAGAGGGAGCTCGGCCCTGCACTCGCCCCTCTCAAGGGCTGACGCAGAGCAGCTGTCCCTTCCTTCAGCCGGTCACTGAGGGTGGGGAGTGTGGGGGGTTGGAGGTTGGGAGGCCCCCAGCAGGGATCCCTCCCCGCCCTGTTTGACCCAGTCAAGGTACACTTGGGCCAGGTGGAACCATAAAAGCCAGGACCTGTCAGGGCTGAGAACCGGGCATGAGCAGGTGTTGCTTTATATTCATGGCAGCAGATGTCATGGAGTAAGTTTCAAGACAGTAGTTCAGCTGAAGTTTAAAGTCATGCAGCAACTTCTTGTGACTTTCAAGGATACAGCATATAAAGTATTTTAAAATACAGCTGATCTGACCTTTTTCCCAACAAACACCAAAAGCATTTTATTATGTGTCCCATTTGTGGAAATTGTAGTCACCAAGTAACGTTTATTACTGTGACAGCAAGTAGTGGGTGAGTTTATTACTGTGAGGGCAACTCCACCAATTTAACACATCAAAGTGAGTTTACAGATCTTGGAGAGTATTACTCAACATGTGAAAAAAGTAGTTTTAAGCCTTTTGTGGCTCCAGAGGAAGCTGTATGTAATCTGATAAATTCCCTCCAATGATGTCAATCTCTGGCTAGGTTGCATTGTGGGTAATGTAGACACCATGTTTTGAAAAGCAGTCCTGGGACAGCAGAACCAGAGATATTGCCTTTTTATTCCGTGCTTTATTTTTCCTTTAGGCTTTATAATACTTTTTGCACATATGCAGCAGTACTCACCAAGACCTGTAAACACACTTTAATGTGTAAAATTGGTGGAGTTATCCCTTAATGATAGAGGTCAAACTCAAGTACACTCCTGAATTTGGGAATTCAAATTGATCAGAGTTGTATTCTGATTTGTCAAATGTAAAGTTTGTGTTTGAGAAGTCTGTAGTGTTCGCTGCAGTTCCCTACTCTAGATTTGTCCTGTTTCATTCAGTGTCCTCAAGCATGACGTGTGTCTCCATCAAACACATGTCATTTCACATGAACACGAGACCCTCCATGTTCCGCTTTGTTTGGCAGCAAATTACCAACAAAGCACCGGATGACACTGATTACACTCAACCAGCAGCCACAGACAATGGGGTACACTTTATTTGCATGTGTTCGGCGCAAATGGAAGTGTGTGTGTGTGTGTGTGTGTGTGTGTGTGAGAGAGAGAGAGAGAGAGAGAGAGTGTCTATGTAACAGTAGTGGAAGTAATCCAAACAATGACAGCTCCCCCTGCCCATCTGCCAGTGTGAGTAGGAGGAAGAAAGAGACAATCTAAAACGCTACAAATTGAGTCATAAATGGTAAATATAACAGTGTAGAGAGCATGCTGAGATCACAACCCACAGAACAGACTAATACATACATAATGTCCAAATGTATATGAAATCATAACCAAAGGAAGATGCAAACGCCTTTTACTACTAGTTCCTCTAAAGGGGCCCTACGTTGTTTTGGAAATTCACACTCAGAATTTTAATATTTACAATATTAATGAGGTGATAATACAGAGAAATCAAAGAGAGTTTCTTTACTTAGTTTGTTTAGGCATAAAACAGATCTGTTCTTTCTACATATAGTAGTGCTCCTTGAACATTAGATCATGAGATACTGTCAGGGAATCTTCCATTGAACCCACAATGATGCACGTTGGCAACAGATGTGATAACAGCACATACTGTGCCCCCCCCCCCCCCTATACATTACATATATACAAATATCTGTGCATGCACAGGCATACATAAAGCTCCTCTCTTGCTACTGCTGTTCATCTCATATTAAGGTCAGTAGGGGTTAGGCTGGGTCTTCAACCGCCGATCCAGTTTGTTGTGTGTGCGTATATGATTTTGTGTCTGTGTATGTGTGTGTGTGTGTGTGTGTGTGTGTAAGTGTGTGAGCGCGTGTGTTTTGCCAAGAGAGCACTGGAGCAGAAAATGTGCTGTGGATTAACATGAACAGAACTGGCAACCGCAGCTTAAACAAAAGCTTGTGTTCTAATATCCTCAAAGAGACGATGATCAGGCCAGAAGAAAAAGACACCGTACATGTTACGGTTAAGCTTTACATATAAAGAATAAAACATTTTGAGACACATTTTAAATTTAGAGAGAAATATCCTTCACGCCTTTATCCAGATCTGTATTTGTGCTCATTCCGAGTATTTTCGTCTTGGTCATGACTGATACCACGGCCTATTTTAATGACCCTCTCTGGAGGACTGCAGCCTCAGCCCAGCTGATCACTGTCTAAATGAAAGAAACACCACGGCCATTTGGGTAATTGAGTCCTAGTACATGTTCTAGCTGACCTGTCAGGATTCCTTAGTAGAGCACATCCAACATCTACACGTGCTGAAATATCTTCCAAACAACCACGAGCAGTGGGATTAATTAAAGGGGCATTACGTAGTGCACCTTTAAAGTAGAATTTCCAGAAGATTGTTTGGCAGCCTTCTAGTGTTAAAACACAAAAAAGCATGTGCATGTTCAGTCATATGCATGGCTTCAGGGGTGTGGTGTGGTGTTTGTGTGTGTGAGGCTGGGGGTCTTTTTTGCGCTGAGAGAACCATTCAGAAAATGTCTGGAACCCCTCGCAGGAATCTGTCCCCAAACAGAGCGAAACTGTTCAGGCCCGCCCACGAAGCCCTAACTCTTATTGAGTTATGGTGTGAAATTAAGCTCGGCAGATATATTAAGCCCCGCAGATGTTCAAATGTCCCCTACTCTCTTTGTAGTGGGTCTTATTGGTCGTGGCGGTTATGAAACCAAATTAAGAACGCCACGCAGCCAAAAAATACTTTGGGCTTATGAGTACCGAGGCCCAGAAGATTCTGCGATAAGGCCGTTTACGCTCATGTGGGATTGGATACACTTGTTCCCTTCTGGATTTGAGGTTGCAAGAGCTGACAAGTGTCAAATCGAGCTCGATATGAATTCTTTTATTAGATTACGGTGTGTAAACGTAATAGGTGGCATGCATATTACAGGCGTCTCATAAATCCTTTTTATTGATCTCTGAGATTAACCCGTTTTCCAACCCAATAACCCAGTCAATACTGAGCACAGCAACATGAAACATACTGACTGGGTATGTAGCATCTGGTGGATGTGAATTAGAGTGAAAAAAGGCAAACAGCTCATAGTTTAAGATGTTTATTCTTCATATGATTTAAAATCGATCGTCTATAATTTCTAGATTTCTTTCTCTCTATTTCAAATCGGCTATATGGGATGCAGAGGGATCCTTCTCTGCTCATGCCATCTGATGTACTTCCAACAAAGCAGCATTGTCCCTGTGTTAGTCACTCTGACACCGTCTAATTTAGGCGAAGTGAAAAAAAAAAACAGGCCAACAAAGAGCCTGATGTCTCTAATAAATATTAATTCAGTACAGAACAAAGGGACGGATAAAGTGTCATTTTTCTCACATGCAGGAAGGCATTTACATTCAGATTCAGGCCCTATTGTTCATACATTAGAGTGCTTAATGTTCATAATGAAAATTCAAATGATATATGGTTAAAAGAGGAGTGCGCATTTAGTCGTATTATTATCATCTTTGGACCTCAGCACATAAAAAGCTGATGGAGAAAAAGGAAGTCGCAAACAGTACGAGCTTCCCCAGACAAAAAAAAAAACAGGCATCACAGCAGCTTAAGGTCGGCTCTCTTTATCTGTAAAGCCCTGTTGGTTTGTTGCTGAGAATCGATGTGACAGGGGCCTTTTTCCAGGAAAACAACACACTGATAAAAGAGAATGACTGATGATAAAGATGAGCCGGCAGAGGAGGCTTCCTTCATGAAATGGTGCTTGTGACCCTGCATTAATCAGTCTATTTCTCTCTGTCTGCTTCAGCCTGTGCAGGATGATTGCATATATAATGTTGATTCATGAATATTTTAAGGGAAAGTTCAACTAAGCTTAGGGCCAGCTCTGGTTTAAATCTAGCTCATGGTTAGGCAGGATGGATAGCAAATTAAGAGTGCTCTGTTCTCCTAATCTGGCTTTATGGACGGTGGCTGGAGCAGAAATATCAGAATAGCATTTGTTCAGGGTTTGGTCGGATCTCTTGTGTCACCATTGAACTATCTGAACCTCAGATAATGGGGCATTTGCTTATTGGCTGGAGTTGTATTCTCAGGGTGCCAGCTCCAGTTTGTGCCAGTTCTCTGAAAGGTAAATCGTGATCTTTTAAAGGCCCAGAAGGTCATTTTTAAAACTATTTCCAAAAACCTTTCGAGAAATTGTTAAAAATGTTAGGAAAAATGCTTATTTGCTGTCTTGCTGAGAGTCAAGATGACAGTCAGCAGACAGTTAGCAACAGTTAGCCTAGCATTGCCCAAAGGTAACAAAAAAACCCAACACCAGCAAAAAAACAGCACCTCAAAGTTCACTAATTAACACGATGTATTAAATGACTGGTTAAACAAGATTTAAATTGTTAATGTAAGTTATCTTAAGAGGTTCTGGTGGGCCGACCTCGCTATCTTTGAACAGAGCCCTGCTAGCTGTTTAGCTCATTTCCCCATTTCCAATCTTGGTGTTAGGCTAAGCTAACCGACTGCTGGCGTTAGCTTCATATTTAGCTGTTTTGTAAACTCGAGAGTGGTATCAATCTTCTTTATTTTTCCTTCTGAAATATGCCTGATATGCCCTGAGTGCAATGAAAACATTTAATTTTTCTGGTGGATTTCGGACAGCACTGTGTACCACAGGAAGTTAGCATAGCCAAACAAACAAACAAATTAGCTAACTGTTTGAAAACTGTAATTTAGCTGTACTTATACCTATTTGTATGTGAAAGTTAGATGTATATTTAGCTAACGCTGATAGAATAATAGCTTTGGAATATATGGAGTGCATGCATAACATTATTGCTTCATGAGCAGGCCAACCTCCTCACGTATCTGTCGCCACGCATTATTGGCTCTGTTATGTCTCGATAATGCACCATGTGCATATTGAAACAGAAAATTAGCTTCTCTCTATGTTTGCGGTGACTTTTCTATCCACCCAATAAGAAATGAAGTTTATGCATCAATCTGTAAATTATTATTTATGTTAATGTGTGTTACCTCTCTCACTTCTGCAGGGCCTGACTACATAAAACAACAGTCAAAGGAGCCTGTGGAGATTAAAGAGGTTCCTGTAGAAAAGAAGGACAAGTCCCCAAAAGATTCTCCCCACTTTTACCGCAAAGGCACCACTCCTCCCCACTCCCCTGTGACCAGCCCTGTAGCCACGCCTCCCCCCTCGCCTCAGTCCAGCAAGAAGAAAAGTCAGGTCGCCAACAGCACCAGCCGCAAGACCAGCAAAGAGGAAAAACCTTCCCGTAAGATAAGCAAAGAAGAGAAGTCAAGTCACAAGACCAGCAAGGATGAGCGGCCTAACAGAAAGTTGAGTAAAGAGGAGAGGCCGTCCGTCCCTGACGGCCCTAAAAGTTCTCATGTGCACGTCGAGGCTCCAGCTAAACCTGCGAAAACTCAGCAGCCTACCGCAGCGTCTGCTCCTCCTCCTCCACAGCCTCCTGCGGTTCCAGTCAATGGCGAGCTCCACACAGAGTACCACAGTTACTATGTCAAGCCCCCTACAAAGGGCCCTCCACCACCTGACCCTGAGGAGGATATAGAAGAAGAGCCTAGTGCCCTGGCCCTGGCACGTATGCCCCCACAACCCCCTAGGTCCTTTAGTACCCCCACTCCTAAGCCAGCCTCCATACGGGAGAGCAAAAGCGACCACAAACTCAGGAAGCAGGATTCCCTAAAGCCAAAGAGCCTCGCAGACACAAAGAAAGCCAGTATGGAGATTGCAGAAAACATGGAAGAAACAGTAAGTATCAGTGTTAGGACTGGAAAAGTGTTTTTTAAGGAATAGTGAGACATTTTTGGAAATCTGTTTATTCCTGGGCCGGTGGCTCCCTCCTGTTTCCAGTCTTTGTGTTAAGCTAATTTAACCATCTGCTGGCTGTAGCTTTATTAAAGGTGCAATATATAAGATTTTTATTTAAAACATTAAAAAAAAAAAAAAAACAGTGCAAACAGTTTTGATGTTTCGACTTCTATGTATTATATTGGCAAACACTGCCCTGGTGCTCCAAGCTCACTGTACCAGTCCAGACTGCTAGCTGCACAGCTATCTGAGCTAACTAGCTAATGGCAACTAGCCATTTAGTAGCCATTTAGCAGCAATTAGCAGTTACTCTGGTGATACACTGCTCCCTATTTGTTTTGACAGGGGGCCAGTTCTTACATATTGCATCTTCAAGACATGAGTCGTAAAGTTTTATCATCTAAAGTTGGCAAGAAATTGAATTAGTATATTTCTCAAAATGTAGAACTATTCCTTTAATAGAGTGCTGCAGGGGTGACACATTTAAGGCTAACCTGGAAGTCAGCATCGCCCTGGTTCCCTTGACAAAAAGCCTATGGGATATTTCCATTGGATTTAGGATAATTGCAGAAAATAAAGTCTGTGGCAAACAAAAGTTAACCTACATGTGTGTTTGGCGTGACCTCTATAGTCTCATTTAGCTACTAGTTAGCAGTGGTGGAGAGAGTACTGCAAATCTGTATTCAAGTACGAGTACAGTTACATTCCGGAAATATTTCTCAATTACAAGTAAAACTACTGGTATTTAAATAATACTTCAGTAAAAGTACAAAGTGTTCTTCTCTAACGCTGCTCAGAGTATTAGTTAGCAATAGCAGGCATTCAATCAATGGGGTTTATGTTCCTCCAACTCTTCAGTCTAAATTACTCCCAACTCCGGCTCTGTTCTGCTCAGAGGTCACGGTCACCTCTCCAAACCTGGGCCTGCTTCAGACTGTTGTTTTTTTGGTCCGTATGTCAGTGTTTTCATCGGCCTGTTTGTGATCGGATAGCCGATAGGTTTAGATACTCATTCAAATTGTACTCATCAAAGTACAAGAAAATGAAATAATTACAGTTATTTGTGTTGATGTTATTCCACTCCTGCTATTTAACAACTGCTTTTCTAAGATACGTTAAAGCTTCAAAATCAACAAGTGGTTATTTACTGACATATTTAATGTTGTAAAACAAAACCACAGACTTTATTTCAGGCATCTAACCAAAAACCCATTCAAAAAACCCACTGATCTCGAGATGAGGGCACTGGAGGTGCAGGAGTGCCTACTCATTTTCCAGGTTTAGGACTTCCTGCATCACTCACTGCCTACTTCTTTCATTCAAATGTTTCTCAATAAGATCTTTTTTTTTGTGATATCTGATCTTTATCATCATGTCATATTTTGCAGGGTCCTAACTCCATCCTTGTTGCTATGGTAATGCTGTTGAATATCGGCCTTGCAATTATATTTGTCCATTTTCTGACATGATGATGCTGCTTCTCAGGTAAGTTCACTTATTTTCCTAAACACCTTTATTCATCAACACAAATGCAAAAGGAGCAGATGACTTAATGCATTTCTAAAGATGAAACTGCCGTTTTATCCGTGTCTAGTGTGTCCTGTGTGCCACAATGTGTGTCTGAAATGTGACAAGCAGGCAATTAAATCGCAACAAACTGTCTTATGTTGCAGTGAAACCATGGCAACCGGTACAGTTGCATCGCCGGCCTTGAGAAATGAAAATGGCGCCAGTGAGACACGGGGGCGGCCGTAGGTGTTTAGGAATCAACGTGACACCGAAGAGAATCAGGAGGAAAGGCATCGCTACCACCAACCTGTCATGGGCCTTCTTTAGGGCCAGCCCTGTGAATTAGCACTCCTTTGGCTTCTCTAAAAGCTGAGGTGAAATGTCGTGTCTAGTAAGATATATAAAAAAAAAAAGTTTAAAAATGCAACCAAACATACACAGTCTGAAAAAAGAAGTAATTGAAACCCACACGTGTGCTGATCCAAGCACTGGTCTCTGTAGCCCACTCCCACTGCCTTGGCAGAGATAGCGGTGGGCTGACGGACTTTGCTGGAAGAGTGTGGAGATGCACTTTTAGATGATGGGAGCAAACAGCTGCCTTTCTATTTTGCCATCTGACGTTTTGATGGGGAGATGTGAGCCCGGCGGCCGGGGCGGGAGGGGGTCACAGTCGCAGCGGGAGCGTGCTCGGGTGTACGGAGAGTTTTCTGGGGTTCACACCACTCTTGCAGCAGGAAACTGGGCACGGCCGTTGCCAGCAGTCAGTGCTAGCACGGTCACTCGCCAGTCTTACTCTGTTTACCCCAATCATCACAGCAGCAGCTCTCTCGAGCTCCGTCCATTGTAACCCAGGATACACTGCTTTGAAACACTCCCCGTGCATGGTACAGTTTTGAACATTTTTGTTTTTGTTTGTTTTCTGTTTTATTGTAGCTTTTTTCTTTTGTTCATTGTTCTCTGAATGTTGGTGACCTGCAGTCATATGCTTGTAGTTGAAAAAGAAATCTCTTCTCAAAAGGAGTAAATCAATTTGTTTTCCCTTTTTATTTAGAAATGTTACTAATTTCTAACAATTGAGTTGTAATTTGACAGAACACATTCATGTCACTGAAAGTGCAATATGTTTTATTTTTTCAAAGGAAAGCTTATAGTATATTTTGCCAAACAAAGAGTCATAAAAATCCTTTGTTCCCTTTTATTGTTCCGGACTCTCATAATTTGACGACTGGTTTTGATCGAAGGTGTCGATTCATATCCGGCATTGTGTTTAGGAAGGAGGTTCACGCATTTAAAGCTACCTATCTCTGTGAGAGTGAAGTAACAAATGTCTTATGTTATTTATTAAATCCTGAGTAAAATGATAGACCATTTTGCTTGTGTTCCCTCATTCTAGTCTTTGCTTTCATTGTTTCAGTATAAAACGCAAAGGCGCAGTTCCCACGGCTGCTCCTGTCGGCCCGGCAGTGCTTGCGTACTTTTTGAGACTGGATCAGTCTTGTGGACGGTGAAAGTTGAATTTATTCAGGTTGAGGCCATGGGGAATGTGGCACCAGGGAGAAGGAGAGATGCCTTTAAATGTCTTTAACAGTACTACTGTTTACCTCAGAAAAAGATGAGGAAGGGCGGGGGCGGGTGGGGGGAAAAGAGATGCCATCCTTGTCTTAACTTTGTCATGTTGCGGGGCGGGGGGGGGGGATACTTTGACTGTTGTCATCACCTGAATCATGCTTTTAACTTGCCTCATTGTAGCTGTTAGTAGTCTTTGTTGCAGTTATGGCATGAGTTTCTTTGATTTAAAAAAAAAAAAAAAAAGTGGTTATTTATAAGGTTGACATTTACTGTCATCACTACCAAGATTAATTATTTATTCATTGTACAACTGATGTGTTTGTGGACATTGGTCATCATAAAAAAAAGGGCTTTATTATGGTTATCTTTGCTGTTAGTTCAACTTGACTATATTGTCTGTGACACAACGAGCAGCACATTTGGAGAATGCTTCAGCCAGTTAGATGTTTGCAAAACTGTCCACGTGACTACTGGAAACTAACAAAATCTGGAATAGACAATAAACGCAGACCAAGAAATTAAATTATTATATTACAAATGTGATGCATTGACTAACGATTTTCTCCCTTTCTTTGCTACACCCTCTTTTTCTTGTTTTATCCATCTTCACGCGAGCATGGTGAAGACCGAGGTTTCAGAGGGTTTAACAGAGCAGCCTGTTTATGGGATATTTTTTGAAATGCAACATTGCATGTTGGAGTCATTTATATATAGATTATTATATACTATTTGTAAGGATTTTTACAGAGCACAATCCAGAATCTGGTATGAGTTGGTATTTTTCTAACAATTTGCACACCTGTATTTTGACAATGATTATAACTTGTTTGTAATTGGTAATGTAATGCACATATGATAATGTTTGACAGTGGAAAAAAAAATACTTTATTTCTAATTGGATGTACTGTATGTACCATTTGGGGATGTGAAAGGCAGATGTACTTGTTTGAGTATTTTAAGGATATAACGAGGAACTGCGTGAGACTTTTGATATCTCAAGGTTCATGTTACCCCACTGATTTGTGCAAAGTCTTTGGAGATGAAGTTATGTGTATAACAATAAAGATGTTATGCCTTGTTAAACTAAACTCTGCTTATTTCTGATGTTTTTGATGCTCTTACACCAACGCATCAATTTCATTCGCCTGATGAACCCAGGTGAGAAAGGAGATTCAGGAGACGTGATGCCTTAACGTTGTCCGGACTCGGAGCTGCATCGTAGGCAACTGGACTTGTTTCAGTTTCTTGAAGACGTTTCACCTCTCATCCAAGAGGCTTCCTCAGTTCTCTAGAACATACAGTACTTAGATTTGTTGGTGTTAACACTGCTAGCATAAGAGCTAGCTGGTTAGCATTCTCAACATGCCTCACAACACAATACATACAAGTTACTATGCCATAACTGTCCCTCACATTCTGTTAGTAACTTTATTTTAGATAAGTTTGCATGTTTTCAACCAAAATTCTTACATATTGCACCTTTAATATACAGTATATTCAATAAATGAGTCATTTATATGAAACAGAATTGTGTGACATTAACAATACAACAAACCAGAACATACCATACAAAAAACATTAATGCAACATAAACA
Source organism: Pagrus major (assembly GCF_040436345.1). Taxonomy (NCBI): domain Eukaryota; kingdom Metazoa; phylum Chordata; class Actinopteri; order Spariformes; family Sparidae; genus Pagrus; species Pagrus major. Next base: position 15,809,112 of record NC_133233.1, read on the forward strand.
GTTACACTGGTATAAAATCGACAAATGGATTTGAGTAGATGGATGCGAGGATGTCTCGTCTTATAATAATGTGCTACATTCCACTCTTACGTTCGCTTCTCTGCATCTCTGAGGTTCCTCATCTCAGCTGAGCTCAGCCTCTTAGCAATCATGGCCTCATGGTGACCTACTCTTAATGAGACCTCGGGGGGGGGGAGAGCGGGCATGAAATCAAAGTAGTCTTCGTCGGGGTCTCACATTAGCGGTGTGAGCGCAGAGTGCGGGCAGGTGCCTCAGTTTGTCTGGGGTCAGTTCGTCCTGTTTCCACTGCTGATCGGCCTCGGATTAGTGTAGTGTTACACCAGCAGCGGCACCTGCCGGGAATCTGCAACGCCATGGCGGGCACTTGCTGTGGCCTCTGCCCTGACGACGGCAGACGCTCCAAAACCGGCAAAAAGTTTCATCTCACACTAGCTGCATTTACATGGACCCTAATATTCTGCTTATAATCAGAATAAAAGCCCAGTCACAATATGCCTTATGTAACCACCTCACATGGAAAAGACTGATCTGATCAGGCCTTCTGAATCTGAATGAATTTTCAATCAGATCGAGAGGGGTGGTTTAACCCTTTTACAATCCGATCAGTAGGGAAACATACCACCTAATAATCATGTAAATATGCTACTTAATCTCATTGTTTCCTGGAGGGATAGAAACATGGTGGTAGCAAAAAAAATGTATTCTTCATCTGCTGTAGACGCTTCACAGAGGGCAGAACCACTTTGCACATCTTATCAGACACTTTATTTAGCATCCATGTAAACAGTCTTACCAGCATGATTTCCATCAGACTGAAGAAATATTGTCCATGTAACCACAACTACTGTTTAGGATTGTAAATGTAGGTTTTCTGTGCCTGGAGCTGATTGAGCCAGCGCTAAATGTCAGTCCTCAAGTCGCTTTTGATTTGCCATGTGTTTATCTTAACCACACATGGCAAGTTCATCATTTATGTGTTTATTATAGTATCATTGCCTCTGAGGGGGTATTCTGAAAAGTATAAAATCTTGACACCCGAAGCCTGATGTAAAGCTGAACTTGTCAGTAATAGTATAGAATATCTCTGTTACTATTCTGATGTGACACAACATGCTGGACGAGATTTAGTTGCTCAAGCGGTCCTGGACAAATATAAACCAAAACCTTATAAGCGTATCACACCTTCATCAAGGCTGTTTGACTAATTCCAGTGACAGCACTACAGCACGACTGTGGTCGACAACACAACCTGACATGCGTTTGACGTGTTCATTTTCTTTGTGCTGCGCCTTGGCCCGTTAAAAGCTTCCCGCTTGCCATCTGATGAACTGAACCAGCCGCTTCATATTGTCTATTGAGCTTTTACAGCTTCAGAAAGGGATTTTGAAGGAGAAGGTCAAATTTAGAGATGCATTATGGAGGACCACCAGTGCCACACAAAAGGTTATTAAAAAATTTAACCAGACAATGAAAAAAAAATGTAATTAATTTATAGTATTCATCAGCTGATATTTAAAGGTGCTGGTGTTAATGAGGTAAAAATACAATCTCAGAAATATGTAATTTTTCCATAACTGAATAAACAAGCTGTTCTCAGAGGAAAATAAGGTCCCCAGAACACTGTTTGAAGCTAGAAAGGTGGCAGGGTCCGCCACATATAAACAAAGTAAAACAGAATGAAATTATGTTGTCCTTTAAGGTCAGTTTGTTTATTCAGTTCATTCACTCATCAAAACAAAGAAAGTGTGTTTATTTAGTTTGTTTAAGCATACAAAAAATCAGTCAGTGAAGATCTTTATCTTCTGATGAAAACTTTTGCCTCAAAACAACATAGTGCACCTTTAAATAGACGATATGATATACCATATATGAGGAAAAGGGAAAAACTGCAGGGGTAATGTTGGGGTATTTATTTATTGATTTTCAAATGATATATACTGTATATTGATTGTTAAATGTTGTTTTCAGGGCCTATTTTTTATTTGACCTATTTATTGAAAGATTTGTGTATTCATTTGTACTTTTATCAATTCTGCTTTTTATTTCCAATTTTAATATTAGTTGAAGAAATGACTAGACTAAATTAGATTCTTTATTTAGAAATTATCAATCAGTTCCATGCGTTATTAGTTCACTGTTTTATTCTCCAATTGGGTGTCAATGAATGAAATGAACAAGCACCCAGAAACTGGTATATATTTAGTTTGATGAATGCTTTATAACACTATATCACATACTTGTAATCATATACTGAATTATCTCCATAAGTTTTAAACCAGACGGCAAATAAACATGGCGGACAATGGTAAGCAAATAGTTGTCAACACATTTGTTCTTTATATATGATTACACATTTGTGATACTGTGTTGTTAAGCATTCATTACTAAGTGTTTATACACTAGTTATAGCTGTGAGATTGGAGGAATTAATACATTAACAAAAAGACAGAAACATTATATATTTACTTACTGTTGAATATAAACCATTTGTTTATTCATGTCTTTATCTGCTCTGTGTATGTGAAGATTGGCTTGGACACACAATATACTGTGGGCATCTTAAGTCTTTCATATCCCCACTAAGATGAAAGCCAGAGTTCCTCATGTGTATATATTTAACTTCCCTCTCTGAGACCAAGCCTCCACCTTCTGACTAAAAAGCAACTTGGTTGTGCTTCTAAAATTGGATTAAGGCTTGTAAGCAGTGAGGGGATATCAGTGCCCAGCGTTTTTTAAAAACTGTTGCTAAGACATCAGTATTAAGCAGATCCCCTTTCCATGCCTCGCATAGCTAGCTTAGCTTAGCATCACTTCATCTGTTATATTTACACAAACAAACCTCAGTTAGAAAAGCATAAACCAATCACTCTGTCATCTAAAGAAAACTATTACCAGCGTCTTATCATTCAAACATTCAGCCATGCCATTGAAGCACAAGACTTTTCATGTCCTGTTCATCTCCATGTGAATTATGCTGAAGGTTTTATCATCAGGGTCTGCTGGGTGAGTCATTATAGGTCAAACAAGCAGGGCCTCAACACAGTGCATTAGCCTCAGGCTATTGAAAGTAAATGGTTGTCACATCCACTTATCTGTCTGTTATGCCATTTGAAGCTTTCATCATGTGGGTAGTAGGGGCAATAAACTAACACTGTTCAGTTCAAAACAAACATGTAAAGCAGGAACATCTTTTGAAGCACTTTTCGGATCATTTTGTGATTTGTGAAGATGTTGCATCGTTCTCTGCTTGTGACTATGAGCAGGCTACTTTGCCTTAATGGTTTCATAAACATTATTGTAATGCAGGGTACACTCTTAATCATGATTGTAATGATGTTGCTTCAGTGACTCAGAGTTTGTTATGCTACTACTGTCATTTTCAGGAACATTTCCATAATGAAAGCCTCTTTTCTCTGCCACTCTATGTCTGCAAACAGCTCTGCAACCTGTGCATCTATTTATCCAAGTAACACATGATTAAGAGGCTCCACCACTGTGTTTTTGGTATCACATTACAGAACAGCAGTCATGATGACCGCACTCCTTTTTTGTTAGGTTGAGCGCATTTTGGATGCCAGTGTCAACCATCAGCGTGTGAGAAGACTCCTGAAGAATTCAATGTTTTAACAATTTGCCAGACGTTGTGTCCGTCCAAGCATCGCACTCGACAGATGTGTGCCGCGTGAGTCAGTGTTCAAACTGTCACCAAATAATATTAGTGAACGTGGTGGAGCTGATCTGCTTCAGCATGTCTGAGCTTGAAATCATGCAACAAAGCGAGAATCCGATCTTTTAAAATACACCTTGATTCAAATAGGTATATTCTATTATCACATACTAATAGATATATTTTAATAATAAGTATATTATAATATACCTATTAGTAAAATAGGTATATTTTGATACGTATATTATAAAAAAATACCTATTTTAATAAACCTATTAACCAGGTCTATAATCTATGGTGCACATAATTATTTTACCTTTCATCCAATGAGACGTAATTGTGACATGCCATGGGTCGATGATGTTCCTCTCCAGCGAAGATTCATGAGATAAGGAGCTCCATGAGAATAGCAGGGCAACATGACTCGCTCCAGGCAAAAGGGACAGCACCCTCGAATTCATTGTGACAAGCCTTTCCCTCTTTTCAGAGAAGAAATGCCCAAAGACACTCCTCCCCCCTATCTTTCACTATCATGACCAAAATTCTGACCTGGTTTCATTCAGGGGCCTCTACAACTACGCTATTGTACTGCTCATAAATGATCTCATGTATTGACATTTGACCGGCCCCGTGGTGATGAAACTGGTGGCAAAGGGGGGGTGTGGGGGTGTTAAACGACAAAAGTGAACATCATTGTATCTGCACATTTGTTGGCCTGTAGGAATCTAAACCAGGCTGAATGTGACAGATTTTGGTCTAAGATGTCAGACAAACACCAACATTTAAAGGTGCACTATGTAGTTTTGGGGAAGAAATTTTAATCAGAAAAGGAAGATCTTTTTTATTGCCAAAACAAACTAAATAAGAAAACTCTCTTTGTTTTCATGACTGAATAAACACACTGACCTTAAAGGACAACACAATTTCATACTGTTTTACTTTGTTTATATTTGGCGGACCCTGCCACCATTAAACAACATCCATTGAAAAAAAACACCAAGAAAATCCATCTGATGTGACTCAGGCACAAATGTTCACAGATGACGTCATGTTTGAAAGTATTATTGACCTTCGATTTAGTCCTGGTTGCCACATTCCCTATCCTGGAAGTGACCTACTGAAACTTGAGAAAACCTGTGGATATCTCTGGGTTTGAAGATCGTTGGAAACATTTTGGATAATGAAAGCACACAACTCAACAAATAATATAACAAAAACCAAGTCGTTTTAACACATTTCAATGCAGAATTAAAAAATATTATTATACTAACAAGCACAAAGATGGATGAGTGCCTTTTCTAGCAAGTTCACTGTTTCCAGAATGGCCTGTGTTTGCAAGAGAGTGTGATCTGAGAAAGCATACAGTCAGTGTTTTTAAAAGGATGGATTATATCACTTGGCATGACAAGAGAGTTTGCATGTAGTCTGTGTGTGTGTGTGTGTGTGTGTGTGTGTGTGTGTGTGTGTGTGTGTGTGTGTGTGTGTGTTAAGGAAGCCCTGCTCTAAGGGCCCACAGCAGCCTCCCCAAAATAGAGCTGAGAGCAGCTGCAGCGGGGTGGGTCGTATCAGAGAGACATCAAAGAGGCTGCCGCCATCCACCCGCTCTGATCATAAGCACTAATAGTGTAATGGGGGACTGGAAGGTCAGTGATTGTTTTTGGTTGTGTGTGTGAGTGTGTGTTAGTGTGTGTGCGTGCGTGCAAGTGTGTGAGTCAAAAGCAGTCAACAGGCGGGAAGCTACTAGAACTTTCTGGAACACACACTGACAGCATAGCTAAGCCTGGCATTACTGTAAGACAAATACCAGGTCAGGTGTCACCTCTGCAGAAGTCACCATTGAGATATGTGGGAGCAGTGAGCGCATTCAATTAAACGAGACTGACCTGAGCAATCTAGAAAAAAAAGATTGCCTACATCCCACCTGTGAGTCAGTTGTGGATGCCTGATATCTAAATGCAGTATAAGATAATTAAAAATGTTCAAATTCCTTACCGTCCTCCGTCAGGAGAACCTCACCTCTGGGTCAAACGGCACAATTTACAGGCACGCTCAGTAGTCTACTCTTGGTGTCACAGCTCGGATGACTCTGCGTCCATTCTGAAGCCTCAGATTTCAACAGTCGACACTTTTCCTGCATGAAAGAAGTCCAGGCAGGATCAGGGCAAAGTCACATACCGAACCTGACCGTGACAAGAGTGTGTGCCCACTTCTAAACCGCCCTGAGTTCCCTTTAGAAGAGATGTAATGGTTACTCTAGACAAAAAATGGGTTCTTTTAGATGTTTCTGCGTGGTTATAACTCTACCAATACAGGTGAATACTCTTTTTAATTGTCCAACCATGCTTTTGTAATTCAAATAAAGTGCAGTGTGATAAAATGAATGGTTTCTACTAACTGGACTGGAAAGTGCATGATAGTGCTGGGTGAATTCCTTCCTCTCTCTCATTCTTTCTTGAATCCAGATTTATGGGCCTGCAAAATGTCTCTGTCAAGTCCAATCAGCACCTGCTGTCGCTCATCACTGCCAGTGGAGACAGTCATGGAGGGTAACCTGAAGCACAGGCGCCCCCTATAGGCTCCACAGCACAATCTCATCTCCTCATTCATAGCCTGCAAGCCAGTGTAAATATAAGAAGTCATTTCTGTTCCTTATTAGAATTAAAAATTAATATCCCTATTTCCACCTCTTATTCTAACTTATTATCTTGTGGAAATGACGCACATCAGGCTATTGGACAGCGCAGGTTGTCCAGAAATAGCCTCTGCTTTGCTCATTATTTATGTATATGTTAATTTATAAAAAGAAACCAAAACGTTTTGTCTCCTTGTGTGATTGAACAAGAAAATATATCTATATTTATTTTTCAAATATACATTATTGTGATGACCGATGTGGTGAAGGGGACCGTTTCTCTCTGCAAATGAAATTTACGGAAGACATTTATCGCGGACGGGTGCCACTACAAACTAGTTCCGGGTTTCAAAAGCCTGTTGGCTAACATTAGCAGAAATCTCCAATCCACCGTCTTCTACAGAGTGGTAAGAAACAGTGTTGTCTTTCTGATATATGCCGTCGTGTGTTGGTGTGTCAGTGACGGTTTATCCGAAATGAATTTGAAACACTAAACAATCGATAAAAGAAATTAATTTGAAATCGTTTGGCAAGACGTTAGCATTTTAGCCAGTACTAGCTAACGCTGACGGCCGCGAACTCCCTTGAAAAACATTTTGGGTGATTGAGAAAGACCTGGCCACTTACCAGTCCATCTTTAAAGTGGGTAAGAGCTTCACAGAATACAGTTGTGGGGATCCAGATTTATTTTAAAGTTCAACACCTTACATTGCGGTGCACTACTGGTAAGCTAGCCATTTGTTTGAGCTGGCTAAACGTTAACGTTACTCGGCGATTTTCACAAATCACATAAAACAGGAACCTTCACCTAAGAAAGATTGTTTTACGCTTCATAACAGTACAACAGCTAATATCCAGCCTAGGCGACTTTATATTATGTGTCATAAATAAGGTGTTTCTTTTTTTATGTTCCCTTCAGGATTAACAGAAATCTCTGAACAGGATGGGTGAGTAATATGTACCTTTCCAGAAATTAATAATATTGTTTGCTGTTTCGTAACATGTCTGTCCACATCAGTGTGTGTGTGCTTGTCGAGTCACAGAGGTGTCAATTGTTAATCTTCGTCATTTGTAATTAAAGTTACTGGCGTCCCAACAGCTGGTCAAATGTGTGTATGTGTGGCATTTAAGCGTTTGTCCTGCAGCTGTCTGAGATTGTCAGTTTGCTTCACAGATGGAGAAGAGAGAACCTACGGCGGCTGTGAAGGGCCAGATGCCATGTATGTAAAGTTGATCTCTTCGGATGGCCATGAGTTTATTGTGAAAAGGGAACACGCCTTGACATCCGGGACCATCAAAGCCATGTTAAGCGGGCCAGGTGAGAACTCAGGCAAATTAGTCAAAGAATAGAAAACAGCTGTAATGTCCCTTAATGTTGCATATATCTTAGCTGTGTATTAGGGGTAGAGCGGTTATCTGGGCCGCAATTCAGCATTTTCCGATTATCAGTGATTTTTCTATCAGATTGCAGATAAAATAAACACATTTACAACTGTGCCACTTTGGCTCTGATGCAACATCCTGTCACACAATGTCCCGCCCACAACAATATCTGATTGGACACAAGTCACAATTAATAGCCTGTAAACACTGAATAATCTGAATCTACAAAGAAACTAGTAACTAAATGTATCAAATAAATGTAGTGGACAGGGAGAATAAAGCAGTACCTCAAAATTGTACTGAAGAACAGTACTTGAGTTAATTGTCACAAAACACAATAGTAAAAATAAGATTTGTATAAATCTATAAAAATCTATAGTATACTTTACCAGCATGGTGTAAACTGTGATTGATATTTCTGGGGAGAAGTAGCTTCTGTGCCCTCTGAAATCTGCCAAATATTGGCCGTATACTAGGTTTGTTCTTAAGAGTCTAATGAGCGACAGGACAATAACCAAAATCCTGGATAGTTTGGGGCAGTGCTGTCTTTATCCCGGCAAACTATGTCCTGTAGAGTGGCGTACCCTGAGTTTATTTTACTGGTCATTTCTAAAGTAGCTAAAATATACTGGACTCCTTACAGATTCTGGAGTGTGTAGTCTGTAAAAAAGAACTGACGTGTACTTGGAGCAAATTTAAATTCAGAGCTGTCCTTCTGTTAATAGTTTATCATGTTTCCCCTTGTTAAACATGTTGGCCTGCCTCCTATTAGGGTGTGCGTAAGGCTGGATAGGGAAATGTGTACATTGGTGATGCTTTTCTTAATTACTTAAGATTTAAAATATGGAGGGGGTTGAGCCTGCTGTTGTTTTATTGGTGTTTATTTAACTCTTCCTGTCCAGTTGGTGGCACTATGCTCCCTCCATACAACTGTTCAGGTTGGACTCAAAAGTGAACGTCCAAGTTCATTATTTCAACTCCTGACTCTCGCTGTAACTCTCCGACTGCAGGTCAGTTTGCTGAGAATGAAACCAACGAAGTGAACTTCAGGGAGATTCCTTCTCACGTCCTGTCCAAGGTCTGCATGTACTTCACCTACAAAGTCCGCTACACCAACAGCTCCACAGAAATACCCGAATTCCCCATCGCTCCGGAGATCGCACTGGAACTGCTCATGGCTGCGAACTTTTTGGATTGCTAAAGTTACGGAGATAATGTAGCAGCTTACAACACTTTTAGATTTTTTTGAATATTTAAATTGTTTTGCCATTTACATCACATGAAACTTTTTTTGTTTTGCACCTGGCTTTTTCTGTCATAATTTTAATAGTATTAAAGCATTTAATTTTAATGTTATAAATGGATATGGCAGGCTTCATTACTTGCCCCAGAATGTGACAAATGTGCCCCCGCCCCATACATATTTCCTCACCTCTCCAGCTGAATAAAGACCTGTTTGGTGAGCACTTTGTTGCCAGTTGCTATGTTGTTTCATATGAAGTATGTCTGACTTTACGTACAACGTTTACAGGAGCCTGCATCATACTTAAATTGTGTATTTTGGTCTGGATCAAGCAAAACATTAAAAAAAATATTTGAAAGACAACAAAGAACAGTTGGCAGAGATGATGTATCCACTAAAATCCAAAATTCAGGGTTGTACGTTGTTGGGTAGACAAGGTCATAAATTAGGCAAAATGACAAGTGCAAGCTGATGTCTGAATACATGTTGCCTTGAACATACATGCAGTGCATGTCCTGACACATACATCTGCAAATTGTCAGTGTGGTCACATGTTTCTTTCTCATATATCTTAATACTTAGAACACAGTCTCTTGAGCTATTATCTCGCTTATCGTGTTGCTCCTTGCGTCAGCCATATCAGGTGGGAGCTGCTATCACATTACAGTTAACATTGGCCAAAGATTCAAGGTTTGTTTTATTTCTGCAGAAACCTTAGAAGGCTTAGTCAAATTACACTGGAGCTGAATAAAATGTTCTAAACTGCTGATATATTGAAAATAAATTCATATCCATCCTGTGCTTGAGATGATCTGGCTTTTATGTACAAAGTGGGATAATTAGACACAAGGTTTTAACTTATAAATGTTTGCTTCTAATGACTTAAGTCTTACTGATTGTGTGTTTTGGTAGATGTTGTAATAAAAAGCATAATCCATTCAAAGTGTAATTAAAGATTGATAGCTAACAACATAATAATATGGTGAATCAGAGAATCGGGGTTTTAAATATTTCACTTCAATAACAAGAAAAGTAAAAATTAAAAAAGACAAAAAAATGAATGGAGTTTGGTGTAACTGGATCAAGGTTGTCAATCTCCATCCTTGAGCAGAGGTCACTGACCCTCCTCCCTAACGTCCTATGTGACCTCAGTGGCTTGTAACGCGACACGTATCCCTTGACTTTATTAAATAATGTTGCAAAACTCCTAAATGGTCCGTGAAGGATGTGAAATGAGTGAGAGGTGAGCGGGTTCTCGGCTCTGACAGCTCGCATCACTGGATTGTTTTCGTCTGTCAAAACAACTTCTCTCACGTGACTCCCTGACGTACAGTCCTCCACTCTGCGCTTATGCAGGGGGGTTTCCATCATGGCGTCGATGCAGGTAAGAATACAATTGACAGCGGTCGAGTATTTATAATTTACCTGACCTTCAGTGTTGCCTTTCCTGCTCGTTTGTTGACCCACTTCATTTAGGTACCCGCATTTGTCCGAAGTGGCGGTGACATTAACGCGAAAGCGACGACATGTATCCCTAACTGCTCAACGGTTAGCGTTCGCTCTTTGCTAGCAATACAACTAGCCATCATCACCAACAGCACCAAGCCAAGGGTAGCACAGAAACCAGCTTCCTGGTGTTTAGTGTCGATGTATTTCTCTCCATGATAACTCATGGGACTGGGGTGTTATGAGTTGGTATTAATTCGTGTGTTTTAAACGAGTGCTAGCTGCTATTTGGCTGACGCTGGCGTTAGCTAGCTAACGAGACGGTGCGCAGATTGAGTAGTTCCAGTTTCCTCCTGAGCTGAACAGGTGTATCGCTTTCTCGGGACAGCTGTGTCGAATTGTTTCATCTAAAAAAAACCCGTGAACCCCAACTACATGAATTAATCCATCGATGAGATGGGTTTGCTGCTTCTGTCTGACACAAACCGATTGAATTATGTATAAGATAAAGTGGTCATATCAGCCAGGGTGGAGTTGTACTGAATTTACACCTAGCTTAGCTATACGTTAGCTACATCGCGTCATTAAGCAGCGTATCTTAAAATCGTAGATTTCTTTGCTGCGGTTTGGTTGTGGATCCCTAAATAAAATGAAGGAACAAGTAGGCATGGTTTCCTATGTTTGCTTTTGCCGTTTTGTTCATTATGTTTTGTACAAGTTGTGATGCTGCATTTACACGTTTGAATGTGCTAGAAACCCAAACACATTCTCTCCAACAGAAAAGGCTACAAAAGGAATTATTAGCCCTGCAAAATGATCCACCCCCAGGAATGACTCTTAACGAGAAAAGTGTACAGAACACCATCACACAGTAAGTATCTTTATTATTTAATGCGATTCATTTGTTCACAGTAAACACCTCACACCCACAGTAGGCATTGGAAAAAATGTTCGCCTGTTTGAATGACACAAATCTAATGTGGGTTTTCAAAATGCCATATCTCATCATCACTGTGACGGGGCGGTGTGGTGAGCATGCCTGGTGCCACACATGCATTGAAGGTTGCTGGTGCAATAGAAATGATAGGAGGTATTAGGACACAAAGCTCTTGTAGCCTCAGCAGTGACTAGTGAGGAGGAATCGGGGTCATTCCAGTGACTGGCAGCTCTGCCCCACTCAGTAGAGTGTCTCTAATGCACAGTGTCACTATTCATCCTTATAAAATATTTAACAGTTGGCATGCAGGAGTTGGGCTAGGTTATCAAGGAGCAGAGGCTGACCTTTCTGTCTCGGTGTCTGTCTTGGTGTTCCTTTAAATGCCCGTGAATACTGTAACTGAGTGAGTCAAATTGTGTCTGATAAGCAGTAAGGACAAACTGAGTTGTGGTTGTGTAAATGGATTCGAGACAAAGTTCTTCCCGGCATTCAAATGTCTTTCAGCTCCAGGTTCGCAACATTGACTTTAAAGGTTACTATAACTTTGTCAGAATGTCTTCCAGCTTGGCACATTTGCCATTGTGATTAGACATTACATGTTACTGTGCTGTGGTTATTTTAAGAATGCCTGTAACAATGAAAGATTTATTACGTCAGATAACAATCAACTGGCCAGACTGAATGAATGTTTTGTGTTTTTGCATGAATGACAAACATCCTAACCAGTTTAGCTGGCTTCTGCGTATACGTGCATCCCAGGGTTGAGGTGGTATGTGTAGACGTGTCTTCAACTGTGATGTTGAAAGGTGGCATGACCCCAAGTAGGTTTTCTGTCATAGTGATTGATAGTTGTCTGACTTTTATCATGGTTGTCCTAGTGGAGACTATGTTCCTGTTTGACATTCAAGCTAACCCTATCGTTTAAAAAAACCAAAAAACTAAACATGGTCATAAAAAACACACAAATTTCACTCTTCATGGATAATTTTTACAGCAAAACGTACCCAAATGTGTGCTGGTTTTACCCATGTAAAAAGGCCATCAAACAGACTTACACATTTGGCAGTGTGGGCTTCCAAGTGACAGGAGTGATAAGCAACTGCTGCATTGACTCCAATATAAATTGAAACAAAATTTTCAGGAGAAAGCATAAACAGCCACTTCTCAAACCTGCCCATAATCTGAGATTTTTTGACACACATCTACCTTGAGTAAGGCAATACGAGTTATGATCTTGGAGCTAGAAGCAGGAGTATGACAGGAACGCCTCAATTAAAATCTCTATGAAATTAATTCTGTGAGCCAGGAATCACAAAGCAGTTACCATCACCATGGTAACACTTGATTACAGCTGGGGGACACACACCGGGATTGAGATGAGATAATTGGTGCAGTTTGCCACATGACATGTAGGATTTATAATGGTCTTTTAGATTCCCTTCATATTGATTAGTCCATTTCCCACTTAACCAACTCTTCATGCAAGTGCCCGACCAGTATGTTTTTTTCAAGGCCGATATCGATTATTGGTAACCGATAACTGACATACATATACAGGAAAAATAAAAACAGTACAACAGTACAGTTTACTCAAGTACTGTACTTATTAACCTATTAACTACTTATTCAATTCAGATTGTTCAGTGCTGATTGGCTATTATTCATGACATCAGATAGTGTCGTGGACACTGAGACCCTAGAGCCAAAGTACTGCATTTTAATATTACATTTTAATATTACACTTTTTTTTCTTCTTCTTTAGTTTCTACCCTTAAGCCCATTAGAACCTTTTCAACTATTCATACTCCTTCCAACTTTATCTACCTCTTGTATCTTTCATACAGTATGGGTTTTATTCAACCTTTAAATCCCATTCAGACTAATTCGGTCGAATTAGAGTTTTCCAACTATTCATACTCCTTCATCTGCTTCTCATTACAAATAAAAGCCCACAATTCAGTTTAGCATCAGCTTTTCAAATTCTTACTGCAATATCTTCGCTAGTTAGATTATAAAGTCTTCCAGTTGACTGTGATAATGCAGATGGCTTGATGCTGTCAGCAGTTGCAAACAAGGAAATTGCTTCTTTAAAGTACTGCAGTGTCTCTCATCTGTGTACTCAGTCCCCTCACTAAATGGCTCAATGTTATTTTTGTTGACTGGATCATATAATCACCAGGCCGTGGGGAATTTGAGCAAGTCGAGCATAATGTCCTCAGAGTCCTTGCCTGTGTTCAGCGTGGGCTGCATCAGGTGTAATTCAGCATCATGTACAGTGATACTGCCTGCCATGAAGCTTCACTTCCTGAAGAAAAATAGAGCTCCTTTCAGACACTCTGACAGTTGGATTTTCTAAGGATGAAGTTTTAAAAAGAATTGACCTTGTATGTAGGCCTGAATGATCCCGTGCCTGAGGCTCCATTTGATAGGGACACAAGGCTATGAACCCGAACAACAACCACAAGTCTCTTCCAAGCCCTATCTGCACTTCATGCCTGGAAGAAATTAGGCCAGAGATTGTGATGCTGCCATCAATGTTCCTTTTTCTTCTCCTCTGAGGTTTCTACTGTGAGCAGGCAATCCCCATAAATGTTCTGCACTACGGTTAAATGTTAAGCTTTGTAACCAGTGAAGCAACATCTAGCCTCTGGGTCATATTGAGAAGGTAGACTGTCCTTCATCCCAAAGGCCCAGGATCAAACCCCTGTTTGTCATCATCTCCCATTCTGAGCAGGACATTGAATCCCTCACAGCTCAGTCAGCACAGTTCTGTAGCCAGGCTACAGGATCAAAAATAGATTTTGTCCACCAGATCAATAGAGTATCACATTATTACTAAACCACTGTCATAACCCAGCTGAATATTGAATGTCACTGGAATGAGTCAGACTAAAAGCTTTTTATTACACACTTACTGCAGCATTGGCAGCTCACATTTTGTATGATTCTTGCAAGTCACTCTGTACACGTCTTCAACTAATGTACTCCAGAGTGATGAGAACATAGAGCATGTCATTTATCATCAGTAAACAAAATAAGAGTCCACTACCATACTAGCAGCTGTGTGAGGTGTTGGCATTCACATGTGCACAGTACATGTACAATATCTGTTAATTAGCAGGTGACACAAAGAACAGCGGAGGGTGACGGGTAATGCCATTCGCTTTTCAGGGTAATAGGACAAATAGAAAGTTTGGATTTTAGATTAAAAGTCAAGTTATTACTATTCATCCAGAGGGAAGACATGAATATGAGTACCACGTTTCATTGCAACCCACCCAATAGCTGTGAAGACAATTCACTCAAAACTACATGCAGACGTGGGGCTAGAGGAAAAGTTGAGGCATCGCCAAAGTATTTGGATACATTACAATGGATGTCTGCACTAAATCTTTTGGGCAATCTACTCAGTGGTAGTTGAGATATTTCAGTCTGGAACAAAGTGGTGTACAGACTGACATTGTCGTACCTAGGGCCACATGCTAGAGATGGCTGACAAAAGAAAAAAATAAACAATCCTGTATTGCATAAAACCATGTCTTAACAAAGCACAGTTGTTGTTAAAGGAAGTGTTAACCTGATATTATGGCTTGACAGCAGGAATTTAATAACTCTGCTCCTCTTCCTTATATTTTTTTAGCAAAATGTCAGCCTTTAAGTATTAACAAGGTTAGAAAATGAATGACAAAATTGAACTAGAGTCCATCTTGTGATGGGATCGCACCAGACACAACGGCCGCACATGTAGAGTCAGTACTACGTTATTACATGAGTACTGTGACTGCATCAGCTGGTAATGTTTTTATAACATGAGCATTCACACTTCAATCTTCAAATGCTGCCTTCAGTTTGATCTCAAATACTCGGTTGTGGCACTGTTGCACTGACAAAAATCTGTCTCCAGGACACACATACACACACAGACTCACAAGGTGAAAACATTACCAGGTGTTGCTACTGTGGCCAAATTAAAAGACCCATCTCTCAGTCTGTCAAACTACTAGATGCTTAGGTTTTCAGACCAGGAGCCAAGTGTACTTAAAACAGTATTTAAAATCAAAATAAGCTGGATATTATTTACTTTTTGGACACTACATTTGTTTTTGTTAATTGTTGGTTGTTCTGTATGTTTTTTTTACTTTTTGTTTGTGTGAAATGTTGAACATTGAACATGTTGTAACATTGCGCATTTCTTTTTTCAGGTGGATTGTAGACATGGAGGGAGCACCCGGCACACTGTATGAAGGAGAGAAATTTCAGCTGCTTTTCAAATTTAGTAGTCGATATCCCTTTGATTCACCTCAGGTAAGTAGAAATAGCTCTGTAGCAACCATCAGTGTTTGTTTGTTTTTTTATGTGGGTAAACGTGAGGTGCTTTGTCTTGCTCTCAGCTTCAAAAGCTTTATGTAAGTGCAGTTCATTCACTATGTCCTGTCTGCTTCACCCATGATGCACAAGTTGCTTGGTGTGTGGATGCCAGTGAATAAACAGACTTGGAGTCTGTTTCCATTTAGTTTCGTCTATACTGTTGGCTTTCCTAATTAAATATCTAGTAGTTCTCTGTGATAGTTAGATAAAAAGTATAAAGAAGTTAATCACGAAAGTGGTTGCCAAAACAGAAGCACACGCTGCCAGTTCACAGGTGCAGTCTACAGTGATGCTCTTTGCTAAACAAATTCAAAAACTGAAGACCTGTGTAAACAATCCTCTCTATCCACTGTCTGGATGCCTGAAATAATCACAGAGCACCCACCTGCTCTGCAGTTGTTCAGGGAATGAACCTCGGCTTTGAAACATTGGAGCCAGGAATCACTGACAGCCATCAATACAGAGCTCGCAGTGAAGCCACGGTTGAGGGGATTCGTTTAACTCAACAATCTTGTTTCACTCACTCATCAGGAGCCTGGCCACCTAAAAATAGAGGATGAGTTGGTGTAGAGAAAATTAGATAAACTTAGCCACTTAGCTAGTATCTTCTCAAACAGGAAGGACAGGATAGGCCTTTTGTTATACTTCTGTCAGCGCCCCTGAATGAACTTCAGTGTGACTGCTGTAGCGCATTGCTGGTCGTGTGGGCAGCTTCAGTGGTAAATCTATATGGCACATATGTAGTTGTGATAGTACTGTATGTGTGTATACTGAATGCTGTTAATGTCACAGCGAAGTAGATTATTTTAGCTTCTGCTTCTGTAGAGGCCTGTCATAGAGGTCCTGTTGTACTATTTCTGTTGCATGTTCACAGGGAGTGTTAAAAAGCATGCCACATTTATGTTGTTGGTTTTGTTGAAATTTCGAACTGCATCACATAGCTTTGTCCAGCATGTTGGAATACACTTTTGGTCTGTAATTTCAATACTGTCCATTAAGCCTTTGTTTTCCTGGTTTTCCCACCATACATCCTCTTGTCTCACATTTGATTTTGTATTGTGTATATCCTTGGATATAGGCTACGTAGTTTCCATGCAAGGTGAGCTCAGGGTGTGATCTTTGGGGTTTTCCACTGACACTTTTCACAGCACCGAGCCCAAACCATGCCACGCCAATTTGCTTATCAATTACCAGTTTTACAGTGCCTGGCTGCGGTGACGTCTCGTGACCGCAGCCAACCCGTGACAACCCCCTGTCTCCCCCTCAAACATGGCCAAGCAATACTTGGCTCATGTCTGTGCAGAAACCTGAAAGAAAAACACTTTTAAAAGTCTTTGTGTGTTCAGCTCCCAGTCATTTTGTAGCTTCAAACTGAATCTCTTTGGTTGGAAGTTTAGTTTCTCTCCTGTGTCTGTGTTTATACTTTCAACAATATGCTGTATTTTACAGTGTCATAATGTTCGCCTTCAGCTGCTGCTGAGGATTTGTGGTCAGGAGCTGCTGGTGAAAACCCAGCATTTCATGATTTTGCTGCTTCATAATAAACACAGCAGCGATTCTTCGATAATACTGTGGGCAGGAAGAGTAGAGTAGTCAAAGCTGCTCCATTGACTACTATTCTAAATGAGCGCGTCATCAGTTACAGGATACATACGAAACAAAATACGAAAAATGAGGGTCTAAGATTTACAACAGAAAGAAAATGGGCAACAAAAATCAGCACACAGCAGGATACAAACATGAGCAGTACAAGAGTAGCTGTAATACGAGCTCTCGTTTGTCTTGATGTTTTGAGTGTAGTGCCACCTTTACTTTCTGCTCCTATCTGTAACACTCATCCTGTCACCCCCCCTCCAGCCCCAGTGATGTGGAGTCTGCACTCTCCTGTGAGGCCCTATCTGGTGCCAGACTGCCTCAACCCATTGTTACCCTTCATTACCCATTCTGACTCCCCCTTCTCTGCACTTTAAGCACCTCAGTCTTGGATTCCTTCTCATCACACTTTCCGTATCTTCCCTGACTCTGACACCCTTTTATCGGCTAATGTCCCTCGTTTTTTTTTGTTTTTTTTACATAAAACACGTCTCCTCTTAGTCTCCCATTCTCTCTTCCCCTCTCTCACCCCATCCCGGCCCCTCTGTCCTAATCCCAGTGCCTCATGTCGCTGTACAGGGCTAAGCCTGGGCTTATACAGATAGTCTCATTATTTTCTGTCATTAATGAAAAAATCTCAACTTTTTCCAGACACTGCCAAGTTGTATCTTTGACCTACAAAATGTCCTCAATTCAGTGAAAAAAATAGAAATGGTTATTTAAGTCATCCAAAATCTATCTTTTAGGCATAAAATCCTCAACACCTTTACAAGCTCATTATGATGACATATTTAATGAATGATCCTTGCTTTTTTGTCTTTGTTTCACTGCAGGTAATGTTCACAGGAGAGAATATACCTGTCCACCCTCATGTGTATAGTAACGGTCACATCTGTCTATCTATTCTAACGGAAGATTGGTCGCCAGCCCTCTCAGTGCAATCAGTTTGTCTTAGCATTATCAGCATGTTGTCCAGCTGCAAAGAAAAGGTAGGTAACCTATAATGATGCCTGCATGAGGTAAATGCAGTGATTCATGTGAATTATGTTAAATCTAAATGTTCTGTTTCTGCAGAGACGACCGCCTGATAACTCCTTTTATGTAAGAACGTGTAACAAAAATCCAAAGAAGACAAAATGGTGGTATCATGGTGAGTATTTTTCAGCTTTACATGCTTTTTTTTTCCCTTAACGCAAAAGCTTGTAACTTTAAAAGTGATGTCATTTAATTATTTTTTCTTTTTCTTCACAGATGATACGTGCTAATGTACAAACTTTGTAATAAATGTAGAAGAGAGAAGTCCTACTGACCTACGTAAAGCACTTTTTAATCATTCAGTCTTTGAACTCTGACCTTTGACTGGAACAATGGACACCATGCGCTGGAGGCTCTTGACTGCATTTCCCCGCGGACAGGTGGATGCATGTTTAATCGGCTGTAATATAGAGAACGAAAAATAACGGAACGTTTAGATGCACCCAAGGCGGATCGTTTCTTTGGCAAAAAGGTAGTGATGCAGCGAGCGGGCGAGCAAGGTGGATTTATAGTGAGACGATTATAATTCCTGTTTTAAGATTATTATTGTTACTTTTTTGTTTGTGTGTGGGTGCATTTTAAGGTCCTTGTGTTGTGCAATAATAACTGATGGATGCATGCTTGGGCCTACAAAGAGAAATCCAAATCTTATCGTTTTCTGGAAGGGATCTGACCATCATAACCCCAAGAAAATGCTTCATCCATTTGTTTTTGTTTTTTTAAATTATATGCACTGTGAAAGTATCTAGTTTAAAGAGGCACTATATTAGTATGTTAATCCCAACTTGCAGTTGGACTGTTAGCGGTCCTCCACTTATTTATCAGGTTTAAAGGGTTTTAGTTTGCAACACTGTATCGAGAGTAGACACAGTTTTCTTCTTCATCTTCCAACGTGAGACCTGTGTGCAGTTCTTCCAGTTGTTGGACAGAATGTTGGTACAGATGGGAATAAACCAGATATGACGATCGATCTTTTAGCTGATGACCTCACGGTGTACATCTCCTCGTTAAGTTGGGCTGAACTCGTGTAGTGTTCACTAGTCCAGCCTCGAAGATGTGCAGCGGCCTCTCTTCCATTTAAAGAATGTCTGTAAGAGAACATTGTCGCATGATCCATTTTTATTTGTACGATACATTTTTTTTTTTTTTAAACTTCATGCTTTAATCTTCTAAAAATGTTTGATTTTAAACTTCCTTGAGTTCTTTTTTTGTACTGTTTTTCAACTAGCTGATACTTTGAAAAGGGGGGTGTTTTGATGGGTCAGTATGTTTTTGGATTTTCTTTTTTTTTTTTATTTGTTATTTAATTTAAATCTTCTGTTCTCCACAATGGTAATGAATGACGAAAAGGAGAGTCTTTATAGAAGTCGTTAAGAGACAAGGCTTTTGTGATTCCCCCTGGTCAGAGTTTTGGCTCAGGTACTTTTTTCAATAAAGAGATCACCTCTAAAAAGATACCTATCAGATATTTTGAATTTAACTATATTTTCACCAAAAGAGACTGTTATGTTGTAAACTTATAACATGTCTGAAACTATTGTATATAAGTCTTTAAATTGTTGGATGATGTGACAGAAATTAGCAGAGGATGCATTTACTTTATAGCAGAATGATATTAGGAGTGCTTTATTTCATTGGAAGTTAGCCTGCATCTTTTGCTAATTAGGATGTGTACAGACAGCAACAAACACTACTGTTGGTTAAAAAAAAAGTTTAGTAGTTTTACAGTGGGGGTGCATGCAATTTTAAACCCTGCTTTTTCTTATTGGCATCAGACATTGTGACAACTTTAAGTCTTTCCATAACTTAAGTAATGGTTTTTGGGATGGATATTACAAACCTCACCTCCAGAGGCTGTGTGGCTCTTTGTCATTTCAGACTGTAATCACTCCATTCCTAAAGAAATGTAATCGCCATCCAGTCAGAGATACTTGAATTTTCCATCTTGGGTTTGTTTGTATTGCATTTGCTTTTTTTTTTTTTTATTTCCAGGGTCTAGCTGAGTTTCTTGAATGAACATGAGTGAATGTGATGATGCTCTATACTGTAGAGGAGATTACCACAGCACACCGCTATCTCAAAAACTATATTGATAACTTAAAGACATCTATTTAACCAATGATTTTTTTTATTATTATTATTATTACTAGCTTCATTGTAATGGTCTTGTCTGCTGTCACTGTGCTGTGAGAAAAAGACAATAGGACTGAGATGATTATGTAAATGCAGTCACGACAGCATTTGTGTGGGGACAAGAAGCCTTCACCCAGTGGGCAGTGGATCAGAAGAGATTTGAAAAAACTTGCGAGTGAATATGTTACAAGGGTTTGGATGTGACATGTTTTTTTTTTCTTCCTAGGTTTTCTTTTTTTTTTCCTTTTTCAATGTGGTTTGAACTCTTAGCTTGCAGGTTGTTGTGAGTGATCAACACTAATGAGGGTGTGTTATTTATATTTGAAATTTTGTTCTGGGATGTGCAAGCTCCATGTAATAGGTGCCTGTTCATTTTCATAATTGTAGGAACCTCTGTCCATCGCCTCTGCATTAGCTTGAGGCTTTGTTGTTCTTGTTAACCCTTTTCATCTGGATGAAGAAGATTTACATGAAGGAGGCGCCTTTCAGGCACATCTTATCTCCTGGCAGAGAGGACAGTGCCTCTCTGGACCATAAAGACTTCAAACGAGGACAGTTTTAATTAATTTACAACTAAACTCCCATTTCTGAACTCTCTTTCCCCTTTGAACAGAACCTCCTCACACAGGTCATGAAGTTACCTGTGACAGTTCACCAGGAGGGACGAACGAATGTCTTCAGAATGTGTTAATACAATGTCTTTACATTTGCAGATTAAGTAACACGCCTGATCACTTTCTACCTATTTCTCTCTCTGTCTCTACGACTTCTGATCCACAAACACCCACAGAGTGGACATCGGACACCTTCTGACGTGTTTTTCCATGCTGTTACTCTGTCTTTTTTAATTTACGACTTATGCCTGGTACCTTATCTGCTCACATTCCAAACCAAATGGTCTCTGTATTCTTCCAGATTTCAGACCATTTCTAATTAACCATTAAGTCAGTATCTCACAATCTTATTTCTAACACATTAAGAAACAGTAAGAGAAGTTCATAAAACTGGTCTTTCTCCCGTTTCTCTACGATTAAGATTGACTGAGATCAAATTTTAATGTTTAATCTGTACTGTGTTCGGTGGAACCACAGCACCTCCTGATGGTGAGTCCTGATACAGTTGGACGAGAAATATTCTGTTTAATATGGTCATGGTTATAACCAGTAAATGACTCTGATATGTCTTTGTTTTAACAAGTATTAAGCTGAATATGTATAATTAATGTTTAATCACGTCATAATCCTTGTCGTGATAGACAAAGTACATCTATTGAGCCATGGTGAGAAACTGAGAAGGTGAAGCACGGTTTAGTTCAGTGAGTTTCTGTGAATCTTAACACCTCCACTAAATCTTGGAGATAAAAGCCGGTAAGCCCCGCCTAGACACGCCTCAATTTGCAAGTAATAAAACGGAGAGATCACGTCTCTCGGTTCAGAGTTTTTGTTTAGTTTTGTTTAGTTTTTGTTTTGTTTTTAAAAGTTTTGTTTTTCTTTTGAAACTTATTTTGAAGCTCTTTACTTTACTTTGAAACACGCTCCAAGACAGCGATCTCATCAGAAGTGCTCACGCGTTGATTTTTCTCACTTTATATTTTTCGCAGTATTGATTAGCTTCTTTTATTAAGTTTGTACCAGAACGAAGTTCTGTTTTAATTTGTTTTATACCGTTAAGTATCGTAACCCGCTTTTGAAGAAGTGAACTTAATTTAGATTATCTTGCATTAACTAACAACGGAAGATCCGCTTGATCAACGTATCGACCTCAGTTATTTTATTCAAGAAGTTAAATTTAGTTTACAAAGTCAGAGCCTGAGAACCATTCGAAGAAACGAAGAAGAACATCTTTATCACAATCATCATCAAGACACTACAGCAACTTGCGGTGTCTGAGACCGTGCAAACGGTTTCCAACGAAAGACAGACTCTTTGACAAGCCCCCAGCGCTCGCTAGCGGTATCATCCCGCTGGGCATTGAGCCAAGATCTGCACCGGATCGGTACGGGACCAGCTGCCCTCTTCCTAAGACAACGGACCGAGGTGCCCAACCGACTGATACCGGACGAGCTGACCCCGGCCATCGGACCGGGACTGACTGACTGCTAGAGCTGCAAAACACCTGAGGAAATCCGCCGCCGCGGACTCAACACCTCTGCGGTGAAAGTAGGCTCTCCATCACTCACAACAGCTGGATTCACACATGATACATGAGATGGTGTCTATGGCTCTGATTCTGATCTTTTAGCTTAAAAGCAATTCGGTTAGGGTCTCGTTAGTATTAAAAATTACTCTCGTAATCTTTAAATGCTTCAACCTAACTCATAATCTCACCATCAGCCAATATTCCACTAATAACCCATTACTTAGTTATTTCACATTTCCTGTTACCTGTGTTATTCATTTAAATTGCCATTTCATTTATTTAACCTGAATTATTTAGTCAATAAACATTTAACCGCATGTCGTTGTCTGTGCAGGTTTGTTTTTAATGTGGAGAACCGATGGATATGTGTAGAATCTCACTGCTTCACATATGAGATGAATAAATTGATCTGAAATTGATTAAAATTGATACAAGTTAAACTTGTCCAGTCGAATTTGATTAATTACCTCCGGATTATTCAAATAGACAAAATAACGGAGGTGGTGCCCCATTAACGAGTGTTTATTATTAGTGTATCTCCTACATATTATTATGGTGCCCCGTGTGAGGCCACCTAAAACCACAGTTCTCTGCATTAAATTGAAGCCTACAGACAAACATCGGTTTTAATAATCAAAAAACCCAAAGCTGTCTTAATGTTGTTTGGCTGTCCACCGAGTGATTAACGCGATACTTTAACTTATATTCTTTACTGCATATACCTTGAATTGTGTGTGAGCATAAAACTTCGCTGAGATTTGATTTCGCTGCTTAATATGAAATTAATGTGTATGGATGCTGCGTGGTAACCAGATCCGTGTGTGATAAAGAGCGTTCAACATCGCCGCATGTTGGAAATTAATGTGTAGATGCTGCGTTGTACCAGACCTATGATTTAAAGAGTTTAAGCGCCGCCGTGCGTTAATGTTTCGTGAACAGATCCTGCGTTGTACCAGGTCTGTGACTTATTTGCATGCAGAAGTGTCGCTGCACACTTCTTAAATTAACCGGTTTGATGAATCTTAAGCTGTTGCGCTGTGCCAAAGCTTAGAAATTCATCCTGAGATCAAGTCAATATTTGCGCGATGTTCCGGAGATATTTGTAACTTGCTCAGACCCTCGTGTGTTCTGATTTAGATTAGCTACCTAAACAGAAAACAGCTGTGCAAACAGTGAGAGGTTTTATTTGATCTACCCCGTGTAGTATCAAGATTGGTTGCTATGGCAACAATCTCGTTCAGAAGACAGTATATTTGACTGTGTAAAGGAGGACAGAAAACCTCTATCAGTTGAAATTGTGAAAACACAAGTAAATGAATGCAATGCTAGTTGCTGGTTGAATGTTTTCTGAAGTGCTGAAAAACTTGTTGGTGCTAAAATTAAAGTGGCAGGATTCACTGCGTGTGACCAGTGAACTCAACTGCTGTTAACTTTGTCTGCTGAGAAGTTAACCCTCCAGAGGCCAAACCGTCACTGAACCAAACCTTGAAAAACAAGGGGGGTATATCAGTGGGCGGAGTTAAAAAGTCCCTCCTCTAGACTCTTCTTCGTGTAGCCTTGTTAAAATTTAATTCTGCGATAGCGCCCCTGGTGGCCGACTCTGTAAAACCTCCGAAGTTGCGATAGCGCCCTCTGTAGGACGATTCGGTAAAAAGATTTCTATTTTGTGATAACTTCTTCTAATGACCAACTCTGTGAATATTAAATTTGTAACAACACTCCTGGTGGCTGATTCTGTTAACAACAAATACATTTGAATAGCATATTCTGCTGGCTAACTTGATTAATTGAATTTTGTCTTTCAGCTTTAATAGACTGAAATCGCACACAGGTACTTGCTAAATTGTATTATTGGAAACCTGTGATACTGCAATAACTACTACAGTGAATTAATGTGTCTCATTATTCAGGTAAATCGAATAATTAATTTGTAAATTACGAATTTGACAACTTTAACCAGATTTGACAACTTTATTCCAAATTCAATTGAAATTTTTGTTGTATTACTTGGAATTTGATCTTGATATATGCTACGCGCATGCAAGTCAAAGAATTAAGCTGTTAACTACACATCCAAGTACTTTTAATAGAAAGCCACATTTAGATCAAATACTTTAGTCATTGTTGTTAACACATTAGCTGTCAAATCCTTTGAAATCCAAAACGTCTGTTGTTTTTGAGCTTCACAAATTGAGTTAATTAACCAAGCAAACCCCACCTCTAATTGGAAACAATTAGAATTTAAAAAGCTCAAATAAAATAAATAAATAAAACAAAGTAAATAGAATTTTGAATTGAATTTTTTTTTCTTCTAAAAACAATGGCAGGGCCCGGTGATTCTGACACCGTGAGCCTAGTGAAGCCCTTAGACAATCTAGATTCAGTAATACTGGATCTCACCACAGAGTTGCTACCAGATTATGCAGATAAAATCCAGAAGACCGACCCTAGTGAGCTACATGAAATAATGTCCGCGTTAGTATGCCAGTCCCTGACTGAAGAAATGAAAGGAAAAGACAGAGAGAAAATGTTAGGGAAGATGATTATCGTGATGTCTGCACAACAAAAACGCAGAGACCAACTGCTAGAGAACGCTTTAGCTGAAATAACCCCTAAAAAGCAACATGAGAAAACTAAAGAGTCCTTAACTAAAGCAGAAGACTGCATTAACCGACTTGAGTCTCAGGTTAAAGCACAAAAAGAGGAACAGACTGAAATGCAGGAAGAAAACTCAGAGCTCAAACAAGTCCTTCATGCCCAAGGACCAGAGCTAGATAAAACAGAAGTAACTAAACATCTTGAAGATGCTAACAAAGACCTTGGAAAAGCAACCAAGGAAAATAAGGAGCTAAAAATTAAGCTCAAAGTTTGGGACAGGGCCAGAGAAAGGGAAAGGAAATGTCTACATGACATGCAACAGGCACTAAAAGAAGCCAGGGACCAAGTTAACGAATCCCATCTTGAACAGATGGAACAAGAGGCAGAGCTCGAAGAGGTTAAAAGGGAATTAAAGCACTCCTTTGAGTATAGTTCATTCCCAAAAGCGCCTACAGGTGCAAACTCTCATGAGGAAAACAAAAAGAGCAGATTCCACAGGAACGCTCAATTAGACATGTCCCCGCCACGATCTATGTCACCCATAGATCCTGTTGTCCAGTCTCGGACTGGCAGGGACCTGCGTGACCGAGATAAAAGGTCTCCCTCCTCTCAGCCTCTCCCTCCTCCAAGCGCGCAATATTCGCGAAACCCCTCCGACAGGGACGTAGATAAAATGGCTCGAAACATAACCCATTTCGAACCCAAACCTGGTGCCTTTAATGAAACTCACAGGCAATTTGACCCTGAATTTTTTCCCAACCCTCCCACCCAAATGATCGGCATTGCCGCTCAAGCTCAGGTAGTAGCCAATGCTCCTGTCGACTCTTCAGAACCGAGACGCTCCGGTCCTGACTTGAAATACTTGCATGACGCACGCACTGCCTTGCGCATTGTCGAGGGCCTCCTTGTACATGTCTCCGACGCTCTCACTTCACCTGCATTCGTGGTGCCTCAGAGCCACAGGGGGGTGATGCTAATGCAGGCCCATAACTCTCCATGCGCAGGACATAGAAAAGCCAAAGCAACATACCAGGCACTCCAACAAGTAGCCTATTGGCCACACATGCAGGAAGATGTAGCAAACTACATCAAAGACTGCTCAATTTGCTGTCAGGCCCAACTGTCAAACCTGCTTCACAGAGCTCCCTTCCCACGAAGGGGCCACAGAGCCTACTATGACCAAAAAGTGTCCCATGACAAAGTCAAAGTGGGGGACAAGATTTGGTACTACACCTCTGCTCCCCTGACTAGAAAGGCCAACCAAAACACCAGAAGGCTTGCCCGCAAGCTTCTGCCCCAAAAGATCAAAGTAAACAAAGGCCAGAAAGAGCAGACTCTTAAGTTGGTCCATCGCAACCAGATGAAACCACACAAAAACCCCATGGGACTCGACAGGGATGCAAACTTGTCTGATAGGTCATAAATAAGGATAAAACCTTTAAAGCACCTAAAAGTGCCAATCGCGAGTAGAATTTTATTTTATTTTTTTTGTCAACAAAGGTCACTGTTGTTCGCGTCATTTACAAAGTTGAATTGAGAAACAGGCTTTGTAAATTAACCTGCTAACTTAACCTGCTTAACTAAATACAGTCATTTGATTCACCCAAAACTAATTGATTCAAAGTGGGGGTTAATCTAACACGTTTGCCCTTTGGTCCAAAGTGTATAATAAATTGAAAAGTAATATAAAACCAAACTCTGAGATTGTTCGCAAAGGAACAATCCGGACTGTTGATCACCAGCTGTCGTCTACACACAAAGAAAGTGTTTATCAGAATGACAGACTCGACTTACAGGTTACAGCAGTTGCAGAAGTTCACTGTCACTCAATCAGAACTGAGTAATTTAGTTGCAGACCTAAACAATTAATTGGTGAATCCTTGATAAAGCTATCAGCTATAAAGCTTGTAAGAATATTTTGTTGGTTTAAATCTTGGACTCTCTACAGTTCATGCTGTAAGTTTATTCACAGTAAAATCGCCATGAATGTGAATTTCAAGCTGAAATCCCAGACATCAGAGCGCAGATCAACCAACAACAGCAGGTGCTACAAACATAAGCCAATCATTGTAGAGCATCATTTTGGTGGTCGAAACCCACAGTGAAGCTCTGAATAAAACTCTCCTTGCTATAATCAGAATTAGAATCAGAAATACTTTAGTGATCCCTGAAGGGATATTGCTTGTGTTACAGCTGCTCCCAGTCAGTCTTAGAAAATAAGCAGGAATGTACATCTATATGAACAGTGTAATAAATATTTACGTGAGTAATCATTCTCCTTTCAGTCATGTCGGTTGATTATGCTCACACACAACCTGTCAGTTCGTTATGGCAGACACGCTGAGAGACATTGGATCCTCAGTGAACAGCTCAGCCATAAATAAGATTCTTCTGCATCTTATCCCACTGTTTCTGGTGAAGTAAATTTATCCACCATTACCAGAGAACGTTATCCTATACACTAAAAATTTAGCTCCATCATTTGGACACAAACCAATATGAAATCAAGAAATCTAAATTTTTCGACAAACACACACTTGAGTTAGAGCAAAACACTCTTACTCAAGTGCAGTGATCAGTTATTGATAGCGACTCTCACAGTTAGTTGATAACAGTTACTATTGACAGTTCTATAACAGGCTCCTTAATTCTATAAGATTAAGAGTAGAACTTTCCACTAACCAAGTTAGTATTATCAGTACTGTTTTCCCTTATTTTTTTCTTTACTATATGATTAGACCTTAGCACATGCCAAAGTCAGACACCATCTCTGATCATAAAGTGTGCCACCTGTGCTCCTCGACGATGGACATCATGACTTCATCGATCCAAAGTTCCCGCTACTACGGTCATTCAGATCGAAGTGGGGGATATGTAGGAACCTCTGTCCATCGCCTCTGCATTAGCTTGAGGCTTTGTTGTTCTTGTTAACCCTTTTCATCTGGATGAAGAAGATTTACATGAAGGAGGCGCCTTTCAGGCACATCTTATCTCCTGGCAGAGAGGACAGTGCCTCTCTGGACCATAAAGACTTCAAACGAGGACAGTTTTAATTAATTTACAACTAAACTCCCATTTCTGAACTCTCTTTCCCCTTTGAACAGAACCTCCTCACACAGGTCATGAAGTTACCTGTGACAGTTCACCAGGAGGGACGAACGAATGTCTTCAGAATGTGTTAATACAATGTCTTTACATTTGCAGATTAAGTAACACGCCTGATCACTTTCTACCTATTTCTCTCTCTGTCTCTACGACTTCTGATCCACAAACACCCACAGAGTGGACATCGGACACCTTCTGACGTGTTTTTCCATGCTGTTACTCTGTCTTTTTTAATTTACGACTTATGCCTGGTACCTTATCTGCTCACATTCCAAACCAAATGGTCTCTGTATTCTTCCAGATTTCAGACCATTTCTAATTAACCATTAAGTCAGTATCTCACAATCTTATTTCTAACACATTAAGAAACAGTAAGAGAAGTTCATAAAACTGGTCTTTCTCCCGTTTCTCTACGATTAAGATTGACTGAGATCAAATTTTAATGTTTAATCTGTACTGTGTTCGGTGGAACCACAGCACCTCCTGATGGTGAGTCCTGATACAGTTGGACGAGAAATATTCTGTTTAATATGGTCATGGTTATAACCAGTAAATGACTCTGATATGTCTTTGTTTTAACAAGTATTAAGCTGAATATGTATAATTAATGTTTAATCACGTCATAATCCTTGTCGTGATAGACAAAGTACATCTATTGAGCCATGGTGAGAAACTGAGAAGGTGAAGCACGGTTTAGTTCAGTGAGTTTCTGTGAATCTTAACACCTCCACTAAATCTTGGAGATAAAAGCCGGTAAGCCCCGCCTAGACACGCCTCAATTTGCAAGTAATAAAACGGAGAGATCACGTCTCTCGGTTCAGAGTTTTTGTTTAGTTTTGTTTAGTTTTTGTTTTGTTTTTAAAAGTTTTGTTTTTCTTTTGAAACTTATTTTGAAGCTCTTTACTTTACTTTGAAACACGCTCCAAGACAGCGATCTCATCAGAAGTGCTCACGCGTTGATTTTTCTCACTTTATATTTTTCGCAGTATTGATTAGCTTCTTTTATTAAGTTTGTACCAGAACGAAGTTCTGTTTTAATTTGTTTTATACCGTTAAGTATCGTAACCCGCTTTTGAAGAAGTGAACTTAATTTAGATTATCTTGCATTAACTAACAACGGAAGATCCGCTTGATCAACGTATCGACCTCAGTTATTTTATTCAAGAAGTTAAATTTAGTTTACAAAGTCAGAGCCTGAGAACCATTCGAAGAAACGAAGAAGAACATCTTTATCACAATCATCATCAAGACACTACAGCAACTTGCGGTGTCTGAGACCGTGCAAACGGTTTCCAACGAAAGACAGACTCTTTGACAAGCCCCCAGCGCTCGCTAGCGGTATCATCCCGCTGGGCATTGAGCCAAGATCTGCACCGGATCGGTACGGGACCAGCTGCCCTCTTCCTAAGACAACGGACCGAGGTGCCCAACCGACTGATACCGGACGAGCTGACCCCGGCCATCGGACCGGGACTGACTGACTGCTAGAGCTGCAAAACACCTGAGGAAATCCGCCGCCGCGGACTCAACACCTCTGCGGTGAAAGTAGGCTCTCCATCACTCACAACAGCTGGATTCACACATGATACATGAGATGGTGTCTATGGCTCTGATTCTGATCTTTTAGCTTAAAAGCAATTCGGTTAGGGTCTCGTTAGTATTAAAAATTACTCTCGTAATCTTTAAATGCTTCAACCTAACTCATAATCTCACCATCAGCCAATATTCCACTAATAACCCATTACTTAGTTATTTCACATTTCCTGTTACCTGTGTTATTCATTTAAATTGCCATTTCATTTATTTAACCTGAATTATTTAGTCAATAAACATTTAACCGCATGTCGTTGTCTGTGCAGGTTTGTTTTTAATGTGGAGAACCGATGGATATGTGTAGAATCTCACTGCTTCACATATGAGATGAATAAATTGATCTGAAATTGATTAAAATTGATACAAGTTAAACTTGTCCAGTCGAATTTGATTAATTACCTCCGGATTATTCAAATAGACAAAATAACGGAGGTGGTGCCCCATTAACGAGTGTTTATTATTAGTGTATCTCCTACATAATCAATAATAAAAGCAAAGATTCACTTTTATTCAACCCTGGCTTGCACAATGTTTGAATATATAATACTTTTTATGCAGCTTTTAAAAGCCTTTCATGGGTTTTATGCTGACATAAATTAAAACAAAATACTTCCACTCTGAAAGGAGTGTAGGTGGAAAAGGATGATGACTGCCAAATTCAGAAAGAAAATTGTATTGTTTGCCAAAAATGCCAAAACAATATGTTTGAGGACGCTTAAGTCTCATTAGGGATGTCACAGTGTGGCAGGGAAAACAGATTATCTCTTAGAGACTGCTGACAACATATTTTATGGTCAAATAATAAAATCTATTAAGCAATATTTGTACTGCAACACATAAACACTTGTCATTTTAATTATGTGGTGTACACCACCATAAACCATGTAAAATTACGTTTGACAAACAATCATTTTTCAAAAGTATTTTGTGGCCATCATTAAAAATATATCAGGAATATGAATTGTTTAAAAAATGTTCAGCACAGGCCAGACTAAA
Source organism: Pagrus major (assembly GCF_040436345.1). Classification (NCBI taxonomy): domain Eukaryota; kingdom Metazoa; phylum Chordata; class Actinopteri; order Spariformes; family Sparidae; genus Pagrus; species Pagrus major. The sequence goes on from NC_133233.1 coordinate 15,840,001, forward strand.
TGTGTGTTTCTTAACTTTTGTTGTGCTGTGTATGCTTGTTGTTATGTTGTTGGCAACGTCTGAAAAAGTGTATATCACCAGTTAGGCTTTATGAACATTCTGTTTTGTATATGCTAAAATGATTTATCCAAGCACAATCAGTCACAACTTTCAATATAAAACAGTCATGGCCCTTTTGGGAGATTTGTTTTTAATGCATGAAAACTTGGGATTGCACCATGCCTGTGTGTGAAAGGACAACGACCTAGGAGGAAACTAGTGTTCCTATATATACAGTTTAGTCTTTGTAAAGAGGAGTATACAGGTCCCTCTGTGGCATAAATCTCAGTACAATAACGCAAGAAATATTGGTTTAGTGGCACCACCTAGTGGTCTTAACACAGTAAGACTTGTCAAATCTTTTTGAGACACACAATTCAGTTTTTTTGCCTTCTCCTGACAATACTTTAAAGAAGAAATTCAAACTCAGAATTGTAATATTTACAATATTAACGAGGTAATAATGTAAACGATAACTGAATAAACAAGCTGTTCTCAGAGAAAAATAAGGTCCCCAGATCACTGTTTGAAAGGTGGCAGGGTGTTGAATTGTGTTGTCCTTTAAGGTCAGTTTGTTTATTCAGTTTATTGAGTCACAAAAACAAAGAGAGTTTGTTTATTTAGTTTGTTTGGCCATTTAAAAAAAAATCAGTCAATGAAGATCTTTCTCTTCTGATTAAAATGTCTTTCCCAAAACTACATGCACCTTTAATTATTTAATAAATGGTTCTCACTGGAATTTATGTGGGCCTTCTCCAGCTGTGGGACCCCAGAATCACCTCCACCAAATACTTTTGAAATATCAACATTAGCTGAATGTAATTTGGTCAAACAGAACACAGACCTGGTGAGACACTCAGCTGGTAGGCCTCTTCATTTAACACCAAGGCAAATCTCTGGCCTCGGAAGTGCCCTTGAGCAAAGGTGGTAAATCCCACCTGCAGTTGGGAGTTTTGCTCTCTGGTTGGTTATGTATTCTCTGAAAACAAAACAAAACAAACATAAAAAAAACAGTTTTATAATGAACTTAATAATTAAACTCACTCAATGAAGAAGCTTCTCGGAGAAAGAAAAGGCCAAGTGATTTAATTTTCCAGAGATATAAACACATATCCTTATGTCAACTGTCAGAGCTACTTGTGCCTGTAAAATGCATCATATAATAAACATAAGATTAGTCTTAAACTAACCTTCATGCACACAGTGTGCAGAGAGGCTCATTTCTGCTCTGAATCAAAGTTGCACTGTTCCAGGCTCTGAGGTAGCAAACCCGGACTGAACCATTCCCATCACCGCGGGGGTGGCTGATTCATTCAAGATTCACTTCAAACTGTAATGCTGCTTAGTTAGCGATATGCAATAGGTGACACTGACCACATAAACAAAACACAAACTTCATTCATGAAATATCAAGGTGAACTGTCAGTTGCTTGTAATGGGACATTTTGTATTTTTTCCCCAGACTAATAACGTGGTCTGTTCCCTCTTCCATCCAGTTCTCTTTAGTGTTTGCCAATGTCGGAGGTGTAACTGGGGTCTGGCCCTGGACAAAGGTAAAAAATACCCTAAAATATTTGCCCCTTTGTTGTCGGATAGTCTCTGGATTATTCGTCACGCTGTCGCCAGTTCGTATAGGCTGTTGCGGCGGACCGAAATCCCCCGGACTTTCGTGGAGGATGGGGCGGTATGGAGATGCTAGCAAGAGGGGTGCTCGGCCGATCAGCCATGATGAGCGTTAACCGGCTAAACTAGCGTTACTGGAGGCGGTTAGATAGTGTATATTCATCAGGAGAAACCACACTGACATATTCGTGACAGCATGCATGCCTGTCAGTTCTGTCGTTTTGTTTTTAGGAGCTGACATTTGCAGGAAATAGCGATTTCTCGTTGGGAACGTTAGCTTCCTTGCTAAGCTGGACACAGTCGAAGCTGTAATGTAGGTTGAGGGGTTACAGACAGCCCTGTAGCTCTGTCAGTCAACCTTAACTCAACACCACCTCCACAGCCAACTTACTGTGCGAGGCAGACGTGCCCGCTGGTCGCTGTTTGGCGGTGTGTGTTTGTGCCTGTTGCTGTGAGAGGAGGAGAAGAAAAAGCAAGAGAGATTGTGACCCCGAGAACCTGAGGGGAAGGCAAGATGCAAGGAGGATATAACCAGGAAAAACAATCGATTGCATGCAGCGTATTTAGGTTTGGGATCAGGGTAAAACTTGCATTTGGTTTTTTTGGACATGTTAGGTATAAGTTGTGTTCTAGACATGCAAGTGATCTGTTGTTTACACCAGTCCAGTCATGGACCTCAGCTGTTAACAGTGGACATGGAGAACACCTGTTGTCATGATTTCAGGGTGAAGCCCAAGAAAACATCTGAAACATCTTTCCATTGGTCTATGTGACATCTAAAACCTCAAGACATTGATTTTCCCCCCTTATCGATTTTTTCATGGTGACACTCTGATTGAAGATATTGTCTGTCACCTGGAGGTGCTAGGTTCAAAGCCAGCATTTCTGATAGTGTCCAAGTGCAATTTCCCCACACTCTAGGGGTTCAGTCCCGTGTCTGACCCTTTGCTCTGACCTCTGTGTGGACGTGAAGAGAATTTCCCTTTTCCCTTCAGTTCCTGCCACATGTTAATGTGGATCAGTAGTGGACTCGTCTTGGCAGGATGTTGTGATACTTTTTTGAATTAAGTTTTTCACATTTTATGTAATCTGTCTTCATCTCTTGCTGATGAAAAACACGTGTAGCATATCATGTTACTAATATTGCATAGCCACGGGCCTGAGTGTAATTGCATCCTCAAAAATATTGCATGCACGCTCACAAAGATAAAGAAGTTGATAGGAGATCTGTTAACTTGTACCGGATTGTTGGACGTCTGCTTCATGCAGGCCTTCGTTGCTCTCTTTAGTCTCGAATAAAATGTGATTGAGCGTCCATTGTCTTGTTCGGGCTGCTATCACAGGATTCTGTCCTTTTTCCGGGGAGCTTAGCAGCAGTAACATGAGCAAAGCTCCTTCAAATAAAGCTTCATTGTCTGGGTGCATTAGCTGCCAGTGGATCAGAATGTGAGATAGGCCCTAGTGCTGCTCAGTTTGAAGTCTGTGCTCCAGGCCCACAGAGATCTGCAAAAGACAGTGAACAGCTTTAAATTATGAATTTGATTATTATTATTATTTTTTTTTTATCAAACAACTCACATGTTGCTCATTGATGGTCTGTTTAGAGTGACATGATAACAGTCAGAAATGATCAGTGTCCCTCTTAAAACACTTAAAAGTTGTCACTTGTTGTTTGGTTCCAGGAATAGAGCATGGCTCAAGTGAAAGTACAGACCTCAGCACCCCTGGCTGGTCCTGGCCTCTCCCCCGGAGTTCCCCCGACAGCCATGGCCAGCCCAGGATCCCTGGGTCTGCAGCCCTCCGTCAACGGCACAGGCCCGGCCCCCACACCCGCCTGCCCTGCTCCTGCAGTCGGATATGGGGACGCCCCTGTGTCTGCTACATCGCCAGGTAGAACAGCAAAAAAATAGTTTCCCTTCAGGGGAAATTAAGTGGTCCATTAATAGCCATGATAGTTAGTTCATTTTAATGATAATAAATAATGAAATATTTACTTCTCATCTACGTCCTCTAGTTCGAAAAATAAAAGAGGTGAAGTGTTTCAATGCTGTAAATGTGCTAGCATTGTAAAGTTACTGTGTAGCCATGGTTGTCATATCAGCATATTACTTGTATGTCAAGAGATGATATTTATTCAAACTACAAATAAAATCATATCATCAGAATAGACCTCGCTATTTTTAGACCTGTCTTTTCTACTCTTGGCCTGCTTTGGATAGAGGTCAATTGTCAGTGGTGAAGGGTTACACTCACCAGCGGCCAAGTGTTATAGCTGCATGTGTAATGTGTTGCTCTATAAAAGAAAAAAAAGATATAAAACAAAAAGATAAAAGACCTGCAGCCCCTTACCTCCCCACTGCCCATAGTTATAATCTTAAAGTACTGATAACCCTGGTAATATTTCTTATCATTAAATTGATTTCACTATAAGCCATGAATCACAAGAACTAGCCTGTAAGATCCTGTAGCTTCCAGAGAAATTAAAGGAACACACCTGAGCCCCTGCCCATCTGCTAAAGAATGAATATTTCTTGAATAAGTGCTTGTGCCTTTTCTACAAATTGGCTCATTTGTGTGGTGAGTGTTTTGTTTACTGAATTTTGTCACTTGATGTGAGAATTACATGTGTTATACAGCATTTCTGTCATGTAAATGCTGCAAGAGATGCATGCTACAATAAATTAATATCTCATTCCAGTCATGTGATGTTACACTTTATCAAAATATAACCTTTATCATATTAAAGGGGCACTATATAGTTTTGGAGAAGAAATTTAAACTCAGAATTTCGATATTTACAATATTAATGAGGTAATAATGCAAACTCAGAAATATAAATTTTTTCCATGACTGAATGAACAAGCTATTCTCAGAGGAAAATAAGGTCCCAGAACACTGTTGGAAGCTAGAAAGCTGGCAGGGTCCGCCAATTATTAAACAAAGTAAAACAGTATGAAATTGTGTTGTCCTTTAAGATCAGTTTGTTTATGCAGTTTCAATTGGTTTGTTTACGCATAAAAAAAAGTCATTTAATTAAGATTTTTCTCTTTTGATTAAAATTCTTCCCCAAAACTACATAGCGCACCTTTAATACATGATCATTGTCCATGTATGTATTTCTGTCTCTGGTTCTGTAACCCTGTTGCTCAGTGTACCGCATATTTTACTGTGCTCTGTTTCAGGCCCACCCCAGGAAAACATGGCAAACCCTAAAGAGAAAACTCCAATGTGTTTGGTGAATGAGTTAGCCCGTTTCAATAGGATCCAACCACAGTACAAGCTCCTCAATGAGAGAGGCCCTGCACATGCTAAGGTAAGGAGTGGGCACATCTCTTTCATAAAATGAGTCATGGTGGCACGACTACAAAAGTACCTATTGTGAAAGTTTAAACCACTTGATTTAAAAAGTCTCGGGATTATGTTGAGTTGTATTTTGAAATGAGCAGTAGTTAAACTTACATTCATGTTGAGCTATTACATGTTTATTCATAGCACTTCCTCCTGTGATGATGCTTCAGGTTTTTGAGTACTTTTCACAAATGAATATCGGTCATGCAGAATACAGTTCCAGAGGGATGTTGGTAAAAATGTTCTGTCGGGTGATGTCTCTCCCTCTGGGCTTCACTGTTCCAGATCTTCACGGTGCAGCTGACTCTTGGGGAGCAGGTGTGGGAGGCAGAGGGCACCAGCATTAAAAAGGCCCAGCACTCCACAGCCGCCAAAGCGCTGGACGAGAGTGTCCTTCCCAGGCCAGCGCCCCGCTCCCCTAAAGTGGACATCAACAGCAACCCAGGTACAGCAGCCCCAATGAAATCACATTGTAGTGTTGACTAAGAAGGATTACATTTAAAACCAATTGTTACTAATGTACTAGGCCCCTAATAGCTGATACTATACAGGTGCAAAATAATTTAACGGCGGATCGAATTGGTAAAAGAACAACAAGTTTGTAATCAGTGTTGCTCTAAATGCCGGAAGTGTGAAATATTTTGTGTAAATGGAGACCAACTAGGGTGCAGACACCACTAATCCATGTCTACTTTAGGTGTAATACTTTTAATTAACTGATAAATTGAAAATACAAACACTTTTACTTATGCTGTGCCTCAGCTTCAGCAGCTGATAACAGATGCTTGCAGCAGTAGCCAGACAAATGAAGACGAAAAAATAATGACCTGTCAGAAAAAAAGTGTTAAGCTTCTCATTAAGGATGTAAATAGTAAGCTTAATTTTCAGAGCAGGAAAGTTGATTGCAACTCCTACTATTGATTTTGTATTTTAACTATGCTAAGTACAACAACAGGCACTTCCGGGTAGTCGATTTGCATAGCGGAGGTCTTTGAAATCAGCAAACTTTTTTATTTCTGTCATTTTCAGCCGTAACTGTAATGTTTAAAGATACACAGTCAAACACGATAGTCCAACCTATCTGATGCTCCTGCTTGGCCTAGTTTATATACTGTGTTGCTTTGCGAGCGTCTTTGATATCTACATAATAACGACATCTCTAACTGCTAGTTTAGGGTAAACTGAAGCTGTCATCTTTAGTCTGTGGCCCAACAGGTGAATTAAGTCCCCAATGTAAACTCAGTGAAAATGTTGCTCACATCAGACATGCATTTTTGAGAGATGTATGCACTTTGAAATACTATCATGAAAAAAGACAATTACATTGTATGTAAGCTACTGTGTGATCTAGGGGTTAAACAAAGAGCATATAAATTATGCAGCATTGTCAATTAAATGTGTGAGAGTGGATGAGGTGGTAATAATAGTCTTAATTTATGGAATTGCACATTACTTGTTACATGATCGCAAGCTGACAGCTAACAGAAGCCGCTATAAGATATGACAGTGAAGGTGTGGTGTGTGTAATACACGTGCACATATAGGATCCATGCACATGCAGTTGTTGGGGCGAGATGTTTAAGAGCAACGGTGCTGCTTAAAGCCTTGAGCTGACATTAACAGACGTTAACTGTAGCATGTTGGGCCAGGTATCAATGACATCTCAAACCAAATTCACCAGCATTCAACACATAATTAAACATTTTTTTGTGTTGTTACAAAACGTAATTCTTGTCTGACCTCTCTGTATCATGTAACTGTTCAACAAACAAGCTGATGCAGAAAGTTTTACTAAATATGTTGAGTCATGTCGTGGATGCCTGAAGCGGTTTTCCAATTCTGTGTTATGGTCCAAGCATTCATGAATATCGGAACTGTTCTTTCAGGTTTCATTACTGCCCTCTACTGTCCTTTTTTTTTTCTAGAGCTAAATGTGAAATAAAGTATATCCAGTTGGAGGTAGCCTCTAAAGTCACTTCAGAAAGCAGTGTTTTACTTTGGGACGTCACTACTTCCCATGTGCCTGTGTAATCATAAGGAAGAGGGTGAAGGTTAGGGTGAATTATTAATGGAGAGCTTCAGGATTTTTAATTTTCACCTGGAGGACTTTGGTTTCCCGGTGTAACCCTCAAGCCACCGGATATATTTAGATAATCCATGTTCAGACCAAAGCTAGTACAGACCCTCTCAATAAAGCCTAAGTGCAGGCTTATGTTTTTGTCTCTGGCCAAATTAATACCACTAGCCTGTCTTACCTCCCCTGCCCTCTATGGCATTGTTGTAGTGAAAGACCTCATAGTCAACCTCTTAATGGGATTAAGAAAGCCCTGTCATAGGTTATGCAACAACAGTGGGGAGCTGTGGGATTAGCAGTCGGACAGGTAGGAAAGTTCTGCAGTTTTAGATTGAATATAAACATCCTCATATTTTAACTTGTCAAGTCAGTTGATGCTCCTGTGTTGTAATTTAAAAAGTGAATTTGGAGATTTAGAAACATTTTTTCATTTTTTGGTAACGTCAGTTATTAATACTTTATACACAGGGCTCCAGTGTGCGACTATTTTGGCTGCACATGCACCCAAAATTCTGTCAAGTGAGATTTAACATTTTCATTGGTCACACTGGTGCGCCTGAAATAAAGCAGATCATTTTTTAAATCGCCATTTCTTGTTGTGTGTGTTGAAGAGAAATTATATTTGCAACTTTTATTCCTGTTAACAGTCACTAACATGATCTGTGAAGAACTTACATTTGAATGTATTATTAGGTGCACCTAAATTTACGTGCTGCTGAACCTAGATGAAAAATTTAGGTGCACCAGTGTGAAAAGTGATGAAGCTGGAGCTCAATCAATTTTTTAACTCTTGGTATTTAACTACAGATTTCTGTTATACAGGCAGTATAACACCCACAGTGGAGCTGAATGGTCTAGCCATGAAGAGAGGGGAACCAGCTATCTACAGACCTTTGGATCCCAAGCCCATGCCCAACTACAGAGCTAACTACAACTTCAGAGGGATGTTCAACCAAAGGTGAGCTCCAAAAACTGAACTTCTGACCATTTCAGTCCCATAGCTATTTAGTTACACTGAGTTTTTGTTTCAACAATCGGTGGATTCAGTTGACAAACTACTTTGCACTACTGCATCTAGGAATGTGCCATATGACCAAAATCTCATATCATAGTAAAGGTAATTTTATTTAGAGAAATACAAATGATGCTGTACAGTAATTATAATATAAAAAACACAAAAATCACAGTATTATTTTAAAAATACAGTATTTCAAAATAATCATGAATACACTGGACATTCATTTAAACTATCCGGTAGGCTAAAAAAATCACAATAATAAATTTCATTATATAATAACAATCCTGCATTCACGAGATATGTACATTAAAAATCAATAAGCTAATGGAACCATGATAAACTTAAGATATTCTTTATAAAACTATTGAAATGATAACGTCTTTATGAGGGTGTTGACGGTGTTCATTCGATATCTCCAATTCTTATCAGTTTATTATTCATTATCAGTATAAAATAATTCCCTTATCTTCCCTACCCTAATTTCCTTCTACTTTCAGTTACATAACAAAAATCGATGAACACTTTAATCTTTCTCATTCATTCTCTGTTTACATGTGACGTATCACACACTGGTTGCCTCGGCAACAGTCAATAAACTTGCTGCAAGTCAGCTGTCAAGCTCTGGCTTAAACGGCTAAAGTTTAACCATCTATGTTCTATTGACTATTGATGTTCTGATTTTACAATAAACACTCGCAAAAGGCAAGCAAGCACCCACATACTCGTTAAGGATGCTGAACTAACACAAATATAAATAACTAAACTTCTGCCATATATAACGCTCCACTAAAGAGAAAACCTAAATTACTGGAAACAAGTGAGTCGGCTGATCCTCAGTGGCTTTACTCTTCAGATGTAACTGCCAACTGAAGAACTGAACGCCGACCCACAGCTTATCTACCCCCAGGTTATTTTGTTCCTTTAAGACCTTCAATAGAAAAGCTTAAAGAAATAAAGGAAGTGTCTGTGTCAGTTTTGTTTCGTTTTCCCAACCACATTAAAAAGACAGTGTTCTCAAATTCATGCACAGAAGCTTCGTTTTGGATGCCTGACACACCGGCTTAGTGTTGAATTGATAGTTGACTAAAACGCAGAGGAAGAGTTGAGCTTCAAGATTCATCCGTTATAGTGCGGACATGGTCTTGATATATTTTGGATGGCCTCAAACTGCATTGTTTCTTTGGTCCCACTGGCTCAGATGTGTGTCAGACGTGGCCCTCCACTCCATATGTTTTCTAAGCTGATGAATGTGGTGCCCTCATGGGGTCCCTTTGCACTCAGTCTCTGTCAACTTCCTTTCTTTGCCTGTTGTTTTTTTTTTTTTTTTTGCTTTACTGGAGCCATCCAGCCATTTCCAAAACTCCATAAAAATGCCACAGAGGTGCAATTAATGATCCCTCAGTGAAGGAATGTTTTTCAGGAATTTGGATGTGTCCACTTACCTAACACGAGATCCAGGTACACTGTGGCCACTTTTTGTGTCTCTGAGACAACTTCAAGAAAATCAGAAACTAATCTAAAGAGTGTTGTGGAAGATAAATGGGTACATCTTTTCCCTGTGTTTAGTAGGTCACAGTTTCATGTCTTAAAATGATAGGCTTAGATTTTGTTACTAGTTTAATGAAATGTCAGCCTAATATAAATATTTAAATCTAGTAGTTTATGGTGTTTTTTTAGTCTTCTAAATATTATGATATCATTTTAAACACAGAGGCAAAGTGAAATAAGTTGTGTGAATACAGTTTACAGAAACTTAGTGTGGCTTCAGAGCCATGGCAAATACCATAAAGCCAGTATTCTGCGTAAATTTATATGCATGGAGTTATTTTCCGGAGACGTAATGATCCCCCTCCAGATGGCAGTGTTTCCTCATTTTAAAAATCCTGTAGCGCTGCCTTTCTAAGGTGATTGAGCACCCATTTTGTAACAGGCAAGGTAAGAATATGGTGAGTTTAATATAGGTTTCATAAGTATGGATCTCTGCAGTGTAATCCGTAGTGTTTACATGCAAAGCTTTTCTCATTAAAAACACTAAAAACAGGAGACCCGACAGAGAAGGCTGCATGTGTGTTTAGCTTTTTATGTAAACTTTGGCTCATTAAAGTCCTGTGCTAAGGTGTTCTGATGCCAAATGTGTGGGATTTATTTTTTAAATGTGGATACGTTGCCAGAAGAAGTCAGTGAATCAGTTGCAGTGTTGGGTAACAGCGAGTCTCGTCAGCAGACAGTCTAGCATCTGGCTCACATCTTCCACTATTTGATCCATGCAGGAACAAACAGGGGGTGAAAGACAAATGTCTGTGGGGTAGAGGAGAAAATCTGTTTTCCAGCATCTGTCTGTCAATGTCATACGTCACAGTGATGAGTTTCTAAGAGACAGGCCGTGTCTATTTCTCATGGTCTGTTTTGTTTTCTTATGCCACTTTGTAAGGAAGAGAGAGGGGTGAGGGGATGTGTCTGTGTGTCTGCAACAGAAAAGCCACAGGAGTATATATTATCCCAAGGTCACTTATGTTTTCATCAGGTCTCTTTCTTTCAGTGTAGTCGAGCCCCGGATTAATGAAAGCGAGACCTTCTGAATATGAATTCTGTTCATCAGACGACTGACTATGTGGCGGAGTGGCAGGCCATATCTATAATCAGTCACCTTAATGATGCTGCGGGGAAACGAAGGTTTCCATATGCCCATGTCCTTACCTATTATGATGAATAAGAGTGATCCGGAGTCATGTTGATGGAGAATCAGACCATTAATAGGGCAGCCTGGCTCTGATCCATCAGCGCTCTAATCACCACCAAGACCAGTATTGATTCATTCAGAAAGTGCCCTGATGAGAAAATATGGCGATAATATGAAATGTGCATTTATCAGCGTCTTAATGAATCTTATTTATGGCGAAGGGCCTGCGCATAATTTCTTACCGTCCAAGTCAGCGTTAAATCAGAGATACATCTCTGTTGTCCTGCAGTCAGAACCATACCATTGTTCATGCTCAAGTACTGGAAATGCCAGAGTTTCTGTTATTTGGTAACTACCGTTTTTTATTGGTAAAACATATTTTAATTTCTCCAGCCATATTGTCCAGTGAAAATAATTATCTTTAAGCACAATCTGAACTGCATAAGGTCAGTAAGCCATTCTTGAGAAAAATAGTTGATTGTTGAGTCTCATTCCCAGCATCTCAAATACTGAGCCTCTACATCTGTTGATGCTCAGCGGTCTCTGTGAAATTGTTCTTTAGCTCAATGAACTGACAATATTTGACCAGAATTTCTAACATCTGTCCGGGACAGCACGGGGACAGGCAACAGAAACTCTGGAACATGCTCTGAATGATAGATGTTTTTCAGCTTATTCAATCAGTTACTGAGCTGCTGTGTAACATTATATGAAAATTCAGCCCAAATGATTCACATAAATAATTATTGAATCAAGGAAATATTTTTGTTATCAAGAAATGTGGTTACGTCAACCGTGTGTGGACAATCCCAGACTTGCGTGTTATCATTGGAACACCTGATTCCGATGACTCAACTGGGCTCACCCAGCCATCTATCCATGGCGCTCCCATCTTTCCCCTTGCTGCTCCAATCCCAGGGGGGTGGGGGCGCCTGCATCCTGCATTCTGTCAGAGTTGGAATTTGGATAGGACTTTCCCTGTTGGAGCAAAGCAGAGCAGTCAGAAGCCGCCCACCTGCACCGGGCCCTCATTTGGTTATGACCATATACGTTGTGTCAGCTGGAAGAATAGTGGGCTGAATGACTGGGGGTGCTTTGCTCTGTGACATTTCCTCCTGTGATGATGTTGAGATACCGAGCTGGTTGTCACTGCTTTCTCTGCAGGAAACCGAGAGGAGGTTTCTGTCGCTACAATAATGTAGTGTTGACTAGTCTGGAATTGTCCACCAATAGGAGCATATATAATGAAAAAAAAAAAAAATCAACACTGTATGCCACCTGCCCAGTAGCATACAGCAGACAGACAAAGGTAGAGACTGGCCAGTGAAGGTATTCCCTAAAAGCCCACTTACATCTGGCTTTTGTCTTCAATGAGAAAGGGTCCAATCTGTGTTGATTCAGAATGTCAACTAACTGCAGTGGTCACAGGTATTTAACGGCTCCGTTCCGCTATGATGGAAACATGACACTCTGGTGGACACGTTAACTGTCACCCCTATTCCGGCGCGATGCAATGATGCGGTTTGAAGTTCTGGACGTTGGTGTGTAAATAGATTTCCATTTGTCTATGTTAGAGCAGCACTCGAACACCATTCATTTGCCGTAAGTTTGTGTAAGTGTGATTAAATCAAAAGAAGTAAAAAAGTAACCACTGTAACATTATCCGTGGCATCCATGCTGTTTTATAATGTTCCTGTTCGAACGGAGGGGCAAACTTGTTCCCTGACAATGGGAAAGGAGTTCATTGCCTATTTTTAGTGAGGTTGCCCGCGTTAAATATATACACTAATTTTGGTGTAAAAGTGGTAATAGAAGAACATTACGCTGCTGAATAAACAGAAGTTTCTCCCAAGAGTTGTTCGAGACCAAACCAGAGTAAAAAGGAGAGTGAATATCAGACTTGACTGCAGATGTATGCGTCCATGCCATCTGAATGTGTTTGGCACATTGGCCATATCAACTTTATGTGATGGTAATATGCCACTGTTGTATTATAGCTAGTTGTGCTGCCCCCAAATGGCCAACAAATCAGTTAATACAGGTTTAATGAAAAAAATCTGGGAATGAATGACCTGTTAAGGCTAGGGTTTGGAATATTAAGAAAAAACATGTGGATATCATCATCAGAATTCATAATTAAAAGTAGGATTTTTTTATAAACACTTCAGTTGGTGATTTATTGTCTTTTTGTGGCTTGATCATCAGCTTTTTTCCGTTTTATGAGCTGTTGTCTTCATGTTGTCAGTATAAATCTAGTGCCTTCTGCATGCATTGTGACCTGAAACCAATCTTAAGCCACAATGGTATTTTTCAATGAAAAACAGTACAAAAAAAACATAACATACAGATATCAGTAATGTTAAATACATGACTGTTTGCTGAGTTTGGCTTTTGAATTTTGCACATAAAGTGTTAAAATGCACTATGGCTGCATTCTAGATAAACCTTATAACTACATGGCTGTGTCCTTGTAAAATCAATGACACAAGAGCATATGCCTTAGTGACGCAGTGTGTGTATGTACATGCTCATGAAAGACATATAAAGAGACAGTTGCCATGGAAAGATACTTATCCTTGAAAAATGAATACCTTTCTCATGCCTACAGGGCATCAGAATAACACCAGACAGCAAAACCCACACACACACACACGCACACACACACACACTCAAATGAGCACGCACACATGCACAAGTGTACTTTGTCATGTACATCTCTAATTGGGCCAACCTGGCTCACTTAAAAGGCAAATCTGCCCATGAGCGCTTTTCTATATTCAAAACTTGCTCTCATCTCCTGCTATGTAGAGATATCAGATTATACTGTGAGGTCCCCTTCACACATGCCCTGGCCTTTCTTTTTCTTTTCTTTTTTTTCTTTTTGCTCACTTTCTCTCACTCAAGTTTATTTTTTGCATATAGCTTACTGTCCCTGTTGGGCTGTACAGTCCCATACTGCCTAATGGGGACACTGTGTGCTCTTGCGTCCACTCAAGCATGCCACAGATATGGTTTCTCTTATCCGCCCCATCATCACTGCTGTCCAAAAACAAAAGGGAGCTGCCAAAGCCCACAAGGTAGAAACTTCAGGGGAATAACTTTTTATTACACAAAAAATGGCAATGTATCTGCGTACATCAGTAAATCAAGATGCATCTCCTCTGATCGTTCCTAAATCACCATCGGCGACATGCCAGAACAAAGGATAATCTGTCCAAATTGTACAAATGGGTGTAAACTCATAAAGCTGTGTTTTATTGAGTGCACTGGTGGGGGTGGAGGAGTGGAATACAGGTCCAACATAAACAAATGCTCAGAATGATTTGTGCTTAACAGACTCAGTGACACAGAAGTCTGGTCTCTCCTTTCATCTCCTCTCCTCTGAGTGGAGTTTGGTGTTTGTGTATCCCTGTGTGTCCTCCTCTCCTCTTTTGCCTTGATGTATTGAATGTAAAAATGGACCTGAGAACACTACGTATGAAGCAGGTTGCATCGGTAGAAAGTCAGACGACTAGGTGGGTTTCTAAGAACTGTATATGATCTGTATGTTTGTAAAGAATACACAACATGCACTTATGCCTTTTCCCAAGAAATTCAACCGTTGTTTTTCTTTGTAGTACTCAAAATGAATTTTCTCACCACCTGGGTCGCTGTGCAGTATCATTGCTGAGCCGTCAAGAGAACGCACGCCAACTTGTCGGCACGCGCTAATCTCCTATTTCCCGGCGCATCATCTCTGCAGCATAGCAGCAATTTTATCACCTTAATCCCCTCTGTTGGCAAATCCTGGCTACTGTACCTTGACGGCTTCTCAGCACTTGCCAGAGATGCTCCGACAGTGGTTTGTGATTCAAACTCTTGGGATCACCCTTTTTTGTAAATGGCATCATTTTGCAGCTGTTGTTGTGTGTTTACGTACTTTGCCTCGGTTTCTGTAATTCTGAGAGGGAGGACAGGTTCCCTTTTCTTGGGAAACAGTTTCCTAAGTTAAACCCTTGTCACACCACAATCACTAATCAGTCTTGTGTGGTTGGATGTCTCACTGGAAGAAATTTATCACAAATATGTACTTAGTGTACTTTGGTTTGCATCATCCCAGCAGCAGACACACTGTTGGATGCCTTTCAGAGTTTACACTGCCATATTCCTGTTAGGAGGCCTGTCATCGTGCATCATTATAATACTTTACAGAGCAGGGAAAGTCAAAACAAAGTTTGTTCTGTTAAGTGATGCTGCACTTCTTCTTTGGTGGTCCTACCAGATGAGAGCCGACAAGGAAATAAGGGAATCTGAGCAACTGTATTTAACATCGTCTAATAGGTTTGTGTTGCGTTCTCAGCAAAAGAAAACCACACTTCAGCTCAAAATGAAATTACACATTTTGAGGGTGTTTCAGTGTGGTAGTTTCTTGCTTATCTGAGTTTCTGTGGCATTGTTCTCATCTGACCTTGAATGAATCAGACTAAAGAAGTAAAGAAAATTGAACCAAATGAACTAGAATGTGCCGGCTCTTAATAAATTGACTAATTAGCGGATGTTTGAGTCACTAAATTGGTTGTTTTTCCTTTTCTTTTCTTTTTTCGCCATGTCTGCTGTTCTTAGAAGATTTCAATACTTGTTTTACCTGGTTATCGATACACCCGTACCAGCTTTTCCAACAGCAAGTTGACACACCCCTTCAGTGCCCATAGGTAAGAATTAAATTCACTTGGACACTGTTGTGCTTTACACAAAGTACACTATCTTTGTTATATTTGTCTTTTAATAAAAATATACTAAAAGTCAAATGCAATCTTCAGATTTGCATTCATCACATTCAGTCTGGACCGCACAGTGATGTTGTTGCAACTAATTTCACAGGGACTGGTTGCAAGCAACTGACTGAAGGACCAAAAAAAAGGGAAGAAAATAAGTTGGAGGCTTCTTGCAAAGCAATCAAGTCAGAACAATTTGGCAATAACAAATTCATATTGTATTTTTTTAGAAAATGGCACAGAGGTGTTTTTTGTTTTTTTCATCCCGTTTTCCCTTCTTCATGACAATGAACATAAAACAGCAGGTCACAATCTAATATTCTTAATGAGGACAGCAGGGTCTGATTTTTAGACTGATCCCCAGCCAGCCGTTCTTCTCAGCCAGCCAAGTCTTAACAGTTGGCACTAGAAGGGCACGAGGGTTAAGAAGTGTTTTTTTCTTGTGCAGTGTCACATAAATGTACACATGGCGTAATTTGCTTTGCACATGCTGGCAGGTCATCTATTACTCACTGATATTTTTCTGATATTCATGCAGTGCCTGTTTTCGGTCAGATGATTAGAGAATAATGCTATTTTCCAGTGGTTGCTTTTATTGCAGCATAATGATATCAGCCATTGTTTTTTCTTCATGTAGTAACCCCATTTTGGTTTTTGTCTATAGCGTGCTACCTGTCAGTTACAGCACTTAAAGTCTATCATGGTTGGAAAAAATACTTGATGTACGGCCATGACTCGGCAATAAAGTGTGACAGGAGAGCCGGGGTCGGTTTACACGGGGCTGTGACTTCTCGTGAGCCAGGCATGGAAGCAGGACACAGAGGCAGCGCACTGATTACAGAGCTCGCACAAAGAGAGCTTTTATCTCTAGTTAAAAAATTAAACCACAACAAACAGTAAAAACAATGAGCACTGTCAGATTGGACAATTTAATTAAAATAAGTTATGAAACCTCTGTTTTATGCCCAGCGTCTGTAGGCAATTCTTGATAATTAGCTGTTGTCGGTAAAGGCAGTGATATGAGTGTAGACACCAGCTGTCTGCCACCACAGCACTTCATTACACTGAAGGGATATGAAGCGGAAATACATTGCTCCCATGACAGACTTCAAGGAAAACCTACAGAATGTAAGGTTTGGTTATACTGAATTGTAAAATGAGAGCTATTAGTGACCGGTGGAAAGTCTTGGATGGTGAGTCAACACAAAATATTGACTTTTACACATTTTACACAGTGCCATTTTACACTGATTTGATCCTTGTTGGTAACTTTGAAGATTCAAAAAGTTTTAGTCACCACAAGATTCACAATCTAATGCAACACTGCTTGTTTGAGTCAGAGCTGCCCCAGGGGGACAGCTGTGGTTTCTCACATCGCGCACACAATTTCTCATTATCACTAAACCTGTTTGTTGCCACTTTCAAACAACTTTTTCACACTTTCTCTGTCTTTCTTGGAACTGCTGAATAATAATCACCTGGAGCTAAACACTGTTTGAAGCTATGCAAACATGACCACAATTTCTAAACAATTACAATAGTTATTCTTAACGCCTGTCATCAGGTCGGATTCCGACTTATCGGGTCTTATCAAGTCATAAAATCAAAACCAGTTTTTATGGCAGATTTTCACAGCCTGAGGGAAAGAAGATGCTCTGTAGTCTGATAGTACAGTAGTGCACTAACGCAAACAAACTTTGTTTCACCATCGTCATCTTCTGTCCATAGAGGCCGCCAGAATCAACAAAAATGAAAGGTCCTTCTAGTAGCTTTAACTAACAGCATAGCTTTTGTTTCTGTACAGTTACAGTTTATTAATTATTACACTCTCATACTATAATTGACTTTGTGTCAATGTGTACACTGTTGATTGTCAGTTTAGTTGACGCTTTAAAGGCTCTTGGTGTCTCTGTGACCCACTGAAGTTGCTGTCATGGTCTTTTCAGAAGAAAGCAGAGAGTTTTTGCACTGAGAACGGCAACATTTTGTTACTACCAGGTCTCATCAGGCTCAATGGCCAACACACCACCTATGCCTTTATTATACTCCCAAACGCACAGCTGCAGAAACTGTGAAGGCTAGTTTGTCCGGAGTCCACTTGGAAGACACCTTCCACACATGCGGCAACGCCTCGTAGCTTGTGGCACGGTCACAACAAATTGGAAGTACACAAACGCCTACATCTACACCCAGTGGCGGACTCAAGATGTTTGAGTGGCCGGGGCAAAAAAATAAAAATGGTACCAGCTGTATGTGGTGGGGCTCTAATGCACAGAAAGTTGTGACATATTTATAGTGAAGAGAGGGCTGTGGCACCCTAGAGAGCACGTAATCAAATTTTCTGCACTGGAAGGGCACCTTAAAGGGCACTTTAGCGCTTTTTCCTGTTGAAACAACTTTACCGTGTCTTTCTCTGTTTCGTGTATGACATGGAAAAATATTGCTTAACAAAAGACTGACAAAGAAGTCATTTATATGAAACCACAGCTCCACCATCACACTGAATCCAATCCTCCCATGTGGATAAGTGGTTTCTGACCTCCAACAGGGTCCAAGCAACTTTGAATACAACCCCCTCCAAACATCATGACAGTTGGTGTTTTGAGCACTATGTTTACTTGACTACGTGGGCTGTTTTCTCACACCACCATGTATTTTCAACATTAGCAGTTGCGTGAGGCAGAAGAGAAGGAAAGCAATCAGTGATGGACAAAGGGAATGAAATATGGAAGTTGGGAGGGAGAGAAAACAAGTAGAGGTCTGACAGGAGATTGGAAGAAAGTGCAGCTGTTGGAGGAGTGAGCCTGTCCAAGTTATTGCATTTCCCAAATCTTTGTCACCCTTTTGCTCCCAGCGCAGCCCCGTCCCCTTTACGAGGCTCTGAGTCAGTTCTGCGTGTTTATGCGTGTGTGTGTAATCGTGGTTTAATGCATACAAGCACTTGTGTTTGCATGTGTGGCCAGTAGATGTCTTGGTGGTCAAGCTCAGTGACGCTGGGAGGCAAAGTGGGCCAGTACGCCCCCTCATTCCTGTACTGTTATTTGTCTGTGTTTGGTTGGCCCAGTTTCTCCAGTCGGCTGCTCTTTTTGGTAGTGGAGTACATATGTTTCCATCCTCAATACAAGATCTACCCACAAGTATGCATTAATTACTTAAAGGCTTTTACCAGTAGCACGCCTTTTTATCAAAACAGGACCATACAATTGAATGCTGGACCACTATTATGTAAAAAGATGTGCAACCATAATGAATTACTGTTTTCTGACTTGTTTACCCTTATAGGGCAATGGTGAATGAAATATGAGTGTTTCTCACTGATTTGTACACATCAAGAAATCAAAGTATACAGATATGAATGAAACATTTATCCAATGCCAATTTTTACACTGTTCCACCATCTTGAAAGTGGATGAGTGATGAGCTAAACTGCATTAAAATGAATATAAACATACCTGTAAAGGCCCCTTTACATTGCACCATTCTGTGCTATCCCAGACAAAAGGTGGTGATCCTATTGTGAGAAATGCTAATTTAGTCCATGTCAAAATTCATACAGTTTAAGATATTTTATCCCAATATCCAACAATGTGACTGCTATTAAGACCCTCATTTACACACCATCAGAATACACTAGACAGCTAGCATAGTGCTTCTGCTAAAAACACATTTCCCAACTTGTTCACTTTGCAAAATCTGCTTTTTATTTCGACTTGTTCTCCCTGGCTGCGATCAAGTCTCCTCTTTTTCTCAGTTTGTTTTGATTTAGAGAAGTGGCAACATCACAGCGTTTTATTGTTGCACTACATTTTTGTTTTTATTGATTTTTCTAAGTAGAGTACACCAACAAAGCACAACAGATGAGGCACAAAATCAAAGAACTCAATAACACAGACCAGACAAAATGACAGCACCATCGCACAACCAATTTTGTAGTCAATTATCAAAGCACCAGTCCAAGGCAGAAAGTGACAACAAAAAATCCAAGACTGTGCTTTAAAATGCACAAGCACACTCATTCAAAGATCACTTACACTTTAAACTACAGTGGCACTCAGTAGAGCACACAACAGTCCCCTTTTGTACTCTCTAATACATACCAGCCACTTCAATACGCCTGATTGTTAATCAAGATATATGCATTATTCTGTAAGAAATTAATTAAAATGCAGAAAAATTCCCTATTTCGCAATGTTAAAGAAAGTTAATGGGGTCTACTCTGGATCGAGACCCGTCCTCCATTTAAGTTTTGTGGAAATGCATTCAATAGGTTTTTTTGTGACCCTGCCAACCAACCAACAAACAAATCAACGGACACGGGTGAAAACGTGACCTCCTTGGTGGAGGTAATAATGTTGTTGTGCTACATCATCAAAAAATTAGATGCATGCACATGAAATGTTAATATATCACATACCTTAAGGAGTAGCCTGTTTGAAATTAAATGAATAATGAGTGGGGTCTCACTGGGGTCTCTTAACAACCACAGCTGACTTGGCAGATTAAGGAGGGCAATATATTCCATACAAAACTAAATTTGATGTGTTCTCATGGACAGAATGGCAGGTTTATGACTTAAAGGAAGTACAGCATTTGGTTTTGATCGCTGCCGTCAGTCATGGCATAAGTCTGCCAGCCAAAGCCATTGAAATCTTCACCGCTTCCTATACACTTCCATCTGAATGTCATGTGTTCAGTTACTGGCAACCGGCATTTTCAGTTGCTTCCATTGAAGCATTGCTCGCCATTTTAAGAAATGAAACAATAACCATCACTGTATATGTACTGAAAATGATGCAGGAGGTAACCATCACGTCTAAAAGTGAGCAAGCATTCAGAAAACAGTGAAAATTAAGCACAACTTACTCTATAAGGTTAAACATTGTTGGAAAATATTGTGTTTATTACATCTTACATGCAACAGTTAAGCATCATTGTTAACATTATTAGTGGATGCTCATTTTTTATAAAGCAACAGTTGGCTATAGGACATGACATTTCAGTGCAAATTACAGTATGTCAGTATGTAATTCTTATTATTAATATTATTATTAATATTAAATGTTAACATTATTTAAAAAATGGTGGCGGAGGGTAGTAATAGTTTAATCAACTAGTCGACTAATCGCGCACATCCCTGATGGATCTAGTGGCACTACCTGCTGCTGTGAATGAAAAGATGCTGCAAAATGATGAAAATGTCAAGATAATCTGCTCGCTCAGCTTAGGAACAAGTATACCACATACAGTGAGAAAGTGTGAGCTGTTTTCAGAAGGGAAATAGTTTTCGATGCCACAGGAGAAAATAGTTTCCAGCCCAAATGTCACCCTGTCATTCTGTAATAATTGCAATACCATATCTCCCGTTTCCCAGTAGGACTGCGTGTGGGCTCACCTTTGAATGTCTCTGTGTGTCTGTGTGTCTTCACGCACGAGTCTTTGAATGATTAAGATGAATCAGTAACCTTGAGTAATGTGGCCCACATGAAAGAGAGCTGCAGGGAAGCCTCTGATCTCAAAGTTCCATTTATTACTCACGACTAAAAACTGATGAGTTATCATTTGATTGAGTTGTGGTATTCCCAGCAGATGCACCAAACACACACTCACATCATCAGACAGACACGGTGTTGTTTTTTTCTTTTTTCCCTTGCAGCAGTGTCCACACCCTCCCTACAGGTGTCCTGGTCCAGTTCCCTCTCTGTAGTAATAATAACAAAAATAATAATTGATAACACAGTCCAGGCATATCCAGCCAGCATGTGCTGATTTTTGTACTGGCCACAGAGCGCTGACGTGATTTTCCCTGCCTTTTTTTTATCAGCACGATTTTGATGTGTGTGCGTGTGCTCGCCTGTGCTCTTGGCTGCCTCGCTTGTGTGTAAGCCACTACTTTCCCACGTTGTGGAGTAGGGTCTCCCACAGGCCTCCCTCCATGTCCCCCTCTCTCTTCTCTTTTTCTTTACTTCCCTCTCTCTCCCCTTCAGTCTCCCTCCTCCTCTCTCTTTCTTATCCTTCTCTCTCTCTCCTCCTCTCTGCACCTGTACTCGGCGCTCCAGCCCCAGCTGCTCCCATCTCAGCTCAGCGCTGTTGGCTGGAGCCCATGTTGCACTTGGCATGTCCTCTGAGACCCTGGGGCCACACTTGACGTGCGAGGGCCAGGCAGGCCCCCGCCCAGGCAAGGCTCCCGTGGCCAGGAGGAGCTGAGAGCAGACGGATGAGAGGAGGGCTGTGGGCTGGAGGAAGACCTGCCGAATTTCTGGGAGTAAAACGCTGACTCATTGTTAGGCCTGCTGAGCAGGAGATTGAGGAAGACGTAAGAGGAAGAGGGGAGGAGATATTAAAAAAAGGAACAGATGTGCTGTTAAAGCAACTTTACGCAACTTTTAAAGCGAATCTTGAGAAAGACGAATACCAACACTTGGAAAACCCAAGCGTTGGTATTTGAGGACCCGGGAATGTGACTCAACGAGCAGCTTTCTCCAGTCACACTGTGTTGCTTTAAGACTTACTGTTAGTAAAGAGTCAGATTCTGGGCAACTTAGTCCACTTGAAGGTTGATTCCAGTTTATTTCAACTTGGGTCTTATTTTCAGAGTTTTTGCCATGATTTCTATCAGTTGTGATAACGCTGTACTCATCAAAGTAACTCCTGAGATCCAGGAACATGGGGACAATGCTACAAGATCTCGTTTAGATTAGGACTGCCCTAAGGAACCATAAGGTTCAATTTGGCCCACAAAATATTTGTAGTGAAAGAAACATTTAAAGATATAATATGTAGAAATTCACACATCACTACTTCTGGGATAGGGAAATAGGTGAACCAACTAAACCTAACATGAATACAACTTTAAAATGTTACCTCATCTGTGAACATTTGTGCCTGAGTCACATCAAATTATAACAAGGAAAGCGATCATTTGTGTTTATTGGGATCACACACGCAGTTTTTATCCATCCCAAACAGCCAGATTACTTTACTGTACATTAGCCATGAGCTAACGATAGCGAACAGCATTGTCAGGTTGGTAAACGTTAGTAATCCCAAAAGTTACGAAGTAATCTCTGAGCTATCCTCCCATCTGTAAACGGCTCCAGAGCAGGGCAGAATCCAATGTGACTCCCGGTGTTTATTCTCCAGAGGGTCAGGCTCTTCACCTGAATCTTTTGCCAGCTCCTAGCAGCTGAGCAGCGGCTCTGCACCATTGATACAGAGCCACCTAGTGGCAGAAGAGACATATTGTACTTTTAATGTTTTTTTGTTTTTTTTTCTCGTTAATGTTGTTTCATTATTTGAGGTAAAAACGCTTAGGATCCCAAATTATTCGTTATTTTTCATAATATGAGCATGGTGGTGAGAGGGACACTGGGCACAAAGTCAGTCACTTAAAGCAAAGTCGGAACTCTAGGACCGTTAAGTTTTGGTTATGAACTTTCAAGGGAAAAAGTTTGAACACCCCTGGTTCAGATGCTGAAATGGGTTCTACGTAAGCCAACAATTCAGCCAAATCATCCGGTGGTAAAATCGAAAGTGAGTCAGTCTGTAAAGTCTGAGGGATGTTCACAGTGGGTAGTTTGGCTCAAAATTATACTGTCGCTCTTGTTTTCTCTTTCACTTTTGGGCTTTGAAATTTGCATGTCTGCCCAAATTCCTATCAAGTATTAAATCTCACATCTCACGGCTGCGGCTGTGCCAAGTAGGATGTTTTGCTATAGCAGTATACACAGCTGCATTTCTGAAAAGCTTGTTTTAATTTTCTTCTAAATTTCACAAACTATTGATTTTCATTGTCTCATTAAAAGCCCAGTGCCTTAATCACACATGAAAATATTTAAAATGTTTTGGCACCAGACTCCATTCAGGATTTCATAAATCTCAGCTGCTGCTGCTGCTGCTATCCATTTGCGTCTACTACATGTTTCCTGGATGTCCTTCTGAATGTAAGAGTAGTCTGGCAGAGAAGAACGAGTACAGGGAGACGGATATTAAAAAAGTTTGGATTACCCTCTCCTCTTGTTAGCTTTCCCACTATTTCTCTTTCCTTGTCCTCGATCCGGCAGACATTCTCAGCCCTTCTCCCCCTGACCCAGGAGGGGGTATCACACACGCGGACTCGCAGACCTCTAAATCTACTCGGTGACAGCTCAGTCCCGCTCTGTCAGGGCCCAAAGAAAGAGAGGAAAATCTATGTTCGGGGCCAGAAGAAAGAGCAGAGGATATATATGTCCCTGTGCTTTGTTTGGCATCCCTGAGCTCAGATTCAATAGCAAGACATTAGTCAAGTGGTTGGCCAACAGTCTATTGTGTAGTAATTGACCCTGATGAAGTGGTGGGCCTTTAATTTGGGAACGGTGTAAACGGTGTGAATTGATATCTTGGCTTATAAACTCTGAGCCTCTCTCTTCCCTTGCTTTTTGTATATATGTCATATATTTTTATTTTAATATATCAAATAAACCAAAACATTAACATTCCCTTTTTCCCTGCTGTTGCTTTGTTCATTTCCAGGTACCATTATCCTGTTCCTAAGATCTTCTATGTGCAGCTGTCTGTGGGGAGTCATGAGTTCATCGGAGAGGGACGCACCCGCCAAGCAGCCAGACACAGCGCTGCCATGAAGGCCCTCCAAGCCCTGCGCAATGAACCCATCCCTGAACGGCCACCACAGGTAAACACAAGCACTTATAAACAGAAAGGCTTACCGTTAGTTGTTTAACAAGCACTTGGCCGCTTCCCCTCCGAGAATACTTGTCCTTTAAGTACATATTCAGTGTTCCACTCCCTTTGGACCCTTCATCCATACTCAACAAGTAGCCACTCATGTCATGCATGGAGCTACATATTAACATAGTCTGAGTAGTCTTGACTTGTACTCAACATTAGGGCATGCAACCAACCATTTCTTCATGATTTGAATATTTTGTTGATTAATCTATTGATCACTTGGCCTGTAAAATGTTAAAGATATTCAGTTCTCACGTAAGACAAATTTTTTTTTTAAATCTTACATGATCATAGGGAAGATTTTAAGGTCTGTTGTGACATTTTTCCTTGAAAATAGCTTTAAATTACTTAAACAATGAAGCGTTTTGTTGCAGATTAATTTTCATTATACATGTACGAATGTGGAAACTGTCTGCACGTGTTTGCCCCTTGTGAAACCTCCAGCCCACGCACAAAGCTGTTTTCCTTCCAACCTGACGTCCTGTCATTCATTCTGTCCATAAAAGGTCACTCCACTCTCCACTTAAATTGTCCTCCAATCACTGCAACCTCATCCCTTCAGCACTTCAGTCCCCTTCCGACTGCTTTCACGCCACATGCCTGTTCTCTACCCCCGCCCCTCCTACTTGAAACACTCTTCCCTTAATGAAATGTCAAAGGATTTGTGCTGCTGATCTGTTGATGCTCTCCCCAGAGGCTCTATTAAAAGTGTTACAGTGTTTTTTTTTTGCAGATACTAAGATGAATGCATAACCAGATTGAATCCAAATCCACCTCAGCTCTAATTACTCTAATGCAGTCCCCACAGTTTAGTTTGCACCTGGCAGGAGTGCATATTCTCCTCATTTTGTCTTTCTTCATTTTCACCTACTCCCAATGTCACTGTACCTTTCCAGAGAGTTTCCCCTCAGGCATGGCTGTTAACTGTTGTTATCATCTCCCACCGGAAATCAAATTACCCCATATCCTCACGGCCTGGCATCGCTGATGGTTATTCAAAACGCTTTGGCTCCTCTCACCTGCCTGACTCGCTGTCTTGTGGCGTCAACCTCCATAAATGTGCTCTTTGTTTGCTGCTGCTTCTGAGTCTTGCTTTACAAATTGAGGCACATTGTGTCTGCAGTATATGTTTGTCTTTCTGTCTCCACGCGAGTGTGTGCGCTCTTGCTCGTGTAAATGTGTGGACGCCCTCAGGCTAAAGGTGTTCCTTGTCACTGCGCTGTCAAACCCTTATTTTCAGGAAGACAGCAGGTAAATGTGGGTGATGCTCTAATTGTCTTGTGTTTTTACACTGGTAGAGCAACAATATGTAACCCTAGGAAACACGAAAAACGTAACCCAACTTTACATGACTTCAGGCAATAAAGATTATATAATGAAACTGCTGACTAACTCGTAAATCCATATCAGTTGGTTTCGATGTTAGTGATACTATTTGAATTAGGGTAATTAGGATATCTGATATCAAACAAGTGCACTTCCAGGAAGATATATTTAAATCTGTAACCTTTATAATAAGGTTTTTTTATGTTAGTTTGTCTATTGGGAGCCCCTTCTTCCCATCATTTGATCTAGAATCCTTTCGCCCTCTTGCTAAATCAATTGCCCATGAGCACGGTTGTGAATGTGAAGCCCTCTGTTCGCCCACAGTCATTGTTCATTCACAGCAGCTCCTTCAGGGTCAGAGTAAATGTCTCAAAGCGTAATATGGGTTCCTCGCCTGCTTACGCTTTTCCCAGAACTCTCTGTCCAGTACTCCAGTGGAAGTCAGATTTAGCCCTCTATTTGTCTTTGTCACAGGAAGGTTGCGTATCTGCTTGGTCATTCAGTTTGCACGCTAATGCACTCCCACAGTCACATGCAGATGCTTACACCCCGGCAGCTTGTTAACGCAGCCTTGAGAGGGGATTCACACTATTAATCACACACATCACCGATAGTGGCAGAAGGGGAGTATAACCATGAAAACCATGAATACATATGAGAGTTCTAATGAAACAGTTCAGTGTAAAACAATGGATGATTTCCCTTTTGACTCACCTCACCAGAGGATACGTGTCTCACCACAAAACACAAAGCACACACATGTACATACCTCGCCCATGTGAGGTCTTTTGCCCGGTGCGGTAGGTGTGCATCGCACCACGTGACCGCTTTTCCTGTGAAATCCAAGAGATCTCGCAGTATGAATCATGCATCGTATCGGGTCGCACAATGAGGCACGAGAAGGGAAGAAGCCCAAAGGGAAAGACCGCAGCCATTCAGACTTAATCAGACAAAGAGGTGGACATGAGAAGATAAAGATCGAGACAGCACTCTGCCTTCCCATAGACAATTGGCACCAAAAAGGTCCTCATTGTATGGCTGATGATACGATCTCTGTGGCGTGAACTAGGTTTCTTTATGAGTAGAAGGGACCAATGGCCGGACTATTCAAAAGTAAATGGATATCAGTTCCAAAATATTCAGTCTGCCTGGTCCATATTTAAACAACTAACTTAGTAATTAAAAACACAACCCAGGGCTCAAACCTGAGTCATCTGGTTCTAAGTCCAGAATTACTTCATAGATTCATGGGCGTCAAATTTTGCGGATTGAGGAAAAAATGTCTTAAAATTTTTAACATAGCAATGTTCTTATGTCTGTCATGATTAAAAGAAAATGTGTGATTATCCCAGTGAAACCTGCTGGTGCTTTCCACTGACTATCTTCAATCATTTTTGGTGGATCAGCTCAGTGTTTCAGAGACAGTTCATGATATTCACAAACAATAATTTGACTATCTTGGAACAGAGAGCTAATAAACAAATATTCTCATATTTAATGGACCACCCCTTTTTAGAGACCTTCCTGTACAGACAGAGGACCACCAGTCATGTCCTGGAATACTGAGTTCCCAATCCCATATCAGATAAGGATCCTAGCCAGAAAACAGGCAGGCTTCTCGTTGCAGCAGCTTGGCCGACATCCATCCTGTAGGCGTCTTATTCTTGGGTTGATATATTACACAGTTTTGGGGTCACACTTTAGTAGTTTTTCATACTTGTAATCAGACGAAAGATACATTTCCATTTCCTTCCATCCGTTATGAAAATCTTTCTTTAAACTCGAACATTTGCCTCTGATCAGTAAATCAACTAAAAGGAAACATGGGATCTGACTATTGCTCCAACTTAATAACAGAAATATCCGCACATGAAAGAACATTGTAGGCCTCAAGCACGTTGTGTTCTCTACAACTGAACTGAATATACTTCATTCATCTCTTGTGTGATTCATTATTGCTTTGGCCCAGCCTGTTATGGCAAGATCATCTTACATCTTCAGTCTGTTTCAGCCCAATAGGCGAGCTTTGGCGATGCCATTTCAAACGAGTTAGCATCTTTAATGTAGCCATTTCCACAGATATAATGTTAGTTTATATTTAGATGGGTCAACACTTCTCATTTGAGTTTACCAAACCAGTAATGCTAGTTATATGAGCCAGCCTAACCTTAAAAATGTATTTTTTATCAAATGTTAGTGTGTCCTTGGACACTTTTTGGGTAAAATTCTATTAAAATTTCATTTTAAATACTTACATGAATGATCCTGTAATGTTTGAAGATGATTAATACTTTCCTAACTGAGTAAAGTTTTAAGTCTTTTCTTTAGTTTTGTCTTTACCAGAGTCATGCTTAACCGCGCGCAAGGCTTGTCCTAAGTCAGACACCCTTATCACCTCGTGGAAAACATGGAGTGTTGCTGGTTTTATGGGGGTATTAAGTTTGTCTGCCAAATCAGCATCAATGCCGTCAGCACATCTGAGAACATGCTTCCATCTTTCAAACAAGATAATGTGCTTCAGCAACTTCAAAATATTCAGTGTAGGTTCAAGCAGCGCAGGGGGAAAAAAAGGACGCATTTTAAATGGGGAAAGTGCGTCGCCCATGTGTAGTTTAAGTATTCTTACTGCTTTCTCTTATCAAAGTCACTTTTGTTTAATCATTAGACCTGTAAATGTTCACTGATTTATAGATAAGCCATTAATTAAACTAGTTTTACAGAACAATAGACTATTTGGAAACCTTTAACCTACAAGTGGCACTATATAGAGCACAAACATTCAGTAATGTCCACTTCAACCATTTTGACCCTTTGATTTTTTTTCCTTCTTTTCCAGAGCCCAGAAGAAAAAGCGGAGACTGAGGAAGGCAGTGATGCCAGCAAATCAGAGATCAGCCTGGTCTATGAAATTGCCCTTAAGAGGAACTTATCTGTCAATTTTGAGGTGAGGAAACCATGACCATGGGTTAAAACATTGTCATCAAACGGCCACAAAATTTGGTCATATGACACCATTATTCATGTTCCTGGAAGAATTCACTGAATGAATGAAGATAAGACAGATATGGGGTGTATGAGTAGTCATGATGTATTATGAGGTTGTCATAATGTTGTAAGAATTACAAGAACTTAAAAACTAATCACACTGATACTCTGTCCCCTAGTGATATCTAAGGATATTAAGAGATTAAGGATGTGCCCTAGGGACATGTGTGTTTACCCAGTTTTGCCTAATTTTCCTTCAATGAGCTCACTTATCGTAAAAAGCGTCAAAAGAACGTGCGCACAGGAAGTTTTAGATAGATCACTGCCTTTTAAGGCTTGTGGAAATTCTCATGGTGTTAAGTTCAAAGTGTTTCTGGATTGACGTAGGACATTGGTATGGGTCGTGGTGGTGTGGTCTCATTGACTGGCGGTGACTCAGCTGATAAGGGGCTGATTTGTTTTCCTGTAGTCATCAGCCTTTTGTACAGTCCTGCAAAACAAAATAAAGAGAACTCATATTTATCAAGCAGACCTAAGCCTGTATTTAACAAATGAGGTTCAAGGTTCCATGTGATTTATTTGTCATTATACGACACAGGGTTGCATAACAAAATGAAAGGTTGTGACTGCTTCATGCTACATACTGTGGGCAGAACAGTCTGATTTCCTGTTGCTGAGCCCTCTTTTTATTTCTCTCTTTACATTAGCCAGGAGCAGCCTTAAATCCAGGCTGGATTAGTATGTTTTTTTTAGTATGCAGAGTCTGATAAAACTTTTATTTCTGCACTTTTTGAAGACATCACATATGAGTTGCTAGATTAATAAATTAAACCTGTACAATTTAATGCAATCAAATAGATGAGCCCAATAAATCACAAGGTCTGTGACACAATTTCAACAAAAATGTTGTTGAAAATATATATATATATGTGTATATATATATATATATATAATATAATATAATGTATATGTATGTGCATATATGTATATATATATGTATATGTATGTGCATATATGTATATATATGTATATGTATCTGTGTGTATGTGTGTGTGTGTGTGTGTGTGTATATATGTGTATGTATATATGTATATATATATATGTATATATATATGTATATATATGTATGTGTATGTATATATATATGTATATATGTATATATATGTATATATGTATATATATGTATATATGTATATATATGTATATATATGTATATATGTATATATATGTATATATATGTATATATATGTATATATATGTATATATGTATATATATATGTATATATGTATATATATGTATATATGTATATATATATGTATATATATATATGTATATATGTATATATGTATATATATGTATATATGTATATGTATATATGTATATGTATATATATATATGTATGTATATGTATATGTGTATGTATGTATATGTATATGTGTATATATATATATATATATATATATATTCTCTCTCTATATATGTATGTGTATATATGTATATAAACAAAATTTGTCAGTAATTCAACATGACGTGAACCTTGGAGTCTGGGCAAGAATTCAAAGTTAAACTTTGTGGGCTTGAGCAGGTGCTTGCCTCCACTTAACAACCAATATAAGCTTGTAATGATGAACTCAGTAAAGATATGAAGGCATAGGAAATTAAATGAGTTGAGAATGAATCTGCAATTATATGTACCTAAAAAAAACTGTAACATTACATTTTGTTTTCTTGCATACACACCACCCCTCAGAGAAACCTTAAAGGGTGCTGTGTAGTTTTGGAGAAGAAATTCAAGCTCAGAGTTTAATATTATATTAATGAAGCAATAGTACAAACTCATAACTGAATAAACAAGCTGTTCTCAGAGGAAAATAAGGTCCCCAGAACACTGTTCGTAGCTAGGAAGTTGGCAGGGTCCGCCACATATAAACAAAGTAAAACAGTATGAAATTGTGTTGTCATTTATGGTCAGTTTGTGTATTCAGTTTATTCAGTCATGAAAACAAAGAGAGTTTGTTTAGGCATAAAAATCAGCCAGTGAAGATCTTTCTCTCCTGGTAAAAAATCCTTACTTAAAACTACACAGTGCACCTTTAATGTCTTTATTCTCTCACACATATTACATCAATTTCACCTTAATGTGCTGTGTTAATTGCCCTGCATAGTCTGCAGTATTACGACTGAATCAAATAAGAAAAAGTCAAAATTCAGACTCTGCCTTTAACATTGGTTATGTTGGTTTCTAACCACAGGGTGCTGTTGAGAATCAGACGGAGAGTAATCTTGTCATCCTCCCTTTAACAGCTCCTGATGAGAATCATTGAGGCAATCAATACAGAACTATTGACATGAAAATACAAGTCCAGCTGCTCAATGTCAAGCATCAAATTACGTCAATTTCAGTGCATTACATGAAAAGTATTTCCAGCTGGAGATTGTCAGACTAAACGAACTTCAGTTCAATTCTTGACCAGCAGCACATCTTCAACTCTCTCACATGTGAGTTATTTGTCACACACCTGCAGCTGACTGTGACTGAATTGTTTTACTCCACCATTTCCGAACCAATCAATCACTGTCATCTGCTGAGCCAAGTCTTGCAAATCCTAACAGCATCTAATCTTTTATAATCAAAAAATGTTTTAAGCTGTGTAAAAAGAGAACCCCTGCTTTTTTTGTATAAGTGTATAAATTTCTTAAAACTTGAGCAAAGGCAGTCATCAGATCAGTGGAAGTGGTCAGCTGCAGCAACTCCTGAAGTGTGTGTGATGTTGATATTGAAACCCCAGGGCTTTGTGGATTCTTTGGGATTTTCCTTTTCACGTCAGTACATTCTTAGTCAGTTTAACACCCAGCATGTAGTGACCATTTGAGGAAATGAATCTAAAGCCACCTTTGCACTTCTGTTTGTTTTGCTACGGTGGTTTCTGTTTGGTAAGAACATATTCGTATTGACAGCTGCCTCTGAGAAAAGCTTTTCGCGGCAGAGGGTTGGCGACCTTGAGAAACTCAGCTGGGAGCTGCCCCGTGCTGCTACAATCTCCCACTGGATAAGATGAGGGTTAACTGCCTTGCTCAAGCTTTTAGATTTTCCTAGGAAGATTCCTCTGGACCTTACAGGGAATTTTACCATTTCTCTCTAACTTTTTCTAAATCCACAATGCCGTCTACTCTGTCCTTACATGACCTGCTTGATCCGTTCCCCTTGGCTTTCATCAAATCTCAGCTGACTCATCCAATATTCACTCCCTGATCTCCCGCCTCTTCTTCTACTGCACTCTGCAAGGTGCCAAAAACAAGGGAGGCTCAGTTTACTCTGCGTGCCCCCTCCCTTCCTCCACAGAATCCCTGCCTTCCACCTCTCCTACCATCACTCCCAAAAATCACACAGAGGGCTGTTGCGTGTTGAGGCTAGGGGGACAGGCGGATAGCGGTGAGAGGAAATAAGGGGCGAGGATGGAAGGGAAGGAGACTCCTCTCAGTCTGTTGACTTTGCTTGCTAATGAAAGTTTACACAACATTGGAAAAATTGATCATCCAATCCTCCCCTTCTTTGTTCGAAAAATGTGTTCATCAGAGCATGACATGGCGATCCTTCCTGGAACTGCTATTAATAATTTCAGCCAGCTAAATCTGGATTGATGTGATTCATCAACTGACATGTCACTGTCAGCAATTACTTTCATTTTCAGTCCTTCCAAATTGGAAGCTGACAGCGGCGGTTTTTAGGAGCAGACCACAACCACATTCCTCAACTTCTTCCCTCTTCTGCTCACTGTCACTCTGGAGACTGGCTGTTCATTACTGCTGTCTGATGGGCAGTAAATCAGTAACCTCTCTCCACTTTGTCTTTCTTTCACTGCCTATCTACACTTGATATTCTTTGACGATTGCACAAGTTGTGATTCGTGTTTGGCCTTTTCTGTGCTGTAAATGGATTTAAAGTAAGAGAACGAGACTTTGGAGAGCGGACTGACAGATTTGTTCCCCTGTCAGTTGACTACATTTGTTCTCCCTTGTGCCATATCAAACCAAACTGTCCGAAGGCCAGGCTGTGTTGAGGCAATTATCGTCTCCCTCTCATGGCATAACATACCTTTCTCTCCCCCTCATACTCCTGACGGCTCTCCAGCAGATTGACTTTCATCCTCAATCAGTGCGTTGCATGTAATCTGCTCTCACACTGCCACTACACTGTGGCTAGAGACCAAGTGTAAATTACTGATGTCTCTGTGGGTCTTCTCTTGCCCACTGGGACCATTACATTATAACTCATTACACAAAGTTTGGCCTGCCGTGTCACATCCCCTTTACCGTGTCTTCTTTGATGCGCCGAGAAGAAACGACACACTCCCACACCCGCACTAACAGGCGATCTCTTAAACTCACACACACATGCACCCTACACAAAACCAGAACGGTCATGTCTCATGTGAACGCCTTTCACAAGCGGCCATGTTTTCACATCATCTCATCCCTGCCCTCACCGGGGCATGAAATTACCCGTGAGTCACTGCTTGCGAGTGTCTGCTTTCCCATCCCTCTGCAACGATGAGGGTCGCCGCCACCCTGAGAGCCAGTTGGCTCATTTAATCCCCCCGTCAGGCAATATCAAACAGATGTCAGCATCAAAGAGGAACCAATCTATAAATCACAGCTTGTGTGTTGGATCAGAGGCTCCCTTTCCAAGGAGGACACAAGAGAAGAGGGTCCGAGCCAAGAACCACCCATCTTACAAGAAGCAGCTTCCTTCAGGGCTTGTCCATCCACCGCTCGTCACAAAAGAGCCTTTCTTCCCTCTACCAGTCCCCGCCATTGTCCTATCCTGCTCCCATAGCCTCCTCTTCCAGAGTACCTGAGGTCTTGCATGCACGGATCCTCCCGACTGCTCAGGGTATTGATGTCACGATGAGAAGCCGAAGAGAAGGCCTCCCATGTTAGAGAAAAGATGAGATGAGGAGACAAGAGGAGAAGGGGATCGGGGGGAAAAAAATCAACATTGAATTACCGAGTGTTTCCTGCGTACAACCTGATCCTTGTAATCAGGTGGTAGACGGGTGTGTTTGTGTGTTTGTTTGCATGTATGTGTGTGTGGGTGTGCGTGTAAATGAATGGAAGTGCTGAAATCCCATCGGTGTGGCGCAGATCCCGTGTCGTCTGCCAGGAGACTGACTGCAACTCGTCTGCCGCCGTCCCGCGCCAAGAGTGTGTGACATGAGTGCACAGACACACACTTGGTATCGCACTCTTTGTTGACTACACCATATATCTATACAGGCCATGTTTATTTTTCTGCTTCCTCTCAGTGACTGCATGTTCTCACTTTAGACAGCACAAGGGAATCTCATCAGTGCAACACTTCATCCCATCCAGTCCATCACTCATTCTACCGTATCCTTACAAGTGTTTAGGATGATCAGAAAGGAAAGCAGACAAGTTTAAAAGCCCAAAACCAAACAGCATTGATTTAGTAACAACAATGTGCACCAAACGACATCGCAGCAACCAAGTGCATTTACAAGTTTGTACAAAATAACGGCATTAGTAGGAACTGCAACATTAAATAGGAGAGGTCGCATCACAATCAGTGCGTTTACAGGACGGATGTAACACCAGAGAGCATCTCTCTCTGCAGAGCATGTGTGATTGACAGTTGATGGGAGGGGAAGAGAGAGGGCACATTATCCACTAGTTAATTGGTCATGGATGTTCTCATTCTCTCGGACGGATACAAAAATAAAAGTAGCCTATTAAATGTTAAGCTGTACCTGGGTGGCTCGCCCAAGTAAAACATGTGTGGGACACACTGAAGATACAGTTTTTAGATCATAATCTAAAAGTTTTGTTGCACGTTGCACAGCCCTATTCCTTTCAAGTTCACTTACTAACACATTATATGTTGATTGTTAACAAAAACAGTGTAAAAGTGTAAAATCTAATTCTGCCGTATTACACGGAGGTCTGAGCTGGACTGTTTCTTGACTGGGACCAGTAAATATCCGCTGGTTGCCTGACAGACAAACAGTGACATTAAACAGAGGTTTGTGGTCTGAATCAAACTAGGAACGTTGTGGTCACCCAACAGGATGCAAATATTTTTATTTCTCGGTCAGTTTACCATCTTGCTCAACCACATAAGCTGAATGGTTACACATGTTTAGAAGAGCCTGTGATGGACCCGGAATGAGTGAGTGAGTGAGTACAGCTACAGAACTGAGGACAGCTGAAGAGGCTTCCCATCCTGCACATCAGAGACGACAATTGCCTCTTCATTCTGCTAATAGCTCGCCTTTTTTTGGCTCTAAGTGACATAATCTTAGCTGACCAGTGGCCGGTTACGTGTAGTGTCATCATCAACACCGTCGACACAAAGGAAAAGGGTCAAGAATGGGATGCATCTAGTCCCACTGAATGTTGTAATGCACAAGAAGCTGCCATGTTACATTTCCTTTTTCTGGTGATGAGCGAGACCAGAGCAGATCCCCTGGGTGGGAGTGTGTTTGGCTGTTGGAGCTTGGAGAGCTACATGTAGTGCTCCAAGGTTTCCCTACATTGCACTCGTTCTTACATATACTTAAAGTCATTGTGCAGGAATGCTGACAGGATAACAGGTACATTGACAGCAAACACGAGGCCAGTGTCAGCCATGTTAAGAAGTGTGTCCTGCAGTTAGTTGACTATGAAGAAATGTAAATATATCCTTATTATTTTGCCTTTTGACTTGAGCAATTTAATGATTTAAACCACTCCATGTACATTATATGTTTCAGCAGTGATTGTTATAGGAGTTAATGGCATCATTTTATAGTTTTTATGTCTGTTTTATCTGGTTTTTATGCACCAGACCTGCATTGTCATTTTTCGTGTTTATTAAACAAGACACAAGTTTGTCTGGGTAAAGTTATGTAGTAGAGAAGGAGGGGTGTGCACACATTATCCTTTGTTCTCCTCAAGGCCTGGTATTAGTCTGTGTTGATGTGTGAAGCATTTGAGGAATGCTCAAGGTTCCGCTTATCAGTTTAATCTGTTTTATCGGTCGCTGGGTTCAAATTAACTGTTTCTTGATTGCATCTGATTGCTACAATTTGTGCTGTCTGCACCACAAATTGAGCTCAAATAAAGGAGAGCAGGAGCAAGAGAGAGAGAGAGACAGAGAGAGAGAGAGAGGAGGGTGGGTTGGGGGGTTTGAGAAAGTACATTTACAGACAGCAGCTAGAGGGAGAGCGAGCGATGGAGAAAGTCAGTGAGCTATGAATCGAAAAAGGCGTCCGCATCAGCCAAACATGTACTGTTGGACTCAGTAAGTGTGTGAAACCTAATTCTTCCTCCAGCGTGTTTTCCTAAATAAGGTTGGGGAGAACCCCACCTGCTACACACACACAGACACACACACATATACACGCACTCACACACTGTTCTCGGACTTCACAGGAAGTAGATGTGATTGCAGAAGCATGACCTAACGCCAGCCGGTGTTTGTTTTAGGTCTCCCAGGTGACCAGAGGCTAGAGGAAGGAAACTGAGCCCTCAACACTAGAGACTGTCATCTAGGAACATGTTCCTCTTCATGTGTGTGCTTGGACGTCAGTCTGTGTGTGTGTGTGTGTGTGTGTGTGCTTTGTATATGAATAACACACACATATGGGTGGGTAGCGCTGTGACCATCGAGAACAGATGTTTCGGACCACCTGGTGTAGCTGTTTGCAGAGTACGCTGCACACACTCCCTCACACATATCATGCAAAAACGCTCAGTTTTCGGTCTTCTGTACTAATGTGTCTGTCCGTGCAACAGCCCTGGTATAAGACAAATGTAACTTGACGTTTCATTTCCATAAGTTTCTCATTTCCAACCTGTCCATCCTGTATCTTCCCCCCCAGGTGTTAAAGGAGAGTGGCCCCCCGCACATGAAAAGCTTCCTGACCCGCGTCACCGTTGGGGAGTTCTCCGCTGAGGGCGAGGGCAACAGCAAGAAGCTCTCCAAGAAGCGTGCCGCTCTGTCCATTCTGCAGGACCTGAAGAAGCTGCCCTTCATCCCCGCTGTGGAGAAACCCAAGACGCACTACAAGAAACGCACCAAGACCATCCTCAAGGTATTGCAGATGGGCTCCGGGCATAGAGACCTGATGTGTTCAAATGCGGAACGCTTTTGATGCACTCAAGGCACCTTGGAGTCATCTTAGAGATGTCACAATACACTCAGCGTGGCAGAATTATTCATTGTCACCATTTTAATTATTTGACTGAAAACTTTGTAAAAGTTGACAGCGCCAGTGCCACTGACATTCAAAAAATGTGTGAAATACGATATTGTGAGATTCTTTTCCGACTAATTTCCTGTGTCCTCCATATCTTCTTCATCTAACCATTGCAGATGACCAATTTCCGTTCACTCATATGCAGTACTATTGTATATTACTATCAGTAAAGCTCAGTAAACAGGTGCAGACGATTGTTATGATATGATAAAAGAATGCTATAATTCGAATTGACCATTGTGTGTCTCATCGTTTTGTCCCAGACGGGACCAGATTATGGCCAGGGCATGAACCCCATCAGCCGTCTGGCCCAGATCCAGCAGGCCAAGAAGGAGAAGGAGCCCGAATACCTGCTGCTCTCTGAAAGGGGGATGCCCCGACGCCGGGAGTTCATCATGCAGGTAAACAATGGTTTCTTTTGACGTTCTCCTCATTTTCTCATCATTGTCACTTTTCTTATTACATGTGCGCCGCTACAAGAAACAAACTTTCCTTCAAGAGATTTGTTGTAAGTTTTAGCTCATGCAGTCAATCTAAATGAAGTGGGGAAGTGGGAGTGAGATGGAGAAGGGTGAAAGGATGGGGATTATGTATGCAGAGGAGGAAGAGGAGCTTAACTATCACATGCTGAAGTTCATTCACACGTCGTGTCTACATAGCATGAGCAGCAGCAGAGCCGTCTGTCACTACGCAGGATGTGTTTAGGTGCAGAATTGAGTGTAGGTCACCAGCTGTTTGGCAACTCTCAAAGCCCAACACACATCACTGTAGTGATGAGAGTAAAATAGATGTAACTCCTGTGTGAATATGCCGTAATGGACAAATCAAAGGATCAGTGAATATTCTTGAGAAGTGGAAGCTAAAGAGCAGGTATACTCCAGACTACAGGCTAAAGGCAAGCCAGTGGCAGAACAAGAAGAAACCTCCTTCTGTCTGGCCAAAGGCATCCAGCAGCAGCATTATATAACCTCTTTACACTAGAACACGAGTTTCTTAGTTTTCTCTCGGGACTCTTATCTAGTTTCCTATTTCAGTCATGTGTGTTGTCCCAGTTCAATCCCGCGTACAATTTACAAACCTCATGTTGTAGTAGAAAGCCCGAGACAGTTGCTGTTCTTTCTGTTTACGATGTATGTATTCTCGTTTAGTTGACGTATTCCTTGTAATCTCTTGAGACTGAAGTACATCTAGTCCCAGAAACTTTAAGACTTTTACTCAAGAACTTTTCATATAGGTGACATTCCCTTTTACAAGTGGAATATTTAACATGATCTTTACTTTTATGACTTTTAGGAACTTTCTACATCACTGAGTATTAATGATGAGTGTCCAGGCAAATATCCACTTCGTGCTCTGCACTACTTATCAAAGCTCAACAATTTAAATTTAGCTCTGGACCACTCTTTATGGAGTAAATGATTTATAATTCAATTGGAAATTCTCTTCTGTGCTCTATTAGAGACTTGGACCTGCCTCCCACTCAACCCCCTCCCTGCTCCTCTCTCATCCTCCCGGTTCCCTCTTGAAAAGTTCTGTTGGATATTCATTATTTTTATAGCGTGCATATTAAGCTCAGAATAGATGAACATCCGTCTTTATGGCCCGGTTTTCCCTGATTGAGCAGCCAACTGTTTTACACTACTAAATTGCCCTTTCAAGCTGTTTTCGAGTACAGAAAGCCCACTAACTGTCTTCTGGTACAGAAAGATATTAGAATGTGGTCTGTGTAGTCAGGAACTCGTATTCATTAACAGAAAATGTCAGCTCTTGCAACCTTTAACCCTTAACTTAGTTATGGAGGATTTGCTGTTTATCACTAATCCAGTAAACAGAACAGCGGGGACTTTGTATGGAGAAAGACTCTCATCAGATACCACAGTTACAGTTTCAGAGCTGCTTGAAGTATTTGAGGTCATGCATAAAAGAGCCACAACATTTCAAATAAACATGAAAACAAGTTATGAAATTTTGTCAACTCATTCGTTACAGTTGAGATCTGGCACTAGCACATTCCTCTTGGTCTGCCTTTGGTTAGTTCTGCTTAGTTTTTAACTGAATCTGGCATTGCTTGACTATTTTTTTATCACAATGATGTTACAGTGTACAGCTCTACAGTAAAAGCTGCCATGCTAGTCTTTTTTAGTACACTCACATGCATGATAATAATACAGTTCATACAAAATTAGAGGGGAAAAAAAGGCTTCATTTGGAATTGGCAGTGTTGTCAAAAGTACCCAAGTCATACAAAGATATCATTTTGTTAAACCCAATTGAATAGTACCTGAGTTAAAGTCTCAAAGTATCTGATATTAAACCTTTTTTCAATATCAAAAGTAATTTTTTGACAATAAATACACTTAAGTATCAAAAGTACAAATAAAATCTAGCATATATTTAAATCAATGTGGTGGTGTGTGATATCACTGGTTTCTTTTCCGATCCAATACCAAGTAAAACTGATACCAAAACGATACCGATACTCTGTCCAAAAGCCTAATAAAACGGCATTCAATAGTTTTAACATTTCAGGGAACTCCTGTTGTTCGAACATCAGCACAAAAACTGAAGCCTAGACAGACATGAATCACTTTCCCTCAGTCAGTGACATCAATAAAAGTCACCAATGGCTTCATCCTCAGTCTCTCTGTATCTGGATAATGCCTGCCATTGTATAACTTCACCATATTCTGTATTGCAATTAAATCTCAGATGCTTAACAGGGTTTGTGATGTTGCCACAGTATGTCACAGTCCTCACTTACACATCACATACAGCGTCGCTGCTGTTCTGAGGACTAATAGACTCTGCACATGACAGCGGTTGCCGTCAGTCTTCATCATTCACTCTCTGTCAGAGGCGCCTTACACATTTATAGAGCCGTAGTTCGCACATGACAGGTGGAAGAGAAGGTAGTTCCTGTCAACTGGGTATTATTTAGACTAAATTATGGTCATATCGCAGTTACTTTCTACTGTGTCCCTGTTGGTGGTATAATACACATTTACCCTAAATTTCTGAGGTTAGATATCAAGCTTTTAATATGAAAATCAATCCCAGAACAGAGGGATCGGATGTATATTGATATTTCTGTATTGATCCGCACACTACCAGTTCTACTGTATGTTATGAGTCGACCGATTCTCGGCCTGGGCGATTGTAGGATTCGATATTCATCATGTTTCTGATTATTATTGGCATCAGCATCTTTTTATCCAATTATGAAAAATAGATTATTTAAAAAATGCACTGCTTTGGCTGCGATGCAGCTTGCAGTCTGAAAAGTAGCTAGTAATTAAAGATACCAAATATATGTATTTAAGTATAAAGTGCAAAATTTGTGTGGAATTATTACAGTAAGTAGCAATAGAAATTGGAAATAGTCAAGTAAAATACAAATACCTCAAATTTGTACTTAAGTACATTCCATGATGATTGCAGAAATACTGTGTTGATTGCCCAAAATATTTACAGCTGTGCAAAACTTGCAGGGATTGGCAATCTCAACATGGCAACTTCCTGAGGGATGTTTATTCATGTTATTCGTAAACTGTTTATAGATTTTGTCTGCAGAGATTCAAAAATATGCGATATCTAACTCGGAAGGACTGTTGCACAACTTTTATTATAAGTGGCAATATGAAGATTTAGAATTGGTTAATTAGTTTGTTCCTTCTCTTGGTTGTTGTTTCTTCTGTTTACGTGTAAGTCCAGCCACGCTCAGCAGTCTGTTACCTGCATAGCACAGCTGCCGTAGTCCATCTTAATTTATGCGCAAATGTTTTAACTGCGCTTCTCTTTGTCTCCCTCTTCCTACTCGTCCTCCTGTGTCCGTCCCTCTCAGTCAAACTCTCGCTCTTTGTTTCTCTTTCCGTAATCCTCTTCTTTCATAAGAAGAACAGAGCTTCTCTTAGCATCGGGCAGTAATTCAGCCTCAAACCTATTCTCCATGCCTCTTTGATACACACATAAGGCCCTGCATGTGTGTGTGTGTGTGTGTGTGTGCGTGTGTCTGTGTGTGTGTCTGTGTGTGTGTGTGTGTGTGTGTGTGTGTGTGTGTGTGTGTGTGTGTGTGTGTTTTCCTTTTGTGCAGTCCACTCACTCTTCTAAAATTTCCACATTGTTTCCCTCAGTAAGCAGCAGGGCTCAAATGAGTCTCTGTTTTCTCGTCTTTTTTTTCTGAACCCATCACGAGTTACAGGAAAAAGGCTCCAACGAGTTTTTACACATTTTTTACAAATGAGTGATTGTGTTTATTTTTAGCATTTTGGTGATTTATTAAGGCTTTGCTTCTTATTTTAAATTGTTGTTGCCCACTTGAAGCATTCAGACGAGCACTTAGTGAGCATGTCAGACTGCTTTGAGCGAGTGCACCGAGGCCTCGCTGTTCACAGGCTTTGGCTCCCAGAATGTTATTTGTAGAGTGTAATTGTCTGTTTGCATAACATAACGACGTCTGATATTCTCTTGGAAATATCTGCTTACATTCTGTGTAGACAGATTTAATGTTTTGGGATCACTGAAAAACAAACACTTCACTCGGAGGCCTTTTGTTGCGATGTAAAATCGCACGGCTGACTCGGCTCAAAGTGTTCTCGGCTGAAAGGGAACGAAAGTGTGACAGGAAGCGGGAAGTAGTGAGAAAAGTGTTTTCATTCAGTGATTCACTGTTAAATTATGTTAGTTTCTGTTCAGCCATAATATTCAACTTTGAATCTGAAAGTAATATAATTCTGGATGTCTTTAATCTCATAGCTTTCTGTGTCTTTCTGTGCATGCCTTTGCATCCGTGCACATGCAGGTGAAGGTGAATAATGAGGTTGCCACGGGAACAGGACCCAACAAGAAGGTGGCCAAGCGGAACGCAGCCGAGGCGATGCTCCTGCAGCTGGGATACAAGGCCTCCACAGTCCCTCAGAGCCCCACCGAGGTACGAACTCTACTTTCCTCTCCTGCTTACACTAACTTATATATTTCAAAGCCAGTTTATGTACATGTCAGAATCAGAATTGGCTTTATTGGCAGGGTATGCATGCACATACGAGGAATTTGAATCAGGTTTTGCATTGCTCACAGTGTACTTAGATAGAAATAGACATACAACTAAGAACAAGGACAACATAAACTCAACAAATAAGTTAAGATAAAGAATAAAGAATGGTGAATGGTTCAGGACATTACTGTACAGTAATGTGTGAAGAAAGTAGGTGTATATACAGTATATTTAAAAACACCAATGGTCAACACCATAAAGAGTATACACCTGTACAAATCAACTGTTCTGTATGTTGTTGACATAAAGGTTTACTGAATAAATAAAATAACTGTTCGTTGCGGCTCTAATATTAATTATTACGCCTCTGAGGTATTTTAACATTAATTTATGTGACTCACAGTGTTAAATGTAAATCACAGTTGATGCATACCACATACTATAGAGAGACAATACAGTAAGTAGGCCACTGCAGGAGGTTTAAGCACGAGTGTTCCTACAATTGCAGAAACACGCACACACTGAGGTGTATATAGGACGTCTTGCAATCAGTATTCCAGCCACGCTTGCAGCAGGGCAGCAGGCTACCTGTCCAGCTGTAAGCTGAAGGATTACATAAAGAAATTCTCTGCAGCGCTCCCTTTCGGTCTACATGCTATCTGATCTGGACAGCACCGAGCAGGATTCCATAAATACTGATTCTCAGATTTATCACGAGTTCCAGTGCTGCTGACCTGTTATGCAACCTGTTCGTCTCCTCTGAACCGAACGTGTTTTGCAAGCAACCATTGATCTCCATCATCTTTATTCACCTCATTGGCTTTTGAGCTCAGGGGAGCAGATTCAGATAGAGATGATGTTACATAACCAGGCTCTCTGCAGAAAATTCATCGCTCCCAAGACAGCTCATTAGTTAGATATGTGCTGCTGCATATATCTTATTCAGACAGCAATGCCATATAGCTAAAGGATGACACATTGCTCTTATCAGAATGACTGTGGACTTGTTTTCTCTAAAGACAACACAACCCAGTTTGCAGTCAATATTTTCCTTCATGGTGATACTTAAAAGTCAAGTCAATAATATGATAATGATAATTACCAAGTTCTCATGGTCGAAACAATAAGATAACCAATAACAAAAACATTTTTGTTTTTTTAAAAGAAGTTCATCATCGGTAGTTTATGCACACCTGAAGTTGTAGTGAGGAAAGATGGACGATTCTTCTTTGATCCTTCTTTTCCTCTTTCTTCTTCTTCTTCTTTTTCTTTGCATTCTTCTTCTTTTTCTCCTTCTCCTTCTTTTTCTTTATCTTCTTCTCCTTCTCCTCCTCCTACTTTTCCTGCTTCTCCTCCTCCACCTCCTTCTTCCTCCTCTTCTTCTTACACCACCTGCTGTATTTAAAAGCATACATACTGCACTTTCCAAATCAATGAAAGTAATATTTATCAGATAATATTTCACCCATTTGACGAATAGCAGATCATATGAAATTTTATAATATTAGATAATTAGGATAACATAACTCGTCCTGATGTATATTGTGCATCCCTAATGGTTACCTCTAACAAATTTAGTCTTTGAAAGTATGGAAACACTCCAGTTGCATGTGTCGACAAGTTATCACATTTCTTTTTGCGTCATTGCATGCTTTATATGTTAGCCCTTTAAACTACCATGTTATGATGTCTAAGGTGTCAGATTAATGAGAGCCTGCCGTACTGGAAATAAGCAGTCTCACTGTTTAAGCTGATTCCTGGCAAGAGGTGAGACCTTTTCTGGTAACACTCAAGGCCGAATATTTAGACAAAAGGGAGTTAGTGGCTGATAGATGGCTTTGCATTGGAAAACATCTCTATTAGACCTCTCACTAGATCCTCAGACGACCCCAAGCTCCGTGGAATGATTAGACGGTGTTTGTTAAGCTAAGGTTGTCTCTCTTTAGATCTCTCTCTTCCTTTCCTGTTTCCCTTTCTGTT
Organism: Pagrus major; assembly: GCF_040436345.1. Classification (NCBI taxonomy): domain Eukaryota; kingdom Metazoa; phylum Chordata; class Actinopteri; order Spariformes; family Sparidae; genus Pagrus; species Pagrus major. Next base: position 15,883,801 of record NC_133233.1, read on the forward strand.
GGGAGCTCTGTTGTGCTACATTCCCACCGTGGGATTGTGGGTGATCTGTGGAAAAAGTGTGAAGAGACTTGGGTGGGGGTTAAAACAAATGCAGCCTGGATTTGTTTACAGCCATGTCACACACATCAGAAATGATTTGTTTTTCAGTTTCACACACGTGTGTTTGTGGCTGTGTGTGTTTGTGCAGGCGGACACGCATACCACAGCAGAAGTACCACATTGAATAGGAGCCTTTTTTACTTACCAAACACTGACAACCCCCCTAATTAAGTAGCTGGCCTAGACAGACACTAGGCTCCTTAAGCATCCCCTCCTGTGAGCGTTCGTCTCTTTGTGGCCCAAACAGTAGGAAGGAACTCGTCTGACATGCGTGAAGAAGCTGTCTGTTCAAGAATCTACATCTCTCTTACCTCCCCCTTCTCTCCTTCTCTCCGCATCACTACAGATGGACAACAAAGGCTGGAACGGACAAAAGGCGTCATTTACCGAAGCGACAAGTAACAGTGAGTATCGGCACGTCTCCCCGTGTCTCTTTCCATTTCCTTCTCCTCCTCCTCTCCGGCTCTCCATCGCTCCCTCCATCCCGCAGGTGGTTTTAGCTGCCGAGATGGCCCGGCGTTTAATCTCTGTGACTGGTCAATGGGCTTCTGACTGTCAGCTTAATCGGCCGTGCGTCCTCGTGGGGAGCCTGCGAATTCAGGCTCATTCACACAGGCTTACAGGGCCGGCACACTGAGGCCCTCCGGGGAGTCCCCCCACTGCCTTCCTGTGCAGAAAAAAACGTAGCCTTTCACTCAGGATTAACACACAAGAACACTGGAGCGCGGATGCACACACACATACCCATAATCCTGCACACACAAAGATGCAAAATGGTGTGGCAGGTTATATGATGATAAGATATAAGTATATATATGAAGCAAGATATATCTCATGTAGCTGTATGTCTCTTTCAAATACCAGCTGTAGACAAAATAAGATAAAGATCTTATGAAAAAGTACTGGAACTTTGAAAAAACATAATCATCAATAACACCTCTACAAAGGTAGTTTAAATTACTGTATGTAGGACTTTATATAGTACTGTACTGTATTTTTATCATTTCCCCTTCGGATTAGCTTGAGGCTGCTGTTTATCTTTGTTGATTAAGTTTGCAGCTCACGGCACATGGTGCCACGGGTTAAGAGGCAGCTCTTTTTTATCCCCTTTTGGCCAAAGCCAAGTGCTGGTTCGGAGTTGGTTCAACTTGCGAACCTTTTAAGAACTCTTTTGCTTTCCATGAGCATGAGAGCCACCGTAGAGTCACATCATTCAGTCACTGTGTACGCCTCCAATTTCCCAGCATTGCTAGGAACAACTATGGCGGACTATATCGACTCTTTACAAGGGTTGTTCCTGGCTTTGCATGCCTACATTGGCATCCAAACACGACTGGTCCTCGGACCACTGTTGCTTTGATTTGGTGTCTGTAGTATACAACTTTTGTTTATTCTCCTGTGGATAAGTCAAAACAAGCTACACTAGCACGTTTTTTTAAAAATTGAGCTCATAAGCCGTTTTAGTTGTTCCTTGGTCACGATAACCCTGCCCCAGCCTGTGACTTAAGTGGTTCTGTGTTCTAGACCAGCAAAATGTTTGTGTTGGTCTGGAAACAGTTCTCCTGGTCGAGAGCCAGAGTATGCACTGGCTTCAGACCAGCACCTGAACTGACTTGATTGAAAGGGTAATTTGACATTTTAAAACATTTAAAATTTTTGCAGCCCAGACTATCCATCCTCTCTGGAGGTTTTCAGTCAGTCAGTCAGTCAGTCAGTCAGTCAGTCAGTCCACCAGTAAGGCCCATACTTGAATATCTGGACAACTATTGTTTGGATCGCCATGGAATTTTGTGCAGATGTTCATGATCCCCAGAGGATGGATGTTATTGATTTTGATGATACCCTGACTTTTCCCCTACCTTTTGGGTTTTGGTAAAACATCTCAACAACTCTTTGATGAATTGCCGTGAAAATTTGCTGCAGTTATTCATTCCACTCTCAGCATGGACTGTAATAACTAAGGTCATTCCCTACAGGCATGAAAGTACTATGTGCTTATGTTGTGTTCCAGACAACTAGAAAATTTCCAACCTCCAACCACAAAAAGTAAAATCTGTGTTCAGTTTTGGTGTCGTTCACTGGAACGCCTCAAAGGTCGGAAGTTGGACATTTCAACTGGGAAATCCCAATCTCCAACGTTGACTGGAACACAGCATAAGTGCCAGTTAGCAAATATTAGAATGTGCACATGCTAAACGAAGATGGTAAACATGGTTAACATTACACCAGCTAAACATCAGCATGTTAACATTGTCATTGTGAGCATTGTAGCATGCTGAAACTAGTTTAGATTACAGCCTTGCATTTCAAAGTGCAGATTACCAGACCCTTTTTATCACTGACAAATGTTGCTATAGCTTCAGGTAATGCAGCTACAGTGTATAAGATCCCCACTTGCTGAAGTAAGCTGACAGCAACTTGTTTACTTAACAGGCATCTGTTCATGTGCCTCTGACAGAGGTGAAACCAGATGCAGTCATGAAAAGACAGCCTCCTCAGTCATCATCTCATTTGGAAAAGAAAATCTCTACTTATGTACTTTTTTAACTGTAGACAAACATCAAATAGTTTCATGACAGGATTTATAGTATGTATGAACTTACATGGGAATGTGATGGCCTTATGGGACGCTTCATTTATAGAGGGGGATAGGTCTCATAACTAAAAAGCATAAGGATGCAATTTTGTAGGAAACAGCTGCTCTCTATCAGCTGTATCTGTTGTCAAGTTGGCCGTCTTGTCTGTAATCAAAATAAAAACAATAAAAAAAGCCATCTTTTCACCAAAGTCAAACATTATTTCAAGACTTGACATCTATTTTCAGTGTCTGGTCTCCAGAGTCTAGAAGCAATGTTATTTTTCCGTTTACTCCACATGGTGTGGGAGTTATTAGTTAATATTTATTACAGGTGTAAAAATGCAAAACTTCATCGTCATGGCGTTGCTTAAGCTGATTTACGTGCATCGTAATATCTGAGCGTGATTTGTTGTGATGGCCCAGCTCGATAAAAGGACGCGCTGCAAGCAGTCTCACTCTGGATGCCAGCAAAGTAAATGCCAGCAGCTTGAGAAAGAGCAGTTTCTGGGACAAATGAACAGTGTGTGAGTTGTGGAGCAGCAGAGTGGAAAACAAACAGATAGCCTTATTAGATCCGAATGTGCTGTCGTCACTCGGCCCTAATGGAGGCTTTTGGCAGGGCTGAGGTGCTCTGACATTGGGTATCCAGCTTCAGTCCGGAGAGGAGAATGACTGTGATGTTTCAGCTCTCTCATGTTGAAAAGTACAAAACAGATTGGTAAGACTAATCACTCACTTTTGTGTTTGCTCATTGCTGGTTCAGATGAGATCTGAGCCCTTGCCACAACTTATATAGCTCTCACATGTGTGATTTAGTCCAATTTTCTGAAAGATATATCATCTAAATGATGTTTACAGATAAATGATTGTTCTCTCGGATAAACTATTTTGGTGGTTGTGGTTTCTATGGTAGCTCAAGCTCCAGGAGTTGCCCAATACCTCCAGAGCAGAGCCCCCTGGGAAACAAAGTCTATTCCTATTGTTGGCTTGGAGTGTGCCTTTGGTCCGGTGCCATTCCCACTCATAGTTTATCTCACACTCAGCGTGAGGCTTAACTATCTGCTAATTACCTCTTTAAAGTTGCCCAAACCACACAACACTCACACGACGCTAATGTCTGAATAATGTTTATTGCATAAACACCATTTACAACTTATTCAAACAGATACAGCTGGTCTCAGTTTTCTGTGTTTCTGCAAATACTGAATGGAAGATGTTTCGGGTTTGTCCGTTGTTTTGATTGACGATGCAGTTTATTGAGTCGAAGTGAAAATAACTAAATCGGTTTACAGAACTCAGTAAAAGCTCTCTGGCTTCAGAGTTATTGGTACATCTTTTATGTGATAAAACATGTAGTTTCTGCTAAATTGTGTTTTTTTTAGAGAAGAAAATAGTTGTTTGTCTTGAGTTATAATTCCTCCTCCTTGTTGATGTTTTCACAGTCAGCTCTTGACAGACTTTACAAGTGTTTAAAATACTGAAGCTGTTACACAGCTAAGTTCCTTTTCCCTATTAAAAACATTTTACAGGGATTTTAAAGTTCAAGTGAACGCCAGCTGACAGTCCTGTTTTTGCTGACCTTGTGTGGATTAACTTCTCACCTCGCTGCAGTGCTGTAGACAGTACTCCTTTTTTGGTACTCCGTTTTGGTACACTGCAACATCATTGTTGGCTGTGGTTACAGATGCAGCAGATTCAGATAAAGGTATCCAGGTATTATTTAATAACTTTACAGTTCCAAACCTCAAGATTTCAGATTGCTAACCACCGTGCCACTGTTCCACCATGTCGTCATTCAACACCACAACTGCTAGCTAGCTGGCTTTGTCCATGGTAACCAAGGAAGCATTTGGCTGAATATCACTGGTTAACATGAAAACTTAAACTGAAACACCAGCTGTGTAGCAGTGCCCTTGCCTTACTAAAGTCTGAGCCTTGCAGCCTCTAATTTGAGTAAAGTTTTAACAACTTGGTTGCTTATTTTCCCCTTAAATTATATAAGTCAAAGTTTACTCACCGCTAGCCTACTTCATTCACTGAAACCCTGCTATTCATGCTCAAACCCAATTGGCTCAAAGAACGTCAGATCAAACCAAGTCAATGTATCAAACCTGCCCCACAGTAGATAAACAGTTGTGATTGGTTAGTCACAATCAGTCTGAATAGGAGGGGGCGGACACATCTGCCAGAGCAAATGTAACATGAATTTGCAGATTCATCTAGTTTCCAGGCTACTATTGTTAAAGAAACAATGAAGAAATTTTATTTAATTCAATGGGCGCCTTCTTGTAGTCTGGTATCCAGTTGTTATAATACATCCATGATTTGTTTACAGTGCGCCTCAACAAATCGTGGGCTGAGAGGATTCATATCGTCACATTGTCAACATCGCCCGTGATTGAATTTTGTCTTTTGCTTTATGGGAATTGCGTGCATCCATCGACTTTTGTCTTATGTTTATTGTGAATCTCTTTGCGCCTGGGTATGTAATTTAAATCCTGTGCGGGAAAGGCGGACCCGGCAGTAACAGTAAAAAAAAAACAACAACAAAGAATCGCTTACAGGATGCAATGAATAATGTCTTTCTGAAAAAAAAGTATGAAAATGATTACAATGGTGTGGTAAATTAACATCCAGAAACTGGGTTAGTCGTGTCATAGTGGCCGGTTATACAAGAGCTAATGTACCCACTGTTCTCTACAATGCTGTCGTCAGCCAGCTACACTCAACATAAAAGCACATCGCTGCATTATCTGCATTATGTAAGGCAAAGTGGAAGAAAATAGGTAAATGTGTCACAGGCTGTTCACTCATGGCTCTGTCCTTCCTTTCCTGCTCTTCCACATAAAACACACACACCCCTCAAGCACCCACAGACACTCATTGTATTTGTGTATGTGTGTGTGTGTATTGAAGTCCTGTCCTTTGCCCTGTGTGAGCCGTGGGATGCAGTGCTACAACAAACAGGGTGGCTTAGAAGACAGGAAGGGAGTGTAGAGAGAAAGAAGAAAAAGAAGTAAGAAGAGAGTGATTTTTCTCCCTTCTATTCCCATGGGTATTGCAGCAGGGCTTTTCACTCGAGTTGCCACATTTCATTTCCTGCTGTGCATATTTGTGTGTGCGTGGATGTGTGTCTGTGCGTTGTGTGCATGTGCGAGCTATGTGAGGGTCTTGCTCCACCGTGGTGATTTATAGCGGCGGGCTCCGGCCCTATCTGTTTTCGATCAGTCTCATGCTTGGCTCTGGCTTCCCTCCAGCGCTCCCCTGGCCCACCGGACGCCGAGTCTGGGTGGGACCCCTCCAAAACTGCCTGGAACCAGCACCACAAACACACACTCTCCCTTTTGCTATTTCAATCCCCACTCCTCAGCCCTCACTCTTCTCCCCTCTCCAACGTGTTCCCACTTCATGTACACAGTTTCACAATCCCTACCCGACATCCTCACGCACAAACACACTCCGTCACTCATACTTATTCACTCTCTCTCTCTCCTCCGTCCCCCCTTTTCTGTTGCTGTCACGCTCTCGCTTGCCATCAGCTGACACCGGCTTGAAGCACTCAATCACATGCAAACATGCAAACATCCTCACAGGCACGCCCACACACACTTCGGCAGACAATCACACACACTCGCATGGATCGCATTCACTGCCTTTTCCCAGCCCCTACCACCACCACCAGTATTCTGTGTCCACAGCTGATGTCATGTTGGCTAACACCTTTCATTTTTTGTGATAGATTCTGAATGCACAGGCCTGCGAGTTTTACTTGCGTAAATTCAAATTAAAGTTGTCATCATGATTGGGAGGAGGGGGGGAAAAATCTGAGCAGTTGTGTCATTGCTGGCATGGGGCAGTTTGTTGTAGTATGAGTAATAAGTCCTGGATTTCATTGCCGTTTCCTTCGGCTTCTCTGCTCTTCTGGAAAGGAACGCAAACTTCATTGTTCATAATGGGAAATACTGTCTGCAGGTTCCCAGAAACCTTAGACCGAGTGTCTGTCTTTGTATGTGTGTATCTATGTGTGATGGTAATGTTAACTCAAACAGGAAGTGGCCTGTCAGTCATGCGCTCACTCCAGCGCTTTCTCCCAGCTGTTGGTCCATACGCACACACAAACAAGCACACACAGACGAAAGCCCTGACACACACACGCACACACAGCTGGTCTTCCTGTCTCTGGTGACCTTGGCTGGGCTTCGGAGGCTCCGCATGGTTTTCACATCCACTCATCTCCACCTCGCCTTCCATCTGAACTGGTTCCCAGCTCATCTCTCTTTATCCTTTCTCTCCCTTCGTCTTCCTTCACATCTCATTTTCTTTCCTTTCACTTTCACCTCAACCGCAAAGTGATGAAAGTATTGATCCTAAACCGGTCAGTGTTTCCCGCTTCCACCTGTCACGACAATTTCGGGACAGTGATGTCAGAGTGAAGGAGGCCAACATAAACGACTGAGATTTGTCCAAGCGGTCTGGATCGGAACACAGTCTTGGAGCGCTGTTGTGCTCAGCTGGACCAAAAAGTTGGTCAGAGGTGCCGCAGATCCAAATTGCTCCCTTCGTTTCCCAGAGCCACCGAAATATTCCCACAAGAACCTTGATCTGAGACCCAACCTGCTTCCGAGATTCTCTTGGGCCTGCGTTTCAAAGTGAAACAGGATGCCGCTTAGCTGACAGCGCTGTTTCCCATCAATGATGAAGTCATAGCGGCTCTGTTGATATTGGTAGATGCTCCGTTTGTGTCTGTGTGTTTGTGTTTGAGGAAGAGAAAGAGAGAGGCTGTGTGTCTGTTTCCCAGCAGACACTTTGATAGTGCTCGGGGGTGCCAAACCACATGAAACTGTCATCTACGTTCAGTGATGGAATGCCAGTTTGGGAGCCAGCGCACACGCTTGTGACACACACAAACACTCACACACATGCACGCACACACACACGCACGCACACACGCACATACCCACCCTGGCATTGTTGGGTAGTGAGAGACAGAGGAATGTGTCTGCAAATCATTTCAGTGGTCAATAATCAGAATCATAACAAGCCTTTTTCTCTCTTCTCTCTTCCTTGAACCACTCCAGCCCAGAAGGGTCTGCTCCACCTCAGCCCCGACGTCTACCAGGAGATGGAGGCCAGCAGGAAGCAGGGGGGCAGCGCTCAGGGCCCCGGCGGCAGCAGTGGTGGCTCCGTCAACTACATGGCATCCAAAGACATGGGGCCCTGCTCCGCACCGTTGCCCCCAGGACACCCTCCGTACTACAGCGGCTCAGCCTCCTCTCCCAGCCCGACCGCTACAATGGCCAGGGAGCTGCTGCTTAACGGTCAGTCACCCACAGCCGACGCCTCCCTGACCATGAAGGGGAAGAACCCGGCCCTCGCCTGCGGCGTCTCGGTGCAGCCTGCACAACAGCTGGACTACCTGGCTCGCATCCAGGGCTTCCAGGTAAGACACTTCAAGGATGTATTTATATTCAGAAAAAGGTCTAAAATTTATACATTTAATGGAAATTCAAGTATCATACAACCTGGCCCCTACTTCTTTAGTTGTTGCCAATATTTCCTACTGGTAAGAAGTAAACTGCTGAGAATTGGAAATGTTATTTATTTATTTATCCTTATTTTCTTGTCTCTGCTGATTTGAAGTGGATATGTTAGTGAGAGTGGTGTGAAAAAGCGGTGCTTTATCATAACAATGGTTTATATATCCCCTTATATTTATATATCCTGAGTCTTCTGGTTTCCTTTTGTGAATGAAGGATACAGACTACCGCTACCTGGTGTTATGGAAAAGTATTTCCTCTCATGCAGGAGCAGAATGTACGAGCTAGCCTGACGTCTGCTGTAGTATTTGTGTCTGTTTGGTGCGTCTGGGCCCATAGGCAGCATTTCCCCCAATGGTAAGCAAAGGTATAAAAGGTGCACTATGTAAAAAATTAAGTTTAAACCTCTCAAAAATTAAGTAAAATTAAGTAAAAAGTAAAACAGTGCTGACGTTATGTCAAAGATGATTTTGTACTGTGTTGCAGCGATATCTCTTGATGTTAGCATGCTAACCAGATAGCCCTTATCCACTGTGTACCTCAAGAGGTGACAGTCCGATTTAAACAAAACAGGGAGCCAGTTATGACGATATGAAACAAACTTAGCCATTTCAGATCTCAGCAATATACTCACAAAAGTAATCTTAAGTTACTAAAAATGTTATTATAACTGGAAGAGAATTGATAGAAAATTAAGAAGGTGAGACTTTAGTTGTAGTAAATCAGAATTGTCCTGTAAGGTAGTTGGTGTATGTTTGTATGGTGGTGCTTTGTTTCTTCTGCTATCCTGTCGAGGACGCCTCCCTGCTGATAGGCATGCAATTGTTTCAGATTTCACATTTATTTCATTTGTGGAATGTGGGCTTGTATTTCATTTTAACTGCCATCAATTAGGTAATAAAAGTCATAATTTAAACTTGGTTAAAGTATGAGACACCCTGCGGTACAGTAAGCACACACGCTAAAGTGACAGCACAGATGTTAGCGTGACCATGCATAAATATTACCACACATACACGCTTGCACATACACTTTCCTGTCCTTAATCTTCTCCCTCTTGGCCATTGCTGTAAATAAGAATGTCCTGCTCAACCTGTGTGGTTATAAAGCAGAAAACACACACACATGCACACACATCACTTCAAACCTCTCCACATAAGAGATGCAGGCTTTTTGTATTTAAAACGTGTGCTTAAAAAACCCTTTCCAAGAAGAAGAGAGCGCTGAAAGTGGTGCTCGAACAGAACAAGTGGACTCGTGTGGAGTCTCGGTAACACACTATCCGTTTTCTGTCTCTCACTGTGGACACTATTGGCAGGCTATGGATTTAGAGCTGGAACTAAACCTCACAGGTGCTTCTGACATTACCAGACTGGACACACACACAGCACAGAAACACACACTCGCTGTTAGCACTCTGAGGACTGCCCAGTGTCTTTTTTTAATCAGTGCCGGCTGATCTGCGGTACATACCATGCCACTGATACCAGCGCCTGTTCATTTAAGCTGCAGATGCTTTTTATCAGTTTGAGCGAAAACATTTTATCTTAACCTGCTGAGGGTTCCTTTGAAAGGCCTTTGTTATTGCTCTGAGCCTTCCTGTGTGTGTGTAACCTGAGAGAGCTCTGCTGCCTGGCCAAGCCCAAACACACTTGTACATATGCGCGCACACACACACACGCACACACAGCAGGTTCTGTTTAGTGGTAATGGAAGAGTTGGGCTAAGCCCGTGTGTGAAGTTTAAGTCCTTGTCGTTCTCATAGTGTACAAACCATATCGCATAAATATGAGCGAATTCACTGTCTGTGCGTCTTCTGCATACATTTATCTGAGTGAACACACACACAAGCACTACACGCGTATTTCCGTGTGTGTGTGTGTTTCTTTAGCAAGGAAATCAGGCTGTAATTGAGACGTTCAGACAATATGTGTTCTATTGAGGGAATGTTTCATATCATGTGGGTTTGTAATGAGAACCTCTGGTCGCCTACAAAGCCATGTTAGGCAGACCTTTTAAGGCTTATGTATTCTTATGTGTTTTTTATGGGCTAAACCACCACAGATTTCTAGTGTTTTTGCCAAAAAATGCACTTGTCTGCTTTTCCACTGCGCACGTCATGCGCCGCTTTGTGTCGAGCCGGCCACACTCGACAAAAAATGAGCGCTAACGACCGCCGTAAGTAATTTTTTAAAAGTAATTTGATAATAATCTCCTTGTCTGATTGGTAACTTTGTTTTTGTAATGTAATTATGTTATCCAAGTGAGCGGATTACAGTGACCAGCCAACACTGGATTAAAGCAGCTAAGTAAGCACTGAAGACATTCTCATAGTGTCTGTTTCATCCATCCAGCTCCACAGACAAAGGCCCGGGCCTACCTGCTAAGCCCTTCTTTTGATTTGATTGGAAAATAGCCTCTGGTGGAAGCTCTGACTGGATAAGCAACAGTGTGTTGTACTCGTGCCAGCTTGGAGAAAGGATGCTGGCACTTACTCTGGCGTATTTGTATGTATGTGTGCGTGTGTGTATTTCCTATTAATTTGGCTGGCGTGTTGTTGGCACGGCGGGTATGTGCGCTGGAAGTAGGGCAGAAACAAAGAAGCGGGAGGTAATAGACAACACATGGACCAAGGATGAAGTACTGAGTAAGAGCCACGTAACAGATTCTCCCTTTTTATTCTTTTTCCCGTCATTTCTGTCTTTGCGGTCTTTCATCATCTCATCTTCATCTGATCGCTTCCTCTTTTCCTATTTCTTCCTCTTTGCTTCCACAAAACTCTGCAATTTTCTCTCGCCATTTGAAGAAGTTGAAGGGTTTGACCCCGGCATTGCAGTCACCAGCTGCCCATTTATTCTGCCATCACATTACTTAATAGAGTCACCGCTTCACATTATTAACTATGACTTCCCTTTTAGGCGAGTGGCAGATTTTTATATAGAAGATCAACGATTGATGGAAATTTAATTTTTTTTTTCCCATGATACACACCTGGACTGAGACAAATCTGTCACTTCAGAGCTGATTTATTCCCTCTCATCCCTTCACAGGTGGTCTGCATGCACGTTATTTTTTCCAACCTGCTTGGTTCTTGGAAGACTGGAGTGTTTATCAGAGCTGCTCTCTCTGTTTGTCCGTGTCTGAATGTGAACTGGCAAAGTGATTCAGTGGATGAGCGAGTTAATGAAGAAGAGGGGAGTGAAAAGGGGCAGAGAGAGAAAGGAAGTGTGGATGAAAGACCTTGTGTGTGTGTGTCTGTGTGTCTGTCTGTGTGTGCGTGTGTGTGTGAGAGAGACAGAGATCACATGCTGCTTTTATTTGTGGACCAATACTGAGAATGATTTTAAGGACAACGATAATCTTAGTTTATCTTTGGTTCTCTTTGTGAGTCATAGTTTTCTTTTTAAACCAGATTTATGATTTGGATGAGTGGACCTAATTTGTTTACATCCACAACTTGAGTAATAAAACATGCTTTCATCCAAAGTGACACGCAGTGTTTTGTTCAGCTCCACGGGTGTGAAAACCCAAATTTTAAAATGAGACTATGTAACTTTTGCTGAACAGCAGTCAGTGTGGCTACAAGTTAATGCACTTTGCTTAGCAATTAGCATTAACGCTAAATTGTGTTATACCCCTTTCACACTGAACATCTGGCTTTTGTCTTCAATGGGAAAGAGTATAATGCTATGACGCACACTGAAGTTAAGGACGTTGGCGCGTAGATTGTTTTCCATTTGTCTCCGTTAAAGCAGCACTCGAACATTGTGCAGTCAGCAAGTTTTGAAGAGAGACTGAAGTAAAAAAAAGATATAAAAAAAGTAATTGTCAGTGGCCTCCATGTTGCTTCCTACTCTACCCTGAAGATTAGAGCACGTTCCTGATGTCAAATGTAATACACCAGAAGAAAAAACAGAAAGGCTAACTGGTCTACTGGCAATTAGATAGGAGTCAATGGCGTATTTTATCGGGTTTACCTGTGTTAAAAAAAAAACAACAACCCATAGATAAATAAATTTTGGTGTAAAAATGGTAAAGGTCAGGGCTGTTGGAATGAATTTCATGAGTCAAATATAATTCAAATGGTTAAAAAATGATAATGATATAAATAATAATAAAAAGTTAAATATTGCATATATGCAATTAATATTCAAATGAATCTCACTCTGAGTTGCATCGCATCGCACATTAGTTTGACAGAAAAGTGCAGGGGACCGCTGAAGTAAAGCACTTGTGCAGCAAGACAAAGAAACACTGAACTTGGTTTTTGATTAACATTTGTGAGGTAGCTCACTTAACGCTACGTAAACAGAAGCTTACAACACGTAGGGTGATGAAAACATTGTGTGTCCGGCTGATCTGCTCCCACAAATGGGCTTTTCTGTCTCAGTTATGATGTTTCTGGCCCTAAACACACGCAGAATAAGATGCTTTTGTCACGTCTGATGAACAATAACGTCTTCACAACATAACGTTCAGGGTGCTAACGTTAACCTCTAATGTTTAAATATCCGGCCTCCTCATCTTACCTGTGTCTAAACCTAATTATAATTTGCAAAAAAGCAGAAGTACATAATAAATATTGATAATATCCTATCCTTCTTTCAAAAATTACGTAGTCTCACTTTAAATCATGTCTGCTATGACGACAATTCGATTTGACATTTAGACAGCATGTCGTCACCCTGCCTTCTGGTTTTACTGTACATATATTAGATGACCCTTGTTAAAACAGAGGTGCATACAGTAAAAACAATATGACACAGAACAGGAAGCACGTATCTCATTATTTTTGCTGCACATAATACAATAAGCCATATTCCTAAGTAACTGGCAGGTACAGTGAATGTAGCACCTTTGTCAGCATGAATTAGAAATTACACCCCTCCTGAGGTTGTGCTGCTCTGGTTTTGCAAATGGAAAATATGACAGAACCACTTTGTGTATTGTAGCAGAGATTTAAAGCAGCCTGGGGAGTTTTGATGACCGGCATAAAGCATAACCTGATAGACTAGTTTGTGTTTATTTGAATGTACGTGAAGTTTTGTGGATAATTCTGAAGTGTGCACCATGAGAATAAGGGGTTAGATGTTAACTCTTAGTGACACAGGAAATTGCAACGTTTTATAAATTGTTAATATCCTCTTGCATATGGCGATCAAAGATACTGTACTGTAAACGTCCCAGGTTGTGTCTGGAAGAGTTGAGTGGTATCTACTGTGTCTATCAGTTCTGTCCACCTGCTAAATCCAAACGCAATAACACGGCAGAGATAGCGATCAGCTGAGTTATGTTATCTAGCCATGACAGGCTTAACTCGGGAGATGGATTTAGAGAGAAAAAGGGAGGGTTCCCGCACTCTTTGCCGTGCTGGAATCAGAACTTCTATGTTGGAAATCCCATGTTAATGAAAACACTATCCTTGGCGGGTGGCTGGTGTTGAAATCCATTCAGTACAGTTCCCAGGATTTCTCACACTTTCACGTTGTTTGTTCTTCTCTCTCTTCGCTTCCTTCTTTGGCCGTGTTGAAAAACCCCTTCAGATGGTGCCGACTACACCTTGTACCCGGCCTGGCAGTTTCTGCCCTCTCTTTTTTTTTTTTTTTTTTAATAAACCCTCCTCTTTTCCTGATCTCCGCTGCTGACTCTCATCTCTCTGTATCAACATCAAACGCCTGATCTGGTACAAACGTTCAAAGACTCTAACAGTTTGTTTCCAACTTCCTTGTCATCGTTTCATTCCTCTACTCTCTGTTTACTCTGGGATTTGCCTTAGAAAATACATTTTGGGATGGCTAATCCCACCACGTTTGATTTCTGCGGCAGCGTGATGGCTTCCAGCTGTGCTCTGCGGCATATTTGTGTGAAGAGCGATCTTCGAAAACAAGTTTTGTCGGTGGTATAAATCAGACCGTTAATGCTGTGCTGGCTCGGCGCACAGTCTCTCTGCTTACATGGTGGCCCTGTGTGTGCGTGTCGGTGCGTCTGCCTGTGTCTGTGCGTGTTTGGCAAAACTGAGTGATGATGTTTTTACACCACAATCAAGCCCATTTGCAAGCCTTTAAATCAAATACCCTCAAGTGCCAGCACAGCACATTGCAAATATGAATATGCAGCATAATCTTTTTTTTTTTACTTGCTTTTGTTCTTTGTGTTCTGATTGTATTGATCAAATTTCATGCAGTTCTCAACACTAGGCAGTGATAACAGCTGTGTGCCAGCACAGTCCCAGCATGGGCAGATGGAGGGTATGTTAACCTGGCACTTTGAATGGAATTCAAACAGTTCTCTCTTTATTATCTGCACATTATCTGTTGCTGTAAAAACATCTCGCCTGGCCCTGTCCAAAGATAAATAAATCCACCTAGCTTGGCAACCTCAGAGAAACATACACCCCCAGTGAAACCACAAATTATAGTTTTTACACACATTGTTGTACACATTACACAAAATAGCCATAACATGGTAATCAGCGAGCTTTAAAGGCGCTGGTAGGAAGGTTATCTGGTCCTTTAAACAGACCTCCGCTAGCTGTCTTTCTGCTAAGCTGATGGCTCTAGCATCATTTTTAATGTACAGACACAAGAGTGGTACCAATTATCTCAACTAACTCTGGACAAGAAAGCAAATAGGTATATTTCACAATGTGTTGAGCTATTTCATGAAATTGTACTTACTAAGAGTGCATACCTCCACCAAGATTAACAATTCCCTTTAATCCATTCCAGCCAAATCCAGTATCAAATGAAACATGTTTAATTCCACTAGATCCAGATTTTTATTTGGCTCCACATCAAATTGTACTTAATCATAGATACCAGCCATCTAGATATGCCTAATTTTTCATCAATATCTATGCATTATTCCCTGCAAAATTAACAGAAGTGCCCAATCTTAAAGAAAGATTGAACAATTCCTGGATCAGTCCCTTAATCCAGATCCACACCAAAAGTTAATTGAGTCTATTCTGGGTCCATCCAAGTTCTGTGGAAATCCTTTCAGTAGTTTTTGTGTAATCCTGCTGACAAACCAACCAACCAACAAATTACATGGACGAAAACATAACCTCCCTGATGAGGGGAATCTCATCTCAAGAGAAAGAGGCAGCTGGAAGAGCAGGTGGATCAAGCCAAATAAGTAGCTTAAAAAGATAACAAGAGACTTTTAACCGTTTCTTACTATAAAACATACCCTCATCTGTTTACAGAAGAAATGAGGACAGCAATGCTTCAACTATCTTGATTTTTTTAACATAGCACAGCACAGATCTTTCTAGATGGTAGCAAGTAACCATTACACAGTCGAGCTAAAATAGTTAAAATAAAACTAGGCAACTGTTCTGCCACAGTTTAGCCATCTGAATGCACATACTCTGCTACACTTGTAACTCTAGCTACTTTTGGATTTATTATTTTGATACCCATCCCTGTTTTTGGCATTCTTGTATTGCCTGCAAAATACGACAGAATCAGCTCAGTTGAATTATCAGCTTCCTCTATTGGATTGCGTAAGAATGCACAGAATTTCTCTAGAAAATCTATTTTGGGGTTTTTGATAATGGCTTCCTCAGAACTTGGACCTTTTTCATTCAACTTCTCTCGGGCAAAGTGCTCTCAAGGTTTTTAGAGTAGCATCTTTGTTTGCCCTGAACCTCCTGCCATTTGGAGTTGTGAAAGGTGTATTAACAGTGTGCTTTAAACACTCTTGACCCCTGATGTCCCCACTGAAGTGTCTCGGCTTGGACCTCTAATTGCTTCTCACCAACAATGACAGCGTCGCTCAGCTGAGGGGGCCTGTTTATTTTAGTAAAATGGAAGTTATTTCCTTGCTCTTTGACTTTCCGCTGCCTGCACTCAACTTATTCTGGAAACCTGCAGTGCTTGTGTTCTTTGGTTTTAACTGGAGTAACACGCCTAATAAGTATTTGTTTTTGCAGTTACCTTGACAGCATTGTGTAACACGGTCCTAATGATATGGAAATTTGCATCTAAGTCTGTTGTGTGTTTGTGCACTCACTTGTGTTCTCTTTGGTAGGTGTGCACATGCATATTTGTACACTTAACATTAGCGCTATGACTGTGATTTGCTTTTTAGTTTGTGCATGTTCGCGTTTGTTCGAATGAAGAGGAACATTTGAAGAGGAGCGATCCAGCTTTAGAAGCCAGATGTCAGAGGTCGTTCCACATTAGTGCCGCCGATCAATCGCAGGCCTTGCGTAACTCTCCTGCTTCTTTGTCTCTAAAGGAAGTGGATTAGAGGCTGTTTTTTTCTGAGGTGGGACCTGGGATGATTAGTTAGGCCTGTTTAGAATGCATGCACTCACAGATCCATACAAACATGCACTCAAAACAGACGGCCTGGATGGGAGAAAAGGCGGTTTGTTTTTAAGATGCTCGTTATTTTCGTTTCCGACAAATCAACGCAACTGAGATGTTGCAACGCAAGTGTCTTTCCCGCTTGCAGGTCAGAGACGATGGAAAATCCCCAAAGTAATCAGGAACATTCACTATCTTCATCAACAAGCCACCAAGAAAGTAAGACATCCAGGCGTTGTTGGGTGATTTGCTGTGGAGCAAGTCATGTTTATTTATATAGTCCAATATCACGTGCAATTTGTCAGTGGGCATGAGAGGCTGACAACAGCAGTTTTCCCAGACCCATCTTAAGATCTGTTAGAGGATAAGAAAAAGGAAAGGAAAACTTGAGCACATAAGGAAACCAGACAGTGCTTTGAGCCTGTACTTATGCACAGCGATGCCTTGAATTAAATGCTATCAGAATTGGTCAAGAAAATTGCAGTTGTTGCTTCTCTAACAGTAATGGGATCATAAACCAGCTGTAAGATAACAATACGTTAATCATTTGTAGACAAACACCCTCCTAAATTCCTCAGACTGAACGCTTTCAGGCAAAAACATACATAAAACACAGACAAACGTCTACTTTTACTACTTGTACTACTTGTAAAGCACTTAAATAATGTCTAATACTACATTTTAATAACTTATGTAATAATGAATTTCTGTCATTGTTGTTGGGTTACACAAGCTTCAACTGGTGTTCGAGACCTCCTGATCTTTGCCCCCTCACGGTCAAAGATACGTTGTAATTGGTAGTTTCCATCAACTGAACATACACACTTGTGTGCACATACACTCGCGCAGACAATGGGGGAAGTTGGAAATTACTAGAAATTTGATATATCCAAGCATATATCTCTTTACAATGAGAGACTGAGAGAGCGTCTGTTTCCTCCAGCGCCATGGAAGGGCCTCACCCTCGGCTGGAGTCCTGACAGCTCGCAATGGATGAACCGAGTGAAGTGCCCGCCGATCAGACAGCATGATTACACAATACATCACAGGCTCCCATCCACAGGCCTTTATACGGCCTTTATGGACCAGAATAGTGGACAGTTACGCTTACAAACACAAAGATTCATATCTTAAAACCAAAAACATAGTCCTGTACGTCTTCAAACACAGGCTAAATTCAGAAGATTATGGAAGAAGCTGTATTTTCAGCTCATTTTACACATTTTTTTAAACTCCTTTTTGCCAAACAAGTATATTTCTATCCCTAAAACATCCCCCTCCTCTGTTTTTTCTTCTCTCTCTCCTCAATGTTGAAGTCTGGAGAATTTATTAGAGATTAACTTGTCAGAGAAGGCTTTTTCCACAGCTCACTTTACTACATTCATCATTCATACACATAACAGATAGCATTCCACAATTTATCACTGTGGACCCATCTCCTCATCAGCAGGTGTGTGCGTGTGTACACATGCACACCAGTATATGTGTGTGTCTACTCATGTACTGTACGTAACATCACATATCTCTGTGCGCACATGTTCATGTCTCCGCTCGTACCCTTTGATGGGTCTGCGTCCTAATGGGCAGACATCCATGCGTCTGGCTGGCTGGAGCACACACACACACACACACACACCCACATATGATCATAACTCATTCAGAGACACACACACACTCGCTCTGGAAGGTTTCAGTCACAGGTCGTATACAGCCTGCATGTGCGCACACACGCGAGTTCAGCATGTATAGCCAACAGTGTAGGCTAAATAAGATGAACACACACTTGATTAGAAGAACGTAATAACTTCAACCTTCTCAGCCAACAAATATACACAGAGACAAACCAACACCCCCATTTTATATAAATTTGGCAGTTACTGATGTCAACGTGTTTTCAGCACATCTTTCTATGATATTATCTGTCATGGAAGTCATTCATAAATCTACAGAAGTATGTAAAATTGATTTGTGCATCTTGATTGTGGTATTCATTGTAACAAATTCAACTCGTGATGGCTCAGAAAACAGGATTTTTTTTATTATGCCTGACTTACAGTATCTGTTGAGTTTGAAGTGCAGTCCATTTGTGCTGACGTAGCTAGAAGCTCTCTTATGTTCAGAGCTGTACCCTTCCATACCTGCAAGCTCACTTTTGTCATTAGCTCATTGACATCTGGAACCCATTTTGAATCAGTAATGTGTCTCTTGTCCCTTCTGTCCTTTGTCCGATTCTCTTCTTTCACTTCTTGTAGTTATTTGCGTCACTTATCAAGATGCCTGCAGCTGTCCTGGGCATAAGTAGGCCAGGCAAACGCATGCACACGTAAACATGCAAATACACACATGTGTACCAAGTGAGAGCAGTGAGAAGTAGGGCAGACAAGTGTGCTGTATTACCGAAGCCCTTGGATCTCAGGAGCAGCCGGTCCCAGAGGAGCATCATGTCATAACAGTCCTGATTGCACAGCATTTAGGAGTGCCTGCAGAGTTAACCTCTCAATGATGAGAGGTCGCCAGTGATGTCATCACCACCCCTTCAAGATGCCCCCTCCTCAATTACACATCCTTGCATTCATTCCCCTTGCCATCCCTGTACGGCTGTGTGGGGTAATTTCCACAAATGCTCTGTGGTGGCAATTAGACATGCAAGATTTACTCTCAAGCCAAGCACTTCCCACTGAAAACTTGAGAGGCTTCAGTTGTCTTTTGTGCTCTGACTGATGTTTTCCTGTATTTACTCTACGCCTTCCCTCTCTTCCAGGTGCAGTACAGTGATGCGCAGAGTGGTAAGGATTTCGTGACCTATCTGACCCTCTCCCCTGTGCAAATGACTTTCCACGGCACCGGGAGCACCCTCCAAGCCAGCCATGACCAGGTGGGTGTGTGGGAGTGTGTATATATGCATGTGAAGGGGAGGCTGAGTGTCACACCTGCTACATGGTTTGTTGCATATTGCATACATAAAAATCAAATATTGTAGATAAGATTAAGTCTACACAAGAAAATGAGGTTACGATGAATCTGTTTCAGTGAGCTGCAAACAGTTGAGAATAATACAAACCTAATAATCAGTGTTGAGCAAGTTACTCGGGGAGGTGTAATGAGTTACTCTTCACTTATTACTCTGTTAATAAGTAATAATATTACTTTACATGTTACTTGGTATCAAAAGTACTTAGTTGCGTTACTCGTTATCTTACTATATAACTTTTACATAGGTATCAACTCCTTCATGACATAACTTATATACATAACTAATAATATTACAGTAATATATTACTATAATGCTTTACTGCTGAACGCTGCTTATAATATAGTATCCAATATCATTTCTTTCTTACATAAAAACATAAAGTAAACTAACATTTTGTAATAAAGAAATGTCTGGGTAAAGTAGGGCTGCACAATTAATTGAAGTACTATACTACTAACTACTATTGAAGTACAATACAGTAAGTGTAATATCCGAATCGCAAGAAGCTGAAATTTCTTGACAAATGTTAAGTGTCTGACAAAACAGCGTTATAATAAAGTACTGCAATCCTGCAGATATACCCTGGCTTATAGTTTTTGTTCTACAAATGTGAGAAAACATTTTTGGTTCAGACACCGATAAATGTCCCATCATCATGGCTTCAGTAGTTTTTGGTTTTTTTTGAGTGAAAATAAACATTTTGATGCAAATATCATCTTTCCCACTAATTGTGATAATCGTAATATATGTCAAAAATAACCACAATATGTTTTTTTGACCATATCGTGCAGTCCTCAGGTAAAGATATTTTGCAGCTGAATAATGAACTTTATTATCATAAATGGCAGTAATAAGTTGATTAGAAATTTTGAACAGTAAATATTAATGTGCTGTTGAGTCATAACTATAGATAAAAATATGTATAACTGAATTTCAAATATACATTAAAAATCCTGTCACTAAATCAATTAATGCTGCAGTTTGTCCAAGATACAAGGTACAATAAACAGCAATTCTGGCAAACCAGTAATGACTGATGATACGAGGCAGACTCTACTCTTCACTGAAGTGTAGCATATAGTGTGTATATTTATATAGGGCATGTTGTGAGGAGACTTTGGCCTCATCCTCCAATTAATACAAAAGCCTTGGCTCCATGAGATTAGTGTTAATCAGCAGAACCACCTGTGATAATCATCGCTCAGTGTATTTCTTCTTAATAAGCCTCTGTTACACCCAAACACAACCGCCAATTTCGTCAAAGTAATCCCCATCCTCATACATGAGAGAGTACCTCCACAACTTGTAGTGTCACCCGTCTTTCTCTCTCCCTCCCTCTCTAGTTTTCTCACTCACTCTCTCTCACATACTCCCCGTATTCAGAAGGAGGCTCTTTGTCTTGTGTTGCCCAAGCAGAAAACCAGTTGCTTACATTCTATCATCTAAACATAGGACGCCCCTTTATTCAGCAGTCTTCAAAGCTTTAATAAAGGGCCGACCCGGGCCTTGAATGGGACAGCTGACGGGGGCTAGTGCCGCCACCGCTAACTGAGAGCCAAGCCAATATAGGCCAGGCAGGTCTGCGTCCTCGGGACCTGTTGTTGCCAGGAGCACTGGGGCATGACCGACTGTTAGAGAAGGCCTTTCTTCTTCTCTTCTCAGTACAGTGAGGAGTACGACCACAAAGGGAGCACCTAACAATAAGGGGTCACCCTCAGCAGCCCCCCAAACCCAAACACTTGTTGAACAAAGTAGGGCTGAAGGCGTCACACATTTGGTTCGATAGTGATGATGCGTGGACGCTGGCAGCTGTGAGGATGGATCGGTTGTCGATGTACTAATAAGCGCCATAGAGCTACCTGTAAGTTCAGTAGCACCTCAAACGCCTGTTGCACATGTTCAGATCAATCCATCAGTTCAACAGAGCTCCACGTGTTTCCTGTGCCACGTGTTGGCCTTGGCACCCATGCACACAAACACACACCTTGCACTTTTATCTGTGTAATTAGACATTGTAAATCTGATGAGATTGAGCAGGGGGGATCTCTTGGCTAAGAGGTGATAAAAACCTTTCCTGGAGCATGTCTCACACACAAATCGCACAGTAATGTGTGGAGACTCCTGTGCGTTTCGTTCTGCATCTGTGGGGGAATTTCCTGCTCCGTTATCAGCGCTGTCATGGAGGTTTATGTCAGGTAGACCAGAGCAATTGATAAAGATCACCAGCCAAAGGAAATCCTCTCCACACCTCTCTACCCATGATGTATGAAGGAAAAGATGTATAGGATATGGGCTGCAGTTCCGGATTAGTGGCTGTGGAAATAACTGTTGGCAAAACAGCACTTGATGAAAAGTAAGCAAGATGTGGATTAATTTATAGCCGTTAGAAACGTATGACTTTGATTTACAGGTTTGTGACTCTTTGTTGTTTGCAAACAATAATAGGCATTACTGTCATCTGTGCGTTAATTGATTACTTGTGTGTTCTAATTGTTTTATTGTGTACTCTTGGGTTTTGTCTACATTTGGCAACACAAGGATATGTTTTAGCCTTTGTTGTTGGTCTCAGAGGTGTAATCAACACATGCTGCGCTGTAAATCCAAATTAAAACAATTAGATTCAGTTACCAATCATCACATTTAAGTAGCCTCCAAACGAGTATAAAACAATGAGTTACGGAAAGCACACACATGGTGTCAAAACTTCTTACTTATTGTTACAGATCAGAGAATGGATGTAATCAGTTAATGAGCTGTAAAACAATAGCAGTAAGCATGCTCACTATGAATAATGCTTGTTATTTTGGTTAAAACAAAAAAGCATGCTTCTCTCCCACCTCTGTTTGCGCCTGGCTCTTTCTCTGCCTGCTAGCCATTCATTATCACTATTAGGTAATGTCCAGGGCTCGATCTTTGTTGCATGCCATACCCCTTTTTATTTGCATGTTTCCTGTCTCTAAACTGACTGAGATAGAAGCAAAAAAAAAAAACTTAACAGATGCCTCAGCTATTAATGACTTTAGTAATAAGTATATCCGTCAACTATGTAAACACAGAAGTCACTCTAGTATTACATACGGTAGCATAACTGAAAGTTTCACAGGTTCAAGTGTTAAACATAACAGCCAAACCTTTGTCAGTTAATTAATGTGTTTTATGTATATGTTTACATTTGCATACATGGGGAAATTTGGGGTTCAAAGTTAAAGCATGCAACATGTAATGATTTTAGTTTAAAACAAACACAAAGTAGCAAAGAATAACAGTTTTCATGATACCTATGTTATGCTGGGGAAAACCTCCCAGCACTCCAAAGCTCACGGCTAATGGTATAGACGACACCAACGCCCCCTAGTGCTCCAAGCTCTCATTCCGGACCACTAGCTGCACTGCTAACTGAGCTACTAACTATAGGCAGCTTCAGCTAGCAGCGGTTACTCTTTTGATATGCTGCTTCCTATTTGTTTGCATACATTCCAGTCAGTGAATACTTGAGCACCTAGCTCCTGTTTCAGTTAAGTTAAGGCCGTTAGCCACATGGTGTTTTGTGTACATTTGTGTTTAATAATGTTTCAGATGAGTTTTAATATAAATGGAGTTATGTATCTTTAATGCACTGGCTCACATGTGAACAGTGGACGACAACTAATTACCTGTTGAAGGTGCGGAGTTGGTTATCTGAGGGTAAAACCTTGAGGGTAAAGCCTTCTGTTTTACAGTAAACATTAATGATTGAGAGCAGAAGTGTTGTCAGTGTAACTTTTACAATGGTCTGCTCTTTATCAATAAGTGCAAGCAAACACACACACACACACACACACACACAAGCACTTACACATAAACACACACCACAGTGCTTAGTTGCCAGAATCCTTGGCCTTGTGCAGACATTCCTGGAGGGCCTGTATGTGTGAGAGATATACAGCTGAGTGCTCTTTCTGACCTTATGTGCCATCTACTCGGTGCCATCTGCCAAACACATGTGAGCCCGTAGGCTGCGACGCTCGCCTAAACTCGCCTGGAGCCAAAAATGTTTGTCAACATGTTCTCCACTTGAGCTCCAAATGACAGTATGTTTAATTGATATCTTAAACCAAGTAGACGAGAAGGACAAAACACAGCGTTGACAGGTTTTTGCACTGTGCAAACAATATGTTTAACCCTGCTTACAGCCTCAGACTCATGATCTCAGCTCCCATATTCAGCTGTAGGTTTATTTTTAGGTGACCTCTTGTTTGAAGCACCCTCAAATGTACAGCTACGGGTTACTACTTGCTGCCTGCTCAAACTATCTCAAGGTCACATCATCTTTGCTTAGTTAAATCTGCACTCGCTCAAATTGATCTGTGAGCCGCAAGACCAAATTAAAAGCCATCGCGCTGGGATATATATTTAGACATTTTTTTCCGACAGGACTACATGCTTTTTAGACAGGCTGATTTCTGTGTTTGTTCTGCAGAGCTGAAGTAACTCTCTGGCAGTCCCTCCATGGCGGCAGTGGGACACCAGGGGGGCTGAGGCCCACTGAGCTGTGTGTGAGGTGTCGCTGGTCCAACATGAGCGGCCCGCAATCGAAGATGACAGGGTGACTGTTGTCTGCCACTAGACTCTGTGTGCGTTTGTGTGTGTGTATGGGGTGGCTTTGCGTGCAGTAATGTCCTCAGCTGAGCCACCCCAGGCCCCGGGGGCCCTGTCTCCCAGATTGTCAGCTGTGGCTGCTTGGCTTTCCTGCAGCAAGAGCACATTTTGGCTGATTTGATCCGACGTGTTAAACATAGTGGATCAGGATTAAAATGTGTTGTAGACATGCTTTCAGGTAATGAGGCCTACTTTTTAATATTTTTTTTCTAGATTTATTTCTTGTAATTGTACCAGGCCTGCCAGGTCTCTCCTGTGTCCCTCGAAATGTAATTTGTCCCTTTTCTATGTGCATTTTGTAATTTAGCTAAGGAAAGGTTAGGTTTTCCATAGCCTGCCTATGAACTGAGATGATTTCCCTTGTGAAAAGGCCTTTCACCTTACCACAGCACCATTTGGTCACATGCTTGCTCTCGACTGTTTCTGTTATCTTATGTCAGATTCACAAACACACAGGATAACCATGCCATCGGGTTACCCAGTCCTCCCTATAGAAACAAAACTCTAAAATTAATTGGGTTTCCGACCTTGTCAATGGTATGTGGATTTTTGCTGCAAGCAGAGTTGTGATGAGGAAACAAAAGGATGAAGGGCTGTAGGGGAGTGATAATGAGGACCAGTGGTGAGGAGGACATTTGTTTACATTTTGCCGGCATTCCTGCCTTGATTCCTTTGACAAAAAAAATGAGAGAGCAAAAGAGTGACAGTGGGAGAGCGTGGTGGCAGCAAGAGGGTAGACGGGACTGATTCATGGCGTGGTGACTGCTGGGATGGTCTTCAGAGATCCCCCATGGAGCTCAGCAGAACAGCAGGAGAGGGAGCTGCAAGAGGGGTGGAGGGTGTACGGGCCTCGTGTTTGAAGTCTTTCCTTCCCGACTGGGGCACAGACATTACCCAAGGCTGGGCTCCTCTCAGGGGGTCTCGCAGGAGTGTTACCCAACCAGGCAGGCAGCTGTTGGACAGCCTCTCCTCCCTTCTTATCTGTCTTGTCTGTCTCCTCTTTATGTGCCAGTGTTGTGTAACCAAACGCAGCACCTGGACGTATCCTAAATCACGTTATGTGAAGAAAACAGGGGAGTGGGACCTAATCTGCATTGACATGGCCTGAAGGTTTTCAGTGAATGTGGAGCAGACTTTTCTGAGTGCACTGAAGACCAGAATATTTGGGTCAAGACGTAACATGCCAAATGCTCGAAAGGACATTATAAATATTTGGCTAATGTTAAGTCACAGCTGAGTGAAATGATCCAAATCTCTGGCCTGTAGGAGTGTTCATCTGTTGCTTCAGTGAGCTGAGCCAGCCCAAGAGCTCCTCAGCTACATGGCAACAGGTCATAAGTGGAAATGAAAGAACCAATACAGTCCAGATTACAAAAACTGGAACTTTTTTTAACATTATATGCAACTCATTAACTTTGTAGGAGCAGTTGCTTTTGATGGCTTGCAGTAAAAGCACAGAAAATGGGAAATCATGTCAGTACCTGTCTTTCTTTTCTTTGTGCGCCTGTGGTGACCAATGGGGAGAGAATAAACATGAAGAATGAATATGAATAAACTATCTTCTGCTCTCATTATGGGAGTTTAACAGGAGTTTGACATGTTGGCTGTAGATCATGTACCTGTTCCTATTACTGTAATTATTTACAGCTTCCCTGCATTGTCTACTGAAGATAACAGTAGACCGAGTTGCGAGTTGTATAAACGTAGGCAATCTGACAAAGTATTATAATTTCACCGCCACCCGATTGACCGGCAACTGAAAAGACGATGGATAGTGAAATTCTGGAGGGACATCAGGCTTTATTTCAAGGGAAAACAACAAATTTGATTACCCTTTAGCTACCGTTAGACAACAGCTAACGTTAGCATTCGACCTGTCATTTTTCATAATACCACCCTGAGCTCCCAGCCCAGACCGCTAGCTACACGACTAACTGAGCTAACTACCTAACTAATGTCAGTTACATACTGCACCTTTAATCCTTGTTTAAGCAGAAGCATTTGACTTGCTCTGTCTGCCTCATCAAAACAAACAGGAGAACCATGAGGCCTAATTTCTTTGCCAGAATGCTGCTAGTAGCTTTTAAGATTTTTGGAAAATGGTCTGGTATATGAACAACTTCTTTACTATGTGACGTGTGCAGTGAAAGAGTTGCGCCTCTTCTGTGCAGGGTTTTAGTGTTTGAATGTTTTAATGCAATCAATTAAAAAAAGAATTGAGTATATAATATGACAGTAATGATCAGAGTTTGCAGCAGGAGACACATGTTTGCAGAGCTCTCATTCTTCACTATAATTAGCTCACATCATAGGGAACCAGAGGGGGAGCAGTCACAGACACCTCCCCTGCTACCCCTCAACACCACCTTTCAAAGGAGCTTGTACCTTGCTTCCCTCCCCAACACCACCTCGACCAGCACTCCCGCCGTCAGACCCACCCAACCCCTGCTGCTCCCCATACCCAAGCCCAATCCGTTCCCGCCCCGGAGAGAGGACAAAGTGAAGCATCCACGGAGCGATCCATCACTCCCGCCTGTCTTCCCGCATGCCCTCCTCAGGAAACACCTTTCAGACCGGGAGATTAGAGTGTGACGGGAGAGGAGAGGAGCAGTGAAAGAATGATGGAGGAGGAGGAAGAGGGGGTAAATGATTCAGAGAGGGAGAGAGAGAGAGAGCGAAATTGATTGAATGGGGATACGTGAGATTGATGAGGACAGGGAATGGGAAAATTTGGAGATAGAAGTACCTGTCTTTCTTTTCTTTGTGCGCCTGTGGTGACCAATGGGGAGAGAATAAACATGAACTTGCCCATTAGGGGACGTGCTGATAGCTCCAAGTGGCCCCTTGGAACATTAGCATGTCTATTAAGAGCTGACATGGTGTGGAAGTGATCACACACACACACACTCTGAACCTTACTTACTTTTAACAAAATATTAAATTCAGTTGAATACAGTTCAAAGACGAGATATTTAGAGGGGGACAAGGACTGTATCAATCAATCAATTTTTTGCTGATTCTGGCGATCCTCTCTAGAGCAGTGTTTGGTTTGTCCATCCAGGGCTACTGTAGATATAGACATTGGTGATTCTACACAAACAAAAACATAATCATGATTATTATATTCCAAATCAACCGATAGATCTTCCTAAATACCCCTAAATTCTACAGACCGGACCTTTAACGTTCAAGCTATCCATGTAACCGTGCTTATAATTTTATCTGCTGGAGGTTTTTACCTCCAAACAGAAAACAACAGAGACTAAGGGAGTTTCGTCTGTGGTGCTCAAATCAATAAAAATGCATTTAGGATATTCAACAGCTCCAGCAGCTCTTTCCCTCGCACTTTGATAATCCCCAGAACATGCTGTCAACAGTCTTTACAGAGACCATTTATTTGGGAGAATGTAACTCCAATTAAACTGTTCAGTTCAGAGTAATACATTTTTGGTATATATAAATGACCATTAACAGTTTGAAAGAAAGCCACTGACATTCTGTCACATGTGCCATCAGAAAGCATTTCATGGGGGTTGCCAGATTGCATGTGTGCAATGTGTGCAAGCAGGCTTCTGTCACATGAAACAATATTTACCCACAAGTGCTGGCTGACCAGATGATAACAGATGATTCTGTTCAGTCCTTATGAAAACAAAACTGAAATGCCTGCATCTGCGCTCCAGGCTGTTGGCATGCGTTTGTAAAGTATGTGCTAGAAAGTAACTCGACACTTTCTAGTTGGTGGAGGTGTGTAAAATTGTCAGACGCTCAAAAATATGGAGAGCATGACCAATAGTGTTACACTACCTGCCAGTTTAGATTAAGATATTAGATGTTTTTGTTTTAATTTGTGAAAAAAATACAAATTCAGTTCCGTTAAGGAAGAAAGTAAATGGAAGTCATGTGTTTTTTAAAGTTTCAACATTCAAAATAAGTATCCTCCAGACCTGTTGGTTTCTTAGACCTGTCAGACCAGGCTGATTGCCTTAAGGCATCAAAAAGGCGTTACATTCATTATCGCCTCCATGCGAACAGGAGTAAGATGTTTTGGCAGTGGCCTTGCAACCTTCAGTGCTGTCAAGCTCTGTGTGTGATTTCCCACACACACAAATTTAGCGTGGATAAAGGTCCCTTAACCGATCGCACCTCTCTTCAATCATCGTCCCTGTGGGAGGCATCAGCGAGCCAGGCTGCTAATTCGCTACCTACCGCTCTTTGTAGCATCTCTGCCTCATTAACTTAATGCCATTTGATACTGAGTGATAGTTCGCCTCGCTGAGAAGGTCCCCGAGATAAGGGCCCGGTATTTAATCTTTTTCCTCTGCGTTGCCTTCTCCCAGTGACAACGTGTGAGATATGTCACCTGTGGAGAAAACACCTTTTCTAACACAGTTAGGTTTTCACAAGATTAACATGTCTCCTGTGTTTCATAATCAGCATTATGCAAACTATTTAACTGTCTCCCATTGTATTTTACCATCCTAATATACAAACTATACTACAGTAGAGGGATATCAAAGTGAGCATTAATGAATATTCACCTATGTGTGTCTGCAGCTCCCTACAACACCTTGTGGATGTAGATTAAACAGAGGACCTTGTCCCACCCTTTGAGAGGTGCACAATGCATCGAACATCTATTGTGCAACTCCGTTTTAAAAAGCCCTTTAACTTGATATGCGACACACGTCTTTGTGGTTAAAAACTTCTAAGAATTCATCCTCATAAGCAAATCACACACTGACAGTAATTGCAGGCGCACCTCTCAAGTATGAAAACAACCACACATATATACACACACACTGCACAATGACCTGCATTGTTAGTTGTAATTATACTCTTTTGTTGCTTTCCTGACTTACTGAAATCAGATCTCCCAGATCTTCAGAGGCTATTTGTTTGTAAAAGTTGTTTTTGATTTCAGTCAAACACAATGTGATTAGGGTACATCTTTCTAAAATTACAGGCCATCACTCAGATTTCGCTGACAGGTCCGTAGCCGTACAAGACGCGGCTTCTCCTGCCTGTCACAGAATTACTACAAGTGATTTATTTAACCCCCACGACTACCATGAGGCAAAAAGATGAGCCTTTGTTTCATGGCAGTCATGAATCGGGCCCTAAATGACCCTTACTGTTCAGTGGCAGGTAACGACGCTTCCAGTGGTGGGAGTCAGGTCGTTAATGTCCCATGTTAGGATCAGTGCTCTGTGGCTGCGTACTGAGTTATGGAGATGAGCGTAGCGACTGCGGAATGTTTTTCTGTCTGTCTGAGCCCCCCCCCCCCCCCCCCCCCCCCCACCTCCCTCCCACTACAACCACCTTCCTCTCATCTGGATGTTAACGCATTCTCAGGCCTCAAACAGCAGACATTTTGAAACTCTCAAAACAACAGCCACATCGGGGGTAACACCAGTTACGACTAAGGTGTCACACACTCCTGTGGTTTAAGTAAACACTGTGTGTGTGTGTGTGTGTGTGCTTGTGTGTGTGTGTGTGTGTGTGTGTGTGTGTGTGTGTGTGTGTGTGTGTGTGTGTGTGTGTGTGTGTGTGTCAGTCAGTCAGCCTCATAACAGTATCTCAGTATCTTCATGATCTTCCAAATCTCCTCTGTAAATAAAGTCACAAGTGACAGCTTGTGTTCTGTTTTACATGCAAATTCAGCCCAACCTTTTGCATTCAGTGGAGATAAGGAAGGATTAAGCAAACCACACTGTCAGTGCCTAACTGTGAGAGGAAGAAATCGCAACAGCAAGTGAAATAGGAGATGCATTGCAATTTTTTTATAATTATTATTATTTTGCATGTCTTAGCTGGCTGAAGAAAAGGCAGACTTGCTCTCGCCTGTTGCGTATGACAGCTCTCACAAGCTTAACTGTTTTGCTGATTTAGCAAGCATTTATCTTGAATATGATCTAGTGTTTTGATGAATGCATTTTGATGTGAATTTATTTGTGAGACCCTTTTATATGAGTAAGCAAAGTGTAAAATAACACATTGCGTTTTCACAGGGAGTTACTGTGCTGCACTATTTCTTGGCCAGGACTTCTTGGACTCTCTGCTGGTTGCTTGGAAACTGCTTTCAGCCAAGAAATAGTCTGGCAAATGACCCCCCCATAAAATGTTTAATTGTCGTTTTGCACTTGTTTGTAATGAATCAAAGATGCAATATGTAAGATTTTTAGTTGAAAACATTCAAAAATGAACTAAGATTATCCACATAACAAGAAGATTAAACAGTTATGACATTATGACGTGTATGTACTCTCTACTGACGTGACCATTGTTAAGCAGCTAGGCCCTGGCCCATCCCGGTCTAAAGGGTGTAAAGACCAACACTTTCCCGGTGCTTCAAGCTCCCAGTCCAGACCGCTAACTGCACAACTAACAGAGCTCAACAGCTAACAACAGCTACCGTTAGCAGCAGCTAGAATTTACCCAATGTGCTGCCTCGTATTCGTTTTGAGTATGAATTTGACAAAAAAAATACATAAAATGTAATAAATGAGCATTATAGGTGCTTGTAGGCATTTTTTTTTTATTCAAGACAGAAATAGGCTAGCCGTTTCTCCCTGTTTTCACTCTTTGTGCTAAACTAAGCTAAGCAGCAGCTAACTCCCGCTACATATCTATTGTGCAGATGTGAGAGTGGCATCATTCTTCTCATCTAACTCTCTGTAAGACAAAAAAGACTGTCATTATTTTTCAGAATGGTTTAACATAATAATAATAATTAATTGGGGTGTCTCTCAAGGTTCCATTTTAGGATTCCTGAAATTCTACCCATGGTAGTTTTTGCCAATTATATTGATTGCATAGAAATATGTTGTCTTCATGTTCCTTTCTGTGCCTCAGGAGTATCTCTACATGTTACTGGTTTTGATTAGATGCTCTCAGCATCAATCAGAGGATGTGTAGAAAGACTGTAGCATATACGTAACAGCAATTCTTGTCGTCAGGAAAATCTTCATTTTAAATCCATATGCAACTCATCTGGGTTTGTTATGGATGCATAGACTAAAGGAAACCAAAGTACACCATTATGTCACAGTCATTTATCCTTCTACAGAACGCACACCCCAATTTACCGTGAGTGGAAGGAAAATTATGTTTTGATTGAACGTCTATAGGTGCTCTGTAAACTGTACATGTGCAACAGAGGAAGGCATTTCATCTCACACACATTGTGTTGGAGTGATGCTGTAATGACTTTCCCAAAACGGTGTGATTTATTGTACATTCTTTCAAGTGAGAGGTCTAATGCAGCATAGTTACTAAATAAACATTTGTTTTAGAGGCCCCCTTTTCCTCTGGGACGTCTTCTCTATTCCTAATTCCCCTCTACTTCTCACTTAACCCACACTCATTCTCTTTCTTTTACTCTGTTTCTCCGTCTGTCTCTCTCTCTTTTGAGTCTCACCGCCACATACACATCTCCCTTGTGCCCAGTGAGTAAACGTGGAACCGTGTGAGCCTTCAGGAGGACTTTGAAATGAGACATGGCTGGGACATCAGAGGACTCTGCCACTCTCAATGAAGCCTGCTTGATTTATAAGAGAGCAGGGAATGGGGGGGTTGTTTCCAGAGGCACACAAGGCCATGAGGTCCTCCATTAGTACCCTGACCCCTGTTTCATGGGACCAACCACTGCATAGGAGGAGAGGGAGGAGAAGAATGGCGGGATGGATGGATGGTGGACATGGGGGGCTTGTGTGTGAGGGGGTCTTTTCTTTTTTTGTACCATAGAAAGTCTGCTATTTACATTTTCACCGCTGAGAAGGCAGCAGAAATGAGAAACCCAAGCTCGGTCATTTGTCAGTGGCCTGTGGTGTCCTGACTTAAACGTCTGCTGGTTGTACCTGATCCCTCGCTCAGGCCCATCCCTGCTCCCTCTTTTACGATTCCTCTCACAGTTTTACTGTCCGCAATCTAATTAGCTGTGTCTTAATCACGTGTTAAAGCGCAGCACCTTCCTGGTGTTTACTGTCTGTTTGCCATGCTGTAAAAATGTGTGAGGTGGCTCGTAAAAACTCACCCACAGAGGATTAAGTACTCACTCTCCTTTAATGGACAAAATCACAGCACCAGTGACAAATAATGGGTTGTACAGTGGAAGAGATTGACATTGTTGCATCTTTAAACTATTTACACCAACTACAGTATTCTGGGAAAATTGGAACTTGGAAAATTAGTTCCAGTCATTTAATTTTAATCCCATTAGACTGTATTTTGCTCCTAATGCATGACATAATAGAGAAATGTATTTGACTAGAGAAAATGATGCCCTCATTTAGCCAAGTGCCAAAATTGGTGTTGTATATCTCTGTAGATTTATCTTTGCTTCTTTCCACTGCTGTCTTTCTGTGTTGGTTTCTGAGGGACTCCATGGTGCGTTCAAGTGCACCTCCATAAAAATTTAAACAATAGCAATAACACAGCCGTCAGTGCTGAAAAAAATTGAATCCTGACCTTAAAATCGAAGGTTAAATCAAATTGTAGATTTGGAGAATTGTGACACCCCTAGTCACTACGTATGCTGGTGGCATGGCTTTACATGAGACGTTAAAGCATGAGAAACATAGATCCATCATCTTACCCTCCAAACAACCACACTGTCAAGTCGTGGAGTTTATTTCAGCGTGACTCCACAGACTATTGTCCTCTCTGCTGTCATCCATACAGCTCTGTTCATAGCCTCTGTGATGGACTTCCGTCTCTCTGACCTCGCTGTGTGTCAAGCTGTAAGTGACATAACAGTGACTTTGAAATCCAATATGGGCAGCCAGAGCGCCTTAAGAGAAGATCCTGTCATGCTGCTTTCATTCTGCATGCCTACGTCAATCTATCTTTGCTCATCATGTCAGCCATTCTGTGTTTGCGGACTGAATCCATGTTGGCTTTGTTCCCATTGAGATGGGTTCTTGTTGTTTATGAACACTTTGAGACAGCCCTGCCGGCTTTCAGCTAATTCGGGAATGGCATTATGCGAACATTTTTTAAAAGACATATGTTTTCAGTGTGCATCATTACGCTTCTCCCCGTCGCATTCCATCTTTGGCTAGTTAGGTTGGCCCCCGGACCTATTCATCAGAAAACCAGCCTGGTTGTAGGAGCCGTACCCAGTAAGACCTGCCTCTTGATATAAGCATACTGGAATTTATTGTTTTCAGTAAACATGTCTTATACATAATCTGTGACTGCAATACACATGGCCAGTTGCCATAGAAACATAGTATGGTTTTCATAACACTTCAGGGGCTCCCTCAGGCATCGTGGGTCTCAATCGACTCCAATCACACACTGAGCTGCAGCCCCAGTCAGTTTTTCTTGGGATTTAGGTACAAGACAAAATATCCATCCATGTCTTATAGGCCCAGTGAGCATGCTGGGTAATGAGAAACAGTCACAGGCCTTGTGGGGATCCATAGCAAATTATAAAACACCGCAACAGGTTTTACAGGCGTGTCCCTCGTGTGTACGAGGTGATTAAAAGTCAACGCAGAATGGAGCTGAGGGAGCTACAAGGAGGAAGAGACAAGAGGAAGAAGGTGTAAAACGCCGTCTGACTGCACGTCCTCTCTTGTTACCGGATGTCCTCGTCCACCAGACATCCACTCTCTCTTACACACCGCCATGTCTGACAAGAAAATATAAAGGGCTCGTGACGGAGAGTCTGGGATTATTGCATGCAGCTGGCGGCTGTCACAGTGAGACACTTAGCCCCTCTCCCTTCACCCTTTATCTTAACCCTTTCCTATACTACATCCCCAAGACCCTCTTTTTTGCCTTTCCACACCTGTAAGTCTCCTCTGTAAATCGTGTCACTCTTTTTTGTTAAAGAGGGGGTCAGTACGCTTCAAACTAAGTGCTTATTGGATCACCGAACAGTGTCTTAAACCCCATTCCCCATACCTGTCTGATAAAGAACCTAGCCATCCAAAGCATTCTTCACATGAAAGCTTCCATCTCTCTTTTTGTGCATGAAACTTTTGCAATACCATTAATGCCTTCGACAAGAGACCAAGAAATTTTGCGCCATTAATCTATCAACCATTATCGCATCTCTCGCTATAGAATCAAGTTTTCCTGTTCAAAACAGGTAAGACTTTCCTTTAGTCATGTTCAGGCTGTATTTTGTACAAACTGCATCGTTCCAAGCACACCCCAGGCCTGAACACATACTGAGGTTCTGAGCTCAAGGCAACAAGCAGCTGTTTTCATTCTGACGTAATAGGGGGTTTTAATAACTTCTCTGTAAAGTAAAGTTGCTGCTTTGATGACTCATTGGACCTATCTCCTAATTTACTGTATTTTAGCCTCCATCCGTTGCCCAACGATGCAGAAATAATTGGATTCCAATTTTAACGGAAGGGCTGATAACGGCCAGCAATGGTCTTTGACATCCAGGCTGATATCCTCACCAGCAATTGATACGGCCCTCTGCAGTATCTTTACTAAATTCACTATCTATGCAAATGGGTGAAAGTGATTAAGACCTTGGATCCTACCTCTGGTGTGGGCTGCCCTTCCCAGCTACAGATTGACTTGGTCTATTTTCTTCTGGTTGTGTAGCAGCCAGGCAACAACAACAGCCATCACATTTGCATCCCCACCCAGGCTCTGCTTGTACCACTGCCCACTTTAACTGGGCTGTGCACTTCATCACCAAGCAAACAGTGAGTTTGTCATTTTGAATTCAGGACAATGAAAATTGGCAGGAAAAGAGCAGTTGAGAGGATCATATGGTCGATCTTTGACACAAAGAGAAAAGTGGAAAGGAAAGGGAGATTAGGAAGCAGAAAAGAGAGAAACGGGACCCCCCTCGAGACCGATCACTATCTCTCTGCGATAAGAGCGCGAGTGCCTGAAGGCTGGCTTTTCTTCCCACAGCTTTTTATACCTCCCCTGGGCAATTTGAGTCCAATTGTTCGGGATTATAGAAGCTTCTCCCTTCGGCATAGAAAGTTGGATGTTTGCAGGTGGAGATGAGGTGATGTAACACTGCTTCGGAGTCACTGGGGAAACCTGAGCGAAACAGACATGAGCCATATAAGACAGCCAGGAGGGTATTTCCCCAAATCTTCCACCATGACTTTATTAATAGCCCAGAAGGTGTATCTTCAGGAGGATATTCAATGATCTTCTCGACTTCCCCATGTGAAGCATCTTTGATCCTTTGGATGACTTAGAAACTATTGCTGATGAAGCAACATTATTTTCTGTTGATGTCATCTATAAGGGCGAAGCCTAAATTGTGAATGAAATAATTGTGGTTCATTTGGATGAGTCATAAAGGAATAGTTCATCCAGACTATGTCTCATCACTAAGGTTGCTTCTGTGCATGGGGTCCATGAGAATTCAAGGGCCTGTCAGTTTTTCTTGAGCATTTCAGCTTAGTCAGTGGTCATGTTGGTGAGTCACTAGCCTTGAGGCTGTTTTTCTCTTCTTACCCAATATCTTCACAGGCTGTAGTCCCATCACTAATGCATTCTTCATGCCCTATATCTCATCGCATTCTGTATTTAGCCACTGATTCATCAGCAACCTTGGAATAAGTTGGAAGTACTGACGATAGACGAACACCGGTTCCCCTGCGTGACTTCCTGTGGGCAGCAGATTCCTTTCTCAATGAAAATGTGTCATTGTCTGCACTACAGATGAAAAGGGAAAGTGTCACACATTGGTCAAAGAATGTGGCATGTGCTGCTCCAACCACTTTTGACCTAGATTGCTTTATGGTGTCAAGGCAAAAAAAAAAAAAAATCTAAATTAAACGGTAACTCTATCGATTATGATTTATTTTTTAAATACGATTTCAGCAGATTTTCAAAATGACTTATAATGATTCTATAGTGTTATAGCACAACTATTACTTTCATTATTTAGGTTCCCATGAAATGTCTAGTTTAGCGCCATTTGCATTACACCCCACAACACAGCCTCCAAGAAGACGGTGGTGAGTGTGACGAAAGAGAATACAGTACAGTAGAGTACTGCTGGCTTAGCTGGATTTGGCCCCTGGTACCCTGGTTCTGAGTCAGCAAATAGGACCGCTTACTTAACATAGTTGCACGGCTAACTGAGCTTACTACCTTATGGCAGCTACATTTAGCAGCAGTTAGGTTAGCAGCAAAGCTACTGGTATCTGTCTATCAGGACACTCCATAAATCCCCTTGGTAGTGTTACTCGCTACATTGTTCTCAGAGGCTGCGTACGGCCCCAGTCGGAAGGGTGGTCAATGGGAGGCTGCTGGTTAGCAGTAGTTAGCAGTTACTTTGAAGACAAGTTAAGCTATCTGTCCACTTTGAGGCAGAGCAGCTGGAGGACATCAGTGGGAAAACCAGAAAATATTTTCTCCATAAAATATGATCCAGTTTCAACTAAATAAGTGAATGTAATTCTAAAGGTTCCTCGTATTTCTTTTTATACATTCATAGCAGCGTCATAAAAATTAAGAAAGCATTTATTGGACATTGAATTAGCATCTGAGTGTAGGATTAGCCATCAGCGTTTTCCAGGAAATGACCAACTCTAAAATACCCGTAAGGATATCTACAAAACAGCTTTTTTGTCATTGTTGCCCAATACTGACCTATTAGTGAGGTATAGAGCAAGACAGATGTGATAAAAACACTTGAACATCGATTTGGACTTCCTGGGAATTTGAAGCATTGACTAACTGATTATACAACTAATGATGCATCATAGGAGTTAAAGTTCATGACAAATACGCTAAATATACTCTCTGCTTACAGCTACATTATGATGTGGCATCGGGTGTTTCCATTTATTGTTTTTTTTATTGCTCGTATACTGGTTATTAATGCTAAAGAGTGTAAATCTTGGTCAGTGTTTTTTTGCTGTTATCCCTTTGTTTTAATGTGCTGTAATGACATCAGAAATAACTAAGCTCAGTGATTAGGTTACTGTTTCTTGACAAAGTTTAATTGTGGCATGCTAGCACAGTGTAATCATAGAGGCCGTCTTCGGCTGTATCTGCTTTTCCTCTGAGAAGCTTTGCTGACAA
Source organism: Pagrus major (assembly GCF_040436345.1). NCBI lineage: Eukaryota > Metazoa > Chordata > Actinopteri > Spariformes > Sparidae > Pagrus > Pagrus major. The sequence continues at coordinate 15,920,971 of NC_133233.1, forward strand.
GGCAGGAGTATGGTATGCTGAGGTGCTTCTGCCCCTCGCCCTTTGCCCATATGTTTTGTATTACGCCCTAGGAGGTGCCATCCTCAGCAGCTCAGTGATGGGAGGGGATAAAGCAGGCCTCTCCGGCCCAAATGACGCATGACATGGCGCTGCGCCCTGGGCCCTTATTTATGGCTTCCCATGTCAGCGAAGGCTTGCTCCCCTGGGGAGCCCCATGGCTGTTACCCGCCAAGCCGGCCTTCAGTGCTCATCTCAGGCCTGGGATACACATGAGAGAATGCACACACTATCCACTGTAGGAGTTCTGATCACCAAAATGTGGCAGCATGCACACATGGCTGAGAAGTATGCAGAAATCAAATACATTTCATCACAGAGAAGTTTTTTCAGCTGTACAACATTCACAGTTGCTACACTGTTTCAGAAGAAGCGGAGTGGTACATATGAAGTGTTATTTCAGAGGAATTAACGTCAAGTCAGGCTACATCTAGGCCACTGCCAGGCACACACTGCCTCTTTTATCAATCCCTCTGATGTGGGAGAGGATGTGAAATCTGGAGAGAGAGTGAAGAAGAGATTTGGTGAGAGGATCTGAATACATTTTCTCTGTAGTTACTCAAGAATCCATGTACATATCGCACCGCATTAACAAATGGACGAATACACTGCCAGCACTCATGCACACACAGGTGTTCTCCACGAGCTATCCAGGAATGTTCCAGTGATCCCTGTCCAGCGTCTTGATGTGGGTAGACGGAAAAGAAAAGAATTTAGAGGAAACGAAAGCCAAGGGATGAGAAGGAGCTCGAGAGTAGACGACAGAAGGGAAAAAAGTAGAGGAAAGAATCTGCAATAGATAACGATTAAATGAATTTGATGAACATCAGAGAAAGATGTGACGTGATGGCATGGCAGTGACAACAGGGTTAACACAGGACAAAAAGATGGCTGGGGTGTTCTCCTCCCTGGTATCTCATATTTCTTTGTGCTTTGGGGAGTGAGTGTAAAAAAGAGGGAGCGCTGTCAAGGTTTTATGTGGCCTTTTGAAAACAGAACAAGCCCTCTCCAGAACAATATATCCAGCTTCAGAACATCTCTGACAACAGGGCACTCATTTTTCCAACTTCCCAGGTCCTCCCTGTAAAACACCCTGTTTGAAATCTACTCTGGTCATTGTTTAGTCTAGTGGAAGTCCCTTAGATCATCCTCATCTGCAGCCGTCCTGCATCCCCTTCATGTTCCGAGTCCCCCACCCCCCTGCCTCGCAGCAGCTAAGAACCAGCCGCCCAACGTTAATTCTTTTCTTACGTTAAAACTCTTTCTAGCATTATTAAGATCTGACAACAAGTATGTTATTACAGAATAAGAGGGTGGATGGTGATTGTACAATTGAGCAAACAAAAGCAAGCAGTTCAGGTTACGGTCCATCCGCCCAAGCCAGCGTTGTCTCAAGTTCTATGAGGAAACTCTTATGGATGTGGTAGTGAAACAGTGCTGTGGTTTGTATATATCAGTGGTGGAGTGGTACTTGGCTGTGGGGAAGTGTGTCTTGCCTAATATTGTTTCCATAAATTATGCAATGTTCCGTTTTCTTGCCATAATGAAGACTCATGCTATTAAATGTTCACAGCAATAACAAAAAAAGTGAATTTGTCCATCCAACAAGTAGGACTGCCTGACACTACATAACCTTCACAAGTTTATCTCCAACTACAACTATTTTTTGTTTCATTTTTGTGTACACGCCCACATGCATTTACTTAGTGCACCTGTTGTTAAGGGTAGGTTTCTTGTCCGGCCAAAGACCACAAGAAGAATGTTTCTAAGGAAGAAACAAATGATTCCCTTTCTGTTGCCTCTTGCTTCTTTGGATAATATGGACATCTAAACACATGACAATGGGCGCAGGATCAAAGAGGGAAGGCTGCTACTGATGCTCTTGGCTGGGACTTAAGATAAGAGAAGAGTTTGAGTAGTCCAGCTGGACTGTACAGAGCAAGAGAAAGCCCTGGGAGCCTGGATCTGCTTGGTATATAGGGAAAATACCACACTGTACGACTGAGACTGGGTCATTGGGTTAAACCTTAAGCCAGTGTCTGTGCTTTCATCAGGCCTCCAGCAGAGCTGAGGCAGCAACTGATCTGATAAAGCCAAGAGAACATGCAAACTAGGCTAAAGTTTCCCTTTCTTCTTCTTCTTCTTCTACTCTGAAGATACAGAGTAGGAGGAGAGAAGGAGATGCAAGTATGTGAGGCTGAATGATGTGCTGGTGGTCTTCACCTCATTAGGACCTCCCTGAGGTCTTTGATGGCTGCTAAAGGCCAGAGGGTGAAGCGATGGAGATCGAATGATTGAAGCCTTCCTTCTCTCTGGTTCCTTTCCCACCAAACATTTATTTTTCTCTTTTTACCCTCTGCTGTCTCTTCTCCTTTGTTCTTTTTACACCTTTTCTTCACAGCCAGCCTCCCATTCCCCAAAATGTCTTCATTTCTTCCCAAGAACCCAGTAGTCCAGCAGTGAGAGCTGACACAGGGGTCTGATTTGTCAGGGTCGGTGTGATCAAGCGATCCATCAGATCCATCAGGCTGATGCCAGGGACTCCTGTGGGACTGAGCCTTTGTTTGGCTTAGCTGCTGACGGAAGCGAAGGCTCTGTCGGAGAAGCCATTAAGAGCGCAGCAGGCCCAGAAAAATGAGCCGCCCTTGTCACTCCACATCAGGAGCTCGGCCACGGTCGCCGATCCTCCTCAGACGCCATCACATTCGACCGCTGTTTGTCCAAGCCTTTGAACTAGGGACAGCTAGGTAGATAGATGAATGAGCCCATGTGTGAAGTGACTGTGGGGCGCTTCAGATTGGCTCCCTGGTCTGGGATTGATGGCGAGTGCTGGTTTGTTATCTGAAGTTGGAGCGAGGACAGGATAGGTGAAGAAGGTAGTGATGAGGGTGATTTGTTCCATAGCAAATTCAAGGATCTGCGGTGGTATGGGCATACCGTCAATGGTTCGGCTGTGAAGATGAAAAATGATCCAGAAAATCTGCTTTGGGTTTGAAATGTTATCAGAGACAGGATTTATAACTCTGGGAAGTTTTTACAGGGAATACTTTTTTAATATGTCTTGGTGATTGCCAGGTAAACGGCTGCATAATGCTGTTCTTGCTGCATGCTATTCTACCTTGAATGTTCACTCGTACATGTTTTTGCGCTCCCAGGTGACGGAGAATTGCGTCGCAGCAAAAGGTTAAACTTTTTTGCCAAACAACCCTGCATTTTGTTGTTGGAACCCCCTGCATCAGCGCCCCTGCTGTGCCAAGGCAGTGGTCTCATTGAAGTGAATGAGGTGCTGTTTTTTTTCCCTACCACTAAACTCCATCAGATCTGCTTGTCGGATGGTCGAATAGCTACAGAAACCCCCTTGCACTCACTCTTCCAGCATTAGGAGGGCTCTGTCGACAATTTCTTTAACGCCAATAACCCACTTCAAGCAGCAGTTGGCTGAGTGTATGGAAGATACCGACCTTCGAGTGTGGCTGTTCGGAACAGCTATAACGCAGAACAAACTAGTTCGACCCGGAGAGCTGTTAGAGCTCTCAGTGTTAACCATTTTTTTCTGTTTTAACCATCAATTTTGCAAGCCTCCACCAACAGTCTCCCATTTGTTAATCACTCTGCATGCTCTCTGCACATTGTCTCCTCGTCCGCCTCTTACTCTCTCTTTGTTCCATGACAGAGATGGAACACCTCCACCTTGCGTGTCACGGCCTCAGACTAAACATACTCTCCTGGTGTTGATGCATCAGTCCAGCGGCTGCCTCTAATGATGGCCAACTTATCTCATTAGAAAAATAATGATTTCACTGGCTGCCATTCCCACAGATAGGCCCAGTATTTGTCTTAGGCTCTATGTCTTTCGCTGAGCTGCTGGGCCCAGTGACTGGCTGCCACGGCCCTCATGCCTGCCTGTCGTATATCAGCGCTGCCACCGTCAAGCCTCTGATTTATGGCTGTTTATCTCTAGTCACCTACCCCCCCATACCCTCCAACAGATGGGCTCTGGCTATTTACTCAGGGAGAGAAAAGTCCCAAACCAATGAAATACAACAAACAAGAGGCAATCATGGGGAAGTTGGTTGTGATTACAATTTATTGGTCGCCGGAGAAAATGGAGATCCAGTCGCTGTTGTTTATCAGGTGTGACCTAATCATGTGTCCTAGATTAATCAGCCTGCGTTAGGTCTCCTTCTTATCTTAATTACTTTTTTCCGCTTCAGTATGTGTGGACAGTCCCGGTGATTGTGAAATGACATGACGGTACAGCATATATATATATATATATAAACTGTTGTATGAAGAGTCCCCCGTGATTTATGCTTATTAACAGTGTAATTGTGAAAACATTCCTTCAGCTGTCATGTTCTACAGGGTTGTCACCTTAAATCTCTGCAAGTATATTCAAGCCCTAAATCTCATTGGCTGTCAGATCTTCACAGAGAAAAAAAACACACTGCACCATAAATTGTCTGCTACAGACTTAGAGGGGCTCCGGTTGATTTCTGAGTCTCTGGAGAAAGGCTTAAGTAATAACCCGAGTATCAATTTTTCAAACCAGTCCTACTATATTGTTGCAGATTTTTCAGTACCTGTAAGCGTTAGTTGTTTTTTTTCTGAATTTGATGGATACAAACCAGATTTTGACCCTTGCACCTGTCGGTCATAAATTATGATTCCTGGTTTATGTTACTCATAATCTCAAGTTAAACGCTTTGAAAATTATTTCGGGCGCAAGCACACAGATAATAGTGTGTAACATCCTTCTCTATATATTGCATTCCATACAGACACATTGATACGCCGTGCGGTGGGATTTATATTTTCTCAGGTTTAAACCGTGATGAATGTTTCCCCTCGGTGCGCATGAGCTTAAATACAGATCGTTATTCACCCGGAGACGTCTCTGTCTGTGTGTCTGCAAGTATCAGAAAAATGTCTCCCATTCAGATTTTCTCATGAGGAGATTTTAATTTGTTGGCACCGCATAGCTGATATAACTAATAAGAATAAAGCACAGATTGACGTAGGTGGGCTTCATAATGAGGAAACCTCAGCCAGTCGTCACATCTCACTCATCTACTGAGCAGAGCCACGGATTCCTTATCTCGCCTCTGATTAACCGGTGATGGAGTGTAAAGGATCCAGGCTGGTTCTGACCACTGTAGTACCAGATGTGTGTAAAACAATAAAGTGGAGCTGTGGGAGGTGACGTAATTCCTTTTTTTAATGATATATGGTTTTGTTGTTTGTTTTTTTAAAGGTAATGTCTACTTTTATAATAAGTAGTATTTATTGGTAGACCTCACAGCATGATTAGGAAATACTGTCGGTGGTTTCAACATCTTCAGTATCAGAATGTGTCAGCCAGCACTCCACTTTATACAAATCTGCATCCAAATCAGATTACAACTTAATCCGACACCTCTGCAATAATGATGGAGTGCGTTCACGAGTTCAAGATAATTCACTACCTGCAAAAATCTGTGAGACGAGATCTGCAATGAGCATGCACATTAGTTAACTTTTCTGGATATTGATCCACAGTTAATCATACTTGGATACGAATCAGTCTAGTCTCAAGCAACTGAAATGTTTCCATGGTAAATTGTCAAGCATCAGAAACCATTAACACCCACTTTAACAGAACAAATATTATTACACAGTAAACAGTTGGCTGTGCTTTTGAAGGACAATTGAATCCTTGTTAGACATGAAAACATGATAAAAGACTGAGTCGCTCAAATATTTGGAGCTGATCTATAGGACTGTAGAAGGATCTGTCTCAGGACCGACCCACGGACATGGTTAAGATCGGATTGACAAGTCATAGAGACAGTTCACCCCACAATCAAAAATACATATTTTCCCACTTACCCTTAGTGCTATTTATCCACCTAGATTGTTGTTGTGTGAGTTTTGGAGATACTTGGGGTATCTCTCATTCATGAGTAGATGTACATGTACAAGGTCTGAGGATTATCCTGTTAACGGGTCATGATTTCTGGAAAGAGACTTTTTAAAAAAAAAAAATTTAGGCACTTCGAGCACCACAAGCCGTGGGGCATCTAATTTGATTATGTTCAAGAGAAGACGGGCATCTCTACGGCTGATATTTCAAAAACTTGGCACTGCAGGCAATAGGAAAAATATGTTTTTTATATTGTGGGGTAAATTGTCCCTCTAAGCCGTGTTTCCACTTCAGTTCAGTTTAGGTCGTTCCACATTAGGAAAAGTTGTGGATGGTGGCAACAGAACCACGCCATTCTGTCAGATTAATCCTCTGTCTACATTTAAGACAACCATCTGTGGTGGAAAAGCAACACAGATTTTAGTGTTTATGTACATGTTGGTACAGGTTACATATGGGTTTCAAAGGTATTATACTGAAAGTGTTTTGTGGAAACAGGCTACAAACAGCTCTTTCCTTGTAGTGGTCCACAAGTGGTTTCTGTCTGTGACATTAATTGTTTGGTAACACTGGTTCAGCTCAGTGGCTGTTGTCACGCTTGCCGTGCAATAATACAAATGTCAGGCCGGTCCCACTTTATATAGCACGTGTGTCGGTCTACACTACGCCTCTCGATTTCCCTCACATGTTGCTTTTATTATGATAGCAGGCTGGACCCTCCTCACATCACCAGCAGCGCCTGTAGCTGGCGCAGACGGGCAGGCGATGAGCGGGAAGGAAATGACATCATGGCATTTTCGTTAGAGGCTTGGCACAAGGCTGCAGAGAATTACTGGAGCTGCGTGGTGTGAATTCAGGGAATAATAGATGGGATTTAGTTTTTTTAATGACGGGGCATTAGATTGCCACACATGGCTGGTTGTGATTTGAAACCATTTCCTTCATAGTGTCATTTTTCAGTTAAAGCCTCCTTTCCCGACCACAAATCGAGCATAATGAAGTCATTACACAATTAACAATACAAATGTTTCATGCACAGGCGTTTATTTTCACTTACGGTCATTTAATGTGGGTTTTGCGCTATGTAGATGAAACTACTCTGCGTGCTGAGTTATGCTTATGATTTACGGGTATTTCAGACGTGCTGCTATTTGTTTAGCTGTGGTCACTGAGAATACAGATGTCGCTCTCTGATTGACTTAGGAAAATGCAGAGCGGCCAAAACATAAAGTGGAAATGTTAACCCAATAACTTTAGATAAACAGTGAGCGGAGAGGAGCCAAAGACAACAGAGAGTGAAAGGAAAGTGTCCTGCTGGCATCAGGTTTCCCAGAGTAAGTGTTATTTGAAAAGCAGCTGAAGGGTGACACTCACTCTCCTCCCACCCAATCTCTCTCCTTCACTCGACCATCTGTTGTTCCCTCTCTTCTCAGGCTGCTCTAAGTGCCTTGAAACAGCTGTCGGAGCAGGGACTGGACCCGGTGGATGGCCCCATCAAGGTACGGTAGGACGCGATCACGCCAATCTCACACGTTTCCTTACTCGCTCGCTTGTGGATGTCTAACCAATCGGCCGATCGGGGCGGACAGATGCTTGTCTAGTGAGGAGCCAGATGTGCGTGTGCCAGTCTGGCTTATTGCAAATCCTTAGCGCTGCAGGCGAGCCCCATCATCAGCTCCCTTCCCACCCACACACACACGTCCAACATTTCCGCTCGACATTTTTCCCTCCGTAGGAAAGCAACAGTAGGCGTATGTATTTACATGCACTACCCTCCTGTCAGTGCTCCATACTTTGCATGATGGCTATCAACACCTAGGATCAGACACCTCCTCCACGACGAGGAAGGGAGGAAAGGAAGGAGGAAGGATGACAGCGGAGAATGATGTAGGAAAGTCAGAACGCTGGGGGGGGGTTTTTGGAAACCAGAGAGGAAATCAAGCATTTCTTGAGTATTTTCATAGTAGGTGTGCCCTGGGAAAAAAAAAGTTTATGAAGGGCTGTTTTTTTTTTTTTGGCAGTCTCCTTTAGAGAGAAAAAGGAAAGGAACAAAGAGAGGAACGACAACTGCAGCTTCATTTACGTCACCATCCGAAGAGAGGGGCAAATATGGCAGCAATTGCACTTTCACCTGAGTAGTTAATCACTCATTGCTCGCTGCAGTCTTTCCCCTCTCCGTCTCGAGAATTCATTAACTCACCCAATCTTTGCCATTTTTGGTCATCAGGCTTAAAGGTGCATTATGTAGTTTTGGGTAAGACATTTTACTCAGAAGAGAAAGCATTTTTACAGCAAACTAAATGAACCCTAACCAACTCTCTTTGTTTTCATGGCTGAATAAACTTAATACACAAACTGACCTTAAAGGACAACACAACCCTGCCACCTTTCTAGCTTCAAACAGTGTTCTGGGGACCTTATTTTCCTCTGAGAACAGCTTGTTTATTCAGTTATAGAAAAAAAACATTTTTCTGAGTTTGTATTATTACCTCATTAATATTGTAAATATTAAAACTCTGAGTTTGAATTTCTTCTCCAAAACTACATAGTGCCCCTTTAAGATGATTGGATTTTATACCTTTTTTCTTCATATCAGCTGTTTTTCTTTTGGCTGTACCCCCACACCCGAATAGCTCGGTCTTTACAGATTCTGATAAAAAAAAAAAAAAACAGAACAGAAGCAACAGTGCGAAACAGATTGAGGTCAAGGACTTGTTAAGTGTCAAGAGTGGCAGCACTTTCGGTTTCTCTAGAAGACTTTTCTTTTATGAGAATCACTTATCTTATTTTGAAAGAATTACTCAAAGCGAGTCCTGGTATCTTTCTGAGGAAAAAGTAGGACAAATTACCGACAGGAGGACTGATTGCTGGAGTCCTTGGACAAAATCTCTGCCTAACACACTTGTATTTGTCTTTTCAGACCAGTGAACCATGTGGGAGGGAGGATGGACATTAAACAGACTAACTCAGGCACCACCACTCAGGTCTGCAAGGATTCAAAGGCTGTCGTCTAGGAGCTGACAACCCCGAACCCCCTCCCTCCTTCGGCATACACAAACCTGACAAACCACACCCTTCACCCTGATCTCCCATAACCTACAACCTACAGTGTCCCCACTACCCACAATCCCCCCCCGCCCAACCCCATCCCACGATTGCCACTGTATCCTGCAAAACCTGTCAACATGCAATAGGGTGGATGTGCACCGAGATATGACCGACTAAAACACCATTACCTGAGTCTATGTGAAGACAACGCTATCTTAACACATTTATTGATGATTTCAGTCAAAATTTAGTGGTAAAAAAAAAAAAAAAGAATATGAATAAATACATAAAATACAAACTAATGAGATGAATGCATGGTACTGTATGAAAAATCAAGGGAAATCCAAAGTGATACACTGCATAGACAACTTTCCCTTTGGATCAATGTCTGTTGGTATGGTTAAATCAAATATGTACATCATGCCATTGAAATACAAAAGAAACATTTTAGGGGAGAAACCAACTTGCGTACAGTAGCTTATTTTTTCGGGGGTATTATGTTTCCGTTTTTTTTTTTTTTTTCTTTTGTTTTCTTTTGTTATTTTATTAATCTAACAATGCTTGAGTACTGTATTTAAAATTAACCAATGCCAGTGCTGTGAAAGTTGTAGTTGTTGTCTTCATATATAGTCACCCAGCTTACCTTGTATGCTGACATAAGAAAAAAAAAAAAGAGTTCATCTATCTATATGGATGTGTATGACTTGCAAGAGTATCATATTCCGAAAAATAACACGGAAAAAGTTTTTTTTCATGTGGACAAAAAGGACAAAACTGGTGTTAGCAGTAATCAGTAGAAGTGTCGACCACCCAGGAGGGGGAAGGTTGGACTAACCTTTTACTTCCTGAAGGGTCTAACTTTCCCGTTTAACATGACCCCACACTGGCATAGCATCACTGGAGCATCACCTGACAAACAGCGGAGGCAAAAGGGGCCACCGACAGATGTACTTTTTATCTAAATAAAAAAACAGGCCAGTTGCGCTGACAGTGGCTAGTTTTGTTTTTTGCACACATTTCTCTGATGCCAGTAAAGTTTTAAGTCCAAACTCCAGAGAGTTTTGTACGGGCGTGACTGCATGTCCTCCTCTCCATTCCAGTGATTTTGTGTCAGTGGATCGTCCCCCTCTCTCTCTCCCCTCCCTCCCACAGTTTTGTCGATCACATCTACACCCATTGTGTGTGTTGTATTGACCCGCCAAGGCATCAACTGGGTGCTTTTAATGCCTGCATTCTGGAGTGCATCTTTTTGAGCGGAGAGAGCCTGCGTCCAGTCTGCAGACTCCCTCCAGCCTGAAGGCCTCTTGGAGTCACTTTGTTCACTGACATTGAGGATTTGTTTCTTCTTCGCTGTGAGTGCAATGTGTAATAAAGGCTGTTTCTGTTACTGAAATGCAGTAAAAAACACCTCAGTTCATGTGGAAAAAAAATCCTGTGTCTTGTGTCTTTATTTTCTCCTCCATACAGGTGTAAACACATCTTACACAACTGAGATTAGCGCTGTTTATTAATTAAATCAACTTTTTCGCACATTTTCCGTGGGCATAAGCTGCAGTGGAAAATACATTCAAGTCTGTGAAAGTGAGAAAAAAGGGGTGTTGACAACCAAAGCATACAGTGTTAAAGAATAAACAGGCTCTCCACACCATCTGTTAAACACTCCAAGGGGAATCTAAAAGGGTAATGCCGCCCATTTTATACATTAACATGTGTTTACAGGTCTTGAGGAGTGATACTGCGTATGTGAAAAGGCCTTATGTGGATCCAGAGGAAGATGCGTGTAATCTGATTAATCTCCTCCAGTGATGTTGCTCAGTGGCTGTTGCATTGTGGGTAATGTAGGCATCTAGCATTGGCCCTCTATAACACCGTTGGACTCATTATGGACAGTTTAAAAACAAATGATCAAAATCAATGCAGCAAAAGCAGAAATATCGCCTTTTTTACACATCATTTTCTTCTTTCTTTCAAAACCTTGAGCCTACGAAAACCCAGAATGCAGTGAGTGACATCACTGGAGGTAATTTGTCAGATTACATGCAGCTTCCTCTGGAGTCACCAAAGACTACATACTACTTTAGTCACACAAGCAGCAGTACTCCAGAAGACCTGTAAACACACATGAATGTGTAAAATTGGTGGAGTTGCCCTTTAAATCAAGATCCAATTACTAGCTTTTTGCAGCGCTTTCAACCACATCCAACAGTTTTCAGTAGTGGATAAAGTTTTCTCGGTTGTCTTCACACAAGGATTTTAAGATTCAGGATCCATTTCAGGCTTGTACCTTGAAATTATGGGTTATTTTTGCTACTAATGAAAACAAAACGATATAAATGGATGATTAAATAATGAATAAATCATAACAAATAAAAGTGTGCTGTGAAGGATTTATTCAGGAGTCTCACAGCTTGAGGAAAGAAGCTACTCTTGTATGGTAGTATGACAGCGGATACTTTTACTACACACGATAGGTTTGTTAGCTCAGGAAAAAGCTGGTGAGTGGACCTTGAGAAAAGATTATTTTTTTAAACCGCTATTCCCGAGGTCAAGGAAAAGCTTTCACACTCAATCCAAAGGCAGTTTGGAGACGTACCTCTCAAATAACTATTCAGCTCAATGAGGAATGGACTTCCCTCTGTCCTCGTAAATAGCTTTTATTGTGTCGTTTAAGTTCACCTCTTGATACTGCAGTCATTAGTGCTAATGAGTAATAAAATTCAATGAGGAAAATCCAACAAATTGGGTAGCTGTGCGCCAAAACCAAAAGTGCACAAAGAATTGTAGTAGTGTTCTTAATCCAACTCTCATAACACATCATCATGTAATGCTGAAGCATGTGGTACATACGAGTGCAGAAATCATCCGATGACTCTCCATGAAGATTTATCTGCTCGCCATGGTTTCTCATCTCAGTGCAGTATCCTTCATCTTAAAGGATAAGCCTGGGGATATTCTTTGTTTTCGTTTGTATTGTCAACAAGTCCTGTGAAAAGACCAAAACCAATAATGCATTAGTCCCTCTTACATCACTTTCTAACCTTCCTGCCTTGCCTGTGACCCTCAGCCCACTGATCCCACTGATCCCTACAAAAATGAGAAATAAAGGCTCAGTGATGTTGGAAAACAGCTGGGCATTGTAGTTTTTAGCAAATGTTACTGAAATAGGAGTAAATCATGTATTTATTGCAGGCAAATTTGAACAGTACATTAATACATGCGAGTGAATAGCAGGAACAGTGCCAGGGTTTAGGCTGTTGCTTCACAGACAATACTTGTTATCAGGATCAGATTCTTTCTGATGGCCAGCAGGGGGCGACTCCACTGGTTTTAAAAAGAAGTCTGATCATGTAAGCTTATGAGATAATGACCCTCATTCATACTTGAGTTATTGCAACGCTTAACTGTTTCCTAATGAGTTTATGGTCTCAGTGACTAGTTTCAGGTGTTTGTCAATAGAGCATGATGTTCATTTAGTAAATTATGGTCCTGTTTAGAGTAAAACAGACGATAAAGCAGGGTATGACTTACGGCATGGCTACCTTGTTATTGGCAACACGTACGCCTTGCAGACGTCGGTGCGACGAATAGAAGCTACTTCGGAAAAGACGTAGTTTGGGTCGCCAGAATGTCGGCGAACCGCATCGCTCTGACATCCAACATCTTCATCCTCTCGTTCAAATATGGTGACGTTTGGCTCCAGAAAACAAAGGTGCAGAAGGCCGCATAGCCAAACTCAAGGTTTCAGAATGGCAATACACAAACCAGCTTGCACTGGTCTTATCCTTGAAATCTCCCATCATCTGACAACCTTCTTGTTTCCTTTCTGGTTTAATATGTGACAAAGACGTTGGTTCATGTTGTCCTTGATCAGGCTATACAAATGAATAACTGCAACTTTTCTGATGTCATGACATCCTGTTAATTTGTAGTGGACAGAGACCTCATCACCACTTAGTGAAGGAGAAATGTGCTTTGTGTTTTCCAAACAGAGACACTTAATCTTTAACTTTACGACTCTGATAGCACAAGCGTCGATTGTGTGCGCCTTATCTATCACATACTTGCGTTGCATCATTCCATCACCTCCCCTTGCGTTTTTCTGCGTGTAACTCAACCACCTCTGCAACGCCAAACCCACTCTGCTCCCTCCCATTAGCGAGATGAATGAGTGGACAGGACAGCGGTGGTCTAATTCGGCTTCACTGACTAATGGACTCAGCTGGCAGCTACATCTGCTAGCCATTGAGGAGCGCCAAGGCTGTTCACACACATTAGCAGCAGATCTCCATTCCAGAAGCTTGTTCAGGTAGTCGCACACCAGCTTCAGGCCGCGTTAGACCCGAGATGAATTGCCTTGCTCTGACCAGCCAATATGGGAAGTGAACCTTGCTGCCCAAAATAGAACAAAATCAATGGGGCGGTGGAGCTTGTCCGTGCCATGCAAAAGCAAACGCCAGAGTCATTGATTTTTCCGTCTGAATTATGTGCCATCGACCCCCTTGAAGTCCTCTAAATTAGAGCTGTATTAACAGGAGGATAAAAGAGTGAGGGGAATCCTATAGATGTTGACAAATGTCCGTGCAACGATTCAAGCCAAAATCCTAATAGTTTTCTCTCTTGGATGAGTCCAAAAGCATTTTTGGGTGTACTTAAATAAAGGCCTATTTCACAAAATAAGACCTTTTTGAGCCGAGTCCTGGAGTGGCTGGTGCTGATTGCTTCTGTACACAGAGGGATCGAAACTGTCAGTACAGCTCTCCCGCATATTAGAACTAATCTGCCACTGAGCAACTTTATCCAGGCCCGATTAGTCACGGCAGACGAGCGCTGTGGGCTGCCGAGGCTCTGACATCTCGCCGCTTCCCTGTAATGCACCAGGAGGAGCTCGCAGAGTCTGGAGGATGGGGTTTATTCTCCGTCACCCACCGAGAAATCAATTAGTTCTGTGGAGAGATGAGTGTCTGCTATCACACTGATAGACGTGTGGAGGATCATTTAAACTCCCAGGATCCATTTTGGATTGAAAAGCCGTAAGGTTTTGAATGCAAAAATTCAAAAGCTGTACGGTTTTGAATCCAAAAATTCAAACGCTGTAAGGTTTTGAATCCTGCATTTCAACAGCTCCAACAAGCCTCTAGAAGGCTTTTATTTTGGTAACAAGGCACACACCTTAAATGACATTTAAATCTCTGTTATTAGTGTTAGGGTTAGGGTTAACTGGTCAATTGAGTCGATTTTATTGACTGATGGAAATTGATTGAGGGAGAAAGGATAGTGATCTGAGACAGCGTTGAAGAGATGACTGTTTTGTCCGGGACAGATTCAAGATTTGTAAAGTTCAGCCTCCAGGCCAGGGATCTTCACAACCTCCATATTCCTAAGATTTTCTGCAGGGGAAAGGACACAGGTTTATTTTGTTCACATGTAATTTATTGGAACTGTTCTATTATTATATTTCATTATTCATTTCAAGGAAGTAGTTTCACAGAGCTTAGGGGCCTCCTGCAGACGTTTCTGGAGAAGAAATATGAATCTTGGTATTGTTTTTCATTTCTTGGCCTCGAAAGAGTCTGGAGGGAATAAAGATGTTTGTTTAAGACTTAAGAAAACTGTGTCAAAAATTGCATTTTCATTAAGCTTACAAGTCGTCCCCCCCCCCCCCCAAGCTCAACAACAGCCAGCCTGTTATGCTCTGACTTTTAATCTCAGAGCACAAACAGCACCTCAGGTCACCAAAGTCCCAGAGGACGTGAACTCTTGGTTACTACAGCCGAACACAACTCAGCAGTTTGAGCATGTGAGTCCAAATGCAGCTCATGACATCTTTGTGACACCAATTAGGAAATGTTGCTTAGTTTCTTGCTTTTTGCCTTTGGGGAAGTAAAAGGTCAGGGTCAGCTTCACGACGGCTCCAGTATAAATGTTAAGTTTCAAGTTAAATGTTAAGACACCCTCAGCCTGCATTATTTTTATTCTGCATGAAGTCACATAAGAATAATCTTTTGACCCCTGCTAACCTTTCTGCATTCAACCTTTCTGTAACTTTAAGTGGTTTACAGTGTGACTGTCACTTTCTCATCCTTTCTTTAAAACATCATGTACATGTGCTGTACATACAGTACTAACAAAGGCCCCACGGCTCCTGCCCTCTTTAGCCAACACCCAGTACCTAAAAGGCCACCTGACTCACTGTGTGGCACAATGTGGGAGGACAGTGATACTGATACTAGTCAGAAGAGGAGGAGACCGGGTAGATGTCGTCATAACAATGGAAAAGCGGTGTCCAAGAAGTTCATCAGCATTGCAGAAGATCCTCTTTCCTGTCACTCGCCGCGGTGATTCACAGAATGCAGAATAGCAAATACGAGGCAGACCACTGTACGAGTGGCGACACCATCTTTACGAGCAAGAGCGTGGGTGTGAAAATGCTTCAGGTCAAGAGGGGAGTTTTCTAAAACAACGCTCAGGGCCACTGTAGGTAAAACAATAAATGAATATAATATTCCAAGAGAATGCTCAGAATTTCCTAGTATAAGTAGTGAATTTACAAGGAATAAAACTATCTGAGAATAAACTGCTAAATTAAGAAGAGGCAGAAGGAGGAGAAAACTGAAATATGTATGAGGAAAATACTTGAATATTCTCAAAGATTATCAAGTTTTAAATTTGCAAGAACGCAAACTCTGAGATTAAAGTCACAGATTTCCAATAAAGAAAAATTCTGACAAATACTTTTTGTTTTGTTTTGTTGAGGAACCACATCACTTCACTTTACTCAGGGGAAGCGGTGCCGTCTGTGGTTTTTTCTCATAAATCTGACACTTCTCAGAGACCTAATTTCTCAAGACCTGGGAACTAATAATCTAAAAAAATATTTCTCGTAAAGTTGTGACTTTAATCTTGGACGTTCTGAGCCTTTTCTTGGAATATTACCACCCCATCCCCCACTTTTTTTCATTTACCGACAATGGCTCCAATACACCGTTGTAGTTTTTTCCCCCCAACTCAGTTGAGAGTCCACACGCTGACCATCAGGTAATAACGACACATCGTTTAATAATCTAAATCACTTTTATTAATTTAAGTTAGGTAGAGACACTAAACATTGGAACCACATTTGCTCTGCTATGGAGCAGTCTTCAGAAAATTACAAAAAAAAAAAGAAAAAAAAAGAGGCTTATGTCATACTGTCAAAAAAAATGGCAAAAATTAAGAGGTAGAGAATTTAGGCTCATTACTGTGACTGAAGGAATGATGCCTATTGGAATGTAGTTGAAATTCAAAAACTCTTGTCATCCCAAAGGTATATAAAATGTTCATACATCAAATATGGTGGAGACAGTCTTTTTAGGATACTGGGGTATTCACAACATTAAAACATTTACATCCCACTTTAACTGGACACGGTGGACGATGGACAGGAGAGTTAAAGTGTTACTTTGGACAGATTAATGGAAAGCTAATGTCTTTAATGCATTTCCCTCAACCACACATCAGTGTTGGGACAGCGGTTCACCAGGAGTTACAGCCTATGTTGCATTTTTTTTTTCTTTAAACAAATAATATGGTAACAGATAAATTTACAATATAAACACCACAGATCTTGAAAATATAGACAAGTGAGAGAAAATAAAAATGTATTTCCTCTCCGTTTCTCCCAAAGCAGTACATTCTGAATGTGTCACACATCGACTCCCTCGTCCACTTTTCATTCGAGAGGTTAGTCGATACAGACCTGAAACAACAACAGGACCATTAACGGGACAATGTTGAGTCCCCATTACACTGGAAACACTGAAGATTTAAAATCAGCCACAATCTGGCCTTTAACATGTCCCATTTGGAATGACTTCATTATCAACATATATGCTACATGTCTGTAACTTAACAACAAAAAACGGAATATGGTAAACTTAAATTGTGAAATGTTCATCTTGCTTTGTTTTTAAATGACACAAGCGACAAATCAGAGTCATGTTAAGCTGCAAACCAATTTCCTGACTGCCTGAAAAAAAGAGCCTCTGCGCGGGGAGACGCTGGGTAGTTTGAAATGCTCCGTTCAACCTTCCTACACAGAGAATGCTGGCAGTGTAGAGAAAAATCAGAAATTACAGTGCATGTCTACAAAAATAAAATAAAAGTGAAAACATTTTTTTTTTACTGTTTGTACAGTAACATACTGTATATTTCCACAATGACACTAGATAAGGCTGGTGACTACATTACGTAAATAGTTAATTATTGGATACCTTTTTCTGTATGATTTCAAAAACTAGTGACACAGAATATAGATGTTGGTTTCTTTAAACAAACTTAAAAAAAAGACAAAACAAAGTCAAATAAATCCTTTGTGTAGTACACAGCTTTCTTTGTTCCAGAGGAACAATATGGTAAACCTTTGCATTTGCTCAATGCAAGTGCACCAGTCAAGATTCAGTCTTTCCTTCCATTTTCATCCTCAGTGGTTGTTTCCTCATGCTTGCAGGTTTATGTGCCTCTGTTCGTGTTACAAACAGTGCCCCCTAGATCCCGTTCTTCGCCTCATTGTTGTTCATGGCCTCCTTTCGCTGAGCTAGGAAGGGGTACATGCACTTGTCGGCGCCGAGGAACCGGTACATGCACACAATGGCCTCGAAGGGCAGGATGCTGCGGAGACGGGACGGAGATAAGATTAATGACACAAGATACTCGTGTATGGTTTACTGAGAGCTGATGGAGTGAAGAACTGAAATGGAGCGGGGTGTATATAGGAAGGAAACGGGATATCAGAATGCAGGAGGGAGCTCACCTTTTCATGAAGTTGACCATATAGACGATACGCGGTGTACAGATCATGGGCTGGTCGGTGAGGATGGCCCTCATGGCCTGTTTCACACAGAACTCTGGCTTCAGGGGAGGCAGAAATGGCTCAATCTCCTTCCTGAATGGAAAGAAAAATATCATAAAATTGGTTCTTTACAGATGCAAAATTCAGGAAACTTAAAATCAAATTTTACACAGATTACTTTTTGTAGAATTGATTTTAAAAGTGATTTATAGATGCTGGGATATACTTTAAAGAGGTAGATTAGTGGTACAGGTGGTACAGTAACGACAGTAACGCTAAAAGAACATGCCACCTGACTGTAACCATCAAACAAAGTGAGGACTATTTCAGCAGTGGGGGGGGGACTTAGCCCAGGTGCACCTGTTGGTGAGGTTTTCCCCTGGGAAAGTCGCCTTCTTTGTCTAAGCAGAGCGCTGACCAACGGCGTACAAGCGACTTTATAAAATCTCTAACACAACAAACCATCAGCTGCTGCTTTGAAGTTCAAAAGGTGTTTGCGAGGCAATTTTATATGGTGAAAATTACAGATGACAAACTCATCCCAGGTGCAAGAAAGCTTTAAAAAGAAAACAAAAAAACAATTACACTGGCAAGTGTGTGTTGATTCTAACCTTATTCTGCAGCCTTTGAACATTCCCGTGTCTACCAGGTAAGGGCACACGAGAGTCATGTTGATGCCGTCCTTCTCCGAGGCCTTCAGCTCATGGCTCAGCGACTCGTGGAACCCGATGGCACCGAACTTACTGGCACAGTAATCCTGAGGGAATAAAGAGAGAACAGGTTAGCCCTGTAAAAGTCTGCCCCTGCCCGCACCCGGGGACCACAGAGAACATTATCAAACATGCCCCATGGGCTCAGAGGTCTCTCCTTGCTGTTAATGATACAGCCACAAAAACCTGAGCGAGCCTGTCCGCTGTTCTACGGTTTCATTAGCATTCTTCTTCGGTGCATCAGGAGACCGCTCTGCTTGGCGGGAAGGTTTTGATGTGGTTCGCAGTGGAAATAATCTTTTAAGTAAAAAAAAAAGGCTTGGGCAAACACAGATGCATGTTGATAAACATGGGGAGGATAAAGAGATGTGACTGTGCCCACATAACAGGCGAGGGCTTTAGTTCCCTGAAATTAATGTGCACGTCTGAAATCACATTGGACGCACTTCCAGGAAGCATAATAGCTGAACAAAAACTGACTTAACTGCAGTCCCTTTGAAGGGGGGCTTTATCATTATGGATGAATGCTCGTGCAACAAAAGCAAACGTGCAGCTATAAAAACCAAGCCAAACGGAGAAGAAGTCCCTGTAGACCATCTGAAAATGACACCATTCTCAGCCTCTGTTCTCAGAAATATCAAAATAAGACCTTCAAGGAGGGCTACCAATTTACTCCTGCTGTGGTTATGGAGATAAATGACTCCACTAAATATTTTAATATGCATTAAATAACAAAAAGAATCTGTACTGGGGGAGAAAAAAAAAAAACTATAGGAAGGAAAAACCTTATCCATTGAAAGCTGCTGTGAGCTGAATACTGAGTGAGCACCAAGTTGTTCACAAAGCAGTGATGAAGATGTTTCTGTCCCTTGGGGAGCTGTCAGCTCATTCTGGCCCTGGGGCCAGAGCCCAATAGGGGCCCGACACCCCCACTGCTGCAGATAGAGGAATCTATAAGAGGCTCCCCAATGCTCATCTGTGTCCCTTAATTTAACGGGTGGAGGGACAACTAGAGAAAGGGGGCCTAGCCTCCCCTGGCCCAGTGTGCTAGCTGGCACGCTGAGGGCTTCGGAGAAAAGCACTGGTTTTGGATGGTGGGAACGATGGGATGTGTATGTGTTGTTGTGTATGATACTAACCTCCACTCCAGCTGTGCTGAATAAACCCAGGGAGCTGGCAACCGTCACAATGTGACCATGATTCAGCTCCAGCATCTTGGGGAGAAACGCCTTGGTGGTCTGGGGGAAGGACAGAAGAGACAGAAGGGCAAAGGAAAAAAAAAAGAAGAAGGTTAGTTCACTTGCAGTTTGTCTGTGCCAAAGCCCTTTGATCCTCTCTGCCTCCCTCTCATCCCCCCTCTTCATGTGCTTCTCCCCTCTTCTCCATGGTGATGCAGAGAGAGGCGTCTGAATGAGAATTCATAACAGGCAGAAAAAAAAAAAAGAATCCGTCTGAGCACTGGAGGTGCTGCGCTGGAAAGTATAAAAATTTCACTTGAAAGTTGTTGTTTTTTTTCTTTGTGGTAGGTGTGAATTAGGAAGAGAAGAATGAGGGTTTTCACCTCTTCAGGTATTCACTGAACAAACAGGTATGTGGTGTGTGTGTGTGTGTGTGTGTGTGTGTGTGTGTGTGTGTGTGTGTGTGTGTGTGTGTGTGTGTGTGTGTGTGTGTGTGTGTGTGTGTGTGTGTGTGCTACTGTACAATCTGTTCTTTTCCCACACAGATCTGGTGCCCGTCGCTGGGCCCGGCTCTAAAGACTTGGTGACAACACCAATCATAGGCCTCCGTTCACTCAACAACAATACAATCCAACCTCTAGTCTACCCGCACAGCCTCGCGCCCTGCCTGAGCAGCAGTCAGCGGAACAATCGGCGGGGTGATGAGCCCTGAGATGAAAGAGTTTCACCGGAGTGCCACGTGAGAGCCTGAGTGGTTCCACCGGCCGGTTTGATGAGAGTTAGAGAGGTGGTGTTAGCGGTTACAGTTGATTGGCCTATGGATCCTTTCCCCATTCTGCCCGTCTGCTGACTTTGGACACAGCATGAGCCAATCAGCAGGTGTGACATGTGACGGCAATGACAGGAACTGACCAATCACTCTCCCACTGGGAGGTCTACAAACAACCAGCATGCCTTTTGTTGGTAGCACTGCTAGATCTATTCAAGTCAGACGTGCGCTGCCATAGTGAAGAACAATGCATGAAGTCTACAACACTTCAGAAAGTCACTGAGGCTGCAAATAAAAACACTGAGGACACCTTTAAATCACAGTTAGTCGATAAAGTCTGAAGGAAAAACACCAAACTCTTTGGTTACAGGATGTAATGTAAAATATGGCTGGTTATGACTTCTAACAGGTTAATTCCTATCTCCCAATAATTCTGTGGTCGTGTAAATGAAAGGCGAAAGTTTCATTGGTTGGTACAGTATGCAAGCCTGGCCAGAGAAATGATTCAGCCTCCTTTGTAAACATTTGCTGGAGGGAAGCACAGAGCCAGAGAGTGCATGGTACCAGGTAGTACAGCCATGAAACCACTGGCAGGGGAGGAAAAGCCTCATTAAAACTGCACCCAGAGATTAACTGCATCGGACCTACTGACTTCTAGTGCAATCTCTGCTATGCTTTACTGTACTGTAATTAGACGTCTTTATCCTTGTGTTGGGAAGTAAAACTGGAAGCAATAAGTCAGATCTGCGCAGAGAAAGCCAGATGACTTCACCGTTTGAGTTTATTCTATAGTCGGGTACAATATTACTGATCTGACTCGGCTCCAAACATCTGCACTTTTCCAGGACATAAATTTTCAAGTTGCTGCAATATTCAACTCATCGAATGATGGGGCCCCAAAGAGAGGGAGCGAGAGAACACGAGGCCTGGATAAAAGCTGAGAAAGGCCTCTGCAAGCCAGAATGGCAGCGGATGAGGGAGAGAGAGTTGCGTGCAAATGAAGCATTAACTTAAGATATGCCCATACCTGACTAGAGCCAAAGTTTCCCACTCCCACAGCAACTTTCAGAGAGCAGGGAATGACTTGATCTGGCACATTGCTATTCGACTAAAGCCAACACTCAGATACAACTGGACAAGTTTGCTGAGTGGTCTGGAAATAACTGGAACTGATGGAGGAAAGGCTGATCCCCTCAGCTGGAGGACGGGGCAAAACGTGAACAAGCGTCCCGTCTCTTTCCCTCTCTCTCCCACCCTCGCGTGATGTCCCGCTTCTCATGGCAGCTCTGGCATGTGGGTATGACCCCCGCTGACCTCTCAGACACAAAATGTGTGAAGGCGACCAGGGGCTCGTGTCTTACATCAGAGCGGCCGTAATTGGGTCTCAACGCTCCCTTGTTCCGCTAAATTACCCGCTGACACAGTCGGGCCTCCTTGGCCTATGTGGGGGTGCCTTGCCCGCTGCACCCCCTAATTGGTGTGTGCCCCCAGGAGCATTTAAGCCACACAAAGCTTCTTGCAGCTGGGGTGTCAGGCTGCATTAGTGCAAGCGCCTGACCAACAGGAATATGAACAAAATATTGGCCTTTGCGTAGGACCAGATGGCCATTTAATTGGGCTGACTTCTCCCTGGATGAGAGAATGAAGGAGAGAGAGAAAAAGCCTGAGCTCGTCTGATCCTACAACCGATCGCAGAATTCGAGTGGGTTGCGTTTACTGGACTTTAGGGATGAGGGATGCAGATTGGTCATGTTGTGGTGGCCATGCTAGTTACAGTTGACTGAGCCTTAACCCCCCCGCTGGTTGTACCACTGGAAATCCAATTTACCTGGAAAGCAACATCAAAAAGCCAGAGGGGATGTAGTGTCACTGCACGACA
Source organism: Pagrus major (assembly GCF_040436345.1). Classification (NCBI taxonomy): domain Eukaryota; kingdom Metazoa; phylum Chordata; class Actinopteri; order Spariformes; family Sparidae; genus Pagrus; species Pagrus major. The sequence continues at coordinate 15,943,341 of NC_133233.1, forward strand.
AACATCAAGAAGCAGCCAATAGAGTGCGTCACCAAACACAGTTGGTGCAAACAATCCAATTAATTCATCAATATCTTGGCTTTGTTACATCTGGTAACCCAGTAGAATTACTAATCATTTTCACAGATCACCAATTTAAAAAAAGGCTCACAAATTTAAGTTCATGGGCAATTAAACCTTAGCTGTATGGAACTTAAGCTCGCTTAACCTGTACCATTATTTAAAGTCACTTCATTACGCACCGTTTTCTTTGCCTTTAAGCAGATTTTTTGGACATGTTCAATAAAAAATAGCTCTGTAGCTATGAAAGCTAAATATTGGTCCCAAATGCCAACTTTTTAAAAAAGATTTTCAGATTTAATTCCACTGAGGGCTGAAACAGTTGAATCTTCTTTATAATTGATTACATTCATTTATCAAGCAAAAATGCTAAATACTCTTTGGCTCCAGCTACTCAAATATGAGGACTGGATGCTGTTCTTTGTCACTTTGTCACAAACTGATAATCTTTGCGTTCTGGACAGTTAATCAAAACATCACATTGGGCTCTGGGAAATTATATTGAGCATATTTTTTATAGTACAGTATAATTTACAGACTAAGACGATGAAAATAGTTGTTAGTGGCAGCTGTAATCCCATCCCTTGAGAACAGGTACTGCTCAGGGAGAGACCCAACGTGGGAGTAGTCATGGCTAGCTCCAGTGAGGGGTACAGGTGCACCAGGCCTGAGGAGGGGCCCATATAAAACCAGTCAAGTAGGACCCTTCTGCCTGGCTGCCTCCTTTCTCTGGATACAGCAGGAATGCGGCCTGCGGAACTTGGCTCCTGTCGCCTGGCATCTTGTCAAGCTGATCCACAGACAAGAAACCAATTGTCAGATAAAGTGGGTCAGCAGCAGCTTACCATTACCCTCTCGCCTCGCCTGTGGATGGGACGGCACTGCCTTCCTTCCTCTTTTCTTTCCTCTGCTCTTTTCCCGCCATGTCACTGCCGAGGGCTCTGCGCTTTCATACAAATCGCACGAGAGGTACGATTTCCAGGAGAAGGGGAAATTACTGCTTATTGTTCATAAACCACCTGTTGGATAACCGGCTCCACTGGACACACACTAATCCTCAAACACAAACTGGTGACACTTACTGAAATGACTGCGCATTCCGTCCCGCCATGACTAAAGGCTGAGGCTCCAACATCACAAATCGCCAGCTGGACTAATCAAAGCGTCAAACAAATTAAATGTTATGACCCCCTGCCTCATAAAAACCTAAAGGGAGCGAGGGACTGAATCATAGCCGTTTGTCCGTGTGTGTGTGTGTGTGCGCGTGTGTGTGTGGCAGAGCCGGATGAACAGAGCTGGCCTCCATGACTGCCATGCAGCTGCACCCACTGCCTCCAAATCAGGTTGGGAGGAGTCAGAGGGGCCTGTGGAAGGAGGACAGAAGTGTGGGGTCTGAGCTGGGCCGGTCTGGCAGACACCCACACACACTACGAATAGCATCCGCTTCCTGTTCATGTCTCCATCCCTGCCTTATTCCCACTACATCGGGGCTTCCATTTGCCTATTTTACACTTTTCGATGTAGGGGAAGCTTTGAACCTGCTGTCATGTTACTCTTGAGGAACTGGGTGTTTGGGTCTCTCTGATGCTTCCCTGACTGGTGTAAGTCACGATGAGGTTTTGTCAAACAGTGCCACCTGACTCTGACTCCTCTCTTGTAAATTCCCTCTAGGGTCACCATTTAAAACATGAACCTAAATAAACAAGGTTTAAAAACCACTTTGTATGACTTTGCCCTAAATGGAGTGTATGAGTTGAGTCATGAACCACAACTAAGCCATTTTATAAAACCTGTTGTTCAGAAAGGAAAAAACTAAATCAAAGGCTTGTGTAATGCACCACCTGCATGCAGTGAGTAACTGTACCATGTTTGTGTAAGAGGAAAGTGGACAGTTCCCTGTTAGTCTCAGCTCTATTCATCTAGCTTGTGTCTTTAATGAACCACATCCTCCATTCTGGCTGTCGCCATTCATTAAGTCCCTCTTTCATCTGCCCCCCTCCCCCCCCCCAACCCTAAAGAAACCACGCTCTCCACAGAACATGGGAGAACACAAACACAGGGCCCCCATTAAAAAATCCCAAATTTGCCACCCAACCACTGGATCCTGACTCCAAAAGAACGTGGAGAAAGCCAGCAGAGAGGCACATGAATAGTTGAATGGAGCATCCATTAAAAGGAGGAAATACACAACCTGCCTGACTGACAACACAAGAGATTTTCATGCTCAATTAGGGAGCTTCACGATCACCGTGGTTTCATGGTATCATTGAGAATGCAGCTCTCCGTAAAAAGAAGAGCCTGCAGCCAAAGTCTCAAAATGAGCATCATCCGCCTCACTTCATCCATTGCCCAATATATCGTGACAAATGCAATCAAAGATGAAATAGTCAATTCAGCGCTGTGCCACCAGGCAAAGGACAGTCTCAGTCCTTGCAATTCACTCCACAGCAGGCCTATAAACCAATTTGTGCAAAATCACTACAATTGTCCCACAGAGGTGGCCATTGCCAAGCAACGCAATCAATTATCATTACTGGTTTGTTTAGGAATCTAGGAGAGGGGCTTAAATGCTAAAACACTCAAATCAGTGAGGCCGCGCTTTTCAATGGATGTCTAATTGCCCGGCTACACACACACACACACACACACACACACACACACACACACACACACACACACACACACACACACACACACACACACACACACACACACACACACACACACACACACTGTTTAATGCTGCAGCGTATGCTTATCTTAAAGCGCAACATATTCACTCCATCAAGTCCACGTAGCCTTTCAGATAAGTATTCACACTGAAGGGCCCCCGAGGAAATGAGCCAGAGTAAAATCTGATACACAACAAATCACCGCCTGCCAACAAAATGTGGTGAGATGATGCGATGCAGATCCAGCCCATGTACGGAACCACCTGCCTCCATCACGCAAGTCAGATTTGTGCAGATCTGCACTGCAAAGGAGAGGAGCGGGAAGGGCCGACATACCACGCGGATCCTCGGTTACTGGGGCGGCCAAAGAGCCAAACCCGTGACTTTCCTCTGGCAGAATTAAACTAAGCGGAGCTGAAATTTGAACAAGCAAGGGAACTATTTATGGTCACACTTTTTCAATCCTGCAGACACACATACATACACACACACAAACCTTTGATTCTTTTATTTGGCACACAGAAGGAGAAGATTATGAATAGGCTTGCAAGTCAGGCTGGAAACATTCCTGTGAACTTAGCATCACAGTAAACACATCTGATAACACTGTGCTCATGGAAACTGAGGCAGATAAGTCAAACCATCAGACTCTAACCGCTAATACACACACACACACACACACACACACACACACACACACACACACACACACACCTCATTACTCTGAGTTTACACTTTTGGCATGCTCAATTGCCTGTGCGTCAACTCACCCAGAAGTGTGCGTGACAGTTGACCACCATGGTGCGCTCGATCAGCTCGTCGGGGCACTCCAGGAGGTGATGGCCGGAGACGACGCCGGCGTTGTTGATCAGTATGTCCACCTCTCCCACCTCTCGACGCACCTTCTCAGCTGTAGAATACACACTCTCCCGCTTTCCCACGTCGCACACATAGGTGTAGACCTGCGGCTGGAAAGGAGGGACTTCCTCTACGCCTCCAACAGGTCCTGGAGGGAAAAAGAGAAGGAAACCGAGATGATGAGAGTGATCAGGCTGATTCAGAGTTATTGTCACTTATAAAACTGAATTATTCATTAATTATTAATTGACTTAGATCATTCATCTATTATAATGCATGTTAAGAGTGACTTTTGGAGGTAGGAGTTGCACACTTAATTAGAAATAGGGACCACCTGAACAAGCATTGAGGAGTCAGGCTTGTTTGAAAATCAAAGATAGTGTGCAGAGATGCCTGTGAAGCGTTTCAACCATGTCCATGTGAAACAATGTGTTTGTGTAACACTCACACTGCTTACAACACTGTATAGTGTCCTTGACATAGATACATATTGCCGCTGCAGAAACAACACAGAATGCCACCTAAAGACACGCTGATCGTGCGTAATTTTTTTTTTTTTTTAAAAAAGCTGAATTGCTGGAAAGAAAGCACACTTACCGTCTTTGGTTATGGGAGTGTCCAGCTCATGGTATATCTGCCGCACCATCTCCGCCGTTTCCTCATTGCTTTGGCTGTTTATGTCCCATAACACCAGTATCGCTCGTCTCCGGGCGAACTCCTTGGCGAAGAGCCGCCCGAGGCCGCTTCCAGCCCCGGTGATCACGCACACCTGTCCCGCCACGCTCTTCTCCTTGGGACGCACAACCCACTTCGCCCCGGCAGTGACAAAAGCCCAAAGCACCTTCAGAATGACCACGAAGAACTCCGCAATGATGATCATCATCTTGACCCAATCAGTTCAAATAAGCAGCGAGGCAGAAGAAAAGCGCAAAGGGAGTGAGTCCCTCTTGAAAACCTGGTTGCAGCAGATAGGCAGGGTCACGCCGACAAAACTTGGGGACTACAGTACAACGCACATGCACGCAAAAGTGACGAAAAAAAAGGCGCAAGCAGGACCGCAATCTGTGAGTTTAAGATGCTGCTCAGTCAGAGTCCAGCTGCCACTTTAGTTGCAAGTGAGTTATGAGCAGCTACTACCAAACTGTGCGTCCTTCTTCCTCCGCTGCTCCTCCACTCATCTCACCCTCACTCGCATCTCGCTCGCTATTTATTCAGTCCACCCATCAGCGCTGGACCCAATAGGACGGAGACTTGAGCGCCTGTCAGAATGAAGCGCTCGCTCCATAGACAACACTCGGGAGGTGATGTAACCTAGAAAGTCTTTACCTAACACTCATCTCTTGCGGGGTTTTTTCCCCCTGTCTGTTTGACATCACAAAGGAAGATCACTGAATTGGCTTTCCCCGTTATTTAAAAGCCCTCACTGTGTTGCTCTTTGTACTTTCGTCAGGCAATATTCAAAAACAATGTTGATTATTAAAATAAAGAATGTGATTTTTTTTTGAATATTTAATATCCAGTTGTGCCTTGATTGATTTCAAGAAATGTCTCGTTTTGATTAGAATTCGGATTTGTTTTAGTATTACCGTGTTTTTCCCAACACGAAATACAGATTTCACACCACAGACACAGATCAGGCCATATCTTACAGGTCCAGGTCAATGTCCGCTCATTCATACATGGAAACAGCAAAATAATCGTTTTTCCCCTAAAAAAAAAAAAAATCCACACTTTATGACTATTGAGCTGTTTTTGATTTGATTTGAAGACATATCATAGGAATTTACTAGCAACGATCCATTGTGATCTGCTGCTCACTGCGGAAAAGTGAAAGTGTTTGATAAGGTACGCAGCCAGACGTAAAAAAAAAAAAGGGGGGGGGGGGGGGGGGGGGCAGCTGGCCAATGGTGATCTGTTTCTATGGGCAAACATACGGCAGGTTATATATCTTTACTGTCTCACACGAGGAGAATTCTGATGGCCAAAATGTGATTATTGCATCCAGTGAATTCAAATGATTGCTTCTGAAAAGGGCCTAAGTATGAACAGCAACATGTAGGAAAGCAAAAGCAGGCACATTTATTCTAAAGTTCCCTTACAGAGCAATAATCTATAGATGAGTACTACTGTTAAATATACTGTAGCTCTCGGCACACGTGCTTTTTAAGCAGAATATTTGATTGTGCATCTAAAAATATTTGCATCAAATAATTTCATAGGGAAGAAACAGCATTTTGTGTCTTGTCTTATAACCTTGCTGCTGCTCACACTGCCTGTGTTTTACAACCTGGAGCAGGCGAGGTGGTCTCTTCTCCACTGAGCTCCAGAATCCAGCGGAAGGGTTCAGCGAAGGAAACTTCCCCCTACAGCAGCAGCAGCAGCTCTGCACACGCACACCGGCCTGTAAAATGAAGTGTTTGCTCCCTCTGCCGGATGAGCGAGTGCTTAACCATCACCTGTGGCATTAGAATTAGAAAGGAGCCGTCATAAACGTGCGGTAGACCATCCTATTTTATAACAATAACACACGTTTGTCGAAAATATGGTCATGGATGACAGAATGAACATGTTAAAGTTAGCTTAGCATTAGCTTTCCAGAATTATAACCGAATTCCACCATCCAAATAAAACAAAATAACAAATTCCGAGATATGACACTGCAAATTTAGAAACTACTCAACAAACAGTAGAACTCTAACGACCTAATGCTATATTTTATCAAAACTTCAACAACATTCACATCGGTTTTAAATACTTTGCCCGGCTAATAAAAGAGTCTCCAAATCAGGCAGCTCGAAGGACGGTCCGTGTAGGTCCTCAATCCTATAACGCGCACATGCGCAATAGAAAAATTCTCTTTCTCGGTGGGCGCAATGGCGGACGCAGAGTGAGTGTTTGCTGCCGATTCCAAATCTAAGCACATCCAGTGTTAAAATGACCATCTTTGTTTATTTTACACCCTGGATGGGTTGTTTAGTTTACATACATCATACACATAGTAATATTGTTAAAGATGGTCTTTGTTATTTTTGATAAGATGACTTTGTCCAGACTTATGTGTAGCCTTAGCAGTAGTACAACATGGCTGTCTCTGTAGCCTCCATGCACTCAAGAAGCGGTTGGTTTCTGTGCTGAAAAGGGGAACAGAGTTAAGAATTAATTGTTTATAATGTATTGTGGACTTCTTTGTGTCTGTTTATGTTTCCAAAATACTTGGGCTAGCGTTAAAGTGAGTACGGGCTACCTAGAAGGAAGCCGGTAGCAGACAACTTAGCAAGCTAGCGGCTAGCGAGGATGAAGAGACGTGTCAGTGATTCAAAATGGCAAATATGCATAGTCTGTTTGTTTCCAGCATGGTCCTGAAGTTTTGTATCTTTGTAATAACAGAAAAAAAGTACCGGCGGTCCCTGAGAGCCTTTTGAAAAGGCGAAAGGCCTTCGCCACCATGAAGGCCATGCGTGTCAAGAAGATGCTGACCGAAAAAAAGGTAACGTGCTTGCTTCTACACTGTCCTGTTTAAAGAAATACCGATGTAACTCACATTTTTGTAGCCGTCAGTGTGTGGTTGGTTGACCTTAAGGTATGTAGCCCTTGCATTGAATCGGCATGTATTCCCATTGTGTTCCCAGGCCCGCAAAGTGACCAGGAAACTGATCTACAAGAGGGCTGAGAAGTACCACAAGGAGTACAGGCAGATGTACAGGCGTGAAATCCGTCTGAGTCGTACTGCTCGTAAAGTGGGAAACTACTATGTGCCAGCTGAGCCCAAACTGGCATATGTCATCAGGATCAGAGGGTGAGTAGTGTCCTTACCTGGGATCAGAACTGTCCTGCTTGTCGGACTCATTAGTAACATTTACATGGATTGCTCGACTTCCAACTAGACATGATGCTCAAGCTGTTGGTACTGATGCTTGAATAGCTATTCCTGCTCACATGCCATGCAGTGTAGCTGTTTGGAAATGCCCCTTCCTCGTTTCTGCAGGTTTCCTATAGTATTGAATGTCGAATAAGCATTCTAAACTTCTTGTTGCTATTGTGGCTACATTTTGCATGCTAGTTCTGTGGAAGCTGTTTCAAGATTTCTGTATTTGGTGGTACACGAGAGCATGTGAAACTGGGCTGTTAAGCAGTTTAGATATTGTACCACGCAACGCAGTCATGAGCCTGTTAAGGTAATGTGTTATTTTTTCAAGATGAAGGGACTGCTGTTCAGACTTTCACCCATTAATGCCTATATTTGGTTAATAGAGCAATCCATGTAAATGTTGATAAAATGTTTAAGTTTTGTGGTTAATGATGTTAATTCTTTCCCCGACTTATCGACTATGCTGATACATCCATGCAAATTAAGCCAATTATATCTGAAACCACAATCAATAGACTTATTGGAAAACCTACATACTGATATTAACCTAAATACTAATCATTGTCTTTATTTTTAATTTTTTCCCAGTATCAACGGTGTCAGCCCCAAGGTCCGCAAAGTTCTTCAGCTTCTCCGCCTGCGCCAGATCTTCAATGGTGTGTTCGTTAAGCTGAACAAGGCTTCCATCAACATGCTCAGGATTGCTGAGCCCTACATCGCTTGGGGGTAAGGCTGTCATCACTCAAACTTGATGTTGACCTTGTGATAGAGGAGAGGGTAACAAACAGGTGTATTCCCACTGTGGACCATCCTGAACTTTATAAACAGTAATGTTATGTTGTAGGGATTCACAGATAGTGGTGACTGTAACTTTTTATCCCTGGAATGTGGTTAATGATGCCAAACTTTTTTCCCCATCTTATCGACCATGGTGAATACTGACTGAAACTAAGCCAATTTTGTCTGAAACTACATTCCATGATAGTTGTAGGTACCAGGGAGCGTGCCGTTTTAATCTGTATTTTGAAAATACGTTAATTGTTTGAGGTTCCTGGATTGGATAAATGAAAACATCTAGTTGTGAGAATGTCTTGGGTGAAGAAATTGACAGTTAACTAGACTGTTTCAATTCTCCAGTTGGAGACAAACCACAACGATTACACTCTGGATAGGCTTGTGTTCTTTCTACTTTAAAGAAGTCTTACTGCAACCACTAGAGAATACTGTTCTTAATGTTGCTGCTTTTGGCTGTTATCCTAACTTGAAATGTCAGATAGTGGGTACTGTTACAGATGATATAAAAGTAGACTAAATGTCACACTTGATTGCAGGAGGTGAAAGCATGTTTACACAAGTTTAGATTTAAAGGCTTGTTATAATTATGGTAAAGTATAGAAAAGTTTCTGATCTGAATTTTTGACACTGCCGAGTGCTCTAAAATATAATTCAGTAAAGAAACAAAGCTGAGTAGTGCAGTAGATGTGCAAATTAATTACCTGTGTCCAACCTAAAATGTTCAGGATTTGCGTAACCTTAAATAATATCTTCAGATCAGTCATGCTACTGCGAGAAATTTGATAAATACAACACTACATGCGCTATCATTTATAGTGGTTAATCTCCTGTTTGTAATCAGTGCCTCATGTTTTGAGATCAGTTGAGCACTAACGTTTTTGTTTTAACTTGTGCTTAAAAACTCTTAAACTGAATTAAGTGGATAAACCTAGAAATGATATGGCTGCAAACAATCAATGCTTTTTAAAAAAATGTTTCGAAGGAAACGGGGGAAATCAAATGATTTAAGTTGTGCAAGTCTTCAGTCGTTGTTGCTCTGAACTAATTTGAGCTCATTCTGATAACCTTTGTCCTTTTTGTTCCCCCCCCTCCCCAAAGGTACCCCAACCTGAAGTCTGTGCGTGAGCTCATCTACAAACGTGGCCATGGCAGAATGAGGAAACAGCGCATCGCCCTCACAGACAACGCTCTGGTGGAGAAGGCCCTCGGTATGGAAGTGTTGTACTTTTTTGTGTTCATTTGTACATAGCACAGTATACAGATGCATATGAGGTTAAGATGGTTCTTGGAGAAAACCTTTTTATTTGACAGATTAATATTAACATGAGTAGTATTCCTCACGAGGAAACGGTTGAGGCATGCTTTCTCTCTGAGCTAAAGTTTAGTGAACACATGGTCTTGGTCAAAGCATATAAAGGTATTTGGTGTTCTTTTGTGCTACAAAGCACACTGCTTCAAAAGCAGAAACAACTAAATAATGTACTGTTGAAGTAAATCATGGTGCTGCATGTGGTTAATGATGCACACTTTTTTCCCCGTCTTATCGACTATGGTGAAAAAAAACTGAAAACTAAGCCAGTTGTGTCTGAAACCACATGCCTATCTAACAGTGATGAACAGTTTAGGTCAATCTCATTGAACTTTGTCACAATGTAAAAAGTTTGTTGACCATTTTAAGAGGGCTTGAACTTGTTGGGATATAGTAAAAACAAGTCTGGGTTAAACAAATGCTCAATCAGTACAGTCAGAGTTGTCCAATATGCAGTTTCAGACTCAAGTTTTCCCAGTTGGTGATGATATTGGATAATTCACCTCTTGCCTCTGATTTCTAACAATGGTTATGCAGGTGAACTTGTTAAGTAACTTGCTGTTTGATCTGCAGGCAAATATGGCATCATCTGTGTTGAGGACCTCATCCATGAGATTTACACAGTTGGCAAGAACTTCAAGCCCGCCAACAACTTCCTGTGGCCCTTCAAGCTGTCATCACCTCGTGGTGGAATGAACAAGAAGACCACACACTTTGTGGAGGGAGGAGACGCTGGCAACAGGGAGGATCAGATCAACAGAATGATCAGGAGGATGAACTGATGTTTTGGTGAGTGGTAGGAACATTGCACATCTTGAGAGTCTACATAGCTCATTAGGTGTGGTTAATGATGCATATTCTTTTTTCCCCATCTTATCGACTGTGGTGAAAACCATCTGAAAATAAGCCAATTATGTCTGAAACCACATCTTAGTCACATAAACGGATGTTTAATTCAATGCAAGACACGAACAAAGTAATGGGGCCAAATGTAACTTGGTTTAAACAATTTAATTCCTGGAAAAAAGTGTGAGGTCTGACCAATCTATGATGTAGATGAGCTGGATGATATCCGTCTTGAATGGAAATATATCAGCCACCATTGACAGTGCTCCTAACATGACCACTGTCAAATACATATTTATATAGTTTCCCAAATGCCATTTATGGTCCCCATACTGTCTTCATACAGGGCTCATAACAATCGTTGTGTATCTGGTAACAAAATCAAGATAAGCATGTTGGTTTCTCATCTATGTGTTTTGTTTTTTTTTCTTTCAGGTTTTCAACGGACTCAAAATGTACAATAAAACATTGGAAAAAAACTCAACTGTCTTGGTCTTGTCATTAATGTGTGATTGTGTCATTTAATGCATATTTTCTCTTTATTGTTGGCATTTAGCAGATGACTCCATATTTCCCCTGCCTTATGCAGTTTGATTAGAGCATGTTTTTTTATGATAAAGTACATTTACTTAAGTACTATTTTTTTGAGGTACTGTCCTGTATACAAGTGTTTACATGTTCCACTACCTTTTCCTCCTGCTTCTTGAGGCAAATACTGTGAGTTTCTACCCCACTGCTTTAGTTACTTTGCAGTGAGATTACTACAAAATATGAACTAATGAAGATATTCAATAAAGCAGAAATGAGCTCCAACATCACAGATGTTCACATTAATTCACTTAACAGATGCCATTACTACAGTACTTTTGAGTAAGGTTTTAATACACGACTTCTGCTTGGGGACATATTTGACACTAATATCTACCAACTCTTGCACTAAAGCCCATCACTGACTCCTTTTAAAACAAGGTGATGACTACTCACGTGTGCAGCTATGATGCATTGGTTGAATTGTGTACGTAGACGCATTGTTAAAGTATTTCTACAACATGAGGATGTTGAACTGGACTTTAAACATGATCGCTGTTGAAAATAAGGCGACATAAATACAGGAGCTGTCATCTAACGGTTGTATGAAGCGTGTTTCCATGGCGACGCGGTGACTCGCTAGCATTGGCCGCGGTGAGCTGCAGCCTAGCACTGCTGCTCGGAGGATGACTAGTTTGTACGAGTTCTCCCGTTTTAATGACCGGCTGTCGCACATTTGATCCATTGACCAGCTCCTTATGTTAAAACAGTCATTGTATGGCAGCTCCCAACATGATGACTTTCCAGGTGAACGCATCGCTACCAACCGCAAAGGCTTTGATATCAGAGGGAAGCTCAAATTGCAGCCAGCGCGGCCCTGATGCGGCTGCATATCCAGCATACAGGAACTTCGGGATGGGGGCAGATGGAGGACAAGCAGCGTTCAGACAAAATGATCATATGAGGAGGAAATTCCCTGTGATGCAACCCTTGAGCAGTGAGTAAGCGTGCTCCATGTATCTGCTGAGCTCATTCGAGATGCAAGTTAGCTTAGCTGTCATGTCACATGAATGCTGATTATCACCGTTCATCTCTGTTGTAGAGCCCAGGGACTGGAAAGCCTTGGTTAGCGGCATCATAGTTGGAGGGTAAAATGTGTCAAATTAATCATCTTTAGTGGTATAAAAGATCCAAATACAATACACAAATTGTACACTGTATGTGTCAGTATTCTGGGTGGTATTGGCCTGTTTAAACGCCATGTGTGTTGGAATGGCTGCTTCTTATTTCTCTGTCTCTAATCCATGTGTAGGTCACCTAATTTAGCCAAAGATGACAAACTAGAGTCACAGAACAACCTGGAGAAGGACATGTGTGGGAGACACTTTGTGTTTGATAAGAAATGTAAGGAAAGGACTTTGATTATTACAGTTTAGAGCAGATTTATAAGATCCTTTATATTTTCCTCACTCAGAAATATGACGATCACATATTTGACATAAGAACTGAATTGGTTTTGAAAAGTGCATACACATTGAATCTGAAGCTTGGTCCTGGATTGTAGCCTGACAGCCAGTAGGTGGAGCTGTCATCGCACATAATGAGCATAGGCCTTATTTTAATGACAGCAAGTGTAACAGTGATGTTTGAGAGAAACTTAGCAGTATTTATGAAAGCTTGATGTTTGCCATATTCCTTTTTTTTCTTTTTAAATCCCATTAAAGAGTTGCTGTCTTCATATCAGATCTGAATCCCTTCTGAATGGCTAAATGTGATTATATCTTAGGTTTTGAGAGGACCAGAACTGTGATTCCTCCGCTGCCAAGAGACTACCATGTGCACAGACCTGGCAACCTGCATCCCCTCAGCCTCTCCAAGCAGCTTTCCCACAGCCATGCTGGGCGGCCCTTCACCCTGGGGTAACCGGTGGATTAATGTCACTCAGTGCAGTAGTTGTAGCTGTACTCTTCATCGCATATTTCTGGAGACAGCTGCACAGATTGCAGTAATTAGACTGAGTCACTGTCTCATATGACGAGAAAAGCAGCCAGATACAATTAATGTTTCGAGACACCATGATTTATCCATCACAAACGGAAGATTATGAGCTGATTGTAATGTTTAACGCTCCTGGGAATCAATATCATTTTGCAAAATAAGATACTTCTGGGGGCTGATGGCTGACTGACATCAGTATCAGATATGGTATTGGCATATACAGTAGGGTCAAGACCTGATGCACTCGAGCATTGATGTTTTCCCAGTATGATTTGACAGTTTTCTACAAAGCTTCAAGTGATGTCACAGAAGTCTTCAAGTGCCCCCATAAATGTTCAATGGGGTAAAAGCCAAGAATATACAAAACTTGTCTTTTACCATGCAATGAGTGGGTCTTCTTAAAGCAGCATTATGTAGAAACTGGCATTTTGTGCGATTTGCCGCCCCCACAGTGCAACACCACTGTCGTAAATACAAATCCCAAATTGTCAGACGTATCGTAGGTGCTAACTACAAACAAAAGTCATCACGTCATAATAATGTTATGTCTTGAAGCATTACGTCTCATGTGTTCATCATGTCCTCAATTCTGTCCTCCAGCTACCCTGAAAGATATGAACTGAATACCAGTCCAGCTGTCCTTGTTCCCTCCGCTTTAGTCCTCAACGGCAGAAACACTTTATCAGTGGAGAACTGCAAGCTCAGCAGGTATTTTTGCCCTTATAAACTAAATCCGACCAAGTCAATCAATAGTTCTCTCAATTATTTCTCCGACCTCTGCCTCTTCTGTTTTCCCTCTGTTCTGCAGGCCTAAGGTGAATTATCCAACCTACAAACTCCTGACTGTTAAAGACAATCAAAAGAGTGAGTTACTGTGATGCCGACACAAGTATTTGTTGTGGTCTTGACACGTCAGGTCAGGAATGCCCTCACCGTGTTGCAATTAAACAGCAGAATCCAACCTTTCGACCTGTACAGGTGTTTGCGATGTTGATTTATTGGCAGCAAACATGTCAGTTTTATGGGTTTTAGGCCTTCAAACTAAAAGCAGGGATCACACAAAGTAGGACAAGAGGCCACGTGGAGAAAGGGGAGTGTGTAGTGGGACAGGTAGAGTGTGGGTTTGTCCTGAAGAAGCCTCATTTCAACTTGACCCAGTTTTAAAATGCAAAACAGTACATTAGATTCAATGCATCACACTGAAAATACCAATTACACTCCCTGATTAGGCAATACTAAGTGGCCAAGACTTGCTCCCTAACTGATATAACTCTTTACATCAATACTAATCGCGAAATGAGCAGTTTGGTGTAGTTTGTGGATTTTGATTTAAGCGACCTAACATTTCTTCTTCTCTCCTTTTCCTTCATCCCTCTCTGTCCTCTGCTTCTTCTCATACAGGCCAGTCCTTTCCAGACCCTATGCTCGGAGCCTCTCGCTCCTTTATCCACAGGATATCTGAGCTGTCCTCTCTGGAGGGCGAGACGGTGAGACAAGAAAAGCTCAAGAAAATGCGGAAAACTCGAAAACCTCCATCCTGACAATCACCTTCTTCCCAGTCACCCCGGTTAAGAATCAAAACCCTTGAGTCCGTGCCAACGACGTCTGAGCAAAATAAAGCATCTTGGGCACCGTGTTCATTTCAGTGGCTTGCTCTTACTGCTTGTTTCTCCTCAGTGATATTAGTTTCCTGCTTGACATGGCTGATCTTCACATTCTGGGATTCCTGACCTGAGCTCCTCTCCTTTAGTCATTACATGTAGTATTTTACTGTGGTAAGTTGCAGCGTTTGCTACAACAATAAATGCTGATGATGAATATTATTCAAAACCTTCTCTCCTGACTCACAGCTGCCAGTAGTTTTCCACTCCACATCTGCATGAACAGATAGTTATTTTACCTCTCCAATGACTTGTAATGGCTTTTATGTAACACTGCCATATTAATCACTATAACGTCTATATGTTACAGATGCTGTCAAGCTCAGATCTCATTACAAAAGTGTTTCAAACCGTTATATTCTCATTAAGCTTTGTTAAGTAAGTGAAATATCTATGTATATATTAAATAGTTTAGCAAAACCATTATTGTGCCTTGTAAAACGTCTTCCTGAAATAAAATAAATTTATTTTTGTTATTGTTAATCTGTTTGTCAAGAGTTATTAAAGGCAGCTTCCCCTTCCTTTTGGCATGTACACTACATATTGACCACCACGGTAATTAGAATGCCTAAAAGATTGCAACGAAACATAATCTGCATTCCATATCTACCAAACAGATACAAAACTGTGCCCCCAGATCCCAGAATGTGGTACTTTCCCACATAATACATTGTTTTGTCGCTGTATGGAGGGCAGCTCATGTCTCTGAATGGTCTTGTTCATTGTATTTGACAAAGACAGCAGTCACAGCAATTGTCTTTTTGTCCAGAGAGAAATGAGGACTTCATTATTATTTGATGACATAGCAGCTAGAGCTTTCAATTGCATTCTTCAAGGGCCAAAATGTAAGAATTTCAGTAGAAAACTTAAGAAAAAATCAACAAAATGATCAACAGAATGTGGAGAAATAACAGTTTTGACATCATGTTAACATGCCCGTCCTGGTCCAAAGCTGCTGTGCTAACAGTGCAAACACTAACCTGGGCTCCAAGTCAGAACTGCTAGCTGCACAGCTAACTACCTATGGGCAGCTACATTTAGCAGCAGTTAGCGGTTACTCTGGTGATATGCTGCCCTTATTTGTTTAGAGTATGAATTGTGGCAAATTCTTACATATTCAAAGGTGCAACACGTAACAATCAACCAGCTTGAATTCATACTCCCAACAAATAGGGGCAGCACATCACCAGAGCTACTGTTAGCTTGTTAGCCCAGTTAGCTGTGCAGCGAGCTGGACAACCAGGAGAGTGTTGATGGGAGAAAGAGGTGTTCAGGCCCAGGGCTAGCTGGTTAGCATGCTAACTTCAGTAGATATCTCTTCAACACACTACTTAGGCGTCTTTGACATTATGTCAAAACTGATATTTCCTCACATTCTGCTGATAATTTTAGTTAATCATTGAATGTTTTGAACATTTTTCTTTACATATTGCACCTTTAATATTTGGAAAAATTCAGTTTGCACAGTGATTGATTATTTCAACTCTTTACTTTTTTCTTGAAAAATGTTTTAAAATGGAAAACCACCCAAAAGGTGCACAGAACTCAACTGTATTGTTATTTTCATAGTGTGAATAACATAAGGGTAAGAGTCAAACTCATATTGTATGTCATGTCAAACACAAAGACTCACCTGCTGCCACATAAGTGTATATTACAGATGATAACTGGCACAAGGTATGAAACAAGATCCCGCCGCTGCAGACATAGCCTGACGGTAGCCTGAGGCAGTGGATAGTAAAACTGGAGTACTGTACAAACACAGGAGGGAAAAAAAAGGTTGTGACTCTGAAGTTTTTCCACACACCTCTAAACATGCTTATATCTTGGATTCCTTCTACTGTCCACGTTGTCCCTTAATATTTCACTCGGCATGACAATAAATAAAAGTAAAAGAAGAACGAATGTCCCAGGTCATGCTTTGGTTGCTCCACCAATCTCTGATATGTGTTGTGTGGCATGCGGAAACTGAGCCAAGATGGCCACTTTGCTGTCATTTCAAGGATGACAGGGTCCTGCAGTCTGTCTTTTAGATCGTTTCGAGTGAAGGTCGATGGGCCTGAGAGTGACAGATCAAGGCTTCTTGATTGAAATACTTTCACGTGAAAGATCAAGGTTTTTGTTTCATTCTTTTTTTTTTTCCGACATTTCCATTTGATTAAACCCAGAGGGGGAGGGGAGGAAAGAGTCACCGGGATGTTGGTCACTGTGCCACTTTGAAACTCAGCTGTTAACTGTGTTTAATCTCCAGGAGTGTTTCCCCAAGCTCCCTATTAACCGCGACTGTGATGTTGTCAAATGTTAGGTTCTGTTTGTGTTCCTCGCTCCCTCCCTGTGGACGGTGAGGTGTGCATTTCAGGGACACACAGTGACCTAGAAACACAGAGCCATCCCCGTTATTCATGCTAAGTGAAGGGGCTTGTGTTCACGCTCAAACGGAGGCTGGGTCTCCCTCTTCTTGCAGGGTTTTTACCGTCCCTTTCAAGTGTAGTGAAACAAAGTGACCTGGAACAAACAGTCAACAATGAGGTCTTTAATAAGAGCTGCACTGGGGCCTGCCCGCAAGTGGTTTATCGTTTCACTGTAGTTCCACTGAGCTCTTAACCAGGACAGAGTACAGTACTCATTTAAATCAGCCAGGGTCAGTTTTTGCTTATATTTGCAACCAAAAACTTTGGTTCACGTGTCGTATTTTCTATCAGAAGCAACAGGTGAGGGTAGAGTTTGTGTCCACCGGCTCAACCTGTGCTATGGCGAAGAAAAGCCAGGTTGTGTTACTGTTTCACCTGACTTGATGTTGTGCCAGTTGACTCTATCAGCAGGGATCGGAGAATGCAGCCCGTCTGCCAAATTATAACTTTGCCAACGCCTCAAATCAGAAATGCCCTAAATCTGTTTGGGTCAGTATGAGGGGAAAGGAGCCAGCTTGTGTCAGAGGACCAAGATCAATGCCTAACATAATTAATGTAGATGATGTGTTTGCTGCGCCAGTGAACCAGCTGAAGTTAAAGGTGTAATTTGTGGAAGAAATGGGCAGAATTTGAAGGCAGCTCCAGATCTAAAGGGGGCAGCATATCCACTTACTGCTGCTCGCTATACTCTCTTTGGCTGTAGCGACTAGCTGCCATTAACAAGTAGCTCAGTTAGCTGTGGAGCTAAGCTGCTCTAGTGGGTGACAGAAGACTGCCCACACAGCAACACAGACACCAGACTGAGACTGAACACTGCCTCTGAGACCAACAGATGCCAGTTTGAAGACAGGGGATAAAGTACAGAGGCGATTTACAGCGGCTCTGACCAGGACTATGACTCCGTGGAGAAGATGTGACAGGCAGGGACAGGAGAGATATGAAGTGGCAGAGAAGCGAGAGATTGCCCAGCATCAACTGCGGGCTAAAACAATGTGTAGAGCCAGAATATCTTCACATTTCTTTGGTGAATTGAAGATGTATTTCAACCGACTTAACTTCAACCGTTTTGGTTTCATATTTTGAGGTTCCAGCTTCTCAAATGTGAGGATTTGCTGCCTTTCCTTCTCTTACATATCAATAAAATGAATGACCTATGGTTTTAGACTGTTGGTTGGACAACAAAAAGACAGCTGATGACATGAACTTTGAATTTGTTTGACTATTTTCTAATGTTTTGTTGACGCAAAAGTTAATAATTTAATCAAATAATTTACAGGCCTCATTACTTGACACATTTATTACCAATAGACGTAGGGTTGCCAAGCTCAGTGAAGTCTTCAACAGGTGAGTTATCTCTCGTATACCCAACAGCATCATCTGTTCACCATGAAATTAACATGAAAGACCTCCAGGCAACCAATCAAAATTCTTTCTTAATGAAGGTTATAACTCTCCGACTCATTCGTTATGCCTACTCCTGTTGTGAACCAGTTTGTGCTCTAGAGACGCTTGTTAAAGGATCCTAAAAGATTGTTACACAGTGATCAAAAACAAATGATAGAGCAAACATGTGACATGTGCCAACAGGAACTCCTGGTCCCATAGTAACCTGTGCGTCTATGTATTCAAGTGGGGCACTCAGAGGTCAGATCTTAGTCTTTTGCCATCATACAAACACAGCAGAGCCCAGAAATATGTAAAGTCTTTGGCAGTTGAGCTTATTGTGCTGCAAATATTCACTCGTTTCTTTGCTTCGGTTTCCGTCTAGAACCTCAAGATAGTAAAAAAAGAGATAAAGATAATTTTTATCTTTTAAGAATGTTTGCATACAAGTTTTTACAGCTGCCAGGTGAGGTGGTTTTTTTGATTGTCATACCTCAAAAGCACCTGCGGTTGCCAGACTGAGACTGAGATTTGACATGTTTGCCAACAATATGCGAGTCGAGGCGTGACTGAGAAACTCTGAAGTGATTGTCAGCGCCGGTCCTTGATGTATAGCTTTTTGTGATATTTGTACGCTTCGCCATTGGTGGAGCAACACACACATCCACACACATGCGTTCAGAGCGTCTAACCTTTCCGCTGCTCTTTGACATTTCGCGATATGATTTATGAAACCCACATGGATAGATGCATCTTCTCTCACAGTCATTACCTGAAGTTTCATCTCTCAGAGGCAGAGGCCAGTCGCACTCCCCGCCCACACAGCGTGCCTCATGTCTGCAAGGATTTACACACATATGGCAAAAGATAGAAGACTGATGAGGGGGACAATTATCAGTGATGATGTCAGGTTCAGGCAGAAGAGAAAAACCTTCATCGACATCCAATTTTTGTTGTCATTACGCTGGCGCTGCTCCAAGGCCGGCCAGCCTGGAGAGCGGTTGCCAGAGTGTCGTCAGTCGTGGAGAAGTGTGTTATCATCCATAAAACATCAAACACTAATGACCCGGAATGAATGGAGCATCATTAGTGGGATGTACTACTCAAATGGTTGCTCATGTAATTGCGATGCGAAGACTCATTCAGGGTCATGGTGTAAATTGTAATCCTCAGATACACAATTCTCTGAATTATTATAGAGTTATCTTGGAAAATCTCAGTATTTTTCACCTGGATTCACCTGTTCAGCCTCACTTATCTGTTCCTAACACTGACCTCCGCCTGGATACTGTTCCGACGACACAAGCCAAGTCAAACATCCAGCTTCTCCACTCTTTAAATAATGACTCATACGCCTCATTGTGTGTGTCATAGCCGGGTACATCATTCACAAGAAATGAGATAAAAGACTCTCAGACATTCTGAAATGCCATCGCATGGACAAATGCACACTTAAAGGTTACACACACACACATATGCACAAAGTACTGAAACTCTGTTACACATAAACAGAAAGTGTACACTCCCATTCAGCCACACACACACACACACACACACTAAATGTACATATGTAAAGGTGGAGGAAGTCGGAGACAGCTGAGCAGTAAATTTAGAGGATAGTGGACAAAGACTTCCATTCATGAGACAGAAACTCACTGTACTCAACAGAAAGAGACAAACTCTGACTTATTAGGCGGACTAACTCTTTAATGAAATATTTGGTTAAGGTTAAATATCTTTGAGGTCATGCTGCACTGCAATAAAAGAAAGCTGAAATATGAGACAAAAACATTAGATTTGAGGAGAAAATGACTTAAATGACAAGTGAAATGATCAGTAATCTTTAAATAATTTGGTATTGTATTGAAATAAGTAGGTAAAAATAACTAGTATTCAACTAAATCATTAAAAGCTGAAGTGGACTTTCACCACATATTTGCATTTTCATTCGTTAATGTGAAAATATAGTTTTTTTGTACATTTAAGCTCTTATGAGACACATTCATGTGTAAAAACGCTCCTGTGTGTATGCGAGATACAGAGTCGGTGTTGTCCCGGCCAGAGTTCACATCATCAGCGTACCTTCACAACGCGTGGCGAGATGAAAAGGTGAATTCTCGCGTTTGTCAACAGAAGGTTTTCGAAACTATGGCAACCTCAGGTCAGCGGTTACCATGCTGACAGCCACGGTTTGCATTCCCCACATAGGCGAGATGGAGCTGGGATCCACCCTGCTGTCTCCTGGACGCCCAGTATAAGAAGCGGTGGCATGCGCACTTTCATTCCTAGCTGAATCCAATCAATCTCTCTCTTCATCCCTCGCTCTCTTGCATCTGTCAAATAAAATTAGTCGTGTGTATGATTGTTATGAATTCAGCTGTGACAGAGTTTGAAGACCATAAACAGACATAGCTACAGGTCTCTTGTCTTGAGTCACATCAACATAGGCTTAATCTCCTTTCCTCACCGCTCACGTACACTTAGAAAACTCCAAGCAGGGTGTGTTGCTGTGGGAAGGCTGATTGTCTTCGACAAGTGCACAGTAAGGGCAGGAGGTCCAGGGTTGGGGGCCTGTCAGATGTAAAACACACATGCTTTGATGTGCACTTTCAACGTCCTGAAGCCATAGCAAACTGCTGCAGCTGTAAGTCTTGCATCAGTGGACAGATCAAATCAGCACTGGAAAGGCAATGTGTGTGTGTGTGTGTGTAAGGGACATTAAGGGGTATCACAACTTTAAGCATTACTAGACTCATAAATACAAAATTTGGAAAATGAGTGAACATAAGTTATTTAAGAGATTATATATCATATTTAATATTTGTAGAATAAAAGGACCTAAAAACTGTATTACCTCTGAGGTCAGTCTGGGTGCAGCCCCCTCACACTTTAAAAATACACTGATTCAGACACATGCACCTCAGTGATGCTGCTGCTGATGATTATGGTGAAGATGAAGGCCATTACTGTCGCTTGACCTACCTGCTTATGGCGAGAAGAAGAATCAAAGGACCCAAACAGACCCCCCTCTGCTCTCCGCGAGCTGTTTTTCAAGACGGCAGAGGCAAAGTATCCAGATTATTACAAGTATCTGCTCCGTCTATAGCAGTGGGCGCAGGGAGGCCTCATTCCCTGCGCACGCTCCCTGCGGAGGCCTCATTTGTTTCCCATGAGATGGAGGAGCTCACAACATCCTCAGACATTCAGGCACCCTGAGCAAACATAACGGTGAAAAATGCTGACGCTGACCTGTAAAAGTATGTCTAATCTTTCCTACAGTTCATACGCTGTAAGAGTAATCGCTCAATCAAAAGCCTCCTTTGACATTGGGTTCTGCTGTGATCCAGAAAATGTCTTTTTGCACCACTTGGATGTTCGAGTTAAAATAGAGCAAAGAAGCATTTGATGTTATCATATTTTATATATTGAAATCAGACATCAGATATCATAAAGACATCGTTGGGCGGAAAATCTAATAGTCTGTCTGTAATCAATCATCTGTCACCCGCAAGTCCAGTCCTAATGAGATAAAACAATTAGCCTAGCTGAGGTTGTCAGGCCTCTTTAGAATTACAGTACATGAAATTAAGTGGTCATTCGCCTGCGCTGTATGTCAAGAGTTATAAATTAAGGCTGCACAAGGTCTACAGATAACGTTGTGTACACTGAAGCTCCAGCTCACTGATTCACAGTCCTGCAGCCGGACTGAAACTGAATTGAACTGTTGTCCGCATACTGTGTCACTATAAGTCAACAGTGGAGCCTTAAATGTGCAACATGTAAGCAATTTAGTCGAAAACATGCAAAAATTAACTACAATTATCAACAGAATGTGAAGAAATAGCAGTTTTGACATTATGACGTTTACGTATTGTGTTGCAGAGATACTGAAGTTAGCATGCTAACTATCTAGCCTCTCAGTCTTAGACTTCTGTGCTAGCCAAAAAACCCCAATACTCTCCCGATGCTCTGAGCTCCCAGCGTGGGCCACTAGCTGAATGGCTAACTGAGCTAACTAGCTAACGGTAGCTACCGTTAGCAGCAGTAAGCAGTTATTCTAGTCATATGTCGTATGCTAAATAAACTAAGAATTGTTATGTTTTTATTACCTTAGAATGAGCCTTTTATACGTGAGCAGGTCCTCATCCACGGATGTGGCCATGCTGCACTGCCATTTTTCTACAGTAGCCCTGAACGGACAAACCAAATACTTTTGCATTTTTTGCAGCCACCATAAAGATGGGTGCGTGGAGGCGTGTTCAGTTGGTTGCGATCTGCGTTCATACCGCCAGATGCCACTAAATCCTACACAATGGACCTTTAACTAATCACATAACGTGTAACAGAGAAAATCATGTCTGAATTACAGTAACAATAGTAATACAAACAGTGAGAAAAAGGGAGAGAGGTGAGAACCAAAGGGTGGCTTTACAATACTCGACGGGCCCCCTGGCACAATTGTCTGGAGACCTGCCAACTGCTCACATTCCTCCCTTTCTTTTGCGACTCGGAGGTCTGGGGTGGCAGAGAGCGGCTGGGCAAGACTGGCAGATCAGGGTCACAGCAAATTCTGCAGGGAGCGGGTAAGAATGAAAAAGGGTAAACAACAATGACACAGGTGAGAAAGAGGCCCGACAGGGAGAGAGAGCGGACGCAGGAGGCAAAACACACACCAAACTCACCCCCTCACCCCTCCCTCACCCTCAGTGTCTCCTCCCTTGGAGGACTGAAGGGAGGTGCTCGGCTGGGAACAGGGAGAAAGAGACACCAGCTCAGAGGGAGAGGACACAACATGAGAGACATGGGAGTGTGATCAGAGCTGGAATGGGGTGTGCTGTGCTGTAGGTCGCTCTGAAGACCTGTTTCTGGAGGGAAAGAGAGGGGCTGGACACAGGAGACGGACGCAGGAATTCCAGGTCACAAGGGCTCCTGTGGCAGAGCAGTCTTGGCTGGCTTGGGCTGGGCTGGTATTCCAACCTCTCAACAGTCATGAGTATGACAGAGTAGCACCAGGTAGGGAATAAACACACTTAGAAACAAGAAATAACAACTCAGAGGCCTCATGATGGGATCCTCTGTGGAATTTGCCTGTTTGCTGCTGGTGGTCTCCACTCTCGGAAAGATGGTGTCAGGAGGTTGTTCAGGGAAGTGCTGCCGCAGCAGAGACTTGAGCTGTTTGACCACCGACTGGAGGATGGACCGGGTGTACGGGACGTGCTACTGCGACAAGGGCTGCGTCAGGACCAAGGACTGCTGCTTTGACTACTTCACAGAGTGCCCAGGTGAGGGATGAATGGAGGGGACGCTCTGAGAGTGAATGAGTCACGAGAGGAGGGACTGTTTATTTTTTTTGCACACACCTTAACTATACGACACCGGCGAAAGATAACCCAGACTCTTTTTTAGACATTATCTTCATCTGTCTATCTGACAGAAGATAGAGATAGGTGGAGGAGAGAGATTATTTTCAGTGCCTGGTCGTTACTGGGCTGCTTATCACATATTTTTATCTGATGGCAGAGAGAGGGGTGGATATGTTCAAAATTCATCCAAGGCGTGTGAAATTGTTTGCACCCATTTATCTTCATGGTTTGTTCTGAATTCTTCACCTGCTAACTTCTGCTTATACATGCATCACTTGTTTTTCTTCTGCAACATGGCTGTTGAGCAAAAGAAAATTAGCTGCCAACTGTTTTAATAATGTTTTGTTCAAGCAAAATGTGCAGGTTCCAGCTTCTTAAATGTAGGATTTCCTGCTTTATTCGTAATTTATGACAGTAAATGAAGAGTCTTTGGGTTTTGGACTGTTGGTTTGACAAAAGAAGAAATCTGAAGATGCCGCTTTAGGCCCTGGAAAATTGTGATGAGGATTTTTCACAATTTTATTTGACATTTTATTGACGATTAATAGAGTAATTGTGAAAATAATTGCAGATTATGACAATAATCATTACTTGCAGCTTTAAAGGGGCAATATGTAATTTTGGAGAATAAATACAGAATTTTAATGTTCACAATGTGAATGAGGTAATAATACAAACTTTTATTTTTCCATAACTTAATAAACAAGCTGCTCTCAGAGGAAAATAAGGTCACCAGAACACTGTTAGAAGGTCCGCCAAATATAAACAAAGTCAAACATTATGAAACTGTGTTGTCCTTTAAAGGTGCCATGTGTATGAACTGGCATCCTGTTGAATTCATATTCAAAACAAAAAGGGGGCAGCATATGAACAGAACAACTAATTGCTAACTACTGTTGGCTAGTTAGCACAGTTAGCCGTGCAGCTAGCAGTTCAGGCTGAGGGCTCGGGGGACCTTAGAAGTGTCGGCGTTTACACTACTAGCTCAAGAGCTCTGGACCAGGATGGGCCAGGGCTAGCAGGTTAGCATGCTAGCTTAGATATGCCTGCAACACAAAACATAGTTGTCATAATATTATTACTTTACATTCTGCTGATAGTGTAAGTGAGTTTTTGAATGTTTTCAACTATAATTTTTACATATTGCACCTTCAAGATCAGTTTGTTTATTCAGTTCATGAAAACAAAGAGTTTATTTAATAAGTTTATTTAGGCATAAAAAAAAAATCAGTCAATCAAGATCTTTCTCTTCTGATTAAAATGTCTTCCCCAAAACTACTTAGTGCACCTTTAAGGCAATAATTAGTTCACCAAATAACCCAGGCAGCCCTGCGCCTAACCTCATTTCAGTGGACTGGCCCACATAATGGAATTAGTACAAATATTTGAAGAATGTGATTCTGTCAATCAGTTGTAGCAATTACAGTTCCAGTCAAACAAGCCGAGCGTACCTAATATGTGTTATAGGCCGGTAGTCTCTAAATCTGCATGCTTAGGCTCATACATCAAAGCTTGATCATCGAGCACGGAGAGCAAGTCAAAAGAAAAATCACAGGACCTGGTGATTGAATGGGTTGCTCACTTGGCATGTTCTCAAACCACTTGTAGTAGAGCAGGAAACACTAATTCTACAAGTCACAATCAATGCTCCATTGATCTTAAGTTATTTCCTGCATATTCAGCTCCATTACACTTTTACAGGAAAAATGTAATTATAATTATGCAGTCTGCAGGAACGCTGCAAGGTTTGCTCTCGTGTCACCTCTCTGTGCACACACAGTGAACTTCAGGAGTCAGTGTTAGTGTTATGAACATTTCTTGAGTTTCAACTCATTGTTTGCTACCACAGAGGATATCCTGTAATACTCTTTGTTCCTCATTGTGGGTGCCAACATCCAGCTCAGGACTGTGTTGTAGGCGACTGGAGCTTCTGGAGTGGCTGTGCCGAGCCATGCCAGCCCTCAACGAGAGTGCGCGTCCGCCACATAGAGCAGCAGCCCAGTCACAGTGGAGAGCCCTGCCCCAGTGTGGAGCAACGGAGCGGCTGCAGGGAGTACAGAGACCGCCAAGGCGCCCACTGTGGACAAAAATCAGGTACACAAACACATTAAAGGAACAATTCACCCAGAACTCACCCCCCTGCCAAGTTTTGTAGTCCACAATACATTACTGGAGCTTCCGCAGGAAAATAGCGTTGTAGCATTCCCCTAAACAACTAAAGTAGATGGGGACTTGTTTTAAAATGTAAAATACAACTGAAAAAAACCCAAAGCCAAATGGCTCCATACAGCTTGTCCACCATAAACAAGTCTCTGGAAGACCCGAGATCCCAAATTGATTTGAAAAGATATTAGACCCTTGACGCAGAGTCAGGCTTGTGTACCCGCTTCAAACGGGGTGCACGCTAATGCTATTAGCTCAGCAGCTACAGTTAAGATTTGGCCTCAGAAAGGGTGATTTCATCAGGGGTCTGACAACTTTTACATGGTCAAGCATTTTCAAGGTGCTTTTTCAAGCTTTTCCAGCAAGGTACATGTATATATATATATATATATATATATATATATATATATATATATATATATATATATATATATCTATATGTATATATATATATATATATATATATATATCTATATGTATATATATATATATATATATATATATATATATATATATATATATATATATATATACTCTTATTTATTATTATTAATTATTCTTTCACTTCATCACATTAAATCTGATGTAATTGTGCTGTAAATAACCAATTATGTTTTGTGATAGCATTGTGGACAAGGGTGACAAATTAAAAAAAAAAAAACACAAAAATGTTTCATGTTACAAAATGTGTCTGTAGGTAGACTTAGCATCCCATAACACCTTGCTGAGCCAATATAAATAAATGTATTATGAAAGCAAACCAGTTACAATTTATCCAAAACTTAAAGACATTACTACTAACTGACATTACTAACAGAAATAGTGAATTTCCTCTCATCAGGTCCTGCATTCATCACCAGCAAGGAGTTTGCCAAGGGAAGGCCCAAGCATGACAACTATGGAAACCCCCTAGACCCTGGGTAGGTTTCATATCATGCTCTAATAAAGCCTCCCTCCTAAAGTATTCTGAAACTGCACACGACCTCAGGCGTATTTAAATTCAAGAGTTGAAAAGTTCACCAATGCTGCCAGGGGTTAGCTTCATTTTAATATCATGCTGTGTAACCCAAACCATTTTGAAAAAGATAACCTTTTCTCCATCTGCATGAGCTCCCAGTAGGTGTTTGCTCACCTGGACGTCTGTCTACAAACCATTATATATAGCAAAGCTGAGTGACTGCCCACAACCCTTTGAAATCAAACACTCAGACTTTAATAAGGACTGTCACATGAAAAGCACACGCACAAAGGGTCTAGATGACAGTAGGTGACTTACTGTGGGCAGCTTACAGTGTTAGCCAATGCCTAAATTATTGTTATTCCCATCTGCTCCTATTGTGTTCATTAATTGTTTAGTCGTCCATCTTGATTCATTGCTCCTAATATCCCAGGATTAACTGTGTGACCCTCGTGACCCTGTCCCTACTCCCCTCAGGTTCTGTGTAGAATTCACGCTGGCGTCCCGGACACCCCACTGTACAGTGGAGAACCGGCCACACACACACTGGATGCGCTACATTACAGAAGGCTTTAAAGTGTGTGTGGCGTGTGAACCTCCCGCCATGCGAAACAATAGCAGCAGCTGCCAAGGAGACGGTCAGGAATCAGACAAGTATGAAGTTATGAACCTTTAAATGCATGTTCTCACAGCAGTGGTGTTCGAGGTTGCATATTTGTTCAGGTTCATACAAACCTGGACCTATATAAAAACATTTCCCTGGTTTTGCCATTTAACATTTATTCAAGTGACAATAATTAATCAGCCATATTATCCAGACAAATCTGGGCAGCAGAAGTTCCCACCTCCTTCTACAATTACACTTAATGGGTCCTTGTGTAAGGCAGTAAATCAGTGGAACTATGCACACAGCAGCTTGAAAACCATAATCATTTGGGGCTGTGACTGTGTTGCAGAGAAGCTGTGCTCCACTGGCAGGCGGTGGGGAACAATCAATGCAGTGGGACGTGGAAGAAGATCCAGAAAACCCAGCAGTGCAACTGTCCACCACAACACAGCTTCGTCTTCATCTGATCCAAACCAAGCAGCAGAGCTCTGACTTGGTGTCCACAATAACATTTCATCTGGGCAACTACTAATACTGTGCTCAGATCAGACGCCTCAACACTAAGAGACTTGAGACTTGAAGGTGGTGCAATGCAGTTATGCCTTTATTAAATATGCTACACATTGATGTAAAAGCATGTTTATATCAGTATGCAAATTTCCACCGTTCTGTGTAGTCACTGTTGTAACTTGTACAGTTCTTCACCCTTTTCTAGTACACATTAAGCATCTATCAGCATATCTTTGAAACAAGTCACAGCTGTATTAATTTTTTAAAAACAATTTTCTTGCAAAAATTTAACTTACAAAAATATTTTACATTTGCATTGTGGTTAGGCTTTAAAAAAAAAAAAGAAAGAAAAAGGAGAATGATAAAATCAAATGTTCTCCATCATTGAGGGCCATGGAGAACGACCAATTAATTGTTCTGTGTTGAGCGCCCTCTGGTGGTATGACATTTTAATGATGCAAACAGAGGAGTAGTAAACCACAACACACTCGATACATAAAGGAAGAAGTTCAACAGTTTGGGGGGGGAAGACACTCTCCCTCTTCAGCTGACTTAACATGCCCTCTTCAGAACTCTCCAGCGGTCTTTTAGCATGGTGCCGGTGCGTCCTTGAAAGTCATAATCCCTTAATATGAGAGACCAATTGCCCCTGCCGTGACGTTTAACGCCTTCCTTGAGGTATTGGTCCAGCTCATCAGTCCATTTCTGAAAAATAGTACAACATAAACTTTAAGTTTTTAGATTTTGAGGAATTTCACCCAAATGAAAGGAAAGCATTTAAGTGATTCTCATGTATTCACTTGATTTGGGATTAATTCATTTGACAAGACATTGAATTAGCTGTGTGGTTCAATTTACCTGACGTTGTTTTCTTCCGTTTGGCGCTTTCTTGTTATTCGTGGTGTCCACTGACTTCTCAGATGTCATTTGAGCCAATTCTGATGGAGGTTTAACATTTTCTTAAGCTCTTGCTCACACTCTGAATTTTAAATATAACGTGGTAGTAAATGTATTCATACATTAGATAGAAAATAAAAGTATTGTTACATCAGATTAAATAAAATTACATTTTTATTTTAACAGAAATATCAAAGGCAGAGGAAGAATTAGACTTACCTTTCTGTGAAATCCTTCTGACAGAGACAAAAGGCTTCTTGCATGTATCAGGCTTCCATACATCTATAATTTTAGTTGACATTAGCTTCCGTTTTGTTCTGTGGAAGTACAACAGAGTGACAAAATGATTTTTACAACTCTACATCTAGTGTTTAGGACAGATCACTCAATTTCTACGCAGTAGAGACAGCAAAAGCCAAATAAATGTTTCTTTTTGAGAAGACACATTTCTACTAACCTCAAACATACAGTCTTCTCCTTTTTCCTGTTAGGACATAAATGTAAAGTACATTGTTTAATACAGAAATGAACTGTGCACACAGTTAAAAAATACAACAAGAGGTTAAAGGTCATTTCCTACTTTCTATCCTCTGATTCGTTGGTTGTTTGTGACAGAGAGCTTTCCTCTGTCACCACGTCCTCCAAACCCTCCTTGTTCTCTGATGACTGCACCATCTTTGTGGCGGCCTGATGGATGGAGAGTCACACAGAAACACTCAGACTTACATCAGTTATGTTACTAAATATTCCTTTCTCATGCTCTTCCAAAACAATTAACTTCCAGGTTTAAGTGTTGCTTTAATGTGAACACAAAACTAATGAGGCCTGTCATCATAACACCCTTCAAAGTTTAACCTTGGTCGTCGGCCTCTATGTAAATCATTCTTGGAACTTTCATGAATAAGCGAGTCCGATAGACCCTGAGGAGAGCTCGGCTGAATGTAGCCGTTTGCCCTTCCAAATAATTTTGATGACAAATTGTCAATTAACTGTGACTGATAATGTCACATCAGCACCTTCAGTTGGTCAAAGCACCATTACTCAGAAGGACGAGAGCAGAGCCGAACAGGTCGGCGCACGACATCAAGAGGGTTTATTGAGAGGTGAAATTTGTTTGTTAAACCTTTGCTCATAGCTAAAGCAGAACGTGGGACACCTTATGTATTTCAAGTTACATCATCTCCACTTCACAAACAGCTGAAGAGCAAAAATCTGGCAATTCTTTTCACATTGTTTTGGATTAAAGGAGAGATGTCATGAGTTAAATACATTTATGATATGTCTGTGTTAGTTTGGAGTTTTCAAGCATAAAATACAGCACCACTCAAGCTGTTTTATTCTACTTTTTTTTTTAAATCAGTGAT
This sequence comes from Pagrus major, assembly GCF_040436345.1. Classification (NCBI taxonomy): domain Eukaryota; kingdom Metazoa; phylum Chordata; class Actinopteri; order Spariformes; family Sparidae; genus Pagrus; species Pagrus major. The sequence continues at coordinate 15,973,592 of NC_133233.1, forward strand.
CAAGGAGGGGACTTATCCTCTTGGGCAATATCTTTCACTGCCTGTCTTATTCTTTATTTTTCTGCCACACAAAGCTGATCCTTAATTTTACATTGGCATTAGTCCTGCAGAGGCAGCTGTATTAACCAGATATATAATGTATATTTTCATCATGAATACACTGAATAAAATAAGAGCAATTTTTCAAGTAACAGTGTAAGACTAGTGCTTTGCTTTTTCTACAATCCAATGAACCTAATATATGATTCAAATATCAAGTATCTTTTTTTGAATATTTACATTTGTTTTTTTAAATATCTAAAAGGTCATGCTATAATACCCTGAACAGCATTTGTCAATCATTTACAAGTATGTGCAAGTACAAAGTAAACAACTGCATTAGGTTCAGTGGTCACTGAACTAAAACACTCAACTAAAAGATTGATAAATGAAATAAAGATAATATGTTTGTGGCAATTCAAACCTCCCAAATTCAAATTTAAGGCAATGTAATGGCCGAATATTATATTTATTAATTATTATTCTGAGCTTTGATTAGAGGTGGGCTGGGCTTACAGTCAAGCTAGTCTAGATTTTATGAACTAGGATGAACTTGGAAGTGGTCATGTCTTCTACCTTGAGAAGATAGTCAGAGGGGTTCTTCTTCAAGTAAGCATCCAAGAAAGATTGTACTGTCTCCAGCAGGCGGCTGAAGCTGAAGCTCATGAGGAACGGGTGGTAGGTTTCCGTCTGCGTCACGATTGTCGACAGCCTTACTCCCAAATTCTGTTGAAATACAAAAAACATTCTAGGCCATCAAGAATTCCACTACTGACCTTTTGATGTGAGACAATAATTGACACACAAACCTGTGGGAATTCATAGTTTTTCTCAAACCACTTGAGGGCAGAGGAGGCAGAAGATCTTTGGCCTGTCTCCAAGCAGACAGCCACAGACTAGAGCAGGGGCAAAATGAGGACAAAAACTGGACTTTAACCTTGAAGCTGTACTATCTACCTATTATAGCCAGCAATACAGCATTCTCCGATCTTGTGTGCACACACCAACCAAATAATATGTATAACCACCTGGACAAGCAAAAGTATGGTCACATTTTTGAACAAACTATCATCCGCCACAGTGTCCTCTAGTTTCGACCATACTTGGGCAGCAGACATCAGAGGCATCACATGGGTATCCTCTTCGAACTGGACACCTGGGGAACAACAGGGCCAATATGGTTTTAGCGAGTGTGTGCACATTTATGCATAGATGCATTTTACAACCATTAATTCTAGCTTAAAGTTACAAACATCCTTGGGTGTACACCATAAACAAACGCCCCAAATAATAAACTCTTTTTGCTTATATACGTATGTTTACATTTTCTAAGGATTTGCAGAACGTCAAACATATGAGACAACTGTATGTATTGTATACATGTTTTTGTGTGAATGACACAGTTTGAATAACAAATGGCTTTATATTCCTGTGCTGTTGCTGCTGAAAAAGTGGCATTTGTTGTAGTAGCAATGGCAGTGTATGCTGCAAGTATATACAGTTCGATCTGATCTCCCTGCGGTACTAAATTCTGTACAAAGCATTAGGACATTATGAGCAGAAAGGTGTACAAGAAAGAGGCATAATTTCAGCTTCTGACTGCGACGACGTACCCAAGTGCTTTCCATGGATGACTCTTGCGAGGAAGGCACACATCATAATTTTCTCTTCATGAAGTTGTCCTCTTACAGATGGACTCTGAGAAATGGCTAAAAGAAGGAGAGATAGACAGATTCACAAACTTTACAAAAGATACTTTAACAGTGTCTCTGTGGTAAGATTAATGCAACAAATTTAACGTTTCCCCTACTCATTGCTGATACAGCTAATTTTACTGCAGGTATCAGGGGTAAAATGTATGATAATTTGATTATGGCAGTAATAATGATGAATAGATTATGGTAATATAGCTGTAGGAACTCGCAATTCTCATACTGTATGTTACTGTAAAGCAAATTAGGTTGGTTTGAGAGGAGTTTTAGCCAAAGTATGGAGGAAACAGCTGTGTTTTAATCTAGAGCTGTCCTGAATTTATTCCTTCATATTAATAGCTTGATGTTATAGCATAAATTGAATCTTTCCTTTACGATTCATGCACTTTTATGTCTGAATTGGACCCTGTTTCAGCAGTTTTTGAACTACCTTAGCGGCTGCTGACGTAAGCTAGTGCAAAACAACAGAGGAACCGCGAACAGCCAGTGTTGCAGTTTGAGATGCTGTTAGGGTTGTTTCGTCAATTTGTACGCACAAAATATCAACAATTATTCTAGTTAACGAATTTGACAAACTAATAGCTAAGGTTGACGTATTAAAAAGTTAAAGTGAGATAGCTAGTTGGGCTAAAACCTACCCTCGAAAGCCGAAAGCGTTTCGTTGAACTCTTCAAGTTTGCCTTCCTTAAAGCTCCGACACAGGCTGACAAACATGAAGTCCAACGTCCACCCTGTAACGACAGCGGTAACGTGGGAGAAAATGACACTCTCATCTCCTTCACTTGCATCTGTGGCGCTTTTGTTCTGAGTTTCAGGCTCCATGTTTATGTTTTGGCTCCTCTTCTGGAAACTTTCATTTCTTCTTCTTCTTCTTCTCTCGGAAGTTGTTTGATTTCCGCGCTTTTCAGTATTTAGTTTGGTGTCGCCTGAGAGCATGAAGCGCCACCTGCTGGTTGGGAGGAGTAACTACACCGTTTTCATGATATCAGTGACCAATATATGAATAAATAAAGTTATTTTTTTTAATCATTTTTGTGTTATTGCACTGTGCTGCATTATTGTGAGAAAGGTATGTATGAAATTATGTATGTATGAAATGAAAAATGAAATATGTATGTGTGCAGTATGATGTTTCGATATTCTGAGTCATGGGCTTTTTCCAGGCAGCCTGTCCATCAAATTATATTAACTTGCTACTCTACTATGTCATTTGCCAAAATGCAACCCAAATGACTGCCAAAAAATGAAGCTTGTTAATGTAATCTAGTGTAATCTATCCATTTAATCTGACCCTGGCTAGAATGACAGTATTTATTACACCCACTGTGTCACAGAGGATTATGATTACAGTATGTATTACACTCAGGTGTGGCTGTAAACTCAGAACAAGAAAAGGCTTCACTTACACCCTGAAAACAATGGCTCTGAAACCCAAAGTGTCAGTTTTTGGTGAGTTGGGAGTCTCAAATATCAACTTTATTTCAAAATAATTAATCATGTATTTATAGGAAAAGTATAGCTCTATATTCTACATTTCATGTATTTGATTTAGATTTTAATGTCTTTATTCATCACATTTAGAGGTGAAACCACTGTACTTCTTTTTCCTGCACATTAATTCCAACAATGTGTATACAAATATAAAAAATATTAGATTATTTAATAATAGATTGGAGATATTTTGTACATTTTTAATTGGCAGTTGATGTTCTTTTCCCTTCATAGGGGCCCCGTAGTGCGTGAATAGAGAGGTGGAACACCATGGGACCGTATTTCAGATAAAGGATGTATGATATTGATGGCAAGAGGCAAATTATTATTATTTTAAATTCAGTTTGAATTGTGCCATGAGCGCTTTTTACACAAAACTTCACAACAAACTGACTGATTTAGGACAAAGACAGAAAATTGCAAGTAAAAGTTACTTGATTACTTCTGATACGAACAATTCTTAACTGCAAGTACTGCAGAGTTAACTTGAGAATACCCTGTGTAATTAATTGGAAATTGTTACCTAGCTTTTTAAATTTCACTCTTAAATTTTTTTTCCAGTGTGACAAGGAGGCCCTCAGCATGTGCCTTGATCTGGCCCAGATTCTATCCCCATGTGATACAATAAATACAGCGATAATAGGCCACTTCATTGTATTATAAACCTTTTTTGACCCACTTTTAGAGGATTTGCATCCCTCAGTTTTTTCTTGCTTCTTGTTTTAAGGTTTGGGAGCACCATTTATGATCAGTATCACTGTTTGGGGGCAGTACACAACAGAAATGTGGATATCCATTAATTACATCTAAAGGAACGTAATATATTTCCCTCCAGTGATAAATCATTTATCAACCTGCCAAGCCAGAATGCTGAGTTGTCTGCACTTTTGCATATGAAAAACGACTTTGCATACCTTCTTGCCACAAATGCAATATCGATTTTAATTAATGTTATGCATTTATAAACTCCTATATTTATATCCCATTATGTAATGATCCTTAATATGCAGAAAATGCAGATGTGCCCTATAAACGACAGCTCATTTGCAGAGTAGAGAACAGCAGACGCACAAACACACGAGTTATATACACATTTATTTGTTATTCTGCATATGCTAATAGACGTAATGGGGAACAATGCTCTACAGAAATGTTGACATACATGTACCATAACAAAGTGTTCTGTGGTCACATAATTGTTTGGACTACTACATGCACACAAAGATGTTGCTTTGTACAGAAAACAGTCTGTAGCTCAGAATGTGTCTAATGATAATGTTCTCCAAAACTGAACAGAGAAAAAAAAACCAAAAAAAAAATAAATCAAAAAACAAAAAAATGTAAGAGGCAGTATACACAGAGAAATAAGATAAAACAATGCTTTATGCATTTTTAGGGAGCAAGGTTCGGTAAGCACGCATGAGTGACACAGACAATACCCATTCTCTCAGAGAAAATAAAGACACAACCTTTCCACTCTGCACAGTATCACAGATGATAATGCCATTGTGAGACAGTAAGACAGAGCACAGTCCATTTGCCGCCAGCTCACAGAATTAATTTCAGTATCCACACAAACATCATTCTAAGGGAGTATGGCTGATCAATCCAAATCCCTTGTTTCTCTACCCTACCTGTCAAAATGAAGGATTACTCGAGGCTAACACAGAGACATGGTTACAACAAACGAGGGATGAAGGGGAAAAAAAACGTTAAATTGAACAAAAAACAGGGGTTTTAACAAGAGGGTTATCGTCTAACCTTCCTTTGTAAAGAGAAAAAGACAAATGAATACCCCAAACAACCACCACTGACATTTTACTTTGGAGAGCACCAAAGAGTTTCCAATGAGGGATCAATAATCTCACATGAAAGATAATTGCATGAGCTCTCTGATTAAGTTAAACGATATTGATCTGGGCTTACAGTATGTACACAGACTAAAGGAAATATGGAGCACAACTGATCACTGATGTGATTTAACTTCTATTCTCACAGCCTTGCTTTACCCTAGTCTTCCTTTCACACATTGATCTCTATTCCTGAGGGCATGCTGTGGGGTTAGAGCCTCTGAAGCTGGAGGGATTCGAGCACTCAATGGTGTCAGCATGGGAAATAATCAGATGTATCAGCTCAGTGACAGTAGGGACCTTTTCCTGCCTGCCAGATAGATAATTCACTCCCCTTCATCCTATTACTCAGCTCTTAAAGGTGCACTATGTAGTTTTGGGGAAGAGATCTTAATCAGAAGAGAAAGATCTTCATTGACCGAATTATTTATGCCTAAACAAACTAAATAAACAAACTCTTTGTTTTCATGACTGAATAAAATTAATGAACAAACTGACCTTAAAGGACAACACAAACTGTTTATATTTGGCGGACCCTGCCACCTTTCTAGCTTCAAACAGTGTTCTGGGGACCTTATTTTCCTCTGAGAACAGCTTGTTTATTCAGTTAAGGAATAATAAATATTTCTGAGTTTGTATTATTCTCCAAACACTACACAGTGCCCCTTTAAACTCTAATGCTCAAACTTTTCTTCCTTTGTTTGTGCTCCTTCCTGCCTCACTGAAGACTGATGGGGGTGGACACTGAATGCAGTACACAGATTACCCGGGAGGAGGGAGAGATATTGCCGCTCCTTAACTCCAGGAGCCGAGACATCAACGTGAGATTTGACAACATCACCGTTCAAAAAGTACAGAAGTGACTTGTTAGCTGTTAAAGAAAAAACAGAGAATCTATCCAATCGGAACATCAGAGAGTTATAGAAAACCTGAGAACTCAATAACATTACTTGTATCTATTACATAAAGACCTGATTTCTCCTATAAAATTAGAATTTTCTGTACAGTGCTATATGAACAAAGCAAAATGACTTGCTGCCTTCTCATAAACAGCGGTGTTATGAAAAGGCACGCATCATTTCAACCACCATATGGCAGGAAATTGTGGTCGTGCTCCATTTTGGTTTAGAAAAAATAGAATCATTCTCAACGTTAATTCACAAAAAACATAAAATCCTTTGTGTGTGGCCATTGAAGTTAGATCATCTTGAGATCTTCTACAGACATTTGTTAGATTTCTTATGTAAATCTAACAGTGATATAAAAGGCCAAAGGTGGTCAATTTGGATCCCTCTTCCCACCGATAATCAAATTTGAGGTCCATTGACTGGCATGAAGGTGCCAGACATATAATATGAAAAAGAAATGAAAATCAAATTCTCATTTGCATTGTTTGTGAGATTCTGGTAGTTGTAATACTGTTTTGCCTCATATTAAAGATATAACATTTGAAAAATACAAGTAATTTCTGCCTGTACACTTACAAATCCCATAGACAGAAAATAAAGTGCCACAATTCTTGGCCTGCATAGATTGCAGTATGCGGTATTGCACATTCCACACCTCTCTGTGAGAACAAAAAACATGATAATAATAATAAGAAAAAGAGAGAAAACAACAAAAGAATTCACCCACATACTTCCTGTCGGTACCATTCTGGTTTGTGTGGCTTTCACAAACACACTACTAGTACACTCAGCCAAGTGTCATGCTGAAACAACAAACAAATAATTCCAGCAATAAAAATTGGAATCAAAAGGCAACATACAACGGATATTTTCAGTCAGTGTAAAACAAAAAAGCGAGAAAGAAGACTAAAGAGAAAAAAATAACTCCTTTGGGTTTAAGTTTGACTGAAAATCGTTTTGTTCACAATGAAACACAATAAATTACAGTCCAAGACACTACGGATATACAAAAAAAGACGCCTTAAACTTATCAGCAGGATCGGATAAACTTGCAGTAGTATGGAACAAATGTCAACAACGACATCAGGGCGCTGAGGATAGGATAATGAACACAATGCAGGTAAACAAACCATAAGGAAAACAACAAAAAAACCTCCAAAACTACTGTCAGAATACATGATATTACTGTATATGTTACTATGCAGCTGAGATAAATGAAAGCTTGTCAGTGTGCTTGATTTGGTCCATTGATATCAAAAGGAATATTGTCTTTTTTTTGTGGTAGTCTGACCCTTTTGAACTGCCAAAATATATAATTATAGCGTAAAGCATATATGTGTGTTAATGACCAGACCTAATGTGCTGAATTAATAAATAGTCTTAACTCTGTTTTATGGAATCTCACTTATCTAGAAAGTACCAATCTAGACCTACGTATTTCATATTTTATTCTTAAAACTACTTTTAGATGTATATATCTGAAGTCGAAGAGTAAATAAGATGTATTTTTGTGGTTTGGACAAAATCAAAAAGGCTGAACAAGGAATAAAATGTATCAAAGGCTCAGTGTGTACGAGTTAGTGGCATCTAGCAGCATCATATCACCCTCCCCTATGGTGGTTGCTAAAAACGCAAAAAAAAACAAAAACCCTTCTAGAGTCAGTGTTTGGTTTGTCCTTTCTGGGCTACTGTAGAAATATGGCGGTGCCACATGGAAGATAATCTGCTCCCTCTGTAGATATAAAAGGCTTATTTTAAGGTAACGAAAACACAACCACAACCCCAACCCCAACCCTAACCCTAGCCCTGACCCCCTAACCCCCAACCTTAACCCAACCCTAACCCACTAACCCTAACTCCAAACCCCTAAACCCCAACCCTTTTTCCCCCTAAATCCCCCTAAAACCTACACACTGGACCTTTAAACCTTGTCCTAACTTGTGAAACTGCATGATAAATATTTTCAGAAGTATGTGATAGTTCCTTTCCTTACTGGTTACATACATTATTTGGCAACTACAGATGTATTTAGAGGGATCAAGGTGTTTTTGTCCTTCTTGCCCACCGTCATTTATTCGAAAGACTGAATACCGGATGCTCAACTGAAAGTTCAACAGTCGTTATGAAAACCAAAAGCAATAATGTCAACGTTACGGTTTCATACAACAGTTTTCACACGAAAAAACATTACAGGGTCATCATGGGAACACTTTGCATTTCCACAAAAGGTAATGATATGTTTTTTTTAATAGGTCGCTACGATGCAACGCCCAGTCTGAGGGCTCTTAAATTATCCCCCCACCCCCTCCCCTTTCACATTACAAATACTTGTACCTTCAGTGACAGTTTTCCTTTGCCATCCTGTGCATTGTCATTGCCTTAGTTGTCCTCTATTTACAGTGGAGCGCTTTCAGCAAACTAAGCACCGTAAAATATCTGTCTGTTTTTTTAAATGCATGCTTTTTACAGATAAGTCCCTCTGTGCATTTCCTTCTTTTGCTAGAAAAAGGAGACTGTCATTATGTACATCAGGAGGACCAAAGTGTCTACATTAGTTGATGAATTCCCTCAAGAGCCTTCTCTTTTGAGCCCACTGTTTGTCCCCAAAGTCGCTCTCGAATCTGCACGAAGCACTGCAGTTTCTTTTTCAGCAACACACAACAACACAAGTAAAAGGGACTTGTCATGCCATGCAAAAATATCTGTCACTACAACAGCACCCTTGTCTTTTCCCTTCCCGTCTCCCGCACATCGGGTTGAGGTTGCAGTGGGTCTATTGTCCCTCAGGAGCTTCTCTCACAGTCACATGCTGGTTTCACAGGTCGGAGACAGGCTGCCGTCCCCGGGTATCAGGTGGATATCTGATGTAAACATGTGGTTCTCTACTTTGTGTCCACTTTGGTTGCTGTCAGCCTTGACCTCCCCACCTGCCCCAACCACATCTTGGGTGCAATTTTGTGCTGCTGTCTTGGGCGACAAGGGCGCCACTGCAGCGCCCGCCACCTCCATCAGATGCTTCTCCTCATGGTTCTCTACGGACTGATCTTCATCGCCGGGTGGTGTGTCTACCACCAACCTCTTACAGGTCTCCTCCTCTGTGACTGGGAGCAGCTCCTCTGAACTGGGGATGAGTGGTGACATCTCTCCCTCAGGGGACTCGTCTTCCAGGATGCTGGAGCTGATGTCTCCAGGAGAGGTAGTGCTTGGCGGTGTTAGCGGGCCTTCAGCAGAGGTTTTGGTGAAGTTGACCTTCAACCCCTTGATTTTAAGAGGGTTATTCCCTCTTTGAGCGCTCTGGAGGTTCTCCACAGCGCTGTTAAAGCTCTCCCCTTCTTCTATGCGAAGCTCTGATCCGTCACCTGGGTTGACGGATTCATAGAAGCCATCTTTGAGAGGGGCGCCAGTTAAGCTGTCACAGCTGACCCTCCGTTGCCTAAGATCCAGATACGGTGGTGCCCTGGGGTGTTTGATTTCATAGGGCACAGCTTCTTCCTCATCTGAGTCATGTTCTCTACAGTCTGCTGAGCAGCTTGCAAAGTTATCAGGTGAGGAGGGTTGCACCTCCTTCATCTCAAGCTCTACTTCCTCTTTTAATGTGAATTCAGGGCTGTGAGATTTCTTGGGTGAGGCAGGGCCGGTCATGGTTGTGCTCAGAGTGCTCATGGAGCTTGTAGTGTTGAGGTTAGTGAAGGACTGGGACTTGGTCATCTGGTTGTACATCTCCTCCAGTTTCTGCACATTGAGGTGCTGCGGGGTCCTGTTTGTTCGCTGGGGACTTCCAGTGGTGGTGATGGTTATCCGATGAGGAGTACTTTCCAACAGAGACTCTGGGTTTCTTTTATCTGGCGACTTCAGGTTTGTCTCGGAGCTGGCGTGCCTGGTAGAGCCCCAGCGGCCAGGTGACAGGTGGTTGTCCAGGGAGGTTTTGTCGTCTCCTTTCTCTACCACCACGTCCATCAGTTCCATACTGCGGGCAAAGGCATCTTTTAGGTTCATTGACACAATGCTGCCGTTTCTCTTGGCTCTCTCCAGTGCCTCCCTCCTCTTGATGGCCTTCTCCTGCCTCTTCTGCTCCTTGTAGAACTCAGAGAAGTTGTTGACAATAATAGGAATGGGTAGGGCAATGACTAGCACTCCTGCAATGCAGCAGAGCCCACCCACGATCTTTCCAAGTAAAGTCTGCGGGTAAATGTCACCATAGCCCACGGTAGTCATTGTGATAGTAGCCCACCAGAATGAGGCAGGGATACTGGTGAATTTGGTGGCATCTTCATCTTTCTCAGCAAAGAAGACCAAGCTGGAAAATATCATGATGCCCATGGCAAGAAATAAAATAAGCAGCCCCAGTTCGTTGTAGCTCCGTCTCAAGGTAAACCCTAGAGACTGGAGCCCTGTGGAGTGCCGGGCCAACTTCAGGATCCTCAATATTCTCATGATCCTGAATATCTGCACCACGCGGCGCACGTTCTGGAACTGCAGCACGCTCTTGTTGGACTCAGTTAGGAAGATGGTGACATAATAGGGCAGGATGGCCAGCAAGTCAATGACATTCAGCGGGCCCTTGAAGAACTTCCACTTGTTAGGAGAGGAGAGGAAGCGAAGGAGGTACTCCATGGTGAACCAGGCGATACACACAGCCTCCACATGAGCCAGCTGGGGGTTGTCGCTGGCCTGGCCGAACTCGTCTACGACCTGGAGCTCTGGTAAGGTGTTGAGGGACAGAGCGATGGTGGAGAGGACGATGAACAGGATAGAGATGATGGCTAGAATCTGAAAAGAGAGCACAGGAGGGAATGAAAGATTAGTGAGATTCTAAGAAATTTGTTGTCTTTGCACACACTACAAATGCATGAGCCATGAAACGCTCAGTTAATCTATCTCTTTGTCTCTGTCAATCAACGTATTATGGCTCACTTGTTTTGACAGATATGGGATACGCTGTGAATAATCATAGGCATCTGATTTGAGTTAGAGTCAGGAAAACATGCATGATTAAAGGGCTGAGTATAAGTGATATGAGTCTAATGGAGTGTCTGTCTTTGCTTAAAAGGCCCTAGGGGTGTGTTCTTGAATGAAAATGAGCCACCCTTACGCATATTCAATATATATAAAGCACATCACAGCGTTGTTTATGAGGACAAAGGAAGGTAGCATGGTAATGTAAAATGACAAACGAAGGCACAAAATGAGCGATTCAATCTTTGAGTGAATGAGTCATCGCAGGATGGATTGTTATATGAGGAGAAACTTTAAATAAAGTAAAATAACTAGGTCGGATTTCTATTTTGGAAACAGAGAAGCGTGTTTGTGTGTGTGTGTGTGTGTGTGTGTGTGTGGGATCTACAATAGATAAAAGGACAAAGGGATTTTGGCTCCACCTGTTGGCAACAATATAAAACTCCCTCTATCTGTCTGAAAATATGATGTACTGCTTTCAACAATAAAAGAAAAGTTGCTGCAAACAAGTTTTTGAAAACTTATGTTGAAAATATAATGCTTTGATACAGCTCCCTGTGCTTTCTGCTCAGTCAGGGAGTAGGTAAGAACATCCTGCATAATCCCATGAGGTCACGCGCAGCATGAGGCAGTGTTTCAACTACAGCTCTTTACCTTGATCAGGGTTTATTGACCTCAGTAGATTAAATCTTGCCTTTTCTGACTGAGGTTTGGTGTATGTGAAATGACAGTGTGAGCAGTATGGTCAGGGTTAGGGTTAGGGTTAGGACATCATCCGTCCCTCTTCCCTTTCTTCTATAGTACCTCTCCATATTCTATCCAAGCCTCTTGTCTTTCACCAGAGCCACAGATGTTACTCCTTTCAATGCTGCTGGGATTAGCTGATGTCCTTTTTCCACAGCTCAACTCTGCTCAGCGTCTCAACCCACACAGGTGAAAAGTCTCTGTCCTACACTCTACAGTACTGCAGCATAACCTCAGCAATCTACTAAAATCCAGTGCATGAAAAATTTGCATTCCTTTGTGTGAAGTCCTCTATGACCGGAGCAATATAAAACCTATTAAAACCTAATGAACAAAGATTGAAGAGTCTCAGTCAAGATAGGAAAAACAAGGCACAGGGAATACTAATCACAAACCGCAAGTAAGTTGCAGAACACACTGATTATCTTACATAAATTTGCACAGTGCAGTCTGGTGACAGCCACTTCATCTCCTGTGAGACTTGCGTATTTTAGCAAATATCACGTATTAGCGACTATCATGCAGGGTTGTTTGAGTTCAAGGATTCTGCAGAAATTTTCAGGGGACAGCCGTTTCTATGATCTATCCATTAGCCTCTAGCTTGCAGTGACACACTAGATAAAGGGGCTAAAGGCTAGTGACACTGCCTGAAATTGAAAAATGTTTTAAAAGAAGGAAATTCCTTTTTGGTAAGAAAGAGGGGACAAGGGGGTGTCATGGTTCAGCAGACGAGTGTTATCGCTAATTGAATGCTGGTGCTGATAAGGTTAAACCTGTTAGCAGCTAAGTGAGGCACCTGGCCCTGGCTTGGCACAGAGCTGAAAAGACGCAGATTGGTTCTGAACCCCAGAACTTTTTGGCAAGCTCACTGGAGGCTCAACCACTGGTGCCAAGCCACTCGATCAGAAGACCTTTGCTTGTGTCCTGTTGCTGAACACCTTGGCACCAAGTCAGCTCCAGAGGTAGAGGACTAGATGATGGCATGCGATAGTGATTTTGAGTTTATAGGCTTACTGGCGTTCGCCTTTGTGGATTCATTTTTCAGATACAGTAGAAGAATATAATAATAGATTTATGAAAATACAAGCAAAAGGTTGCTCATTCTTCAGAGGTCAACTGTTCTTTCGCAGAGGAGACAGTTAATCTCTTACTGTTGCACACTTCGGAGCAAGTGAGCCCTTATAAAACTGCACTGTGAACAGCTGAATGACTCGTGGGCATGCACACAAACACTCTCAGAGACACAGAGAGAAAGTGATTAATGTTTTCCCTGACCCACACCCATGCAAGCTCACCTTCCTACACACCCATGCACCCCTCCCTCACGGACAGCAGCAAATGGCATTTGAGCGTGAGGATGAGCAATCCTGCGGTGGCTTGCATTAACCTACTGTAATTGAGTGGGAGTAGTTAAGAAGATCAATTACTTGGACTCAGTCTTCTTTGCCCCTGATTTGCATGTGCGATGGCATTAAGGATAGCATCAAATGCCGCGAGCGCTGGATTAAAAGAACGGAAATGAGCGCGGCCAGGCCAGTTGACCTGGAAGTGACCCAGTGGAAGAAAGCCACAAGAGGCAGGAAATGAAACAAGAAGTGGACACTTTCAAATCTTAAAGAGGCAAAGAGATTGGGATTAAAATGTCACTAGTATCCTGATAATTTAATAAAGGAATCAATTGTACCATCCTAAATACAGACCTCGACTACTGTCTGAGAGCAACAAAATAATTGCTTTTGTCCTTAAGAGCTAAAACAAAAAGCAATTTAAAAGAAATATGCTGTTTCTAAGTAAAACTGGCAGCTAAATTAAATGCAACCAAATGGAAGCTGTCATAAGTCAGACATGATATTCAAAAAATTAAAGGGGCACTGTGTAGTTTTGGAGAATAAATTCAAACTCAGAATTTTAATATTTACAATATTAATGAGGTAATAATACAAACTCATATTTATTTTTTCCATAAATGAATAAACAAGCGGTTCTCAGAGGAAAATAAGGTCCCCAGAACACTGTTTGAAGCTAGAAGGGTGGAAGGGTCCGCCAAATATAAACAAAGTAAAACAGTATGAAACTGTGTTGTCCTTTAAGGTCAGTTTGTTTGTTCAGTTTATTCAGTCATGAAAAATGAAATTATTTATTTAGTTTGTTAGTCGCTGAAGATCTTTCTCTTCTGGTTTGAATTTCCTCCCCAAAACTATGTAGTGCACCTTAAAAAGGTTCTCACACTCTTCACTTGGTCTTCATCTTTCCCTCTCCCTGTTCCTGTGACCTTATGATGCCACAGCCAGGTCATGGTCAGGCCTGATTGGCTTAGACGGGAGGGTAATGTCCTCAGATGATTAGGTGATGTGTGTGACGTGCTTCAGTTCCCTGTGGCTATTTTGGCTCTTTTACCACCTCCACTGAGTCTGCTGCAAAGACTGCTTAGCATGACTGTGCAAGGGGAGAACGGCTTCACTTTGAGGTTTACAATGAGATGAAAGACAGATGGAGGGAGAGAATCATTGGACGTCACATGACTTTTATTTTTGTACAATACTCTGAGGATTTCCCCCCCGGGATACTTTGGTCCTTTACTCCTGAGCACATTATAAAACACATCATGAAAAAGTAAATCACTTGATGAATGTCCTTGCAAAAACAAAAACCAGCTGGCTCAACTCCTCAAGGGACAGCTTAAAATATAATGCCAGCGACAGTGTAGGAGGCAGTTTTAGGAGAATATCTTTTGTGCGTCAAGGGAGTGAATGTGCTTTAGCAACAGACGCAGCACAATCTGAATTCCACAGCTCCTTTAAGGTGGTATTAGATCTGCTGGGAGCGGGACAAGTGAAGTCAATCCACAAAGGAACCACTGAGTTAGGAGCTCTCTGGAGCCTCTCTTCTGAGCCACTCTCGATTTCCATTTTCAGCCACCTGTCATCTCCACCACTACTCTTGTAATTGCTAGAATCACCTTTCCCCATCCGCTTTCAGCTCCCACAGGAAGCAGTCAATAGGTTCACTAACTCCTCTCTTAATGTCCTGTCATTGGTGACAGCCCTGTGGTCGCACCCCACTTCACCTCCTCTGCCTGCTTCCCCATCATTCCTTACTTTGAGGGAGGAAAGGCGCTGCTGGGAAGAAAAATAACCTGCACCACACCAGTGGCCCATCTGCCAGCTTTGGGGGGTGGGCTATTGATTGTGTACACATCACATTATGGACACTGAGCCAGGTCCAGCGAGCCCCTATTGATCTCCTTGCTCAGAGCTCTTACGGACCATGATCCACCTCTGAGGTCCCCACTAACCCTCCCTCCCTCTACCTGTGTCATCAATTTGCACTGGACAAATTGAGCCATTCCTCAGGTATGATAATTTTTTGCTGCGGAATCAATCTGGGTGATTATGGCTATGGTAATGGGGATTGATCCCAGGACTTGTGTGTTATTTCATCTTCTCGGACTGTATCTCTTCCAGTGACGTCGCTGTCAAAGCATGGGCGAGTGTTGGGTGTCAGGTAGCTATGCAGCAGACATACTCTGCTCATTTTCAGGTTCATACATTATATTAGGTTACTAGTAGATCAGGTTTACAAGCTTAATGTTACACACACTAGTTTTCTCATACTGTCCAGTGTTGCAGCACTGTATTGCCTCTCTGTCTGAAACGCTCTGTTTTAGCTCCAGTCTCTTTAAGGCCCCGACTCCCGAATACCCAGGCTGCTCTTATCAGTCCGCTCATATATGCCTGAGCCAGCACCGCTAACAACAACAGAGTAGCTTCGCTAAATTAATATTTACGTGCCAAACTAGCCGCTTGGCATAAATTATGTAAATATGTGACATGGTGACTTAGTGTGATGTCACAAAGTCACGAGGCGTTTCAGGAGCAGTGTTTTCCATGGGAGAGAGGAGCTTCTGTTGGTGCAGACTTTGACATTTTTAACTTTCAAAAATATTTTACATGCAGAACCTATATAACACACAGGCGAGGAAAAAACAAAAAAGCATAATAGGGCTCCTTTAAGACAAAGCATAATTTGTTAAATTAATGAATTACCCTGCTAAGTTCACATGTTCTGGTGGGCAATTTCTCTTCATTAATCAGACCAATGGCTCCATATGCTTAGGAGGATGCAAATGGCAAGATTTGAGTCCTGAATGTGCACAAATTCGGTTAGCGAGCCATTACCAGCTATTAATGATGGCACTGAGCAAATATGGCATTGTTAAGGAACCTGGCACACATACTTAAAGAGAGATTTATTAGGCATGGATAGTGAGGGTTATGACTTAAATACATGCACCCTTAGAGAGATTCAACATTAATCAACAAAAGAGGAGAGACATTTTCCCTCCCACTCTGTCAGGATTCTGCTGGGTAAGTGCCTTTTCCATGGCGAGTTTCCAGCGAGCTCACACAGAGAGAGAAAAAGCAGAGGGGGGGGGGTGTGATATTTGGTGGCCGTCCACTGTTTTGTCCCACAGCTCCTCCAAGGTTCAGAGAGATTTGGAGGAATGCCACAGTCATTACGATTTGGACAAACTCGAGTGAATTCCTTAAAAACTGGCAGGGTGTGCGCGCAACTGAAATATGTCCCAATATTTTCTTTATTACAACTTTGCAACAAAATCAGATAAAAGAGACCACTTCAGTGTCCATCTGACGAACTATTTTTGGCAGCCCCAGTGGGAGTTGAGCGCATACTAATGAAGGCTTATTATTTCATGAAAAACTATTGAGCTGTTCATATATCTTTGACAGCTCTCAGTGCAGTCAATAATTGCAGTGGATATAACCCATTTGTCTTGCCATAACGCAGTATCACCACACTGTGTCACTTACAATTTAATTTGTCATCAGTCAGCTCAACTATATTATGTGTCCCTCTGTGCTTGGCAACCTTTATGAGGAATATTGGCATAATGTGATTAAAGTCACAATTTCAGGGTCAGGTCTCATTGAGGTGCTTTACAATCAGCCCAAGAGACAAACATTGCATACAAATGATTTGTCTTTGTTGGGGTTTGTTTGAAAGCACAGAGCCTTTGGTAAATCACCCATAATACCCCTCTGACACTGGACAAATTAATCACTAACACCCACAAACATCTGACTTTGGTCTTCGGTGTAAAAGGGTACAATCTGCATTCACTCCTGGGTAAAATTACAATGCAGTGGTCATTGGTATTTAACGGCTACAGCTCCAATTGGTATTGATAGAAACATAACAACCAGGTGTACGAGCTAATTTTCACCAAAGTCCTTTCAGGAAAGTCTTTCCATTTGGCAGCCATTTTGGCAATGCCCCTGGACAGGTTTCTTCCTTCGAAAAGGAGACCAGGCCCCTATCGAAATAAATTGGGCAGAATATGTGCCATACAAAAAGGTTTTCAAGTCAAAATATTTCCAGTGGTGTGTCTCCTCTCTTATAATGTCTCTATTTTCACCCCTTTTCCGGTGCAATAGTATGATCGGTGTTACAGTTTCTGACACTGAAAATTCAAAAGG
Organism: Pagrus major; assembly: GCF_040436345.1. NCBI lineage: Eukaryota > Metazoa > Chordata > Actinopteri > Spariformes > Sparidae > Pagrus > Pagrus major. Next base: position 15,990,790 of record NC_133233.1, read on the forward strand.
TTTTTCTTCAGTCTCTGTTTCAAGCATTGCATATATGCCCTAATTTTGGTCCAAATCTGATTCCCCTTTCATGTTCTCCTTGCTGAAGACATGCAGCAGCAGGGGTCCTAAAGGATTTAGCCAACACTACATGCTGAGGGTGTGAGGTTCCCGCAGCAGCACAACAAATTGGTCGAGTGGGCTGACAGCATTTGAGAGGAATCAATAATCCATTTCTCATCAGTTTACAGGCCACCCGCACCTTTTGCCTCTAGAGTGCTTGAGTTAATTTTAAGCAACAATGTTACAGGGGAGAAAGTAAAGGACGACCAATAAATAAATAAATTCATCTACATTATTCAGGAGAGTCCTTCCACCATCCACACATTTTTCGCCTGTAGTGGTTCCCTTCATGGTTTCTGGACTAAGTTTCCTTTGAACTCTTCACCAAACTTCACCGTATCCCGTTTTCGTACCATTCTTGTAAACACATTGTTCGTGTGCTTTTCACTCTGCCCCTCGAAGCCCTTTCACTCCCTTTCCAGGCTTTTTTTCTTTTTTTATACCAGACTGATATTTGTTTCTTTGTCTCTTTCTTTTTTTGTTGTACAACCAGGGAGCAAAGTGGGCTTGTATGAAATATTTATAGAAAGCATTCGTCCGTCGGGCCAGTAGTGGCACAAACACGCCTTCACAGAACAGGCAACACAGCCGCGTGTGTCAGCATGTGGCGCTCTATTACAGCTCAGATGGGCTTAGGGTTGAGTGATGCAACCATGATTAGCAGATTGAAATATCATAGGCTACATATCAGCAAACACATTGTGCTGACATTTCCCCCTTTGGTGTTGTGAAATTCTGTGAAATGTGCCAGTGTGTGAGAAGAATCTGACTTCTTTTGTGATGCTGCAGTCATGTTGTGGTGGTGTGGAGGAGACAGTTTGTTGTTTTCAGGCGCTGGTAGCGCCGGCTACCTGCAACTCTGAGACAAAAGACGAATTTTCCAAACTTTCCCAAACTAGTCCCGTGGGACTAAACTAAATACGAGTCGGAAGTTGAAAAGTTCAGCAAAATCAATGCATTGCACAGCCTGTCCAGCTTTGCTATCTGCCCTGTCAAATAAACACAAACTCCAGCAGAAGTAAAGGTTGGCAGCCATCTTCTATCTCTACTGTTCTCGACCAGTGACAAAGCACATTATAAAGCAATGGGCCTTTGATTTCACACAGAAGTAAATGACATGTCGGTTTTGTCAGCTGGAATGACCACTGTTGCTAGCAGGTTTTATTACCTGGAATTAGCTAGCATTTGCTCAACAGCTGACTCAATTTAAGACCAGAGTGCTAAAAGGTACGTGTATGACAATAGGTTGCTAAAAGAGGCTAAAACAACATGTCCCACGCAAAGCATCTTCTCCAGTTGATGATCCATGTGGAAGTATCAAGAGCAGCACTCTTCTTCTAGCTAGTTAGCCCTACAGTAACCTGTTAGAAGCAAACATGCTAATAAAACATTTGCTATGTTGCTATTTAGAAGTATGACTAAATCTGTGTTTTAATGTAGGCTAACGCTCTCAGGTGACACGTTTGGTCCAAAACCAAATAAAGAGCAGGACAAACCTGACAGCTAACGTTACACTCTGCTAGCCTAATAGTAGCATGTTATTTGGATGTTCCAGTCCTAAAATGAAGATTTTAGTTTATAAGCTAAGTAGCTTGACATGCTAACATCTGGGGCAAGGTAAAATTAAACATTTATAAGCGAGTTGCCACACAACAAACTCACAGTCACACCTGCAACACCAGTAGGCTACTTCAAATGCTAAGCTTGACATGCCAGAAAGGCCATTTTTGGCCTCAACCTTGAGAGAAATTCCGCAACTCTCCTTCTCAATCAACTATATTGACGAAATTATTTAAAGCCCTGATAGGATCCTTGAGCCATCCGCTTACTGAAATAGATACCTAATGCTTGGTCCATCCTACTGTACTATATCCTGTAACATAGCCCTCTCACTCTGGTATCAGATTTCTACACCCACTGTAGTCTTCAGGAGAGATATGATTGCAGTTTAACAATACCTCATCAGTGTATTAAAAAAAGATTTCCCACTGTGAGCCGACGCTATTTCTGTGGACGACTCAGCAGTTTTGCGAATTAAGCGATGGATTGTGGAAGTGGTTCCTGCTGAGACCAAGCCTCCCAGGAAGGGCAGTGGGGAAAGTCATGCACACTGCGCCACAAAGCATTAAATACAAAGAATAAACTGAGATTTAGGACGATGTCTTGATTAGTCTTAGTGAGGTCATCACTTTTAGCTCCTGTCACTTCTGGCCAACTTCTAATCGCGCCAATCTTTGTCCCTCTCTTTATCTGGCTCCCTCGCTGTCCGTCCTCTGTAATCTGTCCATCACTATTACCCTCTTTGCCACCTTGCAGCCAATCACGGCCCCGTGACTTTCACAACAGAAATGTCAGGAGAAAAAACAAAAAAGACACGGAGAGAACGCAGTCGCAGGGGAGAGCAGGCTGTATTAAGCTGCAAAATAACTAAGATATGGGAGCAAAAATCATTTATGAAATAAAACTAATTTATAAGCTTAAAAACCTGCAGTAATAAACAACAGACAGCACTCCTAGCGGGAGAGAATCCAATAAAACTAATTCTTCTAGCAGTAAAATATGTAAGAACTTGCCTGGAGCTATGAGACAGTCAGAGCTAGAGGTTTGCTTGTGCCTTTGTCTTCTGTTAACATTTCTCTGTTGCTGTGTAATTGCTTCAGCCATGTCTTACAGTGACAATAAATCTTTCTGATGATGGTCAAGATATATACATTTACATTAGGGGCCAATTTAAACAGTGTCCTTCCTTCATGTCCTTTCCTTGCCTGGAGAGACGGTGTCGGTCATGGAAAGAAGAACGTGTGCACATGCGTATGTTTCTGTGCGTGTGCCGCTGCATGGCGTGCATGTGTTTCTGGGTAGAACAAGCCTTTGGCCTTCATGGCGTGGCAACATTATTAACCTATGTGCCTCCGACTTCCCCCTGAGGAGAACAGCAGGCAGACCGTTACAGCGAGTACCCTCCGCACACACTGATGCACATGTACATGCACATGAGGGCGTATATATGAGCTAATTATACCTCTAAACACATGCTCATTATGTTATGTCTGCATGTGCGAAAGATGAAGCTTTAAAAAAGGAACAATGTCAAATGACAGCAACGTAATTGCAGCAGATAACTTTCTTACGTATCGGATAATTTGCGGCAGAGCAGCTCTGCGTTCCCGCTGGGGGAATGTGCCATCATGTGTGACAGAGAGAGAGCGCCAGAGAGGGCTACAGTGTAATTACCGCTAAGTGTGCTAGCCCTTGTGCCTGAGCAGTGATCGCTGTGTTAATCACCCGGCCAAGGCCCCCATAATCAACACTTCCTCGAGCCACAGACCAAAGGAAGGAAGGAGAAGCAAACACGCAGCCCTGCGACGGTGAATATTCATGACGCTCTGCAAATAACTCGCCGAGGCGCTCGCATTGCTCCGGCGCACGCCTGTACGTATGTAGATAAGAACACGGCAAGGATCTCTTACAAGCTCCCTGCTCCCCTCTACCCCTGGGTCTCCTGATAACATCATCCATCTGAGCTTGGAGGCAGAGGGAGGATGGAGGGTGGAGGGTGGAGGATGGAGGATGGGAAGGTGGGACAGCAGTGTTGAAAAAGTGTGTTTGCTCTCTTGTGTGGTGCTTTCCAGAAATTTACTTGGAATAAGAATTACTCTCCCGTCACCTCTCCTGGGCGCTTTTTTTTTCTTCTCTCTCCTTCACAGATAAGGCCGGGAAAACCTCGCAGGAAAAACTCTCCTCCCACACACACATGCACACACACACACACACAAAACACACCAATACATACAGCGCAAACGCTTGTACAAATCCCCCCCCCCACACCGCTACCTGTCTCTTGCTCTCTCACAATCCTTTTTCTCTCTTTCCAAAACACACACTGTCACATTCAGCTGCACTCAGCAGGCTCCTATAGCTCTCGGCACAACACCGGCACATTTAAAAAGAGAATTCCCCTCTCTCTCTCTCTCTCTCGCTGTCTCTCTCGCTCTATCCACCCCCTCCTCTCGTACCTCTATCTGTTATCCTCATGGAGAATGTCTTCCAGCACTACTCGAGCCGAGCTGAGAGCAGCTTTGTGACTTAAACATTGTTTTTCTCCCGTTATGCTTTACCATTCAGCCGAGTGATCCGCAGAAGCCCCTTTGAGCGGCGGAGTGACGGCGACAGATCTCTGGGGTAAAGAGAGGTGACGCGAGCCATCATGAATTCCAAACAATATGCGGTAACATCTGCAGTTACGAGAGTGAGCTGAACCCCCAAGCACTTGTTTCCTCCACTGGTCAGCTGTAGTGACCTTAGATACATTCAACGAAGAGTGCCTGCACCCACAAGAGGGAGCTCCTCATCTCTCTTGCTGAATTCAACTAGTGGAAATGTCTTTTTGTGACTTTGTTATTTGATTTTTTTTCCCATGGAGGTCAGATGGAGGTGGAGAGAGAACTCAAGCTGCCTGGGTTTTTGATGCGCAAAGGAGGAGTTGAGATAATCCCTCGGCTACTCCCTCTATCCTTCACGCAGAGAATGAAAAACAGACACTTTCTTTCTCTCTCTGTCTCCTTGTCTTTGTCTCATTTGGGATTGCAGGAAGACTAGTGGTCACTGAGGACCCGGCTAATCCTAATCAAGTATATAAAGCTCAACCCTGAGACTCCCCCCTTCATCTATATTCCCCACGACATCAGCATCCAGCATCTGCCCCGACACCTTCACAACACAACTGTTTGACTGCTGGCTTCAGACGTGTGCATTGTGTCAATCTCAATTGTACCTCTCACACAGTCTCTTTCAAGTTATGTGCTAGCGGTGCAAAACTCCCCATCGTGGCTTCGCGTGATTTATTGTTATTCAGCTTCACTTCCAAGGACGGACCTGTGCCTCCATCACTGTCTGTCTTTACCACAAAATCCACACACATATGCGCACACGCACACTCGTTCATGCTTTTCTCGCATTCGCTGGCTTCTATTTTGGAATATTTTTTCTGTCCTTCCTCTGGGAGGCTGGGGTGAATATGAGCCGAACTCTGTTTACAGAGAGAAACACACCAAACTGACAACACGGTTTCCTTTCTAATGAGATTCACCCTGATGATGTTGGCATGAATATATTCATGAGTGACACAGCGGAGAGAGGAGACGGGTACAAGAGCAACGAGCAAAAAAGAGGGAAACAACAGTTATGAGGACCAACAAACAAAACAAATTAAAGGTGCAATGTGCACTTTTGGGGAATGAATTTTAATCAGAAAAGAAAGATCTTCAATGACTGATCTTTTTGTTTTGCCAACTCAAACTCAATAAACAAACTCTCTTCATTTTCACAACTCAATACACTGAATGAACAAACTGACCTTAAAGGACAACACAATTTCATACCGTTTTACTTTACTATTTGGCGGGCCCTGCCACCTTTCTAGCTTCAAAGTGTTCTGGGGACCTTATTTTCCTCTGAGAACAGCTTGTTTATTCAGTTATGGAAAAGAAAAATATTTCTGAGTTTGTTTGTAAAAATTTCACCTCCAAAGCTACATAGTGCCCCTTTAAAAAAGACAAAAATACATGTGAATTTAGATTACAGAGCCTCTCTATATATCCCTCCTATTTTATACAAATTTCTTTTCAGTCCTCTTCATCCTAATTACCAAACAACACCTTCGCTGTCTGTCCTTGGGAAAGAGAGGAGCTTAGCAACTGTGGTGTCAGCAACATATTGACGCTCGTCTCCATAACCACAGAAACTTGTGAATGAAATCCCCGGTTCACATGTGTGAAAGGCAGCCGTCATCACTGCAAAAAATCCTGCATCACCCGGAGGACTTGGATATCTTATTTTGTCACTGAAGCTTGATAAAAACCCACTTGCACAAACGCACACTCCCGTTTTAATATCAGCTGAGTGATTTCTGCAATTATCTTCGCTGGGGCAACCCCTTCGGCGGAGCACCACATGCTGCTGCTCTCTTCCCTCGCAATGTGCCATGATGTTTACTTCAGTAATGACTCATGCCGGATCATACTCAGTGGTCGTCAGCAACAAAAGAATAGCCAACACGCTACAATAGAAATGTGACTTTGGAGGAGAAGGGGGGAAAAAAAAGCGGTATGAATGACTGAGCAATTGAGCTGAGTGCTGCTTCGCGGCAGAGGCAAGCAGGGAGCGCTGATAAGGGAGCTGTAATAACAGGCAGAATTTCACAGCCTTTGTTCCACGGCAAATGAGAGTGATGATCACCAGGCTTGGGAGCGGCACTGGGTGACTGTTTCCATGGAGTTAGAATGAGGTATGCCTGTGTGTGTGTGTGTGTGTGTGTGTGTGTGTGTGTGTGTGTGTGTGTGTGTACATCTGAGTGGGTGGCAGTATTGTGTGTAGGTTGGGGTGGAGACTGGGGTATTATTGATAGGTTGCCTGTCCTTGAGAAGGCCAGATTGGGACGCCCCCACTCTTCACGGGAGATTTCCTTTAATTAATCCGAATGAGGACACACTTGCACACATGCACACACAAAAAACGCACACACACTGATGACTGCATGCAGTTGTCACTGAGCAGTGAAGGAGAGGATGGAAGTGTAGGACTGTGTGTACGAATTTTACAGATGTTATTTCAAAAGTTGCATGATAAAATGCTAAAAAAAAGAGCCCCTTTCACACAAAGTTCCCAATAAATTACTGGGATAAGCTTTTAGGCACTGCTTCCTTATTCACAACTGCAGCTACATTCAGGAACATTTACGTCTTGCGCCTTTTCACACATGCCTCATGTAAATACTGTAAATATCCTTTTTCCTTAGTATAGTTTATTTAGTCTATTTTATTCTATCTTACTTGTTTTTTGTCTGAGTACTTAACCTGATGTGTACTCAACGTGCTGACTGACAAATAAAGTATTTTGAATTGAATTGAATTGAATGCCATGGAAATGCCGGACTAGATAGGGCAAATGACAGTCCAGCAGATGGTGGCCCTGCAACAACTCAACAGAAGAAGAAGAAGAAGAAGAAGAAGAAGAAGAAGAAGAAGAAGAAGAAGGGGCAAGGCCAGATATACCAAGCCCCAAGGAACCTAAAAAAGAAGGGTCATTACGTCACTGAATCTCGCTTTGGTGCAAGACTGTGGTGACGGCTGCATTGAAGTCTATGGGAGATGCATGGAGAAACACGCTCAAACATAGCATGGCTACGTCATACGACTTCCGATGAGGAAACACCTCCAGAAATTGACACAGAAAAACACATTTGACAAATTAACAAGAACATTAAAGGAGCATTGGATTCAGCGGATTCAAATATATCACTAGTGGAGTCTTGTGACTTGTTTGATCCATTTGAAAGCATCTTTCGACAATCGCCAAACATCATGACCCCGCCACTATGGCCACATTAGTAGCTCGGTGAAGCTCCTCATTGGAGCAGTGCTTTGAGCTCAGTGGTAATGTTAGCATGCTAACATGACAATGCTAACATGCTGATGTCTAGCAGGTAATATTTACCAGTTCCGCTGTCTTAGCTTAGCGTTCTAGCATGCCAACATTTGCTAACTAGCACTGAACATAAATTAAAAGTGACCCTGAGAGGAACGTCATTAGTTTTTCTGGTTTTTGGTTGAAGAAAAGTATTTGAAAAATTACAATTTTGAACAATTGCAATTTCATGGCAATCCATCCAATAAGACAATAATATGTCAGCCTTACGGTGACCCTAGAGGAAAAGTCAGGGAATCACAAAAGTCAGTAGGACTCATCCTCTAGGAGTCATGAATGTCTGCACCGGATGTAATGGCAATCCAATAGTCCAATACCAGCATTGCCATCCCTAGAGGCACATGGCTAAAATAATATAAGAGAAAAAAAAAACATATTGTAAGCAGATTAACATCTTTCACAGTTTACCTGTGCCTGCTTGACTTTGATGTATTGATTCGTGTCTGTTTCATTTTCAATTGCCCATGTCATGTTTGTGTGTCTGTATCCATTGCCTGTATTGGCAAACACTGGAGTGTTGATGTGAGTCAGCGTGGCCTTACGGCTTATGGCTGAGTCAAATCAGGTAATCAGCACAGCTGCGTCGGAGCAGGTATAGGATTAACAAATCTGTGTGTATAAGAAGATAAGCCCCCACAACATTTCCGCAAACACTAAGAGTGGTTGCGTGCACGTGGGGGGTGGGATCAGCTGAAAATGAAAGGCTAGGTGTGCAGTCAGATTATTGTCTCTTACGTCTCATGTGAGGGAAAAAGTGAGTAACTGCTTACAACCTTCTTAATATCCTTACTAAAGATAGACCTGAAATCCTATTACAATTATCTTGAATCATCCTCAGATTGAAGGGTACGATTGCCCCCACAGACTCAAAACCCCAGCCTGCAGGTCCCTGCAGGAGGCCGCGGAGGAGTGAAAGGAGAGCCTCTGGTGTTGCACCAACACACGGACGGTGAGGTCTACACACTCAAGATGTTTCCTTTGCGCAGCATGGGTTAAGTACACTGCTGCATGGTTATTACAGCCCAGTGTGGGGGTTGACAGGAGCAGATAAGAGGAGGGTTGAACGTACATGAGCAGACACAGCAAGAGACAAAAATTACAGACGACGAGCATTTGCTGATAATAACATAGTCATCGTTCCCCGGGGCCGATTCACTCGTGAATCAGAGCAAATGAAAAAATTCACATGTAGAGGCAATGACGTGGTTTGAGCGAGAAGTGAGAAGAGATGCCCTTCATGCAGAAGACCCATTTCAAGCCCACACGTTGGCAAGCATCTGCGCTGCTGAATGTGCAAGACACCAAATCCCAACCAGCTCTGTGGCTGACTGACTGCGACCTTTGAACTCTCAGAGGAGGGAAGTACAGACATTATTACTGCTATTAATGTCTCTCGTGTGACGCTGTATTCAGTGATAAATCAAAGATGAAATCCTTTAACAGCCAGGTCTAAATTGAGCAGGTTACAGCAGTAATGTGTTCATACATGCTCACATTCTGAAAACCAATTAATCAATAGTTCGATTGACAGAAAATCAATGTGGATAATCATCATTTTTCAAGCAAAAATGCCAATTATTCTATAGTTTCAGCCTCTCAAATGATCTCTGAGGAGATGATAAGCATCTTAGGGTGTTATTGATAGGTTGCCTGTTGTCTGTCAGATTCAGACGCCCCCACTCCTCATGAGGGATTTCCCTTAATTAATCCAAATTAGGCCACACTTGTAATTCATGCAGGCACACACACACACATACATAAAAATGATGAGGATTTGAGGCTTATCTCAGTTTTTATATCATTGTAAATTAAATTATGTAAATTAAGTAGTTTTGGGGAAGAAATTTTAATCAGAAGATCTTAATTGACTGTTTTTGTATGCCTCGACAAGCTAAACTGAATAAACAAACTGACCTTAAAGGACAACACAGTTTCATACTGTTTTACTTTGTTTATATTTGGCGGACCCTGCCACCTTACTTGCAGTACTAACAGTGTTCTGGAGACCTCATTTTTGTCTGAGATTAGTTTGTTTATTCAGTTATGGAAAAATAAATATGTCTGAGTTTGTATTATTACCTCATTAATATTGTAAATATTAAAATTCTGAGTTGGCAAAACGTTACAACTCACCATTAAAGCTGCAATTACCGCTACCAGAGGCCAAGCAATTGAACAGGCACATTCTGAACGGGCACTGCACTAGTTGGTAAAATATTGACACAATGATAATGTTGATTACTATTCATCAGTAATGTGTACATAATGACAAAGTGGGTAAAGGTACGCATTAGAACGAGCAAAACAGTCTGATAAGTTAAGAAAATAACATCACTTTACTGTAATGCAGCGTTTAAAACTAACAATATCTAAAAGGTCAGACAATATATAGTCTTAAATCATGATAATGTTGTAATATTGATAAATTACCCAGCCCTAGACTAAACAATAAGTCATTTAATCAGATAAAACCTTAGAAAGTAAAAAAAAACATCTGTTAGTTGCAGCCCTTCTCCAGTAATGCATTTGTTTGTACCTGCAACACCACGTGTAATACAAATCAGATAGAAATACAGATTTAAATAACACACAAACACAGAGTAAATAATAATCAGCGCTCGTGAGCTGGGATGACACAGCAGGAGAACGGCAGGCATATTGTTCTCATACCGAAATCCAATAACGAGTGAACAAACGATTAAACCTTTACACACTGACATTCTTGGATATGTAATCCTATTATGGAGAGGAACTCCAGCGCTACATTAGTGGACTGTGAAGTGGATCAGCAGTGTTGAAGAAGATGATATTGACTTGGTAAATAACCTTTGTTGTACAGCTCTGTCTGCGGCTGAGTGTCACGATTCATAAGACAGAGAGGGAAGAGAGAACACTGCTATTGGCTGATGGTGAAGAACATGAGCTCGACTTAAGCTGCGTCAAATGCTGCCAGCCTAATGCAATCAGGAATCGGTACGGCCCTGGTACTGACCTAAAATGGCTTTGAAGTGCGCCAGGCCAAGGTCTGCTACTCAGATCCTCAGGGTTACAGAGGACATTTGTCTTGGGTGCTGTAAAAACTCTTGAAATCCTCATTTAAATTCTGTGAATCAGCAGTTCTTTCACGTCTGTATCACTGCCTTTTAGATGTTTTATTGATTTATAGTTGTCACCAAAAAGTCCGGTAAGAAGAGGTCTGCTTACATGCTTTTTTAAAGGTGCAATATGTACGAATTTTAGATAACATTCAAAAATAAACTAAAATTACCAACAGACCGTGAATAAAAAAGAGCTGATGTTATATCAAAGATGTCTATGTATTGTGTTGCAGAGATATGAAGTTAACATGCTAACCAACTAGCCCAGGCCCGTCCTTTTCATAAACCCACTCAGCAGTCTGGACTGCAATTTGCATGGCTAATTGAGATAACTAGCTAACAGCAGCTATAGTTAGCAGCAGTTAGAGGTTACTCTGGCGATACGCTGCCCCTATTTGTGTGAATTCAACAGGTGGCCAATTCTTACATATTGCACCTTTAATGATAAGCAAGCAAAAATGGTTCATGATTCCCAGATGATAAAATATTTTGTTGCTATAACAATGCATTACCAGGGTTTTAAAGGTCTATTAATCATTCTTATTGCACAGACTAATAAAAGGCAGACACTGCAACCTTGCAGGGACCTAACACATTTTTAAAAGCCTAATAATTCCAATACAGCGCAGAAAGAAAACACTATAAAACAGACGTAATGTGGGATCAGAGGTAAATTATATCTTGATTAAGAGGGAGCCGGGAGCGTTTCTTCTTTGGCTTGAATAAAGGTTGTAAAATAGAGACCCTCTCCTGTGACCTCATCTTCCCTTTAAAACCTTTAAGCATCTTTGAAAACTGTCCATCTCAAACAGCCATATTATAGTTATTCGCAATGGCAAGAAGTCAAACCAAAATAAGGTTAGCTTTGTAAGGTTTTTTTTTGCCTCTGATGTAACAGCTACTACACATATTTAAAAAAATAAATCTTGTCGCCGTATTATGTTGTTATGGAGGAGGTGAGAGTGCTGTGAAACCAGACTTAGTCATCCTTTTTAAAAGGCAAAAATCTTTGTGCTCTCATGGAAAGTTTAATGCTAAAGTTTAGTGAACTCTGCGATGGATAATTTATAACTCTGGTTTCAGTTCTTCCTGAGCGTGTGAAAAAGTTGATAACTGTTAGTAAGAGTTTTCCAAACTTTCAGACTTGCAGTAATTGGCCTTCTTTTTGAACTTTCATTTTCCATGTATTTGCTCCGGCTCTGCAAATCTGAGTAAGAAAACAGCTGAACAACACTTCACACTGTGATGCTGCTTTAGCTGCCTTCGCTGGAGAAAGTCAAGGTCAAAATAATTGGCCGTGTCTCTCCTGGTGTCACGGACTCCCATTCGTTTTTCCGCTATGTTGCCTCAGCTGTGTAGTAACAGGTAAACAATGTATTATGGTCACCCTCCCCTCGCAGCAGGGGAGCTCTTCCTCTTCATAATTTAAACCAGGATACAAGAAAATAGGTCCCCTCTGTCTCGCCCTGGTAGTGATGCACATCAAGCTAACACCTCACAAAGTGATTCTTCGCTGAGCAAACATAACCACTCTCCTCAACACTTAGCTTAACACGATTGATACGCTTGGGGCGAGTCTTAGGAAACAGCAGGCGCTCCCTCACAGACGCACACACACACACACACACACGCACACACACACACACAAAATGAATAATGTACAGTATAATGAGTGTAAAACTCTGCCCCTGGCTTACAAGGTTGAATACATTCACATTTTATTATGAGAAATTGCAAAGCAAAAATACTCCCAAATTACTGAAGTCATTATACAATGATAAATATTGTTCCAGGATATTTGCTAAATGATCTCATGCTCTTTAAATCTGACTTTATTGCACAAATGCTCTTGTATTTCTTCTATTTTGTATTCTTTTATATACCTCTACTTTTTATTTCCTTTACTTTCAATACTTTTCTCTGTACTTATTTTTGCTATTGTGCTGTTGCAACAACTGGATTTCCCTCTCTGTAGATCAATCACCGTTAAGAAAATGTCACATGTGAAATGAATATTTTCAAACATTAAAAAAAGCAAGGACATTTGAAACTCATGCTAGCTCTTGCAAACTGCAACTCCTTGTATCAAGGCATCTGTCTGTTTATAGCATAGATTTTAATAAAACAATAGGACAGTGCTGCTCAGTGTTGTTTCTAATCTGGCCCAGTGGCCACTCATGGTATTGCAGGGAAACATTCTCTTGCGGCCCAAAAAGTACTTTCCCCACAGAGCACCTGTTGACAGGACGACCGTAAATAAGCTCGATTATGACTCTTTCTATTATGAATTTTTGATCCATGGAGGTTTTATAGTATATAACATTCCTTAAGCTGAGAAAAGCAATTAAAAATCGATGACATCATCACAATGTAAAGTTTATGGGCCAAGCGGGAACTTAAACCCATCTTTATTGCCTTTATTTTACATGAAATTTTGAATTTCGACATATGAAAACAAGATTTATCGTATCTTATCTTACAATATTACAAGTATGGTCCAGAAGAGCTGAATACATCAACAGGATCATCATTGTCAATATGAGAATAGTACAAGTACATATCTATATATGCTTTTCTGTTGGAGTATTTGATTGATGATGAGAGACATGCATTAAATCACGCAGCTCTTAGCTACTGGCCCATTAGCAACCAGTACTAATGAGCAGCATGAGAAGCCTCTTACTTCCTCTGTTGACCTCCCCTCACTGTTAAGCGTCACGCTCCAGTTCAAATACAAAATTTATGCTCCCAAAATGGCCCGTCGAGGCACGCCATACCCTCAGAAAATCCCACGATCAATGTCAAATATTGATTCTTATTCATTAAGTCCAGTCACAAGCCCTCCAAGTGTGTGGCTTTTACTCTGAAAAGCCTGTCAGAAACTTTCATCAGTATTAATAGGGACTGGTTGGTTGGGAAATGTGACTGCATAAACTCGGAGGTGTGTGTGTGTTTGTAATAATGGATTTAGGACAGCGGTATGAAAGCTCAGGTGTACTACAGGGATTACTGCTAGAATGAATCGGTTTTCTTTTCGTTCCACAAATCGCAGTTTAATCCCTCTTTATGATGACTGTCTCGCAAAGCAAACAAATCGTTTCTTTGTTTCTCTCAGGTCCGCGTCTGCACCGCTTTTTTTTTTTGCTCCAGTGAAGAAGAAACACAGGCTGGACTGTGACTTGACACCAGCGTAACACAAATAACATCGACTGCACTTGTAGCATGTAAAGATGATATTCCTGTAGGGATCGTTGATGCCTGCTGTGCTGGTGTGTATGTGTGTGTGTGCATGTCTTTGGTTTAAAAGCTTGCCGGTGCATCTGAATGATGATGTCATTGCTGGCATCAGTGGTTGACAAACAGGAACAGTGGAACCAATGGCTGCCAGCGTATGTGGCTAAATTAGGCCTGGGGACAGCAGACGACGCTCTGGTGTCGCTGGGGGTCTAAGAACAGTTGTCACATGAACAACAGTGGCTTTAACCTTGGCACCCAGCTTACATTGCATTCTATCAGTGCATTCCCCTCGCACCATCCCACCTTATTGACCATGTATGCAAGCGGTCCCTGAAGATGCTTGGTATCTTTGGTCCATCCTTCCTCTCATTTAAGTCTCATTTTGCCTACATATCCATCATATCTTACCAGATAATAGGCCCTTTTCACAGCACACTGTTTGACTTGGCACAGGTGTGACCTGAGTGAGCATGAACAATACCACTTTCCTGGAACTGGCTCACCTAAATGGATTGCAGCCATCATTAATGTTATGAGCTCCACCTGTGCGTTTCCTGCTTTGACAAGTCAAAACGTCATCGGTGAAAAGGGTCTACTTCAGAAGAGGTTTTTGAGAATGATTTCTGGAAGACAAGCTCCACCTGCACCTCTTTTTAAAGAAAATATTCACCGCTGTCTTAATCTTTAAGTATATGAATTGCAAGCATGCTCTTCAAGATACTTTTAATATTTACCTCCACCAATGTTTTCACCTGTCTCCCTTTGTTGGTTGGTTGTAAATTCTACAAGAGCCCAGGACAGGCATGCTGTCATACGATGTTGGTGGTCTTGATTCCAGTCAAAAAACATGTTTATGTAAAATAATCTCAATGGGAACCAGCGACTGGATCAGAAGGCAACCAATTAGAGTCATCAGACACCACCCACTGTATGACTTTACCTCCTGACAGTCAGCACCAACTGCCACAGACTGGTTCCCTCCATTGTAATGCCCAAAGCATTATAATAATCTGCTTATTACAGTTATGCTTTGGGTGTCATGTGTCCCCCTCTTGATACTAAAATGGTTGCCTCCTTCTCCTTCCACATTTCCTCTCAATTAATCCCCTCATTTCAGCCCTGCTCCTCACAGCATCAAACTAACACATCATCACTTGTGGCTGACTGACTGGAATCAACACGGTGTGACAGCGTCTTTGTTTTCTCCGACGTCTCCGTTCAGGACAAGAAAAAGAGACAAGTTGCTGAAGCCATCTGCACGAGGATCAACTGTAATCCAGCCTGACAAGCAAACCCCATAATGACTCTGTGTGCCTGCAGTCAAGTTTATTAACACGAACAAGGCAGATATTGATGATAGTAAGTAGCATCACTCATATGCTGCAGTGCGCCGGAGCATGTGGCTTCACTGTGGGCTGCTGGATAAACAAGCGATGTTCTATTCTCTCATGTGCGTGTGGTGATGTGTGAGGCCGGGTAAAACGAGGGAAGACAGAGATCACAGAACATGTAGGTGCCTTTGGGGGCTGCGTCCGAGGCACCTGAATGCCTACAAAGACGTACACACGCAAAACATCATAAACATGCTGAAAAAATAATTTCTCCTGCTATGTTCTTTCTAATTAGGCAAATTGCTCCTCTTCTTCTTAATAACCCTTTGGACCTTGAGAGGATCGGACACTGATTATCAGAGACAAACGACCAATTAAAATAGAATACATGGCAAAGATTTCTTATTCAATAATCAATCTCTCTCAATTATTAAATTGATGCAACTTTCCCTCTTGATCTCCCAAGTGTGCCATTACTTTGGCCTTAATGGATACACAGACGTATAATGCTGATCCTCCTGTAAGGATCTGTAACAAATACCCTCGACTGGCTTTATCTTTATTAGGAGCTGCCTGTCCTTGGTCAGCACTTTGGGCAGGTGGGTTATTTACAGGAATGTAAATGCTCAAAGGCTTTCATGAGTCTCAAAGGGAGACTGTGGAGGGTGAAGTGGATTGGGTGGATGTTGGAGGGACTTTGCAGCAACCTCAGCATATGCATTTTATTTTCTGTTATGTTTCCTTCAGTGAGTTATATAGGTTCTTCTCCATGTAAAATATTTTGAAGTTAAAAAGGTCAAAGTCTGCACCAACAGAAGCTCCTCTCTCCCACAGAAAACACTGTTCCTGAAACGCCTCGTCAGTAGTCCCGCCTTTAATACTGTGACTTTGTGACATCACACTACGTCACCATGTCACACATTTGCATAATTTATGCCTAGCGGCTAGTTTGGCACGTAAGAATTTTTTTTACCACAGCTGCTCTGTTGTTGTTAGTGGTGGTGGCTCAGGCGTGTGTGAGCTGACCAATCAGATGAGACTGGATATCTGGGGGGGGGTCTTAAAGAGACAGGAGCTAAATCAGAGCGATTCAGACAGAGACAGTATGATGAAACTGTTGTGTTTTTTGCACTTAAGCATGTGAATCTTTTCTAGTAGTAACCTAAGATAAAATCATAAACCTGAAAAAGAGCGTAATATGTCCCCTTTAACGGGTACAGAAATATCTACTGAACTTAGCATGCTATCCAGCTAGCCTGCGTCCCCCACCCAAAGCTCCTGTGCTAGCAGTGTAAACCAAAATACACCCCAGGTCCCCGAGCTCCCAGTCCGAACTTCTAGCTGCAACGCTTACTGAGCAAACTAGCTAACTGCAGCTATAGTTAGCAGTAACTGCAGTGATATGTTGCTCACTATTTGTTTTGAGTATGAATTTGACAGGTGGCCAATTCGTACATACTGCACCTTTAATAGTTGTTTTTTTTCTTGCTGGGTGTGTGTGTTTATTTGTGAACATTGCACAGATTTATGAATAAGGTATGAAAACAATCAGTACAGAGAGAAAGTCATCTCTAACCTCTTGAGTGCTTCTGTGAATAACATGAGGAGGGGGATTCAGAAAGGAGAGTGTCAAGAGAGTGAATCAGAGAAAGATGGAAGAGAACAGACCATGTGCATGACCGTCTGAGGAAATGAGTATAAATATCCCTCTTTCATGACTAATGAGCTACACACACACACATACACGCACACGCTGACAAAAATAGACACTACTTTTTAAGCGAATTTCCTCACTCTCATTTTAGATTAGTCTCTTTGGTAAATTCCAGGAAGAACAGCCTACATGACCCAGTACCTGCTAATAATAAGAGATCTGCGGCTGGTGTGATAGATAAACTGGCTTCTTTTCTGCTGTGTGCATGTGCATGCACTCACGTACACAAGTGTGTGTGTGAGGAGCGGGGAGTCACGCGTTACCGCAAAATGCTCCAGATGGGAGTACATGTGGGAGGACCACGGAATCTCCCCAAGTGTCTGTGCCGCATCCATGCCATATTTGGTGCTTCAGAGTATCGCTGTCAGTCACGCCAAGTTTCGAGTACAGTGTGTACATCCAGTCAACCTCGGATAAAAAGCCTTTCCAAATAATTTCTAGTGTTTGTTTAACCCTGCTCAGACTGCTTGAATGTTGGCATTACGGTATCAGCGCTATTCACATGTGCCAGATGTTCACAGAAATGTATAATAAACTGACTTTCAAGGCATTGCTTAAACTTTCTGCAACTCCAGCTGGTCCTCGGTGCCTCTGTGACAAATCCAACCTATTTGGAGCCTAAAATACAACAAAGTCAGCTCGTACAAACCCTTGTGTGACATTAAAGCACCCTCAGCTGTAAATAAGAAGCCAGTCCAAGCGTGCTGGTACTCCTGAAAGAGCCACTGTCCTCTCAGCTGCTTGAAGTACGCTCCAGGCATCCTGTAGCCTGCCTTATGATCCCTGACCAGAAACAAGCACAATCCCGGATATCTACTTTATGATCTATAGACTCCTCGGCACACACGCATTTTCTCACACCCGTCACCTCTCTGTCTCTCATAGTTTTCCACTTCAGAGTCGGTGTCGGAGCACGATATTAGTATCTGTATCCGTGCATGTGTATGTTTTCACTGCAGCTCTTCCTGCCTGCCGCTCTCTCCACTGATCTGCAGCGGCGTTGGTGGGGGGCCGCCTACACACCTTCCTCATCATCAGCTGCATCCTGACTCCTCTAAAGTAGTAAGCCCATTACCGATGCCAACATTTTGCCACCGTATGCCTTCAACAGCGGATGTTTGGAGGGTTGAGAGTAACTTGACATGAGGGGAGCTTTTCCATTTTTAGATACTTGCATAGGCACAGGCCGTCGCTGCTCCTCGGGATGGACTGAGCGCACTCGCATTTCACATGGGGATACACCTATACAGACTGGAGCTGAAACCTCTCACAGGAAATGCAGACTGCTCTCACACAACAGCAATGAAAAACATCCTGAGAGTGTCAGCTCCTGTTACTGTTGGTTATAGCCTGCTGTAAACACGAAATAAAAGAGGGAACCTATAGCAGCCCGTCTGCAGCAGAGAGGAGGACAGATCCTGACATGGACATATCGCCTCTCCAGTGATGCATGGAGCACTAAGGCCTAGGGAACCTCCTCTTGACTTCCTTCAACCCTCAATAAAGACAAAAAGAAAATTCCCCCCGGACGACCTCGCTCCTCTCGCCCTCCCATCCTTTTTTTTTTTTGCTCCTCCTTCTTCTTCCTTTGAAGAGGCCACCTTTAACCCAGCAGTGAGAAGAGGATCCATTGTTTTCCCTCCCTCTTCCCCCTCACCTGTCACTGTTGCTGCTCACAAAAAGGCCTTGGTGATGGGGAGATTGCTGCCTTTCATTTGTCTAGCCCACTGCACCGCTTACTGCGAAGCTGTAATTAGTGTCAAGAACAAATTTGTTGGTGCTAATAAGGCTGCAAGCTGTGGTGCTAGCAAGCACAACATGGCTACACACAGAGCGGAGGGACCAGATGTAGCTGCTGCTGGCTGATAGATAGATAGGCTGGGAAGCTGGAGTTTGAGAAGTGCCATGCAGTTTTGATCTGTTCTATCTGCATGGCTGTGACAGTCTGTTGACAGACAGTTTACAACATAGCTGCAGTTTATTGTGTTAAATTCTGTTGCAGATTAAACTGGACCTACAGTTAAGTGTAGGGTGGCCTATAGTGCCATATATAAACAAGTCAGCAGCAGTTATTGCATGGCAGATGCAATACGCGTTAGCCTCACCCTCTGCAATTTCTGCGGTAGAGGGTATTTCAAAGTTACTTAGCTAACAGCTTACTGGCCAATATGTTTCAATAATATGTAGTTAGTGGACTAATTCATCATTATGGATGGGTGCTGCACAGTAGTTAAGCGTACGGTTACATTAGCTTGCTCACATGATTGAATGAAGAATCACGGGTAGACCATGATCAATGCTGTGTATTTTTATTTATTTAAGTTTATCTTTGCTAATAATATGTTGGATTCATGTTAATGTCTATTTATAAAAACATTTAATGCTGCTGTCATCATTTTAGCTAACTTCCTGTCCGTTTTGCAGTGAGCAATCCCCTCCATCCTCTCTACGTCACCACAGCGGTAATCGCCAGACATAGCAGCATACGGGAGGATCCTGCAGACAGACCGCCTCTTTATGGGGTTCTCTGTCCAGATTGGATAAATTGGGCAGGGATATCAGAACATTTCTTTTCATGTTGCTGCATGATTAGAGGAAGGCGAGACATGGGTTTCTGACAAAACACTCTATAACAGTGATTACTCTTGGAATATAGAGCCATGTAACCATTAATTTAGTTGAAAAAAAAAATCACTTGCAGCAGCTTTAAGTTTTTGAAATAAAAAATATTTTGTCAAACTAAAATTCAGCAGCCCACCTGCAGTTACTCTAACGACCCCGGAGACCCAGGATGTAGACTCTTTGTCTTGTTATAGCAATGGTCGCCTTCTCACATGACAGGACAATAAATCTGCTGCAGCCTCTACTCGACACAGTGTGCTACAAAGGTCTTATCATAACAAGCATGTGGTGTTGATGTCGCCAGAATTGAATCAGTCATGAAAGATGAGTCTTTCATTTGGATGTGGCAAAAACTGCAGCGATACCTAGTTTGATATATTGCATTCCCTACAGAGACTTCACATAAAAAGTAAGTCGGAATAATAAAAAATAATAATGATGCTGGGGGATAAAGTATGTATATGCCTGACTCATGTGAGCTAAGATTACATTGTGACGTAGAAAGGAAAGCCTTGATGAAAAGATTTATGTACAATGAGATTTTCTCTAATCCATATAATGATACCCAATGAGAATTCAGCTCACAGGCTGGCTGAAACCAGGCAATGTTAATGCAAACCTTAACAGGAGCATTTTACACAGTCTGGGGCAGGAAAAACATAATTTTATTTCCTATAAGATATAATAGCCAAATCAATCACTTCCATTTGAAATGAGGAAGGAAAAATACAGCATTAATCTCTCTCTCTTTAAAGCTATAAGCGCTTTCTGCTCAAGGCTCCTTTCACGCCTTCAGTGTAGTTTGTGCGCCTTGAAAATAGATCTTCGAATATTTCCAGCAGAAGCGCTCCCAATGTCACACCTCGGCCGTCTCACAGAGGCCCGTTATCAAAGGGGGTATTACTCCAGTGTATTCAGGAAGAGATAATCCATATGTACTGAGCTCTCAGCAGATATATGCCTTAGGAGAAGCCATTTCACACACCTATCACAAATTTATTGCTTATGAAAGAGGAACTAATATCCTTTCCTGTAGACTGAGGTATAAGCGCCAGTGTGCTTGATTGAGAGAAAACAAAAGCGCTTATGCAGCTCAATTCACCTTGTTTTTTTGGAGATGAACATAATTCAGAAATGGGAATAGCAATTTAGTGATTATTTGAAACAAAACTCAGCTTATTGGTTGAAACCACTCGATTGATGTAATTCTCAAGCCCCATTAAAGTGTGTAACAAGGTATGCATCCCATCCAATCCCTCACCGTTCTGAAAGTCTATATGCTCGCTGAATATTAGGTTTGATTGTCTATTCTTTCCTCCCTCCTGTCCTCCTCCCCTCCCTATCTGATGTCCCTGTCAGTGCTGTCCACCTGAAACAAAGTTAGCCTGTTTATCAGATAGTGCACAGCGTGTCTGATTAAAGCTCTGCAGGACAATCTCTATTCATCTGGCACACAAATTGAGCCATAGATTAGACTCAGACCCCCCGCCTGAGAGGAAGGGGGTTCCTAAAAATAAACGAAACGACTCCAGTTTGTTAAATTACACCGCGCATCGGAAAATAATGAGGATAGGAGTTTCCCGCTTCGACATGCAGTGTGCCTAATCATTTGGTATTCATCATTACTTGTACAATTTTAGTTTCCTCTGGCTGATTAAAGTCTGAGATGGTCTCTATAGGTGAGGAAATGGACTTTGCCTCTTTGTCTGTGCTATGCGCTTAATTGGAAAGAGTGCGCCTCAGTATCTCTCGGTAACTGAGGAGGTGGGAGATGGGAGAGGCCATTTTCCTTTTTATTGACTGAATATTGACTGGTACTGTAAAATTCAAGAGTTTAACTCATCCCTCAGGCTGCACCCTCTCTGCTCACCTACTGTTTTTCATGGATGACCAAAAATATGACCTTGTAATCTCACCACAAAGCACACAACACTGTTATCCCCTCGTGAGACATGACTGTAATGTCCCATTACAAAGAATGCAAGAAGTACTTAAAGCACATTTCTCCCACTAAAATGAAATACCAATGCTGTAAATGCACAATTGACATGAAAAAGAAGGAAAAGTGTTCGAGACCGCATATCAGCGTTTATTCCTGACCGAATGTTTGCGTTGTGATCGAGTGCATGTTCTGGAAATTTAATTGAGAATACATTTACTGACAATAAACACGATTATGAATCAGCACTGGCCGATACTGAGAGAAAATGAAATAACAACCCTGTCAACAAGAAAAGACAACAGCATTACATTTTGAGAGGAACGCAGTGGCTTCCCTGTTGTGTTCTCTGAACTGCATGATGCGGAAACATGCTTTATGGAGACTTGCATGCGTGCCCTTAATACACTTTAAGATGAATCACGGTTGCTTTCACAATAATGAAATCATGGCAAAATACGATAAAGATCAGTAGTGAATTCTGTCTCCACCCCCTTACACTTAAAACAATTCACTGGGAGCAGTTTCACATATTGTCTTTGTACCGTTGCTGTAAAAAAAGTGGAGGAGCAGCTGCAGCTGTGAAATGAAGAACTACATGACTCTTCAAACAGAGAAAATGTGGAAGGAACTCAAATTAGTCTCTAATGCTCATCCGTGTGACTGAACAGTTGTTGAATTTAATATCTTAACGTTATTAAGTGTGTTTTCTCAAGTTGACTTCACTTGTTAAGTGGAAACAGACTACATTCCCTCTCCCGAGCCTTTTTAAGTGGTATCACTGTTGGCAGCAGCGTTTTCCTCAGAGAAGCAGCTACCAGCAACTCAGGACAAAACGTGAGTTTATTCATTCATTTAGTCAACGATGGAGATGTGAAAGCTGATGGAAATGGTGCCAGGCTGCCAGCCTGACTGCGGTGGCAGACAAAATAGCATTGTGAAAGTGAGGTTCGCAGCGAACCAATCTAAATGCTGACGGTATCAGTATTCTACAGCCATTACATCGTGCAATCAATCATACTATAGTTAGTCAGGGACTCCATAAATAATTAAATATGCTACATCTGTAATATGGATTTTTTTTTAATTGAACGAGCATTGTCAATTCAATTCTATCAACTACTGAACCTATGCAACTACATTTCACTTTATCTTTTCTTTTACTTTGGTTTTCGTATCCAACTATCTTTTTGTCTTTATGTACACGTAAGTATATATTGTATGTCATCGTATAGTCATGTGTTTATATGTTGTATCAACAGCTGCCAGACTTTATTCTCCTTGCAAAAGTAATTTGTGTTATAACATTTATTTAGATATTAGAATTTAGATAATATATAGTATAGTGTAATGCTTTTGATCAAATCTAGTTAAGCTATTTGCCCTCAAAAGTGCAAAAAGAAAGTGAAAATGATAAAAAACAAAAACTGTCTATCCAGTTTAACAATCACCTTGGTCTAATTATGTTGCAGTTGAACTTACATTTTTTTAGGTTGAAGTAGCTCAAATCTTTTCACAGTGTTTGTCTGCAAAACCTTTTTACTTGTCTGCTCATGCAGCTAAAGCATGATTTTTATTTACCTTAAAGCACTTTGTTAAAGTGGAGGAAAGTTTGTCTTTGCCAAGAGTGCTAAAATACCCAAATCTCAGACAATCATAGCTTAAATTATTGATATTTTATTGATTTTCTGTTACATTTGGTGTCATGATTGTTTATAAGTCGCTCTCAGTGGTTGTCTCCGTGGTTCACAGACTGTAAGCAGTCAAGGATGAGTAGTTTTCTAGGGCACAAAGACAGACTCTGAGCATTACTGGCATCACCAGTGACTTATGTACCCCCAGAACCCAGATGGTTGGCGTGGATAGAAGAGAGAAAAAAAAAAGAAAAGAAACAGGAGCAAAGATTTAGACAAGGTGGCTGGAAGGGCAGAGGAGATTATGCAGAGGTTTGTAGCAACTCAGGGGCAGCGATGAAGTTCTGATTTCTTTATTCCCCTTGTCTATTTATTTCTCTGACCTGTGCCCTGCTGCAGTCTCTCCCAACATCTGCCCACAGGGGAGCTAAGCAGATTAATTGAAAGATTTGGATTTCTTTTCATTTAGCTTGGCTGACTCTGAGACTCTTCTCTCCTCATCTCCCCCCTCCTCCCAACTCATCCTGCTCACAATCGCTCGACCTTTTCTCACACGGCCCCTCTCCACCTCCTCCCGGCTCTCACTGCTCAGAATGAGATGAAGAAACCCAAAAATACTGTCACAGGATTGTTTATAGCAACGCGTCCCGCTGCAGATTCTGAGGTCCTCCTTTAGCCTCGCCTTGGGAGTGAAGAGTTATGTTTACCATTTATAGAGGAGATAAAAACAGGCTGGCAGGAGAAATTACAGGCCTGTGTGTGAGATGAGGACACAATGAGCCAAATAAAAAATATCAGTCATCAGGGACATAAACTTATGATCAATCCTTATGTCCCCAGAGTGCAATAAAATGCTATTTTTTTTACATTACCGATGCGTTAATGAGATTTTATACGATTGTATTACTGATTCTGAACCAGCGAGATTGATCAGTGACACTATTCATATCTACATTATATCGCTCTCGAGACTCACACACACACAGAGTCATATGAGACTGAAGGACACATTTCTTAGGAGCATTTCCTGCTTTCATTGCTGTGATACTCCCAGACAGGCGAGCTGATGGGTTTCGAGGACGTGCATGAATTACAGCAAAGGCTGATGGAAAAAAGTGGGGAACAAGGGAATAAAGAGAGCCGAGGAAATCATGGGAGAGGCAGGTACAACTTGTAATCTGGAGTTTTGAAGGTGAACCTTCAAGGTAGCTATTACTGTACAGGCTCTGGGCACTTGGCTGAACTCTATTCTTCCAGCTCACACGCGATCCTGCGTACACACATACACGACAAAATCTCACTCACGCATAAACTTTCCACTTTCCATGAAAAGGTCAAGTTGCTTGCTACCGTTTCCGAGTCAATTGATTGGTGCTCATTCGACATCAGAGAGCTTGGACAGAAATGTGCTGATGGGATTGAAGAACGGTCTGAAAGAATGTCTTATAAAAGTGACATTTTGCCAGAAAATCCTCATTTTATACCATATTAACAACAGTGAGTGTCTTGAAATGTCAACTGCGACAAATCTGGCGCACTGCCCTTAATTTGATGTGTTCTCTGCGTCCTAATGACTGAGCCAATAATTACATTACCAAAGAGAGACATCAGCATGCATGTACGATCACACGCTCACGTAAAAACGCATACACCTCGACTAATACTCCCCAAAATGCTCGTACGCACACACACAATAAACTTAATCAGGCACAAAATTAAATCCTGACACACAGACTCGCACAGAAACACACACATGCCCATGGGTGCCGTAATGAGGCTGTCTGATTTAGTGTATTGATCACCCGCTGTAAGCTACAGAGGGTCCTTGGAGAGCATGGCATCACATAAAAGACAACATTACGGCTTATCAGCTGGGGCCAAACACAAGGTGACCTTCACTTTACTACCTCATGGTCCAGCCTGTTACAATTAGTCGCATGGGTGGAGCGATAAAGACCGTGTCCCAGGGTTTTTTCTGTGTGTGCAGCCGACGTGTGCATGGACACGTATGTCAAAAGCACTTTTACAAGCAGAGCAGGAAAAAGGTTGAGCAGGTATAAACAATGTGAGCAAAATATTGCAATCTATGTGGGTCTTTTGGGGACATTTTTCTTCTTTTCTTTTACTAAATGTTCTAATCCCTCAATTTTTATTGCAATATCATGCATATTCAACAACAAATTGCGGGGGTACACTTCATTTTCCTCATACCACCACGTTTGAAATAATGAAAGTAAAAAATCAAATGATGCTTCCCTTGAGGCCTTACAGATATGCCTAAGTGGAGACAAAAAACTGCAAAAACACCTGCAGAGACTTAAACCCACCCTTAAGAATGCATAGAAAAACACACAAATTTAGATTTTTTCATTTATGTTCATAGAACAAACAGAACACGTCTGTAAATGTCAAAATGTCTTCAACAAGACTAACTTCTTAATCACACTAATTAAGAAATTACATCTATGTATGTTGTATATTGTTAAATCTGTTGAAATGCCAAAGTGTAGTGAGAGTTACGCAGAGGGAAACCATAAATTGTTTGCACTTTGCACCTTCTTTGCACTTGAACTCTGGACAGACCTGCCTCGCTGTTTCCTCTTGCTTTCAGTCTTCATGCTAAGATAGAAGATAATAGTCTCCTGGGTGTAGCTTCATGTTTAGCATACAGGTCTGAGCGTACTTGCCAACCTTGTGACCTAAAAAATGTGGAGGATTTTTAAAAATAATACTGAAAATGCAACAGCATTTCTACGTCAAATCATTTTAATTTGACTTTTAATTCTCAGAAAACAACACAGAGTAATTGCCCTCTGACATAAACCTGTTTTAATCTGTGGCAAGTAATATTCATCACCTTTCATTCTTTCATGCCTTTTTGCCCCTGCCCTTGAGAGAGTCTGTGCGGGCCGCTGCCCTACGTTTGTCAGCCTCTGGATGGGGATTGACACGGCGGGACCCCCGTGACTGACAGCAAAATCAGCGTGGCAGAATTTACAGCCCTGTTCATCTAAAACTTTACGTAAGACACGGGAACTCTTCTCTCAAGGGCGTCTGAAAGTTGTTAAAATATTCTTTCTTGTCTTCATCTCTCTGCCCGTCTCTCGCTCACTGAGGAGGATGAGGTGCAACAGTACTGCAGACTAAACGCCGTTATGATAACTGAAAGGGGGAAAAGTGTGAGGAGGAATCAGGGAGAGAAAAAATCTCAAGAAAATGGGGTGTGCATGGATATGAGATTTGGTTTTGATCTTTACATCTAACTCTCAGCAAGAAAGTGAATAAGCGTTATTTTCCAAAATGTTCCTTTGAAACTTGCAGTTACAACAGTCGCATGCAAAGTTGATCATAAAATATGCGCGTGTTGTTAAAAATACAGAATTACAGGAGCATGCTGCAATCAACCAGCAACCCTGACACATACAGAAATACTGTACATATGCAGTTTCAACATCCAGCATCATCCCAGCACAGCAGCGGGCCTGTTCGCCCATCACGCACAGACTGTGCTGAACAGCTTGTCCATACAACTTCCTTGTACAACAAACAGCATAAAGTAACATCATTAGCCAGCTACAGCAGGAGGGCTGAACATTTTTGCTTTGCACCCTCCTCTCTTGTACTTTCAAATGACCATATGGCTTATGCATAATTATGTGTACATTTTGAATCCATCACTCCTGCAGAGTAATCCTGTTCCTCTCCCACGCTGCGAGGTCAGTGTTGAACAAGATGTTTCAACTTATTAAACCAGCGAGCTTTCATTCAAAATCTTACAGAAAAATTCAGCGGCAGGCACCGGAGAAGACAGAAATACAGAATCACAGATAGAATTAAATATAATCCTCTTTGTGTCATTTATCCGTGCATCTCTAGTGACTGACATAGCCCGTTTCCAGATGAAAGAAAATATGAGGAGGAGGAGTAGATTTTTCTTTCCTTGACCTATGCTCTGACAGAGGTTTAGATCTGCACCACTTTATAATCCCTCCCTGGGAAATGACAGATCTGAGGGGTCATCAGAAGACAACCTTCTGTCAGGGGGCTACAATGATGAAATACCACTCCTGCCAATGGGACGTTTGGAGGATGTTATAGATTGAAGTGAGCTTCTGTGTATTTTGTGTTTGAGAGGAACTGTTTCATCATTTTGTTTCCAACCAATGCGCAAAACAATATTCTCTCTCGTTTTTGCACTGGATCCCAAATACATCAAGGTTAATGAAACTCAACATTAGAGCTCAGTTTACGTCTTCTCGCCTTTGATTGCTCCTTCTGTGGAACAGTAACACTGATGTAATTATCACATGATATGTGAGCAGCAGATTTATAAAGTGGTCCCCATCAAGTGGAAACTTTTTTGCTTTCGATTGCTTTGCTTACAGCTTTGTTTCAGTGCGTCTAAATAGTCTTGTAGGGTTTTAAAACCCTTAAAAGAGCCAAATGGTGTGTTTAGAGTAGGGCTGCATGGTATTTGAAAAAAACTAACCAAAGCTCCCGTGCTAGCGGTGTAAACACTAACACTCCCCTGGTTCTCGAGCTCCCAGTCTGAACCGCATGTCACTCACATGCAACAAACTCCCATGTATCCAAGAACCGTTTAATCGGATAAAATTATGTAATATCAGACTTCTCTTGTAGATAGAAAATAGAAAATAAGAACTGTGCGAACAGCTGACAAGCAGACCTGTGTCTGTTTGTGTTCAATCAGAGCAAAATCAGTACTCACCAGATACATAAAGTACATTTTGCCTTCATTCAGCAGTCGAATCAGAGAGTTATAGAACATTACAGTGGATTTGGCTGGTTACGGCAGGCGAGAGTTAAAATGAATCCACTTTTTAATCCCAAAAGTTTTAAAAAACTTTCCCTCTTCGACGCCGGGTCTTTATTCCTCCATTTGCACTGCCCTGGGTGAATCCACTAATGTCCTTTTTCCATTGTTGCAACTGTGCTGCCTCCTAACTTCACCTGTCCTTCTGTCTAAACACACAATAAGAGGTGGATACATACATAGTTTAACTGAGCAGTGACACTAAGCTACAAAGAAAAACTATATCTGCACAGATTTCTGTGTGCAGTGCTTTGGATATTGAAGACCTTTTTGTAAAGTCTTCACCACTTAGTTCTCTTCATTAGGATTTCTTCCTCCAGCAAAATTTTGCTGGAAAGTTCTGACTTTTCCATTTCCTAATTTCCCTGGAGGGGCTGATTAACCTTTCATCTAATCTAACTGTGGCGGGGAATAAAGACATTCCCTCAACTTTCATCCATCTTGATTTTCCAAACCCATTCAATTATTTATCAGTTGTAGAGCAAGTGTGGACCAGGCGAATAAAATGTTGGATTCCTAAAAGCGTTTACAGCTTTACAATAACATACACTATCGACCTATGATCTCACTCTGTACATCGCGGCTATTTACATTTGAAGCTCTCAGACGAAGAAAGTATGCAGTAAGTCTAAACAGGTGTACAAATTCAATCCATCACCCCAAACAACGCACCCTCAGGTCACAAGATTCACATATATCTGTTATCAAAGCCACCCAAAAATGAGATGATGTGATTATAAATGCAGTTTTCTTTTAGCCAGTCCTGTTACCAGGGCGGAGGCTGAAGGATGGTGTATTTTGGGGGAACACTTTTTGAGTGCTCTGTCCTCCAGAGTCCGGTGCTCCTTGCCAAAAATGGAAGAATGCCATAATCGATACGGCCACAGCTATTCCAGGGGCAATGACAAAGTGGGTGTATTGAATTTTCCACATTTTGGTCCAAGAGAGATGATACTATATTGGAGAAAAATCCAAAGTGTTTCCCAGGAACATTTCAAAGAGTGTTTTTTTTGACGCCCTTTCTTTAAAATAGCAACGCCTCGGCCTCAGCGAGCTCATTTCTAATGACGTCGAAATTGCACCTGTCATGTATATTTAATATATTTGTTCAAAGGCACTCAATTAACAGACGAACAATCCCCGGCCTGAAGTCACTGACATCATCACTTTCAATACCTGTAGCTGCCTAAAATAGCTCACATTTTATTCTGTGGCAGTCATTTATGAACTTGCCGAGTGCTTGTGAGCGTGTAGGTGTATATGTGTGAGTATGAGCGAGTGTGAGTGGTATTTTCTCGAGCTGTTTCTTCTGTTATGATTTTTTCCTCTCTCTTCCTCTACTCTTTTAATGAGGTGGCCATGGTTACCGTTTTCTCCAGGCCTCGGTGCAGGAGGATGGATAAGGTGTTCATGGCAGAGCAGCATCATCTATCGTACCTCATGAACTGGTGGCTACAGTCGACCACCACAGCCTGTAAGGATGACCAAGTATCTGGAACATGTGTTGTGACAGTCATATTTCTTTATATGGTCAACTTTCCACAGCCTTTTCCTACATCATGCTGCTGACAGGGTACCTGCTACTATGAGGTAATCTGCTCCATTAGGCTGTAAAGTCGGGTGCTTTTTCTTGTTATACTCTTACCATATATTCATTTTAGCACAGTGAGGTTTAAGTGAAATATGTCAACTCCAGTTTAAGGTGCAGGGTGATCTATTTGTTGGGTTACTGGGGTGTTTGCGGAAGTGGCAGAGTGTCATTTCACTTGGCCTATTGAGCCTACACACATCAAATCATACTTAAAGAGGTATTTCACCGCTAGAGAGATGGCCCTTGCATAAAACTGGGCT
This sequence comes from Pagrus major, assembly GCF_040436345.1. Taxonomy (NCBI): domain Eukaryota; kingdom Metazoa; phylum Chordata; class Actinopteri; order Spariformes; family Sparidae; genus Pagrus; species Pagrus major. The sequence continues at coordinate 16,020,637 of NC_133233.1, forward strand.
GTCTATGCAGTAGAAAGACAGTTATGTGTGTATCCCACACATATACTTTACTTGGGCAGGCCGTCAAGGTTTATTTGGCGACCCATTTTAGCATTTTTTACTTTTCTTTTTCTTTTAATCCATCCGAGAGAACGACGCCATCCGCATTGACCCATCACAAGAAGTCCCAGCTAGCCATAAGCTACCCTCAGATTAACTGGTTACTAAGAGGTTAGCTAGCATGATAGCTAAGGAGCTTATATTGGTACTTCAGTATCTGTTTATTTATTGCAAGTCATATTATATTTACAGTATCAGACAATGTTATCGCACATGGCAGATTTTATTCTTATTGTGCAGGGCTAATGTTGAATGATGGAAAAAAGATGGAAACAGCTAAGGAGCCAACATGCAACAACCTAAAAGTATTCATACTCCACAATTTGAGATCTTCTGGTCCGCAGTGTCCCCCACTAACACCCAAACATGGCAGGATATCAACATAACATGGATGGGTTCCACCAAATTAAAACAAACATCAGTACATAGTATGATAGGACAAATGTAGTTAATGTAGTTTATTCTTTCAAATGTCACAAAAGTCAGATCTGTGTTTTCTGAATTAAAAAAATCTAACCTGAATGCATCTTTTAAAGCTGTGCTAAGCCTTTCCTAATGACTACCCTTACACTGCACCAGCTTATCATTCGGCCAGTTAATGTGAGCTTCTGCCCTGGGAGTGGCTGCCCTGAGCTTTATGGGGACTAGCATTGACTTGGTTTGCTGATTTTTACAGGGAGTCATTCGACTCTGTGTTGATTCAGAAATATAGCTTAATGCAGCTTTAAATATCAGAGCGCCTTGCCAAGACTCATCATCCTTCAAGGTTTTTGTCAATATAAGAGCAGATGGACGGACTGACAAGCAGAGCTCAAGCTTCAAATCCGAGCACCAGACGATCGTAACATCATAGTGATAACAGTCATAAATACAGATTTGTAGCATCGCTCTTAGTTACTCCCCAGACAGAGCTTTTATCAGAAGGATCAGTGTTTAACTCATGAGGCACCGTGCGACAAAACAAGGCACAAGTTGTCACATTGTTTATACTGAGAGGTCTCCGGCTTTACATAACGTTGTATCTCTCCATTTGGCACAGTGTTTCTTTGGTTTAAATCAAAAGTGAAAGGTTATAAATATTACACACCCAACCGGCAATATAAATAGAGTGAGTAGACACGGCTAGGACTCGTCATGCCAGCTTGATTTACATAAAATGCTGCATAAAGCTGTCTTGCTTTATGAAGATAAGCTTGTCAAAACCAGACTCGAAACATGAAAAGGAGATTAACATTAGTTCTTACTGCAGAAAAACACAAGTCCAGTTCAAAGCGTAACTTTCAAGTTGGGTGGAAAGAAGCAGCGGAGGCAATTCTTCTGCAAAGTGTGGGCGTTAAATACAAAGAAAAGGACTCCTATATGTCTTTAAGACCACGTTTCAGGTTGCAGCTTTCTAATATTATCCTGTGGAGACACGTGTGTGTGTGTGTGTGTGGTCCATTCATGTTTACTCTAAAGCATAATCACAAAGATGTAGCTGCTGCCTGAAGGAGCCCAGTCAGTGACAGTTAGAGAAAAGGGGGGAGACTGCAGGAAGACATGCGATACAGTAGTGGAGTAACTCAGAGGTGAAATCAACCCTCAGGCCAAAGAGTGCATGACAAGTTAGGAGGTCGAGGTGGGTCAGATTGTCAGGGACATGGCTGCAGGGAAGTGATTAAGAAGAGGCAGTCAGCAATATGGAAATGGGCGAAGGATTAGGATGTTGAACTGTGCTGGTTGAGTGTCTTTAGATGAGGCAAGCGCAGCGTAGAGGTGAAGAGCAAGAAGGAGAATATCAGGCGTTTTGATAGGAGTTATTCAACAGGGAAAAGCTTTCTGGCCTGACAAACTCAAATATAGGCTGTATGTTGAGCATGCTAAATGCTCGCTATCTGTCTGTTAGCAGGCATGTTAGCTCTGTTTCTAACGGAACAATAGGATCACAGTTTATTCTTAAGACGTATCGGTATCGCCGACTTCTGTCTCATAGCTGTCAGTAAACAAAGCCTCTTTTGTGGAGCAGTTTATACTCCAACAGAGGAGGGTTATATAAAAGAAGGTGATGACACACAGCTAATAAGCAACAGTAGCTGTGTTTCCATCCAACTGTCAAGAGAATCTGAAGCCAACTTTTGAAATGTTGCAAAAACAATTACCCCCCCCCCAAAAAATGAAAATACACCTTTCCAGCAGCTTTTTTTGGAGTGAGTAAACTGCACTTCACAGAGCAGTTCGTCAGCAGGGAACATTTTTTAAAAACACACCTCGCGTTTAGCATTTTTTTGCCCGCAATTCTGTCGTCATAACAGCAGGTGAGCCACGTGTGGAGGAAGCTTGTTGTTAATCATGTAGCCGATCAAAATCAATGTGTGTCGAACGACATCGCAATTAGGTGTGCTATTTGCATAAGTAGGCCTACATAAAATAGGAGACATCGCATTTTGAAATCTCAGCTGTTCCCCTCGACAGGGGATGTGCTCAGGGAAGAAGAAGAAGAAGAAGAAGAAGAAGAAGAAACAAAACCAGTTATCTTGGCTATCTAGAGGGGAATGTGAAATATCGGGAAAGACACCAACAGAGGGCACAGCTTCTTCTTCTTCTCTCAGAGCGGAAACAGCTGATCAGAACTTCTTTGGAAAAAGTGTACATTAATGCTTTTTAAAACATGTTGCAAAATTGAGTTTTTTTTTCTTCAAATAATTGGTTGAGCTCCATCATTTTTTTTTATGCAATATTTGAAAATGTGCACAAAAATAGGCTAATGGAAACACAGCTAATGGCTTCTGCTCTAGCTTGTTCTCTCAGTGGTCAGCGCTGTGAGGACGGCCCGCAGTTGGTAAGGTTCCAGCTTCACCACTGTTGAAGCCAACATGAAAAACTTTTACTTCGCCCTTGTGCATCAACCCACTTGAGGTTAATCCACTGGAATGAAGTGATTTTACTGCAGAATTTCACCATTTCAAACGCCTGTATAAGCAGGCTTTCAGTCCGTCCGCCTTTGACAGCTCTTTGTTTTCGGCGACAGAAGAGATGCATCATCTCTCAGACTCTTTGACTAATAAACTGTAAAATGCACAAAACCTGATATAAACAAACCATAATCCGCTTTGACACCCAGCACATTTCCTCCTCCATAACGCGGCTTTTATGCGGCTACATTACAGCCTCTCATGTATGTGATTAAATTAAGAGTCAAATGCAGATACTGTCACTCCGGCTTTGTGCTTGCTGAACTTTCATGCGGCATCCCATGAGACTTTGATTCGCTGTGTATGGTCCTGAGGGACGATGGTTCATTTTCACAGCAGGACATGTGCTCTCTAACTTTTGTACAGTCTTGCAGCATTTCTCAGTGCTGAACAGCAAGATATCAAAAAGGGGAAGTTACGCCTCCCCCTCATCCTCCTGAATTCCTAATGGGGACAGCGCTGTGCCTTCTCTTAGCTCACACACCATGAAATTGAAAGATAAATAATTAAATTGATCAGGAGCCAATCAATGAGTTTTAAAGTTGGCAGAGACCAGTTCCCTTTAGCTTCCCACACTGCCACCTTCTACAAAACGCCGCTCATGTGCTTTGAAGTGAAGAAAGAAGGGGAGCGTCATGTTGTCAGCGAGCAGTGGCACACACACATTTGCGCACACACGCGCGCGCGCACACTTCCAGACCAGAATTAATGAGGTAAGAATGCCAGCTTAAGGCTCGCTTGGGATAAATCCATGTATAGATGAAGCAAAGCTGAGGAAATTCAATCTGTTGTCTTAACCTTTGCCGCCGAGGCTAACACACAGGCTCTTCTCTGCTCCCGTTCTCATTTGTGATCACTGGCCATCGAACATTGGAGAGTTTAGTCGATAACGCTTCCATCCATCAAGTCCTCTCCACTTATTGAGGGAGAGCAACCAACCAAAAAAATACCTTAAACCTTAATCCAAATATCTTTCCACTGGCTTATTGGAGCTTACACTGGAAACAGCCCTCTACACCATCTCCTTATAGTATTATAGCTTCAAGAGGGTCAGCTGTCATTGAAGCTGAAAAAGAAAATCATCTTTTCCTTTTCTCAAGACTGCAGTTCAAGTACACTTCAGGTCAGTTGCATAGCGAGGTCTTATGTAAGTGCCATATTGTCGGAAGTCAACAAGTCCAACGTGATTTGCACCGGACGAGGACAAGCAGTCAGCTGAGTTTTAAATTATTGCAGAGCATCGGTGTGACGAAATATTAACCATAAACTGATTCACAATTCAAAGACAAATTTATTCGAAATGATCTGTAACAGGATATCAGTGGTATCAGGTTCCTGTCATGCTCTGTCATGTTTTCAGATTTCAGTTTCAGATCGAAAAGGATGCGAAGGTCTAATATTTAAGTGTTAACATACACACTGAAAAAACTGACTCTGACCACTTATAAATGTTACATGTTTTATATCTGGTTTATTTTAGAGATTTTAAAGGTGCGATAAGTAAGAATTGGCCACATGTCGAATTCATACTCAGAACAAATAGGGGGCAGCATATCACTAAACTAACCACTAACTGCTGCTAACTACAGCTGCCTTTAGCTAGTTAGCTCAGTTAGCAGTCCAGACTGGGAGCTCGGAGCACTGGGGAAGTGCTGGTGTTTATCTCGCTGGCACAGGCGCTTTGGACCATGACAGGCAGGGGCTAGCTGGTAAGCGTGCTAACTTCAGTAGATATCTCTGCAGCGCAATACATAAATGTCATTATGTCAAAACTGTTCACATTTTGGTGATAATTTCTAATTGTTTTCAACTAAAATCTTACATATCCCACCTTTAACACACAATTGAATTCTGCGTAACTTTTTTCAAATGAATTTTAAGATGCACTGCCCGTGTTTAAAAGCAATTAAAGAAAAATGTGTACAGATAATAGTCTCTGTCATTAGCCGTTCAATTCAATGTCTACCCTCTCATATTGATACACTTTGAAAACATAATGTGGGTGTGACTTCGTCTTTGATCAAAGCAGATCCAGTAGGACTTACAGCTCTTAATTACTGTCATAACGTTGATAAAGTGTTGAGTTAAGCTATTGGATTGATCTGAATATGCATAATTCATTTTAGTATACTGAACATAAAAAAATTGACTACCTTCTACTCAAAATAGTTGAGAAAATGCAAATATAATTAACCTTAAATTACTAGATAAAGATAAAAATGGCACTCAACTTAAAAAATATAACAATATCCAACTTAATAAATGTATCTAGTTCGGGATTATTTTTATTTCGTGCAACCAGTAAACAAGTAAAGTTTTTTTCAGAGCAGAGGATCTTATTACAACTGTATCTTCAACATCCTCGGCATCATGATTTCTGCTTTAAACGGCAATCTCTGTAGCCGCATCCCCCCCATCACTGCAACGTGGAAGCTGGGTAGATTGATAGAGTTTTGCATGGCAGATGAATAAAAGTAAATGAAAGCCATGGCGGGTCAAACATTGCTACATATAAGTCATATAAGTCTATAAGAAGCTTAAGGTATTGTTGAAATGTTTACATGAGAGAGCTTTCTTTTCCGCAAAGCTTCCCACAAACATCTGCCCACAGCAGGCCAGGAGGAACAGCTGAGCCAGCTGCCACACACAAACACACAGATACTTGCTCGTGAGCCACTCCTGTAAATTTTCAGCCATGCCTTGTATTTTTATTTCATGCCTTTGCAGATGACCACAGGGACCTTCTCCATCGACCCGGCGACAATTCGAGCATTACTGTTAAACAATGGACATTTTATGGCTCCATAAGCCACCGTGGAAACAAACTGCTATATCTTCCACTCTTCGGAAATCAATGGTCCCTTGGGTTCATTTCACCAATCACCTTCTTCTCGCCCGCCTTAACACTGAACCTCCCCACTGTTGCGGAAAAAAAAAAAAAAGCCTGCGCCACCAAGACGGATATGTATGCATGGCAACAGTTGCCCGGAGCTACCAAAGCTAAGAATAACTGGATTTTGGATCAAGGGCGAGAGAAAAATCATTCACAAGAAACCTTTGCAGTTCCAGTTAATGAGTCTCTCCTCTCATGCTGACAGTTAATTTTAATGAAATGCAGTCCTTTCAATTTACATAATGATCCTTTCACAACAAAATTAATAACAATGTTGCAGAGAATCAATCACTCCTAATTACGATATCAGCAAGTAATTTGACTCCTTATCTTTATGTAAATATTCTTATTTATGCAGGAGGTGGCCTTGTTGGGAAGAGTTTAGGGCACAGGACATAAAGGTCAGAAGAGAGACTCATTTATGGATTTAAGTTTTAGACATATAATCACAACACTCCTAAAGCTTGATTTCCCAAGCTCAGTGTTGAAAACAAGACCCTGGACCTGCACACACACACACACACACACACACACACATACACAGCTGTCAAGACCTCACAGTGGCCTGCAGTCGGTAAATACGGTACACGACCATGGCAACAGCTAAATGCCACAGCACAAGTGGAGCACATTTTACCCACTGGGAACTCACACCACAAATCCAACAGAATGTCAAAAGAATATTCAAATAAAGGATCTCATAACTCCGGGGAAATAAAACAAATACCGGTGACCTTTTTAGCTGTCTTTAATGGATCGGGAGAGAGGAAACTGATTCGGGAAGTCTGATCAACAAGTTAGTCGATGCTGTAAGATGGTGTTTTTTTGAGAAAATGTCTTTGCTCCAAATACTGATATTTGTAGATGTATAACGGAAACACTTCATCAAGTGAAGGGTTATGAAAACGAATAACTTCAAGGTGCTATATAAATACTAAGAAAATATCAAAAAACTAAATCCAGGGAGAAATGCACAGGATCTGATATCGCCGTGGTGGTGATGTTCCTGGATCATCTTAATTAGAGGTCATAGTGGTGACATTTTTATGTAGACATAAAACCAAGCATTGGCAATGTGGCCGTATTTTAGAGGCTGAATGTTAATGATGCCTTTAACGAGGCTCCAGGACAATCACTCCAACTGACCAATCACGATAATGTAATGTCATATCTCTTCAACTCTGGGGGAAAAGAAAAATATCCACATGGGAGAAGTTATCTTCTTAAACACATGTTTAACATTGTGAAAGGGTATATTTGAACCCAAACCATAATTTTCTAAACCTAATCAAGGACTTTTGATTGTCCCAGAACAACATCAATCATTAAGTTACATGTTGAACAACACCAGCACAAGTTGCAAAGCAATGACATCACAACGTCGTGATTGGTCAGTTGCAATAAGGGTCTTTGAGATTAATTATGAGGGAACACCAACGTGGTTTTCACCATCCGTTCCGTCCTTTCCACTCCTCTTTTCTCACATCTTTATTCTCCATGCCTGTTTATCCATTGTTGTGCTGACTCCCCTATGGCCGGCTGCTGTCTGCTCAGTGGGATGCTCAGTGAAGGTCCATGTGACCGTGGCTGCATCCTTTGCACCCTCTTTGTCCCTCATCCACCACTGTGAACACACTAGGTGGGCACACAGCTGAATATCTAGCTCTCTCCTTGTGCCGCCGTGCTGCTATCATTAGCCTGTGCCTTTGTGAGACAACTGACCCTTGTATCCCTCTGTTCCCACCCTCCCTTCTCCCCGCTTCCCTATCATTCGCTCACCCGCACTCACCCACATGGGAGCAACAATTAGGGAGGCATAAGACTAGTGAGCCAAACCACCTCTCTCCACGACCTCCCCGAGGGGGAAGGCGGGTGTGTCAGGAGAAACGGAGAGAGAGGAGAGCAGAAAAAGCTGCAGCACACAGCTGCACCCCTTCCTCAAAGGCTGTAACCTCGAATAAAAGACAACATCCAGATGAAGAGAAGGGGAAGCTGGCTGGAAAAGAGAGAGAGAGATATGTGATGACACTGTGGCTGTCCAACTGTGTCCACAGCGGAAAGTAAGAAGGGAAGTCGGGGGGGGGGAGGGACCGCAGTCTGACCGCACTCGTCCGTGACTACACCAGCTGCAGCTAACCTGACCACAACCTCACCTGTCTGCGTCCTGCTTTTTTAAACCACCAATGCTGTTTACGTCTGTACTCGCGGGCATTCGGGTTTTATCTAAGCCCTGAATTTAAAAACACACATAAAAATTAATTGGAAATCTTGCTGTGAGCCATACTTTAGTTTAGTTTAATTTAGTTTATGACCCGGTACTCTGAGAAAATGTACCCTTGACTAAACTTAGCAAAACAAGGAGATGATTCACACAAAATATTTTAACATAATTCCATTTATTTCACTGGAAGTTAACCTTTCAGTCAAGGCAAACTTTACCAGAGTTGTTCACATATTCGTGCAGACCGGCTCATCACAGATAAGTAGGCTGTCGGGAAGCACCAGGGGTTTTTCCACCAACTAGTCTTCAAGCTGAGTCACTCCACCATCTCACCAAATATGCACACCACAGCCAAACCAGTGTGGGTCTTACAGAACTAACTAAACAACAACGGATATGTAGAAACAGTTGCAACATTAGAGCACAGTGTAAACCACATAACACCAGAAACACTGCAGGAACACACATCAAATGAAATGCTAGGAGGTTTCCCACCTGCCTAACAATGGATGTTGCAATTACATCTATCAATTTAATATGTTTTTCTTCCACCGCAAACTTAATTAAATCCAATTAAAAATGTGTACTTGGACCAAACATAATTAAATATCTGAGACAACACAGATTAATAAATTAATAGTTTTACAGTCTTGGGATTAGAGACTATTTATTAAATGAACATCATTGTTTTTTTCAGTGCAGGCCTTCAACTAATGGTTATTTTAACTATTTAAAGGGGCACTATGCAGTTTTTGGATTTAGTTCAAATATAGAATCCTATTCATAATATTTATGAGGTAATAATACAAACTCAGATACTTGGCTTTTCTATAACTGAATAAAAAAGCTGCTCTCAGAGGAAAATAAATTCCCTTTAACACAGTTTGAAGCTAGAAAGGTGGCAGGGTCCACCACATATAAACAAAGTAAAACAATAGGAAATTGTGTTGTCCTGCAAGGTCAGTTTGTTCATTCAGCGTATTCAGTCATGAAAACAAAGAGAGTTTGTTTATTTAGTTTGTTTAGGCATAAAAAAGTAAATGAAGATCTTTCTCTTCTGATTAAAATGTCTTCCCCAAAACTACATAGTGCACCTTTAATTAATCTGTTTATCATAATCTGATGAATCATTAATTGTATCAAATAGTGAAAGACAGCCGTCTGAACTTTGAGGAGCCCAAGATGACGTCTTGAACTGCCCAAACCCCAAAGATATTTGATTTAAATTGATATAAAATAGAGAAAAGCAGCACTTCTGAGTCAGTGGAACCAGCAAATGTTGGAACATTGGAACATTGCTGCTTGATAAATGACTTCAACAATTATTCGATTAACAAAATCATTCAGTCAGTTACTTAATGTACTTGAGGCACGTTCAGCTTGAATCTCTGAAACTATCTTGGAGTATCTGAGAGTCAAGAGCAGGTGAGAAGTTACTTAGTATTCTATGACTAAATGTGGCCCCGAGGCTCATTTTCCTCCTCTGCGTGGTTCACCCTTCTATTATTTGGGCAGGATTTGAACATTATCAAAAGGTAATTACAGGAGAAAGACTTCCTTTGTCACCCTTTTGCTGTTATTTTCTCAGAGGAGGCTATGACCTACAGGGATTTCCCGGCACTGCTCATCTTGAATCTCTTTATTATTCTCAGTTTAGCGTTGATTGATTGTTGATATAGTGCACAGCTTGTTATTAGTTGTTATATTATTGTAATCAGGCTTCAGCTTACTCACCGACAGCCTTAAATGGCATCCACACACCCTCGTAGTCATACATGTGACTGAACTCCCCCACGTCTGTCCCGAGCTGTGATGCACATGTAGTCCAATGCATAAACATGAGCACTCGCCCAGCCATGTGCAGTCATACCCGTACACACATCCCACAACCCACTGTACAGATTTCACACACTCTTCAGCTCAATTTTTTTCAGTGTTTTTGGAAAACACTCAAATGCCCCCTGACGTTGTGTTGACTAGGCGACGAGTTTGAGAGCAGGTAACGAAGACGCAAATCAGCTATAAAGAATAAACTTCGGGCAAAGAAGAGTGAAAACTGACAGCTAAAGTGCAAAGAAAGATGACGGGCCAAGAAAGGAAGGAGAGGAATAGAAAAGTAGAAAAGAACATTTGAGAGTAGATAGAAGAGTAGAAGAGTGGGTACAGTAAAAGCTCTCCTCTGTGTTGGCACACCGCCAGCCCCTGGACAGAGATGCAGCTCGCTGCTCCCCGCCTACTGACCGCCTCCTCATCTGAACGCTCACTCTGCATTAAGGGCCTCAATCAAATATTCATTCTCCAAAACCAGCACTTATATAACCAATACAACAAGTGTGTCTCCACGCTGACCCGACTGAATAGAACAATGTGTTACACGGAGCGAGGAGCAAACAATCATCCGCACGGCAAGCAAAGGGTCAGCAGCGCCGGCTCACTCAGAATAGATGATATTCTTTGCACAGCAGCTAACAAGCTGTGGCTCCAAAGTGCACCGCTGCGGCTAATTAATGAATAAATCACTTCAGAGGGAAAGTAGGAGGCTCAGTTCATGAAACTGAGAAATGGGCAAAAACATCGCTTTTATTTGCTTTGATAATGAGAGCAAAACAGCTCTAAATAAATGAAAAGGAGACAGACATTTCGTGCATCCTTGAGTACTAACAAGCATGTTGAATACACTTCCTTACTAAAAAACAACACTTGCAAAGCCCATTTTTGATGCACCCTGCATTGTTTACCCTCATGTTTGCTGATTAGCAGTCTCTTTGTTTGGTGCCTTTTGTTGGCACAGTGCTGCATTTCTTGGCATGTTTTCCACAGTCTGAGTGGAATAACCCAAAACTGCTGTCAGGAAAGGGAACCTCATAACTGTGCACATGTGCACATGGATGTGTGTCCTTGAATATCTGCCAGACATACAAATAAATAACAAAAACACTTCACAGCGCTACTGGTGGGAATAAAAATTCAACCTCTACCTTTAAAAACACACCAAAGTAGTTTAGTTGGAAAGTGGGTTTTTAGATGTCTAGGCTTCATATGACTAATATTTCTTTTATGGGGCATTTATTTGTCCAGGCAGTCTGTATTTTACTCAAATTTACAGACATTATCTCCTGGATGTGATGTCAGAGGCTCTGTGTAACCAGGGGTGCCCCCAGACCTTTTTATAAGGGGGGTAGAAGGAGCCAGTGAAAATCTTAAGATGGCCACCTTTGGTCTTATTTGAATTTTGAATTTAACTGAATTTTGAAGTGTGTGTCCTTCAGCAGCCACATTATTAATATAGTTTAGAGTCGATTTGCCCATTTTCTGTTTTCAAAGCTTAAATACATATTTGCAGCTTATTTTGATCAAGTAAAACATGCTCTGTGGCTGTACTTGAATATAAAAACCTTCTGTCACACATTTGACACGTCAATAAAGCTGATCTCACAGCACAGCTGTTGACTACTTTTCAACATATTATGAGCCAAAATCAAATGTTATACTTCTTCAGCTGTCTGACAACAGAAAACAGATGCTTGACATGCCGATTTGCACGGGACTACTGTGTTTGGCGAAATATGGTAGGTAATATGTGTGAATTTTTACTTTACAGATTATGGATGTGGCAGATTCGCCTAAATTGTTATTTATTACAAGAGATCCCCAGGTAATACTAGTCCTGTGTGAATAGGGCTAATACCTAACCTTAACCCCAGATACGGAGGAATCATTCATTTCAAAATATAGTCTAGTTTTAACAAAGATGTCGTGACCCTTCCTGACCAAGCCTCCAGGAAAGGTGCTGGGTTATTGATAGTGGCAGCACAGGATATTGGATCCTCCACGTTCATCATGTGACACACACTGGCCCATAAAGCATTTTTCCCATATAAAATCATTGGACAATGCAGCAGCTGTAAACTAGAGAATAAATGTTTTTTTTTCAGCATCAGAGAACTTCCAAAATGTATCAATTTTGTCCAGTTACGTTTGAAAAGTCAAGAGGAGGCGTATAATTAAATTGCTTTATTCCATCCACGCCTGCAAAAAGCTAACAGGAAGTCAGAGGAAGCGGTGGGTGTGCAGTTCAGAGCTCGTGGTCTCTGTCTTTAAAATGTCCAAAAAGTAGATTTTTCATGTACTGCCTTTTCCCCTTCACAATAAAACCCAGTAACTGATATAATCTTGATCCTAATCATTCCAACAATGGCAGAACTCAGTGGCCATTACATTCTGTCACCATGGTAACTAGCCTTATCAGCCGACACCACTGAACGCCTTTGTCATTTGTCAATTGACCTCAATTCTTCTCATGGGTTTGACCCGTGCAGAGATGACATCTCCTCAGAAAAGCTCTAACCCAGGACAAGAGCCCCGGCTGAACGACAGCATGTTATCTGCCAAATAAAGACACTTTTCTCTGCAGATCATTCCTGCTGATGAAAAAATCTGTTGCTCATTCAAAGGGGTAATATGTTTGGTCTTGACGGAGGATATTACACTGCCCTTAGAATATGTCAGAGCAGGAAAAGTTTTTGCCATTAGTGGTAATATAGTTAACATAAAAACCAAACTGCTCTTGACGTTTAGATGATTTGTGGGTCATAAACAAGACATTAAGGTTGAATTGACTGACATATGCCACAAAATTAACCCACCACTATCCTTTAACCGTCAATCAACCACAAGCTGCAGCTCCGCTGCTGCCTAATAACCTTCTTTGTGGGCAATTAAGTCAGAACATGAATCAAACCTCAATACTTTCTGATGCAATGTTTCCCTCAGTTCTGACTTTAATGTTACATTAGTGAATTTCAAGTCCCAACAGCAGACTTTGGCAGCTTGATGTGCGTTTCTTTCTCCAGTGTTCTGTCTCCAACCTCTGTCTCCGGAAAAGTGGATGAAATAGAGTGCCTTTCATCTAGACTCTCATAACCTAGATGCTACTGTGTTGGGTGGGGGAAGCCAAAGTCTCCACTGTTAAGTGGTCAGTAATGGCAAAGTAATTCAATCCGAGTGGGTCTTTCTCTATCCACTCAAAACTTCCGGTACAATCCCTCCTTGTTATGCGGGTGGGCAGCTTTCCGGAAAACACACCAAGACATCTCATTGAGTCTGCCAACAAGACAGTGATGCAATGGCAATTAGAATGCAATTAGGGTTGCAATTGTTCTTTAATTGAATTGGGTTTTCGGGCTTAGAGGGCTGTGAGAATGAAGCATATAGGCCACATCTTAATCTTGAGACATAATGTTCACCGTGCTGCCTGCTGAGGCACGACGGTGATGCCAGGGTTTAAGAACAGACTGAATTTTGGGCTAATCCTCATTGGAACACAAGATTAGGGTTGTGTAGGATGAGCTCCAAGGCATGGGAAGAGAACGAGAGAGACAAGCCGACAATGAGAAAAAAAGCTCAAAGTTTAAGGGGAGTTTTTGTTCTTGCACTCAAAAAAGGTCATAATGATTCTGTGCAAATCACCCCTGCCTCTGGAACAGAATATTGTATTCTCTGTCGTTGTTGGTCCTTTGTATTTCACAATCCATTTTAAAAGAACTTGTTCACTTCAAGCAACATTGGATGACATGCATAGGCCGCGGGTGAGGATGAGGATAGGCAAGTCTAATATTTGACTAACGATCTTTTTGTTTCTTTTCGTTTTAACGACCTTGGAGGACAGTGCTATCGTGTTCATAACTAAACCGTCATCACAAACAAAGCAATTTATTTACATGTGTTTATTGGAGCATTTACAATAACCACGTAGAAACAGCTGTTGATGTTTTATAGGAAGGCAGAATCCGGCACAAATTCAGCCATTTCATACAGTGTTTTCTTTACCAATATATTTTAATGATTAGAGAGGAAGCTTTTAGTATTTCAAACATTTCCATGCGCGCATTTATGTCCTTTTATCAAATATCGTGGCAAGCGTCTAAAATAAATATGTTTAGACATCCCATCAGCTATTAATCATAATGTTAATGTTTTGTTGAGTGGGAAATGGAGGTCACTGTTTCAGAGGTCGTACTATTTCTCTGGTTATAGTTCAGAGTTCTCAGGTCCTACTTTACTTGTCATAAGAGAAGGTTTATTAGGTGCCAGAATGTCACAGCAGAATTCACACTTCAAGCCCCCTGAGCTGAGGCATTTTACAAATCTCGAAGAAGTGGTAGGATATCAAATGAGGTGCCAAGAAGCACATTGCCGTGTCCGACAAAGCATAGCTGCCACTGGTGAGGTTTAGGGGACACCTGAGCTCGGGGCTCTTCAGTGGTGTTTGGCTTCTATAATTGGAGATGGTCTCATTCGAGGTTTTTTTCCACTGAAGGAAGGAGACGGAGACCTTTAGATAGATGAAGTTGCTGCTAACAAACCAGAGAGGTTCCTTTATTGTGCGTTAATGAGCGCGAAAGCACCTAATTACACACTTCATAGGTTACCTGTTGTTCCTAAAATGCTTCTGAAATAAACAAAAAACCCTGACTCCTTATGAAAATGATTCAGCTTCGCCAGTCCCTTTGAAAGTTCATTCTTAAAAAGAACCAACTTTTGCTTTACAAGTAAACTCATGTTTTATTCTCTTTATTGTGCATTTTCAACATTTATAAATGAGGCTCTCTTCTGCATGCTCAGACACATTTAATACTTGCTCACAGTCCACTAATTTCTTTGAGTACTCGTATACCAAACAGTGATGCAATAAACACTGCCATAAGCAACACATACACATATACACACACAGCCAGGTGCAATCCCATTTAACCAGATTAACCTCAGCCAAACGCTCACTAAACATGCAACACTGACTCAGACAGGTTGTACAGCAACTCTGACCATGCTGCTTGTTAAACATGACCCAACTTTCCCTCTCACACACACATTTATACACACACACGCACACGCACGCACACACACACACACACACACACACACACATGCGGAAGGAGAAATCAAAGCGACTATCCTTCTGTACATGTGTAATGATGTTATGAATTATGGATGTGCTGCACCATTGTCTGTGGTGAAGGTGGAAAAGGCAATGCAGTGCCAACTGATGTGTCATATCTCAGAGAGAGGTGGCAGAGGGTTCTTTACATAATTATTTTGTTTTAACCTTCCCTATATGTACATATATACATTAGGAACGTGTAAGCTTTCATGTTCTTCGTGCACACGTGTAATTGTGGATGACTTACACACTAATACACTATGTGGTTATGGTGACTTTGTAATGCTGCCTGCACATGTTGGGTGTTGCTTTACGTCAAGCCTCAGTAAAGTGACACATAGGCTGGATGCCAACAGCCATCCTCTTATTAACTTTCATTGTTGTCTTTTCCAGCAGGGCACTCTGACAGTACACGCAAAAGACATGATGAACTTGGAGACAACACGCTTCGCTTCCCCTGCCTAAACTGTTGACTCTGAGAGGCTTGTGTTTTTCTCTGTAAACTGATAAAAGCATCACCAAAGAGAGGCAATATAACCTCTCCAGTGTTGATAAAACCGTCACTTAATTCACAGATGGGTTCATTTACAAGTGCTTTATATTACAGCAGAGAAATAACAAGGAACTAGCCAGGAAATAGCTTAAAAATATGAGAATATCTTGTTGATATTAGGTTTCATTTTTCAAAACACATCTCAAGGTAATAATTATATGGCAGAATATCTTGTTAATAACATGGTAGCATTGTTATCGATATATCGATTCTGAATATGATACATGCTCTGCAGCAATGCCCACACAGGCCTCCTCCCACTCGTTTGACTATAGTCAAAAGTTAATTAACTTATGCTGTTGTGTTTAAAGGTGCAATATCTAGCTTAGGGAAGACATTTTAATCAGAAGAGAAAGATCTTCATTTACTGATTTTCTTTTTATGCTTAAAGAAACTCTCTTGTTTATATGTGGCGGACCCTGCCACTTTTTCTAGCTTCAAACAGTGTTCAATTAATATTGTAAATTCTGAGTCTGAATTTCTTCTCCAAAACTACATAGTGCCCCTTTAACACATCTTTATATATTCATCTTTTAATAAAAATGTAAAATTTGAATGGTTTAAACCAAAATATTCGTACATATTGCACCTTTAAAATCATGTCATCCCCCTCTTTCATCTTTGTGTTTTGGTAAGTTACTTTTTGGTAACTACACATAACGAAGTCATTATGACCCATTACACTCCTCTCCCCTGTGTATCTCTTCCAAAAAGTGACTCTAGCTTTGGACTAAAGAACACACTGTGCAGCTGACGAGGAGAGCCACGTGTGGTGTGAAAGCTTTCCCCTGTGATCTCTGAGAGCTTTTACCATCTCTATTTCCCAGAACAGACTTTAGGGAGGCTCTGATATCTAACAATTAGCAGCTTCCTCACAGTGATACCCGAGTGTATAATTAATGTCCCGCAAAAACATTTTGGCCAGCCACTGCGTACTGTATAACCTGATGCTAATGCATGCTTTCATGTGCTGCATTTCCTATCGTGGGCATAGTGCACAATCTCAAAAGGGAAAAATCTGTGTCGCTGCCAGTATATGGAGTGGCACACCAGGGGAGGATGCTCCACTAAATTGTGTGATGTATAAACAAAGTGAAGTTCTACCATAAAAACAAATCAATACTTATTCAGAACATGATTTATGAATGCAGGCAGTTACAGGGAGTGTGCCAGACTCCATGCACGCTGCATGGGTCTGGATAAAGTAGAGCCATGAATCATTTTCACGTGGCAAAAGCCATGGATAAATCATAATTGGCTTGCACTGAGTCACGCGCCGGTGCTGGCTACTAGACGGGATCTACAAATTGCAGCGGAGATGGACAATGGTGCGGCGTGATGATGATGGCTGGCTTCTCTAACTTCTTGGAAAGGGTCTCATCATAGGACACAGACAAACTCTCTGTCTCAGTTAACAGATCCTTTCACGCGGTGTCACACCTGCTGCGCTGTGTGCTGAATGGGCCGGCGCGTCCTATATGTCAGCTCATGACAAGACCACACACACACACACACACACACACGCACATAGACACCCCAGAACTGGATAAGAGGAAAGTCATCAAGTCCTTGACAGTTGCAAAAATTACTTCCCCTACAGACCTTCACACACACGTCCACGCTCGTTGTCCGTCCCATCCTGATAAGCATCGTCAGTGATAATGGCCTTGTTAATGAAGTGAGACGTGCTTGAGACCAGCGGCTGATGCAGCTGATGGTTATCAGTGGGTGGAGCCGTCAGTGGTGCAGTAATAAAGTCAATATTTCCTGGGACACACTGCTGAGACAGGGGATGAGCCTCGATACGCGCTCGCACATCATCTTTGCAGTCCGTGTCTTTTTATATGTGTGCGTTTTGATTACGTGTCCGCCTTTTGTGTGATACGTGATAATCCTGCGTGACGATGACCTAACGAACACACGCTGGACATGCACTATGTATTCGCATGTGGAGCTATAAAAAGGAGCATTACAATGGAAGTTTTCCCGCACTGCTTCCTGCAATCAGCAACAAAGCATCATTCAGCTAATGACGGCTTTCGTGTGGAGCAAATTACAACATTCAATAGTAACAGGAGATCGCAGCGGAGCCCTCTTGACCATTAGTAATCCTGCCAAACACACATCACACATATTTAACTCCCATCACTGAGAGAAAAAAAACCACACAGAGGATGTAACCTCTCTTAACAGCCCGCAATTTGTTGGGATGAGGGATGGGGAATGTTCTATAATGTGCTGGATATATCAGGCTTCATAGTGAATCATTTTACATCTCTCAACCGCTCGATTACTGGCAAGATTGACAATAACGTTGGACCTCAGAAATTCGTTAGAAAGGAGACAGTCATCGCTTTGATTGAACCCAGGTCCCACAAATTCAGCTCACGTCCTGTAATCTGGCGGTGAAACCCTTCAGGTGTGTCAGGTTGTCATATAATCAGCTCGCGTTAAATTAGACCAAGGCTAATGTCACTGCAATTTCAATAGGAGGGAGAGAGGGAGGGCTAATTACTGTCACCCATCCTCTCATTCCCCCGGAGATGTGAGGTCACGGGGAGGGGGGGGGGGTCAGGAGAGGCAGACACAACAAAGGATGAAGAGTTTGGAAGAAGGAAAACTGACTATTTTCATCATCCTTCAAAGTGAAATAGGAGGACGGACAATGGATCGGTCCTGATACACCTGACAACTGTAATATATTGCATTTAAATTTTGGCAAACCTTGGACACCACGGCGCTCCAAAAACGTCAAATTACACTGACAGATTACTCTGAAGTCCAAGAAGGGCCAGAGCAGACAAGTTATTTGCCAATCTGTGCATTATCTCTACCTATCTATCCATCTATCTATCTATCTATCTATCTATCTATCTATCTATCTATCTATCTATCTATCTATCGTATCTATTGTATGCTCTACAAGGTGACTGACAGACATCAGCTCATCCCTATCAATCACAAAATCTTCGCACATTATGCCCATTACATGCCATCCAAAAAGAGGTTAAGACACATCAGTCTTTAAAATGCTCGGCTGTTTCTGTCAAACAGAACAAGTGTAGAGGAATAGAGTGAGGGGATGTGGGGTGAAATGAAGACAGGGATGTAAGGGGGGAGAAGGAGATGTGCACACCGACATAAAACCCCCATTAATCACAAGGCTGTCCTGCACGCCTCATGTGACAAATGAAACAGAATAATGGTTTCTGTGCGGAGTAAAATATGGGATGGAACGGCCCTCATACTGTAATGATCCCCCCACCCTTCCTCCATAGCCGGAAATCAAATTAATACCAGCTCTCGGAGCCTACTTAGAGTCTGCACTGTCCTCTGCCGCACGGGCGTTTCTTAATGGATTAGCCGACTGCGTCACATGTGTGACAGAATTTATATGAACTCATTTGCCAATTCTCTCCTGCATTCAGTGATGACTGCATGTGCTCCCCAAACACAAGTAAACTGTGGAGCGTAATGATGATAACAAATCACTTAGCACATGCACCTGGCTTTTCCGGAGAGGGCCGTGACATAAGACTATTACACAAATGACACAGGTTGTTGTGAGAGGTCTAAGGAGATACACGTTGGATCTCGGTATTAATGATGTTGTGCCCGCAGGCGAGAAACAAACAAAAAATCCACACCAAACTAAGGGTCGCTTTGAAATACTGCAGGTATAAAGCCCAACAAGGCTTAATGGGATGTAAAGATCAGCCAGCAGATACCTTACGTTACCTTTGAAACTAACCTTCACGGTTAAAAGTGGAAATGTAATTATTTGAAAATGTGCTTTTGTGTTTACCCTTAGATCAGTTCAAGCCAGGCTACATCTGAGGTCAAGCCACTTGTGACCACTCAACAGAGGCAGTAATGCATTTCTCACTGACAGTAGGCTACTTTGAAATACATTATTAATCACAGTAATGTTCACTTACTTTCGCAATTTGGGTGTTGGCTTGTTTGTTGTCTTACTGGGAGTTTGATGGATGCTTGACATTAATTGGGTCTCTCTGCTACTTGTTAGCTCGGCAGAGAGGTTTGAGTATTAGCATAGCGAAAGAGCTAAACTCCTGCAAATGAAAAATGTGCCTCCTGTTAAGTTGTCTATTTAGGCTACATGTTGTGTCGTGTGCTCTTAGCTTACCTTGCTTTTCTCTCTTCTACAGATGTCATGAGCCCACCTTGAGAATAACCTGGTTTGTCCAGAGTTAGAGGAGGAAAAGAAACAGCTAGCCCACAGCTAGCCTCGTTTTGTAGTTCAACATGTGTTAAGTACAGAATATTTATGGGTGTAGAGAATTTTCTAATGCGACAAAAGTAGGTTACTGTAATGAGTAGGCTAGGTGACTTATTAGCTTGGCGGAGAGGCTAGAGTGTTAGCTTAAAGCAAAAGAGCAATTAAGGCTGCATGTGTGTTCTTAGCTTACCTCGCTAACATCACAAGCCCGCCTTGAGAATAACCTGGTTTGTCCAGAGTTAGAGGAGTTTGAGTGCAAGCTAACAGAGCTAACGTTAAGCTAGCTGTCAGCAAAAAAACACTAAACCGTAAGGGTAGCTGCTTGGTAAACTGTTATTAACGAGCAGCTAGCCCACAGCTATGTGTTAAATACAGAATATGCGCGGATGTGGAGAATTTGGTGTGTTTAAAGGCAACAAAAACAACCGTCGTGGCTAATGTAGGGGAAGTTACTGTGATTGTTTCTAACTTGTAGCGGCTACAATCTTACAGACAAATTCAAATTTTTCTACCTGCATGTGTTGGAGCAAGGAATTTAGAGGAGGCAGGGGAGAAGCCATTCACTGGCACTACACAAAGAATAACAAATTTGCCAACTCTCCTCTGTGCGTATCATATCCAGCTGTTCAGCACCACATCAAACCCCTGCATTTGTTCATAATTAATGGTTTGCCGCATTGTGGGACTTGAAGAGGATGATACAATGCCGTCTCATTGTTTGGTTAAAACATGAGGATGCTGCACTCAAAGTGTTTGGAGTGGTACGTTGCACGGGCTAACAACACAGAGGGGCTGTGGGGGAACGAGGAGAGATGGAGAGAAAACAGTATACAGATTGGACTTGGTATTGGATGAGAAAGTGAGAGATTATTGCTGTAGCTTCACACACGGTTCACTGCTCCTGGTTCGGCCCTTCCTGGGGGTATTAGATGAAATGTCAAGATATTATGAGGTTTGATGAGGTGAGGGGACATACAGTATGTGCGTGCCTCTTCACCTTGGTGCGTGAACATAAAAGAGAAAGAACAAAGGTAATGGGGGCATGTGCATTTATGCACAGGGCACAGTTACATGATCTGCTTAAATATATCGCTATGATTCTCCGTGGGGCATGTTGCGAGAGCTTTCATGTCTATCTACATGAATACGTGGGTGTATATGTGTGTAGATCTCTGTGTAGGTGCGTGTTCGTGCCCTAGTTTAGGTCAGGTCATGTAATATAGAGCGATTGTTCTCTGTGAGGTAAATACAATAGATGGGAATAATCTCAAAGAGATTGCTTTTCAACACCATCTCACTGAAAACAGGCTAACACTCCCGGTCAGGTAGCAGAACACATACAGCTCCCTTTTGTGGCTACGGTGTAATTTGGACGGGCTCGCTGATCGCCGCGCACAAAAAAGAAAAAGACAAAGAAAAGCAACCCAATAATGAGCCGCGATGATGTTGAAAATGTCACCAAGCAAACAGCGTGCGCATCCACATAGCTTCCCTCAGAGTGCTTCCTCGCACTCCCACAGAAGTCCATTAGCTTGTCATTCGCTTTCTTTACAGTCATTCAGCTTTTGCACATGGCCCGTGGCAGTGCGGAGCAGCTTGCTCCACATGAATAACAATATCTGATTATTCAGACAGAAGCCAAGTGACTCAGCTGTCTCTACTGTATTCTATCATCTCATCTCATCCTTCCCTTTTCTTTCCTTCCTTCTTCCTCCTGCTTTTCTCTTTTAAAACCACTTAGACTCTTCTCTTCTCCTCAATCTATCTTCCTCTCGTCTCCCTCCTTTATTAATCTAGCAGGTTATGGTTCACGTTGTTCATTTCTCTTCACTCTCCGATCGTTCTCTGCCTGCGTTTTTTTTTCTTCTTCTTGTGTACATTCTCTTATAGATGGGAGAAAAACTAACTTTGCCAACGGCCATGTCGGCTCGCTGTTGTGTGGGCGGGATCACAGAAGGATGAGGGGGAGTCTGCCACATTCACAGGACAGGTAGAGCGCAGTAAAGTCAGGCCTGCTGTCGAGACATAAAAATAAAGCCCGGGACTGAGCGCCCACAGGGACAGCCCTGTCTGTATCCACCTTAGAATACACTTAACTTCCAGCTGGATATATTTAGACCAAACAGACTTGTTCTTCTTGCCCCGTCTTATATTTCAGCTTCAAACTATGAATGGCTGAACAAACAAAAACAGGTCAAAATGCTCCGAACAAATGCAGACGATATCTGTCATGATCAGCTTTTAATGAAATCCATATCTCAGATTTATAATCCTTAAGATTCAGTCCTGATTGATTTGGCAACACTCTCTGTTATTAGTGATGAGTGCAAGCGCAGGCCTAGAGTTGTGGGGGCAGTATCCTTTGTTAGATGTACAACATTCGTCCAAACTATTTGTGATGTCACATATAAGTCCGCCTCTTAAAAAAAAAAAAAAGCAAACAAAAAAAAAAAAAGCAAACAAAGAGCAACTAAAACGTTTCACCGCCGGGCATATCAACGAATCTGGCAGTCCTCTGCTGCAAAGACAAAAATGGAAATGTATGAAAAGCCCACCCTGTTCTCCTGACTAACTTGCGCGAACGCTGGATTCATTTAAATAAACTGACAGGGCAGACAGTAAGACAGCCCCGCAGTCATGGTTTCTAAGAGGTAGCGCTCTTTGATAAGGAAATAAGCCTCACAGGGACTCCAAAGAGCTGTCCGAGTCAGCCCGTTTCAGATCTGGGCAAAGTGCAGAGTCTCACCAGAGCCAAACCAACCCTACATCAAAAGACATCTGTCCTTTCCTTTGCTGTTCAATGCCACCCTTTCTCTGTTTTCCCTTCATCAGCCACCTCCTTTTCTTTTCCCGCTGATGAAATACAACCCTTTGAAGGAGGAAACTTATTTTTTTTAGCATAAATGCAAGGACAGTTAATCTCCCTCCCTACCCCAGTGTCTTTCATTTCACCTCCACTGGAGCGGGAGACCTGGTGACCTGAAACATAAAGCTTTAATTGTGGTTATGGAGTGCTGACCTGCGATGATGGGGGCCACAGGAATCACTCTTGCAGCGGGGTCACTGTGTTATTAGCAAATGAGGAGATGCAGGGGCACCGGCAGCCCGGCAACAGAGACGAAGCGATGCCGGTGTGAGAAGTTCCCGATCCTGAGCTCACAGACCACCGCAGCAGTTAACAAACGCTGAGTGAGGATGTGTCTAATTAATATAGGTATGATAACAGAGCTGTCCTGCTGTACCAAATGTTGCGCTCCACTTCTGTATCTTGGGGCTCTGTTTGATAATTACCCAGCTAATGAGAGCGAGCAGGGGTGCAGATAATAGGGGTTAAGTGAATTGTAAAGACCAGAATGTCCCTCTGTATTCTTCTGATGCACTAATTACGACTCACCACGGCAAACACAAACCATAATCTCTATTGTCGGAGAAGAGATGACAGCGGGGCAAACATGAGGATCAGGAGCTATCAGGAGCTATCAAATGTCACGCTGGAACAAAAGATTGGAGAGAATATTTCATGATGAAATCTGAAATGTGATATTCAGGACACGCACTGCCTTCTGTCATGAAAGATATGTTGGATTTTCTTTTTGCAAAACTCTCCCTCAAAAGCGGACCTATGATCTTTGACTGTCACTCATCGATCAAGAGCAGCTGGCTGAAATGTGTAGCCGCGCAACTCCTCTGGAAAAAGCCATCAATAATGGAAAGGGGCCCGAGAGATGAGACGTGTAGTCAACGTAGTTCTGTTGCATTAACCATGAGAGGGTCTCCCTGCTTTGTCTTTCCCCCTCGAAATCCAAAAAAGAACAGATGGAAATCAGTAGAAGAACGGACAGCAGGTGCTCTGGCTTCTTCGTAGACGAGCCTGGGATTGATCTGGGAAATGGAGGAGAGGCCGTGGGCACAAACCCAGCGCCTGGGCCAGTGGCCAGAAAGAACGCAGCTGCACAATTCCCACTGTCCTGGCCAGGGCCGTGGCGAGGCGCCTCCATCTTGTGCTCTCGGTGTCTAACACGCTTGATCTGCCAAGTGCTCCTTTTTAATTAACTACTCCACACAGCTGCATAATTACTCCACTAACCTTCCCTAATCAGTCGCTCGCTGGTGCATACAATATTTTTCTACTCCTGTTCATTGTTCGTTACCTGAATGCATCCATAATGCAACTCAGGGTTGACAATGTTGGAAGCTAATCCAGAGCAACACGGCTGTGCAGAACTTTGGCACAGCCTGATGCACGAGCTGTATTGAGACCGAAACAAACTCGGGAGGAATTATTTTACGAGTTGTTATTGTCGGAAAGGTGTTTACATGCGGCGTTTTCTGTTCCACAGCCGCTTCTGTTTGGATGTATTCACCAGCTTGTGCATGTTCTGGCTGTCTCTATAATCAGGCAGCTGTATCGCAGTAAGCGAAGAGACATAATTGTATGCTTTCTGTTCCATTCAGCCCAAACCAGTGTGAAGTGTTAAAGTATCCACTGTTGTCTTGGTTACATCTTCCTTCTTGTCTTTTCTGCGTCTATAAATAACACTGAGGGGCCTGAACTCAGAGGAAGCCCCCATCGGTATGAGTCAACAGTTGGAACACAGCATCAAGTAGCGAAGCTGAATGGCAGAATGTAAAATAAACGACATGTGAAACCAGGTAAATTGAGCGCCGTCGTATATAGATCCAGATTAGGTGAGCTGGAACACGAGAGATTAATTTGAACCCACTTAATCTGTCACTGAATCAATAACGACTCTTAGTTAATGAACATCAGCATATAGTGTATTAGAGAACAAATAAGCAAAACAACATGACACAACGGCATGTGATTCCCATACTTGTGGCAGCATGACCTTCTCTTAAGCCCGTGCATGAGCAATCCGACACTGGAACTGAGCCGATACGGATTCCAGTGTGCTGCTGTTGATCCGGAGCTGGCAGGTAGGATTTAGCACAGAATTTTAACTGCATTTCGTATTCAGTCGTTCCGCTTTTAGTGTCGGTGTTGATGATTGAATGTGTTGCGCACAAACTGCACCTGTTTTCCGTGAAACACACGGGAAGATTCAGTGGCTTAATACAGGATGTCTTGACGAGGTGACAAGGTGACATGACAACACGTCATCGTGTCACAAGGTAGGCAGCCTGTCTAACTTGGCTTGGATATGGTGACATTTAATATTACAATGTAAATCAAAATGTTCTTCCAATATTGATACGTTATTTCCTGTTTTATTTTGAATGACATCCTCCATTTGTAGTCGCTTTCAACTTACTGCTCACCTGTGTTCCCAGTGTTCTGCTTCCCTCCTGTGCTTCTCCCCAGTCGGGTCAGACACACACACACTTGTCTCACATAATCCTTGTTAGCACTGTGCTGTTCCCAGTGTCTCCACCTGCTCCTTATGCCCTTGTTAGTTGACTTTGTTTTTAAGCCTGTGTTCCCTCACTCGTTGTTGGTTTGTCTCTTTTGCTTCCCCACGTCAGTCCTGTGTTCCTTGTGTTCCTCAATGCTCCTTGTGTTTCTGCCTGTCTACCCAGTGTTTCTTTGGTTTTGTACCTGTTTTTTGTAATTTTTGTATTTTTGTCGTTTCTTTAGATTTTAGATTTGCCCCTGCCTGCTCCTTGTATGTTCTGCTGCCTGCTTTCTGATTCTTTGACCAAAGAAGTGTTAACCAAGAAAACTATAAGCAGATAATGAAAATAATCTGCCTTAACATGATCACAATACTCCACTGAAAGTTGATAAAAGACTATGAATCATTGAAATACTAAATTACCTCCCAACCCACTGGCAGATATGTTACATACCAATTTCAATCTGAAAAAAAAAAAAAACTGAATCTGAATACATGCAAATAGCTGTGACCCAGCAGCTGATATTTCATCTGATGCACCCTGAACACATGCAAGTGCATAAAGGCTAAAATGTGCAACAAAATACACACACCAGACACATTTCAATAGTCAAATATCAACATGTGTCTTCATGTTTCACTGCAGGTGAAACTACACCATGATGAGACAACCTTGAAAACCATGCATTGGTGTCTCTTGGCTCTCAAACATGCTGCAAATCATCTAACATGTTGTTTTCTTACATCTCACATGTTCTTGCTGTTTTGCATTTTAAAACATGCAAAGCAGTGGTAAACACGCCTAAACCGCAGCGGTTGCTGCATCCTGCAGATAGGCTGCTCCCATCCCCATCCCAACCATTCCCTCTGAGAGTTGTATGTGCCGGTCTGGGATGGGTGGGTGATGTCACTGATGCTTTCCGGTGCGCTGCTTCTGTAATGGAGTCAATTTAGCTCCACACTGAGCCATTTCTGTCCAGCCTCGCCCCATGAAGGACACATTAGTCCCCCCCGCCCCCCCACCCCGCCATCTCTCGTTTCTTTTCTCCCATCTCTTTCACTTCCTGCTGCTTCCTCTCATCTTTCTCTCTACGCTTCTCCTACTTTTATCATACATCCCCACATTTACATTTTGTTTCCTGTGCTACACATCATCAGCTTTTCCCATATCGCGCCTCACCACCGCCTCACCTATCCCGTCGTGCGATAAATGCGATAATGACGCGGCCCTGAGCGGGTGTATGAGCATGATCATATAATAGTCAAATAAAAACTGTAGCTTTGATTAAATGCTAATCATCAGCGCTGAGTAGTGGTAGTGCTCAGAGAAAATTATCCACCACACTCACTCACAGACACAGCCTCATACACATATCCCAGTAGCCTGAGAGTGTATTTTGGAATAAAGTAAACATCACTTTCACTGGGTTGTTTCTTGGAAGCAGTTGTGTGGGAGTACGTTGTGTTTAAACACCCCACTATCTGGGGCGAACACTCCCGCTGCCTCCTTTGAAGCTGCTTCAACTTTAACCCCAGACAAGTTTCACATTCTCTCTGAACACTTTTTTTCTTCTCCGTTTTAACCAGAAGCATAAACACAAGTTGCCTTCCATCACTATCAAAGCCCATCACGGTCATTCCCTCTCCATCACCGGCCCGTATCTCCACAAGTATGCGGTATTTTCCTTCAGCGCTGCTCCAGAGTTCCACGAGCTTATTAATATACACTCACACCCATCCGACCTCCAGCTCCATCCCCTCCATCTCTGCCTCCCGCATGACTACACAAAGAAGGGATTAAGTTATCAGGATGATAAAGTGAGATCCATACACTTGTGCTAAATTTGACTTGTCGCAGTGGAAAGTGAACTCTAAATAGTCCGGTCTATGTTTATGCCAGATTAGCACCGGCAGCACGCACGGCTCACTTGCTAATTTGCCTAAATTGTCTTGCGCGGCGCCGTCGGATTAGGTGGTGTGATGACTTGCACTCTTGCCGCACGGGCCTGTGAGCTCGTCATTGGGAGTTCAGTCTGGGATACACCCACACAAACACACACACACAGGGTCACATTTTTTAAAACAACTTGAATTACTGCCTCTGCCAGCAAGTTAACATCCATGACTGGGGAAGTGAACACTTTGAAGGAAGGAGAAACTTGCTGTCGTCACATAGTTTCTATTTTTACAGATAAGCACAGAGGACTGATAGAGAGCTTTATCACATGGTGCATCAACTATCACCTGAAGCTCTACATTAGCAAAACCAGTGAGCTCGAGGTGGACTACAAAGTGTCAGATATAGATTTTGCTGCAGAGAAGCTATAAATTCTTAAATGTTGAGGCTTTACAAACACATCTTCAACCCAGCAGCACAGAAGATCTACACCAAGGGATGCCTTTTTTTTCTTAAAGGGCCAAAACTGAAACTAAAAGGTGGACCACGGGCCAAAACCAATCATCTATTGTATAGTATTGTTAAGATGAAATATATATATGGAAGACCTGAGAGGCAAGTAAGACAAAAAAATTCTGGTGATCCATTTTCTGAGTCTATTCCAGTAGTATAGTTTTTTTTCTCCTGTGTTTATGACTTAAGAACACATGAAATGAAAATGTTTTGCCAGTATAATCTCTTTTTTTAAGATCCTGAAAATAATCTTCTCACTTGCCTCTCAGGGCTTCTGAAGTACTCGGATCCTAAGTTCCTTTAGTTGTCTGACTTCTTCACAAAGTGTCGCTCTGCTCGCTGTGCTCGGATTATGAAAATGAATTAACAGTCAGGGATCCTACATATTAGAAGAGCATTTTTACCTCACAAAAAATAAAACAGATCATATTATATATTTTTTAAACTTAATTTATTTTTTTTATTTGTGCTAGAGACATCTGGCAGGCCAACTTTGGCCCACAGGCCCAAGGTGAGAAACCCAAGATCAGTGTCACCTATTCAGTATACCTAATATGAAATATGGTCACAATCTCCCCTCCCACCTGAGTGTTTGCCGTTGAAGAACAGAACATTATGATGTGTCAGTGAAGCTAACCTTTGACCTTTTGGATATAAAATGTCATCACATCATCCATTTAGCCGATCAGAAATTCGTGTGAAATAATGTTGAAATTAGTAAGTTAAATCTTGGGTTATGTGAGGTCGCAGTGAGCTTGACCTCTGACATTTGATCACCACCATCATTTGAATACACTTCCTCAAGGTGTTCCCTGACATGTTGCGTGCACAAGAATGGGACATCCCAAAACCATAATGCCTCCGGGCAAGGCTCTCTGCGGCGCAGAGGCATTACTAAAAAACAAAAAAAACTGGTATGAATTTGTCGAGAAAAAATGACCGTTTACAATTTCATGAAATATTAAAGGAGCTGTGAATAAAAACGTAACGTGCTATTTGGGATGATAGAGGTTACATGGAGTGTCCTCCGCAGGGGAGACATAAAATGCAGGGCAGTTTTCTCTGTTGAGTAGCGGAGCAGAGGAGAGTGGGTGGGCGTGTGGGCGGAAAGCAAATGGAGGCCAGAAAAAAGGATTGGCATCGAGGGTAGAGAAAGAAGAGAAAAAGAGATAGAGTCGCAGGTCGGGAGGAGATGAAGAAATGAATGAGAGGAATTAAGATTTAAAGAACTGATGTTCTGTCGTTTTATGGCATCAGTAAAGATATGATGTCCCAGTCCTAAACTGAACCTGACACCTTGACTTTCCTCTGTGGATCTGTTTGTACTACTCCACATTATGCACTTTGATACTATTAGCCTAGTCAGCTAAATGCAAATATGTCTCATATATATATATATATATGTATATATATATATATATATATATATATATATATATATATATATATATATGTATATACATAGAGAGAGAGGGAAATGAAGTACAACCTAAGCTTTGAACTTCAAAATAAGAGCGACCACAAGGTGAAAAAGAGTTCAAAAGAGGGGAGACGTGTACAGTGAAAAGGGAGATAACCGCACATCCACACATGCTATTGTACAAATCAAGTGTGGGACGTGTGCTTTGCAAAGAGTGGTACACCTCAAGGGGCAGGCTGAACACACACACATTAAACATTTACCTCAATCTGCAGTGGCCAAGAGAGAGAGAGAGGCCAGCTAACATCGCCAAATACAACATTATTTCATCTGACAGCAATATTGATGAAGCTCTTGGATCGAACCAAACATCAAATAAATAGAGTTAGGAAATTATTTAGGGACTATTGATCGTTCCTCAGTAGTGTGTTTTTCGTCCATGTTCAGTCTTCTGCGTGGCCTAGCAACAAACAGTTGGCGAGCTGGCTGGCTGGCTGCGGTTGCAAGCAAGAGAAGAGACGAGCCCTGGAGCTATCAGTAAAAAAAAAAAAAAAAATTCTTGTGGATAGGAGTCACAGAGTGTTATGGTCACAGAGTCACAACCTTAACCAAAGCTCCATCCCTGCAAAGCTGCGTCTACAGCACTTCTTCATAATATGCTTTTATCCCTCCAACTGCGGCAGTCTGTTACTCTGATAGACTGGAGCTCACCTCCCTCCCACCCTCCCCCTCCCTCTCTCTCTCTTCCTATGGTATTTCCCCGTGTATGCTCTATTTTTCATTTCCTTCAGCCAAAACTCCCTGCTACTGTCTGCGAGCACTTTGTTGCAATTCAAGTAAATGTCCTGGCTATCAATATTTCATATCAAAGTACATCTCCCGTACTATGCTCTCCTTTGCTGGCGCTGCCGGATACAAATGAGTGCTTTTGTCAGAGCACAGAGCAGATATCTGCGACTGATAAGATTGGAGATTTCATTATCGTACTATTTAAGTTCATAGAAATAAAGAAAAAAAAAAGAAAAAACGGTCTCATCAAGACGTTCTCTCAAACAGAGCTAATGTTTAATCTAAAGGACTAAGAACAAAAGGGGAATTTGTGTGACATTTACAAGTGAGCTGCCGTTTAATATATTCTTGTGAATGGAGCTCCGCGCTCGCTGCAGAGCACTTGAACTGCAACGTGCTTTGCATGATGCTGTCTGTGCAATGTTCTACATGGCTGGCTTCAGTGTGCTGCATTTGCACCTCTACATGTTCATGCACACACAGGCGCACAATACACACACATGTATGCAGCGCGCACTAATGTAAGCTGCGGGCTGTGCAGCTTTCAGTGGGGACCAATGGGAAGACGCATATACGGTGGAGCGTCTGTTTCTGCATGCAGGCTACACACCTGAAAAATGTGGGCACACGTGCATGTAAACACGCAAACTCAAATACATGTGGACACGCGGATGTACCCATCTGAACATCATTGTCACAGCACTCACAATCGGTGGAAAGGACTTTCCAAAATACAAAAACAACGTTTAGGATGGACGGCACAGTCTGGTGCATGCAGTCATACGAAGAGTACGTCTCACTGTCACACTTTTGCGAGGGCATTTGTCGATAGGCGAAAGTATAACCGGTCTGATCCACACTGCAATGGAGTGGTAATGCAACCAAAAGCTGCCAAGAGACATTACCCAAACAACTGGCATTTACATCACATTTACATTTGTTATCCATCAGCCCTGCATAAAACTTTGACCTATGCCAGAGTGTATTTTCACTGTTTACTGCTTAATGCACTACAGGCTGTATCAACTGTCTTAGGTGGAACAAACTGACATTACTGTCTTTTGAAATTATATGGAAAGAGACTTAACCTTGTGCATTTGGGATTTTTTTTGTTTCTTTTTTCCTGTTGTACCGAACTCATTCTAAACCCTTACCCCAAAACCTAGGTACATATTGAGCGTACACCCCCAATGCTAAGGAGAGCGATGAGAGCGAACTGAGACAGTTAAGTCTTGGGCTGCGAAACCAAAACAATGAGCTAAAAGATGCTAAAATGCACCTTAGAGTTGAGGGAAACGGCACTCATCATGTCCACCTGCACCTGTTCCTCCCCCTCCTCAGAGAAGCCAGTCGCTCTCCAACCCTCCCCCATTAAGCCTCTGCTTGGCCTTCTATCAGACACGCTAAACAGTCAACCATCCTAATGAGCCTGTCTTTGGCTCTGTTAAGCCTTAATCTGATATCCTATACCAGCAATAGTAATTGATTTGCCGTCGTCATAGGCATGTGACTGCTGCGTTGACAGGCAGACAGGACGTCGCAGCTGACACAGTGTAACGGGACAGTTAATTTCTGTCCTTAGACTCTATAATGTCGTCAGAGGGGATTAGGGTAGCAGCACATCAGGTTGTGGGTGTGTCTGCCTGTCGCTCAGACAGACAGGAGGCTGGATTTATACCTCTCGATACCAGAGTTAATCCCAGCAAGAAGACAGACTTGGTATTTCAATTAGGAAAGAGTAATTTGCGGAATTTTCTCGTGTTCAGTAAGACAAATCACGACGGCGTGATTAAATCGCGGCCCCTCTTAAACGGTCAACATTTTAAAATTAATATTTATTAAACTTTTAAACTATTAAACATAAACAGCATTCCTCTGTCGCAACTTTCCGCTGCCAAAGTGCGTGCTGTTTCTCCGGTCGCATTCCTCCAACTCTGAGGAGATCCACGGGCTGTTTAAACCTGTAAATCTGGTGGTAAACTCACAGATATGAGAGCAAAGTGAAGGAGGGGATCTCAAGAGGAGGGCTGAGCAAATAGGAAAATAAATACATGATTAAATGTTAAATAAATTGACATGAAAATACAGATAAATGTTAATCTTTTGATGAAAGTGAACCCAACTGTTATCTTTTTTGTCTTTCATGTGCCTTTTTTTACTTAAAGGGGCACTGTGTATTTTTGGAGAAGAAATTTAAAAGATTGACAATATTAACGAGGTACTAATGCAAATATTTATCTTTTCCATAACTTAAACAAGCTGTTCTCGGAGGGAAATAAGGTCCCCAGAACACTGTTCGAAGCTAGAAAGGTGGCAGGGTCTGCCACATATAAACATCAGTCAATTTCTCCCCCAAAACTACATAATGCACCTTTAATATCCTTCAGCTGGTCAGGTCTGTGAATACAGATGTATCCGTACGTACTCTTGCGTGCTTGAGACGACTTGAGAATGAAATTAATACGCCTTCTGAGACGTACGTACCCATACATACACAGTCAAAAGGTCACGCTGGAAGTGCGTCGCTTTATAAAATTCCACTTTGAATCTAACAAAGATTAAAGGCGAGGGTTTCATCAGCTGTGACATGTGAAGAAAAGAAATAAATACATATTGAAGTAATAACAGAGGAGATGAATCATGCCTCCACGGGTGGATGAATCACTGCCTTAGCCGATTTAATGCTTCACATTATAATCCGCATTAGCCTTTACCCGTTCACAATGCAGCTATATGTTTAAATGAGACCTCCTAATCTCTCCACGTATTCCCCGAGACGAACAAGTGAAGAGAAAATCTAGATTTTCAGGTTTTATTCCCCACATGATTACATATTGTTTTCCACTCGATGTGTTGTAATATGGCGGGACTGGTCGCCCTGTTGGTATTTTTAGACGTGAGCTTTTCCTTTACATCTGCCTCTAAGTGTTAAGCAGTTTTAATGCTAAGCTTTATGCTGTGAGATGAACTTTATGGCAACATTAATGCAGTCTTAAAGCAGTATTAGTGTGATCCTGATAGAGCACGACTACTTGCTGTAAAGTGGGGGGGGAAGCAAACACTCAAAAAGGCGAGAATAGCAACACTGGAAACGTGACAAAGGCCGCTGCTACTTTTCTTTGTATCAACAGTCATCCATCAACATTAGTATTGCTATTCGCTCTCAGACACCTTGGAACAGGAGGTGAAAAGTAGGGATGCTTAAGAGTGCTAGGTGGCCTTTGGATACTGTCACGCTACTTAAGGGGGATTTATTGCAAAACAAGTATACTTTAAAAATCTTTAGTTGGGCCAGTGCCTGAAACGGTGGCCAGCACCAGAAGAAGAGTTTGGCTGCAGGGCAGAATTCCTCTTCTTGTGGGTTTGGCTGATTCATATGCCAGTGCACTGCACAAAATAAATACAAATAGGATGGGGAAAGTCTCTTAAATGTTATTAGTTCTGTCTGGAAAGAAGGTAAAAGATGAGACAAGAGCAGAAACAACTGATATGGGAGCAGGGGGCGTGATTAGAGGACACCAGAGAAGAAGTATATTTCACACGAGAGGAGATGTGGATAATCAAAGAAGGTTATAAAGAGAATAAACTTTACAGTGAGTCACTGAAGGTGGCACAAACAGGCATAGAAAGGAGCTGAGCTGCTGTAAAAGTTCAGCAAAAAAAATATAAGAATGCAGACATAAATACATAATATCTGCTGGAGCCGAGGGAGCGAAATATCAGAGATACGCAATCGTGTACAAGCACCAGTATTGCCGTAGTGTGCCCGGCCAATGGTTTTTCTTCACTTACACTGTACATACTACGCAGCCCTGCACTCTGAAATACAAAGAGACAGGTGGGCCTTTCAGCGCAGCGGTCAATACCTGAGAGTCGTCTTATCGATTGGCAAGGCCTCAACAAAATGTCAACACCCAACAGACCAAAATTTTCCCTGATCCTGCAGTGATGGAGGACAGATCACTCCTTAGCTGGCAGTAAAGTAACACAGAAAAAACAGAAAGGAAATGTATCTGACAACACTTCAGAAGAGGTCCAGAGCTCAACACACACACACACAGACAGACACACACACACACACACACACACACACACACACACACACACACACACATCCTCAATGTTTGTCTACCACAACTGCACATTCACCAGAGGCAGTGTGACCTTTCGGATGTGTCAGACGCTGATCTTTTGGCCCTCCTGTCCTGACATTGACATGGATCACATGGTCTGAGTGTGTGTCTTCGCCCCAGTGTGCCCTCGGGCCAGCCGGGTTCCTTCCCACCAATGGCAGTAAGCTGATTACAATCACACCAGGGAGCTAAAGGACTGTATCAATGCCTGTCTTCACCTCGCCTGACCGGACACGCAGATGGACATTTCCAGTTCAGGGCCCTTTTAGTGATGTGTTTGACTGATTTAGTGATTTTATTAATGGCTTGGTTGAAAACTGAATGGCACAGGAGGAGTGGGATGAATAGAACATATGAAGCCCTTCATTTTTGTCTGATGTTTCACACAGTAGCTGTTAAGGGGATTAAAGCTGTGACCTTTGGGTTACTGAGAGGTTTCAGTTGCTGGTGGGGGATCTGCACTAAATCTGGTGATTTAAAGGTCTGCAGTGTAGGATTTACACCCTAAAACTTTAGGTGCAATATGTAAGAATTTCAGTTGAAGACATTCAAAAATGAACTACAATTATCAACAGAATTTGAAGAAATAGCCTAACATTTTTGACTTTATGACATCTATGTATTGTGTTGCAGATATATCTCCCGAGGTTAACATGCTAACCAGCTAGCCCCGGCCTTTACCACTCCAAAGGTCTCTTGCTAGCGGTATAAACACCAACAACAGAAACTACAAACACTCCCCTGGTACTCTGAGCTCACAGTCCAGACCGCTAGCTGCACTGCTATCTGAGCTAATAGCTAACAGCAGCTACAGCCAGCAGCAGTTAGCAGTTTTTACTCTGGTGATGTGCTGCAATCTATTTGTTTTGAGTACAAATGTGAAAGGTGGCCAATTCTTACATAGTGCACCTTAAAAGTTTTGGTAAAATGATTTTACTTGAAATGTGTGTAAAAATGTTTGACCTGTTTTCTAATTAAAATGACCCTTTTAAATGAACGATTTTGTTAAATTTATGTGATCTCTTAGAGAGAGTGTGCAGCCATGTTAGCGGCTATGTGAGGCTGTGCTTAGGCACAGCTAAATGCTAATACAGTAATGGTCACAAAGAGTTCACCACATTTATCACGTTAGTTTAGCATGTTAGCACGTTAACATTAGCTGATTAGCAATTTACACAAAGCGTAGTGGAATGCGATGGGAATGTCGTTAATTTTACATTTGTTAAAACTGGATAAAAGGTCGGACAATCATCAAAGCTGTTACTATTGATCCTGTGGACATCATAGATATTCCTCACTAGCTTAGCTTAAAAAAACATCGGCACATCTCTGAACAAAATTCAAGTGAAGTGAGGAAACTCACTTCTGAAATGAAATGAGCAGAAATATCTCCTGCTGGGGGCATAAATTATTAAATATTGTGCTTAAACTTTTATGATTCGATATGAGAATACAGTACAGAGGAAGAAGTTTTTACAGAACGGATGTCAGGTACAGGAAAACTGAAATTTAAGGTGCATTAAAGCATTTGAGTGGAGGCAGAGTTACTGTGGTCAGCACTGAGGAGCTCCTATGGCTCAGCAGAAGACGTGGGAGGCCCACACACACACACACACACACACACACACACAACAAAGAGCTGGAGATATAATAATTTCTTCTGTCACTTCCCGGGGTGCAGGGAGACAGCAAACAGCTGGCAGCGCAGCCCACAGTGACGCCAACAGCACGATGACATGAGAGAAAAGTGTACAGAGAACGAGGGGAGGACGGTGTATGAGAGTGGGGGCGGTCCAACGGAGGAGCTAAATTAGGAAAACGACAGCAAAAGATAAAGACAATTGAGGAGGAGGAAGAGGAGGAGGAGGTGATGAGAGGGAAACGTGAAGAAATGTGTTTGC
The DNA here is from genome assembly GCF_040436345.1 of Pagrus major. Taxonomy (NCBI): domain Eukaryota; kingdom Metazoa; phylum Chordata; class Actinopteri; order Spariformes; family Sparidae; genus Pagrus; species Pagrus major. The sequence continues at coordinate 16,056,541 of NC_133233.1, forward strand.
CCAATCACAATAACTTCTGCTCTGTCACCCTGTCTCTGTTAGGCATCGGCTAACAAGTGGCTTCAACCCTTTTCAACCTCCCACTGATCTGTGCTATCTGTCTCTTTTCTGTCGCATCCTCAGAGGCTCCTCCATCGAGCAGAGGTTTTTTAATTAATCTCGTCTGTCCTACAAAGTCCCCTGTTCTGCTGCTGATGCTCCAGAGACCCTCTGATTGTCCTGCAGAGCCGGGCCGTGAGAAAGGCAGCGACACCACTCTGCTTCTCTCTTTCACACACACACACACACACACACACACACACACACACACGCAAACACACACACACACACGCACACACACACACACACACACACACACACACAGACAGAGAGAGACCCAACTTCCCTGGTCCTTCTCAAACAGAGGGGAACAGATTATTACATCTTGATGCAATTAAAGCCGACTGTATTTTACGCTCATCATATCACAGCGGCGCCTGCTCTGAAAATGACTGTGTGAACTCATTTGAACACTCCGCTGCACAATAAGAGGTAATTTCAGCGTCAGTGAGAACTATTAAAGCATTTGGCAAAAGTGACACAAACAGAAAATTACCAAAAACACTTCATCTGGGGGAGAAAAAATGGAGAAAATCATCCCCGGAGATAGAGCGTGCAAACTGAGGGCACTGTAAAGCACAAGCGTTTCCCTTACATTTGCATTTGGGGTTGGTTGTGGGGGCTGAGGTACCAGCTGCTCTGCCTCTCACACAGCCTGTATAGAGATGAATTGCTCCCTGGGTGTCGATAAGTCATCATGGCACACCATGGTCACCATGGAAACTACACAAACATGGCATTTCCGAGGAAACAAGTAAAATGAAGTTGATTACACATTTCCTTTTCTTTCCCTTCAAGAGCTCCATGAAGGGTTTTTCTTGGCCTCCAAAGGATATCCCCTTTTGTCAGTGAACATTCTCAATGAGCATCACTCGGTTTTGCTTCTGCTGCATGTGAAGCCGCTCAGTTTGTTATCTATGAGCAGCAGCGCACCTTCGTGCTGCAGCTATGGAAGGGCAAAGAAAGTGGAGACACCTGAGGAGGCACTTCTCTGACCAGTGGTACTGAATCATAAACATGACTGATATGGAGCCAAAAATGTAAAAAAAAAACCCCACCACAATGAATACCAATGCACTCTCATATCGCTGCCTCCGAGATGGAACGGTGAGCAGGGTCACAATTCAGCTTTCACCCCGCGAGCAAATAAAGACAGAGACGTGGAGGGGAAAGGAAAACAGCAGGCAGGGAGATGAGAGAGCCTTATAGGGAGAAACGGAGGATTGGATGAAAAAATGTGAATGTAAAGAGAGGCTGTGAATGCAGATGGGGTGGTAAACAGAGAATGGAGAGGAGGTGAAGGATATTGAAAGAGAGATGGCATGGGGAGAGCGAGGGAGACAACAGCGTGGCACCCACTGTCTTGTGGCACGCACAGAGTGCTGGCTCAGCAGTTTTAGAAGAGGTGTGCGTGCGTGTGTTTATGTGCGCTGTACTTACCGAGGGCATAAAGTGTGTGCATGCATGTGCAGAGATGTGGAAAACTAACTGTGAGCTGTGACTACATAGTGTGTGTTTGTGTGCGAGGGGGATGCACTGAAGCACGTAATAGAGACCCGGTGTTCATAGCATTTAGAATGATGACTCTTCTACCCCCTGTCCTCTCTCCATCTAGACCTCTTTCTGATGCCTTGGTGGACGAAGGGAAACGGCAGGAGACAGGGGGGAGCGGACCTCACAGGAGGCAGGGGAGAGGAGGACAGGGAGGAGATGAGGGAGGCAGCAGGAGGAAGGAACACATTAGCCTCTTACCCAGCGCGTCACTCAAGCTGGCAGTGCCAGCCAGCGCTGCCGATCGCTGCTGCTGGTCCACAGCCACTCCCACAGCCTTCAGTGGGATTTATGTCTTGCTCTGATGGTGCTTACACCGCGGGCTTCTTTCCAAATTTACATCCTTGGGATTTTTTGCATGCTGAACAGGCTTCATAGTGCCTGTTCAGGTGCAAAACAAGAAATGGGAGGCTATGGGAGATTAGTAATTCTTGTTTTAAGAGGCTGTAATTGTTATGAGTCTATTTACAACATACCACATGACGACCTGCATGTGAGAACCCTCTCACTACTACAGGGTTTGCTCATAACAACTACTCATTGTTTTTGTTTTTTCTGAGCCACAACTTTGTTGTTGTTGTTGTGGAGTTGTTGTTTCTTCATGTTTCCCTTTCCGTCAGTGTGTTTTATAGGTTCTTGTTCGTGTAAAAGATCTTAGAAAGCACCAACAGAAGAAAGCACTGCTCCTGAAATGCCTCGTCATTAGTCCCACCTTTAATTCCATGACTTTGTGACATCACCGGAGTCACACATTTGTGACACACTTTATGCCTAGAGGCTACTTTGGCACGTAAGAATTGATTTAGCACAGCTGCTCTGTTGTTGTTAGCAGTGTTGGCTCAGGCGTGTGCGAGGTGGCCAATCAATATTGTTGGGATTTGGACCGGTGGTGCGACAAAAAACAAGCAATTTGAAGCTCTTACCTCTGAGAAATTAGGATCTTACACACTGGATGAGTACTTGAAATAAAATATGTTCTGATTATCTTAGTCTAATAATATAGTAGTAGCCTTATTCATAACAGATTTATTCACTTTGGAAATGTGAGGGTGTATTCTGGGGATGACAGTGGAATCACTAATGAGACTTCAGCCATCAGGCTCCTCATACCATCTGGCCACTCATTAGCCTTGGCTTGTATTGGCCTTGTTGTTTCTACTAGACTTGTGTTAACGTGAGTTTTTCTTGTTCCCCTGAATCCAGTGATGCCTGTTGTTCTCTCCCCTCTCTATTCCTTCAACATACTGTGTATTAGTCGCGCCCCATGAGCACCGTTTAATGATATCTTCATTCATGAATCACTACGTGCATGGTCAAGTGCAATAAGCCTTCAGACAGGCCGGTGGGCTCTGCTGGGACACCACTGCCACTGAGCTGCATCCAGACTATAATTCCTTTGCATGCAAGTTCCCACCGGTAATCACGAAAATATTATATTTGTGCATAGCAAAGCAAAAGGAGGAAAAGACGATGGAGGTGTTTTTTTTTTGCAATTACTGCACTCGCCGATAAATGAGTTTGTTTGCAAATAATTAAAAATGTAGAACAGCGTGATTTGATCGGATCAATTTTAAAGGTTCACTATGTAGTTTTTGGGAACAAAATTTTAATCAGTCGAGAAAAGATCTTCATTGAATGAATTTTACACCTCAACAAACGAAATAAACAAACTCTCTTTGTTTTCATGACTGAATAAACTGAACAAACAAACTGACCTTAAAGGACAACACAACTTCATACTGTTTTATTTTGTTTATATTTGGTGGACCCTGCCACCTTTCCAGCTTCAAACAGTGTTCTGGGGACCTTGTTTTCCTCTGAGAACAGCTTGTTTATTCAGTTTGAAAAGTTTGTATTACTACCTCATTATTATTGTAAAGATTAAAATTCTGAGTTGGAATTACTTCTCCAGAACTATACAGTGCACCTTTGAGGGCTAGAAACATTGATAGCTTTCTCTCTTCAGTGACTTCCTTTGGCTCACTTTGAATGTTCCCTTTCAACCCTGTGGGTGACACTCAGATTCAACACTATAGCAGATCAATAAAGAGCTGCAGTGTCCTCACCTCCCCTTCATTTTAAATATGACCCCGGGATACCTCTGCTGTGGAACCAAAATGAGATCTAGTCAGCCTCTGAAATGTGAGAGATAATCTGCAAGAATTAAAAAATGCTTTTGTGTGATGAATTGTTGATTTAATGTATCCCCTGTGTATTATCTGCCACACATATATCTTTTGTTATTTCTGTACATATAGTGCGGGAAATACCAAATGCACTCACAGGATGAGTGTAAATGTCCTACAAATTGAGCAACACGATTAAATTTCATGTATTTTAAACTGATTTCTTTACAGTGAGCTGATAGCACAATGCTGGTAAACGTGCAACACGATTGTTATGAAAGTTGATATTTGCTGCTTGGTAACATAACTAGAAATTCAAACAACAGCAGCACAACTGTGGAGAGTGGAAAGTGCTCTGTCCATTGCTTACACCCCTCTGCCATGTGTTGTCCATATGAGGAAATTCATGTTTGGAGTGAGTAAATAGCAGAACAAACTGGTGAGTATTCCCTGTATATACAACAAATCAGCCACTTCTCAGGAAAACAATAGAAGGCACGCTTATAAATGCTTCAAATAAATCAAACAGCCACAGCACACAATGCATGAAACTGAAATCAGAGTGCATTTTGAAGGGGAAGTGAGAGAAACCTCTGCTTGTCTGTGCCCTTATGGAGATACCACTGTAATAATAACCGTTTCCGAGCTGAACCAAATCATTATAGAACTCCTTTCATCTTAATCCTTAGGTTGCCGGTGACTTATACAGAGAAAAGGGAGACAGAGGTGGACAGGGGTTACTGGGTTGAAGTGAGTCCTGGTACATCCAGATGATAAATGCTGCTGCCTGTGGACATGCAAGGACTATAAGAACTCATGCCACCTATAATCTAGGAGGTTCACTCTTATCTGATTATGATTGCGGGGTAAAGAGGATTTAGGTGCTGGTGCCTAAATGCTAGGCTGTGCTGATTAGAAGCCCGGTGGAAGGCTTATGTAACTACTGCAGGAGGGGAGAAGGTGTGCACTTCCTAAATGACAAACTCCTCTCCTGTAAAACATGCGGATAACTTCCTAAAGGCCAAAGCAGATAATGTAAAACAATGCATGCTCCTTCATGTTATCAGCCGCTCTGCTTCTTGCACACAGGCATCGCAATGACAGAAATAACTTAAAGGCCCATAATCACTACAATCTGATTTCAACAGTCAAGGTCAGCACCCAGTGGGAAGGCTTTTCACGAAATAAGCAAAAAAAAACTAAAATCCATTTGCTCAACAAGCTGGGAACATTTCTTCCATAAAATGCCGATGCCTATCGATTTAACCCTCTGAAGTCTGACCACAATCCATGCAGAGATGAGAGGATGAAACACAAGATAGCGGACCTGCTGCTTGAGTTTAACCCAAGGGGGGCACATACTGCAGAGAACATTTCACTTAATGCTGACCAAAGGCCTCTCCCTTTCCCTCTCCCCTCCTCCCTTCATCTTTGACTCCCCCACTTGTGTCAATACACACAAAAGGCCAAACGTTTGCTTCAGTGCTGTTAAAGCCTGGATGGTAATGGACGGATGGAGAGTAAGAGGCTGTCTGCAGTGATCTGAGACAACGGGCAGCCGGGAGTTAGAGCTCAGCTGTGTGCTAATTCAATTTGCTCCTGTCACATTTAAAGCTTTGCGTTCTTGTCACCTTTGCTGTGTCAAATATCCATGAATCTATAAATTAATCAGTGAAATTGCGTGTTGTGCACTTGTGGCTGCACTGCATTAAAGGGAAAGTTGAACCAAAAATCAAAAATGTGTTGTGATATTTATCCATCTAGATTGTTTTGGTGTGAGTTGCCAAGTTTTGAAACTGTTGGCTTCAGAAACGTCTGCCTTCTCTTGAATGTAATGGAACGAGATGGCAGAGTGGCTTGCCCCAAAAAATACATTTTAAAAAATTCAACAGCAATGTCTCTTTCCACTTACTCAAAATGATCCACAGACCTTTCACGTAGAAAACTATTTTTTTCTCCCCCGCTGAACTACACCTTAACAATGTACAGAAGGAGGCATAGTAATGGCGTCCTCCTCAGCCGAGCTTAGCTTATAAACAATCTACATGGATAAAAAGGAAAAATGTGTTTTTAATTTTGGGGTGAACTGTCCCTTTAAAACATTCAAAAGTGGTCTAAAACTAAAATGATAAACAAGGTGTGAAGGAATAACAGTTCAGACATCATGTCTGCGTATTTTGTTGTGATGTATCTACTGAAGTTAGCATGCTAACTGGCTAGCCCCCATCCACAGTTCCTGTGGTAGCACTGTAAACACTAGCATTCCCCAGGCACTCTGAACACCCAGTCTGGACTGCTAGCTTCACAGCTAACTGAGCTAACAAGCTATATACAGTATATAGTTGCCAGCAGTTAGCGGTTACTCTGGGGATACACTGCCCCCTATTTGTTTTGAGTATGATTTTATTTATAGGTGGCTGATTCTTACGTATTGCACCTTTAAGGCAGATAAATACTGCAAAATGAAGATTCACAAACACTGGCATTTGAGCTGTATTATGCTACAGCTTTCTCGCTTTGTGTCATCATCACCAACAGTGTCTGTGCTGGACTGACTTTGGCTGCTCCTGAGCGTGGGAGGACCAAACACAAGCACAAGTCTGCGCCCATGCAGGAGCCATTGCTTAGCATTCCCACTAGCTAGACTAGATTATTAGATAAAGGAAAGAGTGATGGTGCACATCCACATTAGGAGCAAGCACAAGGCTAGACACGGCTGATGTAGGGAGGGAGGGGGGGGAGAGAAAGAAAATCCAACTTGAAATGTCTGGCGAGTAGAAACATTGATCTCTTTAAAATGCTCTGAATCCTCGGCCATTATTTTCCACGGCTGCCCAGACTGAATGGACTCCAAAGTGAAGAAAACCTGAAGAGAGGAATGCTTTCTCTCATCATACTGATGGGTGTTTTTACAGCTTCAATACTTCATGTGACATTGTTAATATTCTGGAAAGCTTTGCAAATCAAAATAAAAAGATGCTGCCCTTGCAAACTATACCATACATATATTAAAACCGAGCACTGAAGGCATCCATGTAACAACTAATAGCATTAATTTATGATACCAGGAGCGCAGCCTGACTCATATGTTAATGTTGAAGCTCTCACTAAATCACCAGTTGTGTAGCAAAACGCTTGGTGAGCTCCTGATATTTATTACACAGTTTCTGCACACGGTCGTGCTAATCTGAACGTAGAAATAAATGCATTTGAGGCTTCTAATCGCGTTTCCCGTCACGCTGACAAAAGACACTTCCAGCGGAAAAACATAGGCATGTGACAAACTGCATTTACAAGTTAAATGCAGCGAGATGAGTCTTTGCGGGGATGATGATTGGTAGTTGGTGATACGTTTACACAGGAGAGAAAGCCACTGTAATTCAGACTCCTTACAGCAATCAAGCAATTTGGAAGTGGCCTCCTCATGTAAGTGTATTTGCTGCACAGCAACACCAGTGAGTCATTGTAAACAAAAGAGGGTCAGCGCAGCACAAATCCTTCTGGCTCAATATCAAGGATGACACGTTCTACTGGATTATTAGAAATTACAGCCTACAGTACGGAAACAAAGGCAACATCCCTCTGATATTTGAACACAACATGTAACATAATCTTATATCATTTAATAGCACAAAGCAGTTTATTACCAGTGGATATAAGATGTGGAGATATCAAACAGATCAGACAGGTAGCACTTAAAGGGTAACTCCACCAATCTTAAACATTCAAGTGTGTTTACAGGTCTTGCGGAGTACTACTGCATACGTGATAAAAGTAGTAAAAAGTATTTTGTGGCTCCAGAGGAAGCTGCATGTAATGTGATGAATTGCCTCCAGTGATGTCACTCAGTGGCTAAGTTGCATCGTGGGTAATGTAGGCACCAGGTTTTGAAAAGTAAGAGTATCTCTGGCTCTGATGTATCAGTTTTGATCATTTGTTTTTAAACTGTCCATAATGAGTCCAGTGTTAAAACAGTGCAATGCCTGACAAGCGGACTGTTTTTCAAAACCTGTCGCCTACATTACCCACAATGCATTTTAGCCATGAGTGACATCACTGGAGGCAATTTATCAGAATATATGTAGTGAGAAGTACTCTCCATGACCTGTAAACACACTTTAATGTGTAAAATTGGTGGAGTTGCAATTTAAAGAAACAGTTCACCCGAAAATGAAAAATGTGTCCTCACCTACTCACCCCCAAGCCATGGGAAAGTCAGGTGATGTTTCTCAGTCCACAAAACATTTCTGGAGCTTCGCAGCAATCAATTTTGGGATCTTGGGGCACAGTTCCCCATCCACTTCAGTTGTTTAGGAGAATGCTTTGAAGCTCCAGAAATGATTTGTGGACTATGAAACATAACCTGACTTGATAACAAATTCTATTTTTCAAACAAAGTTTCCAAAACACATCAGTGATGGAAGCTCTGCTTCTCAGGATATTTCAGCTGCGGGCTCCTGCAGGTGCACATATGCAGCACGAGGGCTTGCAAGAGTTTGTTGTGACATGAACTTCTCACTTTTCCCCCTGGACGCTCACCTGTGACAAGCCGAGTGCCAGATAGAGCCGGACACAAGATGACGGCCTGCCCCCTCCTCCTCCTCCTCCCCCCCACGCAGCCGGGGCACTCAACCAAAAGTCACGCAGTAACACAGAGAGGCCACTGCATTAGCCCGTGTCCTCTTTGTTTTGACCATTGCATTCATTATTCATCAGGAAAGGTTTGCACAGATCCAGCTCAGCATCCTGAGGCGTAACTTACATGCCTGCATCTCTTGCATCACTCTCTCTCTCTCTGTCTCTCTCAGGGCTTTCCTCTGGCCTCACTATCTTTTATGCCTCTTCTCTTCCTTCACTTGTGGCTTTCTTTAAACACAACTCGGAATCTTTCTTTCCTCTGTGCGATGTTGGATTAGTTTCCATCTTTTCCATTCTGCACATGCCCCATTGCTAATGAATGTAATCCTATCTTGATTGACCCTGCTGAAAAGGTCAGTCCTCTCATGCTTAACCTTTATTTAAGGGCAGAGAGGGCCATGGGTGCCACAAAGCAGCACGTTGGGCTCTAATATCTGATTAAGGCAGTGTGAGAGGTAAAAAGAGACAGAGAGGGAGAGAGAGAATATGTGTATGGCAGAGGACTGTGATTGCATTTGACAAAGAGCTCAGGTTGCTTAGTATAAAAGCACACGGCTGTGTACCAGCCTAGTAATGGCGTTTCCTTGGTCAAGGGCTTTCAAGGGTTCTCACTGCGCGGTGCGTGCCCCGTAAAAAGGCTTCCCTGACCTCGGGGAGCTGCCATCTGACAGTCCAGCAGCCGCGCGTTAGTCTATTTTCCAAACGCACTCTCAGCTTCGGATAACCTCAGCGCGTTCACAGGGGCAGAGCCATTACGGCCACGTTCACGTTCTCCTCGTGGAGCCCTCAGCAGAATGTCAATGCAACTTGAATTAGGGTGGGATTTCCCTTTAAGGTTTCACAGGCTTCCCCCACACGAGAGTGAACAGGTCAGCAATACTGGGAGACGCACTGAGGAGGTAAATCACTTTAAATATCACACAGCGGACCAAATTACCTCACTGCTGTCACCTGAGTTCCCCCTGATAATTTGATTCTTGTGATATACAGCTTCCTGAAGACAATTATTAAAGAGGCACTATGTAGTTTTGGAAGAATTTGAATATTTACAATCTTTATCAGAAATATTCATTTTATCCTTAACTGAATAAACAAGCTATTCTCAGAGGAAAATAAGGTCCCCAGAACACTGTCAGTCACTGAGGATCTTTCTCTTCTGATTAAAAATGTCTCCCCCAAAACTACATAGTGCTCCTTTAAGCTGATGTGGGACCCTTGTCAATCACAAGTCACCAGTTGATTCAGGGAAAAAACAAGCCATGCAGGGATAAAACGGGAAGGAGGAGCTGAGCCTCGTGTGTTCATTACCATATTTTTGCCATTTGTAAGGCTGAGCACTGCGCTGTAAATTTTGCACGAGGCACCGCGGCTCTGAAATTGAATCTCACATGATTTCCAAACTGTCTCAGCCAAAGTGAAACATTGTTCGCTTCGAGGGGAGAGGGGCTGCAACAATGCGGCACACGGCACATACAAAACACCAGGGTTGATGTTGCTTTGGTCACACACACACACACACACACACACACACACACACATAGGAGGACTGTGTGTTTATGATCCTCTGACATGCAATATAATCCCGGCCAACCCAGCCCCTGCACTGCCCGATGATGAGATCAGGATACTGGAGACCAAAGGTAAATTACCAGTGATTGGATTTCATCAAGGTTGACCTACCTAATTGAGGACTGAGCCGAAGCGGAGGAGGAGCTGGGAGAGATGTCATCGTTTTAACAAGGCAAGCCTTAATATTGCCACACAGGCGTTTGATTCTCTAAGACTCTTCATGTACAAATGAATGCGACTGATGCAGCAGTTTTCCAAAACATGTGGCGCGTGGGAGAGGAGCAGCGACTACGACCACCTCGGTCCGTAATCCAATCTAATAAACCTGCTCGAGGTAAATATAGTAAAGAGCCGACAGCAGTCACCTACATCCACAACTGCGCCAAACTTTCATCATCCTGTCATTTCGCTAAGTCACAGTCAGATCCAATCAGTGAGTAAGACTGACATATAAATAGCACAGGAGAAGAGACCTGTCACAAGTCTTTGACAGATCAGGTCTACGCTGACTTCCCCTGCGCAGAAAGCTATACTCAAAGCTGACGCACTCACCAATTAATTTGTCAAAGCAAATGGAGTCTAAATGTAGCTCCTGCAGTGATTTCACAACTAATTTATCAGTGCCAGAACTATACTTTACCATGTTTGCTTGCACGTCACCACATCTACTTCCACTCCTCACCTCCTGCTTTTTTCTTCTGTCACATCCACACAAAGACTTTCTCTATATTTAATTCATCCCTAACAACTGTTGCTACTTACGAGGATGGATGGCAGACAGATGGCACAAGAAAAACACCTGACGAGAGTACAGTAAACGCCTGTTTAAGATTCAGAACTGGTGAACTCATCCTGGTTTTACAGGTGGGAGTAGGCCTTTAATAAGTGTGCTGGTAATGTGTTATGATCCAGGCTTTGGATGCGAGATGGGGGCGGTGCGATCACACTTCCAGTTTCGGTTCCCTACCTTGGCAGCCACCGAGGAGCTGGGCTTCTCCAGGAGATCCCACAGCTTCTTCCTCTTGTCCGGGCAGCAGGTGTTATCAAACTCACCCTCTCCCTCCCTCTCCCTCATTGTCTCTGCCTCCCTCCGCAGCTCCTCATTCATCTGCTCTTTTTTCTGGTGGTAGCGGGCCTGGCAGCAGGACTCCAGGTAGATCTCGTCAATCCCCCAGTAGTCTAACTCCTGCCCGAACGAAAGGGCGCACATCTCCTCCATCATGTGCAGCTTGCCCGTGCGGTAAAAGTTCAGGATGGAGGTGAAGGCCCCCGGGTGCCTGTCGAAGAAGTATTCGTTTTCGTTCAGGCTGTAGTCATCGCAGACTTCCATCAGGGACTCGTGGGTGTTGCAGTCTCGGAGCTTGCCGAGTCGGGTTCTAGGTAGACGGTCCAGGGTCCGCCACAAGACCTCATGGTTCAGGCCCCCGACGTTAAGGCGGACTCTGCGGGAGCGGGCTTTGGTGCGGATGATGTCGATGGGTTCAGGGGGCATGGAGGGAGCGTTTCGGATGGTGGCGGGCTTGGGCCCCGCTGGTCCAAGCTTCTCAGCCATGGTGATGGGAGAGGAGACTTGTTGGGGACGATGCTACGATGACAGAAAAAAAAGAAAATAGAAAAAAAAAAAAATCTAAAAAATTTGAATTATGTTGGATCCTCTTTAGGGAAGTCCCGCCATGGCTGAGAAGACAAGAAGAGAAGAAGAAAAAGTTAATCAAGATGTTTTACAAAATTTAGCATCTATTTTAATGGTGCAATATGTAGATTTGGGAAAGAAATTTACATCAGAAGAGAAAGATGTTCATTAACTAACAACAAACTAAGCAAACAAATGCTCTTTGTTTTGCTGACTTAATAACAAATCGTTTTACTTTGTTTATATGTGGCGGACCCTGCCACCTTTCTAGCTCCAAACAGTGTTCTGGTGACGTTATTTTCCTCTGAGAACAGCTTGTTTATTCAGTTATGGAAAAAAATAATATTTCTGAGTTTGTATTATTACCTCATTAAATTGTACATATTAACATTCTGAGTTTGGATTTCTTCTCCAAGACTACACAGTGCCCCTTTAACGCTCTGTTTTGGATGCGCTCACCTGGTACTTCAAATTGCCTGTCAAAAATAACAGCCGCTGCACCGTCCTATTGACCCATTTCATCACATTTCTAAGGTGTTAGACGGAATCAATGATTTTGTTTTAACAGTCAATATGGCTGCTTTGCTTTGCTCTCCACTCAGGCAGTGTTATGGCTGTACTAGTGAGGCAATGAACTCCTGCTGGAGCACTACTTTCTATGCAGCCCGTGGTGGAAATGGGACTCAGTGGCAGGTCAGGAAACAAATTAACCGAAGGAAGCCATGAAATCCATTGATGCGTTCTGACTATTTGGATGGAGGAGGCAATTTCTGGAATCTTATTTAACTTGCCTTTAAAAAAAAAAAATTAATATATTTTCCTTATATCTGACGTTTGGTCATTATAATCACATTTTGTGACTAATGTAGAACACTTGTGTAGATTTGTCTTATTTTAACAGGATTAAATGCCACTTCTAGTTGGATAAATCCTGAGAATAATACAAAAAGTTGTAAACATAAAAGTCTTTAATAATTCATTGAAGCTTTTCTTCTCTATCATCCTAGTACAGGGTTGAAATAAGCCCCTGAATGCAACAGTTTTTAGTCACATTTGCTAGAAAGCAGCCTGCTTCAAATGGAACATTGTGAGTAGATGTGTGTATGAAGGGATGTAAAGCGACATCTCGATGCTTGTTCTGCAGTCCTATAAATCCAGAAACACTGCGTACCTGTTACCCTACAACCTGTGCTGTGTTCTGCACGGTTTTCATCATGCAACCATGTAAATCAGCCTCTAAAATCTGTGCTGGAAACGCACGAATTGTGTTCTGACTCTGTTTGAAGTCGCATCCAAATTCTTAAAAAAAGTCACAGAGAAACAGCCCCTCTCACCTTGCCGTGATAAACCACCTTTTGCATGCAAACTCCTCTTGTTCCTGAGGGAGCAGGGGATGAAAAGGGAGCCGGGATCCCCCGTCAGTCAAGCGGCCACGACCGAGGAGAGCACTCCGCGGACGCCGCGCACTGGACGCGCGTCCCGCATTTTGTTGGAAAGCGAGTCGCGAAGAGAAGGAGGAGGAGGAAGAAGAAACAAAAAAACAAAAAAAAAAGCCTGAATGTCCTCCTCTAGGAATGATCACAGGAACGGAACCAGCGCTGCTTCGCCATCGGAACACAAGGAAAAGAGTCCTGCCTTCATCCCAAAAAGCTTGCAGCGTGCTCGTTGAGAGAAGACGGGCTCACTGAATCACTGTGCTGCAGACGTCGTGCGCGTAAAAGGCAACGGGAAGGAACGGGATAAGCGAACTGCGGAGTGTCCCGCTGTACACTACATGAGGAGGAGCGGAGGGGTGCGCACGGGCTGCACCACATCCTAGAGGTGAAAACCTTAATGCAACTGGGCAGCAGATCACATTCTGTGGCACCATAAAGAGACTTTAATGGAGATTTTTTTATTTTTTTATTGTTTCACATCAATGGCTATCAAGGCATAGAGCTATAATACAAACACCACATCCTTTATCTCATATCCCAGGAATCACATTACTATCAAAGGCCCCTTAAAGGTTTGGGTTTGAAGTGTTATTTCAAGTGCAGAATTTGCCATGGGCGACTTTAAGTGAAGTGACCATGAAATGTTATGTTGCTTCTGACTGCGAATGCACAGGAGAGCCGTTTACTCTGCAGCCCTGTGAAGAATCCCCTCTAAAAACTGATGGAAAATAATATGTTTGTAGCACAACAAATTGCCCCCTCACGCACCCATTAAAAACAAAACAGCCAAAGCCTTAAAAGTAAGTTTTAAAAGTAACAGCGGAGATGCTCCATTTGACCCCTGAACTGAATAAACAAAATGTTCTCAGGGGAAAATAAGGTCCCCAGAACACTGTTTGACGCTAGAAAGATGGCAGGGTCCGCCACATGCAAACAAAGTAAAACAGTATGAAATTGTGTTGTCCTTTAAAATCAGTTTGTTTATTCATTTTATTCACTCATGAAAAAGAGAGAGTTTTGTTTATTTAGTTTGCTTAGGGATAAAACAGTCTGTCAGTGAAGATCTTTCCCTTCCTCACCAAAACTACAGAGTGCACCTTTAAGCCAGGTAATCAAAACCCATCTTATCTATTAGCTATCAATATGTAATGATCTCCCCGCTCCCTGGTCTTAAATGAATAAATAGAGATATTAAATTATGTATCCTGTATTATCCCTCGGATCGTTACCTACACCGCTGGACTGTTCTCCTCTCTATCCCTCACTCTCCGTTCATATGAATAGTGTTCAATACAGCAATGATACTCCCCCCATAGAGCCATGTGTCAGTTCAACATTTCTCCTGAGCCAAGCGTTTTTCCAGAAATTTGATTATACACTGCATATGTGTAATTGATTTCCTTGCCGTGTTCCTTCCTTCCACTGACAAGTGATCAATAATGCTGCATTGACTAAACGGAGCCTTTTGTGTGCACGTATACTATGTCTTAAGTGTGTGGGCTATGTTGTTTGAAGGTTAAAGGCTTTGGCACTGTCCGGATGTCACACAGGGGTCTGCCTATGCACAAATTATGTACAGTAATCTCACATCATCTTTATGGCCGTCACATATGGACCTGATTAATTATTTGTGTCTGACTTCAGCACTCTGGCGGTCGAGCACACGGGCTGCCTCCATTTCTTTGCCATGCAAATTTGATTTGAATATGCCAGGATGGTTACAAGGGGTGTGTGAGATTATGCGTGAAGGTGCAAAAATTCAGCTGAAGTGTAAACCCACCATGGTTTCACCCACTGGCATCTGGACTACCGTTCTGAAGCCTTGATTTTGGCATGATAACTGTCACCATCTTAGTGTTTTGGCGGCCGGAAGTGACCATATTTGGATGAGAGGGTGGAGCTTAAATCGTGAATATCAAACATGTTCGATGTTTACGATTTAGAATCTGCGTGATTAGTTAATTACTTTCCGAGCCAGACCACAACAACCAATGAGAGTCATCCTGGATCAGTTCTACACATTTTAGCCTGTGAGGCTAACGTTAGTTAGCATACAAACTTAAAACTTTCACCACCAGTTCTCGCTTAATAATAGAAAACCTGTGTTGACCTCGTTTAGTCGTCTGCTTTTTAGTTTTTTTTTCTGAACATGCATCTCCACTTTGTTTAAGTCTGCTTCCCCAGATCCATGAAGCCAGAGCGCTGAAGCCACACCCCTGCTGCTGCACATCGGTGTTGGCTGTTTATTCGGTCTTTATATTGTCCATATTGTACCAAATTTGACACTGCACTTCCTTGGATCCTCAGCAACAAACCTGGCTAGTGTGAAGGTGATTGGATGAACAGTTCTGGAGATATGCGAATCACAAACAGATGCTCAGAAATTTGACCTTAATTTACAAAATGAACATCATGCCGTGTTGAAGAAGACTTGAAACTTGTCATTGAGACCATAAACTCATAAGGAAACTGTTAAGTCAGGTAATAAATCAACCAGTGGAGTCGCCCCTACTGGCCATTACAAATAATGCCGTTCCTAAGGCACTTTAAGGCACAGCTCCATCCATCCATCCTTTAAACAGTCAGTGGTTGAAGCTTTTTCCAACAAACACAATGTTATCCATGATGGCATCAATTTGTCAGTGTTCAGGACTGGAATGTTGAAGCATAACCCTGACCCCTAATTGACAGACGTAAATTATTCTCTCGAAGACAAAACCGCTGATGACACAGTCGTTAATTACTTAGGGTACAGAGAAATGATTAAGGGCAATTGACTGTGTCCCCTCTCATTAATTATCACCAAAACTGGCAGCCAATCAGCTATCCTATGAGTCATGATGTGTGAGGTAGCAGCAGTGATACAAAATAAGAGCAGCTTTGGTTGGGCACCACAGCTTCTGAAGCAGGCAAGTGTGTTATGAGGAGTAATATCATACTTTGTGCAGCACAGCCTTCCAGCTCTGTACTAACACCACCTGCATGCACGGGTACTCCAGGGAGTTGAAGCCAGCCTGCGTCCCACCATGTGGGCGGAATATCTCCAGTTAGCAGCAGCTTGATATCTGTAATTACTAACTTTCAATATAGAAATCTGTTGATGCACTGCAGGTTAAAAAAAGACTGCAAAATGTTTTGGTTTTTTTTCTTCCCAGAGGGTGTTCATAGGGATAAGGTTATACAGGTTTTTTTTTAATTTCTGTGTACTATGTGGGCATGTGCGCTTGTGTGGGTTGTTGCCATAGCAACCCAAATTGTAGCATCATGCTGGAGAAACACTTTGGGCCATGGAGCCAGATAGACTTGCCAGCTAGCATGGCTGGCAGTGACTAAATCAACTGTTTGGTCAATTAACCTTTGCTGTCTGTATTTATCAGAATATATTATACACCCTGACAGTGATAATGGAGACTGAATGCCACGCAGAGGCTTTAAACAACGAGTGAAGAATGTAACTTATAAAGAAGAACTCAAAGGTGAACAGCTGACCTAACTTAACAGTCAACTCCAGCTTCCCTCTCTGTGAGCGTGTTCTCATCAATCTCAGGACCGAAAAAAGAGTTGACTGACTACACCGGCTGCCTCATCCCTGAGCCGTCACTGCCTGCTGTATTTTCCCTTTCCAATTTGTCATAAAATGTGTCCACTTCATCATCCAAACAACGCTGTGGACACACTCGTAATCCACAGCTCGTGCTTCTGACGCTGTCAGCACATGAGAGAGAGACACACACACCATCATCTGTTCATAACGCCTTCATTAGAGAGAGCAATGCACATATCATTTACAGCGTCCCTGTAAGAAGCGCATAGATAAAGAATATGCTGCTGCGTTGGGCTGTTAAAGCATGAATACATGCATGAAGAAAACTGCGCATTTAAGCAAACAAGCCATGTTGCCTTGTGTGTGAAATGGGTCTGTGTGTGGTGGGAAGAGACAGAGGGAGAGGAAGAAATGTGGATGGCTGTAATTTACTGTGAGCTTCTGCAGGAGGGGGAGAGCAGAAGTCACATTCAGTTAGATTACAATAATAAGCACTCAATCAATGTGGGACCTCTTTCTATTAATAGAAGAGATTTAAATACTTGTAAAGAAAAAAAACGACATAGGTGGACAAGGTTAAAGGGGCACTGTGTGGCTTTTGGAGAATAAATTCAAACTCTAGTATTTTAATGATACTAATAATACAAAACTCAGACGTGTTACTTTTTTACATAGCTGAATAAACAAGCTGTTCTCAGAGGAAAGTCAGATCCCCAGAATGCTGTTTGAAGCTAGAAAGGTGGCAGGGTCCGCCAAATATAAACAAAGTCAGCAGTATGAAATTGGGTTGTCCTTTAAGGTCAGTTTGTTTATTTAATTTGTTTAGAAATACAAAAAAAAAATCAGTCAATGAAGATCTTTCTCTTTCTCCCCAAAACTACATAGTCCCCCGTTAAAAATGCATTTGCTCTCTCCCACTGTATTTTTCTTCTGCTGCCTGCTGCCAGTACAAGCCGAGAATAAAACGTCCTTTTCGGCGGTGTCATTTATTATTATGTGAAATTCAAAGTTGAGGGAGGCCCATAACTGCCTCAATGTGAGGCCACCAACTGTGAATCTGAAGGCTCTGTGAGTACAGTGCCGTTTGTGTGAATGTGTGTGGCGCTGCGTCCGTGCGTGCTCGCGCGTGTTTTTGTCAATAAGAGGGAGGAGACACGCCATGGCAGCAGCCTGTTTATTCTCTTTGGCTATTTTTAGCTGCTGGCCATGTCAAGGTCCACACAACCACATCACCCACCCACAGTGGGCAGCAGTGGCCTTCAGTATAATGTTCTGCCGCAGACCAGGGTCATTAATCTAAGTCGTGTCTTCATTCATCCCACAAACACACCTGTTCACCTCTCATGCTGCCAACAACACTTAACATGTCGAAAATACACACAAGACAATGAACATGAAGATGCTTTGGTATTTTGTTGTGCAGGATACGACTACGGTACGCTGAGTGTCCCAGGGGCTCGTTGGTCCGAGTCCCTACCATGCAAGCGTGCGTCACTAAATTCTGGTTCAGATCCAACCAAGGACCTTCACAGTATGCCATCTCCCTCTCTATCTCCATGTGTTTATTGTCGCTCCCTACTGCCATCAATCAAAGCGAGGCAACAATGCCTTAAAAACAGCCTTTGAAAACATACACCCTGTTTTCTTGGTGTATATGTAGTCCACAGCACTCCCAGCCACCGCTGTGCTGCTGTTAGCAGGGGACAAACAAACATGATTGATCACTACTCCTTCCAGCCGGTTATGTTTGCATAATACATCCAGGGCCACGGATCACTAATTGAATGGGCGTTGTTTTGATATTGTTATTGGGATGTCAGCTGCAACTGCTGGTCAACTACACTCACAGACATGTTGTCCAGCACAGCCGAACACACTGCCACAGGCAGACAGGCAGGAGCACAAAGGTTCATGTTCTCATTTGGTATGCGTTCTGAGTGATCCGATCACAAGTGGACAGCTGTAACTAGTGTTGTAGTACTCGAGATCGGTCTTGGTCTCAAGACCATTTTTTGAGTCTTGTCTTGGAATCGAGGGCATTTTTACTCGGTCTTGTCTCGGTCTCGGACTGGGCGGACTCGGGTTTTTTGAACAAGACCGGTCAAGACCACCACTGATAGGCTTTTTGTCCATGCCTTACTGATAAGAGTGAAAAAGGACCCTCTCAAAAACAACTAATAACTTCAAATCATTGGTAGTGTAAAGATTTCCCTGACCTAAAAAAAAAAGAAAACTCACATTTTGATGTTTTGTTATGATTTTCCTTTGATATATATGGTCTTGTCTTGGTCTCGACCTCTAAAACTCTTGGCCTTGTCTCGGTCTCGATACTCTCTGGTCTCGGTAATGTCTTGGTCTCGGTTGGTGCGGTCTTGACTACAACACTAGGTGTAACACTCCAATTGCAGACGCATTTGAGATCCGACCACTCAGACCACAGTCGGAGGTGGTCTGGGACACATGTAACCACATTCTTTTAGCAGTGTGTACGCCACAACAACCATCATGGATTAAAAACGCTGTCTGATTTCCATGTGGTTCGCTGCAGTGTAAATGACGTGTTTGAGCTCTCTTAACCTGCCAGTGTAAGCAGCAGACGTTTGTTTCAACCAACCATTGAACTAGTAATGGCAATATCCCAGACGATATCCCTGACAAGAAACGTAACAAACTTTGTGAAACGACTATGGCAAATTCTAAATCATAGGTGCCTTCGTGTAAATTCTGCATTAATTACAATACATTAAGATGTTTCTTTCCTTGCAAAAAAGTGTCTGTTTTCAGTGTGTAAAGTGCAACGTGTCTGCTTCCGTGTCTGAAGTGCGTTGTACCTCCCAGCAGCTGTTTGAACATACTGTTTCAACTGACTTCACCATTTACACCAAATATATTAAAGAATATAACGTATCGATGGTAAACATGTGAAATTTTACAAGTACAGTAAGCAGTAACTAACACAGGCTACTTCTTTGTCATCTGTGGAAAAAGTCACCAGACTCCTTTAACAAAATGCTCAATTTTGAGACTTGTTGCAGTAGAAGAAACTGTATAAACTTTATGAAATACTGCCTACAAACATTCTTAACTATCTGGGCCTACTTGTTAATTCGGCAAATGTTATATATGAAATATTTCCTTCTTTGTGTAATAAAAACGTTGTATTCATTTCTTCCAGTGATATAGGTGTACATTTTCATATAGAGCGGGAAAGTGAGATCCGAGCACATGAGGTCAATCAAGACACATGTCCAGATGCATTTAATACAAGGTGCGAACTGACGGCCTCGAAGCTGTCCACTTGTGATTAGATCACTCATGTTAAAACCGAAAGTGAACAGGCTCAAAGAGGCGCTTCACTCTGCTTTGTCTCTACACCTCCGCATCATTGTTTAACAAATATAGAGTGCCACATCCTTTGCAGCACAGCTCCGGTGTAACCTCCAAATTCCAGGAGTTTGTGCCACACTCATCAGCATTCATCGGTGTGAATAACGCCGCCTTGCAGGAGAGATGAGATGCTCAGTGCTGCACTTTTAACCCAAAGTGCTTGTGGCAGCATGATAATGTGAATATAATGCACTTGGTCTAATTGCTGAGAAAAACACCCAGCCCGGCAATTTGGCCTGCTAACTAGTGTCAAGAGTTGTCCTATGAGAGTAAGCGTTTATGTAATCAGGGCAGGTGTGGCACCTCCAACGTGTTCCAGTGATCACTGTGAGTTGTACATTGAAGTGAAAGACAGGGAGGAGAGACCGTGGTATGAATAGCAATGAAGTCACTTGCAGTGTAGCTGGCATATTAGCTGAGCTCGGGGTGGACCATTTAGTATTTCAGTCTGCTTCTGACTTGTTGAGGCTGAAAGTGCCATTTTTATGTTCTGTTTTCGTCCAACACACAACACCCTGCACCTGATATCGAAGAGAGTTTGTACTTTATTGCAGCACACATCTGAAACAAACCAGTTAGTAAGGGATTTTTATATCCCAGGCGCTGCTGTCTCTTTCACTGTTTTCAGATATCTCACTGTTTTCCATTAGAACAAACCAACAAACCTCCATTCCGGCCTGCTAATCTATGCAGATCGTTCCTGCACATCACTTATGCTGATGTAGCACAAAGGCCTTGTTTATGCCGCCATAAGTCAGAGAGTTGCATTGATACTGTTGTCAGTTGTGTAATTGGGTCCACAGGTAGTGTTACGGTGTTATGAGTCCCTCTGCGAAATAATGTGAAAGATTAATCATTTGGACAGGAAACCAAAACTTGCCCACTCCTGGGAGGGATATTGTGATGGGGGAAATTCTTTCCTCCGCTCACAAATGAACACAGAAGAAGAAGAAGGAGGAGGGAGATCTATTTAAATTGGTGTGTAACACTGACTGTGTTTGTATATTTTCACAAATTGTCTTTATCTTAAAACCAGCAGGATTGATTAAAGTAATTGAGAAAATCCAAAAAGAGTTTTTGAGCTTGTACTGTGTTGTTAGTAAGAAAAATGTATTAATGTAACATAAACAGGGAATGAATGAATGTTACGATTCTAGCCACATATTGCGCTAAGGAGGTGTTATAGGCCCCTGGATTATTGATACTGTACTTGACCGCTAATGTGTTGACCACTAAATCCAATTATGTAGCCTTTAGGGGAATATTCTGTGTTGAACAGCTGGAAAACAACTTTTAATACATTGTTTGTCCATTTTAGGTTTGTTTTTATGTAAGTTCTTGTGGGGCTGTTTTTCCTACCTGTATTAGGTGGGGTTCTTCTCGTTCTTACAATTCAATGTTTGATCTTCACTGTGTAGAACGAAATATGTGAAGAGTTAAACACTAGAAGGCTGTTTTCACATTTATTACTGTGCTCATCAAAAATGTGATTTCAAAATGTCACAAATCGTTTAGAAGTCATCCTGATCCAACAGGTGCCATTTTAAAGGATCTCAATGTAGTACTTTTTTCTGCAGAAGCCATCTCAGACACACATCAGTGAATTTGTCTCTATACCTTAATACGTGAGTGGATGGGATCTTTAAAGGGTAACTGCACCAATTTTACATATTAAAATGTGTTTACAGGTCTTGGAGAATACTACTGCGTATGTGAAAAAGGTAGTTTAAAGCCTTCTGTGGCTCCAGACGAAACTGCGTGTTATCTGCCTCCAGTGATGTCACTCAGTGTTGCAATCAATCAATCAAGTTGCATTGTAGGTTTTGAATATCACTCTACTGGTCTAGCATTGCACTCCTACAGCACTGCTGGACTCATTATGGGCAGTTTAAAACCAAAAGACACAGCAGAACCAGGACATTGCACTGTTTAATTCCATGCAATCTCAAAAACTGCTGCCTACATTACCCACAATGCAACTTAGCCACCCATGCACATCACAGGAGTCAGTTCATCAGATTACATGCAGCTTAATCTGGGGCCACAAAAGGCTTTCTACTACTTTTTACACATAAGTGGTAGTACTCATCAAGACCTGTAAACACACTACAATGTGTAAAATTGGTGGAGCTACCCTTTAACTATGGGATCACGCCAACGTCCTGTCCACCATCCCCTCAGCTAACTGGACAGTGCATGTGTGTCTGTGTGTAGTATGTGTGCATGATAACCTTGGATATTTGCATTAACCAATTCATCAAGCCGCTGGACGTGCAGCAATCCAGTGTACACAGTAGATATGTTCAATCACTATCAACGTCCAGGGGTGATGTGATATCATTTCATCTTGCCCGTGTCCTTCAAGGCTACACATATTGGACTTTAAAGATCATGCTAACTGCTGGAGAATGTCAAGGCTCCTCATGGACTCTGGTCCACGCTCTCTGGAAGTGCCTTCTAATTTACACCAGTCTACTAAAGAGGTCACTGGTGCTGATCTTGATGTCTGTCCTTGACACCTGGTGATCCGCCTGAATGTGTCCCACACTGATTGGTCCAGAGCAGCATCATGGTGCAGGAAGATGTGACATGTGGGACTGGGGACCAAGCCAAGGTAATCAAGTACCAGATGTACTGTATGTCAACTGGTTTGTGCCAGTTTAAGTGTCAATTTGTATGCAACTCTGCATCACTAAAGTACAACATCACCTGTAATGATAAGAGCCTGAAGGTGGCTTTATTGCCTGATCTTGAGGTCATGTCTTGAACGGAATCTCTAAATCATAATCTTCTTTTAAGACCTCCAATATATCCTTCGGTATTGTATTTCTAAATAAAAGTGTGGAGTTGTACATACACATTGCACAGAAAGTGGAGGGGTTGAAAGGGGCCGAGCAGTTCAATTTTGTCCATCAGACTGCTGGGGAAATTGCTGCAAAATTAAGAAGAAATCCATCACCTTGGGCATTGTCCCAGATGGACATTTAAGTGCCAGTCACGATTTTGTACACTGTGTTCCCATTGTAGAAGTGCTCTTACTCCAAGTAGCACCGTCTAGGGAATCCCTGTGCTTCGCTTGTCTGTGAAGACAAATTGTGTCTGTCCTCCTATGGTTCTTCTGTCGCAATACACACAAAAAACATACAAACACCTCATTTCCTGCATTCTGTTGATTTTTTATGCACTTTTCTTTATCAAATTATGGTGGAAATGCCTTTATTTATTTAAAGGAAAACAAAAAACGAGACAATTCATAATGTAATGGAATAATAATGCAGTGAGGCTCTCAGGCGTTCTGTATTGCTTTGAAATATTTATTCTTCTGTGGATAAACTTTTCTCATTTAATGTTATCACTGCTGAGTCAACACACCTGTAGATTAATCATTTCATTTTCATGAATTTATAAACCCTGGACTTTAACTAACGCTCAGCTATTGAAGCTGACTGAAAACAAGAAAACAACACCATTATGTCATAACTGATTAAAATGTTGTTAAAAATCTATCAAAGACTGAAACCTTGTTAAAGCCAGTCCCATATTGAAAAAACTCTCTTTTTTTCTTCGGCTTTTGAATGTAAATCAATACTCTAAATTAACAGAGTGAAATTGCCTAACACTCTGAGCCATTAGCTGAAAACGTCGCGCTGAACGAGAATGTGAAGCTTATATTCCTCCTCCTTTTCCCTTTCTGCCTCCTCCATGGTTATAGATGCTCCTTCTTCTTTTCATTTTATGGCAGATTCAAACCTTTTGCTTTTGAGGCTGCAAACTGCTACCACATACCTTTGTGCAGGCATCGTTGCATCTTTGAGTTGAGTTCTAACGGTTCGTCAAAATAAAAGTTCTCTGCTGCTTTTGTGTTTTTATTTGGGGGACAAAACGCACGTGTTGTAAATATTGAGGGGAGATGTGTACCAGAATGAAATCTACACCTCTGAACACACAAAGATGCTTTCAGGTTCAGTCTCTTGGAACACAATGCACATCTCACTGTTGGGACTCAAAAGCCTGACACTTAAACTCAATTTTGTTTCTTTTCAGAAGGAGAAAAGCTTGTAGCCCAACTTTAACCTTATTAAGTTGCCATGCAGTCTTATCCAATATTTTTGGTTACAGTAATGGTCTACAGTATGAGTTCCAGAGGGAGGGAGGGTTTTACACTTTCACAGTATGAAGTCCAGTATGACCACCGGTGGTTTCTGTGATTCATTGCACAGCTCCACACCTGTTGGGGGTTTGGCGCCCTAGAGTACAGTTGCAACATCCATGGCAGTTGTCTCACTAGTAGAAGCTCCAAATACTGATTCAGTGAAGTCATATTTGATTGCTGTTGATGTGTCCCAATGCTCATTCAAAAATAGACCAGATGACCATGCCTTCTGTCTGGGAAAGCACAATGCTCATGCACGTGCCTTTTGGGTACATTATGTCGGCACATGTGTGGTGAGGCTGACTCGTACAGTTGTCTTGTAGGATGGTTTATCTTTTGGTCTGCTTGAGTGCTGCAATGTCATGAGTTTTACACACAATTATTTATGGCCTGGTGATTCAATACACTTAGCCATCAGTAGAAGTCAATAGCAGTTTTTTTCCTGCCTCTGTAAATCTGAGACAGGCCATTTAAAGGTCCAGTATGTAGGATGTAGGGAGATCTATGGGCAGAATGGAATATACTATTCATAATTATGAATAGTAATTAAAGCGTAATTGTTTTTATTAGTGGATAATCCCCTGAAACAAAAAATCGTAGTTGTGTTACCTAAGAATGAGTCTTTTTTATCTACAGTGGGAACCATGGCGGACTTCCACCAGTCCATGTCTGTTTGTGCAACCTGTGTGCAACATGTCAAACAATGCCCTGATTGATCTTTACTGCAGTGAAAAATTTGCACGCCCAAATCCCCACTGACGAGGCACGCTGAAAAGAATCCTGTCAGGAACTGAGACTTCCTTCCCTTCATCCATCATGCTGCGTGCCTGGCATCCCTGCGCAGCTCAACACGCCCTCTACCCAGAACACAGGTCCAAGCCCTTGTCCAAAAGTGGAGTCATGATGAGAAGTATCAAAATGAGTTATTGCTGTCACCATAAAGGAGAACCCCTGAGGACAGATGGCGGTCCTTGGATCATTGCACCCACATTAACCTTCCTGTGAAGGGATCAGGTGCAAGCTTACTTTCACAAGGGAGTTGGGTCATTGTTCTAAGAATACCTCCTCTGGTTTTTGGAGGGCACATAAAGAGGCTTGCGTTCAGTAGTTCCTGTCACAGAAAAATCCTTCTGGGCCCTGGCAGATAGATGGAAAAGGAATGAAGCCCTCAAAAGAAACGACAGACGGGCTCTTGGCAGCGATAGTAATGTGATCCTTTGGGTGCTCTGTAACTCACACCTGAGGGAAAGGTTAGCACACCGTTGAACTCCATCCATTTGATTACCGTGACAGAGGCAGAGGTAATTAAGTTAATACAGTTTAATTATGTTGAGTAGGAATCAATGAATGTTTCATTGTTATTCGTGGTCACTGGCAGCGCAATGCGGTGTGAGATAGCCGTATCACCAACAAGTGTTGCATGTTGGCAATTTGGATGCGATTCCGGAAATGAACGCTTCCACAGCCACCATACAGATACAGCCAAAAGTCACTGGAGAGGAGCTGACGATCTGTTTGATAATTCATCCGGAAAATACATTGATGTTCTTCACTGATTAGAGCATTCTTTTAATGTTAAAGGGGCACTACGTAGTTCTTGGAGAATGAATTCAACCTGAGTATTTTGATGATAACAATAATACAAAACTCAGACGTATTACTTTTTTACATAACTGAATAAACAAGCTGTTCTCAGAGGAAAATAAGGTCGCCAGAACACTGTTTGAAGCTAGAAAGGTGGCAGGGTCCGCCGCATATAAACAAAGTAAAACAGTATGAAACTGTGTTGTCCTTTAAGGTCAGTTTGTCTATTCAGTTTATTCAGTCATGAAAATGAGGAGAGTTTGTTTATTTCATCAGTCACTGGTGATCTTTCTCTTCTCAATAAAATGTCTTCCCCAAAACTACATACTGCACCTTTAATCATGCCTTGAATTAAGCTTAAAAAAAAATGCATACAAGTAATTTAAAAGCCATCATCCTTCATGCTGTGACGATAGATGGGTCCCATTATTGTACTGAAGAGTGTTTTTACAGCACAGTGACTGTGTTGTCGAGATCGTATTGTTTAATCATACATTATACACAAATTGGGTCCTTTCATGTCACAGGATGATTCATTTAAATCAAAGTAAACATCGCCTCTCTGTATGAAGTAACACAGTCGTTATATAACAGCGTGTTCCTGAGTATACATTGAGACAGTGGTGCCTGTGGTTCTTGAACCTGAATCTCAACTCTTCAAGGTTTGCCATGTGTTTACCATCCACTGTTGAAACCGTATTGAGTGCTGTCTTTTTTAATGACTGCATTCATCAGTATAAGGTTTCAGTCATTTGAAATACAGCTCAACTGTGTTCTATGCAAGGTGTTTAACTGTCCGCTCTCCAAGTGCCCTCTTGGTATTTTATTGAACTAATTTATTCTGAATGGAAACCCTAGAGGGTATAAAGCCATCTGTTTGACATTGCCAGCTGGACCCTGTCCGATAAGAGACATTTTTACAGCGAGGTTAAGCATCAGAGTTTAAAAATACACAATGCAGCGAGGGTTGGTAAGTTGGAGCGGGTGTACTACTGACTCCAAATGAAGGACAAGCTACTGAATGCACGCTGATTAGATCACAAACTATGATCTCCATCTTGGTGTCCTAAACTAAAGACACAGTGTTTGGAGGAATCAATAATCCACAGGAGTTGCAGGAAGAGTCGCTTTAAAAACCGCTGAGATAACAGCTGAACACCTGACAGAAGATAGAGAGAAATTTGTGCAATACCAATGAATAAATTATTGCCTTTTTTTTCTCTTTTTTTTTTTACTGCAAGGTCAGCTCTGTTGCTCGGCTTCTCCAGGGAAACCTCCGCCAACACATATGAGCTTACACACAAACACACACGGACACACACACACAAATGCAGTCCCACACACTGGTCAATCACGGGCTCCAACACATGCACCACTGCTCTTCCTACACGGAAATGCATCTGATGAGAGGATGCACGCACGGCTGTAGCGCACATGCATGCCACGTGCGCCCAGCAACACATACACACGCTCTCCTTCGTGTGGCTCATTTCTCTGTTATAATGAGTAGAGAGTTATAAAGAGGGCACC
This sequence comes from Pagrus major, assembly GCF_040436345.1. Lineage (NCBI taxonomy): Eukaryota > Metazoa > Chordata > Actinopteri > Spariformes > Sparidae > Pagrus > Pagrus major. The sequence goes on from NC_133233.1 coordinate 16,083,791, forward strand.
TTTACAGTGAGTATCTTGACCTGTGCATGTGGGAAGCTGTTTGCTGTGGGAGAGGAGGAGGTGCAAGGGTGAACACGGCTCTCAGCAAATACACTGAAATTACCGCGCAGAGTGATAGAGTTTCAGATGCAGAAACAAAAGGCTTTTCCCGTGCGGGCGTCTCACAGTCTTGCTGGCTTAACACTAAAATCTCACAGATTTGAAGGTGACACGTGGGGGTAAGATGCCTCCGCCTCGGCTGCAGGTTCCGGACAGTGTACACAGCATGAACTCACATAAATATCCCCAAAATAAATCGGAAGGCGAGAGAATGATTAAACTTTTTAGGATTATTTATTGTGTGCTGAGCAGACACACTGGGAGTTATTTATTTGCCGACCATCAAAAACATTTATGAGTCTGTTTCAGCAGTATGCTCCAAACAAGAAGCCATAAATCTACCGGTGTATCCTCGCTCCCCTCCCCTTCCTCACCCCTCCCTCTGTTGAGCTGTCTCCACCTCGCTATCTCTCTTACCACCTCTCCTCACTCTCATTTCTCATTTCTCCGTGGCTCTCATCACCTGAGTAAGTGCCCGCTCTCATAAAGATTTGCCATCAATTTCAAATTCTTCAGTCCTGATTGGATTTTTGGGAGTTGAGGGGGGTGGGGGATAGGAAACGCACTGTTTGATTTGGTGTTTCCTCTCAAACAGCGAAGTGGGAACACATTTCAAAACTAATGTCCTTGATGCAGCAATTCTGGGAGAAGAAGTGGGAAAGACTGTGGCCACAAGGTAAAGAGGATTAATAAGAGGTGCCACGGTTTTTCTGGGATGCTGCTGGACTCCACAGGCATATTCGTACATTTGAAAGATAAGCATTTCCTCTCCAATTAAAAATGTAACAGCACTGCCTGTCTAAGCACAGTGGGATGCTCAGGAATGGCTGTTGAAAAGGGCTGTGGCAGTCTGTCTTTATTAAGTGCCTCGACATGTGTGTTCCCTGTCAGAAGTCTGTTTTGTCTCCACAAGGTGGTGTCATGCTCATTAGCTAAATGTTGCAGCTCATTTTCACAGTCAGTCTCACTCTGACACTCTCAACTGCATCTATCTTTTCCACATCTACATCACTAGCTGAGAGAAATTAAGTAGCGTGAAGCAGACCTGTGATTAAAGGGGCACTATGTAGTTTTGGGGGTATAAATTTTAATTATGAAATAATGCAAGATTCAATTTCAGAACCGCGGTGCCTCGTGCAAGATTTACAGTGCAGTGCTCAGCTTTACAAATGGCTAATGAATGGTTAATGAATACATGAGGCTCAGCTCCTCCTTCCTGTGTTATCCCTGCATGGCTTGTTTTTCCGTGAATCAACTGGCAACTGGGGTGACTTGTGATTGACAAGGATCCTTCATCAGCTTAAAGGTGCACTACGTAGTTTTGAGGAAGAAATTTAAGATCTTCATTGACTGATTTGTTTGTGCCTAAACACCCTAATTAAACAAACTCTCTTTGTTTTCATGACTGAATAAACTGAATAAACAAACTGACCTCAAAGGACATTTACATACATTTTACTTTGTTTATATTTGGCGGACCCTGCCACCTTTCTGGCTTCAAACAGTGTTCTGGGACCTTATTTTCCTCTGAGAACAGCTTGTTTATTCAGTTATGGGGAAAATAAATATTTCTGAGTTTGAATGTCTTCTCCAGAACTACACAGTGCCCCTTTAAGTCTGAGTTATCAAAAAAAAAAGTCAAGAAAGATTTGAGTTCAAACTGTATGTGGACACGTGTGGTAGGAAGTGCCAAGTGTGACTGTTCAAAACCGCTCACCGCCGAGGGTAGTTCAGTGAAGTGAGACGGGGAAGCCGACCGCTCATTACCGCAGTTCGGAAGGTATTGGTCCGTAAAACTGGTTGTCTTGACCCCGTCCATTGACCTTCAAAATAATGGTTGCAGTGGAGTGGAGACAGTTCATTACCCACAATGCCTGTCAGTCCACAAGCTCACACATCCTCAATCACTAAATAAGGGCAAGAAAACAGGGCATCCCAGAGTGGCTCGAATCTCATCTCTATCTCCTCTCTGTCCTTTTTTTTCTCTTCTATCCGTCCAGCCTTCCAATCTAATCTCTGTCTTCCATCTCTCCCTGCATCCTAATCATCACATAAACTCTCACTTGGTTTCTTTCTCTGCGCTCGGCTTTGTAAAATAAGCAGAAATCAACCACTTGTATGTTGATATTTAAACCTTGTGTTTCCTCGCTGTGTGCCTAAACAATTGATGAGCGATTATGCAATACAAGTATAAGTAAACAGCTTTCGTCTCTGATACACTGGTGGTCAGCTAGAGTTAACCCAGGCATAACCGCCTTGGTGTCAGGGTTAACAAGCTTTGTCTGGGCCAAGTGGTGGAGTTAACCATGACTCATGATCAGCTCACTGATCCGCAAACGATGCGCTGTTAACACTTGTCATCCTACATGTATGTGGCCATATAAACTTTGTCGAAACTTCAGAAACCAAAGGCTCCAAATCAACTCAGCAAACAAAATGTAAGCTATTTCCTTAGGGATGCATATATATAAGTGTTGCACCTGTTATCCTCACACAGTGTTTCTGGAGTTCATCCTCGTTCTCAACTGTTTACTGTTTACTTTTGGTGAACATGAATCATTTACACACCAAATCATGTAAATATGGGGCCACGGTTTTAAAATACAAAAGGGATGGCAGTTTATCTCAATGCATTGCAACTAATTTACACATTAGTTACCGTAAGTTTAGCTGCTAGCTACTATCTCAAGTTTTATGCACCCTGAAGTATTAAGCAAGCTTTAAACTCTAGCTACTAAGACCTTATGTAATTCTTAGAGGAATTAGCTAAAGAAACTCGATGGGAGGCATTGTTTTTCTTTTTTAGACACTCAAACTCCAACTTATAATTTGTTTGTGCTGCTGGTTATCTCTGAATTGAACCTTACTTATCTGTTGCTGATACTATAAGCCGCAGTAGAAGAGAGGACCCACCGGGCCGGGGGCTTTAGTGTAAGTTTAGTGTTAATGACTGGCAGAGAGCACAGCACTGACAGATGGAATAATACTGTTTAAAGAGGATTAAAGGTGGGCTCAGGGGAAGAAGTTCTCCAGGTATCTCCGTGGATGGAGCAGAGAGGAGCACTTGAAGTGCATTGATCACTTTTTCCGGAAGCAATTGCAACACAAATCCTTCTCTTCCTCAAGCGTGGTCTGGAGTTTTTGCGGCTTTGCGTGAGAACTGTTATGGCGTGATCAACTCAAAACAACCCTTTGACCCTAAGCTCATCATGAGAAATCGTTTTAAGGACATCTGTATATATGTATACCACAAACACAGCTGCAAAAATAATACCAATATAGCAGCAAAGTAGACCCTGGAAGAATTTAAGAATAAAAATAATTGTAATACTGACAAATACAATGCTCCACTAACAAGTGTGTGAGGGCACGGCCCAACAAACCGAGCAGATGGTGTAGCTAGGATGGGATAGAAAGATACTGTCTCTGACCTGACAAGCAACAGCGGCAGCCTGTGTAGTTCATGATTGTTTTTCCAATTTGACCTGTGCGAATCCACACAGATAATCACAGGCATCAGGATCAAGGATTTAGACCTCAGGGGGTTCCAGCAGTCATAATGCTCCCAGTAGTCTCAAGACAATACAGTTGAGCTCACCTCAGCTTAGCTCAGGCCAGCTGGGGCTGGGAGAGATGGAAAACAACGAGGAGAGAACGAGACAGAATGATCCAGATCAGACAGTACACTCTGAAGTGTCTGGGAGAAAGGGACCATCAGTTCTGATGTTAGATCTCATGTCCAATACAGCTCGGACCTCTCAGCTTGTCACACATAAATGGTTTTAGCGTTATCGTGTTATCCTGTCAAAACTAACATTTAGCCCCACAAGGGAAACATTTCACAGGATCAGAGATAACCTACTAGACCATAATTCGGTGCGGGAATTCCCACTTCTATAAAACTGTCATTCCTCATATCTGTCCACATCAATTCCTAGTTTGGGACACCTCATTGTTGCCTTGTAAGAGGCAAGAATTAAAATTTAAAAACCATGAAAGTTTCATCAAACAGAATAGTGTTCTCTCAAAAGTGTTTGCTTGTTGTGAAACTCGCCAACCGCACTTGAATCTTTCATGGTTTTCCTTTTATTTAATTTTTAATTTTTCAAATTTTTACCCTTGTCTATAGAGGATAATGAGGGGGAATAAGATTTTGTTTAGAAAATATATATTTACGACAACAGGCCCCTGAAGAAGTGCCGCCTCACACTGGATACGAAATGTGATTGAATAAAAACTAGCACAGGGGGAAATCAAATACTGACACACTCATTATTCAGTAGGGTGTTTACTTACGCTGAAGACTAAGTAACAATCGCAACATGAATACTGAGCAGCCGATGTCAAGGTGTGAGATACCATCACCTGCTGCGTGCTGTCTTTCACGGACGGGCACATTTAAATCACAGACGTTCAGGATAATTACTTCACCTTTTCACTTTTGTTACTAACAGCAGTATTTCAGAGTGTTTCGATTGCCTCGAGGAAGAAATACAAGCATCATGTTTTCCTTCAGAGAAAAGAAAGGGAAGCATTCAATTCAAATGTGTCTCTGGCATAACTCCACATCTCTGTAAAGCCTGAAAATCATGCCTTTGAGCTGTTAATTGTCTGCTTGGAAAATAATCTAATCCCCCAGTATGACTAAAGAGATTCCCCGTGCAAAACATATTCATAATGAAATTTGCATCCTTGTTTCGGAGTCATTTACAATGCCTGACAAGCTTGTCGCTGTCGGACATGAAAATCTCTTGAACAAGCTCAATCGTTATTAAAAGTTGTGTTGGGTCGTGTTGGTTCAGCAGGCGGGAAAGTGACTTTTTGTTTGACTAGAAATTCAGCGACGTTTGTTTGAAAAGTCAAACGTGCTGACTACGGTTTCGGCGGTGGGGACAAATAGAGTGTCAAAAAGCAGTCTGACAGCCAGGCCTGCAGCACGGTCCCCAAGGACAGCGCCACTCTTAAGAGGTAACCTCATTTATAAGTGATGGAACACCAACGCAGTGCCACATGTTACCAGGACCACACACACCCTCCTCACACCACTTAGGCCGTTGTGAACTTCTGATTGACAGCTGTGCGGATAAAGCACTCTGCATATCGCTGTTCTCAGCCACTTTTGTGTACAGTAACGCATTAACATGCCTTTTAACTCTAACAAGAGGCTTTTCCACTTTCTCAAAGCGAGCTGTAAATAGCTCTTATGGTGACTTGTGACGCAAATATTCGGCCATGTTGCTGGAGGATATCCTGCTCTGAGTTCTCACACTCAATATGTTAATCAGGGCAGATATGTAAAATTGGAAATAAAGTTTTTATGTGTATTATTAATAGTCGTAATCGAATGCATGGGTGAGCATGTGGACAGGCATGTAAGAAATGACATTTTTTATGCAGTGGGGATGTTCGCAGTGTGCAGCATGCCCTCTGCATAATGGCATGAATGTATAATTTAGTCCCCAGTAGCCCTTCCAGCACCAGAGCTCAGCAACCGACTCGTCAGCAGTTGCGGCACCGTTCGACAGGTGCAGCGGACCATCCTATAGGTGCCACTTCACTGCTAAATACACATTCTCCATCCGGACGACAGAATATTCAAATCGTATCGCCATTACACAGACATGCAAGGTCACAAAGGCAATCCCTGAAACAAATTTAGTCAAAACACACACATGCACACACCGCTTGGTCTTCCTCACCCCTCTCTTCCATTTCCAAATCATTATGTGAAATTATTACCCACCGCAAATTTCCCAGACAAACACAACCATATTGTTCTGCAGGTACTATGTTTTTATCTAACACAACCTGATGCAGGCAATTCATCAAGCTCAACTGGTGAGATAATACTGTCTTTGTGACACGGGCTCCGCTTCTGCCGCATGTGTGGCTTTTCCGCAAATATTGCTCGGACAATAGCACATCTCAAAGATAACCTAGGAGAACAATAACCGGGCAAATATTAGTTTAAAGCAATTAGATGTATGCTAGGTTTGGAATAACGTATACAGGATGACATTTATTATTATGAATAGTTTTGTATTTTATTGTTTGGCAGCAAACTAGAAATGTAATATCTTTAATGTAATTACCTTTTTGCGGATGTATTGGCTCATTAATTACAATTCAGCTATAAATCAGATCTGTGACAGGAGCTGCAATTAAGTTTTTAGTGTTTCAGTTCAGAGGTATGATGTCAGCAAGAAAATACATGCTAAATATCCTAAAGTTTTTAAAAATACATTGTAACAACATCTACTAACCGGAATCAAACTATAATAAGACTTACAGTGCTGCTTTGAGCTAATGCTAACATCAGCATTCTAACGTTAGGGTGTCAAGATGTCACAGTTTTCCAGGGACAGTTCCCGTTTTCGGTGGCATGTCCCCGCAAAAATCACCGCATTCAACTGTTCTTCAAAGTGAAACAGTTTACGTGTCAGGACAGACCAGGCAGCAGGGCGTAATGGTTAATGCCTCAAACCCGTTGTGTTTGTTTTGGCCAACAGAGGGAGCTGCTAGAGGCTTTATATCACGTCTTCTTCTTCTACTAACTTGCTCGCACTAGTGTTAGCATGCTATCATTTGCTAATTAACATTTAACACAACATACAGTCCGATGGGAATGTCATTAGTTTTTAGAGATGAAAATTATATGGAGGACTGAAACTGCCAAAGTCAAATATAAATTAAGAATTAAACCAGTGGCTCAATAATTACTGAAACTGAAAGCATTAATTAATTTATAAACGGTGACATACATTGATATTTTTGTTTTTAATTTGCTTCTGTACCCAATTATTTATATTCTAATTTATCTAACCATTTTATTTATTTATTTATTCATTTTATTTATTTACATATGTATTTATGTGTTACCTCACAAAGGGAAAAGAATACAGAAATAAAAACAGAAATAAGTATGTAAAAAAATCAATTAAAAAATGAATTAATGATTAAATAAAATGGAAAATTAAATGGTATGGTAGAGTAATTAGATTGGAAAATTAAAACAAAAGTACATACATACAGAGGCAAATTAAAACAGAAATATCAATTTATGGCACATTTTATTTTTATTCATTTTTGGCACACTTAACGGCATCTAATTTATTTATTGAGTCATTTATTTATGGCAGTTTCATTCCTCCATACATTACTTGTTTAAGCTGCTCTTGTGACTTGAAAACAATATATAAAATACAGCAAACATTTCTCTTGAGTGTCTTATTGATTTGAAGTATTATTCTTGATTGATATTAAACTACATTTCAAAAAAAGCTTTAAATTTCAGTACTGTTGGCTTGCAGGATACATTTTGTGTACTCAAAGAGTAGTCTACAATCTCGGAAGATACGCATTCCCTTGATGATATTGCTGGTAGGAATACTCGTATAATCCTTAGTTAATGATATACCTTATCTGATAATCCTGCCTGATAAAGATTCCCTGAGGGAATATTCCTTAATCCCCGCCATCAACAGGGAGGTCTTAGAGGTCGTCTTCCTTGTGTCTTGTCAAGAGTCACTTGCTTGAAGAGAAAAAGGACAGGCCTCACCCTAAACATGGGCAGTAAAGGAGGTAGTTTCTTCTGCAGAGTTTGATAAATGGGATGCTGTGTGCAGCCGGGTGGTCAAGCTTGTGCTTTGGTTTGTTGAAAATGTCAGGGAGCCTTGCCTTTCAAATACTACACAATAATAAGGTCAAGATTTGAAATGATGGTAAAGGCTGTTTTGGACATAAACGCATGCTCTGTTTTGTGGAAAGAAAGCTTCCAGTTTGTTATCGAGCCCCAAATGACAACCACTTTGTCACCATTACTGTGTCAAAGATTAAAAGCTACATTTCACACTACGGCTATTTTTCCCTCCTTATTACAGTTTCATGCATTCACTCACATTAACTAAAATCATACTGTAGTATCATGTTTGCTGCTTAATGTATTACTGATAGCCAAATGTCCTCTCTCATTACAACATAGGCTTGCCTCCTTCCCTGTGAAAACATCACGAGAGTCATTTGGTCACAAGGGGCAGCGTCTTGCCTGCATTAGGAGACAGACAGATAGTCTCACCACACTATTTAAAAGCCCTATTGCACTGGTGAGGAGAACATCCTGACTGCTCAGCTCGACATCACACAGATACAGTAAGTACAGCATGTCTTTCACTTTAATGTTTCAGCTTCAGGGCTTATTTATGCAAAATGTACAAGGGAACATGAAAGTGTTAGGGATGTTTTGGATGCTGACAAATGTTTTCATTGTGGAAAATATGTTTTAGCTTGTGTTTTTACTTTAAATGTCAACATAATCAAAAACGCATTTGATTTAATTGGAATAGAATCGGTTCCTTTGCTGAGTGTGAGTAATATCCAACAAGTGTCCACTTTGAGAGCAGCAACAAACCTCATTAAATATGAAAGTATATGAACTTTATGCAGCAAAATGCACTTAAAGTATTGAATTAAAGTACTTGCTTTGTCTCATGACTGATATATTTATGACATTATTCAGCTGATGCGTCAGTGTGTACAGTCGAATAGCTACTGTTGCTGATGCTGCTTGAGCTGAAGCTAATTTTAACTTCTTTATATGCCATTAACTAATTTAGTCTACCGCGTTCCTAATTAAAGCATCATAAATTCATCATACATCTGTGAAGTAAAACAATTGAGGAAACCGAAAATTACCAAGTAAATTAGACTAATCATTTGAAGTTATTCAAACTTTTTAGCTCGTTCAACTTAAACTTAATAATCTGCTGTACTTGGTGATTCTGAGGTAATCGGTTTCCTGACTTTTTGAAAGTAAAGTCAACTTTTAAAAATGTACAGTGTAATTTTTGGCCATCATGTTTGCTTTGTTTTGAGAAATAATGGATCATTTAACCTTTTTTTTTGTTTTGCATTAAGACCATGAGAGCTTTAAATGTCTCTTTGTTTGAACTTCTAACAATTTATGGATATCCAAGATGTGACAAGGGGCCCCAACCAGACACTGCTTTCTGTAAGGGGTCCCATGCCCAAAAGGTTGGAAAACACTGGTTTTATTTTTAACAATGTGCTGTATTTTATGAGCTTATCAAGTTTTTCTGTTTTGTGTTATTTCAATCTGAAAAGTAACTGTAGTTGTATGATAAATGTTTTGGAAAAAATAGGACATTTCGTCCTGAAATGTAGTAGAGTAGTGGCAATAAATGTACTTAAGTATGAAAAATACAAATAAAAAAACTACAATATTGAGCATGTTTTTTTATCCTATTGCCAATAACATAAATACATAAAAAAAAATGTGCTTTGGTTCTGATGCAACATGCAATCTGCAAAGTAACTAGTAACTAGACTTGTCAAATACATGCAGTGAAAAAACTACAATGTTTGCCTCCAAAATGTAGTCGAGTGGAAGTATAATGTTGCATAAAATGGAAATACTCCGACAAGTCAAGATATCACTCAAGTACATACTTCAGTAAATGTGTCCACCACTGGTTCTTTAATCATTTGAGTTCATTATTTATTTATCAATTTATACTTCAGGCTTTATAATCACTTTGGTTTTTATATTCAGTGATCATAATCTAATAGTCCAGTGTGACACTTTAAATTTGATTTGAGCTCAATTCACACAATAACTATTCTTAATAAGAATCATAAACTAAACTGGTCATTGTAGGTGTTTTTAGGTAATGAAGATTTTTATTAGTTTTTTAAATTGTAAACAACATTCTGAAAGTGATCATTTATCCCTCGTGTCAGTGACATTACTGTATGCTTTTGTACATAAAAGATGTAAAACCAAACTATCAAAACAAATCCTTTGTATCCAGTTATATTAAATGTAATCCAATCTTCAACCTGTTTGTCAGCTGGAAAATGTGTTTACCAATGTCCATTAGTACACTTCCTGTACACTTGGCTTGGATGAATGTCAGACTTAATCACCCAAAACCAATGACAATTATTTAGCGCTGCTTCTCGGAAATGATAGGGAGGATGACATACAGTACAGTGAGTCATTAACCACCAAATTAGAAGAAAATGAGGTTGAATTGAATTTTTTTTTTATCTGGGCTACAGAGGAGGTAAAGTGAGCACACTGTCTTTGCATTGCGGTCAACACATGACCGCAATGATCAAAGTAAGCAGTGTTAAAGTATTGACGGATCATAATGGAAACATTTTCTCTGGTGGAAATGTTTTGCATTATCTTATTATAAACATTGGTGAACTACATTGTGTTACATTTCTGGGTCTTACTCAGCTACAAATGCTACATCTGTAACATCTGTATAGTCTACATTTGTGCCACTGTACCTCATACTGTAATTGTTGCAGACAAGTTATATTCTTGTGAAGTCCCTGAAGCGAATGCCATATGTTCAACTAAGAGCTACACATTTACTTTATGATTCCTTTTCTTTGTTTACTGATCACGAAAAATCCATCGCTAATCTGCAGAGCTGCCTGAAGAGAAGTGAATTAAATTGATCGACACGGTGACCACAGCGCGCAGAGGTTAGACTTAATTATTGATCTCGGTAAATAGTCGGTAAAGGAGCAGGCCCTGTTAGAACCTCCACCCAGTTTAACTACTGTTGTTGTTTTTAAAGAAGCTTCTGGGTCTGAAAAGTGAACCCAATGTAGAACTAACTTATACCTGCATACTCTCTAATGGCCAGCAGGGGACAACTCCACTGGTTTCAGAAGGAAGTCTGATTGCATGTAACCTTATGAGAAAATGACCCTACTTCTCATTTGATTTATTACCTCAGTGAAATGTATCCTTGCGAGTTAATGGTCTCAATTGTTAGTTTCAAGCCTCCTTCAACACAACATGATTGTGTACATTGTGGTCCCATTTAGAGTTAAATAGACGAAAAAGGGCTTGGCTACCTTGTGATCGATTAGTCACTACCACAGCGTGTCCTCAGGCTCTCAGTCAATTCCAATCAGGAGATCCTACAAATCTCCACCTTTCTTGTAAAATATGGTCACCTCTGGCTCCAAATAAACAAGATGGCGACGGGTTTTCAAACGGTAGTCTACAAACCATCAGGTGCTACCAAGGCTGGGTTTACACTTAGCAGCTGTTCTGACCTGAGAGACAACCTCGATCAGTCACAGCGTACGCCAAAGGAATGTTGCTGCATAAGGTCGAGGGGATTTCCAATGAGAATACTCCACAGTAATTTTCTCACTAAAAAAATGGCATTTGTTGTTCGGCCTTTTGATGTAACTGCCGGCCTCGTACAGTAAAATTACAAGGTCTTTCTCAATCTCACTCACCCAGGATCACCCAAGGACACCTGGGACTGACTCAAACAAGCTGCCCCCCAGCTGTGAAGAAGATAATTGCTTTCTTCAACAGAAGGGCTTCAACCTCCAAACACTCAGTGGATCTGAATGCCCTTCTGGGTAAAGACAAAGTCATCTGTGCCCATATCCCCTCATGGCAAGGAGAGCCTATGGCTTAAGGCGTTATCTGCCCTCTCGGTCACATAACACTCTATGTGCTTCTGGCTTGTAAAGCAAGCTTTATACACTCACTTATACGACCAGATGGAAACTATGGTGAATTGTTTTTCTATTTAATTTTGTTGCATGCTTACAGTTATGTGCATCCTTGTGTGTTTGTGTGGTTGTTTCTAGACCCGTGCCATTAACCTTCATGTGGGCACCCAGAGTTTGTCTCCAGTGAGTTGAGTGATGAACTTCAGCAGGGAGGTGACCCGACAGACCAGTTGTTATACATATGTGATAGAGGATGAGGACCCAGCCCTGGCTAGCCTTAATGTATTTGAGGTGAGGATGTCACCAACCTGACACCATATAGAGATAATGTATTTTATTCAATGTAGGAAGGAAAAGATATGGTGTTAAGATATTACTTTGGTTAAAAAGAAAGTCACCCATACAAGAGGCTCTTGAGTAAAAGTCTTACAGTATCTGGTACAAAATATACTTAAAGGGTAACTCCATCCATTTTGCACATTAAAGTGTGTTTACAGATGTTATACTAGTTTTTTCACATATGCAGTAGTACTCTCCAAAACCTGATGGCACACTTTAATGTGTAAAATTGGTGGAGTTACCCTTTAAACATCAAATGTTTTTTTCTGGCAATATGGCTGAATACAATATTTGCCTCCAAAATGTAGTGGAGGGTATGTATCAAGTTGCGTTTTTTAGGTAAAATGCTCAAATAAAGTACAAGCACCTCAGAATTGTACTTAAGTAAATATACTTAGTTACATTCCATCAATGATTTTATAAAGTAAATGGCAAATTTCAATCCACAGGTCAACAATGAAACATTTTAAGACGTGATTTGTCCCCTCCTCAAGTATTTACAATATGAGTGTTTATGTAACACCCCATCGTTAATCCCAACCTTGTGTAACCTTAACGAAAGTCACTGTGAAGAGCCAAACAGAGACCTGATGTCAACTTAAGTATTGTATAATAATGTTACGTCAATGGCAGTATTCAAACTAAGATTGTTTCAGCCATTGGTCTGAAAATTGAACAAATAGACATTATTTTGCAACAGAAGACAGTGATAGTTATTATCGCCTATAAGAATTGTTAATTTCACTCTCTTGTAATGAAATCAGAGACAGACAGACAAATGGAAAAGTCTACATCTCTGACATTCTCTTCTCGTATCACTTTTACTCTCCTCCTATTGTTTCACTTTGTATATTACCATCCAGCTGGCTGAGAAGGGTGACCTGGCTCTCCTGGAGAACCTGGTGAAGAAGAGCCCAGAGGTCCTGAGTGAGAAAGATGAATGTGGAGCCAGTCCCCTTCATCACGCCGCCGCAGGAGGCTACATCACCCTTATTCAATTCATCACCACTGTCAAAGAGCCACAGGGTAGGCATGCCCCAGTCATTGATCATAAGTTGCGCTCGGGCACAGTCAAAATATATGTGTATTGTAAATCACCATAACTCTGTCTTTAAAGGTCCTATGTAAGAATTGGCCACCTGTAAACTTCATACTCATACTTTATACTACTACAAACATCACCAAAAAGTTGGGTGTCTACCCAACGCTGATGTTGTCCCTTGTTTGGCTTCAGTTTCCATCACTTTTATTCTTTGTTGCTGATTGTGGTTAGAAAATGACCCTGAAGCAGCCTGACTTCTTCAATCCTCTCATGTTGGACTGAAGGCAGACTGGATGCTTAAGTGAATAATTATTGCCTCTTGATGTACAAAGTGGTAATACAAGACAGAACAAGCTGCAGCTAGCTGGTTAGCATGCTAACTTTAGCAGATATGCAATACATAGACTATTTGTTGCCTCTTGTTTTACCTCTGTTTCAATCACTCGCCGTCTCCGCTTTCTTTGCCTCCTCCATCAGAGTAGTTTCTGAGTTTCCACAGTTGTTCCACCATTACCTTCGGATAGTGACAGGGGAAACCAATGTCTCTTCCTATTTTGGTCAGCAATGGCACGCCGAATAGCATAGCGAAGTTTGTAGGGAACCAATCTCTACGCCAATGGCCATAACACTGAACTTAAAATTGATAAGTTAAAGTAAAAAAGCTATCTATTTCAAGTTTAAACATTTTTTTTTTTTACATGTAGCTCCTCTAAGTTACTGTATAAAGCAGTATGTTACATCACAGAGTATCATGTCTGGTACTTCACTGTATCTACATGCATCTTTATGTAATTGCATTTGTGTGTATTTGCATGTTTACTCGTATCCCCTCCCAGGGCTGAACTGCTGTGATGAGCAGGGCAATGGGCCCCTGCACTGGGCAGTGGAGAACAACAAGGCAGAAAGCTGCAGGGCTCTTCTGGACCTGGGGGCCGACCCCAACTTACTCAACACTGCCCTGATGTCCCCTCTGCACCTGGCTGTCAGCCTCGGGCACAACAACCTGGTGGAGGTGAGGAAGCTGAAAGTGCCCAGCTGAAATAACTGTTTATAGCTATAAACTGTTATAACTGTTTTTGTGTTTTGTCACTGATATCAGGGTCACTGCAGAGACATTTGTTTTATAGGCACTAATAGCACACCTGGTACACTGGTCAGTACACATACAGTACAACAGGAGGGGGTTGTAATTTTTATTTTTGCTGAAGGGAGAGTGACATATTTGTGAAAACAAAAACAAAAGGTGTTTTGTTTTGTTCTTATCCAACATTTCTAACTTATTTCATATTTAATATGTGTGAGCTTTATTGTATCAAAAAATAAATCAAGAAGTTACATCAAAATGATGGTTTGTGCATTTTGCCATATACAGAGGATATGGGGTGGCGTCAAGATATTTTTAATCACAAGCCCTTCAGCACACATATGTTACCTGTGCCTGTTTACTCATTCAGTGGCTGTAATTACAGTTTACTTAGTGGCAGTTTTATGTCATTATGTTTGCGATTAATATACTATTATGAGATTTGCAGGAGAGGTATTGCGTTTTTTTTCCATGTGATGGGAGGGTCAATAGGAAACATTAAACATTATTTCCTTTTTATGAAATAAAATAAGATTCAGCTCCCCCTCCCACCACATTTATAGTCCCGTGAGATTTAGTCGCTCTGATAGTGCCATTACGCCAACAGGAAGCCCAGTGTAAAATAGTTTGTTCATCTTGACTTCCTACTTTATAAAAAGATGGTAAGCTTTTTGTTTAATAAAAATAAAAAAATAGATAAATAATAAATAAAAAATAGAATAAAAAATAACAAAAATATACAATATGTGAAAAATAAATAAAAAATTTAAAAAGAAAAATACAAAATGAACAATAAAAAAGGTTATTTTAAATGAAAAAATATAAAAAAATAAAATAAAAAATAAATAGAAATAAAATAATATGCAACATATGGCAAATAAATATAAAAAAGAAACAATTAAAAAAGAAAAAAATAAATAAATGAAATAAATACAATTAAAAAGACAGATGATAGACTTAAAAACATTTAAACAAAAGGAAGGAAAAGGATTGTCCACAGTCATATTATCACATCACATCTCTTACAGCACATGAACTTGTCTCTTAGAGCAGCCGCTGCACTCCAAAGTCCCTGACAACTGTTTACATATCTGACAAAACCTGACTCAAGCGTCTGCTTGGGAAGACCTTGCACCGTCATCCCCGTTACATTTGGCTGTCATCCACAAACTGACACAGCTGCTGTATGGTGGAGGATAAAGGACACCGGTGTATATATAGGAGAGTTGAGGACATAAACAGGGTGGAGCTCACTGTTAACTTTTTATCTGTGCTCCCTGCAGCTGCTGCTGTCCTACAGTACCACAGATGCCAATCTTCAGGGAGACCTTGGAAACACCCCGGTGATACTGGCCTGCTCCATCAATAACTTTGAGGCTCTCAGCATATTGGTGTGTGGTGAGAGTGATGCATTCAGACTCATGTATTCATTCAGTTGCACTGTCTACCTGTAATGGATAACTGTCCAGCTGTACAGAACAGATTATGTAGCTGTTCTTTATACTGACTGCGAGCCCACTGCAGCTTTGTCTCTCACAAAGAATCGTTCTCTGTTTGTCCTTCTCTCCATCCATTCTCCTGTCTGTCACAGATAAAGCATGGAGCGCGTCTATGCAAACAGAACAAGCTCGGCCATTTCCCCATCCACGCAGCTGCCTTCGCAGGTGCTAAGAAAGCCATGGAGGTGATCCTGAAGAATGGTACGACAAAAGGGATGATCCGTCATCAAAAATTTGAGAGTGCTGACAATAATGAAAAAAGTTTTTGACAAGGCCAAACAGCACATTAAAACACGCTGGAGTTCACCTCAGCCCCTAGAGATGTCAGGAGAAAAATGCTTGTGCTGCTTTGTACAGATGCCAGATGCCACAGACGGACAGGGTGTTTATCCACAGTGGGAGGTCTGTTTGGTAAATCTTGTGTTGTAGGAGGAAGGTTTAGTTAGAGCACAAAATATTTATGATCTATTTGTGATTGCTCAGCCAGGGAATTAATGGGGAATCACATTCTTGTCCTGTTTGGGAGTTTAGCCAACGCAGACCGCCCACCATGAATGGACACAATTACTCACTACTTCCTTCCAAAAAAAAGCAAGACACTTAAAGGTGCAATATGTAAGATCATGAGGTACAAAGTGGCTAGGGGCTGGCGGGTTAGCATGCAAACTTCAATAGATATCCCTGTAACGTTACACATAACGTCAGAGCTGTTATGTTTCACATTCTGTTGATAATGTTAGTAAATATTTGAATGTTTTAAACTAAAATTTGTACATATTGCACCTTTAAAGGTGTTATTGTTAACATTCAGCCGCAAACCAGCAACTCATGATGCTGACAAAACACAGGTACAACGTGATACCAACGGCGTTATACAGTTGGCTGACAAACTGGAATCAACCGTCAGAATTCTTACACAGATAAAACCAAAAGAAATCACTTTCGACTAATTTTTAAACTTAGTAATTCACGATTATAATAGTGTTTTTAAGGATAATAGACACTTTTATTTTGCACCATTCTTCAAGCTCTGTAGATAGACTTTTTTAGTTAAAAAAAAAAAAGATTTGTCTACATGAAAACGTCATCAATATCAATATGACCTTTAATGTTAAAGTCAAAGAGGGCTGGTACAAGATGGAAGGTCCTGCAATTGAAATTCCCTTGAAAGTCTATGAGCAATAAAAACAAATATGTTTACCCCCACGAGCACTGACTGAGACTCTTTTGTTTTGAGCCTCACATGAATTCGGTACATTATTCAAAATTAAGAAACAGTTAATTTAATTCTCTCTGGCAGGAGAGGAGATCGGCCACCAAATTGAGCAACACATCAACTATTTAGACAAGTCCAGGAGCAGTCCCCTCCATCTGGCTGTACGCGGCGGGAACATCGAGGCCATCCGCTTCTGCATTGCAAATGGGGGCAAAATTGATCAGCAACAGGTACTGACATCACAAAACAGAAGAAAAATCTATCATGTAAATCTTCTTTCATTTGGTTGTCCCCACAATTTTTCCTACTGCTCTGCTTTGCATCGTCATGCCGCTGCCATCCATCTTCCATCTGTCAATTGCTTGTTTTGTTTTGTTTTTTGGACTAGATCTCATTTGCCTATAAAAGCTGGTCTCAGTCTCTGTACTGTTAGAGCACGTCACTCTTATCACGCCCATCTGGGGAGTGATCGTTATGTCTAGCCCTGGGATAGTGGCCAGGGCTGCAGCAGGAATAGTGAGTACAGTAATAGCTTCGGTTGGCTAAATTGATACAAATTACCTCCACTTACACAGGGAGGCTGAGTGGAGCGATCACCGGCCTCCTCCTGCCAGTCCTGGTTATCTCATTAAAGGCTTGTGTTACAGCGCCCTATGTTCGGCCAACAAGTCTGGGAGATACTCTGCTAATGCTGCACCGGGGAAGTGTACAATATGTATGTGCGTAAGTGGGTACAGTTCATGTGTGTGCATGCGTGTTTATGTTCGGCTCTGTCTAACCCGGTATGTCACAGTGTCTCTGAACGGAGCAGACAAAATCACGCCTGAAGAGCTTGTGAATATTCATTATACTGATTCATTATTCATCGCTCATAATGTATCCATGTTTGTTGCTGTCCAGAACGACAAGTCCACGCCGCTTCATTTGGCCTGCACCCAGGGTGCTACTGAGGTAGTCAAGCTGATGCTGTCCTCCTTTGACCAAGTGGAAGACATCATCAACCTAACTGATGGGGCGAATCAGACCCCTTTACACAGGTGGGCTTACCCTAAGTTTTTCTCTCTATTGAAATGACTGAACTGATATCATTTCCAGTATTTGTCTGTGTTTATAATGCCAATGCAAGTGGCTGTGGAGGCTCTCTGTAATTTTATCCATTGGGTTTCCAAAATGGTGAAATACAAATTTGCTCGATAACAGCCTCTTGTCAGTCATCAAGCTGGCCATTTGTCTTGATATTATACATTCTGATTTTATAGC
The DNA here is from genome assembly GCF_040436345.1 of Pagrus major. Classification (NCBI taxonomy): domain Eukaryota; kingdom Metazoa; phylum Chordata; class Actinopteri; order Spariformes; family Sparidae; genus Pagrus; species Pagrus major. Next base: position 16,101,841 of record NC_133233.1, read on the forward strand.
TGAGCTTTGAGCTTACCATTTAAAGTTAAGTGGTTTTAAAGTTGCAATATGTAAGAATTTTGTTTCTTGTGGAGCCTGGTTTCATTGCCCGCTTGCCTGGTTCTGGTTGTGGTGCCCATTCCTGGATCCCCCCCTGTTCCAGGCATGAAAAACCTCCTCCTCCTGGTGGTCCTTTGCTAGCAGTGTAAACAACATCAACACTCCCCCCTGTGCTCCAAGCTGCCAGACCAGCCTGTTTAAGCTAATAGAACCACTAGCTGCACAGCTAACTGAGCTAACTAGCTAACGCCAACTGCAGTTAGCAGCAACTAGCAGTAGCTTCGTCTGGTGGCCAATTCTTAAATATTGCAGCTTTAAAGGAGTAGTTCGACATGTGTGGGATACCATGGGTTGTTAATGTGTGGGACTATTTATTGGCATGGCACGCGTCATTATTGTGATGTTGCCAGGCGACCCAGTGAGTCACAAAGGTATATAGTACCCTATAAACATGTGTACAGTGTGGGTTGATCAAACAAATGAGATATAGCATGTTCATTAGTGAGCTTTAGACGCTAGCTGTTTCTCCCCATTTAAGTCTTTATGCTAAGCAGCAGCCGGCTGTAGCGTCACATTTGGCAAGACTCGGTCAGACTCGAGCCTCCGTACTGCGCTAACATTTAAGACAGTAATCAGGACTTGTCAGTGGAAGTGTTACAACTTTAGAGTCGATGTAAAGTTGCAGAATCATTTTGTGTAGAGTTTGAATTTTCTCGATTGTAAACCATCTCGACAGGGCTGACCTTTGAGTGGAGAGATCCCCTCTCCATAATAGAGGAAGCAATCTCATTAGCTGTATCTCACCATCTAATTTGATGGAGCTCTCTTCAAAAGGACCGCGGTTTGCAGCCAGTCGTGAGACAGGAGTGAATGGTGCAAATACGTTCCCTCGAGTTAACCTACCGTAGTAAAAGTCATTTATGAATAGGCAGGTTTTTAAGTTAAACCACTCAGAGTTAAGTCCCTTTAAAAAGTACACCGCTACCATTATGTAGATGTGTAATATCTGTGGATACTATCTGAACAGCTTGCTCATGCTGTTTAAAGATCAATCCATCTTCATACAGTCAACACTATAACACGGTGACAAACAAGACGAACAAGGATATGAAACCCTTGGGTAAGGCTAGCAGAGTAATGAGCTTTTAATTGGGGGCAATAATAACATAATAAAGATATGCTTCCCACATTGATTTTATCTAAAAGCTATTTGTGTTGGCACAGCAGAAGGAGAAAGACCGGATATGAGGACAAGAGGAGGGAGGATAGGTCTGTGTGACCCCATTTAACTCCTTTATAACATCTGGAGAGAAAGTCCTTACCCTAAATTTTTATTCTCATTGTGATATCATTGTTATAATGTGTTGTAAAACCCTCAATACCATCCCCCTGCCTTTCCCCAGCCATAGCATCGTCTGTGGATTAAAGATTTTTGAGATTTCCAAGTTTTGCAGCAAATCATCTTCCCTCCACGTAAGTCTCTCTCCTGATGCAGAATGTCACCAGAATACCAGGAATTAGTTGTAAAAGTGCGTCATTGAAGTGAGCCGTGACAATCCAGGAGATAAAAGACGTAAATCTGGTTGTTATATCATGCTCAGGACAAGACAGAATTACAGTGAGATCATCCTTACTCAACATCTGACAGTATTGGTAAGACCTTGACTCACAAATCACGTGTTGGGTGTCTGGTTTTACAACAACTGTGTTTACTTTTCCAGGGCTACAATATTTGACCACACAGAGCTGGCAGAGTACCTAATTTCTTTGGTAAATAAAGCAGACACACACAAACACCTACGCACACACACACACACACACACACACACACACACACGTGCACACACACACACACTCCACAGCTGTCATGTACTAGACATTCCCATCTTCAATATCCGGGACTGTGTCGTCAATCTAAAGACAGTAAAACTGCATTTTTTCTGTAGTAAAAGCAAATTAAAGGGCAAATCAACATTTTTTTGCATCAATGCTGAGGTCAGTTCTCACTGCTTCTTGTATTTTATTTATTTATTTGGTCATTTTACTATCTGTTTTCCCATTGCCACCATTAAACAATATTTGCAATTTTAAAACACACCTCTCGACTTAGCAGACGTTACAGGTGCCACCCATTGCTCGTAGAACATCTGTCACCATCTGCTGCACTTTCATAGACCGTTTTTAACAGAACTGTGTTGCTAGGAACAAGCTGGGGTCCAAGTTTATCTCCTGTCAACTCATTCTGTTCGCAAACACTGCAACAGGAAATACATTTGTGCACACTGCGCACGTTTTATTTCACAGAGAGTGACATTACTTGGCACCAAAGACCAGTGTATTGTGCTAAATTTTGCTTGGGGGTTCAAATCCGGTCATTATGTCAATGGTTTTTCAAAATGAGGAACAAATTGTATTATTCATATCTTAATAAGTAATAATTTGAATAATAAAAACTTGATGCTAATGTTAATGTTAAAAAAGTTACATAATGTTGCTTTAAACTGAGAACCTTTTTTAAGGGTCTTAAATATGCACTTACATAATGGCTTACGTGTACATTAAATGCAACAGGATGATGCTAAAGCTGAATGTCTGAGGCATAAACACTGTTTAATCAGCTGATGATTCATAGACTTTATCATTATGTTTGGCTGCTTAATTAACATGCCTGTTTGTATTTTCAAACAGTATGATTTATTTTTTAACGTTACAGTACAGTTGTACAACAGAAAGGTTTTGAGGATTTGGACTAATCGATGTCAGTTCTATCTTTGGTAATTTTAGCTGGGGTTGCAGGAGTGTAAACCTACAAAGCTGCTGACATTAACCTAAACCTATCGTCTAGTCACTGGTGGACCCTGGTGCCCCCATGTTTGAAACAACGCTACGGAAGTGCCCTCTTGGATGCCCCTTTGACAGACAAAATATGATGAAGAGCCCTCTAGGGTGCCCTACCAGCAGACAAAACATGGCGAAGTGCCCTCTCTTCACTGTCTACCTATAAATATATGATGACTTTCTACACGTTGTTGCCTCAATGAGCCACACTAAGAAACTCGGGAGCTTTGGGTGTTTTGCTATAGCACCTTCCTCTCAATGCAAACTCCACTCTGACCGAAAAAAACACATGGAATTAATATAGATGTTGCTAATTTCCCATGGTCTCATTTGTTTGCAGTAATTACAGTAATGTGTGTTAAAAATTTAATGAGGTAATTAATGTCGTGCATTGTGCGTTCTCTCGTCAGGGCGCAGACCTAAACTGCATTGATTGTAAGGGAAACTCTCCCTTGCTGCTGGCTACGAGCTGTGGAGCGTGGAGAACTGTGACTCTGCTGCTGTCGAAAGGTGAGCCGCTGTACTGTATTTGACCACCAGCGAAGCTTATCATACAGGTTGCGCACACTCATGCATGTGTTTCGTGTCTTTTAGGCGCAAATGTAAATGTGAAAGACAGGTGCGGCTGTAACTTCCTTCACCTGGCCATTCTACAGCCCAAGGGTCTGAAAAACATCCCAGAAGACGTCCTGCAGGTGCCCTCATTCAATCGCCTGTTTGTGACTTAGCAAATGCACTGTATGCTGCTTAGGCAAAGATGTCACTAAGATTGGAGTTTAATTACTACTCTGTCTTCGATCAATTTGCCTTGAGCCTGGCTGCATGCATTCAAGGCCAGCTGATGAAGTTCATTATACTCTCACTAAGCCAGATGATCCTTTAAAACATTGTAAGCTTTACCTAAAGCTACAATGATGCCTTTAAAATGAGCCACAGAGGAAGGCTGATATTAACACTGGGGATGGGATCTCTCCTCTCTGTATCAGTGCTCAAATATCATCACAGGACTTTATTATTTATATAATCTCAGTATTTGTGTGTGTGGGTGTGTATGTATGTGTATAACCATAGTCATGGTAGATGTTATATAATATGCGCCCTTTATGCCGCATGATTGCATTTTTGCTTTATTTAATATTTCTGCAAACATCAATATGTTTATAATGTGTCTCACCTTAGCATAACAGTGTGAAGGCACTGCTGAACTGTGAGGATAATGAGGGCTGCACCCCGCTCCACTATGCTTGCAGACTGGGTATCCATGACTCAGTGAAGAACATGCTGGGCCTCTCGGGGCAGGTCGGCCTCGCATGCAAGTCCAAGGACAAGAAGTCTGCCCTGCACTTTGCTGCTCAGTGAGTTCGATTGGCCCCCGAGGGCATGACTTTCCATATCATTGAACAAAAAAATACTGATTTGACCTGATTTTCGCTCGAAGTTGCTCAAACTCGATAGAAGAAGTGCCAGCAATGTCACTGCTGCTGACACTGACCAGTGTGGGCTGCAGTGTACACTCTGTTGTTTCTGTTAGGCAATTTTAAAAGCTACAACGTTCAATTTGCAGAAAAGGTGCCATATTCACACCTTCAACAATGTGTCCCACCGTGTTACTGTTAAAGATCTGGAGCAGTTACTTTCTGCACAGTAGAATATCCTTGTCTCAAAGGAGACATTGTATGCTTTTAAATGTTCCTCTCTTTTAGTGTGTAGTATATATTCTTGTGCATGTAAAAGATTTTGAAAGTTAAAGACAAAAATCCGCACCAACAGAAGCTCCTCTTTCCCACAGAAAACACTGCTCCTGAAACGTCTCGTCAGTAGTCACGGCTTCCGTCATTTCGTGATATCAAACTACGTCACCATGTCACATATTTGCATAATTTATGCCAAGCGGCTAGTTTGGCACGTAAGAATTGATTTAGCACAGCTGCTCTGTTGTTGTTAGTGGTGCTGGCTCAGGCATGTGTGAGCTGACCAATCAGAGCAGACTGGGTAATGAGGAGGGGGGGCCTTAAAGAGACAGGACCTAAAACAGAGCGTTTAAGAAAGAGGGCAGAGTACAGTGCTGCAGCCCTGGACAGTGTGAGAAAACTGATGTTTTTTTTGTGTATTAAAGCATGTGAACCTATTCTAGTAGTAACCCAAAATAAAAATAGGGACCTGCAAATGAGCAGGATGCGTCTCCTTTATAAAGTCCGGCTTCATAGGCAGCATCAGATGACAGTTTGACATTGTTCTTCTAGTTATTCTGTAACAAGTGTTGTGTATTGACCACACAAGTATAAAACATTAATCAAAAATGTCTCCCCAGAGGACTTTGACTTATAATCCTCCGAAAGCCAAGACTTTTATCTCTGTAATTGAACAACAGTGGTCAGATGAAAAATGAACAATGTGCCGACATTTAAAGCTGTTACCTCGCTGCTGTTTTAATCCGGTGAGCAATTTCTGCACTCACTAGTCTTTTGATGATTAATTGCCGTGACATACCTATTATACAGTGACCCAGAAGGAATTGTCACAAGAATAGAATTCAATTAGCGAGGCACATATGTGAAGAAATGTTACTCGCGGTGTAAAATGAGTGGACATTAAACATTACTGTAATTGATTTTTCTATCATGTACCTTCTCTTTCATCAGAGCTGGAGGGCAAATGAAGGCCACGCTATGATATCATACCTTAACCATTGTAGACACCTCATTCCCTTTCCCCACCAGTCCCACTGCACGAACACAAAGTGCTGCTGACCTTCTTAAATGGCTCGCAGACAAAGAAAGATCATAGAGCAAAGCGACGTGTCACTTCTGTTTATGTCCTCTCGCAGTTTGCAGATCCATTAGTCATTAGCACTCCCCAGCACTTTTTAACAATATTTTACCAACAAGATCAAGACCCGTAACAGCAATCTCAAGCAAGTATCTTTGAGCAAGATACTCAATTGCCAAGATGAACTGTGTTACAATTCCCCCTGGCCTCTGGCTTTGCTGAGCCGTGGGCCTTGTGCAAAAAGCATTTCCATTTCAGAGATCATCAGATCACAACAGTGGGAAAAAGTTCTTCTACAGCTTAAGGCTTCTCCTCATTTCTCTTTTTTAGGTATGGGCGCATTAATACATGTCAGCGACTATTGGAGACCATTACGGACTCTCGTTTGCTGAATGAAGGTGATGAGCGAGGCCTGACACCACTCCATTTGGCTTCAAAAGAGGGGCACACCAAAGTTGTACAGCTGTTGCTGCGCAAAGGAGCTCTGTTTCACTGGTAAACTCAAATACATAAGCATAACAAGTGCATATACTGTACATCCAAAAGCACGATGATATACTGAACTATACTATGTGCTGTTTTGCAGTGATTGCGATTTAAAGGTGCAATATGTAAGAATTTTAACTACATTTGTGAAGAGAGTTTGGCCCAATCCCAATACACCCCTTGCCTCAACAATTTAGCCCTACGCCTCGGTTTTGAGTATCTGCTCCTCTAACGTCAGTGCAGACTGGCAGGGTAGGAGCCCTGTTTGCTAATGTTAGCCTGTAAAGCACCGCTAACGTTAGCGGCCAGTAAGGAAGCAGTATTCTTTGTTATTTATGAGGTCTGGTAGTGTGAAGTTACGGATGAATTGCGAGCGTCCAGATAAATGGCCAGTGGCATTGTGATAATACCAGGCTTGCCGCAGTAACACAACAGAAATCACCAAAAGTCTGGTTGTATCATAAACACCATCGACATCAACTGACGATGTATGAGGGTGTTGAATGGTTGTCCCATTTCATAGGAGGGAATTTCAAACACTACCCCTTCTAACTCTATTCTGAGGGTCAAAGGAGCACTTAAAAAACAAGGGGTAGGGGTAAAATTTGGACGTGGATGCTATGACATCTGTGCATTGTGTTGCAGAGATATCTACTGAAATTAGCATGCTTAACAACTAGTGCCAAAGCTCCTTAGCTGGCGGGGTAAACACCAACAGTTCCCCGGTGCTCTGAGTTCCCAATTCAGATCGGTAGCTGCAGGGCTAACTGAGTAAAATAACTAGTTGTGAGTATGAATACGACAGGTGGCCACTTCTTATATATTGCACCTCCAAAGTATGCAAGGCTGTAGACATTTTTTACAATTGTCCCAAAATCCTGTTAGCCGAGCATGTCTTGTTTACAGTGACTACAAGGGCTGGTCCTGTCTGCACCACGCTGCATCTGAAGGATACACACAAACTATGGAAATTCTCCTGTCAGCAAATCCCAAGTTACTGGATAAAACAGACGAAGATGGGGTATGAATTACTTTTATCTCAAAAAGTTCATCATCATGCAAAAGCTGTAATTAATTTTACACCAAGAGTACAGGCTTATTTTTGCAGTTCACGACCTGTTACATAAAAGCATTAGTGCATTAATAGCAGTATAGCACTGAATAATACAGACATCACTGTTCAATAATGAATGAAGAGTACTGTCTCCTGTTATGTATTGATACACCAGAACAGTGCGCTCCACGTCGCAGCGAGAGAGGGAAATGCTGCTGCAGTCAGGCTCCTGCTGACTCGGGGTGCGGAGCTCACCTTAAACAAGAATGACACATCGTTCCTCCATGAAGCTCTGCAGAATGGGAGAAAAGATGTGGTCATAGCTGTAATTGACAGTGACAGGTATATTATTAATGCAACGTGCCTGTTGCAGATTAAAGCAACTTTAACACTGCAGGTGTTTTTATCCGCTGCCTTTGCAGACCGTGTATTTATCTTGCTTTACAGTGTCCAGAACATTCACTTTTTTCATTAGCTAAGAGAAACAAGCCTATTTTGAGCTTTGCGACAATGAATTTTCAGATAATCTTGTGTTTTTTAAAAATGTCACCAAATTTGGAGTTCTGTTTTATTTCACTTGACAGTTAAGGCATTATCTATTCTTTTTCATGGAAATGTATGTAAGACGCTATCCAAATCTAGCCCAAAGTAAATTCAAAGCAGTTGTTGAATCATTTGGTGTACAGGCATGGTTTTGGGCTCTTTTGAAAGGTTATAGGTTGAAAGAAGAGAGAATGGGTCACTCATTGGCAGTTGTAGGCTCTAGGGCGGGCATAGAAGTTTCCAAAGTCCAAAATGTTGCAATTCTACACATATTTTAGTAGATTTGTGATTCATTCATGTTTTTGTTCTTCTAGATGTGCTGAATCTTTGAGACTGTTCATACCCGGCTCCAGTCAGCGATGCCCCATAATGGACATGATTGAGTTTCTTCCTGAGACCTACAAGGTTGCCACTGGCAAAGAAAAAACACGTGTATCATAAAAAATGAATGCACAGCAGTTGTCATAAGTTGTCTCTTTCTACAGTTTGCCATTATATATAACTAAGATACTCTGCCACTGTGTTTTTCTGCTTTTTTAAACAGCACCTTTTGGACAGCTGTGTGAGGGAATCTGATGACGATCCCAACAGTGCTGACTACCATGTAATCAGCTGCAAGTTTCACCAAAAAACATTCAGTAGTCTGTATTTCACAAAAACAGTATTATATTAAACAATTCTTTCTGCGGTTTAGATTGAATACAGTTTCATGTGGCTCCAAGCTCCCCTCGCAAGGACCAAGATAATGGACAAGACCCTGAGAGCTCGGCCACTGGCTGCGCTCAACGTAAGCAACGTTTATTTATTTATTTATTTATTTTTAAATGTAGGCTTAACTACTCACCTTCAGGTAAGTAAGGGCTCAAATTTTGAACATACGGGCTCATCACATCATGATTAGCCTTTTCATTGGCAGTGTTGTTGACACTTTTCTCCCTTCCCTTGTCAAGCTGCTCCTCTTCTCCTGTTACTACTACCATGTGTTGGGTATACATGCCACCTATTTCTCCTGTTGCTTGGTGATCAACACCTTCTATCATGCATTGCAGATGACTGCATCAGGGCGACAGTTCATGGGAAGAGGAAGAAGGGTTGATCGTCATGTGTAACAAACCATTTTGTGTTTTTCCTGTTTGGAAAGTGGCAGCTGACGAGACAAAGGTGTAAGCTGTGAATATACCAAAGCTCCACAGTGGACAAATGTGCAGAGCCGTATTAAAAGGCTGGATCAGATCATTTAATTTAAGTCGAGCTGAAACAAGAAATGCTTTTATGACCATTTCAGATCACATTCACAATGACTATGTGCACCTATTTAACAATATGTGCTAAAAAAGGACAAAAAATCTATTTATTTGTATGTATCCAATGTCACGTGACATTGGATCATATTTTATGGCGACAATGTTTTCTGGCTTTCCTTCTTATGTCCTGCTCTGCCTGAACCCTTGAAGTTTTTACCTATTGCTTAAGTAACCACTCACAGTGGCTAACTGTACCAGGCTCCTAGCGCACACAGACACAGTTGAGTCCAAGCACAAACTCTGTGTCCCAAGTGCAGCCAGCAGTGGTTTACTGAGTTTAGCTGCTGTTAGACAGTTACCACTTACTCGTTTAGCCAAGCAGCTAATGTTAGCAGTTCTATTAGCTGACTAATGGAGCTAAACCCGGTAAGAAATCCACCTTGGTACTGTATTCCCGGTCATCAAATTGGCAGCCGTAAGTCACAGATGCTGCTCTGCTCTGATCACTTAATTGGCCGTTTGCACTCGGAGCTCCTGGTGATCTGGTCAGACATAGTCAGCAACTTTGACCAAAGTCGTGTCATCTAAGTGCATGGCAGAGGGCTTAACTCACTTTCAGTGCTGAAGCTAACGCGATTGGTTAGGTATATATGTGCACAAGCAAAGATCACACTACTTTCCGATTCAGCTCGACTTTAAAGGTACATTGTGTAATCTCTGTTTTATAGTCATTCACACAGCAGCCAGCACTTCTTTTCCTTCCACAGTGGCTTTGGATTACAAAACCAATCTTCCACCAGATGTTAGAAACACTTCAGAGCATGTTTTTTCCTGCTGATGTCATCCTGTGGAGATCAATAAGATGCATACGCGCTTAAATCTTTTCAGTTTTAGCTGTCAGGTTGCTCTTTATTGCTTGTAGAAAACGTGCCATTAACAGAGGGCTATTTTTTCTGTTTCTCTTTGTGCAGGCGATGGTGTACTACAACCGCATTGAACTCCTCAACCACCCTGTCTGCAAGAAGTACCTAGCAATGAAGTGGTGCGTATTCGTGAGAGTGAAATTTCTCATTCTGATTTGTTGCAACTGTTGCAAAAAAAAAAAAAAAGATTTGTTCTGCTGACTGCGCCACATACAAGTTCACTGTTGACTCTGAATGTCTTTCTTTTAACATTAAAACTGCTCTGTCTCCTTCTTTTTTCAATCCACAGGCTGGCTTATGGCAGCAAGGCACATTTGCTGAACATGTTTCTGTACCTGTTAGGCCTGCTGCCCCTCACTCACCTGATAGTGACTATGAGACCCACTATGAACATCACTGCCACAGGCGAACACAACATCACTATGGTGCCCGTATCTTTCCCAGAGGTACAAATGACAGGAACTCATGTTTAATGTCAAAATGATTTAAAGTCGCAATGTTTAAGATCTGGACAGAGTTTGTGTTCAAATCATTCACAAAGTGAACTAACTTGGTGTTAGTGTTGACATTGTGTCAAAGTCGTCTATGTACTGTGTTACAGAGTTGTCTACCGAAGTTAGCATGCTAACCAGCAAGCGCCAGTCCATCCTGTCCCGTAATGCCACTTTGTACCTCAGGAGGCGATAGTCCGATAGTATAGCCCCATGTAGTTTCAGCAGGAAGATGCATGCGAGCTGCAAGTTTACTACATAGTCTAGTCAAGTAACCAAATTAAAATCACAAAATGTCAAGAATTTAAAAATATTCTTACACCTTTTATCCTTACTAAACAGAAACCACTCCCGCCTGTGTCCGCCAGTGAGATTTCACGTAATGAAGGGCAAAAATAATCACTGTTTGTCAAACTAAATCCCATTATTTTTCATTTCACAGCAAAGTCTGCTCAAATCCATCTGCATCGTGATGGTCATAGTTATGAACATCTACGCCATAGGGAAGGAAATGGTGCAGATATCGCAACAGGTACAGTGACGCAAGTGTCATTACCTCACATGAAGCATGTGCTCATAAATCTGCTCAGCACCAGGTCTATGTGTACACACTACCAATCAGGTGTGATGGATGATGGCCTTCTGATTTAGATGTGCAGGTTCATTAAATGACCACAGTCACAGCCCCTCCACATTTTACCTCAGTCATTTTGATTATAACTCTGTGAAACACCATCCCATGTTCAGTGGTGTACAGTTGTGCATGATGCCCAAATGTCCAAATGTTGTTTGTATTTGCAAGACTGACGGTCTGGTATGAATCATTCTGTATTTTCTTGTCACTTGAAAGCGCTGGAACTACTTCAAGGATTATACAAACCAGAATGACTGGTTTTCAGCCATCCTGTCTCTTCTGTTCGTCATTCCCCTCATGCTCAATGCAGAGGGTTCTTTACACTGGCAAGCAGGGGCCATGGCAGTTTTACAGAGCTGGATTGGATTTCTCTTTTATCTCCAGAGGTACTGTCGACTCTGAAGCCATTGTACTGTTTCAATCATTTATGTTGTAGAGGCCAATAACTGGTATAAACTCTTGCTTCTCCAGGTTTGAAGGTATTGGCATCTACGTTGTGATGTTTTGGGAGATCATGAACACACTGGTCCGTATTGTAATGCTGTTCATCTTCCTGATGTTGGCATTCAGTTTGACGTTCTATGCCCTGATGCTCAACCAGGTAGGAGAAGAAAGAAATAATAAAATGAAATAAAGTACAAGGTAACAAAACCTGCCTTCCAGCACCCCTGAAGCCAGCCTATTAACACACATTTGTTTAATCTGTTCATGGGGGCTAGCTGTTTCCTGCTGTCTCCAGTTTTTGTGCTAAGCTAAGCTAATTGGCTGCTGGTGGTAGCTTCATATTTATGGTACAAATCTGACTGGTATTTATCTTATCAAGCTATTCCTTTAAAATGATGCTAGCATAAGACAATCTACCATATTCACAAAACAGCTATTTTCCTCCGATGTCATGGTCAGGGTGGCGAGCTCAAATGCTGGGATAATGTAATGCTGTTTTGTGCCAGTCAGTCAATATTCAGCCATTGCATACATGCTAACGGATTGTTATAAAGAAGTGCCGCAGTATCTAACTCTTCTTATAAAACTGACTTTGTTTTCTTCCCTAGGAAGAGTTCAACACCGTGCCACTCTCAATCATGCAAACCTTTGTGATGATGGTCGGGGAACTGAACTACCAAAATAACTTCCTGGATGCTTATCTGAAGCAGGAGCTATCTTTTAGTATCCTAACTTACTTCATTTTTGCGAACTTTGTTCTGTGCATGCCAATTCTGCTGGTGAACCTCATGGTGAGTATGCTCTGACAGTCCATTTCACAGACTCCTTATAGGCTTCTCACATAAGATTCATGAACGGACGCCATGCTTCTCTTTTGTTTTTGGTTGTGTCGTAGATCGGTTTGGCAGTTGGAGACATTGCGGAAGTACAAAGAAATGCTTCCCTCAAAAGAATAGCCATGCAGGTGTGTATGGAAACAGCTCGACAATTATTTGAGCATTCTTTAAAATGTATCTTGTATTTTCAAAGCATAGAAGACATCATATCTGTTATCCTGTTTGCGTGTTGCTTGCCCAGTCTACCATAGCTGTCCTATAATATGTAACATCCCAATCTTAAATTTTAACCTCTCATAATAATGACATTTTATTTCCATATAGGGACACATACACACTGACACTGATGTATATGTGACAGGTCAATATCAGCCAGTAATATCAGCCAATGGATAAATCTGTCGGGCTCCAATATAAAATATGAATATATTATATTTTAGCTTCAGAATGTACAACCATTAGTATGAACAGAGGATAAGAGGTTCCTCTGGCTGAAAGTCTGAATTTCTGACCACAGATTGACCTCCACACTTCTCTGGAGGACAAGCTGCCTTATTGGTTTGTGAACCGAGTTGACAAGGACTCCATCACCATCTACCCCAATCGCAAGTGCTCCCAGGTTTGCTTCCCAACGAAACAGATACAGTACAATACATTTATGTATCTCTGTAGCTTATGTCAGCTGCCTTTCTTAATCCTTGCCTCTTCTTTAACCAGCACTATTTAAAGAAACTCATCACGGGGGATGCTGACGAGTCAGCTGAAGTCTGGAGTCGACTGCAGGCTAAATCAAAGAGGTGCACTCTGATAGAGAATGAGCTCAACAAACAGAAGTTCAGGTAAAGCACACAAGGGTGCACATGTTAAACACGTGAGAGTCAGTTTTTTTATTTCCAAGTAGGCCTACCACTGTGACTGAACAATGAGCTACCATAAGGAATGCAACAACTACATGGTTCATCAAGCAATTTAATGACAGTTTCTGATGCATGAGCAGCCCCTAGTGGTGACAAAAGAAATAAGGCCTGAGATCAGGTCACAGAAAGATGTGACTCACTGTACTTCTTTCTATAATAAGCACATGGAACCACTCAGCAGTATGGTCATCAAAGAGCCTGATTATAAATCTACTCAAGTTTAAATGAAGTCTCTCACTGGGACACGCGGGCCGATGTTTTCCTCTTCAGGATGAAGGAGATGGCGAGCTCGCTGGAGAAGCAGCACAGCCTCCTGAAGCTCATCATCCAGAAGATGGAGATCACCTCGGAGGCCGACGAGTACGACGGCCCTGTGAACGTCAGGGGCAGGATGTGGCCGAGCTTGAGTCAGAGTAGACAGCGAGGACAGACTGTGTCTCGGTGGGTCCCGCTGATGAAGGCCATCGAGTCCAGGAGAAAGTGAAGAGGCTGATCCTAGTGAACGATAAGTGCATTATAAAAGTCTGGGTATAACTTGCATTGTTATGACTACTGCACAATGTAATTCATTATATTAAGATGTAGCACTTGTATCCACTTTAAATTTACTTGATATTGTGACAGTTCATTTAATTAAGTGCTCTTCATTGAGTTGTCTTAACTATTTGTGTGGTTTAATACAAAATAATGTTGCATACTGAATTTAAACTTACAGTATAAGTGCTTTTATTGTAACATGTAGGTTGAATCAGTAACATTTCTTGTCCAGTTAGTTACATCAGTGACCCACTGAGAATGTCGAATGTTAAAGTCACATATATAGTGTGTACGTGGCATTGTCATTATTTTATTACACACACTGTAGCTGTTCCTGTTATGCTGTAATGTGTCTTTATGTGCAATATGCACCCATGTATCTCTCAAATATGATGTGTCTCCTCTTCCTCTCTCTCACCCCATCATTAAACATGTCTACAGTCTTAAAAGATAATGATTTCACATACAGCATGTATATATATATATATATATATATATATATATATATATATATATATATATATATATATAAATATATATATATATATATATATATATATATATATATATATATATTGTTTTAGCTAGCAACACCATCGAGCCAAATTGAACCTTTGAGTAGCCCTGATATATGCTTTCTGAGTAACCTATACATTTTGCTGTAGACATCAATGTCTGATTATACAAAAATTATATGAACTGATTTTCTTTATTTCTGGACTGTGTAGTATTTTTTTGAAGAAAAAAAAAATCTGGTTCACATGAAGACAGGTGTCTTGTAGGCCCATGCAGACAGGGGAAGGTTTAATGCATGACAAAATGATAGAAAACCTTCCAAAACTCCTCGATGGTTGATGGATTATTGCCACCGATTTGTGCACTTGAGCAGCTTCAGTGGCGATCCTGGGAATCAAAGGAGGTTGGGAGAGAACGGCCTCTGACATCATGAGCTTGCACCTGTCCCTCTGCCTCTCCAGCACAGGGCCCCGATAGAGGTCACGACCCCTGAAAGTCCTTGCTGATAGACAAATCCTCGCTCTCCCTTCAAGTCAAGTTTTGAGCGATATTTATTACTGTTGGCCCTGAATTTAATTATTCCCAGGGCAAATGCAATAACCATGTAACCATCAATTACACTGATGTTTTGGACAATATTTTCTGCTTTTACTTGAGAGGCTACAGCAACAGAATGACTAATGAGCACCCTTGTTTTATCTCAGCCTGCTTCTTACTGACAGTGAATGAAGCAGCGAGTTGAAATATGTGTCACACAGCCAATATCTTTTCGTGTTATGTAAAAAAAGGTGACAGCTTAAAAATGAAGAGTAAATCCAACAGCAAAATCCCTTAGCTTGCTCCTTCAAGTGTGTCAGTCAGGCTGTCCACCTCGCTGACGGATGCAGTGACAGGGGATGAGATGGCAGCATGCCTGATGCTCTGACTGTCTTACCAGCGCGAGTGGAACTTCATATCTCAATCTCATGACACATCCAAGGATAAAGTGGGATCCCTCTGACGTCCAGCTGATGTCAGGTCTGCTTTTGTGCATGAAGGAGCGGGATTGGAGGAAGCATGGGAATGTGTCCTTGGATTAGGGTGCATTCTTGGCCCGTGAAGAGGGAAAATTTGAGTGGTGGAAAACCCTTCAAAACAGTGACTGCGTTTGCATTTTGACAATGAAAAAATGAATGTGGAACGTCATTATAAACAGGTGATAAGCAAGTATTAAAAGGCTGTATGTATTTGAAGTTTAAAGGGGCACTGTGTAGTTTTGGAGAAGAAATTCAAAGTCATAATTATAATGTTTACAATATTAATGAGGTAATAATACAAACTCAGACATATTCATTTTTTCCATAACTGAATAAACAAGCTGTTCTCAGAGGAAAATAAGGCCCCAGAACACTGTTTGAAGCTAGAAAGGTGGCAGGGTCCACCAAATATAATATAATACACTGCTTGGGCTGAGATGGGCTGATATCTTTGTAACACAATGCATAGACGTCACTGACATCAAACGTCAAAACTGTGATTTCTTCACATTTTGCTGATAATTTTAATGGATTTCAGAATGTTTTTGACTAAAATTCTGACAGATTGCACCTTTCAGAAAGGGACATTTGAGCCAGCATGTTGGAATAAATTACACACCATCGTGGGAACTGTTGGAAGTACAGTAAAGCATTGAGCCCAGTGCAGAGTACACTACTCTCCCTTAGTGACCCTGGCATGGCCAGCTACCAAAGCCAAGCATGCATCTCAGCTGTGGTTAGGTAATTCTTGGCAGAGTCTTGCTTTGTCATAAAAAAAAAAAGATCTAAATTTCACACTTATTATGTGGAGTAATAGCTATCAGGGACCTGGGATTTTCTGGGAATCTCTTGAGAAAGTAGAGCTGGGTGCCTGTAAGTGGTGTACGGACACAGAGCTCTCCAGTTATGCAGAAGAATTGTGCTCCCACTCCTCCAAGCATCAAAGATTTCTTTTCAAATACAGTGTGCAAAGCAGATATTCTGTCTGAAGAGTTGAGTTTGGTGCAAAAAGTATTCATTTCTCAGAAACTTTCCAGACAGTATTTCTGCAAACACATTTTGAAATCCCGTAGCTCTGGAGGCCCGGAGCAATTCTCCTCCCCCTCTTGTGTTAGCTCTTCATCTGAGTCCACACTGAAAAAATATTCTATCCTGTCTGATCTCAGAAAGGTTCTGAGGGCACAAAACAAATGCAAAAACCACCAAGATGCACAGCAAGACATGTTTGTGATACTATGGGAATGGAGACGGTGCCTCCTCGCCTCTGCCACACCCTTGTCATGCCAACGCTCCAGATGTCATGGGAACCGATAACAGCTGGGGCTGGTGCACGCAGGCTGCGTGTGAAAGGCTGCTCCATCTGCAGAAACCCAATCCCTCTGTGAAACCAGTGAAGGATTATGCACTTTTGATAAGCTCCTCAAGACATTTCTATTACCGAAAACACATCTGTGGAGCCGACAAAGGAAATGTTCACTAAATATGTGCATTTCCAAAGGTTGTGCATATTATTGTCAGGGAATTTATACAACACATTAGAAGGATTATCTCTCTGTTTGGAAAAATCAATCCATAGAGTGAATTTGCTATTTCATTACACCTCCCACTAGATCTACCGATAATTAGCCATTAATCTACATGGATTAATGTGATCATCAAGTTGCAGATGAGCAACTAAAGTCTTTCACAGTATACACAAGGAGACAGAGTTGTGGTCTTTCTGAGGTCACGGTGGAAAGAAAGGGGGAGGAGAAATGTACAGATGCCAAGTCCAGGACAGTTAAATTAGAGGGGTAGCTAAGCAAGGAGGCATGTTTCAGTTTTAGAGAGAGCTGCAATCAGTCTTGACCTCAAGCATTGTCAAGTGGTGACATTTCAGGGCGAAAAAAGTTCACCAAATGGGAATTTAAAAGTGGTTGCACCCTGCTGACTTCCAGCTTCTTCAGTCTCATCAAGTTGAGGGATCTAGATTTCCAGTCACTGCTGCCCCTGAAGTGCCACTTGCCTCCGAGGCACAGGTGGAGCAGCCATGTCCACTGGCTCTGCTGCAAGTGATGCCGAGGACTACGAGACCTGTGACAGAGGGACCGCGCGGAAGACCACCTGCTACAACCGGTATTCGGATGAGGAGTTGGAGGATGAAGGCGTGGAGGGGAGGAATCTCAAGCACGAGCGCAAGCTCTCCAAGACGCACCAGAAGGAAGCGCGCCAGACGCAGAGAAACGCGGCCAACGCGAGGGAGAGGGCGCGGATGAGAGTGCTGAGCAAAGCCTTCTCCAGACTAAAAACCAGCCTGCCCTGGGTACCGGCGGACACCAAGCTGTCCAAGCTGGACACGCTCCGACTCGCCTCGAGCTACATCTCTCACCTGAGACAGCTCCTGCAGGAGGACCGCTTCGAGAACCGCTTTGCGCACCCAGTCAATCTGGTATGAAGAGATAACTTTCCAAAACAAGCATGGTCTGATACGAACACGAGTGTTATTTAAAGGGGGAAAACATGGAAAACCCACTTTAATTGTCTATTGATTTGACTTTTAATCACTAAGAGATTCTTAAAATATTTCTGCAGTATTGTGATTAAAGGGGCAGTGTGTAGTTTTGGAGAATATTTACAATATTAATGAGGTAATAATACTCAGGAATGTTTATTTTTTTTTATAACTTAATAAACAAAGTGTTCCAGAGGAAAATAAGGTCCCCAGAACACTGTTTGACTATAAAAAGGTGGCAGGGTCCGCCAAATAAATGTGTTTGTCCTTTAACGTCAGTTTGTTTATTCAGTTTATTCAGTCATGAAAACAAAGAGAGTTTGTTTATTTTGTTTGTCTAGACATAAAAAAGAATCAGTCAATGAAGATCTTTCTCTTCTGATTAAAATTTCTTCTCCAAAATTACAAAGTGCACCTTTAATAATAAATCTTGGCTGAATGTGTTTCTTTACTGCTCAACCTGTTGTCTTTTGCTTCACCAGAGTTGGCCTTTTATGATGACGGGGCGATCAGACGACAGCCAAGACATCTCATCCACTGTAAGACTGTGTGGAGCAACAGCGTAGGACTCCCTCCTTGATTCATCTGCAGCCTGCAGACAATATGAAATATTGACTCCTCTCCGCTGCCAAAAACTGACTCAATCGCTACATCCTGAACAAAGACTTTTGAATTCAACCTTTAACACACCATGGATTGTATATTTCAGAGCATGTCAGAACTATATAGTTTGTTTTCAGATATATTTTCTTGTGTGCATGTTTGCTATAATTAGTATTATGGCATGTTTACACTGTGTGTAAGATCATTTATATTGGATTTAAAGTCTGGATTTTACAAACATCAGTGCCATTACTCATTCTTTCATTTCACCGACTGTTGGATGGTGTTACACATATTGATCACAAAACCTTATTGATGTACAGTTTGAGGAGCTCTGCCTGGAAAGATTAAGGAGCTTTTGGCAGATCTCAGAGTGCATTTCACAACATTTCACTCTGTTTTGCTAGTTTGGCTCGACTACATTGCGATCTCTAAGCCAAAATGCGCAGCAGGATTCATCTCTGTTGTAGATCTGGAGTATTTATTGTGTTTGTCCTTTGATATTTTTGTATTTCAGATAAAATGTGACTAAAAATGTTTGTCTTTGCGCCTTATGTTAAATCAATCATAATAATCCTGTCAGTGATTTGGCAGCATTTCATTGTGTGTTTATGTCATCTGTAAGGGCTCAGTGCGAAGACACAGCACAGGTAGTCTTCTGACTTGCGCAGTAAGAAAAGCACGAATCTCGATTGTTGAAAGGTGCAAATGTAAGAATTTGCCACCTGTCGAGGGGGCAGCATATCATCAGAGTAACCGCTAACTGCTGCTCACATTAGCAGCATTCAGCCATTCAGCTAGCGCTCCTATTAGCTGACTCTACCTGGACTGGGGGCTTGAAGCACTGGGGGAGTGCTGGTGTTGTTTACTATTGGACAAATCACCTCCTGAGGTACAAAGTGGCTAAAGGCTAGCAGGTTAGCATGCTAACCTCAGTAGATATTTCTGCAGCACAATACGTAGACGTCTGTGACATATGGTCAAAACTGTTATTTCTTCACATGCTGTCCATAATTTTAGTTAATATTTGAATGTTTTAGAATACAATTCTCTCATATTGCACCTTTAAATATGTCTTTTGCAGATGAATCCAGTGGTTGTGAGTAGCAGCAGCATTCATAAGCTCTGAAAAGCAGAGATCTGATATTTCATATGTAACCAAACTATAAATGTGCATTTGGAAAGTCATGGAAACTGTTTACATATTGCCATTTTATCAAAATAATGTTTGGTTTCTTTGTTTTGCGTCCATTCACCACATAGTTGTCCAAACATTACCCAAACAATACATTTTCGACCGACTTTTAGACATCTTTTATTCTTTTTTTCTTAATTTTATAAAACTCAAATGGGATACATTGCAGTTGCAACTGACAGTACTCTCCCCACCGTACATAGACGCCATCGTTTATTCAGATCACCACTCTTATCTGCCAGCGGGGCTCCAGAGATCTCGAGCCATGGCGTCAGGCGGAACGCAGTTGTTCATGTTTCAGTCAAAACAAAAAAAACTCCCCAAAGCATTGGTCAAAAGTTCATCTAGAAGCAGAAGTGCACACATGGGGCTAACCCCCCTCCCCTCCTTACACAGCCAAACCTGCACACATGCTCATAAACATCCACACTTAGTCGACGGAGAGAGAACGGATGACAGTGATCTCTTAATCTCCGAGTCCTTTTATATCAGTTGAACCCCAAAATGATGTGAGTACAGATGGCTGGAGATCCAGGGCCCGACAGTCTGACAAAGTGATTCGGGATGAAGAAAGAAATAAAGAGAGGGGAAAGAGGAAGAGTTTTCATCAGGTTCATGTAGAGTCGCAGCTGTTGGCGTGTTGGTGAGTTTCCCAGAACTCTGAACTGCTCTCCTGGGAGAAACCAGCCACTGTTGCTGGACCCGGACAGCTAATGAGCTGCCTTCTCACACTCGGTCTGCCTCCGTTCTCGCACCATCAACTTCAAGGGAAAGCAACTTGTAAATGTCCAGCGTGCATCTTGACTGCACTGATAATGAGGTGCCATTAATCAAACATGGCATGTCAAGGAAAATGATGTGTTTGGGAACCGGCTGATCCAGTTCTCTGTGAGGGAAGCCTTATATTTCACAAATAAAAACAGCTAATGGTTTGTGACAAATTGTGACGATGCCGGCTGGGGCGACAAAGACATTGGTGCGAAGATGAAAATGTGTCGCTTCATCAGGTTTCATTTAAGCTCATGTTTGTAGTGTTACATGAGTGGCATCTAGTGGTGAGGAACATGAACACAAAACAGCAAACCCATGGTACTCCTCATACGCCGCAGAACATTGTCAGTTTGCAGAGTTTGACCCTTTAATGGAAAACTTAATAATGAAATAATTCATTCATAATTTCTTTATTACTGACTTATCTGTGCAGTATTTGCAAATCAGCATCATTGTTTGTGACACTTGTAATGTTAAAACCCTTAAACAAAAATTAATTGTCCTAAAATTATTGTAATGATCACTTCATATTTATTATAATATATATTATAAGTTTGACTTAAAGGTGCAATATGTAGGAAATGGCCACCCATCAAATTCATACTCCAAACAAAAAGGGGGCAGCATATCACCCGAGTAACCGCTTACTGCTGCTATCTGTAGCTGCAGTTAGCTAGTTTCCTCAGTTAGCAGTGCAGTTAGCGATGACATTAGCCGCCTGGACTGGGAGCTCGGCGCGCCGGGGGAGTGTTGGTAATGTTTTCCACCTGAATATAGTCTCTTGAGCTACACTGTGGTAATACAAGACAGGGAAAGCAGGGGCTAGCTGGTTAGCATGCTAACTTCATTAGATATCTCTGCAACGCAATACATAGATGTCTCTGACATAGCGCAAAACTGTTTTGCAAAACATTTCTTTGGAGAAAATGTGTTTATTTTTTAAAGTATAGCTTTTTGACAGAAAATCTGGTAAAATGTATCACTAATGCATCATTACTCTCCAACACTCTTACATGCTGCACCTTTCAAGAAGTTACAACAGTCTCCAAATCTATTGAATTTACACTGGTTTCCCTAAAAATCAGAATTTTTAAAGCTTTAACTTCTAATTTTTTTCAATATTTTCAAGATACAATATACTTATAACAGCCTTAAACGTGCCATTTGTAAGAAAAGTTGATTTTTGAGTCTCATTCTCAACTCGTCAAATACTGGACACTTTGGGATTGTAGGTCGAGCCGGCCTGACAAGTTGAGAATTAGACTCAAAAATCAACTTCTCTTACAAATAGCACCTTTAATGTGGTAGCCTACTAATGTTCATTTTATTGTTATTGTGTGCTGTCCAAATATCTGGACAAATTGCAGTTTTATTGCTTTGGCAACATTTTTCTCTGAAAAATGACTTGAATTGAACTGACAGTAATTGCTCGAAAAGTTCCCAAAAACCAAATAACCTTGAAAGCGATTGTTTATAGCAGCGTCTCAGCTGCAGGTTTAGGACGTTTCCCTGCTCCAACACACCTGATTCAAATGATCAGCTCGTCATCAAGTTCTGCTGAAGCCTGATAACGACCCATTCAATTCAATCAGGTGTGTTGGAGCAGGGAAACACTTAAAATCCCCCCAAGAATAGCACTAAAAAACACTGGTTTATAGGCTCCTTGCTCCCAACCAGGAAAGCTACATTGGCAACAAGTGAGACCATCTTTCACCACCGGCAGATCGTTTACTTGTTTGAGGAAAAATACGTCCTCCAGTTTAAATAGAAGACAGCATGAGTGGAAGTATGAGCTACTGAAGAGCTAACTAGAGACATGAGACGACATGTTGACATGTCTCGGTCAGAAAGGCACAGGTGTAAATAATTATAAATCAAATCAGATGACTGAAGGTTAAATTCCATCTCCAGAAGCTGCTTCAGTTCCCTGTGCACGCTGAGAGTCATAGTTAATGTTATTAGAAACACCTTTTCCTACTATAAGTCAAGATATCTGCTGTGAAAAGTGCCAGTTGATTTCTATAGACTTTGTTTTGTGAGTTAAAAACTGAAGAGGTTTTTAACAGGACGATGGAAAGATTTTGTTTGTAGGTAAAGTAAACGAAAAGTGAACGGAAGAAGTCCATGAACACTTTGACTTTGGCACGTTTAAAGAAATCCAAAGGTTTAAACACAAATACCCTCCAGGAGGACACAGGGTTGTATTTTGTGGCCTCAAATATAAAGTACAATATCTTGACTTTCAAAAAAACATGAGTAGTTATGTCCAGCAGAGGTCAGCAAATCCTCACAATGGTCAACATGGTCACAACAAAATGTGACACTTCCTGCTTTTTCGTGCACTATATTGGGTTTTTGGGAAGCTTCAGCTTTACATTCCTTTTTCTTGATCTTCTCCTACATCACTTGTTCAATTAACTTTTTTTGTGCATTCAAATGAGAACAACGACGGTTCATCCATCCTCTGCTCCTTGTGTGCTTTTCACGATTAAAATACTATCTTGTATATTTATCGCTATTCTTCTTTTCATCTGTGTTCTCGGATATTAACTTAATTCAGGGTGAGCACATTGCTTTGATATACAATTGCATCGTCAGCCATCAAGGCACAGCGCAATCCAAGTGGGTTTTTTTTTTCCTTTTGGTACGACTGAAAAATTTCTCGCTTGTAGAAGAATTTCCATGAACAGGAAGGAACTATAGGTCCAAAGCCAACATTGGGGGTTCAGCGAGGCTGCCTTTGTAGCTGCCCCAAAAGCACTAAGTTTAGGCAGGAATCCAGCCTGGACGCTTTGAGCCCTCCAAACCCACTTTCAGCGTGTTTGTTATTTAATATCCAGTCACTCAATACCACTAATGAGAAAAGGGATATGTAAATCCCAAACTATTTCAATCACGTTTGCCTAATGTATACACATCCCTATGGGGAGATTAGTTCCTCTGCTGTGTCCAGGCCTTTGTTTAGAAAACACATTCTTTCCAGGTATGAAAATGTTGACCCCTGAACCTACAACTGGCATCCTAACACAGGCATTTAAGGTAACGGTTGCTGTAAAAAAAAAAATGCTGTAATTATGATTATTGCAGTGGGATTGTAATGTCACATGGATGTTGTTTTTTGATAAGCAGCTCTTTCCACACCCATTGTGTGAACCGTGTGTTCATCTCATCAGGAATGTGCCCATGAACCGAGGAACCAGAAAGTTTAAGGATATTTGCAACAGATCCAAAGCTGGACTTGGACTGGAGGGAAACTGCGGTTTGTGTTGCTGAAGGTCACTGAATGATACTCGGAGATTTCTGTGCATGTGCAACTGCATCTGCGTAAGCGTTTATGGGCTTTTTGTTTTTCCATTTCACGTTTTTTCAGGCACGTAGATCGCTGCATTTACTGAAATATGAATATTTGAACCTTTTTGCTGACTTTTAATGAATGAAATTAGTATTTTCACTGCAACACTATTCTATAATTATGTGATTTAAAGCAACATCATGTCACTTTTTAACCTTAAAATAACAGCTTCAACATCATTTTGATGGTACAGTGTACTGTAATAGGGTGAATTGGTCTGTAACTTTATCATGAGGGTAGGATCACAGTGTAACATACTTGTTTGCTTCAAGATACCAGCTTTCAACACATAACATTGTTATGACGTAATGAGTTTTGTTTATAGTTAGCACCTACATTACGTCTGACAAACTGTTACAGACTTGGGATTTGTATTTACGACAATGGTGTTGTTCTGCGTAATGTTCTTTATATTATTTCATTATTTTTTAAGCTATTTTACTATTTCGTCTCCTCCAATAACACCTACTTGAATTGTGATAGCTCAGTATGTGGATGTATTTTTTTAAATTTTTTTTTAAAATCAAATCATTTATTCGACCTTACAAATTAGTTGAGCGACTGTAAAATCTCTCCTTGTAGCCCGTGGTTACGGCAGAAGTGTCACCTGGGATACAGGTAACCTGGTTGGACAATAAACTCATCACTAAAGATTTTAATCTTATTTTTATACGTTTCATTTAAAAATAATTTGTATTATTTCCTAAAACATTTTCCCAAACGTCACTGAAAGTCATGGATTTGTGGAAGACCTGTTGAACTAGTGAGTAGCACGTGGGTTCAACTCAAAATAAACTACAGTACCCAAGTTATCTTCTAAGTGGTTTCAGTCAGATATTAGGTTACATTACCATAGCTAGCTTGATATAATGGAATCTAGCACACTGTTTCACCTATAAAGCTCATGTTTTGTATGCTGTCAAGACTACAAAAAGCTGCAATAAACCGGTTGTTCAACATAATGCATGATAGGAATCAAGACTCTGTTAATAATAATCAAAGGAATATGTCACTGTGTGCAACAGCGAGGTCTTTTCATTGCATTTTTTCGACTAATAAGAAACATAGCAAAACACCAGTCGTATCTTTAAAGAGCCTAATCATTTCAAGTCAAGTATAAAAAAAAATGACTCCGCAATCAAATGTCATGCTGTTTTGTTCAGGATATTGTCAATTTGCTGCGTCCATGCATGTATATGAACTGTATGCATGTGCCCTCTGGTGTAAGAGAGGCAGAGAGACGGAGATCTGTCTTGTGCGCGAGACTTCCTGTTACTCTGTGGAGATGACACACTCTTCTGTTAGATATGTGATTGGGTTACAGTGCGGGACTGGCAGCCTCCTCTCAGGAGAGAATGGAGGCTCTTTGTGGCAGGATGAGCTGGACACTCTGAAAGGGAAGGTCGAGCCAAACAGAGGAGGGGAAAAAAAAAGAGGAGAAGAAGACGGGAGGGAGGATGCATAAATTGGTGAGGAGGGGCGCCAGGAGGGGAAGGTTGACAAAACAACATCCACACACGAGCCCTGCGGCCCTCTCGGTCTCCACTGTCTCCCATCAGCTCTGGACTGCTGTTTGTTGGCTGTTTGGGTGGTGTCCTGGTTGCAACGCAGCTGCCAATGGGCGCCCAGAAGAAACAGATATTTGTGTTTGCTCTCGGGGCATGAGGAGCTATCCAAGCCCTGTTTACAAGGACTGGGCGGTGCCCCCTGACCTATTATCTTGTCCTCGCCTTTCTGTCTCTCTCACAAAGAGATTTACACCACCAAGGCTCTTTCTGTGCGGCTTGTTTTACGCACACACGGTCTGCATATTTCTCCCATTGTGTCCGAGTTTATGGATACTGTATGGAAGGTGTGCTCTCAGATATTCTCCTGCAGGCATGTAAACAAAGGTGGAAATCATGTCAGGAAATCATGTGGAAAAGATTTTTTTTTTTTAGGGCTGCAACTAACAATTGTGTTCACCATTGATTTATCTATTATTTTCTCAATGAATGGGTTTGTTGTTTGGTCTATGAAATGGTGAAGAATATCGATCAGTGTTTCCCAGAGCCCAAAATGGAGTCCTCAAATGTCTTCAGTTTGACAAAGGTTTTCAGTTTACTGTCGCAGAGAAGTAAAGAAACCACGAAAGAAGCAGGAATCAGAGAATTTTGACTTTTACTTACTTGAAAAATTACTCAAACCAAGTAATTGATTATCAAATTAGTTGCAGATTAAACATTGTAGCTCTAGACATTAAAAAAAAACTGCTCAAGCTGTGAATTTTCCAGAGGGATAATTCATGTCTGCATAGAAATGTTTTGGTTTTTTTTTTGTATGGAAGAGGATTAGGGCCACTGATAAAAAAAAATTCAGGTCAAATTTGAGCATCTTGATAAATAAATACACTTTCGTTAATGCATGATCCCACTGGGTGTGTCTGTGCAACATTAATGAGGTCAACAAACTTGTTTTGGGACACGGTTTTAGACTAAAAACCTCTTAACCCGACTGAATAGTGTTCACACAGTCTGAGCTGGTTCCATCGCCGTCCCAGTCCCCCTCCGGTGGCATCTCCTCCCCGAGTTCATCTTCTGACATTACAAAGACGGCCACAGCCTGACAATGGAGATAATATTTTCCCTCCACAATGGTCTCCCAGTCTCCGCTCTGGGCGAAGGCTCAGTCGCTGTAAGTAGCCCGGGTTTTCCCATCCCTGTCAGACAGCGGCCCAGCCCAGTGGAGAAATGAGTCCCCAGGTTGCTTAAAGGCCCAACCTGTCAGCGGTCCAGAGGGATTAGCCATTCACAGCCTCCATATTGTTCTCCAGGCCACAATAGGCTGCATGGGGCCCGGCCCTTTGTCATCAACTCTGTTGTGAACTTCTGCTGGGGCAACAAAAGTGTAACACACCTGCAACTATGGATTAGATCCTTTTTTACCCTCTTTTTTTCTTCTCTCTTGTCTTCTCTGACACATTGCCCATGGCAGTGTTGGCCACATCAAAAGTAATCTTTGAGACAAAAAAACAGGTTCTCCTGGTCAACACCCCAAGCAATGGTGGACAAGATATGTAGATTATTTTCCTTGTTTTCCACCACTGATGGTGTTAAGACTTCTACCTGTGATTAAAAAAAAAAAGTTTGATTAGGTTTTTCCATATTAAGAATTTATGTTGTTTTAATCAATCTAACTAAATGTACCGAATGTCACTATAAGTCCAAATAAACGTCAGGGAGGATTTATTTTCATTAGTCTTATTTTGACATCGCCACATCACCTTTAACCTCACGGAGAAAATATTCTGTCAGTGTCTCTGATAGCCACGTCCGAGCAACTAAACCCCAAATCCAACCTTTTTTCTGAGAGGTTTGAACTTTCCATGACCACATCAGAAATCAAAGTGATTTCACGGTCATCGTGTAGAACGTGATGTCCTAAAAAGCCTCGGTGGAGGAGAGAAATTTATTGAGATGTGGTCCCTTTTCTTGTTTATTGCCTCTGAGGAAAGTTTAGTCTGCACAGGTGCAACAAAAAATGTGGGTCCTTCTAAATTTTGAAAAGATAAATAACTGCACTTCCGTGTGATTCTGTGATATTGGTATTTTGTTTGTACTTAGCTGCTTTACAAAGACTGCCTCGTTTTCCGATATCCCATATCAAACCTCTTGGATGACACTAAAAACACACTCACTCCCATTACTCATTTAAATGTTGTTGAACTTAAGGTAGAGCTAAGGTCGAGTTTAGTAACATAGCTGAAGCCTCATGACTAATTTACACTGAAACATGAAGAACTTAAAGGGGCCCTGTGAAGTTTTTGACCACTAGTGGTAGCTACTGAGCAATGTTTACCAGAGTAGGGTCCACGTTTTGATTTGCATGTGGTCGACACAATAAACAATCCTGCCACCGGTTTCACGTTATTTCACTGACTGACAGTTGGCCAAGGCTTGGCGCTAAAAAACAATGCAGTGCCCTCGAAAAAGCAGTGAAGAAGAAGACTGCCAGCTGTAAACGATGTACAAACAGATATTCTGAAAATGTTTCATGTAGGAAATACACTCAACGTGTTTGTCCATGGATACACAAAATATATTTTGGTGAGAATAATTTACTCTAAAGATAACTTCTTTAATAATAAAACTCCACAGGGCACCTTTAGCAATGCTATTTAAATGTTGCATTGACAGGGAAAGCTTTCAGTTTTGGGGGAATTTGGCTGTTTGAATAAAACACACTCATGCATTTTTTATATATTTAAGTGTTTTGTTTGATAGTTGAGATAAACCTAAATATATCTACAGTAGTTGTTCAATTCATTGTTAAACCCTTGATGTTCCCAGTGGAATTTTATCAATTCCTTTAAAGCACTTAAAGTACGAGCAGAAATCCATTGCAATTGAAGTTTTTCTTCACATTCAAATGACTGTTTAACTACATTTTGTGTGTGTGTGTGTGTGTGTGTGTGCGTGTGTGTGTGTGTGTGTGTTAAAGAAAACCGACTTTATCTAGCAAATCAAAAATTCTTGTCATGTGTGGCCACATGTCTTGACAGTTATCCCAGCAAATTTTGTGTTTCCACCTCAAACGGAAAAAGTTCTGTGGGGCTTCTCCCTAACATATAGTTATTAGTCATTAATGGGAAGGAAATAGTGGACTATCTACTGTTGTACATAATATAGTAATACCTTTCCCTACTATACATTGCATACCTGCTCACCCTGCCACAAATTGTGAATATACATATTTCAGAAACAGTAGTTCCAAATATTCCTGTAATTATTTAGACCGTGTCTTCTTAAAAAAAAAAATTGTGAGCAAATTAAAATATAGATACCCTCAGCAATGGACCAGCTGTGTCTCTTCTGTACATGTAGTATTAGTAGGCGAAGCAAAACACCTTCAAACGACACGACAAGTCTTGAAACAAGGTGTCCATGAGTGTGCATGATACTAAGTCAGTGCATAGATAGTGAAAATGTGCCCCCATACC
Organism: Pagrus major; assembly: GCF_040436345.1. Lineage (NCBI taxonomy): Eukaryota > Metazoa > Chordata > Actinopteri > Spariformes > Sparidae > Pagrus > Pagrus major. Next base: position 16,130,518 of record NC_133233.1, read on the forward strand.
AAACTATCCCTTTAGGGTAATTGTTAGAGTCCTTCAATCAGACATCATATCTTTAGGATTAGTTTTATGGTGCATCCAGTTCCAAATTGCTGAAGAGGGGATTGTCATTATGGCCCATGATGGTCTCTTTGGGCTAACCTCGGGGTCACCATCATACACCAAGACACAGCTGACAGCAACACTCGGCCAGTTAACGCTGTTTGATGGATCGCCTGTGCGTGTAGGCGTGCAAGTGTGCGTGCAGGTTTGCTGTGTGTGTGTATGTGTGTGTGGGAAATATGTGTGTGTGAGTGTCCCCCTGGAGAGCCTCTATGGCCGGATGGTGTATCAGATGGCACGTTAATTACTCAGGCTTCAAAAGGGGGCTGTCCTGGGTAGAAGTGAGTGGAGGGCTGATGGCTGTGTGGTGGTCAGAGAGGTTGCCCGTGGGGAAAAGGTGTGGGGATGAGGGGCACATGTGGGAAGCTACATGTGATCACACAGACATGCGCCCACTCACACAGGTGAGCCATCAGATTAGACCCGTCATAAGGCCCTTTGTAGCTTTTCCTTTATGTTGACTCTTCATATTTCTTTTCATAATGTGACATTTCAGTGGATATGGACACCCATTTCAGCCAGCTGAAAAAAATGAATATGAGAACTTGATTTGAAAAAAATATTCCTGTGGTAAATCATATTATAAGATGAAAAAGTCATAATTTTGAGATAAAAAAGTCATAATTATTGAGATAAAGAGTAAAAATGACAAACAAAAAAATCACAATGATAGGATACAAAGTGGAAATTATGAGATAAAAGTCAAAATCATGAGATTAAAGTCATAATTATGTGATAAAAAGTCATCATTTAGAGATAAAAAGTCAAAATGATCCTTTGGTATCACAAAAGTATAATAATAGTAATAATAATAATAATTATAATCTCAATAGTATGCACGATGTATGTATATGTCTGTCCAAGTGAGCATTAGCTGTTCTTCTGCGGCCAAAAAAACCCCCAAGACAGTCGAGATGGACACCGGCCTTTGACCCCACCTGACCCTGACCATCCCCCTGCCTTTCTGTCTGCTACCACATCACACTCAACACACATCCATACACACACAGAGAGCTTAGAGTTCCCAAAGCCCTCTCAGACCCCCTTCTTCTGTCCGTCAGATCAAAGCTCGCCGGGGGTTGAGAGGGACCTGACCCGTGGGAGAGGCGGAGGACCCTGCTGTTTGGCTAGTCGGCGGTGTGGAAAGAGACAAACAGGCAGCTCCAAGGACGGCCCGAGATCCTCCCCCGGGCTGATGGAGCCCTAAACCCACAGAGGATTCTCAAGGCCATGCATGACAGAGGAGGTCGTTTGTTCTGTCATCATCAGCACACACACTTGAAAAGACACACACGCACTGTTTCTTTCTCTCACTGTCTCTTCCTTCCTCTCTGCATCAGTAAGACACACTCTCTCTCCTCCTCACTTCAGTTATCTGCGTCACATGGTTACCACGCAGACACTTTTCATCCATCATCTTTCTCCCACTGTCTGGGCCTGTGACACTGATTAATTTGAGCCACATAATGGAGACACAACTAATATCAGGGCAACTCTTCTGCACTTGCTTATTCATTGTGACGCACTGGAGGAACATTTCAGGTCGTGAAGAGTGTGAACTTTATGTACAGTTTACCAGTCAAAGGCACCATATGTCATTTCTGCTGCCAGTGGCCTGCCAATCACAACAAAACCAAAGAAGTAAGCAGCGTGGGATCATGGGAGTTGTTGTCTGCAAAAACAAACATGCTGCCAAATTGCACAAAATGCCAATTTCTACATAATATTGCCCTAAATAAAATAATGGATTTATCTGGGTTTGTAAATTGTTGGAAAAATTTAGGATGATTTAAGTGCACAACAAAACAAAATATACGACAAAGGTCTAGTTGTTTATAATTTCAAGCTTAGATGTTACAGATCAAATCTTCTACTTCTACAAATCTCATTCAAATTTGGACTTTTCTGATCTCATCATTGTTGATTCAGGCATTGGAATGCATATCAAATGAAATTAAACACAGCGGGCCTTCATTGCATTCATTTATTTCACTAAATAAACACTTTTTTTAGGGTTGATTCAAGCAGGTTGAATTCAAATTATGAATTCAATACTGAATCATTTTAGTAGATTTCAACCTGAATATATTAAGAATAAAACAAACACATTAATGGTGGAAGGTTCACATGTAAACTGTACATATAAATTAACCCACTAATGTCAGTGAACTGTAGAGCTTCAGATATAATCCAGACTTCAGCAAAGGTGTTCAAGGGGCTGGAAATCCGGGGGACCTTCTCTTCATAAATGTATTTCTCAGCTTGGTGAGGTTCCCTGATGTGAAAAAATTGGGTGGTCTTTTAAAGCACACTGATGCTATTAAGTGATGTGTTACTGCGATGATGTTGACTTTGTATGGATAACAGACTGAAATGAGTACTTGTGCATATTATTGGAATAAATAAATATATGGAAAACGGGACTTAATAGTTGTGTATCTGTGTTTGTATGTGAGAATATGTATATACTGTATGCATCCTTACATGCAGGCAGGTGTATAGGCATATGTCAGTGTGGGTGTCTTTTCTCACTATTTTTTGCCTTTATATATTTTTTAGGATTTGCTTGAGAATTAAAATGTTTTATTGTATGTTTATATGAAAATCGATTCAATATAAACGTTAAGAAATGAAAAGAAACACCCTGATTTTGACATTGTGTAAATGAATGGAGATATGTGTATATTCAATTAGAATAAAATATAAAATAACATAATAAAATCTGCCATTCTCTCCAAACTCAGTTGTTCTTCCATCATATTGTAATAATGTGTATAAGTTGAGGATATAGTGCGTGTGCAGCTCCGGGCCCTGTCCTCCTCCGTCCTGGTTCCCACATAGTGAACCAGAGTGGTGGGTGTTCACAGTCACAGCTGAGGCAGGCCAGGGTAATTAAACTAGTCTGGGCCATGTGGAAAAGACATAGAGCTTTAAATGCCCTCACTGGAGATAACATGAGCACCACGCAGATAGATCACATGGGAGCCCCCCGTTTACTGGGGGTGCCAGCTGCACTGAGACACCGCGGCGAGCTTTGTCACCTTGTAAACGAAAGAGGAGAGACAGAGACGTGTGGGGAAGTCAATGAGCGGTACTACAGTATGTCTTTTTGTTGCACACAGGAGGCAGAGGGAGCACAGAGGGGAACAAGGGGTCTGAAATTGCACGGTGCTTAATAAAAACGCGGAGGAGGCTAGTACGAGACGCATGAAGTAGCTCAAACAAGCATCAGGTGTCTCTGGGATTTCAAAGGAAATTTCATGCTGCAAAACTGTATTTTATGGTTCTCAGCTAAGAGAGATTGTGAAATACAAGCCTATGATTGTTGACATTAGATATTATGTAGTTTTCTTTTTTTTTGCAATATAGATGCAAATGAGCCATCACCTTGCCCCCATGTCACTATAAAGGAAAAGGCAAATTATAAATTCACCGCGGCTATGAGTCATTATTATAAAAACAACTCTGTATTACAGAGGAGTGATTAGATCTAATCAAGTGGAGATAAAGTGAGTAAACAGATCATGAAACATCCACTCCTTATGAGTACAACATAATTATTAAATGATTATGGTGATTACACACCCACCAGGGTTTGTGGCGTGTCTTCATTATCACGCAGATTAATCAACGCCACAGGCTCAGGCAGCAGGCAGCGGGAATATTCAGTGTGCAGGAAAGATGTAGAACTAGGTCAATAACAAGAACATATACAGTGCCATTGTATTGTTAAAAACAGGACATAAAAATAGACATTTTTTTACCAGTTGACCGTTTCACCATAAGGAGAAAATATCAGTTTAACAAATAATGATCTGGTGTTAAGTCTGAACTGAAGGCCATCCCTAAAACACGTGCATAAATGTTCCTTTACATCTGACTGCAACTTCTCTGATGATTTTTCATTTCTTCTGGGTCTTTATTCTACTTCATATTGCCAAACCTGACCTCATTTAACAATGAGCTAATTGCTTAAATGTACTGTACACTCCCTGGTTTTGTTAAAGCTCCGAATAGCTGACCCCAAATCCCCAAATTTCCTCCAAGCCGAAATAAATCTCAACCATGAATTTGTTTTTGAATTTTAGAGAAATGCGAGGAGAAATTGGGATCTTGAGGCACTATTGGCAGTGTATCTTTAATTTACTAGGAATGCATCACACACTCTACTTAATCTGCAGTGATAATCAATACGATAAGCCACTGAGCCTTTAAAACAATATCAATTCAAGGCATGACTCTCAATCAAAGGTTACATATTTCTATGCGGTGTTGGCACTTCAAGCAAAAAAAGTGATTTGAATGAGTCTAAAAGAGGGTTGTTTTAAAACTCATTCAGTTTTATGTAGGAGAAAAATGTTTTGTTCTTCTTTCTTAATGTGTTAATCATCTCATTAACCTTCAGATTTGTCTTGTAACCCAATTGGGGACTCACTACAACACTAATTAAACTAAAACTAAAGATTCCTATATGATCCTAAAACCCACAAACATCCATGTGTACACTAAAAGCTACAGAAGAAAAAGAAATCGCTGTTTGCCCTAACAAGAACCACCCAGTGCTGTGTTCATATGATACTGCAGGCTTGGCTCTGCCTGTGTCAGGTCTTCTCTGGCTCTGAGCAGTTTGAGAAGGTGAGACACTCTAATAGGATCAGCCACCATGACCTTTTCACTCCTCGCCTCTCTCTCTACCACTGCCCTCCCCTCACCCCTGTCATCCCCCCCACCCCCTCCAGTCCCTCCTGGCACCATTGGCGCTGGGTGGCACCCAAGAGCCGCTCGGCCCTGCCGGGTAGGGTTACAGCGGCCAGGGCCTCGCTCGGCTCACATGTTTTAACAATTTCCTCCCGTCCTCTGTGAAATTATGCAAATATTTTAGTCCAGTTTCCTTGAGTCTGGAACACCAATTAAGAGTGTCTGTTTGGTTTTCATGACAGCTGTTGAGGAGGCTTGCAGACAGAGGTGAAGGGCTCCCACCACACGGGCCTGGACCCAGATGCAACATGTGTAGATGCACAGGGAGGCTGTAGTGCACGTTGGGAAGCACTGCTGATGAGGTGAGATTGGGTATAAAACAGAGGGAAATATTGGGATAAAGAGGTTGAAAAATGAAGTCTGTAAGATGGAGAGGTGATGCTGACAACAGAAGGAGAAAAGAAAACAAGGACAGAATTAATGTTGGCCAGAAGATCGTACATTTAGCCAAACCACTGATATGTTTCAATTTTACATTGTGAAGACGCTGTGCTTATGGTCTGGTTAGGTTTGGGCCCATAAAAAGCACTTGGTTAGGGTTAGGAAAAAAATCATCTTTTGGCCAACACATCCTCATATCTAAACGACTGAACACGTCGATTGTCAGGTCACCAAAATGATATCACCTTGACCTGAACCTTCATCGTATGCTCGCAGTTTGGTTAGGTTAGCAAAAAGCACAACATATATTACTTTGTGTACGTGATGCTACTTCACTTTGTTAGGAAGTAAAATAACTCACTGTCTACTTCTGGTTTCACACTGGACACAAACAGCGGTCTTCTGAATAACAGTCCTGTGCTTGTTCAACCCAACCTTCCATCCCCGTCCTGCTCCATGTACAGACTTTTCTCTCATTATACTACTCTTCCTTTGCTACTGTAATAATTACTACAGCCATAAGAGGTCGCCACATATAAAGAAAGATGAATATGGGTCGTAATACGCTGCTCTAATGGAAATAGAATACATGTTTTTTGGCTGCAAATTGTCCCCATGCAAATATCCAGTCTTGTTGTCACCAACACAGCTAGAATACGTCCCAACGTCTCATTGAAAATGTCCACTGTTTTCTTGCAGACAAATATTGAAATGACTTCTCAATCGCGTATGTAATCTGAACATGGTATGCAAAGTAGTGTAGAAATGTTCATTTGATATGACATGTGTGAAACATGCAGATATAACGTATCCCTGGTTTGCAGCAACACACAAATGAACATTTTACTCTGGTGACTGGGATGGAAGGAGATGAAGATTCTCAAAAAGACTTGCAAAGGTACTGAGGGAATTAGGGGGATGGAAGAGGAATGAAAGTTTTCCAAAGCTAACATAGATTATAGAAGAATAACAGACTCTTGACTTTGTGTTTATTTCTCTGTAACCTCCTGTGGGTGGCTTTCAACGCAATGACAGAATGGAGGCTTATGTATCTGCCTTGATGAAGTTCCAGTGCTGCTCTTCCAGCAGCAGGTAAGCTCATATCTGCTATTACTGCTATGTAAAAGCACAGACAATAGCAGGAGGTCAAAAAATGAACCAGGCCTACTGCTGGGAGCATGAGCTTCTTCTGTGTTTCTAATCAGTCCCCCCACCAATGCTCTGTCTGACTTATTTTTATTCTCTCTCTGCCTTTCACCTTCTTCCATCCCAGTAAAGACTAGCTCGTGTCCAGCACAGGAAAACCTGATCTGAGGTCTAAAAGGCTATCAAGTCCGCACTACCTCACTGGAAGTCCATTTCTGCTTTAAAGACCTACTGGCTCCAGAAATTCACCATCACGCCGAAGAATTTGATCCATGGGATTGTGCTGTCTGGATAAATGTTCACCGCGCTCTATAAGGGGAATGGATTGAGGTCACGGCACTAAAGCATCTCCCTAAGTTCAAAGGTGGGCGTGAACGTGAGCCCTGAAGAGAGATTCATCTTGGTCAGGAGAAAACCTCTTGAAAGGAGGGCATGTAATCGCAGTATGGAGCGTGACGGACCATATCGTTATTAAATGGTATTGTTAAAGGAAATAGGAGAGAGAGGTCAAATTTGATGTAAGCCGCCTTATTGTGACATTCGAGACGAGTCCTTCACCGATGCTGGTGATAGATGGAGGGTCGGCTTTGGTGAGCTTATCCATCACTATAAATAATAGTATGGAGAAAGATGACATTTAGGGGGCTAAAGGTATTTTCTATTATTTATGATGTCACTACTTTTTGAAAAGTACTTTTTCAGTTTTTTATGTTATAACTAAAACTCGAATTTAAATGTGTTTTATCATGATAAAATGTCTTGTGTTTTTGCTTCTGTTATAATCAAAGATCGGGCGTCTTATCTGTTAAAATTTTGGAGCTGCGTAAAACATTTTGGAAGCAAAATGCAAGGCAGGGTATCAAACCTGTTTAGATTGTGTTTCTGAAAGCGAAAAGCAACATTTCAGGACATGCATATTTGCTCTCTTGCCAAGAGTTAGATGAGAAGATCGATACCACTCTCACGTCCATTGAAAATAAGCCAACAGCTAGTTAGCTTGGCTTAGCTATCTTAGCAAAGATTTGAAAGAGGGGGCAATAGCTAGGCTGGCTAGACAACAATTGCAATAGCTGAGAAGTTCCTCCAGATAAGTTTCTTGAAAGTTCCTCAAAGACAGCTCAACTCTTTCTGTTCCTTTCCCCTCATTCGGTACCTTAATTCCTCTCCTTTGTTTGTTTCTTCATCCTGCTCTTCACTCTGACTACCTCAATCACCCCCTTCCTAATTACCTCCCCCAATCTCCAAACTCTCCTCTCTGTGGTGTCTCCCAGAGATCTTAGTGTGGCCCAGCTTTTCTGCTCCAGGTGGTCTGCAGCCAGCCACCTGTGTTGTCTTTGTGGCGCTGTCATCTGTCTCCGGGCAGGCTTTGTGGGGTTGCCAGTGTGAGGACAGGCCTGGTGAGCACCGATGATGGAGATAGTGCTTTCTGCTGGTGCTTCTCCCAGACTCTCACAGGACTCCAGTGTTGCCAGACACAAGGAGCAATGTTTATTTCTCAGCCAGTCCTGGGGAAAAATCCTGGGAAACTGGTTGCTGGTTTTCTTGTCCTTTCATTTAAATAGCGTGATATCCTGCTGTACGATGCATTCACAAGGGTGCATATTTAAACTGGCCTTGTGACATATTATCCCTCACTTATTTTATAAAACTATTAATTCAAAAGTCACCTCACCCAACTGTGAATTACCAGCATTTAGCATTTTTTTTAAAAAAGATGCATACTATCACAGATTATCCACACAAGAGGCTAAAGTTATGTGCACTTTCGCTGCGTGTGTGTCCACGTGCTCAGAAGAACATTAAGGTTGAATCATTTTTCTGACTGGGACTGCACAGAATAGGAGCAGAGCAAGTTCATCCACCCATGTATCTAACAGTGTCATAGTGTCACACCTTCATAACCTCATGCAAATGTGGCGGTTGCAGGGAAGTATATGTGTAGGCTTTTGTTTTCTCTACATAATAAAAAACGATAAAGCAAAAGCTCGATGAGTTCTTGTTTGTCCGGAAGTGTTTGTTGTATACAGTCTGCTGCATTTTTAGTCAGAGACTCATAAAGTTTCACACCGGGGACAGCACCAAGCCCAAAACTAATGCATTTTCCTTAATCTCCACTTGAGGGAAACATTATGCAGCTATGGCACCTATTTGTTTCTACACCATAAAGTTTGGTGTTAAGACACATCTGATGAGAAGGAGCTATTGAAGGTTTTTAAAAAAGATGATATTTGCATATTCAGGCCAATATTGATTAATCTGCTGGTTGTTTTCTCAGTTAACCAACTAATTATTTGCAATAAAGAAAGTGAAAATATAACAATTTATTAAAGCTCAAGGAGACATATTCAATTTAGAAGCTTGAGCAACTATATGGTTGGTATTCTTGCCTAAAAAAATACTTAAATGTTCAATTAATTGTCATAATAGTTGATACATTTTCCACCAATTGACTAAACAATTAATCAAACTATCATTTCAGCTATCTGGGTATTTGAGCAAAGTTTTAATGGAGTTCATATTGGTCAAAATATGACATACAGAGAATCCTATAATACTATATAAGTTATGAATAAATACATTTTAATAGAAAGGTCCAGAGAGGTCATTAAAATGGCACAATGAAATGTTTGCCGGTCTGTTTGTTAATTTATTCCTTTAATTATAATGATCACAAAAGTCCAATATAATTAAACTCTCTTTATAGATCTATTCATAGACTTTATACTGTTTTAAAGGGGCACTATGTAGTTTTTGGAGGATAAATTCAAACTCAGAATTTTAATATTTACAATATGAATGAGGTAATAATACAAACTCAGACATATTTAATTTCTTTATAACTGAATAAACAAGATGTTCTCAGAGGAAAATAAGGTCCCCAGAACACTGTTTGAAGCTAGAAAGTTGTCAGGGTCCGCCACATATAAACAAAGTAAAACAGCATGAAACCGTGTTGTCCTTTAAGGTCAGTTTGTTTATTTAGTTTATTCAGTCATGAAAACAAAGACACTTTGTTGTTTAGTTTGTTTAGGCATTGAAGATCTTTCTCTTCTGATACAAAACTACATAGTGCACCTTTAATGCACCTAAATTATGTAAATGTAAAATATGTAGTGGATATGTTAATGCCAAACTGATGTGAAAATAAACAAATGAAATTGATGACTGCTTAGAGGTCATTGTTGAGCCACTTCTTTATTTACCATTACACCAGTGGATATGCTCAACATCCCAGCTCACAGCCTCCTCCCTCCCTCTCCCCCTCCGTTACATATTCAGAGTTTTATTTACTCCTCATCCGGAGGGGAGAGTGTTGATAAATGACGGCGCTGCGCCCTGGGACTCTCCTGTTTAAGGAGCGGCGAGGCGATTTATGAGCGCGTTCTCGCAGGCTTCACTGTGATTAATCGACGCCGTCCTCCACGGCCACAGGCGGGGCAGGGGCAGCCGGCCCTCCACTGTTTGGATAGGGAGATAACATCAAAGCGGCCTGCTGCTTGTGTTAAGAAAATACTGCATTCTGGGTCAGCGCAAATGAATCCAGGAGGAGCTTGAAACTGTTTTTTAATGGCGTTCCCATCGATATATATTATCACTCCGCAGACTTGGAGCATGGAGGTCACAAATGACATTTGCAAATGTCTTTGTTCTATGACCCTGGAGCTTCCTCGAGGCTGCGGCTGACTTTGATGATTTAGCTGTTTACGTTGGGCTACATTTATGAATGGAGGGTGAGTGTGCTGTCAGTGAGAGTTAACATTAATACCTGTTGCAGCACTAAAAGTTTGAATAATTACACAGAAAGAAATGTGTTTTCCAGACAATGTCATCATTGAAAGTTTGGATTTAAAGGGGCAATACGTAGTAAAGTGGTGTAGTAAATACAAATTCAGAATTTTAATATTTAGAATATTAATGAGGTAACAATTCAAACTCAGAAATATTTATTTTTTCCATAACTGAATAAACAAGCTGTTCTCAGAGGATAATAAGGTCCCCAGAACACTGTTTGAAGCTAGAAAGGTGGCAGGATCCGCCAAATATAAACAAAGTAAAACAGTAAGAAACTGTGTTGTCCTTTGAGGTCAGTTTGTTTATTCAGTTTATTCAGTCATGTTTATTTATTTCATTTCTTCCCCAAAACTACATAGTGCACCTTTAAAGCCATCAAAGTTGCTACAAATTTGTACCTGATGAGCAGTCAAAGGTGTTCACTTTGAGATATTTACCTGCCCCGGTGTTCTCCTCCACACCTGCTCCATTGATCACAGGTCACCCTGATGAGTTGCTTGCTTCAGGGCTGACACTGCTGCTCTTTTGATCTCTCTCCTAAATGACCTGCTTACCACCAGGCCCAAAATCCTTCTTGTCTCGTGTCTCATGTCAGACTAAAAGAATAAAGTTTGTCCTCAGGAAATGTTGACTAATATGTGTCCATGCAAATTCACAAAAACTATTCTTGAATCTTGAATTGATTTATTTAAAGCAATATTACATGGAAATTGGCATTTTGTGTGATTTTGTGGCCCCAACAGTTTCTTTTACTTTTCATACTTCGATTACTTCTTGCTGATAATACTCACATACTCTTACTTTTAATGGATTATTTTTCAAATAACAGGATTTCTACTTCTTCTTAAAGCTGCAAAGGAACTTTCATTGTTGTTGATTCTGGCGACCCCTGTGGACAAGGTGAAAAATAAACAGAAAAATGTGCAACACCACTGTGGTAAATACAAACCCCAGGACTGTAATGATTTGTCAGACGTAATGTAGGTGCTAACTACAAACAAAACTCATTACGTCATAACAATGTTGTGTCTTGAAAACTTGTATCTTGAAGTAAACATGTATGTAACGCTGTGATCCTACTCTCTCACTGTAGTTACATAGTGCAGAGATAAATGATAGTGGGGCAGAGTGGATGAGACACCATTCACCCTATTACAAGACACTGTACCATCAGAATGATTTTGAAGCTGTTATTTGAAGGTACAGCAGTTAAATAATGTTCCTTTAAACTCACTGCATACATGTGAGTCAGGTCTGTTCTATTAAAGCAACAAAGTAAAGCAGTCCTGGCCAAAGCCCCCTTTTTTTCTTATCTCATTTACACATCAAAATAGTTTCTCTGCTTTCCCATTGTGAGAGCACCGTACTCCTCAAGCCAACTGGGAATCGCCGGGGCGAATTTCCGCTCTTTATTTTCTAGCTCCAACTGCTTCCCGTGGTTCCTAAAAGGATACCAATTTAGCTGAATTCAGGCTGAGTTGAAAGGCTCACTGTTACCTGTCCGCTGGGGTAGAACCTCTGCGGTGGCTGCCCTTTCCCATGCTTCCACCACGGGACCTCGACCACAGGCAGACAGAGGGGACACCTGTTCCCTCAGAGAGGTTGGCCAGCATCTGAAATCTTAGCGTCGGCCCTGCCTATTGAGAGCGGGCAGCGCTGTAAGGCCCCCGCGCTGTGATGGGGTGGAGGAAACCCGAGAACAGAGCAGGAAAGGGGATGCCTATAGCCTGATGAATCTGATGCAATTTGCCAAAACACAGTGCCTCCCTCCACAAGACGACTACACACACTTGCAATAGAAAAGCCATTGTCTGGTACGAGTCTCCACTTATCTGTGTATTCTTTATCGTAATGCAGAGACACAATGGTGAGCCTGTGCTGCAGTAAAGGACAGAGTTTAGTGCTGAAGGGAGGAGGTGAAATTAAGTGTTTCTCTAGCCGCTGGTGTAAATCAGCACAATTATAGTCTGCAAGAAAAACATTGGCCTCTCCTGGAAATACCTTTGACTCGAAATCATAAATCGTTGGCGCAAAAACCCCATCAAACTTTACAGTCTTTGAACTATTTGTGTGTTTTTAGCTCCACTCTGCCACTATTCATCTCCTAAAGAAACAAAAGAGCAGAGAGGTTGATTTGAGACCTGAAAAGGAGCGCACGCCCCATTGAACATGATAACTTTTTAAATATGTGGTTGAAAAAGTGGAAGACTGAAAGATGAACTTGTCTAATGTTTCTGTCCCTCAAGATTACAATATAAACCACCAGCCCAGTCATAAGAATAAAATGTTGGCATTTTACATGTCTGTAAAGGATACCTTCAGATTTGTATCCTATCATCCCTGCATACGTGTCATATCGCATTCACATTATTACGACATCACATGCCAACAAGGCTGGAAAAATGGGAGACCTCAGTTCCAGTCACACCGGTGCATATTTATTAGGACAGCTGTGGATTATTCCAGCTGTTTATGTAGCATCAAAAAACATTTCATGGGACATCAGACTATCTCCATCTGCGATCATGGCGGCCCAAACTGGTATTTTAAGCCAAATCATGATGTTCTTTGAACCCTAACCAAGTGTTTTTTGTGCCTAAACCAAGACAGGGCATTGTGAAAACAGAGAAATAGAAAATTCAACCCAAACCAAGGTACAGTTCTGTTGTTTAGCAGAAACATACTCTCTTATTCCCAAATGTCCACAATTCAGTGACACATTTAGTCCAAAACACCATAACACATGCATACATGGTGACAAAATGGCAGGGAAAAAAAACTGATCACGGCTGCTTTTCCATGCTTTTATCTGGAAAAAGACTCCTCATTTCACAGCAGATGCCATTATCCCTCTACACCAAAGATCCTGAGCTGGCAGCCGTTTGATTGACAACTCATTTTAGCAGATATGAGCTTCTATGCCCGCCCTAGAGCCTACAACAGTTAACGTGACCGTTTAGACAAGTGACCCACTCTCTCTTAGTCATCACGTCATCATGTAGCCAAAAGGATTTCCATTCCAGTAATGTAAACCCTAAACTTGAAAATTATACAACCTTATGTAGTTTTATGCATTTGTTTTGTTTTTGACTATTTTATATGCACATAATTAGTGTGTTAGTGTGTGTTTTTTGCGAGGCACCTGCATATGTACTTGGACCGTGTAAGACGATGTTGACCTATTGTGTTTTCCAGTTAATAGGGGCAGCCACAGATCATCTGCAGGCTTATTTTTGCATGGAAAAATTTAGGTGAGGAAAATAAATAAATAATTCTGTGAGTTCAAATTCCTGTAGATTAATGCCAGAAGCACTTACAGAGCTTCTGACAGCTTGGGGGGAAAATTTGGCTTATAACCTTTCAAAATAACTTAATAACCATGCCTGTACTTTTGGGCTAGACTGGAATGGGTGTCAAAGGATAATTTTACATTCATTTCAAGGGATAAGAACAGGTTAATATGGTGGGTAAAAGTGTATATTTGTTTTGCTCATTTGTTTTTAGAAATGATGCTGAAATGAGCAAAATAAACCAAGTATTAATGAATGAATGAAAAGTTGCAACATCAAGAAATGTTTCAACATATCTGTGGTTTGCAGTTATTCTGGCGTGTAAACAGTGCCTGACTGTGGCGTCTGACCATGTACTGTCAGGACAAATGTTTCCCCTCTCCCGGCTAAATGCTGTCAGGAACACGGGTCACAAGGGCAAACACGGTGCAGTGAGAGTTTGTCCAAGAGGTTTCCTCATGAGCCCCCTCAATGAGCCTCATACCATCTCCCTCCTCGCACCATATATCAGCCTCCCCTGCTGAGGGTGAGTCGCCTTCCCCATACCACCTTTGATGTCCCGAAAAACCTGAAGCACAATTTGTGATCGCCGCTGGAACAGGCTGGGCCCCAGTTGACTGTGATCTATAAGATTGTTTTAATCCTTCCAACTTTTTTATGGCTCTCTCTCTCACCTGCACCCTCGCCGATGTGGTTGAGTTGCACAAGTTACGGCATAAAGATGTCAAGCGCCTCAGTTCTCAACTATGCTGAAGATGGACGTCGCGAGACAGGATGGCCACCGAGGGGCCATTACCGAGGCCTGGGTCAATGTCTTTGTGCTGCCTTCAGAAGCCGTGGGGAAAGAACAGCCCAGATGCACACGCCTGAAATCTTCAAAGATGACTTTTCACTATCAAACATATGTGCAATAATAATGTTTTATATGACAGTCAGATCTGTAAAGCAGGAAAATCTGGAGGCAGGGTGAAGTTTCGAACAACAGAATGCCATTCAGAAGATACTGTAGTAGTGGTGACTTTTAAAAGAGGTTGGTCTGTTGTTTCCTGTGTTGCAGGCTCTCCAGTGGCTGTGGTTGATGTGAGCACAGATTGGTAGAGCAATGAAAATTGGGAAATGACAAAAATCACAATAAAGTAAAAACATTTTCAAAGGCTTCTGGTGTAGTTTTGTCTAAAACAGTCCTCCCATTATTTTTGACCGCCTTTTTTTTTATGAATATAGCTTCAAGCTGGTCCAGTCGCTCTGTGTGGTTTCTGAAAAACACCATCACATGCGAAAAGCCGGGTCTTGTGTTGTTCAAAGTCCTGGGTGACAGCTTAATGTTGCTTCCTAATTTATTCCACCACTCATCCATTGAGTCAGACCAAAGAGAAAAACAATCTCTGTTAGAAGCAATAGAAGAGGGCATGTTATTGGGGACAGTCCGTTAAGCTGTCCTCACCTTTCCACCTGACCTGCGCTCGCCCGAGATGTTTTCTAGCTGAGGCATCCTTCCTGCCGAGAGAAGGGAGAAGCAGAGGGGTGATTTATGGGCCAACATGTTAAGAGGGAAATGTAAGGGCACCCACAGAGAATTATCGATCCCGGCAGAGGCAGGAGACTGATACAGGGAGGAGGAGAGGGCTGTACTCTTGTTTAAATATTTTGACTTTTTAATGTTTATGCCAGTAACATATCTTTTAAGTTTTTTTCCTACATAAAAACTGCTTCGAAAACATCCCAAAAAGTTACAAATTTCAGCTCAGGAAAAAATATTCATGCATATATCATTTTTGTGCACCTCTGGAGTGTTTTCCTCAGATTTCCTCAGAGCTCTGGTAGCTCTGAGTAACTGGAGGTACTTCCACCTAACAGAAAACAGAACGCAGGTCTTTATTTTCAATATTATTTCCATGCAATCAAAGACAATTAAGAAGAGGAAGTAGAAGAAGAAAAAGCAAAAGTAGAACTACTGTAATTTAAAAATGCTTAAACATTCTACAAGGAACTTGATGCCTCTATTTGACCTACATAAGCAAATTGGCTAATTATGAATAAGGTAATAGTTCTTAATTATCATCCAGTCCAGCCCTGGATGGACTCTTCCATTAGCTTCTTCCCCTTACAGTAGAGACCCGGCAATGATGAGTGCTCTCCAGCAGACAGAGGAGGAGTGGAGCAGAGGAGGGGCTCTAATAGGATAACTCCCCCATTAACCCAGGGGAGCTGCCTTTCAGAGATGCTATCAATCTGAGCACACGTCTCCATCATGCCTGCCACACTGTCGCTGTGCAACTGCAGTACACAAGCTCACAAGAAAGGTTGCATCTGTCCAACAACCAATCAGACAATATGTAAGTCGCAGACACACTATGATGGAATAAAATAAGCTTCATTGTTCATCTTAAGCATTAAAAAAAAACAAAAAAAAGGCAATGTAGTAAAGATGGTAATAGGCTAAGACCTCCTGGGTTTACATCATATAATATTCACTCCATGGACTCAAAAACATCTGCACAGAGCCGCTGAGCACTTAAGAAATTGTGCCTCTAACAGGCAAAACGAACACTTGTTTTCTTAAAGTAAACATCATCTCCATGGTGAGCGTATTTAAAAGGTAACTGACAGTGCCCATAAAACTTCATGTGATGCCGTTCGAGCCCCCGATTCAAAATATGATGTAATCAGCTTCCAATTTAGTGTGTTTACTCTTCGCTCGCGTACAGTGCAGCTCTTTTTATGCCAGACGTTTAACTGCTAAAAGGGGGGATATTTTGATTACAGAGAAAGACTGACATTGTTAAAGGGGCACTGTGTAGTTTTGGAGAAGAAATTCAGACTCAGAATTTTTTATATTTACAATATTATTGAGGTGATAATACAAAGTCAGAAATATTTATTTTTTCATAACTGAATAAACAAGCTGTTCTCAGAGGAAAATAAGGTCCTCAGAACACTGTTTGAAGCTAGAAAGGTGGCAGGGTCCGCCAAATATAAACAAAGTAAAACAGTATGAAATAGTGTTTGTTTGTTCAATCAGTCATGGAAACAAAGAGAGTTTGTTTATTTAGTTTGTTTAGGCATAAAAAAAATCAGTCAATGAAGATCTTTCTCTTCTGATTAAACATTTTCCCCCCAAAACTACATAATGCACCTTTAAATCTGACTTACTTTATTAGTATAACATTACAGTTTTAAATGTCAGGTTATGAGGAAAATAATACTTTTATAACATTTAAATTTTTATTTTCCTGAGGCAGACAGCTTCTTTGCTCCTTCAGCGTAGTACCCACTTTGATTAAATAAGCTCCGCACTCTATTGTTTATTGGAAACGTATTAAGAACGAGTGTCTCCGGACACCTTGAGTGGATAACCATATGCTGTCACAGTAGACCAGACGCGCCTCATATTGAGAGCTCTGTTGACCTGGGAATTGTGTGGGAGGTGGAGAGCGGGGGTGGACGGGGCACCGGGGACTTGTGAGAGTTTCGAGAGGTACAAATCAAGGATTTAACTACTCCAGCTCTCTCTCTCCTGCTCACAATGCATAGACTAGTGTTTACATTTACTGCACTGCAAGAGAAGAAAGTAATCAGAAAAAGTGCTAAGTTGTAGCGGTGATGAGAAAGAGTGAGACAGAGTGTGAGAGACAGACACATCCAACAGAGACAGAGAGCAAGACAGATATTGCACCAGTGCCATGGGTCTTTATTGGGCCACACATTAAATCAAAGGCAGATGTTCCCATTCCCTTTGACCAAACCACATCAGCTGTTGCTACCCTTGTTTCCTTCAGCCCTCCCCAATTATTTCTCAAAAAGGGACAAACCAAAAACCAACTATCAGTAAACATGCAGACTCCTCGGATTCCATAAACGTCAAAGCTACGGAGACAACAAGCCAGCCAGCCTCTGTTTGTATAACTGGGAAACCCCTCTTCTGGTCCTGACACACAGCAACAGTACAGCTAGCACGCTAGTTTTTGGGGGAAGTGTTATTATGGTTTAACATGCCAGCAGTTCTCCCTCATCATGAAACAAACCCGGCCTTGTCAAACAACTGCTGCCTCCTTCGGGAAGCACATTGTCATTTGCGCCATGGAAGTCTTGCTTGTGGTCGAGCGTTGTGTACCACAGTTTGTGAATTAGCAATGCAATCGAACGCAGTACAAATGTTCCTTTGTGATTCGAAGTGAGCTGCAGCAGCGAGGCTCTGGGAGATTTTTACACATGTGCCCAAGCAGTGATCAAACAAATCTAACTCGGAGATGTGTCACCCTGAACTAAAGCAAGTGTGTGCCGTGTGCAGGCTGAAGCTCTTAGACTAAAGGTGAAGCTTCACAAATCCATTTCTACTTAACCTTTCATTGGAGATACAACTTGTTCCCTTCCATTACTTTGCCTGTATGAAAATGTAACTTTTTTGAGTGTGCTGCATATTTAGCTCTCGCTCGCCCTAATGGTGCCCAATCAGTTCCACCAGGTCCGTTCCAATGGGGTAGGCGGCCTCTACCCTGATTACACTGAATTGTGGGTATTTCCTGCCTCTAAGCCTCGCATATGGATTGAGTAAGGCAGTGGCTGAGGGACTACCGTTTCTCTCCACTACATCTTCATTTTCTTTTTCTCCCTCACCCCTTTTTTTTTTTTTTTTTTAACGGAAAAGCAAAACACTTTTGTTTTTTCTGGCTCCGCTGTCAAAATACTGAGCAGGGCTTTGGCTCGGCGTCCGCTCGAACGTAGCCAAGGAAAATCCCATGAGACAAGTGTGGCTAAATGCAGTTTAATCCACATGATCACTATCCGTCTGCGGACTCAACCACACCTATCGCTGACCTATTGCTACGAGGCAAACACATTTTCTTTCGCTGTGTGTTCCCCACTTTAAGGATAGAGATGTTTTCAATACATTCAGGTCCTGCTGAAGGTATGTGTTATGATGAAGTCAGTTCCACCATATGGGCTGTGGCCTGTTTTTTATGGCAGAGGTTACTTTGTCTTCATTAAAAAACAGCAGGGTGGATGCTTTACAAATCCAATAAGTCTTTTCCCCCTAAAAAGAAAATTATTACATCATCATGAAACACAAGCCCCTGGTAGAAAATGCCATGATAGAACCTGTAAGTGACAATGTGCACATAAATGCTTTAAAAGCAAATATCTGGCTGGCCAACACTATTTTCTTCATATATATAATTTTTTTATAAGGAAGCACTCTTTGCCTGAACATCTACCAGTTATTGTTTTATTATATGAAACCACAGACATGTAAGGAAAACCTGGCAGAAATTATATAAAAGGAAGGAGTGAGATTTAAGAAGTTGGTAGCGAATGGCACATCAGTGAAATCATATTATATCCAAGAAGAGCCAATAAGGTAACTGCTCTCTGGTATTCCTTATGACTTTTTTAACCTTAACATTATTTCCACCAAAAGTGAATTTCCTATTACGAGTCAAAAGGATTCTGCTTTTAAAGGTAACTTATCTCTCTGCAATGGTGAAAAAACTCTATATGATAACTTTGGCAAAGATGCCTGTTTCATTCTTAAAAGTACGTCTCATAAAGGGGCACTGTGTAGTTTTGGAGAAGAAATCCAAACTCAGAATTTTAATATTTGCAATAATGATGAGGTAATTATACAAACTCAGAAATATTTATTTTGTCCATGCTTGAATAAACAAGCTCTTCTCAGAGGAAAATAAGGTCCCCTGAACACTGTTTCAAACTAGAAAGGTGGCAGGGTCCGCCACATATAAACAAAGTAAGACAGTATGAAACTTTGTTGTCCTTTAAGGTCAGTTTGTTTATTTAGTTTATTCAGTCATGCGAACAAAGTTTGTTTATTTAGTTTGTTAAGGCATAAAAAATCAGTCAGTGAAGATCTTTCTCTTCTGATTCAAATCTCTTCCCCAAAACTACGTAGTGCCCCTTTAAACCATCATGACTGAGTTAAAGGGGAAGAAGAGGTCTTGCACTTGGTGCCAGTTTTCTTCATGACATATTAAAAAGAATCCACACATACCGAGTAATTGTACAGAGCAGTTTTTGGAGGACTTCACCCCACTACAAATTTCCCATACTTTATGTTATCCCACTGGACCGGGGCTTCATAAGCCCTTTTTGTGGGAGATTTTGGCATTTGATGCCGGTGCTTGTATGTTTGTATTAAACATTTTTTGGAATGGGCGGCTCATTATTTTGCGCTCCGCTCTCAAACATTGGCCATACTTCCTCTCCAATATAACCGCTGATAGAGGACAGATTGAACCGCATTTTTTCAGGGTTTTACATACCTGCAGGGGTATTTGATTTGGCAACTGGACAGCCGTCACCTCGAGGCCGTACACCACCAGAGCAATGAATCAAAGTATCTTGGTTGTTATTGTATTTGTATATTTAGGCAGATGTCTTCCAAGTCAAACATATAAATGATGACAGATGGAAATGTGTTACTGGGTTGTATGTGTAGTATTATAGGTAAATATTTTATTATTATTATGCACTTAAGTAAAATTTCAAGGTACTTGTACTTTACTTGAGTATTTTCATTTTCTGCTACGTTATACTTCCACTGCACTACATTTTGAGGCAAATATTTTACTTTTTAGTCCACTACATTTATGTGATAACTTTAGTTACAAGTTACTTTGCAGATTACATGCTGTATCAGAGCCAAAGTAGCACACTTTAAAAACAATTTATTCTGTTCACAACCAGATAAAAAAAAAAAGATACTGATACTGAGTGTTGCTAAATACTTACCTGCTTTAACGTTGCAATAAAATCGATGCAGGACCAGAACCTGACCCGAATGATTTGCGTTCGGGTCAGGTTAAGTCACGTCAATTGACATGGTGCTTTCAAGTTCTCTCCATAAATTTAAAAATATATGTATCTGCTGTATATACAATGCCTTTTGACTTCATCTACACTGTACATGTCTGTAGTCAGGATAAACAGGCAAGCTGTAACAATGGTAACTACTGCGCAACAAGATAACACAAACTCAGTGCTTCAGCTTGCATTAACTGTGTCGGGCTCGAGTCGGGTTTGGGCGTAAAAAACAGATTGCCTATCGAGTTTGGGTTGGGCTTCATTGCTATTCTCTCTGGCTTGGTCAATTTCGGACAGAAAATGCAGCCCGAGCTGAAACTCTAGTCTGGGGTACAAACTTTACAGATTTGTAGGATAAAAGAAATTTCTGTTTTTAGTTTTAATGCATTAAAAAAATATGTTATTGTCTTAAACTGTGCGTGTTTGTTGCTCAGTAATTCATCTAAACCACATAAAAGCATAGCATAATCTGACTGTGGGAGGGAATCCATATTTCTCTTTATGTGCCCTCAGCTGTTTAAAAAGCATGTTGTTGTCTTGCTCCCTCCTCCGACTCCCACTGCTGTCCTGTGGCTAACAAAAGAGATAGTGTGACACCTACTAAATTACTGGTGTACAGAACGTGATTGATTGACTTGTTGTTAGCCTGCCATGACCACTGGAATGCACCTCGTGAAAGGTGCCTCCAACAAACACACGGGCGCATACCTCCTCAGGTTACCTGGGCAGCACACCAGGTATTGTAAAATCTCATTGTGTGATTTAAAAAAAAGAGGGATATAAAAAATGTAGATTTGAATTGAAAATGTGCCTCCTCCCTTTTATTTATCAAAGAAAATATGCACTTTTCTCCAGGTGTGGGTTATTTCACTTTGCTTGTAATGTGAGAGGAAGCTAATACAAAACACCTGAGCTCAAAATGAAATGCAGCATATAATGCAATAAAGTGCATTGTCTGATTGGTTCTGGTAATTCTTCATTTAGCCACAATAACCCTCGGTTCAGCCGCCTCAAATCCAGTAAAATCACCCAAAACAGATGTGGCTCTGAGGTTCCAGATAGATCCAAGAAGAATGCGAGGTGCCTGGTCCTCCAATGTGCAGGAGTGTCCTCATGCAGAGAAAGCATCGGTGCATTGTTATATTTTACTGTATGGCATAAATCAAAAATTATAGAGGTGCTGAGAATAAAAAGCATGTGACGTTTTTAGCGTGACAGTTCCGCCGTTCCCGTGTTTAAGTGGCGGTGGGAGCTTTGTGGCGCGAGGCCCGAGATCTCCTCCTGTTAAGCACACATCCTGTAGGCTTTGTCCCCTGGCAGTGACCTGATCCAGCAGGAGGAAGCAACCAATCAGGAAGATATTAGATCAGCTCCGGGAAAAATTAATAAAATTCTCTCAAGTCTGCCTCACCTACTGTACTGAACCGTGAGATTCATACACAAGTCATAGCACGAGTCGAGGCGTGCACTTTATATGCTTTCATCAGGGCGACTCCATTAAACTCCCCTTCCCCCCCCCAGCATCACTCCAGGTTCAAATGATCTATGGGCATCATGATACGCTTGTGGAAGGTGTTGTGTTCCTCACTGCCGATGTCCAGACAAGGGTGGTCTGTGCAACCGGATCCTTTGACATCACAGAGAACATGAAAACATGAAACATAGTTATTGATCACCGAGTCCACGCTAATCAAATAGCACCCTGGTTTGTTTGAAGTTAAAAATGGTTACAGTGGGTGTTTACCGTTGCACTTCAGGACCCTCCAGCCGCGCCCCTCTTAAACATACACAGACAGAAGTGTTATTTGTATTGTTAAATTTACATTAAGTCCATTTTAATTGCATCAAGCCACTAAACAGATCTTACAATAATGGGCCTGACAGAGAAAATTGCAATCATCTGTGAGGAGCCTGCGGCGGTGTAATGGACAAACCTGATTAATTTAATCTTGTTGCACTCCATTATGGCTGCACTTTATCATTTCAACAGATGGAGCACCAAGAAATTAAAAAATGCTCTCAAGGATATGTGGCACTTTCCATCCACTCGAATCCCTTTATCTGAAGGTGTGTGGGCTGCCGTTCTGAAATGAAGGCCTCGACTGGAACCTTCGGATGAGTGCATTTTCCAACCCAAATGAGATTACGTGAAGAGTCAATTGATGCAACAAATCATCAGAATTGTCTCGTGATGTATTGCTGAAGGCTGTTAAGGGCTGTCCATCCAATAATCTTGTCCAATGAGTTGATATTATCAAAGGAGCAGAATGACTATCGCATGACTATATGGAGGCGATTCACGCACACATTCGTGCTCCAAAGTGTGCAGTGAGTGTACTGGTTCATTCAAAGAGGGCAACACTCAAACAACTCTTATAAGAATAAGCAAAAACTTTATTGTTATTTTTATACTACAAGTGTTGCTGGAGCTTTGACCTCTTTAAACATTTTTCCTTCTCCATACTCTTTGGAAGTAGATGAAGTTGTAAGATATCCATATTTGAATGGTGCATTTACATTTACATTTACAATAATCAACGCAGTAGTTCCCAACCTTTTTTTGCACGTGACTCCTTGATAATATTGGTCCTTGTGACCTCTCATGATGTGTTGTCTCACCAAAGGTTACTGTACATCTTGTGAGCATGGTCAACTGAAGAGTCATTTTCTTCTTTGCAGATTGTTTAATATGAATAATTTTGCAATATTTCTCAAGAAAGAAGTAAAACTTAGACGATGGTCGGAGCAATAATTATACTTTTGTGTCACTGATTATACATGATATTTTTATATATCCCTGCTGGTCTAAATACTCCAAAAGCAGCTCTCCTTCACACTGTCAATCTTTCAACAATCAGGGGACCTAGGGGTGGCGCTCTGGTTCATATCCAGAGAGAGGGGGAGAGATAAGAGTTTACTGTATAGAAGAAGCATAATAGGGTTGACCACAGCATACTGGCACCCTCAAACACTTGTAAGTGGAATTGTAGTGGTGATAATTCATGTGAATAATAAAGCTGTATTTTATTTTGAAAATGTTCTAGAACAAATGAAACTAAACTAAACTTTTCTGTAACAATATCATCAAATTATATGACATTGACAGGCAAAAACTAAACTGTGCATCAGCGTGTGTGTGTGTGTGTGCGTGTGAAGTTTTCCTCGCGCCTGCTGCATTTGATACCAGTGTGCAGCGCGCGCACAGAAGCGTGCGGCTCTATCTTGTCAACTGACTGTAACCTTCCGACTCCGCTGCCAGACAAACTTTAATGCAGCTTTAATGTGGCACATTGATGAACCCCACATGTTAATGTTTCTGCCCCTCACGTCTGTGTGTTGTGACGGACACATTTTCCTGTCAGGGGGAGAAGAAGAAGCAGAAGAAGAAGAAATTCAAAGTTATGGACAGGAGGACTTGTTGCATCTGCTGACAGCGGGGGTACAGTAAGGTAGGCACGACGCTGCTCGCCTTTTGTCTACTTTTTTGTGACTTCAATGTGAAGCCGTGTCTTCGTATTAATTGTTACCTGTTTGTTTGCCCTGTGTGGTGAATTGACAGCGTGCTGTTGAGACATTTCCAGTGTGGGCGGAGACAGCAGCAGTTACTCAGACAGCTAGCTTGAGCTGAGGTGTTAGCTGTAGCAGATGGATCAGTCCGCACTGAGGCGTTAAAACTGATAATTAAAGGGGCACTGTGTAGTTTTGGAGAAGACATCCACACTCAGAATTTTGATATTTACAATATCAACAACCCAGAAGTATTTCTTTGTGCCATAACTGAATAAACAAGCTGTTCACAGGGGAAAATAAGGTCCCCAGAACACTGTTTGAAGTTTTAAAGGTGGCAAGGTGTTTATTCAGTTTATTGAGTCATGAAAATAAAGAGAGTTTGTTTATTTGGTTTGTTTAGGCATACAAAAGAATCAGTCAACGAACACCTTTCTCTTCTGATTAAAATTTCATCCCCCATGACGACTTAACTGCAACTCATTTTACTTCATGTAGTTTTTTAGTTTTATGTATTCATCTAGCCTGTTTCAAGCATTACCAGTGTTGAGTAAAAGTAAAGACATCATGTTTAAATATCATTTTGGTAAAAGGAAAAGTCACTTGTACAAAAAGTACTTGAGTAAAAGTATCTGATATTAAGTATGAAAAGTGATTTTCTGTCAGTAAATGTACTTAAGTATCAAAAGTACAAGTAAATACATATAGTTACATTTATGTACCATATACTACAGGTCAGATCTGATTTTCAGCATTTTTCTAAATGTCTTAAAAAATAATAATAATAAAAAATAGATTTAAATATAATGAATGTATTTTAAAAATTGCTTCTTTGGCTCTTTTGCAGCATGTAATCTGTAAAGTAACTAGTGACTTAAGTTATCTAATAAATGTACTGGAGTAAAAAAAACCATATTGTGTGTGGAAGTTTAAAGTAGCAGAAAATGGAAATACTCTAAACTAAACTAAAGCACAAGTACCTCAAAATTGTACTTAAGTACAGTACTTGGGTAATGTACTTAGTTACATTCCATCGCTGAGTATTACTGTGACAATTTACTGCTGTGTATAGGTGCATCACGTAATTCACATCAGTTTCATGAAGTTATCAACACTGTTTTAGAATAATAAGTAAGTAGCTGTTCTTTATTATACAGTAGCCCTATGAGTGCACTCCCGTTGTGCAGTATTTGATCAAGAGTGGTCTCAGATTTTCCCTCAATAGCCTATGTTGTAATGATAACTTCCTCTCCCAGAAATAGGGCGATGCAGGTAGCACAAGTTGCATGCAGAACATTTATCAAAATATAATTTGCCTTAAGTTAACAGCAGTTGTACCTAGGCTTCACTCTCATTCATTCTGCCCCAGACGGCAGTCATTTTTCTGTCTAATTATTTCCTTTTTTGCTCTGCACCACACTTGACAGTGATGGATAACAGGTTAAAAATGGACATTTTCTCCTCATCTAGTGTATGTTGGATTGACCCAAACTCGCATGGTGTTCTTCCCTCAGACCAAAGGACCTTGGAAGATTGTGTTCCCCTCTGCTTTTCCCATTCCAGTATGATACAGTTTGTCTTCATTTTCTTCTGACTCTGGCTCATTTTCATGATATATGGCTGAAGCACATCACGAAGACAGAAGTGTAGGCTATGTCAAAGTTATGCCATCATGATTACAGTGTAGGATGCAGAAGCAGTACTCAGTAAGCATCAGCAGATCGACTGTGTAAAGATGGTGGTTCCCTGATTGGATGTTTTTCTTCGTCTCACAGAGCAAAGTTGTCAAATTTCAGTAGCCCTTCAGTGTCTAAGTGTCAGTTCAAGAAGCTGCTGTATTTATGCACCTGGTTAAATGTTATGATGAGTTTTGGCTCACTTCTGACTAGAGGCCATCCATGGGTCCATGGTTGCACAAACGATGTGGTGATTTAATTACAATGGTAGAAAAGTGGAACAGTGTACATGGACGATGTTTGTTTTGTGTCTGTCTCACCTGGTCTCCATCTTTTGAATGTCATCTCAAACATGACTCATGTGTCAGGTTTACATACTCTGAAAGTTGGTAATTAGACTGTTTTTCATAATTCAAAGGCAGAATTTTGTGTTCTTCATTATATTTTAGCCTTCAGTAGGGCTTTAGGCGTGATACTCAATATACAGTATATCCTGCTATTTTTGAATTTCCTCAAAAGCACTTCATAAATTAAAATTTAAGCAGATAAGATGACATCACTTTGCAAGGCAACCATTATAACCAGGGAAAGACAACACGTATGCCATGTCACGATATGACATTATCTACAGATTATTTTTTGATTAATCATTTGTTTTATATAATATCAGAAATAGTAACGTAATAGTAATAGTAAAGTGGAGTAGTCCCCTGCTGGCCATTAGAAAGAATGCAAGTTTGAAGCACTTCCTCATAGGCTACACTTTTCAAAACGGGAAGTTTCATCCATATTTTATGCAGTCAGTGGTTTTAACTGACCAGCACTCAAAGATATGTAGTTTAAAATCACAAAGACAAAGAAAAGCAGCGAATCCTCATATTTGAAAGGCTGCAATAAGGGAATGTTAACATTTTTGCTTGACAAATGAAAAACCAATTCATTGCTTATCAATTGCAGCCTTTCAATTTTTGATCAGCTAACTCAATAAGTAACTAATCCTTTTCTGCTATATTACTAATACATCAATACTCCTCTCATATTGTGATTAAATCATCATCTGACATGGCGTGGTTTCACTTTCCTGCCCTTGGGTCGCCGTGCAGAAATATCATCCATTTTATGAAAGATAGGGAACATCGTCAAACTCCGCACAACACAATAAATGACACATCCTTTGTGACTTATGGTCATTACATTTTAAAGCCTTTTCTCTTCTTAGGGTGATCTCACATCCTCTGAATGATATATTTTATGGACGTCTTTATTGACATTGTGGAATATCTTGTTTTGTTTTGACCCAGTTTTCTTTTTGCTGCATTTTGCATTTTCAGCCACTGACCTGAGATGGAACAGCTGTGACCTAAAGACTCAAAGTCTGAATCCACCCCGTTTTTTCAAGTGTGGTAGCACAGCAGGAACACTGCAATGTATCATGTCCGCAGCAATGAACAGAACAATTTTCATTCACACATGTACCAGATTCCCTACTGTACCGTACATGTGCTTCACGTTTTCTTTAAGACTTGACTTCAGAGGAAAGTTCTCCAGTCTGTTCTCCTTACTTTTGAAGTTACATGCTCCTCCAATTACTGGGGCCATGCAGTCTCCCCTATGGTGTCCTTGGACAGCTCTTTGAGTGCCTGAAAATGTTGCGGACCATTAATTCTGGATTGTCTTCATCTGTTTGCATAATTTTCCCTCCGTAACCGTTTTCCTCCCCCATTTTCACAGTCTGTGCACTCTGATTTATTTTTTTCTCTTTAAATATTTGAGTCTTCAAGAGATTTCAATTTTATATCATTTTTTCAATACCACTGACAGTTGTTAAACTTTTACATCGGCCTGTTTTATGGTATATAGCCTGTCAGCTGTGTACTGTACACAGCCGGTGTGTTTTACAGCCTGTGTGCTGGTGTTGCCTATTGAAACTCTTCACCTGCCAACATATAGATTTACAGATTTATCAACAATATTTTTTATCCTCTTATTAAAAATTCCCAAAATACATAAAATCATACACCCAGCAGAGCAGTCAATAAACAGAAAATCAGTTTTATGTTTTAAAAAACGAGTGTTTTCTTTAACGTTATGCATTTTCCAGGTTTTTCAGTTAGACTAATTTGCTGTCAGGCAGGAGGTTGTTTTTGCAACTCAGGCAGACTCCAGAAATTAATTTATCCAAATAACCAAGTCCTCCTGGGCCATGGAGGTTGGGACACTGAAATGGCCCTGGTAGGCAAAGCCTGCCTTTTGAAGTCTGGAATGTTTTGGCTGACTTAGAGCAGGCGACTGGAGTGGAGGGATCATTTTCACTGACCCATGGGATTTTTAACCATTTTCATATACTGAGAACAAAACAAAGTGAGGAAAAATGCCTGAGCTGATTTGCATCGACTTTGCTATCAAAAAGTGAGGGGAAAAATGAAGTGAAAGTGATTTAGGGGATCTTTTTTCAGGAAATATTAGGACAAAGGGTGTTAGGATATCACGCATGCGAAAGCCTATTCTTAAGAGTTTCCATTTATTCACCATTAGGCTTGGCTCTTTGGCCTATCTTAAAAAAAAATCAGCCATTTAATAGAAATGTATTAATGCTCTCTGAGTGCTAATTAGATGGTCATTTGGACTGCAGGCAAAGTAAATACAAGCCCCATCCTAATAATACAAACACTTTGATTGTACAGTTCATTGTTTAAAAGCCCTCATTAGGTGCATGCACTGTTAGTGTATAATTTGTTATATCCAGTATAATAAAAACCACCACGGTAGTTACATTAATAAAATCAATTCCCTATTTATATATCGGATCCTCTTAAAGACTTTAATTACAACAAGTAAATGCTGCGCCTTTATTAAACAAGCCCAAGGAAAGGGAAGTGCAGGAAACCAGGCGGTCTTGAGTAACGGGCCACTTGAGTTTCCAGCGTAATAAATAATTCACAGGTCCTGTGTGATGAGCTGCTGAGGACAGAAATCCCTAATGACAGCTTTTTATAACCTATGACTCAGCTGGCCATTATGCTTCTGACATCCCTACACAGACCACATTCCCTCTGCATGCTCAGTGCTCACACTTCTCTCGCCCCGCGCTGCTTCGCCACCACACTGACAAAAAGGAGTTGTGTTACAGAGTACCATATACACTTAATGAAAGAAATTGAATGGAAAACATATTAAAATTAAATTATTGCATGCTAAATATGCTCTTTTCATACAGCACTTCCATGCTAAAAGGTAGTTTCTTAAAATCTGTATATGCTAACGTGTAAAATGTGCTTCATGTTTTAATTTCATTCTATTGTACAATTTTGTTTTTTAAACGGGTGAATCTTGTTTTGTAACCTATAAATAAATTGTTAGCAATGACCCTTTTTACTCAATCTGCATATTAAACTACTCTCTTTATTAGGGCTGCAAATAAGAATTATTTTCATCATAGTTTAATTTTCCTTTTATTTTCTTGATTAATCATTTAGTCTATAAAATGTAAAAAAAAAAAAAAAAAATTAAAAAAACTGAAAAATGCTCATCACAATTTCACAGAGCCCAAAGTGATGTCTTCAAATGTTCTTCTTATGTCCAACGAACAGTCCACAACCCAAAGACTCTTCATTTACTATCAAAGAAAAGCAGCAAATCCTCACATTTAAGAGGCTGGCACAAAACAAAAAGTTTGACATTTTTGCTTGAGAAATGACTGAAACAATTAATCGATTATCAAAATAGATGGCGATTCATTTTCATTTGTTTGACTTAATGATTAATTGACTAATTGTTGTGGCTTTTCTCTTTATACTTCTTCGATCTCTCCTTCTTCTTCTTCCCTCTGAAGTAATTTGTCAAGTGTGAATAATACTGAAAATGTGAAAATTGCAGTTAAAACATTGATTTTGGTTGGAAGCATGTGAAAGGTTCCCTCTCAAAATGTGTGTTATAAAAGTTAAGCTGCTGCTATTAATTTCTCTCCATTGTCATTTCCTGCCTTAGGTCCATGCAGGAGGGATTGGGCTCACCTTAGCGCCGGTTACTGCTGCTGTGCATGTGTGAGGTAAGAGGACTGAATAATTGAGTTTCTCCAGTCTGCTTCAGGCCTGTGACTGATCAAGTGTTACAGTGTTTGATTGGCATAATGGCACCATACCCCCCCAGGTAAGGTCAGTCCGAGCAACATCTGGGCCTATTATGCATTATGCAACTCCCTAGTATGAAAGCAAGGCCTCATATGGTATTGGTTGATATCATTATTGTTATCATTTCCAAACCCCCAGCTCTCACTAAGAATAGGTGGTTAATTTTAGATGCAAAATAAGATCCAATTACTCAGGCCTCTGCTTGTGGTTGTCCCCAGAGTTAGTGCAGGGAAATAAATCTGGTGGCCTTGATTAAGTACCTGACAATAGAGTTAGCACAGCACTAGTGGTTTATAGTAATACGGCGGACATGGACAATTAGGCCCACCAAGTAATTTACAGTACTGCTTGCAGGTGGTGACCTGGTATGAGCTTGGGACCACCTCAGAAACAAATTAGATCGTATGGGCAAGCAGAGCAGCAGCTCTGTAGGACTTCCAAATAAAGCAAAGCAATCAAAGATTATAAAAAGCTCGACGCGTATTTCAAATTTGTTATGATTTTGTTCCTGTGAAAGGAATAACATATGGCACTGGGTTTTTCATCCGTAATTTTCTGCAGGGTGAATGATCACTTTTGTACGTTGTTGATCTTTTTACGTCAGCATGGACCGCTCTCCTCTCACTGCTACCTATTAATTATGAAATACTGTAGGTCTTGCCCATTTGGTTTTTACTACTTCTTCCTGCTGAACTCGGTGTGAAAGGCTGCTGTTCTTAAATAGGTGTATAAAAGTAAGTGTGGGGAAAGTTCCCCCCAGCACCCACTCGCTCTAGCATTATGTCATCAGAGTCAAAAAGGCACGGCTGAAGAAAAATAGCTTGTTTCACACATGATAGACACCTTAACACATGGAGCAAATGGAGCGGGGTATGTGGCTACTTCACTCTACTATAGCAGCACCGGCCATCATACACAGAAATTCACACAGTAGGTGTATTATAACCTTTGAATGGAGAGTTCAGTCTCTTATCCTTTTGAAAAATGTGTTGCTAAGTTACCCTCCTTTTTATATAGTATTTTATCCTCTTTTCTTCATTTGGTGTGTCAGATAATACATTCATCACTGTACTGTACTGTGTCTAACAACAAAGAAAAACAGTGCCCTCTTCTGCCTGCCTGCCTGTCTCTTTCTTGTCGCCCCCAGATTGAAACATTACTTCAGGTTTTGTTGTAGTTTACAGTGTGGGGACTGGCACTGTGCGTCTATGGCTTATCGGCCTCTTGTACAGGTCAGCCACCGGGCTGAGTGGCAGGACCCCTGGAATAACTCTGACCGCCTTGATCCCCACTGTCAGCACACAGGCCTTAGTGTGAGCTGATTTCATCAAGGCCACCACAGTATGGTGGTTGACCTGCTCCCCATGACAGACCACTGCAAGACTGTTTCATTTAACAGGAACGCGTCCTGTGCAGTAGATGCAGTTTCTTCCTGTGGAGCTATGATAGCTCTAGGTCGGACAAATTAATGCAACAATTAAAGTAGTTTTAAATTGAAAAATGTAAAACGTTTTTCATCACAAATAAGCTGTTAGTTTAATATTATTTGTCCTATCTTTTAAACACCAGTCAAAGCAAGCGCACTGCTGCACGGCCGTGGAGGCAGCTCCGTCTATTTTTATGCATGTCATTCATTCATGACAAACGCCCTGCAAATAGGGAGAAAAGCTAATTGGCATGAACTCCAGTGATGTAAGCAGCACCACACCACTAACAGCTGTGTGTGGTCCACCAATGCTTGCACAGCTATTTTAGAGCTCCAGTCCAAAAGAAATACACTGTATACTCGTGTGTGTGCTACACCTGCAATGCAACTTGAAGACAGACAGTGTACACAGCAGAACACTTTGTGTTTTCCCTTGATAGAGAAAGGATTAGCTATTATTTATGTAGCCTTCTGTCAAACTAATACATGAGCAATTATTAATTTATAGCCTGTCTTTCCTGAGATGATTGCATTTTCTATTTTTGATAGATCGTGTAATTTAGAACAATTATCACATGTCATTCCTGTGTGCAGATTCTTTGTGTAAGACAAGAGAGAAAATGCCTGAATAAGCTTCTAATTTCGAGCGCTATTTCCACTCACCCAATAAGGAAATGTTCCCAGGGTTATTTCCACACATGCAATGTGTGAACGCCCTGCAGGACTACTGCTACAATATTTAGCATTTCTGCTACTGATGTTTAATCTCTCATTAGCCTTTAGGTGACATGAAACAGCATCAGCCTCAATCTTGCGTTTGCCAATCAGCGGCAGGTTGAGTGACAGGCACAGAACAGCACATCCCTTATGTAAACCCTTCCTCTACCACACCACGAAATTAGAGTGGCTGTTGCTACACGCTGCCGCCGCCGCCACCGCCTGCTTCTACACAAATGAGAAAGTAAGCACTCCAGTTCAGAAGTTCACATTTTGGATGCGTGCCGGAACTACTTAAGGCCAGTGACGCTTTTTCAGAGGAACAGGTGGTCAGAGTGACATAATTCTGGCTCACTGTTAAGATCCTTAGAAATTAGGCTCCGCTGCTCTGCCAGAAGGGTTATTACTCTGTCAATATGTATAAGGGCCAGTTCATCTGACTTGTTCCTAATGTAAACTGATAAAAAAAAACAAAGACAAAATTAAGATGCTGACATGAATACTTCTTTACACCTGCTTATATATTTCTACAAACAAATCAAATGCATATGCACCTATCTTTGACATGTCTCAAGGCTTGGCTGAGAAAGCTATTTATTCTCATACACTGTTAACTACTGGCACGTATGCGTTCGAGTGGAATGCCATTCAGAATGCAGAAAATATATTTAGTTCTCGCCAACAGACAGCAAAAGGCACCAGTGGGTCTAGCCCCTGTGTGAGAACAGTTATTTCTGTCACAGTATGGACTTTCAATTACTGTAATCTGCTGCTCAACTCCTTCAAGAACATCATTAACTATTTAGACACATCAAATCTGACACCTACTGTACGTATCATAAATGGACACAGCTTTGTTTTTGACGTAACCGATTTTTTTCCTACATTTTTTTTATCCAGAAAGTGTTAAACAAGGAAGTTTGGTAATATATTACTATAACTTTTAACTGCAGCTTATACTGTACACGGAAGCAAGGTAACAGGAAATATAATGTAAAATATCTGCTTGCCTTTGGTTTGGTAAAAAGTTGTTGCATCTAAGAGTTAATAAATGTGCCATAACGGTTTGACACACTCAAGTTATTATGAGTTTCTATAAGCCCATTAATAGGTAGGTGCTTATGGACAGTGGAAATACCCCACAGCTGCAGTCTGGCTGTTGCTCCATATGTGATCCTCTTGTCAGACCCTCAGAAAACACTCAAACTTCACGACCACGCAGACTTAGTCTCAGTTTCAGCCAGACGTACATGTGTCCAACAAATATTGTAAATCTACAGATGTTCTGCTTTTACTCACAATTGAATTTATACAGTATAAAACATTGCTGACAGTCCATTAGTGCTCACCATACTGCATGGAGCAGACAATACATTTCTGCAAGCTATCTTTATTGCTATTGACATTTAGACATTTAGGGTCACTAAACATTCTGCATGGTTTTATTTTGGGAAACCCTGTGAGGTCTGTGCTTATATTTAGTGGAGGTTTTACCTAAAGCTGGGCAAATCTCATGCCAAAGCCACCCGATTCAGCTGGGATGAACAGAGAACAATGCCCAGATAAGTGAATTACCTACCTGGTAGGAACACACAAGGACTGTGTCCTGAAGCTATGGGCAACTGGCAGGCCCTGTGTTTGTATTAGGAAACAGTTGAGCAGCTCCTGCAAACACGACTTATCCTGTTTAATTGGTGCGTAATTCCTGCAAAGTTGTCATACATGTCTGTTTTTCTTGACCTATACAAACAATAGAGAGTAATGTGAGTGGTCATTGAGTGGTTAAGTGGAGGCTTCTCTAGAGGGGCAAATAATTGGTGGCAGGAATTGTGTAAACACTTTTGAACATTTCTGAACAAGTTGTATTGTTTATCTTGGGTCAATCTGAATGAGTTACACTGACACAAAGTAAATTATGTGTTTTCGTCTACTGAATTGTACTGTATAATGCCAAATTTCTGACCACTGAAATTGTAATATTGTACCTAAACAACTTATTGCAAGTCAGACAACTAATTTGGTTGTCAACTTGGGCAGTGCTTAACTTAAGGCTTTAGGAACAAAATAGAATAAACTCTAACCAAACAAGTGGCTATTAACTTGGAGGTTGAACAAGGCCATTATAATCTTTTAGGGATGCACCAATTTATCTGGAATAAATAACATCAAAAAACAAAATAGACAACAACAAAAACCATCAGAATCTGTATCGGCTATCAGCCAAATTGTAATTTTAATCATAGTTAGCGGCCCAGAATTTAACACTCAGTGCATCCTATCATTTTTTTTAATCCAAAGACTGACGTTAAGACAACCTGATTAGTTATTATGTATTTTATGATTAGATTTGGCATGAAGTTTATTGTGATTAAGAAAATATTTGTGCAAATGAAATGCAAATGATTCAGACACAGAAAACAAAACGTTTACTCAATGTGTCGTGTTAAACTCTTAAATTGACTTAAATAATCTTCAAATAAGTAATATCTATAAAAAAAATATAAACACTTATTGGTCAAAATGACCGCCATAATGCATCAGACTTCCATTCATTTAATTAACTGTATTGAATAACATTCAGTGAGACACTATAGTGGTGTCTGTGGAGCTGCATTCATGAACTGATCCACTGAAGATATTCTAAGTGAGACTGCTATTTTTAGAGAAATGGCTTGAGTATGTTGAGCACAGTTGGATTCAAATTCAGTACAAATATGGATTAAAACAATGACATTTTACACACACGGTATTTGTTTCTCATAGTTATCTTTGCCCTCAGCTTTGGAACAAAATCCAGATCTGGTTTGACTAAAATAATGAGAAATAGATTTCTTAGTCGTATGTCTGATCTGCTGCCATGAGTGAACAATACCTTTACCTCCTCTCAGTATTCAAACTTTTTAAATGTCCTGGAGGAGTTCTTGGTCGAGTCCCAAACCTACTGAGATCTCTAATGAAGGCTTTACCTTCCAGGCAAGCATATTTCTCCAAATGACAGTAATTTACATATGATGTATTTAGAGAAGAAGAGGGCAGGCTAATTCTATTTAGAGATTTTCCTTTGTTTTAGGAGTCATTAGCAGCTAGCTCAAATCTAATTTTTACAATTTCATCAGGCCATCTTGGAAAGCCTCTGTGAGCTCATCAGAGAGGAGCATTTATTGCTAAGTGTTCTCTATTGCATTAGCACACAATAAAGCGGCCAGGGACTGCTACAGACGTTTATGTGGAATCCAGTTAACACTCCGCCAATTCGTTTTTTATTGGGACACAATCAATTTTTATTCATTTTAAAGCCAGAATGCTTTCTTTCATTGTGTGCCTACCCCAGCTTATTATGCCCTAAACTAATTACTCAGTTGTTTTCACAAAATGCTAATGTTTATGTTAAAGATTTCCTCTTTGAAATGCAGGCCTGACGTGCATATACATAATGTGAGATTTTCTGTCACATATGTTCTTCATTATGACACACTTCCCACAATGTTTTTTAAGCCTGACAATTGCATTCATTTAATTTTTAGAAGTCTGGCAATAAAAATAAGGTCTGAGTAATGCACATAGTGCGGCACAGTGATATTATTTATTTTTATCTATTTAAATAACTCTCTTCAGCTGTTTAAATGTGAATATTTTAGGCTCATTCACTCCTCTGACATTGAATTGAATATCTTTGGATTGTGGACAAAATAAGACATTTGAGGACATTCTCTTGGGCTTTGGCAAACACTGATTGACATATTTTTACCATTTTCGGACATTTTACAGGCCGAACAACTAAACGATTTATCAACAAAAGAATCAACAGATTAATCAACAGTAAAAACCGTAAAAAAGAAAAGTCAGTTTAGGTCCTAAAGTAATTGTGTGGAACGCAAAATGAGCCTGATTTTGTGTTATGAACCAAGCTATTTGATAGCTAATACTGGATTGACCACAGACTGATGGTATCTCTTTAATTCAAAGATAAATAAAATTCATCAGTGTTATTTGACCAAAAGAGAGCTTCAGTTTCTCTATAAAGAAGACTCACTGGTCTGGGTAAGGGTAGATAAACCCTTTAACCGTAGAAAGGTAAAGGAGAGATAATCATGATGCGGCTTTTGAGAGTTTTTACAACATAACGATAATGTACATTTTATTGTAATGCTTGTATGAGTAGGTGAAAACTTGATCCATGTGTAAGCAGCTCAAGGCATCTCAATGTGAGCTAGATGTGTGCACCCTCACTGCTGTGTGATAATTAGAGTGCTTAAGTGCTCCTGAGGACGAGACAAACACGGATACCCTCTTCCTCTTCGGCCCCTCCTATCATTCACCAAGAAGGTCTTTAATGGCTCCCATTTGACTCTGATATCATTTATTGTTTCGTATCACATGTACACCTTGTACCCTTCACGATTTGCACTGAAGCAAGTTTGACCTGAACTGTGATCTAGGCAACAGATGTCGAGTCTTACTCTTTTCCCTTCATCCTCCCACCTCCAGTCCTCCGCTGATTTCCCATCAGTCAAATGCACAGGCATCCTCTATTTGGTATTACATTTCAATATGCACAAACTAAGAATATTCATAGCTGCATCCTCAAATGACAGTCAGTGACATTGCTCTGTGTACAGTAAGTGTGTGTGTGTGTGTGTGTGTGTGTGTGTGTGTGTGTGTGTGTGTGTGTGCAGATAATTTTCAATTCCAGTTTTGGGATTTGTCCTGCAGTGGGCTCTGGAATGCTTTCAACACATTGATGAGATGACAAGTTATCATTGATCTGTCCTTACTTAGTGGGATCCATTAAATAATGTATGGGCTCCTGTGCATTACCAATGCACTATCCTGTCCTCGACCCATTAGAGGAGTAGGGCACGGGGCCCTAGTGGCTCCAGGCCCTCAGAGGTCCTTGGGCTTTCATTTAATTAAATTATCCTATAATGAAAACTCCCATAATGAGATTAATTTTAATTATTTATCAGTGGCCGATTTGAGGGAGAGGCTGCATTAATAATGCATGAAAGGGCTAAACATTTTTCAATTCATCACCTTTTCCTTTTGTTAAAGGTGCAATTTATTAAGTGCTCCGCAGCTGCTAGAGGTGATGGTGGTGGAGATATGGACGACCAGGCCCAGAGGTCAGGAGGAAGGGCTGCTGCATTATGCATACCTTGATGTGTTTACATAAATTCATTCATGCTTTAGTTTTCTTAGACCTTTTTTTTAGATTCTGAGATTTTTCTTAACGATTAATCTGCTGATTATTTTCAGTCTTAATTAATTAATAATTGAGTCAAATGTCCCACAGTGACATCTTCAAGTTGCTTTTTTTGTCTGACTCTTCATTTATTATCATAAATGACAAAGACAGGCTGCAAATCCTTACCTTTTAAGGAGCTGGATTCAGCAAATGTTTAACAATTTTGCTTGAAAAGACAGAAACACTTAATCATTAATCAAAATAGTTGGCAAATAATTTTCTTTTGATCAACTTATTGACTTATCATTGCAGCTCTAGACTTGTCCAAGTTGTGAAGAAGACAGCAGTTTTCCTCAAATTTGCAATAATGTGCTCCTCAGTTTCTTAAAGTTTGATGGATTTTATATTAATACCTAAAGGCAGAGAAGTAATCAAAATTAGGGCTGTAATTCTCTGCTGATGTTTGTGTACCTCCATCAGGTTGGCATGTTGATTCCCCTTGTGTGAGCACATTAGAAGACTTTGGTGGCTGGCCAACAGAATAAGGGAGATTGTCGACTGTCACACAGTGTGAAACTGTAATTAGCTGGCATGGAAGTGTGCTTATTTGAGTTCCCGGGCAAGAGAGATAGCAGTACAGTTGAGATCTGTAAGCTGATACGTTGCTGAAAACAATTACCTTTTGTGATTTAAATGAGCACATTTCACATCTTCGTAACTTTTGTATCAACTGACAGAAACATATAGGCAGGCAGAGTGGCAGAAGTGGCCCAGGGCAGGAGACAAGAATGTCATTGGGACGGTGAGCCGAGTGCATTTATCAGGCCTTCATCAATAGTCGATTAATAATTCAGGCAGAGTCTGGGGCTTCTTTAGGGCAGGGTTTCAGCTAGCTTGTAATTTTGTAAATTGCATAGTCATCATGCAATGGATGAGCCCGGCTGCTCTTAGAGTCACAGCTGTGAATGTAGGTTGGCCTATGGGATTTAGTAACATGTACAGGAAGAGTTTAAACCAGATGTGGTAGAGTTGTAGTCAGGTATCCACAACAAATGCAGTGTGGAAACAAAGGCTTCCAGAGAGGCCTGGAGAGAAACAATAAAAGACAGTTGGAAGCACCTTGCAACCTTACAAACAACACACAGAGCAAGAGATAAACATGTTATATTGCCATGTTTTTTGTTGTTTGTGCAACATCATAATTAATCATTTCAGCTGACCGAAAAGTGGCACACATGGAATGAGTTGTTGAGGTTGAGTGGTTCAAACAAAGGACTTTCACTGAGGAGACCAAGTTTGTGTCCTGTGCAGAACTTTTAAATTGTTGATGTATTATCTTTAGAGATTGTTGACTTAGTTTTAGTTGACTTATTATTCTTAATTTGCTTTTGGCTAGATTTAGGCACCAAAAATACTTGTTTAGGTTAGGAAAAGATGGTTTAGGTTGAAAAAGACCCTTTCACAATGTTAACCACAAGTTATAAAAGATAACCTCTCCCATGTGCATATTTTTCTGGTCTCTTTTGCGAGTCACATAGCTATACGATTTCAAAAATGTCATGGGTTAGCTGCAGTGATGGTCCTACAATAATAATGTCATAGGAACAACACCAAAATGGCAATATCAAATCTTGCAGAGATGAACATAAATGGCTGTTATATAACATGCAGAAAGGCACCACATTTCGAGCTCAGGGCACATTCATAGTCAGAGCAAATTCACTGTTTTCCATTTTACCGTGGCTACAGAACAAACAGTATTATCCTAGTCAAAATGGAAATCAATATTCAGATGTTGACTTTTTGTTAAACCACCAGTCCCGTCCTTCCAGCAGATACTTCCAGTGGCTTACGTAAAAACAAACAGGCACTTCTTTCCATTGTGACTTGTTCAAGGTGCTTTGGCCCAGGTGCAGCGTTAGCAGAACAGTGAACGAGCAAACCCCTCAATTACCCCGAGCCAGCTCTCTGATAACTCCCATTCAACAAAATGAGCCCTCTAATTGCCCTGACCAGTATTACCTGTTCTGCGTCCAAAAGGGCACTATTCTTCCACATTGTTTCCTAGGCAACTGGAAGTTTTTGTGACCTAAAAAAAGTTGCTGCTCCTGTAACTGATCCGAGGCTAGGCGGTTGTTTGTTTCCATGGCAGGCTGCTGTGCTATTTATAGTTCTATCTAGCTGGTACTAGTCAGCACAGAAGGCATTACCAAAAAATTGTATTCATCCATTTGGAAGAGGGAAATTCTGTTTTAATATACTGAAAGTCAGCTGGAGAGTCGACTGGATGTTTTGAGAACAAAAAACACCTGGAGCCTCAGCGATTGAGTCACAAAGTCAAGGCTTCACACTCTTCTCCCCTTTTTTCCCACTGTCTGCTTTTCCCCCCTCAATGCAGAAGCGGATCCTTGTAACCAAACGTAATGTTTATTTTGGAGTCAGAGGCATTGCCCCGGATGACCGGAATTTCTTTGTTGTGGTTTCGTTTGTGTTTTTAGCAAAGACGCGCAGAGCTGCTGGTATTGATGATTCATACGTTCATCATCAGAGGTCCTTAGCAGTTCATCACGTCTCCCCTCACAGTGTGCGTCTTAGCAAAAGGTTAATCAGGGAACCCTCCCTATTAAAGTGATAATTTATCTCTGATTCACGGGGTCGAAAAGGTATATTAATTACCAAAGGTGTCACACACAGAGTTCAAGAAGAGATCTCCCTTCAGGCATTTGGCAGCTGCAGCAAACTTAACTCTGATTTCAAAATCTGTCTCAAACTTCACTTCACATATATAATATATTGTGGTATCACTACCTCCATTTTCTCTGTTTCACAGTTGCCTTTACATACTGTACAAGTTGCTTCAGTTGTTTCATATCCTTTACAAGGTTCAGTTCAAGGCCTGTACAGTTAATACATTAAAATACATCTAAAAATGTAAAACAGTATTGCCAGTAAGAAGACAGTAAGAAACTTTGTAGTCCGCAGAGAAGATTTAAAGAGGCTACACAATGATGGAATGAGATGGACTTTTAAAAGAGGTGAGATATCAATAGGAATCCATTTAGTTTATGGACAAGATACATTAACTTAACTAACAATCAATCATTCCACTCTTTAAAGCTTTTTAATGCACGTAAATCTGACCTGTCAATACATTTTACAGCGTCATGCTCACTCTTAAGCCCATTGTTGTGGTTATTCACCTACCATCGTCCGTTTGTTACTTCCCCCTTGAAATGCACCTTACTGAACAGTCTTTCTCATGATCATTGGTAAATTCCAGTAATGCTGCTTTGTAACTGATGCAAATCTACAGTCCGACAGGATGAA
Organism: Pagrus major; assembly: GCF_040436345.1. Lineage (NCBI taxonomy): Eukaryota > Metazoa > Chordata > Actinopteri > Spariformes > Sparidae > Pagrus > Pagrus major. The sequence goes on from NC_133233.1 coordinate 16,170,771, forward strand.
AACTTTACGGGAAAAACTTCCAGCATGTGACTAATTCGTTCAAAGAACACAGTCAGACAACATAATTGTTCTTGCACTTAGCCTCTGTTCTCTAATGGAGATAAACTGACTTTTCTGTTTTCTTCCTGGAGGAGGTCATGTGATGTTATTGTCTCTCACATTGTGCTTTTGTTGTTTTTTTACTGCATAAAGGCACACTCAAGTAAAATGGTTCATGCATTAGCCTGTTACTACAAAACTACTGTGTTATCTGTGGTTTAAAGTCTTGCACTGAAACATAGTAATTTTGCACACCAATATGTGTAGAAAAACTGTAAAATTTGAGACTGTTTCCTCAAATCAGGTGTGAGCACTTCTAGCGAGATGAGATACAACACATTTTCACACAAGTACAAAGGGAGAGTGTGTTGTATGGAGTGCATTGCAAATTCCGTTTCCTCATAGAGGAAGTCACCTTTTAGTGGGGCCACTGCTGTTCCTTTGAAAGGGAAACAAAAATATAAAAGTTGGCATATCATTTAGTCCAGTTGGTTTTTATTGATGTCTTCCACAATTATATGTTTGTCAAAATAGCTGCATTAGGAAGCTGCAAAGTCGGAGATCTCAAGAAAGTGGATTAGCATTAAAATTAGACTGGATTGGACAGAGAGGATTAATGTTTACTTTTAATTAGGGCAGATTTTTTATTTTATTTTTTTTTGTTCAAGCCTTTAGTTGTACATTTATGATATAAATTTCATTATTTAAATATATATTTTTGGGGGCAGGATGAAGCGAGACGCCTGTTAACAACAATGCTAATGGCAAAAGTGGTTATGATTCTAAATGTGTCAAACTGCTAGTAAGGAGACCAAATATTTTGTGTCATATCACACAAGCCTTGTTCAAAATGCTGTAATGAGTTATTTCAAAATTCACAAAAACAAATACTCGTGTACTTATCAAGATGATCGATGATGTATACTTACAAATTAAATTAAATCTGTCTTCTTCATCCCTGGAGTGAAAGTCCTAGCCACTGTTAATCACAGCTGTAACAGCTAATGTAATCAAATTGGCCTTTGTTGGTCCCGCAGGCTTTATTTGGTCCTTCTCCGGTCCGTCCGTGATCACTGGAGGGCTGCTGAGTCCTGTTCCATTGCCCACTAACCCTGGCTCTGGTTCTGGTGCTCATTCCTTAAAACCTCCTCTTCCCGATGCTCCAAAGCTCCTGTGCTAACTGTGTAAACACCAACACTGCTCCAGTTAGCTGCACGACTAACTGAGCTAACTAGCAGCTACAGTTAGCAGCAGTCATTGACGTCTGTGTTACAAGAGAAAAGGTTTGTGTTGCAGCATCCCACTGGTACTTTTGTCAGTAACAACAAGGCAATGGTTTAACGGTTTAATCGGCTATTTAGGGGCAGCCCTACTTTCAAATAATTACTATATCTGTTATTTCCTCCTGGTTTCTAACAGACCTAGTGCTCTCCTCTCATGAATAATGCAGTATTTGTTTTTTCATCTGTAAAGTAACTTGGACAGCGCTTCCTGTTCACTGGATATTGATAGTGTAGCAGTAGTACTCTAGTTAAAACAATAAATGAAAGGCTGTCTCCCTTACTCATGATGACGACAGCGACAAGTACCAGACACATGCACAGAAGTCACCAGGAGGTACTTTGAGGGAAGGTATTAGCATATACGTCAGCACTCTTCTCCCATAGTCTTAAACTGCAATCACCCCATTGGTTATTTTGGAACTTCTTGTCACGCTTTAAGTCCCAGTAGTGCCGCAAGCTACTGATAGTTCACACTGTTCTCAAGGCTGTGAAAAATTGTGCAGCTCAGCATGTTTCCCGCTGTTCTATAAAACGAGTGGCATTTGGTGCCTGGATAATCTGAGCTTCTGCTTTTTTGAGTGCACACATGCAGAAGGAGGCTGGGCAGACAGATAAACCCAGCTGTTGAGTCTGTCCAGGAGTTAAAAATGACTGAAAACTGGTGTCCAATGGGAATGTCCATTCATCACTGCAAATACCCCTGCTGTGTTTGCTTGCATTTGCTTCCTAGAGAACAAATGTGGATGTAGGTTAAATATAAGTTATTTTCCGGTCTGTAGTATTTTATTTCTGTACGATAGATAGCTAGATTGGTAATACCCCAGGCTTAAATAGCTTTGTCCAAGCTCTTGTATCGTCTCTTGGCACACACGGTACCAGAACTTGAATGTGGTAGCATATTTTGTCAGTGAGACAAACCACCGGCTCGCACAGCACTGCCTCTTTTGTAACTGTATTTAGTTGCTAAGCAGAATGGCACAGACCCAATCTAAGTGGCTTTCATCTGGCCAATTCAAACAGACGTTTGACCCCAGACATTTGCCTAATGTGTTTTTGTTATGTGGACTCCTGGCTTCACAAATGTCACAGTGGCTGGACTAGTGGGAGTTTGGTGAATGACTCAGGGGGTTGAGAGTTGGGGGGGGGAGTCAGCCTGAGGGGGTGGGGTTTCAAGACAGAAGTTGAGTGTCTAACCCCTGCATTTTGTACTCTAACCCATTGGGAGTTGGTAGTGTGGTGAACATAAGTTCCCAGTAATGACCAGCCCCTCCTTCCTCAGGGGCCAGACCCACTGCAAGCCTGCTGATGAGCAGCCCGGCCCCCCGAGCGCTCTGCTGACCTGGGCCCAACTGGACAGGCAGCTGTGGAGGAGACGGGGAGTGCCACATTTCTGGCCGCCCGGGTTGCTCAAGTCAGAAGCAGCCCCAAACAGTTGGGGCAGCCCTGACAAATGCTGCCATTAGAGGGGTGCTGAAAATTTATTACCAAACATATTGGTATTTTAGGGTGCAGCTGACTTAGATTTAGTGGCTTTGCTGATGAGGTGCTGTCTTTAAACCAGAATACCAGATTAGAACCAGAAAGTCACAACATTCACTTACTGCCCTTATACCACGTACTTTATTAACTAGCAATGATATCTGCTCAACGGTATATATCAGGTTCCTCAGCAGTTGTATTTGCAATCATACGCTGCAGATTTGCAGCTATTAAATTAGGCCATGGAGGCAGAAAATTGCATATTTTAATGTATAAGAATCAGCAGCTGAGTTTTAAAACCAAATGTTTTCTCTGTTTGTAAATAGGCAGATTGTATGGCAGCTTAGAATAGAAAGGACAGGATCAAATGTTCCGTACAGGTTAAGTTATATTCATACCACTTCTTGTCTTGCAAACATTTTTAATGTCATTTCAAGCTTGAACCAGTGAAACTACATCCAACATCGAATTCAGTGTTAGGTGAAAGGCAATTTTTCCATTGTTTGTGATGTGGAATACATGAGCCATCCAGTATGAAAGCTTTGTTGTTTTGTTCAGATTTGGTGGAGATAGAGGGCCATCCAACATTCAACTAGATTACACACTACTGAGTCCTGACAAAAGCATCTTAACAGAGGAAGAATCACTGGAAAGAAACAAAAAACTTCCCTTTCTTTTGAATTAAGCAAATCTAAAAATTTGTTGTTGATAGTATTTGATCACAGATATTTAGTCTCAGACCATTGCCTTGTGGATATTTTTATATCACAAAGGAACGCCAAATGTTTTTGAACAAAGTACAGATGGTGAGTCACAATGTTGTTATATTGATAATCATCTTTGGTTGAAGAATAGTGCAGTGATGCTGATCATAACAAGTACAGGTTGAATCTGGACTGTTTAGTGAAGTAAAAATAACCATTGCCTCACAGAGCCATGCGGGCTCGGTTTCTGCCACACGTTTTCTACTGACAATCACACAAGCCAGGCTGGTAGCCAGAGCAGCACCATTACTGTTACTGTAGTATTTAGATGGTTACATCAATTGTAGCTGTTAAAGTCTAAAGGATAGATTTAAATCCTGTTGTGGCTTTTTTAAATCACATATTGATAACCTTATTTATGTGACTTCTTACGCTGAATTTACTCTTATTATTCTCTTTATCTTTTAACAGGCTATATATTTTAAGCGTAATGCCCGCGGTGATACTTCCAGCCATAGTGATGTCTCATTCTGAGTAATAGGTCTCTAAAGTGTGCTTGTTTGGCTTTTTTGGGGCCATTGGAGAGCAATAAAGTGTCTGTCTGAGGATTTTCGGGGTCCTCGTAGACTTTCCCCAGGTGTGCCTCTCTGGTCATAAAGTACAACTTGTCTCTCATGGTATATGCATGGATAAATGTGTCCGCAGAGTTTTCTTAACCAAATACTAGTTATTATGCACTGGGATTTTTAACACAACAAAATTTAGAAGTTCTCGTTTTGAGACTTCCTGACTTGAAGTGTGCAGGCTATATTTTATTTAACATACAAATGGGTATTTTGCTTAATTCAAAGCATGTTCTGCTTGTTTTGTTTGGAACCAAGATGGCTACAACAGTAAGGTCACTCAGTTAATTTAAGTTTGTGACGTCCACACTGGTTAACCATTTCCTTTGTTCCTCGCGTTCTGTGGAGGAAAGCTGCAATGTATTTTCATGTTGAGGTATGCTGTGTTTACTTTCATCACTGCTGCTCGGTGAGGCAGGCCAACCTGATGTTTGTTTATAAGGAATCCGGGCTTCACTCGTAACTTTCATTCACCACTTGAAAGCACTCGACTTGCTACTAATTTACCTTGAGGGACTTCAAAATTATCTGTCTGCACTGTCAAAACCTTTTTTTGTGGTGGCAACTTGTCATCATCAAAGTTTGTCTTTAGAGTTTAATGAAAGCCCTGTAGATGGATGGCTTAATGTTATATACTTGAATACTGCATGCAGAAAGACATCTTAAACTCAAGGTAACATGTTGTTTTTGGGCCTCAAAATAATGTTGGTTGCTTTTTGTTTTGTTTTTTTTGTTTTGTTGCCTTAGCTGTCATTGTTGCTATGCAAGTTGCTTTTAAGTGAGTATGACAGAGTTCACATAAAAAAAAGACAAGCAGTGGGAACAGAGGAGGAATGGAATAGTATTGAAAGTGATCTTGAATTTCCCTTGGTCATCAGTGCTGCTTTGCTTGCTTTACCAAGGATATGTCACTCTGTGCAGCTTGGTTATTTTCAACAGGAAACTATGCACATTGAATAACTCAGGAATATCCAGTACCTAGCACTTACAGAGCTCTTTGACAAATTGCCATCGAGCAAACTTAATGTCCCACTTGTGTCAGGGGCAAGGCTGGAGGGTGGGAGATTTGTGTAGTTAAGAGTTTTTTTTGTATTTTTTCCTTAGTCAATAGGTGAACACTTCACCTAGTAATGCCTGTATAAATATATAAAAACTGTTATTTTATCCAACGTTATCCCAAGTTCAGATTTCCCTTCTTGGGGGAAGTGTAAAGCTCTGCTGAGACTTGTGTCAAAAAAGGAATTTGATCCCCTCCAATGTGTGACATTGTATAAACACTGTAGTAGTCCTAGCCAAACAAATTTGCAGCATATGCATATGAAAATATTGCAACTGTGTCACCAGGGTGTTAGCATTTTGTTTCATCTGCACCATTTGATCCTGTGTCACACCGTTCCCGCACCTTTCACACTGTTTATGTATTCTTTGTCAAGATAAGTAAACTCCACCAAGATGTTCTCTTTTGTGGAGGAAAAACTTGCCACAGGTCAGGATCTCAAACTTTCCAAGCACTTGGATTCCAGTTAGATGTACATTAGCCCCTCCATTCCTTATCTCGAAAACGGAATCAGCCATTTGGAAATGAGTCTATTTTCATGTGTGTGAGAAGCTGAGTGGATAACCTGTTGGCAGCGGAGGACAGTGCAGATCTCTCTTCACTCTAAATTGCAGGCAGGCATCCCTGCAACCCCACATGAAGACCATTGAGTCCCATCAAGATAATCCTTAATAAAGAACGGCTTCGCATTTAATCTTAGCCCACTTCTCCAATTTCTTACTTGATATAGTTTTTGGCAAGTGGCGTTTTAGCGCTGATGTCAGTCGAACAGTATCAGTGCATCTTTTGTTAAGCTTTCATTTGGCAGACGTAGAAGCTTCTATTAGATTTTTATAGCTGGAGAAAAGATTTTTATATTGTTTTAACTAATGCATCTATTGAGGTTTTCTTCTGGTGAACATGTATTAGTGCCTCTTAAACTATAATATTTTATATATGTGAATATTTTTGAAATAGAAGCATGGTTTTCCCTCCCATTACAAGCCATAGGCGCAGCACCCAAACTTATGAAACAACTTTTCCCAGATCTAGTAGTTGTAGTTGGTCCCGAGTGGATATCTATAGCGAGTTTCATCATTTAGCTTTCTGTGTGTTCTTCATTTATTTTTGCAATTTTGTACACATATATAATAATGGTCAAAAATTATCTGAAATTGCATACTTTTTTGTATCGAAAAATGATAAGTTTACTTGGAGTAGGACCCCAAACCTCCTCTGGAATATATGCACGTAAGTCTTTCACAAACACTGAGAAGCTAAACAAAAACAGCTTAATGACAATGCAAATGCATCATTCTCCAACTCCACATCTTGACAATTTAACTTCAGGGTTTAACCTACCTTTTATATTAGATTGTTTACATTTAGCAGCCTTTCATTCAATGCTGCGGAAAATGAAAATAGTAATCACTGAACATCACCGGTGAAGCTGCTAGGTTGATTGGAGCCTTGATTCAAAACATACCGTACATGCATGCAGCGAGAGTACAAGGAAAATCTGAGTTTAGTCGTTGAGACATAAACAACTCTGGATAATTACACTGTGCAATTTGAAAATAACTCACTTGCAAAATTACATCTCGAGCTAATTTTATACAGCTGCTTATTGAAATAGAGAGCGACAGAGTAAATGCAGTAACTCAATTGGCATTTGTAACCCTCCGCTATTAGAAATAGTTACTCGAGAGTCCCCGAGCATCTTTTAGTCAATTGAGTTATCAAGAACCTGTTCGGTGTGCAATATATTTCATGCTCCCTTACTGAAACGTGAGCCTATGGATTTACCTGTGGGTAGCACTTGCATTTCCAGCACGTCCACATCATCACTGCAGTGTATTTAAATCAGGAGCAGTGCAGCTCGGATGTATTTCTGTCAGCTACTCGATGACTACTGCTACAGAGGTTGGTTGGCCTTCATTCAGTACGGGTTGTGAACTCAAGTAGAAATTATCTAATTTATCACTTCTTTTTCTGATTGAAACAACGTACCATAAAAGAAAGATTTGAGTGTGCTCTTTTAGTGACATACATTACCATTTTTTATTTCTTATCATCACCCACTGACAAATAGGTAACAGACACGTACAGGCAACGCCTACACAGGCCGACCGCTAACACAGTATACTATTCTTCTAGCCAAGGGTGTTCTTCTTCTCTCACCACCTCTTTACCATAGTAAATGTATGATTTCCTCTTTTTCGGTAATCATTTTTCAGTATTACAGTTGGTATTTCACCCACAGTTTTATTATGTGGAAATTAAACAAATTTAAATGCTCCATTGACCTCCCAGCCATTCATTACACAGAATTGATATTCTTAGAGAAAAAAAAAAACATATTGAAGTAAGAGCTGCATAAGCCTCATCACCAGCTTGAATAAATCACCAGTTTGAGCTCATCAGTAGCAGCGTGGCCTTGTGTAGTAGCTTCGCACAGTTGAAATAATAACCTGGAGCAGACAGAAGGCAGTCATTACCTTGCACACAGACGCGGCTCGTATGTGTTGACGGAGGACTTCCACTAGACTGCTGTGGAGACGGACAGAGCCGAGCAGCTCGGCCCGCTGTTAAACCACCGGATCCCCATCACCTAGGCTAATGACCTAAACCCTTGTTTACCCTCTGAAGGTCCCTATGTGACAAAGAGAAATCCAGCAGCAACTCACAAGAGAGAGCAGAAAAATGTGGTTTGCGGTGAAAAAAAAGAGCATAACAAAAACAAGAGAGAAAACGGGGGGAGAAGAAAAGTGTGGGCCCTAGGGGTGTGTGAGCAGAGCCTGGTGTTCCAGTGGACAGGCAGGCCGGTGGAGAGGTCTGCCATTTCATTGTCTTAGTCTCCACTGATACAATCTGGAGAGGGCTCTATTGCTTAAAGCTGTGAGTGAATGACATATGGGGAGCTGGTGTGAGGCACAACTCCCCTGTGCCTCCTCCAGACCCAAAGTCTTCCTGTGAGAGAGCGCCGAGCAACTTTTCTGCTCTTTCAAAACGGCAGCAGCCTCTCTCGCCCTCCCTCATTCACTGCCTTTCTCCCTCCCCTCCCGCTCCCTCTCCCTCGCTGCTCTCTCACTCTCTCTCTTTTTTTTCCCTCTTCCTCAGACACTCACTAGTCACTGCCTGAAACAGTAATCGGACAACTCTCTTTCTCACTAGGACTGGGTCTCCTGAGATACGGCGCGGGGCTCCATGGGTTCCAGCACCTAAAATGAAAAAGAAAAAAGTCGTCTTGTAGTTTACATTTCTTGTGCTACAGATTCTCCCAACCGCTGAAGGACAGTTTTAGAAAGTTTGCTGTCCGTTCTGCTGGACTCTTTCTGTAGAAGATTTTTTTTTTTTTAAAAGAAGGGATAAACACACAGGGATTCAACCATAATTGTAGTGAGTATGACTTTAATTTCTACTTGATGTTCGATGTTAACTGTCTTGTCTTACCTTGTCTATTTTTTGAGTATTTCAATGTGTGTGTGGAATTATCTCCTTTTTTTGATAAATTTGCCTCAGCATTTTATTTAGCACATAATTCTCAATTAAAGCATTTATATCAAAAGAGTGGTAGGAGTAACAATTTATTATTTGCACTCATCTTGTCCTTATTTGTTAAGGTTTTAAACAGCACCTACTGCATCTTTATTATTGTACAAATTGTAATACTGTAGAGCTGTTAAAAAAATGTTTAATAATGGTAATAATATCATCCAAAAAAGAGGGCTTTAATCTTTACAGGTCAGCTGTAATTCATTGATTTTGATAGATAATAGCTAAGAGTATAAGTGCCTTGGATGTTTAGTTTTAATTTGAGTGAAAGTAAATGCAACTTACATCCTGCTGAAGTCCATTTAAAAATATAACAACATATATAAATAACAATTTATTGTATAATACAGTGTGATGGATAATTGCCAGAAAATCTTACTAAATGTTATGTTTTAATAATACTATGTTCCAAAAATGTATCTTTAATTATAAATGAAATTTATAGAAAAATGTCTCCTAAAATCTTGCAAATTAGTATCCAAAATTTCTTTCCACTCATAATTAAAATAACTTAAATTATTTTTAAAAGGCTGCATTATCAGCATGAGGGTAACATACTATTTTCAAATTTCCCCTTTCAAAATATGGGATCCTCTTCTGCTTTGCCCAGTTTACATTTTTGATCAGGCAAAGAAAACACGCTGCTCCCTGCAGGAGTCCCTTTTTGACTGGCAGAACAAACAAAACCAACACAGTTAAAGGCAGTTGACATCTAATGCCATCTGCTGAGGCCAGGAATGCTGCGAGGAGACCTGAGAGCCTCTCAGCGTCTGACCGAGACAACAGGCCTCGACTGCCGGCCGTGCTGCGTCTCCGCTCGCCAGCGTTTCGCGTGTAGCAGAGATGACTCACTCGCTGTAATCACTAGCCTCTCTAATTGAAGGATGTTCTGGTTTAATGTTCTGTGTATGATCACAGGCTTACATCACAAGTCAGGGAATTATTCTGTGTGTGTGTGTGTGTGTGTGTTTGTGTGTGTGTGTGTGTGTGTGAGGAGCATTTCATCTCTCTTAAATTTTTTCCTCTTTCCTTATTCACCCTCTAATTCCTGTCGTTTTCAAACGCCTGCCCTTTTTTTTCGCTGTTTAGAAAGGTGTGTGTTAGTAGATGAAAGAGAGGAAACGGAGAGGCTCGTGAGCCAGACTGCTTGCAGAGTGGCCTCCGCTCCGTGTAGACAAACATGACAGTGTGTGTGACTGCCTGCTGCAACCATTCACTCACACAATAACCTTATTTATCCAATTAACAGATAATGAGTAGGCTGATTTGGGGACTGTTTACACTGTGTATTTGCTTTTTACGCAGGGAGAGAACTAGGTCTCTCTGCCTGCCTGGCTGTGGAGCTTCATACATGTGTAGCAGCAGCAGTGTGTACAAGCAGGAGTGGTCGGCGGTGGCATTGTTTGCCCAAAGGCCTGATGCGTTTCCCTATAGACGTGTCTAGCCTGGCCGAGCCCTTTTCCTCTTTTCTCAGAGAGGAGATTGAAAATGGTGAAAGACACAGAGGGCTAATTGATCCAGCCTCAGTGATCCGGCTATTTGTGAGGAAGAGGGGGGAGAGGAAGAGAGCGCGAGAGAAAGAACAAGGAAATGGGGGACCTCCTATTAAGTAGCTGGGTGATTAGTGGACAGGGGTTGTTTACTAAATACTGTGGGGTGCTATTTTGTTAACACGCCACTGTTTTGATCTGGATATGTGGCTGAAAGAACAGGAAATGAGCTTTAAAGATTGCTGTTGATCGCCATCACAATCGCTAATACCCACTTGTGTGTTTGTTTGTAAATGGCAATATGTTTACATTGCGCAGGATGATAAGGAAGCCGCTTAGTTGGGAGTCTAAACAGAAATTGTATTCAAAGAAATTGCATTGTGCTGTAAATGAGCCCATAGAAAATTTTTTGCTTTCTAGAAATTTTGAAAACTGCAATTTTAGATTTTCCTCTGCTTCCTATCCTGTGTGGATCATACCTTCATTAACATAATAGATCACCGTGTGAGATTTGAGAGAATTAGAACAACAAGCCACGAGCATTAAAGTGGTATAATCGTTAAGATTCGTCTTTCATCTTTGTGTGTAAAGCCTCTCTCGTTCTGCGGTGGTCACGGTGGTAGGCAGCTTGTGATAAAATGTGCACCTTAAATCTTGTTTGATGGCCCCTCAAAGGCGAACGGGCCTTCTGGAAATAATTTTGAAGGTTGAAGAGCACAGTATTAACAGATTTAATGTAGCTATTGAGTGAATTGCTGGAGCACCATGTCAGATTGGACCGAATGAGAGAGACAAATTGCACGTCAACAAACAGCACATGTGTTAATAATTGTGCTTTTAATTACACACAAGTAGAAAATTTTAAATTGTGTGTGAGCCATGTGCTTTTATAATTGTCGCAGTAAGTCTAATTTATTTGCCAAATACAGATCAGTACAGTGGTTTTGTATAAATAAATATTAATAGAATATACTAAATTAAAAGTAATATTTCATGTTATTGTAACTGAAAAGTACTGGTTTAAACCTTTTATTTTAGTACATTTTATTTTGCTTGAATAATAAATATAAAAACTCTTTTGTCTCTCACAAAACTGGTTTAGAAAAGTGCTATCACCATATATAAATTTCAAATGTCCATCCATTTTAATACAATTCTGCAACGCTAGTCTTATTCAAAATACCACTTGAAAAAAAAAAACTCAAGCTATTTTATGTTGCATTTGTTGGCAGCCGTTATTTTTTCGGCCACGTACAGAGACGCAAGTGAAGTGTAGCATTTTGTAAACTGTGCCTAATTCCACTCACATCTGTGTCCAATTGTTGTCTGCATCTACATTCTTTGAGAGTGGATTTATTTTTCCTGGGCCACCATGTGGATTCAGCTGACCAGCTTAAGTGGGGATTAGTTGTTTTAAAGTTCGATTTTGATTAAAGCATTGTTTCTCAAAAGTTGTAACTCACAACACATGGCTTACATAGACAGTAAAAAAAAGGACTATGGACTGTGTCTTATATAATTAATATCTGTTAAGGATGAGACAGGGAGTGCAGAAGGGAAATAAACAAAACATATCTACTCATATGTCATGGTCTTTTGTTTAATTGTTTTATTTGTAACAGAAAAACTCAAGATGTGTATTACTTTAATAATCCGTGAAAAGTTTGCAGGAGATAAAACACCTTCCATGTGAAATTACTAACTCTTGGCTGAATAGTAACGAAATATGTAGCAAAGGTGAAGGAGCGATTTGTGCCGGGTCAGACAGCTTGCATGCTGAGATGATCTATGCTAAAAGCTTGGCTGTGGCTGTGTTTACCTTTGGAGACACAGGTCTTGAAATAAGTAAAGCGAAACAAAAGGAGCCAGCAAACAACTGTGAGTGAAGCGTGTTGTGGCACTTCTTCTTCTTCTTCTTTTTTTCCTCTTGATGACACTTCCAGCGCTTCATCTAGCCTAGGCTTTGTTCTTGTTTGCTTCAAAGACCTGGCAGTTCAGGTTGAACTAAGAAGCACATCAAAGATGCTGAATGCAGCCCTTTTTTTAAAAAAAACAATAAATATTTAGCGGCGTAGAAGAAAGACTTGTATTTTCTTTTAAATCCTTTCCCCCCTCCCTTCTCCTCTGTCTCTTCACCTGGCCGGTTTCACCTGCTGGCGGTGGCTGAGACACCAGCATGGTAATGGCTTCATTGGCCTGTGCTGCTGAACAGAGAATCCAGCCACCACACACACACACACACACACACACACACACACACACTACACCGCATCTTACCACCACTTCCCCCAACTCTGTGATCGCTGTTAATGTGCTGTGGCAAAATGTGTTTCTCTTTCGTCTTTATGGCTTTTACCTCTGTGGACTTTCTTTTTCATTGATATTTTTATATTTTTTACGCCCTCTCTGCATGTTTTAGTATTAGGAAATGCCAGAAGGAGGCACTGCTGTTGTTGTAGCGAGAATTAAATATAATGGGTTTTTTTGGTAAGATGGCTGCACCATAAGCAGTGGGAGATTAGGCAAATTGTAAACCAGGAATGGCATTCATGAAGGCTTTGCATTGGTGTGAAGAGCAAAGCCTGTTGAAAAAAAAAAAAGACGAAGAAAAAAAACCTTAACACCCTGCAGCTCAGGTTACCCTGGCTCATGTAAACAGTCAGCCATTAAAAAATCATGCCCGGATTTTTGAAAAAAGACTTTATATGTCTTTTCCCTTTTTCCTGACCAGTTGAATGACCTTTTTTGGACCCTGTATTCCCGTGGTGGGCTGGAGTCAGCTCTAATATAGTGTTATGGCCATGCAAGTATATGGCTCCGCTTGATGTTTGGAGAGAGACGAGCAGAGCGGGAGTGGACAGCAAAATGTAACTGTCAGCTAAAGGAGAGTAATAGAGGCATTCGTAGCGTCATAGGAAACATATGTGGCTCCATATGCTCTCCGTGTTCTTGTTTCCAGTCTCGTTCATTGTCTGAGATGCACCACTGATCTGGGGGCCTCTAAAGTGCCCTGCATGTGTGAGTGTGTGTGCATGTGTGTGTGTGCATTTGCACCACTGATCTGGGGGCCTCTGAAGTGCCCTGTGCATAAGTGTGTGTACACATGCAGAGATACAGGCATGAGTAATGTGTCTCTGTGAGCTAAAGAAAAGGACATTTAACAAAAAAGGAGAAAAAAGACATAAGCATGAGTTTTTGTGTTGCCAGAGAGAAAGAAAAGATTTATATAATGTCTGTGTGAGTGTAGATATTGTTCTGTTTCTGCCTCTCTGTAGGCTGTGAAGTTAGGAAGTTGTGTATTTCTGTGCTGTGCCCCAGGCTGGGGCAGGCCCGCGGGAAGCAGCGCTGACGGTCATTAGGACCTGTCAGTATGCCGGGAGGCGGAGTGCTGATAAATTTCAGATAGTGTCAATTGCAGATGAAAGATCTGCTGAAGATGCTGGGGGTGTCACGCTTGACTTGCCTCTGCTCAACAAGTCCCATCTTCCATCTAGCAGCAGGCTACCTCAAGCAGCAAAGCGGGCAGGCTCTCCCACCCTCTGCAGCCCCCCCAACCCCTCACCCCTCTGCCTACCTTCACCCCCACACAACCCCCCCCACCCCCCCACCCCTTCCTGCTTACCTTGGCTAAGCCGCTTTTGCATGTTGATTGGGGGAGGGCTAATCCAGTTTGCAGCTGTCGTAGACCAATGATGAATCACCTTTCCGTCATTTGGCTGTGCTCCCCTTGCTCAGGGAGGAGGGAGGACCTGGAGGAGGAAACAACAGCGGAGTAGGGCTGCGGCTCGGAGAGAGAGACAATGTGCGCCTCTGTTCCCCCCGCTAGCCCTCTCTTCCCATTCTGCTCCAGAAAAACAATAATGTTTTCTCAGACAAGCCTTTTTGTGTCATGGATGGCTTTGGACTGTGACATCGAGCTGCAGTAACAAGGAGTGACATTGTTTCTGCCGGGGCAGGTGGAGGCAGAACACAAAAAAAGGGAGTGTGTGGTTTGCGAGGACTCAAAGCCATCTAGGTCCAGGTAAGAGCACAGTTGAGCCGGTGCCAGCAGCATCAGAGTCATGTAGCTCTCTGCGTGGCATCAGAGATTGCCTGAGACACTCTGCTAAACACCTGTCAACTTCTCTCAGCCTTGCTGTGTTGTCTGATTGGAGAGTGCCAAGGCTTTTTAGCCATCAGCTAATGAGAAAAAAAGTTTGGGCAAAGGAGGAGAAAACAGGATTAAGCAGTGAGTGTGAGATGTGGAAATAGGATTAGTTTATTCTGGATGATCCTTAATGTGCTTATATTTGTAGCTCTGTGTTGTTGCATGCTTGGAGGGTGTGATATTTTTAGGGGGAAGTAAATTAATATACTTCTGGGAAAAGAACAATGCAGCTTCCATTACTGGAGTATGTGTGAGGAAGACTGACTGAGCCTTTTGTGCGATTGGTTTGTATTATTACTGTTTTATGTTAGTCCTTTTGGTTTGCAATATAATGCTTTAAAATATTTTTTTTCTGCTAATAATTAAATTGGATTTAAACCACAAGAAATTTGCCAAGCTGTACAGCAAAGTATCATAATATCATAACATTCTAATATCATCTTAAATAGAGTAAATGCATATCATAATTTAATCTTTTTATCTCATAATTCTGGTTTCTTCGTGCCATCTGATAGCACTCAGACTACTCAGAGTTACTTGAGCATTTATCTCTGTGGCCTTGTGTTAAAGGCCGATGTGCATCGATAGCAGAGATAACCAGAGCCAGGGAATATAATTGGAAATGGCAGAATAATGTACAAAACATTTTGTCCTAATTTCATTAGCTCATTGTTGCAATGGGAACAGTGGCAGAGACAAATGGGCTCTGGAGTTTGTGGCCGTACTTTTCAAATCACTCGTGCCTTCTTCTCTTCTCTATTGTCTGTACTCCACAAAATCCTCTGAGCGTACAAACGAGAAGATAGAATAATGTTTTCAATGGCGTGGTCTTTTGTATAAACACAGAAACAATTAAGGAGCTTGCCAGAGCAAACACATGCCTCATGAGCTTCTCATCTGCCTATCACTGAGGCATGGGGCTCTTATAATCAAGCAGAGTGCTGCACGTTTAACAGGCACATTAACTATTGCCTCAAACCAGCAGCAAACATCTGTTAACAGTCTCCGATACCGCACAAAACGATATACACTTAAGGCCATTTTTGCTTTAAGACACAGCAGAGTAAATTGACAGTAAACACAATGTGCTCACGTCGTGTAAAGCCTTGACTTGCAGTGAGGTTGCTGTAATGAGAGAAATCAGGAACGTCATGTCAAAATGTTTAGTATACATTTCATAGCTTGCAGTTCCACTTTTCTTTGTGCATATGTGAGTGTGCGTGTGGCAAATTTTGTCTTGTAAATGTTTTTTTATTTTCACGTGCTAATTCCGTCCTCATCATTTGGCATCGCATAAAAATAACATTATTTTAAATTCAGTAAGAATATCACATACAAGTAGTCAATCATAAAATTGCAGCGAATTTTAGATTTTAAATGTAATTTTAATTGAATATTTTTTCTCAGCAACTCATTTATAATATTTTTTACTTTGTATTATTATCACTATTTCATTTATCTAAATCTCTACTTTTGGTTATGTTATATTGTGTACAGTGCATTGCTGTAGGAGCTGTGTGTCTTCCCTGAAACCAGAGTGAAATGTGTAATTTGATTTGGTGCGTGTGTGTGTGTCTCGTCAGGTCTATGGAAATGCAGGATCTAGCCAGTCCTCACAGCCGAGTAAGTGGAAGCAGTGAATCTCCTAATGGTCCCAACCTCGACAACTCCCACATCAATAACAATTCCATGACACCCAATGGCACTGAAGGTATGTGTGTACGGTACTGTTGCTCTTTGGTTGCTCCGTCTGTCTTCTGTGTTACTGTGTATTTTAAAAAAGACTTAGAAAAGTTATGGAAGTATATTGTAACATTCAATGTGAAATTGGCTGAAAGTAATTCATTGTAGCTAGCAACAAAGCTAATGCATGTGTTGTTGCAAGTTATTATTTTTTAGGTTGAATTATCGCCACTTTTTCTAAAAGAAAGAGCAAAAAAAAAATTTAAGAACGCACTTACATTGTCATTAAGTTATACAAACTACACAGACTTGCCGTCCTAACAATCCCAGCTCAAACAATTCAGTGCTACCAGTAGTTGTTTTCCAGCGACTATTAGCTGTTTATTTAAGTAACCATGTAATTATTCAAAGCCCACAGCATGGAAATGATGGCGTTTTGCATGAGGTCTCTACTGTACATAGTTATTTACTCAGGTGATTCCCCTGTGCTTAAATCTGAGCCTTTGTTTAGTGAAGTAGTCATGCACGCAAGTTATTAAAATCATCTCCCCAGTCACGTAATCTTCAGGTTAGTCTGTGCTTCAAGCTCGGGGTTGATTTTTTGTGTGTGTATTAATGACACAGGACCCTTAGACTTGGTGCAGACTGTCATGTGTCCCTTTGCCATTCTTTCTTTCCCATAGGTGATAACATCACAATGCTTACCACTGCAGACTGGTTGTTAGGTTCTAACTCACAGTCCGCTGCAGGTTTGTCTACTTTTAGTGACACAGTGAAAGGACAATACTTGGTGTTTTCCCCACTTTCAGAATGAAAGCACTCTTGAAGCAACTACCTCTCTCAGGAAGGAAATTCATTTTTCTGAATAATACACAATTTATCAGCAGCAGAAATTCTAAAGTTGCCTCAACTATTGTGCCTTTCATTCAGAAACGTTTTGATATTTGCTGTTATTGTTGTGGAAATATGTTTTAAGCATGGTTTGACCCCTACTGGAGTCTATTGTTAATGAATGGTCAGATTGTGAACTTGCATTTTGTTTTCATTTGGACATTCCCTGCTGATTCCTGAATACAGTGGTTATTGTGTGCTCTGTGACCTGAGTGTGTGCGAGTTTATGCATGCACCTTACCACTATTTTTTCCTCGGCGTGTTGTTCAACGAATCGCCCCCTGTGTACATATGTTTCTGCACTGAACGAGCATAGCGGAAACATGTAAAACATGACAGCAAATGGCTTCTTCAACCATGAGGGATTCCACTGAGCATGTCTTTCTTGCCCACATTGTCAATTTGTTTTGCCAAAAAAAGAAAAAAAAAAAGAACTCCTCCAGCTTGCCTGAAGTGAAATGGATTGATTTCAAAGACTCCTGAGCTGTCAGAAAGCTGTGAAATTGTCTTTGCAGATCTATCGCTGAGCTGTATACTGGAGCCAAGGTCAAACAGCGTTCGCTACACTCTTAAAAAGATTTTATACACCATACATTACCTTGACATTTCTATTGTGCTTGTATGTCCGCCGAGCTCTTTTTTTATTACGATTCATGCTACATTTAAGTACAGATAAGCCAGTAAATTATCATTAAATGTAATAAATAATGTAAGACTTAAGTATTTACTGTACTGTCAAATTATAATCTGATTTATGTTACTCTTTCAAAATAATTAAAATGCTTTTTTTTAAAAAAAAGGGCATAAGCTTTAAAAAAAAAAAAAAGGCACCAGCGCAGATGTAAAATACTTTTCTCCGTGTTGAACGATAAAGGTTTAGTGATTAAAGATAAACTCTCTTGTACCATCGGATAATAAAAAAAATATATATATATCTTTAAACCATTTGAACTGATGCAGATGTAATTTTATTGTGTTAGTAATGCATTTAAATTATTATGAATTCTTTCTATTGGAATGTTGTTTGACTCCCTCCTGCCTGTGACGTTCTGTTTTTTATTTTACACTGAGTAACTTTATTTGTAAAACATAATTTTGTGAATGTGAACAGCTGAAAAGCCTGAGATTGTTAGATTTGAATCTGATTGGTTTTATTTTTCTTCTTTTTTTTTCCAGACTTGATTTGGTGCATTTGGTGACAATGTGCCTTCTTTGTTTGCAGTTAAAACCGAGCCAATGAGCAGCAGCGAAATCGCCACCTCGGTAGCAGACACCTCTCTAGACGGCTTCTCAGGATCAGGTGAGGTTGGACTGTTGTCTGTGAGTGTGTGTGTGTGTTTTGTGTGTGTGTGTGTCTGCCTCTCTCTCTCTCTCTCTCTCTCACACACACACACACACACACACACACACACAGCTGCAGAACTGATTAGTGAGAGATGAGCCTCGAGATGGGTGACTGATAAGCCGGGCCCCAGGAAGTGTCCCTGCAGCTCAAACACCAATACAGTGTGTGTGTGTGTGTGTTGTGTGTGTGTGTGAGTGTTAAAGAACAAGCGATTCTTACCATACCTTTGTCAGCATATTTATATGCTGTGCTTGCTTGCACATGTGTGTGTGTGTGTTTTAGCGCTGCTGGTTCCCATGCCAGTGAGGACTGAATTATGACCTGTAATGCACTGAGCCTGTCTGTCCAGTGGAGTGACATGGCGTCCCAGTGGCCCTCACTCTCCACGGGCTGTTACCCTATCGCCCTGTCAGAGCCACGGTTTTCACACCCTCCTCTCACCACGGGAACATCACACACACACACACACACACACACACACACACACACACACACACACACACACACACAGGGGCATCACTAAAGACCTCAGAGTATAATGAGCATTGTTGGAATTGTAAAAGAAACAATCACTAATGTGATAATTTTTTTGCTTATTTCTTCTTTCTAACCTCACCAGTATCCGTGTCAACCTGCAGCACTCTCTTATATTTTCTGTAAACATGTATTAATAGTACTGCATCCATCTGCGTGGTATTATCTTGCTGCTAATTATCCTGTATTTTCGTAACTGTTTAACTAAGTACTTGATACTTAAAGCTAGAACCGCATAAATCACTGCTATGACTTTTGTCTCTGACAATATTAATGAAATTTAGTAATCTTACACCACATATCCTCCGCGGGGAAACCCAAAGCTCTGTTCAGAAGAGCAGGTTTTGTCCAGTGGCAGGTGCTGCTGATGTGGGAAAAGTGTTCAATATTAATAACGTGTGTGAGGGGTTACAGCATACAGTTACATACAGTTAGCGCTCCCCCGCAACCAAATCCCTTATTTTACATGTCATGACCAATTAGACAGATGTTTCATGCTCTGCAGTTTAATGCAGGCAATGCGGCAGAACTGTGATTGTTCTGATTTTTAAGTGAAGTTAGATCAAATTTTAACTTATTAATTTTTAAGTACATCTGTTGGGTTTTACTCCAAATTTAAACATTAATTTGCTTTAAATTATACCTTTTTTTCCCCCAGTTACTGTTTTCATTTAAAACCAAAGATTTTTACTTTTTTGGCACAACTGTCAAGTTGATAACTGAAGTCTTTCTCTTTTTTTTTTTTTTTTTTCTTTTTTTTCAAGATAGACATTTTGGAACCAAAGTGTGCAGATACTACAACTTATATAAATTTAAAAGTACTACTTTATTTGTGGTGTTACTTTAAAAAACAGTGATGTAACTGAAAAAAGCCCAATGTGTCTGAGTCTTCTATAATTCTTATTGCAGATTAAAAACAAGTGTACTTCTGTGAGTCACTTGTGGCTGAACTCCCACCGTGGAACCACATAGTCGTACGCTTAATGAAGGACTGATTATGCAGTAGCACTCATTACCTGCAATCAGCGGTGTCACTTCCAATGTGGTTGTGGCTTGAAAGGCAAAACTGAAGCAACAGGCCGAGACTGATTCAGACCATCCTGTGTGTGTTTACATCAGAGGTTGTTATGGCAGCCCTGAAGTATCTCAGAGATACGCGGGTCAGCAAAAAAACCTGACATTTATACCTGATTATTTTACTTCATTATTGCTCTCCGGTTTTTAACCCTAAATAAGGTTACCGAAATAAATAAAGTAATGCAATGTAATTGCTGTTTCCTTGGATTCCAGAAGTTCTATTGGCAAAAGATAATATTTACCTTATTTCTTAATGTTTAAATATGTGCTTGCCTCTTTTCTTTTCAACTCTCCTCAGCTATTGGAACCAGTGGCTTCAGCCCAAGACAAACTCACCAGTTCTCTCCACAGATTTACCCTTCCAAGTAAGGCTTCTTTTATTTTTCTTTAAAAAATAAGCAGCATCCAACTTCATTTGGATCTTTAATTAGATCCTTCTGCTCGATCTGGGGCTTTCAGCCGGCTTTGTTTGCCTGGATGTCTGCAGCTTGCGCACACTGAAATCTGTTGTAATTATTATCTTGCAAAAATTTCCTTTGCCATTTATTGTTCTTTCACTATGTATATGAGCTGTGCGATGCTATCCGCCTTACAGCTTGGCTCAGTGTTTAAAATGAAGTAGCACAATCACAAGGAATTTGTCAGTTAGCAAAGTTTGTGTTATGGTTTTAGGGGTAAAACGTGGTCCCCTTTCTTCCTGCCTTCCTTTCTCACTTTTGTCTTTTGTTTCTTTTCTCAAATAGCAGAACATATCCGCATATTCTTCCTACCCCTTCATCCCAAAATATGGCTGCGTATGGGCAGACGCAGTACACCACAGGAATGCAGCAGGCCGCAGCTTATGCTAGCTACCCCCAGCCTGGCCAGCCCTATGGCATCCCAGCCTATGGTAAGATTTCTCTGACAAACACCATAACCTCTTGTCTTGCTTAAAGATGCATGACAGTAATACTCTTTACATTGTATACATGCATAGGGAGAGAAAACTAAATATTATTTTCCTTTCCAAAGGTCAGGACAAAGCTCATAACAAACTGTGTTCCCACAACTCCTCCTTTACAGCAAGAACAGCACAGATGCTGAGTTGTTGTTTAGTGCCTGCATAGCATATTCTCCTCCATTGCAATAAAACAGAATTTGCTTGTCAAGCTGTTCAGATAGATCTGAAAGATTAGTGATAAAAATCTGAAAACAAAAACTGGTTTCCTCTGGCATTGCAAGAGAAAGCACAGAGTACAAGGCGCACCGAAGGCTTTATTTGTCCAAAGTCTTTAGAATGTTTTGACCCCAAAAGACTCTCCAATATGTGGAGGAATTTACACTGTTTATTTGAATGGAGTCCTGCAACCTACCACTGCATAGAAACTGCATTGTGACTGATTCAATGTAAGCAGTGGCCAGTTTGATTCGCAAGCAGAATGTTTTATTACTAGTGCATCTTTTCACAGACGACCTAACTTACAGTAGATGATAATATCAATAATACTAATGATAACATAAAATCAAATAATCCTAGTCCTAACATGCTTTTTGGTTTACAGCCAACTCCAGAAGCCGGTGCTAGATAATATTTCTAAACAACTGATGATAGTAAAAAGTCTTTAATCAGATAATCAGCACTCCTTCATTGTGATTAGCGTGTTATGCTAACAGACAGAGACTGTGTCTCTATGCTGTGTCCAGTGTAATTTAAACCTGTGTGTTGACTGTTGTGTGTGCATCAAACCGATCTGGTGTCACTAACTGATTTAGGTCCATTGTGGGCAGGCATAAAGACAGAGGGGGGTCTGAGCCAGTCCCAATCCCCAGGACAGACGGGCTTCCTCAGCTACAGCTCTGGCTTCACCACGCCGCAGACGGGACAGGCCCCCTACAGTTACCAGATGCAGGGTGAGGACATCTTTGTGAATTATTTATCCTTTTCTCTGGGCTTCTTCAGCCAGTGTGCGTGTTTGTATTGTGTCAAAATGTAGCGTGAGATGTCATCACCCTCTCTTAAAGCTGGCAGCATGTCCAGTTTTATAGTTACGAAATGTTCGCAGCAAGATAGCGGAAATAGCTAATATCGTGAAAGGTTTCCAAAACTACAAAGCAGATATTTATCCAGCAGCAGTCTAAAAATGTGGTGGGAATCTGGTTTCTGGTATGTTTTTTCCTGTTTTTGTTCTCTCTTTGTATCTATTTCTGTCCTTTGAACCTCATTTACAAAGTTCTTGCCAATATCACTTATTTTTTTTCCCTCTGTCTTCTTTGTTACTTCAGTTTTTCTGCCATGTGTTCCTTCTGCTTAGCCTTTCCAAATAAGGTTTATTGTACTCCTTTTAAAAAAAGATTAGAGAAAAAGGCCCCTGTCCCTGATTTAATAGCACACAGAGCCAGACTGATTCACAACACGGCCCTCTCCCTCACCCCAAATGATGGTTGCATCCCGGCAGTCGTTATGTGCAGCCACGACGGCTGCCTCCCTCTCCTCTCCTCTTAAAAGAATCAACACAGATGGAAAAATGGCAGGCACTTAGGAGGCACCAGCCTTGTCGCTTCCCACTCCCCAGCCTTTGTTTTTTCTCTCCCTGTGATCATATTTGTATTTGTTTAAGAGCTGAGACCATAGAGATTTATGGCCTTGAAAAACGATAAAGATGAGTTGTTGCGCCCTGGACTCCCCCTCCTTTTCTCTCTCTGTCCACTCATACAGTCTGTTTAACTGAGATCAGGCCCTCTGCCATGTAGCGCTTGTATTACTCTCTGTTTGTATTAGTTCAAAAATCCCTCTGTTCCACCTGCACTAGGCAGGGACAGTTAGCTAACCGCTAGCATTGTCTTTGTGTTCTCTCCTGCAATATCTAATGTGCGACAGTAGAAACATCTCCACATGTTGTTGAAAAGCCTCCAGAGCATCTCACAATAAATAACGCCAGCTCAGCAGCAGATGTGGCGCGGGGAAGCCTCTTTTCCACGCCTCTTAACCAAATACAGTCGGCCACAGCCGGAGTTTTGGAGAGCACAGCCGGGCGCCTGAAAAAGGAGAGGCAGAGAGAGACAGAACGAGACAGGGAACAAGAGACGGAGCATGTGCAGCAGAATGCAGAAGCTGCTATCCTGCCCTTAGTGGTTTAACTCACGATGACAGTATTATGTGCCCATTCGTCTTCGAAGTATTATGCTCGTACTCTGACTTTCTGTTTGCCTCTGTCTGTTTCTGTCTCTTCCTGCTATCTCTGGCCATCGGATGCCCCACGTAGCGTTAAGTGCGTTCGTAATTGACAGCCCTGTTAGATGACAGATTGACCACTATTCAGGCCGTCGGTTCTCTAACTGCGGCTCTGGCCCTTCGCCACACCATCATCATTATTCTCTCTGGCCTATTGATCTGCCTGGGCGAGGTGCCTCAGGCCTGGGTGTCCCAACCAAAGACTCTTTTTTTTTTCACATCTGATACTACCCCTCTCTGTCAGAGTCCCTGCCACCAGCCTGTGGCCAGCTGTCAAGGCGGAGGACGATTAGATTAATGTTTTTGCTCCTTGCTTTCATGTCCGATGCCATGGAGCTTTGTGTGGGCGCTAAAGTCATGGCACCGAAATCGCACAGCCGTTTTATGTGCACCTCAGTTTTGCAGTCCAAGTTTAGTGCATCTCCTGGATTTTCAAATAAAAACCTAAAACATCAGAGGTGTGTGAGGAGACGGAGATTGTGCTGATGGTCAGACAGAGCAGATGCTAATTAGGTGAATAATTGGATTCCAGCATTCTGTCCCAGTGGCAGTGTGAGCTGAAGGAGCTAAAGCCTCGCTTGCCTTTTTTAAAAGCAGAGCCCCATCTGGACTTGATAGCTTATTCCCAAGTGGGGCATACAAACTTCTGCTACAAATATTGTGCACTGATGATAGACATAGCCCATGGCAAGGGGACTGATCAAGCAAAGCAAATGGACTTCCAATTGTGGAGCCAGAAGGCAGGAGGGAAGGAGGAGAGGGAGGGAGGGAGGGAGGGATGATGTCTGGTCTTGAGTGAGTGGACTAACTGGAGCAGGACAGGGGGAGGGAGAGAAAACATGCCCCCTGGGGAACCACAAGACCCCCTCTCACTCCCCCTGTTATAACCAGCACCACCACTCCCAACAGCATGGGCTCATTCTCACCGGGCTAGCAGGGGTCCCCTCGGCTTTTATGTGGCTCCGTGTTCTCCACAGAGCAACCCTCAAACCCTGCCAGTGAGAGCTTTTATGACTGTTTGAACTGCGCATTACGCTAATTTGTTGTCCTTCGCAGCCTTACTCCTCTTCCTCTCCATCTTATTGTTCTCCCAGACTTTCACTTGATGTTGAACTTTCTACAGAGAGCGCAGAAGTTTTAAAAATTCCCCCCCACAGGGCTTGAAATATCAAACAAAACAATAAAGAGAGAACACTTCTGACGAAAACAACCAAAGAACAAGGTAAAAATCTGCTGCGTGTGTGTAATTGCTGGAAGCCGAGAGTGAGAAACTGCACAAATAATTGGCGGATCGTGGTAATCTTGGGAGCTTGGGAGGTATTTGTTTCTCTTTTTTAGCCTCAGTGCTGGGTACTTAGCTAACTGACAAGGCTAAACACACTGCACTACGTCTTCCGTTTTCCATGCTTTCCTCCATACGTTACCCTTCACGGCCCCCCTTCCACCTCCCTGATCCTTCCCCCTGTTCTGAAAGCTGCTTCACGTTTGTCACGGTGTGGGAGGGCGCTCCTGATGGGGCCAATGACCAGAGGATGAAAGGGACTCCCTCTGTTTGTCTCTGGGAACAAAGGTGTAATTACGCTCCCATTTACGAACAGTAAATTTATCTCCCCCCCTTCGTTTTCACTGAAGCTACGGGATATTTTTTGGCTACGGGAGGATCACTGTGGTGATGAGTGAGGGAGCTTTAAAGAGAATGTAATGGTAGTGCAGATTAATGTGGATGTATGGAGGAGCAATTTGTCTTTGTGAAGAGAGACAAGCAATAAAGCTCAGGGGTCGTACCTGTGAAGGCTGGAAGAACTGCTATGACACTGGTGCCATTTTAGGCTTTTCTAATTAATTTGTCAATATTTAAAGCTGCAACTTTAAGTTGAATAATCGATTTCTCGACTTGAAGAAATTTAATTCACAACTGTTTTGATAAGCAATTAATCAAACATTGCACACTATCCTACAAAATATGACGAATGTTGAGTCAATTAAAACATAAATGTCCATAAAACAAATTAATCAGTAATGATATTCAACAGGTTTCTATATTACATCTGTGAAAACAGCAACATCACTTAAAACGTAGATATTCAGATATACGTTTTTTAAGCAAAAAGGGTCAACATTTGCAGGTTCCAGCTTCCTAAATGTAAGTATTTTCTGCTTTTCTTTTGTTATTTATGATAGTATGGGTTTTGGTTTTAGACTGTTGCCTGGACAAAAGAAGCAATTTGAAGACGTCACTTTGGGCTCTTTTGAGCATTTTTTTTTTCATTTGTTTTGAAAACGCTCAAGACCTAAGGTTGTTTTACTATGTATAGAAAGTCTACAACTGCCCAGAGCTTTACTGTTTTTATGGTGTTATAGATAAGGTTGTATATTTAGCATTCAGCATTTAGTATTAGCATGCAGAATAATGCACAAATAATCATATAATAGTTGCAAGCACGATTTTGGCATTCACAGTGACTTAAACTTGAGTGGATGCAATATTGATGCTTTACATTAAGAACCAAACTCTCCCTACTCACAGCTAAACTCTCTGGCCAATCCGAGGCTTTTGCTTTGAGCACTTCTTCATTGACCGCTCTTTTTAAACACGGTCATGGCTGCAGTGTTGTTCTGTTGAATGTTGTGGTGGCATTATAAACAACTTAAGTCCAGTTTAATAATGTGGCACAATAAGATTTGACAAATTGTAGAAGACTGTTTTCAACTAAAGATAAACAAATTTGAAGCAGCTTTTTTTCATGAACCACAATATATAAATTAAGGCAAATTTAGATATTATAGTGTAATAAAGCTATTTTCTCCTCAAAGATCATGATAATGATCTCAGTAATGAGTTCAAGACTTGGGATCATTTTAGCTTCAGTATACTCAGTTCCCTCATGTTCCTCTTCAAGCTGCTCCTCCTGCTGCTCTCCTGCCTGACATGACAGCACAGGTGGATGGCCAATGAAGAATAAAGTCATGCCCTCAGGTGCAGCCGCTGCTCCCCATCTCTATAAGTCATGTCATGTATATTATTAAGCCATCAGATGCTATCAACCCGTTTGAATGATTTAATTACCCAGGAGGGCCATCCTTTGAGCAAGTGAAAAGAGAAACATACATATTCATTGGGGCTCGTTGTCAGCACCAAACTTCCCTCCAGTGCTCTTCACTCCGACCTTAACCCTCCTTCTGTATACATCTCTGTCTCACTACACTGCCAATGCACAGCCCCCCTGGCACCCTCACGCTCCGTCCCAGTGCATCCACCTTTTCCGCCCCCCCTCGCCACCCTCCACCCTTCGGTAGTTCGCACACAGCAGTCTCTTGTCTTCCTCACATTGTGCGGGCTTGGACGGCTTTGGAGGCAGGTTCTGTCCACTCCCTCACCCTTCTCTGCCCCCCTCTGTCATTCATCAGGCCTGATCCAATCACTGATAAGAAAGGAAGAGGGGAAAGATAAGGCCACTGTTGGGAGCACTCCCTCAGGCCTCCCTCTGTTCACCACCTCAAATAGTTGTTTCACAAAAGACTAATCTTATTGTTCCCTCTTACAATGTGCCATTTCATTTCTGTCACTGCACTGCTGGCAGTGCTACAGATTTAATCATGTTTTTTGATATAATGTGGTGTATACATAACTCAAAAGGTCTATTCTTTTTTCCTGAAGGTGGTACTTTCACAACAACGTCAGGATTGTATGCAGGAAACAACTCCCTGACAAACTCGACCGGCTTCAACAGCACACAACAGGTAGCCGCGCGCTTCCTTCTTCTCATTCTCTTCCTGTGAACTGTGATCAGTATGCAGATATCAGTTTATACAAGTCTGAATCGCAGACTTCTTCCAAACCTGGAAATCTTTATGAACATGCATACTCAATATGTTACATTTCATCCGTGACATATTCAAACATAAATCACTCAGGATGTCAAAAGCTTTGTACGCAGGATTATCTACTGTACCTCCCCTAACATGAATGTATTATGCCACAGAGGAAAGGGAGAGGAGAAAAAAAAACAAGACAGATCGTTGTCCAGATGTAGGACAGAACAGACATGTGTTTGCATTTATGTTTTGGAATCTGCACTGTAAAGTAGCAACACTGGTGCAGGGCATATCTCACATTACTCTGCCAAACCTCCTCAACTCTGCTACCTTTTGTCTCTCTGTGCCTCCACCTTTTTGAGCTTAATCTCCCTTCTTGCACCACACTCTACATATCTTTCTTTATTTTTCACTTTTTCTTTCACTTATCTTTATCCAACTGTAACCTATCTTTTTACCCATTTTTCTTAATAGGACTACCCCAGTTATCCAGGCTTTGGCCAGGGGCAGTATGCTCAGTATTACAACAGCTCACCCTACACTTCACCCTACATGACAAGTAACAACACCAGCCCCAGCACGCCGTCCACCACCACCACCTACACCCTCCAGGAGCCACCCACTGGCATCACCAGCCAGGCCCTCACAGAGAACCCTGCAGGTAGGAGTAAAACCGCAGGCAGCTGGGTTGACTTGTGTAACCTGAATATCAGGAGTTTGATCCTGCTAAGAGACATGTTTCTCTTTCAAATAAACAAGCGGGGCGCTGAAGCCCCTCCTTCTCACCTACTTGAAGTTGTTCCCGATAAGAGATCATGAGAGAAATGCCAAAAATCTCTGCACAATAAGAGCTGGAAATGGTTTCAGTGCACTGTGGCAAGCAGGAAAAAAGAAGTTAAAACTGAAATCAGATGTAGAATTTCCCATAATTTTATGTGACGCTAATGCATCATTTGGCAATCAAGCCCTGATTATATCTTTACAAGTCAGTCAAAATTTTATGACTGCATTTGCCGCTGTCATCAGTCAACACCAAAGACATCAGGCTTTAACTAATTTCATACACAGTCATCTAATTTAGATAAATGACATCTTTGCTATTTCTACTTGGCATGTACTCCGTTACCCCTTGTTTATTGAATCAGTATGGAGCAGAGTAGCTTTTAGTACGTGTTCTGCAGCTGATTTATGATCTGTTTGTTACCTGTAGGCCTGCATAATCACTAAAAATGTCCCCAGGAAGCCGTCCGTCCTGCATCAAGACAAATGGTCGCTCGCACTTCTTTGCTAAAAGCAAATAATAGCTCATCTTCAATACACTCTTTTTATACTCTCCTTCTTCCTTCTTTCCTTCCCTTCAGTAGAGTACAGTACCATCCACAGTCCATCAACCCCCATTAAAGATTCAGATTCGGATCGATTGCGCCGGGCTTCGGATGGAAAGTCACGTGGCCGGGGAAGAAGGAACAACAACCCATCACCGCCGCCTGACTCCGACCTTGAGGTAGGGTGAGCGCGCTACCTTGGCGACAGACAGCCTCGCCCTGTCTGAGGCACATGGACACTAATCCACTTACTATATGGCTGCCACACCAGCTTTAACACTTGATGGGCATTAATTGTTAAAGATTTGATTCCTTAACTATAAATGCATTATTGATGCGTTGTGGAATATATGACATCACCAAACACATATCTTATATAAAGTTCTCGTGAATAAACAATAAGGCGTGTGATTGAGTGAGCCATCTGTGAAGTGAATAATATATATATTCTTGTCATCAGCTGGACACTAGCTAGTATTGCACCATGAGCCATAAAACACTCTGATAGTGACCATATGTCAAAATAAACTCTTGGTAATTCAGAGGGCTCTTCATTAATATGATATGAATTTGAACAAGGTTAATAGCGCCCATTATAGCACTGACATCATTGCATGTTAACATATCTAGTTAATTAGTTTGTCACTATTGATTACTCTAATGTAAAGGGCAGGGGATGGAAAGCATGCGGTGGGGGTGAGGGGAGGAGTGTTGCGGTGACCAACCCAAGCAAATGGATCCTGGTCCCTGTGGCGCACAAATACACGCTCCTGGCCTATTGACCAGGAGGATCACCTTGCAGCCCTACAGAGTGCACCATTGATTTTGCCTCTTTTCTCTCTGTTTTTCTTTGTTTCTTTCATCCCCCCACCTCCTTCCGCACCCCATCTCTCCAGCGAGTTTTCATCTGGGACCTGGATGAAACAATCATCGTTTTCCATTCCTTGCTTACGGGTTCTTATGCCAACAGATATGGACGGGTGAGTGACATCAGACTGTGGCAGTAGCGGTGCACTTTATCAGTAAAACACATAAATATTAAAAGGAGAAAAAAAGGGATACGAGTCGGGGGGGGGGGGGGGGGGGGGGGGATGGCGATTGAGCAGAGGATAGATTTCACTAGTGAGAAGAACTCAATGTACAGATAATTGTTTCTTTTTTAATAGGTCCAATGAGGCTTGGCAAGTATTTGACTGCTCTTTGCAGCTGTTGGGGCTATGCATGGCTGCTCGGGGCTCGGCTGTAGGGGGTCACAACAGTTGCACTCTGGATGTCTATTGACACATCTTAAGTGTTCCTTTCTCCTTCAGAAATGCCACATTGTTAGTTTAATTAAGTGCTTCTCAATCCATGCTTTTCAGGCGGGGATCTCCCTGGAGACCCTGGCAGGAGACCACCAAATGTAATTCAGTAAAAAAAAAAAAAAACTCAAACTGGAACACAGAGGTTCCCGTAAACCTGCTTTAATTAGGATTCCAATTAAAATATATTACATATGTATATATATAAATATCAACAAACATATATTATTATAATGCTGGAAGGTCATTTTCCATCCCATGTTGCAGTGTTTCTTATGAGATGAAGAGTTTACTTTTCCAGGCTTTGCTATTTGTTGTTCCATGTAAATTGCTTCTCTAAATTTAAACCTTAAAAACAAACAATTTGGGAAATAAGGCAGGATCCTATTCTCATGGTTTTGTTGAGGTCATAGGTTCTATATAGCTTTCAAAGTGCATCATCCGCTCTTACTTTCCCACTTAGATATTGCACACGTAAATGAAAATAACAGTAGAATCTTAAAGAATCTGTATTTTATTTTGTCTGAGAGCAGCATTTCTAATCACCGGTTGTTTTGGCTATGTAGGTGTCTGGTTTTGAAGTCAAAAAATGACATATTGCTCCTCATATGTCAGAGAGCTTAGCGTCTGCTGCCCGTGCTCCGTGCCTTTGTTCTGGTATGAGGGGGTGTTTGATGGGGGCACTGTTTTGTTTTTGGGGTGAAAGAGGGCTGCCCCACGACCCTGCACTGTTTATTTACTTTATTCTCGGCCCTGCATGCTGGGTAAAGAGAGAGCCAAGGCTTAGGGAGCCGTGGCTCAGCGATGAGGGACTATCCAACCCCACACACACACACACGTGAACACACACACACATGCACACACAGGGTCTCCAGTGTGCTCCTCTGAAACAGGAAACACTCCTGACTCCATAAGGGCCCGTTCCATCAGAGCTCATATAGGATATGACAGCCGCTAGAGTCCCGCTCACTCTCTGTTTTCTCTTTTGTTCCCTCCTCCTCTGCCCATTTCAGCCCCCTTTTTTTTTATCAAACTTTATCTTCTTTTCATGCTCCAACCTGTTGACACTATCACATTAAAGTAATATTATAAGAAGGGACACATGCTTACTCACAGCAACCACAGAGCACGCTACCTCAAAGCATATCAGAAACGCAGATCTGTAAACTACCTCAGGAAAGAAAGTGAAGGAGAACAACATCCCCCACCACCACTTATCCACCACAACAACCGCCCTCTCTCTCCCCTTTTCTCTCCCCTCCTGCCTGCCATTCATGTCATCCCTATCTCAGCGGCATAAACAAAAAAGTTACAAAACAGTTCTCCCTCCGAGCTGCTCCGAGCTTACTATAAATAGATGTGTATCTGAGTGAGTGCACATCCACACTTTCTCTCACTCTCACTGTGACCTCCCACCCACTCTCCCTGACGTTTTTTCTCCCTCTCATACACACATAAACACACTGCTGCTCTTATCAGCTCTTTTAATTGGCATCAAGGCAGCTCACCCCCATAAAGCTGATGGCTGAGGCCAGCTGTGCTGCTATTGGGCTGGCCAGAGCTGGAGCTTAAAGTGAGTGGGGATGGGGGGTTGTTATTGGTAAGGGGGCTCAGAGGGAGGAGGAGGAGGAGGGGGCGGGCGGTGACTTGGCGCCCCTGTGGATGGCACTGACATCTCGGGACAGGTGGTGCTGGAGCAATGACAGCAGCAGCACTTTGGCCTTCTGGCCTGCTTGTATTCTTAACTCCCTCACTGACTGATTGTTTAGATTTAATTGGAAAGGATTCACTTGCTGCCTTTTCCCACCAAACTGGCCCATGACGCTAAATCACCCAACAGCGCCAGAGGTTGGGGAGAGGGAGCTGCTAGCCTGCTGATGTGGGAGGTTAATTATTTTTGATGAATTCTGACTGAAAGATTGATTCGAACTGGGAGGTTAAGAGGAAGGAGAAAGCCTCTAGAAGTGGGGATTGAGCTCTCCTTGTGTGGTTTGTCCTCTGTCATTTTAGTGAAAACATTAGCATTGTGGGGTGTGACAGCTAATCAGCCAAAAGCTCAGGTGTGTCTTCAGGTGGTTTAACTGTGTAATCCCCGCTTCTGGTCCTGCTTGGCCTGTCTTAAATGTAGTCTTAGCCAGCTGCAGAAAATCCTCCCCAGCAGCCTGCTATTGTGTCTCTTCATCCTTTTGCTTGCTAAAGACAATCTGTTCATGAGAGGTTTAAGATAAAATGTAGTTCAATTCTTTCCAGTTAGTTGGAAAATGCACTGAAGTAGAGCTGCGGTGATTAATTATACTATTTTCGATAAATCAGTTTGAGTAATTTCTTCTCAAAAACAAGTTAGAAAGTGCTTTACAAAGACATAAAAACAGGAAAGAAATGACAGATAAATGATAACAGTACAATTCATACAATAATAAAACAAACAAGGTGAGAATTATTTAATCATATTAAAAACAAAATAAAAAAGGAAGAGAGCAATTCAGGACAAAGGCATTCTAAATACAATGTGTTTTTAATAGAGATTAAAAAGACAGCCAGCAGCAAGTCGAAGGGCCCTGATTACAAAAGCTCAGCGTATTTTAAAAGTGATCATTAAAATTTAAAATCAATTCTTAAACATACAGATAACCAATGTAGAGATGCTTAAATATGTGTTATGTTGACTTGTCCTTTGTATTTTGTGAGTAGTCCTGCTGCAGCATTTTGATCCAGTTCAAGTTTGGAAATGTTGTGGCGAGTAAGCAAACTGCAATAATCTAAATGGGATGTAATGAAGGCGTGTGTGACAATTTTCAGATTTTAAGTGGATAAAAAGGATCTCATTTTTGAGATATCACGTAGTTGAAGGAAGCACTTTGGTTGTACTTTGAATATCTTTGGGTTGTGGACAAAACAAGACATTTGAGGGTGTCACCTTCCACCATTTTCTTCCACAACTACACAATTTATAGACCAAACAGGAAATCGATAAATCCAGAAAATAATCAACTGATTAATCGACAATGAAAATAATCTCTAGTTGCAGTCTTATGCTGAAGTTTTTTCGCCTATTCATTATCTTTTTAAAGGGAAAATCGCACACATTGTCACAGGCTCATTAACTATTTACAGTGTAGTTCGCTCCTCTCTATGTATTATCTTACAGACAGTGCAACCCTATCACCATTACAGCACGTGTCAAATTACTGACAGAGATCATGATTTAAGGAAAAGTTGAAGTTGCACCCGATGCAGGGAACTGTCAGTGTTTATTCTGTATTTGAATGATTTTTTTATTTATTATTAATAAAGACGTCAAAGTAGTTGCTTTAGGAAATATTGTGCTCATCTATCACCTAGAGAACAATCAGATGATGCATCAGCACAAGTATGTGGAGAATGGGCTATTTACGATGAGACTGTGACCCCGACTCTTCTAAATCGACCACCCCTCCTGAGAAGAGACATGCTTTTACTGCATTCATTCAAGTCTGTGGCATTTCTGATGACTATTCTGGTCCCTTTCGGAGGGGTCGTAAACACAGGCTGAAACTTTCAAGTCCACCTAATGTCTTCTTTTATGGGAATAGCCTGCTGAGGAATTTAAAGGGATTCTGTGTTAATTGAGTGACTCAGAGGGAACAGCATTATTTATTGTTCCACATTAACTCCTTTGAAAACGGAACAGAATATTCTGATCTAATTGTCTTTTGTCTTTTTTTTCAGGATCCACCAACATCTGTATCATTAGGCCTGAGGATGGAAGAAATGATCTTCAACTTGGCCGACACACACTTATTCTTTAACGACTTAGAGGTGCGTCATTTGTGTGTGTTTTTCTCTCTTTCTTTACCTCTGCTAAGTTCGTTTCCTGCCTCCTGTCCACCTTGTGATGATTTTGGTATTCAACAGATTGTATAAATTCTAACAGGAATGCACAAGATGTTTCTAGCAAAAGAAGCAACAACTGTTTCGTAGCGTGGAGCCTATCAGTCTCATAGTGGTGAAGTATTACCTCGGAGCCCAGGGGATACCATGAATTGTACATGTGCTGTCAGTCTCCGTCATTCCTGGGTCAACAGCCCTCCCCCCCAACCCCCAACCCCACCACCTCCTTCCCGCTCCCATAGCGGCCAGCTCAATTTGTCAGGCTCTAGTGTTTCTGTGGCCGCTCTGTCTGTCTGTGAGTGTCATGCTGTGTGCTTGGTGTCGCTGTCCACCAACACCACAGACCCCTCCGTCACAGCATGAAATACCCCCGCCGTCTCCCCTCCCACGCCTCCTTGCCCGCCTGATTCATGTACAGCTAGTGTAAAATCTGCCCCTGGGGCACAGGAATAGAGGGATCAAGGGTAGGGAGGTGCGTGTGTGGTGGGGTGTCTGAGTGTCTGCTTCACTCTAGGGAGCGGTGAAAGACCATAAGCTCAGACTGGATGTAGAGGAAAGTGTGTGCCACATTTGTTCATACACATACACACACTCACAGACATGAAGCAGCTTGAAGGTTCATGTTTACAATTTATTTCTAAATGTCTTTTCATTCTGTTTAAACCCCATATTTCTGCACGGATGCAGATAATGATTAGGCTTCAATAATATTATTAGTATTGTACTAGAATTAGATTCCAGTGGTCCCTGCATAGGATTGTTTCCCACTCATGTGATCAAAACATTTCCAATAATTCCAATGTGTTGTTAAATCTAGAAGTCAACATTTATTCCATATTTGTTGGTATTTAGCCTTCAAAAACAATATTGTTTGCTGCAACAACTGTTTGCTGCAACAGTCTAACAGCATTATAACAGCACCATAAATTACATTTATACTGTATAACCACAATAGGAAAAACTGTTTTTCAGCTTTCATGCTATAATAGTAAATTACTTGAGTCATTACAAAACAAAAGATAATATTATGTCTCTGCATTCGCTCGGTGCTCAGTGCTCCATCAAGAGCTCCATCAGGACGTCATCACTTTCAAACCAATGACAACTGTAGAAAAATGTCAAAGAAAAATCACAAAACCTTTTTGTTTGTTTGTAAATGTTTTGTTTAATCCAGTGAATCCCTGTATTCAACTTGAGGGTTTTTTTTCAGGGTGTTGATGTTATAAAATATGACTATGGAAATCCAAATCTTCATTTCAAACCACAGTAGAAGCTTCAAATGTAAAAAAAAAAAAAAAATTGAGAAGATGACATTCAGTAAAGCCCTAAAGCGCTACCCTTCTTCCAGATCCAGATGTTAAACCCGACTATCAGTGCTCATCACATTTAGCAATAAACAAAGCAATTTACCTCAATGTTATTACCCCAACTCTAGCTCCATCTAATTCTCTGTTCATGATTTGTTGAGTTTTTATCTTTGTGATTTTTGTCCCTGCCTCCTCCTCTCACTGAATCTGATCCGACTGACCCAGTGCTTTTCCTCAGTGTCCTGCTTTATGCTGACCTCACAGTAGAGGAAATGTTTTGTTTGATACTTAAGTGTGAAGAGATCTGTGGCCAGTCTGCCAAGTCTCATTACTCACCACCATGTTCGGCTATGTTACATGAAGCAAACCCAAGAATAAGGAAAAAACTGCAGAGGGAGAGACAGAGGAGGAAAATGTTCATACTCTCCCAGACAGACGAGTGACTGAGAATCCAAACGCAGTCATCGTGATCAAAGTTAATTGGCTGCAATTGGCTGGTTAAATATTTCCTTATGGCCCGGCCGTGTAGAATCCATTGTAGCTGCACTTTATTTAATAGATGTGCCCCAATCATTTGAAAAAATGGCAGTTTGTGACAACGCTTAAATGTGGTTTTGCTCAACATCTGTCCTGTGTTTTGATTTCCTTTCATGTGCGATGAAACTGAGAATTGGCAGCTCGGACTGCTTATAAAATTATTTAAAAATGCAACGCATATATTTCTTCTGCTCTATCTCAGTAACGAAATTATTAGATTTTGTTTTGACACTTTAAAGCTTTAGGTTTTTTTCCCAGTAGTATTCTGACTGAAATAGCAAACTGTGGTCTGCTGCAAGAATGCTTTTTAGGATCTCTAATGTAAAGACCTCTCTGCAGACGCTGCGATGATTGTCATTAACAATCATACCAGAGGAGGAGTGACATTCTCTCGGAGGCATATTGATCCCTCCTCTTAAAGCGAGCTGGGCCAGTCTGAGTGTTAAGTGCCAGCCCTCAGCAATGCCTAACCAGTTGTGTTTCCTCTCTGCTGATTTACAGTCCTCCATCTCCGATAGAGCTAAATAGAGTCCATCTATAAATACCACAGCCAGCAGCAGTTATGTATTTAAGCATGTGCAGAAATGCATATGGTCCATCTAATTTAGTCTAAGCCATAAAGGGAGACCCCAGAGGCTGTGCAGAGACACAGGTGCAGAGTTAGAGGCCTAACGGTGTGTGTGTGAGGGGTCCATCTAAGTCTTAACACTGTTGTCTTGCCAGCCTCTGCACAAGAACATTAAATATGGACTCAGCAGCTTCACTATATGCAGTCTCAGATTATTTAGCTTGTATTAAAATGTTAGTTTTTAAGGCAAATTAATCAGCTTTTAATATTCAAAATGCACAAGTGTTGTTTGCAGGCTTTTAAACATCGCAATTAAGCATAATACTCCGCTCAGCCTGCCAAATTCAGAGCGAACACTCTAGTCTTGTGTTCAAGTGTGTGTGTGTGAGTGTGTGTGAATGGAGGCTGGGCTGTGTTGATAGAGCTGGTGAGTGACGATTCAGAGGAAAGTCATAAAAAGAAAGAGGGCATGCCGAAGGGGTCAACAGGGATCAGTTTCACCCTTACGTCTCTCTCTCTCTCTCTCCCTCTTTTCTCCTGCAACCTTTTTCTGGATCAGCGCACTCTTTTTTCATTCACCGTTAGTTAGTATTGAAGGTGCGTCCCAGAAATACTGCACCTCCCCGAAAGACTCCCAACCCGCACGCAAGCACACAAATCTCTGTATCGATCGTCCCGCATAAACCATTTGCTGCTCAGTAGTATTGTATGAACAGCACAATCTGTTTTTATCATCAAAAATGCTCTCAGTGAGGGAAGTATTTGGAAAGTAATTCATGGCAACATGACACCGATAGATGTGATCTCCACTGTATTAATTTTCCTTATCGAAGAAGTTGTATTATCTACAGATAGACAGACAAACATATAATCAATGTTATATCTAAAACAAAATTTGATTCAAAATCAGTCATTTCAGCGACATCCAAATGGAAATAAAATAACAAGAATTATATTAAAGGTGCATTGTGTTGTTATGGGGAAGACATTTTAATCTGAAGAGAAAAATCTACATTGACTGATTTTGTTTATGCCTAAACAAACTAAATAAACAGACTCTTTGCTTTCACAACTGAATAAACAAACTGACCTTAAAGGACAACACAATTAGATACTGTTTTACTTTGTTTATATGTGGCGGACCCTGCCACATTTCTAGCTTCAAACAGTGTTCTGGGGACCTTATTTTCCTCTGAGAACAGCTTGTTTATTCACTTATGAAAAATATTATTATATTAGTTATTTTTTCTGAGTTTGTATTATTAACTAATTAATATTGTAAATATTAAAATTCTGATTTTTAATTTCTTCTCCAAAAACTATATAGTGCCCCTTTAATTTTTTAATCATATTTTCTGCATTACTCTTTGTCAAAGTGAATGAAAACATTTTAATATTTTTCAAAATAATAAACTTTAGCAAGATAATTTGTTGCTCATATATCTTATTTTTGAAATAAAGTAAGTTCACTTCACTCGATGTCGTTTTCACACTTGTGCTGCGGTGTGGGGTTGAATGTGGAGTTAATTGATGGTCTAAAGTGATGTGTATAATGAAGCCCACTGAGGCTGAGCTCACTGGGAAGACTGACAGCTCTGC
Source organism: Pagrus major (assembly GCF_040436345.1). Taxonomy (NCBI): domain Eukaryota; kingdom Metazoa; phylum Chordata; class Actinopteri; order Spariformes; family Sparidae; genus Pagrus; species Pagrus major. Next base: position 16,208,191 of record NC_133233.1, read on the forward strand.
TGTGACTCAGGGTGTGAGTTTACTGTAGGTGCGCTGCGGCAGCCCAAACGCTAACGCCGAGCGGTATGTGGGAACCGGGGGCCTCTCTCTCGCTTGCCGAGCCCCCGTGTTCCCCTCTCAGTGGGGTACGGGGGCTGCCGTCTCCCCCTTCCCTGGGTGAGAAAACAACCCTCCCCGTCTGGAGGATAAAGGGCATGAGGGCAAACCACTCACAGGGAGAGAGAGGGGGAGAGGTCTCTAAAGGTGGGAACATTTTAAATTAGTCCACTGATGCCTCCACGCTGTGTGCAACGCTCTCTCACTTATGCACTCGAAACATGTTGTGCTGAAAACACACACACACATGCAAACACACATACTGTACGAACACTCCCCACACACACAAACCTGTGGAGCAACCCGGTGACACTGTGAGCCGAGTGCCTTTTATAGCTCCCAGCCTGCAGTCGCAGGGTTGAAACCTCCTCTGTCACTCTCACCCAGGGGCTGCCTGTTAATGAGAGATGCTGTGAAATGCATGGTTACCTTTTCCTAGTGGCTGAAACGGCCCTCCAGAGCCTCTTAGTGTGGAGCCGTTCTCTTGGTTTTATTTCCCACTGTAGGGAGTCAGATCCTGTACTCACCATTCCACATGATTGGTAGCTTTATTGCTTTTTCCTTGATAGTGTATTTTTGTGGTTTTATTCCCAGTAAGGGGGAACATGATGCTGACTGTGCTTTTTGTTGAATCATGAAATTAAGTCATTCAGTTGATCAGTTACCCATTAACACTGTAGCTTTGTGGAACAGATTTTATTTATATTTCAGTCGCACCAACATAACATATAAAACTGGAAAACCCATCGAGATCTGCACCAGTGAAACATGGAGAAACCATTCATTAGGAGCATGTTTCAGTGAACCGCACGTTTTTGATACCAAATTGCAACAGCAAGCTAAAAAAAAAGTCAATTTTCATACATAGTATATTTTGTCAGATGGGCTTCTTTAGCTCTGTACACACTGATGTGGGTATTTCATCATCTGCCAGGCCACTGATGCAGCAGTTCTGTCATGTTCCTCGTCATAACTCCATCACGTCTCAAGGCGGGGCCACTGATGTGTTTTGGAACGACTACAGAGAGAAAGTGGAGGTTTCAAAGCCACCCTGTCAATCTTCACTCCGCAGAGCTCCACCTCACCCCCACCCTTTACCCGCTATCCTAACACAGCCGATTCGAGCACCAATAGGGGTTGTGGGTGCGCGGAAAATATAACATTACTGTCTGGTGACAAATGATGATTTAAGAATAGATTTCTTGTCCTGAATTAAAGAGGGAGACACAGCACCTGCACGACATGGTCTGTAGAGGAAGAGAGGAGAAACTCCCGCAGATTCATCCAAACAAGAGTCAACTTGGAGAGAATAAACTGTTTTTCTATGGACGTTTGTTGCGGAGGGGAAAATGCTGAAATGATGGAGATTTGATATTGCATTTAATGTCGCTCTCCTTGAGGTGTGGTTTGGACTTGTTACGCCAAAAATAGGAAATAATGAGAAGCAGCTCATCCATCACGCATAACTAATTTATGCTTGTCACTGCTTACCGGTGGGGTGTTTCTTTCTTTCCAACTTTTCCAGTTACTTCAAGAGCAATTTACAGACCACTTTGTCTAAATTCAGTCTGTCTCTGAGCCGAGCGTACTTGTTCTCCCTCTGGATCTCCTCTTCAAGTTGTGTGAATTTTTGTAAAACCAGCATGGACTTCTCTCTACCTGTGCTTTGTTTGGCGCCGCTGTTTGAATTCCGTGGCTGTTCAAGCACAGATTGTGGATTGGAATGAAGTGGGTTCGAAGAACTATCCCTTTGTTACCCACATCCTGTGTTTGACCCCCAGGTAATCACAGCTCCCCCACCCTCCCCTTCTGCACCCTCCTCCTCTCCCCCCAGACAGGGGTGCCTGCGGTGGGAACGGAGAAGGAAGTTGCTGGGGGTCACAGACCGTGGGGGGGATGACAGCCACTGCCGGTGGAGTGGCGGTATTGAGAACCTGCGAACCATGGATGAGCCTTTTTCACATGGCATTAGCCTGTAGGGTCACAAGGAATGCTGTGATGACGGCTGTTATCGCTCACACTGTGGTTTTGACCACCCACCCCACCCAAACAGCTCACCTGAGAGAGAGGGGGCAGCTTGCATCAAAACGTGAACACTGTCTGTATTGCAGAGGCCTTAGAGGGAAAAACAGACCTAAGAGTTAGTTTAGATAGCGTGGTCCTTTCCGTGTTTTGGTAACATGCATTGCTGACTCGCCCCGTCTTTCTTCTCCCTGCCTCTGACTGTTGCAGTCACCACCCTGAGCTCTTTCCAGGGCTACAGGAAGACTCAGGCCGTCATCGCTGATTGCTTAATGACAGATGCCAAGGGAACAAAGAGGGCCCTGATAACTTCCTCCACAGTGAAGAGTTTCAGCAGACTAGTGGAAAGACAGACAGACAGGCAGAGGAAGAGAGAGTGAATGATGCAAAGATGAGGCAGAAGCATCCTGTCCTCAATTGTTGTGCATTTTTTGGTGTTTTTATCTTTCCTGTGCAGATAAAGGCTGTTCTGCAGCTGAATGAACTCAGATAACTGAAAAGAATGCTGCTGATGAATTTAACAGAACGACGTAGTGTTTGTATAAGGAGTAATTGCGATGGCTTCTGGTGGAGGGTCTTCACTCCTGAGTACAGTAGGAACATCTGGTGTGAGTTAGCGGTGATTGTAGGTTTTAGAGAAACCACTGTTTGCTTGGTGAGGGGAGAACGGGGGGATTCGATGGAAAAGAGATGTTCAAAAGGTTCTAAGAAATTCTCAATGTGCCACCATCTTGAAGCCCTGTCATACTATTGTTAGTGTTATACTAACAAAATAATAGCAGCATATGATGTATTCTTTTAAGCTTTACATTGAGTCAGTAGCTTTGTTTCCATCTACATATTTTTATGCACATTTTCAAGTATCGCATTAAAAAAGAATGATGAAAACAACATCATTCGAAAAACTTCTTCAATTTCACAAAAAATTAATTACTCTCGCTTGAGGTGGGGTTTTTTTCTTTTTTTGAAAGAGTTAATGTGCATAACGGTGAGGAAGAAGCTGTGTCCGCTGTTGGCGTCTTCCCGGATGTTCCTAAGATAAGCTTCCAATTCCCACATTCCCTCATAGATAGCCAAGGTTTTGTTTCTTCTTCTTTGATGTTTATTGGCAATTGGCAAACAACTGGTTTTGTTTCCAGTTTGCACGCTTTACTTCTTCTACTCTGTTTATTATTATTGGCTATACCCCCATCTTCTGATCAAAAACTACCCTTTTCATAGCCTGGTTTATTTGCTTCATCTATGCTTGACAATTAAAGGAGACACATTATGCTCATTTTCAATTTTCTCATACTGTCCAGTGCTGCAGCACTGTATTTCCCCTCTGTCTGAAATGCTCAGTTTTAGCTTCATCACAAGGTGACAACAATTAAATAGAAAATTATATGAGACACATGTTTGTTTTTTCTTTGCTTCCTATACACTCTGTTCTGTTCACTTGGCATTTCATAACCCATCCAATCAACAATGCAGGAATGCCACTGAGCCCGTCCGTCAGTCAGTAAAATTCACCGCCACATAGTGTTTCTTTCCTTCCTATCCACAATACGACTACACGACTGTACTTAACTGACTTGAACCTGCACCATCCATGACTGTGTGGTGTTTACGAGGCCTTCAGAAGTGGCTCCTAATGAGTATGTGTAAGGGTTACTGTACGACATTACCCACAGCCACCTCCTCTATTAGCTTTCCCAGTCCTCCCAGGAAGCCAGTGCAGAGGTTTATGCCAGCCCCAGCTGGGAACAGTAATTGTTGGAGTCGCGCATTCTGCCAACAACCCCCTCCTTTTTATTCACCGCACACACAGACTTCTCTGTGGAGGTCTCCAGCCAAGTTCAGCTGTTAATTAAAATATCTACAGAATTAAAACACTTTGTAAACATACAAAAACAATGACGTGGACAGGGTACAGGCCTTCAAACTGTAAAATCCAAACCTCTCTATTTTTCTTGGCCTTTTTCATTTCTAACGCGTTACATTTGTTGAGCTTTGATGTGTTTATTAGCTTTGAGGATTTGGAAAAGTCCATGACAAATCGTTCATAATCAAGCAGCAGTTATAATGACTCCAGTTAGGCCTAATTACTGGGACAAATTTATGTGTTTCGGGGTCATGTTGGATTTTGGCTCTGGCACCTAAAATAGGCCCATAATTATCACGCTGAGTAATATTGTTCTCAAATGGCTGTTTTGATCCATGCTGGCTGTCAGACCGTGAAAGAAACACATTACAGGGGAAGAACAAACAGGAGGAACTATTGTCATCCAGCAGACAGCGTACAATTAGGCAATGATATACTGAACAAGTGGAACTGAATGGTTCTGTACCAAAGTGAAAGAGCTGGTAGGAGTTTTGGCAGTCGGCTGATTGAGTCTGATTCATCAGCAGCTGGTAATTACTGTATAATAGAAGCATTCCAGTCACTTGCACCAGAATGGGAGGTCTTTAAAAGAAGGCTTTATGAGGTGCTTAACCCTGCGTGCTGTTTTTGTTTTCCTTAACAAACAGACATGCCTCTGCTACTTAAAGAATTAAGCACACCAGTTCTTCTGGCTTGGGTTCTGTTCTGGGGAAAGTTTGCGGATAATTTGTGAACATAAATTATCCACAAGTTCGTTGGCAGCAGCTCTTCAAGATGGGACAAATTGCTGCTTTCTTCAACTACTAAAGATCTGCGTGGTGAGAAACAGAGCTAAGAGCCCCCGTCTGCACCCCATCTCCAATTGGCAGTCCATCTTCTGGAACGCAGGGCTCAGCGCTCGCTCCATGTGAGGTCACTTTGGACTCTCTCCCCCAGCCTTTACCCGCCGCACTCCTCCATCTCCACCTCTCTACCCCTTCCACCCCCTTATCGGGGTGCCGGAGCCCCGGAGAGGAGGGGAGAGGGGTCACGGGGTCAAAGTCTTTTCCTCTTTGGATCTCGGGGCTTGCTGGGAGAGGCTTGGCGAGAGAATGGCTGCATTAGAGCAGGGGTTGGGGGTCAAGATTTTAATTCTGTTAAAGAACAGCTGGTTTGAGTTTCTCCTCACGTCGCTCTTCCCCTCCCTCTCCCCGCAAATCCAGGGAGATGAAAAATTTGTTCAGAGGGGAACCAGTAAAATAAAAAAGGTTTACAGTCCAAAGCCCTTACCCTTACCCTGCTCTAGCATTAGAGAGGAATGCAATAACGTCAGCATTTGGCCTCAGTTAGATTGACTTAAAACAAGGAAGTCCTTTCTGTGTTTTGGTGTCTTAACAGCCGGATGAAACTTAATTAAAAAGCTTAAAAAATAGTGAGGGATTTTTCGTACTTGAGACCGGAGGAATTCTCTTCCTAGAGTTTCAATTTCCATGAGAAATTATTATTTCTCACATAACTTTAAACAGGTGAGACTAACCTTTTTGGCAGTCACACAACTAATTGAAAAGCTTTCCAGAGAAATTCTTTACACTACTTCATAGAGATATCAAATGCACTCTCTGTTTTTCATTCTAGATTAGGGTTGACTGAAACAAATTGAGAGTTTGACGTCACATTCATTCAAGGCCATTGTTCAACTTTCTGTCCGCTAAATTTTTAGCCACCCAAAGTTGTAGAAAAAGAAGCTTAGCCAGTCTCTCTCTGCTCTGTCCCATTTGAAATGTGTTGATCTGGATGCCAAGGCAGGACTCCCTCACATTTCAAGCTGGCTGAGGAGGCGGAGAGAGGAGGGGTGTGGGGGGGGGGGGGCACTAGCGCTCTCCTATAAATGGAAAACTAATAACAGATTTTCAGTCTGCTCTCTCCTGCGCGCTTTCGCCGGCTGCCTGGCCGACTGGCCCCGGGGCTGTGTTGGTGTGTGGCGCAGCAGCAATCAGAGGTCATAATTTCATTGGCGGTTAGCATCAGGTTCAATTTTTCTAGTAGGTTACATTTACCAGAAAGTCTGGATTGTGTTACTGCGTACCGGTGGAATCAGTGCAGAGCTGCAGAATCCCTCTACCTTTCCAAGAGGAGCCAGGCACCCCCTAAAGGGGAAGAGGAGTGCGCATGTGTTTAGAGATGCACACAGTCGTATATGCACAGACCATTAGTGCCTTGGCCTCTTTGTACACTCAGCTGGCCTACATACATCCCTCTACTGTATGTATATATATCAGTACTTGCAGACATAGCTGCTCAAATGCCATCCTGGGCAATGTTTAGAGTTGCTGGGTTGAGACCTAATTGGTTATGTCTGTGAGGGTGCATATCTTTAGACCCCTCTAGTGGTAGCAGTCCATTCTGACTGATGATGAGGTTAGTTTTTGTTTGGACATTGCTGGTTAGGCCCATGGAAGAAAAATGTGGAGAAACGGATAAAAAGAGAAAGTCAAGGCGAAAGGGGATTAAGACTGAGGTGTCCAGCCAAAGCACAAATTCCTGAATAAATATGTTGTTTCTAGTGAAAAACGACCTGGAACATGTGCAGACTGTCCTTTCCCAAGAAAGAAACCTCTTTAAATTCTGAAAAGTATGATTTCTTCACATATCTCAAAGTGTGTGTTGTGTGTGTTTCAGGAATGTGACCAGGTGCATATTGACGATGTGTCCTCCGATGACAACGGCCAGGATCTGAGGTACATCCCTGGTGCACTTTCATTCCTGATCGAATAGTCAAATAAACCATTGTTTGCTGGTATCAGCATGTTCTGACAGATTCTTCCCTTGTCTTCTCAGTACGTATAACTTTGGCGCTGACGGTTTCCACGCAGCAGCGACCAGTGCCAATCTATGTCTGGCCACGGGCGTGCGGGGTGGCGTGGACTGGATGAGAAAACTGGCCTTCCGCTACAGACGAGTAAAAGAAATCTACACCACCTACAAAAATAACGTCGGAGGTAATCCCCAACAAGCAGATCTGCTCTCTCGTAGAAATACGTTTGCAGATGCCCCTCATTATGTGGGTGGTTTTTTTTTTGTATGTGTGTGTGAGTGTCTGCGCGTGTTCATGTGTGTGTTCTGAAAAGCCCACATGCCACACCACTTGGTCAGGGGGTAAATTTTGAAAATTTCAGTGGTATTCACAGGGCTGGTCCAACCCAAACAATGTTACCCTGCGTTTCAGGTCTGCTGGGCCCAGCCAAAAGGGAAGCCTGGTTGCAATTGCGAGCAGAAATTGAAGCCTTGACGGACTCCTGGTTAACACTGGCACTGAAAGCACTAACATTAATCCACTCAAGGTAGGACTCCAGTGAGGAAAATTGTACCCAGTCCCACACCGCACATATATAAACTCGCCTGCGGTGTAAATAAGTCAACTCCATACTCCCAAGCTATTAAAGAAAACACCAATGCACCAATTTGTCTTTCGGACAGGCTTTTTATTCTGATTTTGAAAGATAAGTGTGCTAAGAGATCTATCTATTTTCTGCACCCTGTGTTTTCTTTTGTCCTCCCTCGCAGTGATTTAGAATGATGTCATCCCTCTGCTGTCCTCCTCTGTTTCTCTACTTCAGGTCAAACTGTGTGAATATCCTGGTGACCACCACGCAGCTCATCCCCGCCCTCGCTAAGGTCCTGCTCTACGGCTTGGGAATAGTCTTTCCTATCGAGAATATTTATAGCGCAACCAAAATAGGTAAATACTGCATCTGAAATGTGTCACTTTGGGACATGAGTGTTTATTATTTTATCCCGTTGAAGACACACATGCTACCTAAACAAGAGGACAGAGGCGTGGATGGTGTGGGAGATTCAGTCATTGGAGAGGGTTGATGTTGTCCTATGAAGGAATAGGCCTAATCAGCCTGGGATTATTTTCCTGGAGCTGGGCCTGTGCTGGGCCTCCCCAGGCCTCTCCTGTTCAGTCTCTGCATATGAAACCACTTCTGCACATTTATGTCATTCCAAAGCAACAGAACCCCCCCTCGTCCTCCTCCCATCTCTCCCCCGTTTTCCTCCAGTCCTCCCCCCTTCTTCACTGTTTCAAATGCAAAATAAACATCAAGCCTCGCTCCCGCACCATTTTCAGGCCCGTCAGCGCAGAGCTGGAGCCGAGCGTTAAGCCAGTGGTCCCTCTAAGCAGACCCTGCAGCATGCAAGAGTGATTTAGTCCATTTGTCTCATGTTTGAGGAGGAGAAGGGCCGAGCTAATGCTTTTCAGATTGTCTTTATCTGGGGGCTGATCTTATCACATCTACTCGCTGAGCTCAAAGTGTTTACACTCTGCCCTATTCTGTACGTGTGGTGTTTGTAAAGGGGCTCTTGTCACCCTGTGCCTTTGAATCAACTTGATGGCGTTCAGTCCCGCAAGTGTCTGTGTGCTCGTGTATCTGCTCACAATGCTCGACACTAACACCCTGCTGTTGACTCCTCCGCAGGGAAGGAGAGCTGCTTTGAGAGAGTAATTCAAAGGTTCGGGAGGAAAGTTGTTTACATTGTTGTTGGAGACGGTGTGGAAGAGGAGCAAGGCTCGAAAAAGGTAAGAAGTCTCACACTTATCAGAAATACACAGAACTAGGAGAAGGGATGATGTTTGTACTTCTGATTGCTTCCCATGAGGTCAGGAGTTCATCATGAACGCCTACAGAACACAAAACATACCTGCCATACCTCTCACGAGAAATCCCTCAACAGTCTTACTTTGCTTTTATTCGTTTATCCTCTTAAAGGGCACCTGAGTACAAGAGAGAAAGTCTGCGGTGTGTAATCAGCGCTCTTCCTCTGCCATCTCAGGTTTACAGAGCAGGGAAGGGTAGAGATGGCATAATTATATATTCCTGCTCGCTGCCCTGAGCAGCGTGAATGCTGTATGTGTAATGCTAGGCAAGCCCTTTCAGGCACATCGTAAATAGAGGACGCACAAAGGAGATTTAAATCATTGTTGGTGGAATTAAAACATCTACTGCAATGACAAGCCTTGTTAGCACGGCACGGATCAAGGAAGGCTCAAAGCCGACGTCTCCAGCTAAAACGTCACGGTATCTGTTCTGATGCCCTTTTTATGTTACCTGTCGGCTCTTGCTACACGATTTGTGTATTCAGCGTTTCTGCCTAGTTTGTAAACCGAATGCAAGCCGCACACAGCAAACATATACATTAGCAAATTAATCAGCGGCCCAAGAGCATATTTCACTGACAGTGTCGGTGAGCCACAGTGTCAGGGCCAAGACGCGGAGTTCCCCCTTTGAAAAGCGTCCAGCTCCTTTTTCACCTGTTTCTCAGTAAACAACGAGACGGAGCGTGAGGACAGATGAAGAGTGATTAGGCGGCGATTAGGAAGAAGTAGCAACCTTTACCCCGGATAAGTGTGTAAAGCAATAGCTCTGTATTATGAAAAGAGAACACACCCGATGATTGTGGAAAAAGATGCAAATATTTTTACTCAGTCTTGAGTGTGACATTGATGGAAGGATAAGGCGTTTTTTTCCCCCCGTCTGAGTGCTGCGAGTCCCAGGACACGCAATGCGGTAAAAGGTTTCTGTGTCAACATCAGAGAGGACGTGAAATAACACAACAATTTCAGCCGTCAGGAGGCACATATCAGACGTGACACTGCGTGGAACTACAAAAGCAAATGTCTGAAAGTTCTTTCAGCCCTCATTCCTTCATCTAAAAGAGGAAAAAAAATCCTCAATCCCTGAAACAATTCTGCCTTCAGTTATTACCATCGCCTGGGAGAGAAGGTGCAGATAACATCTCCAGCTTTTAAACTTAAAAGCAAAGACAATTTACAAAACAAAAAGCAAAGAGCTTTTTAAGGGTCAGTGCAGGCTCTCCTAAGCGGAACATATGCCTGGGAGAGGCCATACCTTTGATAAGGGGAGGGTAAATGGCCTCCACACACTGAGTAGCTGAGGACTCTACCTGACAGGCTCCTTTCATTCTCCGCGACTCAGGTTTCTCCCCCGTCCTCTGCTTGGGAACAACAGCTCATTTGCACTGTCCTAAACACACACTGGCAGGCAGGAGGTTCGTTCAAAAGACACTGTGGGGAGTTCATTTCAAGACCGCCACTGGATTAGTTTGGTGGGATAAAACTACACGTTGATGCAGGAGAGAAATTAGTTAGAGGTACAAATGTACTATTTGGCTGCAGAGAGGTATGCACAGGGGAGAAAGAGGAGCGGTCGGGGTGTGTTATTGATATGATTGCTTTTCCTGATGAATGGACCAGGCGTACTCCATTCATTGAACATATTAGCTGCAGTGTAAAGAGTCAAATCTTCTTAAAGCTTCTTGCGATTGCTAATATTGATTCATTCGTCCGTTATTTTGTCGATAATAATTCAGCCATTAAATGTCTGCCTGGGCAATATATAAGTATTATATTGTTATCATGATATGAGACTGTATATCATCTTTGATTTTGGATATTGTTATGTCGTGATTTGTCATAAGTGTCTTCTTTTCCTGGTTTTAAAGGCTGCATTACAGTAACGTGATGGGATTTACCAGATTGTCTTTACCCACTTAGTCATTATATTCACATTACTAATGATTATTTATCAAAAAATCTCATTCAAAAATATTGGGATATTAGATTTTGTCACCCAGTTCTAACATTTTTAAGTTGCTTCTGAGGAATAAACAAACTGACCTTAAAGGACAACACAATTTCATACTGTGTTACTTTGTTTATATTTGGCGGACCCTACCACCTTTCGAGCTTCAAACAGTGTTCTGGGACCTTATTTTCCTCTGAAAACAGCTTGTTTATTCAGTTATCGAAAAATCAAATATTTCTGAGTTTTTATTATTACCACATGAATATTGTGAATACTAAAATTCATATTTTGTATATATCCTTAAAATTCAAAGATATTGAATGTACAATGATAAAAAAAACACATAAAAGTATCCAGTTTCTTTGATAAATGGCTGAAAGATTCATTAATATTTTGTAGATTACCATCATTTTCTGTGATTTGACTTATCAATCATTGACTATTATTGTCAATATCATATTGACTTGTTTCAGCCCTAAATATGTGTAGAATTACTAAAGAATGACTAAAACTTATGCCCTGATATTTTTATTCCTTCCACAGCACAACATGCCCTTCTGGAGGATCTCCAGCCATTCAGACCTCATGGCCCTCCACCACGCTCTAGACCTGGAGTACTTGTAGCACTACACCACCATCGTACACCCAGCTCTGCCTCGGGCACACCCTGCAACCTTTCACCTTCGCCCTCCATCCCCGTCCCACGCTTTGCCGCAGACCTCGCAGCTCAGAAAAGCCCCACCCCCCACCCCCCATGCTGCTGGCGTCTGTCTTCCACTACAGAGGAAGAAAGGAAGAGGAGAATGGAAAAAAGAGAGGCTGAGCGTACGGTTAATGTGCTGACATACGGTCACACTTTGTCTTAACCCTAAACTTTTTTTTTTTTTTCTTTCTGGAAGCGAAGGAGAGAGGTGAATTTATGGCGCTGCAGCTGCTTGCCCTGGTTACTGTGAATTGGCCGCTTTCTGAAGCTGTCAAAGTGTTTTACGGCCCCCCTGTTTGTGCCGGGACTCTGTCAGGGTTCACACCTGTGAGGAGAGCAGAGCTACTGATGGCCTCGCCCGACTCGCCTCACCTCGCAACAGAACTGAGCTACAGTACACCTACAGGCCCACGACTACTGGTGGTGACTTTTTCTCCGTCCCTCTAGCTCTTCACCTCACGTCTCTGTCTGTTCCTCTTATCTGCCTGCCCACTTTTAAGTCTCTCTCCTGTCACGGGACAGACAGACAAAGCGACTGCTCCTCTGTTAACTGTCAGCCTGGGAGTCCTGTGCTTCTTATTTATGAACGGAGACTTTGTGAGTGGCACCGCGCCACTGAGAAGGTACCTCGACGACAAAAGACTCGTGCCTTTTACAAAGTACTATTGATTTCCAACCGCAGCGAGAGGAAGACGTTTATGGAAGAAACAAGAAAAAAAGGGGTTTTCTAATAATTTAAGAAAATTACAAAAAACTTTATTTACAATGCTGAGACAATCGTGTATAGAGGAAATCTTTTTTTGTGTGTGTAAGTTTGTAATCACTGGACTATTCCTTCCTATATTCATTTAGGTACGTGCTCTTGAAAGGTGGCAATGCTTTTTTCATTGAAGTAAAGAAAAAAATAATAATTAAAGGCATCCCATCGCACATGAGCTTGTGCGACGCCTCAAAGTGTTGATGTGTTCAAGTTTTGTTCAGTAAACAAATGTGTAGATAATGGGATTTTTTGTGATAAATCGTTTTGTCAAGACCAAAAGCATGGATGTCAAGTGTCAATGACCTTTCATTTGATTCTGTCATGTTTCTCGTCCTTACAGGAAACTTCAGTTTATACAGCAGAACAGGTCTCCTGTTTAGATTCATATTTGAAAGGGAAAGAGGTTTTTTTTTTGTTTTTGTTTTTCAGAAAGGTAGCTCACAACTTGTGTCCTTACGGCATTTCACCAGCTTGCAGCCCTGACCCCATATATTTGGAAGCAAACTAAACTCTGATAAGGGTTTTCGGATATGGCACGGAAGGAGAGCCACTTTAACAACAAATTTGAATAAACCTGAGGGAAAAAGCAGGCTTGAATAGGTTTTATTATCTTTTATACAAGCGCTATAACAACTCTTGTACAGCGAGCGTAATTTTGTATGATGTAGTGTTTTTATTTCGACTTTGAAAATACATTCTGTGTCCCCTTTTGGAAATAGCTGCAACACATGAAGCCCTTTTCGTAATGCTTCTACATCAGTGGACGGGGAAACCATAATTAACGTAGAGAGAAAAGCCACTAACGTCGAGGGGTTTGTGAACAGACAGGACATGTGCTATCGACTGTGAATTTCTTAAACAGAAACCGACTCGTCGTGTTTCTAATTTTTCCCTCCTTTGCACATGATCACTGTTGGCCTTTACATTTCAATTTGGATCCCTCTCTCCCCCCAAACATACACCCCCCCGCTCCCACTTCCACCCCCGGTCTTCTCAAAACAACTTCTCCCCCCTGCACTCCGGGGGTATCTACATATTGCTGCTAGATCAAGGTAATGGTAGGTAAATAGAGGAAATGTTTTATAGATTCATACAGCACGCTTTTTTTTATTATGTTGCAATCATAAATGCAAACTGGAAATACTTTACACTACATGGGCCTCATTGTGAAACGCAAAAGATTGTTGTGTCTGCAAAATATGTGTACAGATGTTTTTGACATTATTATTTGATTGTGTTTAAATTAATAAAACTGATTTGTGAACTGTTACATGTTGCCCTCTGAATTTTTGTTATGTTTAAAACAAGGTAAAACATTATTTAAAAGTTAAAGGAGACATATGATGCTTTTTTGTTTTTTTCCTTCCTTTCCTTCAGTTTGTTAAATAGGTTCTTAAAAGGTCTTGAAAGTTAAAAAAGACCAAAGTCCAGTCAACGGGAGCTCATCTCTCCAACAGAAAACACTGCTCCTGAAGTGCCGCAAACGCTTCATACGTAGTCCCGCCTTTAATCTTGTGACTTTCTGACATCACACATGTCACATTTGCATAATTTACGCCTATATTCACGTTGGAAGTAAAGCTAATTTGAATTTTTAAACACAACGAAGCCAACACAATTTCATACTGTTTTACTTTATTTGGCGGACCCTGCCACCTTTCTAGCTTGTTTATTCAGTTATGGAAAAAATAAATATTTCTGGGTTTGTATTATTACCTCATTAATATTGTTAATATTAAAATTCTGAGTCTGAGTTCTTGTCCAAAACTACATAGTGCCCTTTAAGTCCATATTGTTTAGCACTTTTCATTGTGTGTTAATATAACATGACTGTCTGCCCCCAGTACCCAGAGTCTGACAGTGATGTCACAGGCCTTAGCCACTAATCCTAGCAGGAAGCAAATAGAAACTGGAGCTGGTGCTAGTTTAGACCAAACATCACATACCCACATGCTAATCACATCCTTTAAATCTGCACAATCGCTGCCATAAAACACTCTTTACACATGACTTAAAATAATATGTTTTCATAGTTTTCTCTTAATTCCTGTGAGACGATGCTAAATTGTCTTAATAGCCTCAACAATGTCTAACATGCATCACACATTCTTGAGGCTCCTGATATTTGTAATAATAGCTATATCTGTCTGTAGGAGCCTTCATGCATAATTAACGTATATCAGGCCTCTCCAAGCCATAGAGCGCTCAGTTAGTTTAAATAACACATGAAAAATATTTATGAGCCTGACTTTATGAGGTGGTCACAGCTAAGACAGTCCAGCGTGTAACACTAACCCGGACAGGGAAGAAAGTGTCCGGCCTCCAAAACCACGTCGGAGAATTAAACATGCATGGAATTTTATTTAGAGCCGCACGGCCCGTTTAATATCCAGATCAATTATGTTTTCAGATGGAGTGGGAGTGATGGGAGTGAGGCGCGCACAGTCCGTCTGCCAGGCTGGACAAAAGCAAAGTCGGTCTGCTACCACCGGAATGCACCGGCACAATGACCCCTAATGTGCTTTTCCCACTTCTTTCGAACAGCTGAAAGACCGTCTGAGGTCCTGACTGGCTGGCTGTCTTTCCAGGAGAGGAGTGCAGCTCTCTCTCTCCGCAGCACAGAATAGATGTCTGTTCTCTTTGATAAGTTTTCCCGATGCTCAGGGACCTGGCAGAGCAACTCAGACGCAGCCAGACCAGACATTTTGTGAAAGAAAAAGTGGGTGTTGTGGCATGTCGGCCAGCCGTCTCTGGGAATAAAAATAAGAGCTAGATTGTGTCTGTTTGGCTGCCCGATTTCTACCAGAACTTTGATTTTCTCCGAGATTTATCGCCTTTTGTGGCTGCTCGGTGAACATGTTTTGTTAGAGATAGGTGTTCCTGTGCTTTAATCAGCCTTTACAGTAACCGTGTAATTCTCGAGAGGCTTGATCTTCTCTGAACTCCCATCAACCCCCTTGTGGAAATAAAGGGGGCCATTACCTCGCAGGTCCTCTGTTGGGCATTCCTCTCCGGGACGTCCCAGCAAAGCGCCCGCCCTCCATAAAACTGTACTGCAATAATAAACAACGCCATTGGTGATTTACGACCTTGCCCAGACAGTGATTTCATGCAGATTTCCATAGAGGGGGCCTCTGACGGTGCATCACAATTGAACTAATATTGTATTACATGCATATCAAACTCCCCCCAAAAAACCTGATCTGCCACATCTCTTTTATGAGCAGGAAGCCTATTAATAGGCCTGTGTTCTCCTCTTGGTGGCTAGTGTGTCTCAAGTTAGGGGAATTTGTCTCTGTAGCGAGCAGATGTCCACAGATTGAGACAATAAGAGAAACAGAGCGAGAGAGAGAAAAAGGGAGGGGGAGAATCAGACACAAAACCTCCATCCTCAGCAGAGCTAGAAGGAGTTTCTGCTCAATCTAAGATCTAAAAAGACACGCTATTCTTGGTTTGGCTGATGCTGTTTGTCTGGAGGCAGGAAAGACAAACCCGCTGACGCTGATTGCAGCTTCTTCTCCAGTGGTTTTCGAAGACGAAGAAAGGCTTCTCCAATCTCTCCAGAGTGAAAGGCTCAGTTAGCCTTGGCAGGCAGCGAGAGTGACAAACCTGTTGTCATGCTGCGGCGGGCGCTGGTGCTAAACTAGGCCCTTTGTTTACTGTTTGTTTATCTCTCAGTTACTGGGATTTGACAGGCAGAGTGGGGCAGGGACAGCTGGTAATCAGGAAGCCGTGGATGCCAGGGATCCCGGCCAGGGGTGTCAACTCCTAAGGGGCCAGGCGTCCACGGCTATGGCTGTCCCACGCAATCGAGGCATTCCCAAGTGAGTCTGGACTGTGACAACAATCAAGTCATGGATCTTAGTTGTGGACTCGGGCAACATGACTTGGACTTGAGTCAGATTCTAGTTAAAAATGTGATGGTTTTAGACTCGACTAGACTCAACTTTACCACCAATGACTCCTGACTTCAGTTGGAGTTTAACTTTTTGACTTCAAAATACTTCTTATACTACTTTTACTGCATTAAATCACATCCTTTGGACTGTCGCAAAGAAATCCACAGTCCAGTTTAACAACTTGAACAAATCGTTCACCGGCTATAAGCAACCGAGAGAGACGGGGAAGGTCTCATCTTTCACGTCACGTTACAATGCGCTCACATCTGGCCAATAAAAATGATCAATACATGTTTTTGAACATTTTGAACAACCAATTTTGAGGTACTTTACTTGAGTATTTCCATTTCCTGCTGCTTTATTCTTCCTCTCCACTACATTTATCTGATACATTTAGTTACTAGTTACTTTGCAGATTCAGATTATTCAGTGTTTATAGGCTGTATTTGTGACGTTTACCCAAACAGATAGGAGGGACATTGTGTGAGAAGATGTTGCATCAGAGCCAAAGTAGCACATTTTTGAATTTGTTTATTTTAACAGCAATCTGAGAGAAAAATCACCAGTACCCATAATCTGAAAAATGCAGAACCTCAGCCCTGACAATCAGTCTACCTCTGAAACACAAAGTTTAGTACTTGTCAGTAGTGGGACTTGAGTGCAAAGAGAGTTGAGACTTACTTGTGAACATCGCCGGAAAATACGGGGGCGAGGGGACAGAGGGGTCCGGACCCCCACCGCCCTTCTTGGGAAAACAGAGAGTTTCCCCCCATCGAAACACTTTCACATTATAGATGCAAAACAATGTTTTTATTTAATTAAAGATTGGGTACCCCCTCCACATGCCTCACAATGGTTTGATCCAACGCCAGTGGATTAGCAGTCACGTCTTTTAACATGCTGGCACAACCCTGAAGTTATTTACCTTTCACTTACCCAGTGTGGTTTAATCGTGGTCAGTCGAGTTTCTTCTACATACATTGAATACAACAGTACTCTCTGGCGGCGCCTTTTGTTTCCCCTACAGGAATCGCTCTTGAGAAATGTTTCTGTTTATTGTGACTTGCGAAACAATGGCTTGCTCCCACCTCTGCTATATACACACATTCAAGCACCAGCAGGATGAGGAAAGGGGTTTATTGTATTTACAGTATTTTGTATTAGGGGTTTTCAGGAATCCAGCACTGCAGATGATGTGTTATTTTACCAGAAGTAGTTGTTTTGACTGAGCCCATACTGTTCCAATAAAGATACAGCGGTAGTCATCGTGGGAGTCTCTCATCATGCATCTTTCCTAAACTAGCGCAGCGGTAGTTGTGGCAATCCATTCATGACTGAATATCACAAAGCCGAAACATGTTGAAACGTAGTCCTTATGTCTGCCTGTCATCAATATGCTGTATTAGTCTTCTTGTCTTCTGATTGCAGTTTTTTGGAAAAATTTCTAACAATTTTCTTTGGAAGCCGAAGCAGCAACCGTCTGCGCGCGGCTCCTTGAAAGAAAAGAGAAAAAAAAACGACTTGTGCTGTAGTTCAGCACCGAGTGAAATTCATTCGCCGAGCAAATTCAGCAACAAAGGCACACTTTCACATAAGCCGCGGCTCACTCATAACCGCCCTGAGGTTGCAGTGTTTGAGTCGCGTTGCCAGGGGCTGGACCTGGAACGGCGCTCGCCACACCACAGCTCCACCTGCATCTGTGGTCAAAACACACACACACTCCCTCATATTTACTGGGCCCACCGCACCACTCCATTTGAAGGTGAGTGGCAGAGATTTATATGGCGAGCTGAGGCCACCCTACCACTGTGTGCGAGTGTGTGTAAGTGTGCACGTGCATGACTTCTTAGCTACCAGGTCCCTAAGAGTTTATTTGCCTGCTGCTGCCCCGTTCAGACCTCCCTGTATGCTCTGTGTGTTCGCAATGCGCGGCGTGTTTACGTGTATGTGTGTGCTCGGAAAAGTGTATGTGTGTGTTTGCAAGGACCTCCCTCTCGGGTGTTAATTGGACTGGCTCTCCCAAGTTGGGTCTCGGACCCCGGCCAAGCTCCCTCTCGTCTGGCAGCAGAGAGAGCCTCTCAGCCAGTTTAATAAACTCGATGTCATCCGGTTAATAAAACAGCCTCGCGTCCAAACTTGGCTTGTTTTTGCTCGATAAGTCATAGGTTTGTTTTGTTTTTCTATAAGTAGAAACGAAGGAAAGGTGACCCCTGTGTCGTAAGTGGCCTATATGTTCTTACCCAATGGATTTTTTTCCCTCCCAGTCCTGCTGCTGCTTTATGTGCTGAAATACAAGAATGATGATAATTCACTGAATTATTTTATACTTGAAAGAAGAGATGGTAACCGTGACCGATCACTGCAAATGCTAAATGCTGCAACCACATTTGGAGTACACCAATTTATGAAAGCAATAACCATGAGCTACTGAAGAAACAGAAAATTTGAGGCAAGAAAGAAATCTTAATATTGTATAAGATGTGTCAGCATGGCGCAGGGCCTGGATTTGTGGGAAGGAGTACTTTCTGGTAAGTCCAGCGTTCAAATTTTGTCTTCTTAGCTGGCTAGCTAGCTAACATTTAAAGCATGGCTCAGACTGTGACGGTTTTGAAATCATAACTGATGTTGAGATTGTGCTGCATCACGCACATAAGGAGAAACTTCACTGATGCAAGATTTGAAAATGGCGCACCAAACACTGCAGGATATTATCACGATTACCACCACCTCGCGTGAGCTCATGGGGAAGCAGATGTAAACAAAATGGAGAAAGAAAAAACAGCATGAGGTCAAATGAGTCTGGATGACAAAGTGTTTGGGGAGACGTGGTCAACACGTTCTTCAGCGACAACTGGAGATGAGATTATTCGTCAACAGTAGTATGCTAGCTAACGTTAGCCTCAAGGGCTACAATGTTTACCTTTGCTTGGCAACACTAACACTGCCAGCTGCTGTGGGACGTCTCACTCATTGGCCATTGTGGCTCCGCTCAGAAAGTACAAACGTGATGATCTAGATTTTAAATCCTGAATATCAAACATGTTTGAAATTGTCATGACCTGGATGAGTCTGTGAGCTGTTCGGAGGTTTGTAAGATTGAATCTGTAAACACCAAATCTGGGCCGAACATCAGTACTGGCCAGGGTCCCATACTACAAATTGCGCCTGATTGTCAGGAGGGCAAATCGGGATTAAATGGGCCAGAAACCCCTGCTGTCTGACCCTTTTGTTTGGAGTAGATGTGTGTATGAAGCCACATCGTGACACTGTGAGGACTGGACTTCTGGAGTGATGTGCCCAGCCACTGAGACTAATGTTGAGTTAGCTGTTGGTGGTCAGTAAATCCCTGCAAACCTCAGGCTGGCTGCTTGCTAAACCATAATGTCTATCTTCTATTTCTACTCATATAAAAGACCATAGATGTGAAATGTTGCTGTAGACGCTTTGTAGTTGTTTCGTTTCAGAGCTTAGCATTGAACGTAATGTGGAAGTGAGTATTGCAACTTGTTCCTCTTGCCATGTACCGCTTTGCAGGTAATGTCGTCACTTTTTTGGTGAGTAGTCAAGTCATTAAGTACATTTTTCAAGTAACTTGTCCAACACTGTCCTCACTTAACCCTATACCGCCGAGATTTCTGCTGCCTTCCCAGTAATAATTGTGAAAATTCAACGGCCACATCTCTCAGTGCCCTCGTAACTCAGGCTAATCCACAGAACGCAGTGTCAACAGGTTTCATAAGAACTATTTCGTTCTTACAAAGTATAGTTCCAATGAAAACTGTCCACAATGTGAGGTCTGTGAATTATCCAAAGTAACCCTAACATGTGGTCTTTGAAACTTTAAGCATTTTTAAATCTGTAAGCTGCACAGATGAGTGGTGACAGAAATCTCAAGAATAGGTATCTTAAAACCTGGGCACAGAAAACCAAAGTTATTTGCATAGATAACAGTGAGGGTAAGAGAGACATGTCAACTTTTTTTGATTAATTTGGGTAAACAGAGGGACACAGAGGGGCGCTCAAAGGGGAAAAAAGCCCGTATTAGAGTTGTTTTATGCCACATTTCTCTCTCTTGGCATCCTGTCTTTGCTCCGTCTCTCTCTCCTGACTCCATGCTGCCCCAGTAGGAATGTTAATGTCTCGTTCCAGTTGGCTGAAATGGTTTCTTTGCTCTGCCTCTGTCTGGCCAGCGTACACAGCAGAGGGGATGGAGGGGCAGCATTGGGGGTAGGAGCCAGTGGGACAGGAGAAAATATTCTATATCCTGGGTGACTCCGCTCTTCTGGGGGATTACAAAGGGTTTAACTGGCGGATGAAGGAGAGCAAAGTGGTAAGTGACATTTCTGGTCTGGGAATATGGCAATCAGCAGCGTGGAGCCCCGCCAAGTCTCCCGGCCTGGCCAGAAAATGCTAAAAAGGCTTGGGAGAGTGTAAACAAACGGGGCGCTGGCTAGCAGTGCAGGAGGGAGGGGAAGGGAGGGAGGGGGGGAGCGTCCAGGGGGACAGATCTGTTAACCATCAGTGGCTACGTTTCATCCTGCCGCCCCTCTCCAAACCCTTCAAGGGAGGCTTTGTGTACCTGCTCTACAGACAGGAGCTGGGAATTTGGGGAACAGGAAACCAAGGCTCCCCTCCCCTCCACCTTCCCTTCTTCCCCACACCTCACCCATTCCCCTTCCCCTGTGCACCCAGCTGCCCCCCAACACACACACACACACACCCCACCATTCACCCCCTGCTATGCCCTCTCTTCGACACCACCCCTGCACAATCTCTGCCCTCTGATCGCTCATACCTCTACCCTGAACAGACATGTACGCTCACATACCGGCAGGTAAAGTTGATGCTTGCTTCCAGTATCAAAAGATGGCTGAAAGGCCTTCATCCTATTGGTTGAATAAAATGGCAGTATTTAAACCTTAATCCATAATTCATGAGTTCACTGTGTTGATACTACGCCAATTCATGTCAGGACTTAGCCAACTAAAGGGATGTTATTCCTGACAGAAAGCTGCCAGGCCTACTACTGTTACACCATAAAAGTTAGCATGGGAGAGTGATGGAGGTTTTTTGCCTTTTAAAAACAAAAAAACAAGAGAAGAAGTGTAAGAAATGGGCCTGAACTGTTTGTCATCGCTAGTCAACAGCAAATGTTAGCATGCCCAGCTAACCAGCTAACGATAGTAGCAAAGCTAACATACTGTTTCTTCCAATAATGTTCCTCTAATGTACGTATAATTTTAAAATAAATCAGCTGAAAACATTAGAAAGTCATCTTAAAACCAACTCAGTGATCGTCAGCTGATCTGCTAGCAACTGCTTTCAGTCAGCTGCCAAAACCAGGGGGTGATGGCTAGAAATGAGAAGTGTGCGTGTGTTTCCGTCAAATACCCATTGTTTATTGCAAGTTTACTACGTAATCCAAATGGTAGGTAAAAGCATATCATATCAAATATCAAAATACCATATTAGGTTTGCAGGTTATATTAGAAAATGGGGGAAGTTTGCACTCCAGCTAAACATGTTAGCCCAGATAACGTTAGCCTCTTTTGAAGCCATTGAATGAGCCTCATAGGCTTACTCTTGTAAAAGTGAGCACACTATTTTAAATATACCAAATAAAAAACAGTAATCTTACCTTTGTGTTCATCCCCAATTATTTTTTTCGTTAGTAAGCATCCAACATTTGAATTACATGTTTGTTTGTTTTTTATTCATAGGGTTAAGTACCTTACCTTTGTCTTCTACGTGGATCATCAGCTAACCACTGTCTCTTCTTCAGTATTAATGCTTTATTATACATGTAGCCATCCTATTACAGGGTTCTCATTTTCAAACGATTCAGCTGGAAACATTACAAAATCGGCTTGAAACCGACTGTTAGCTGATTATGCTAGCTAACGTCATCTGATAGAATCTGCTAGCTGCCAAAACCAGCGGTCGTTGGCTAGAAATGAGAAGTGCGCTTTTGTTTCCTTCTACGTGAAATCAAATACCCACTGTTTCAAAATCTGCTACGTGTTTCCGAGTGGTAAACATCCCTATAGACTGTGCTGTTCCAGAACGGAAAGTGAAATGTTGAACAAGTCGTCTGTATCTATTGTGCAGAATCACAGACTAGACTAAAACATTATCTTCTCCATTGCTACTGTAATGTACACATTAGCCGAAGGAGTTGGACCGTCTATTGTTAATACGCAGAGTGATGAAGAGAAATACTCGTCCCTGGCACTGACTTGACACGGATCATAAAGGCCTCATTGTGAATGTTGACTCGTCTCCCAGTATGCTAAATTAAAAAATGGATGTAACCTAATACGGGATGGTAGCAGCGATAAGATCTGGAGTCGGCCCGTGTCCCTGCAGGCCCTTCTCCTCCTCGCTACACCACAAGGGAAGGCAGCGCAGTGACAAGAGGTGTTCAGGAAGCAGTGAACACCCCGCAGATCGACAGATAATATTTTTTTGGCAAATAAATTCATTCCTGAACCTTAAATTACATTTTCACCTCCCAAAGAAATGTCTGCTCTCTAAGCCTGAGGCAGTGTCTGTCTGACACGGAGGCAGGGGGAAGAGGACGTGGTGTGTGAGGTGTTAGCTGAAGGCCGTGAGCTGTCTGTATGCACGTGTACGTCTGCATGTGTGTCAGTGTTTTGTATTTGATTAAACAATGCGAAAGGGATTGATCTTCTCGTGTACTGTACGTTCGTGTGTGTGTGCCGAGGCAGAGTCACTCGGCAGCACCATGACAACAGTGGGGGCCGTCTGATCCTCTCTCTCTAATTGTCTGTGACCTCGTAACTGGAGACGCACTCTCGGAGCAGGAGGAGGGCCTTTCACACGGCAATCACTTTTGGATTTGTCCTCTATGCAACTCCCGAATACCACTGCCAAAAAAAGGTGTGTGTGTGTGTGTGTGTGTGGGTCTTTGAGTGTGTGTGTGTGTGTGTGCGTGTGAATGTATGTATATGAAGGTGTGACCGCTTCTTTAAAATCCAAACCCCCCGCTGATCAGCACCGTACATGCGAGGTGGGCAGGTATGCTGTGGATTAGACACCCAGGTGACATGATAGATGTTTTAAAAAGATAACACACTGTTATCGTGCAACTCATTTGATAATTACACTGTCACGTGTGTTTATACCTCCTTTTTTTTCACGCACGTCATGTGCAAAGACGGAAAATGATTACAAAATTAAAGATAAAGACAAGGCCAAAGAAGCCTTCTGTGTTCCTGGTGTTCATTCGTGTTGTTTTTGTGAACACCTGAGGCACAGAGGAGGCTAAAAGAAAGAAAAAAAACATTATTCCAGTGAAGAGCAGCGAGCAGAACAAGAGTCAAAAAGTCGTGCAGCAGGTTGAGCAGGTGAATTCAGGTGAAAGCAACCGTCTTCTCCTGATTTCACCACATGCATCTTTTATTACGAGTTTTTGTTTTTTTATTTCCTTGTGTGTGTGTTATATACTTACTCGTGCATGTGAAGTCTTGAAAATGTCACACATTTGCATGCTTGATGCCTATTTTCATGGTAGAAGTGGAGCAAAAAACACAACAGAGTTGACCGGAGACATGGTTAACAGTGCTGGGTCAGGCGTGTGTGAGCTGACCAATCAGAGCAGACTGGGTATTCTGGAGGCGGGGCCTTAAAGAGACAGGAGTTAAAATGTCAGACCGAAGGGGAATACAGATATACAGATATTTTTTTGAGCATTACAGCATGTAAACATATTCGAGTAGTAACCCAAAATGAAGTGATGAACCTGAAAATGAGCATCATATATCTCCTTTAAGGGCTTTTGTTTCTTCTGATACTTTCCATATATTGATCTGAATAAGTCCAGCTCATCCACAGGGCTGACTGTAACACCAGAGGTCAAGCTTTAAATACACGATTGTGATTCTGACGTCGTGCTTTACACACCGTCCAGAGATTCCTCTCTCCTCTATCTCCACACTGTCTGTCTGTCTGTCTGTCTCTCCCTCCATCTGTCCACACAGGCCGGGCTGTTCTGATGTCTCTGTTTTGTTCCACCATAAAGGGGCCTCAGTAATGGCCCCTGTCACACACAAAGGTATTAAGGCCTAAAGCCTCTCTCTCTCCGACGCCACTGGCAGCTGGGCCAGGGGAATAATTTGATTTGGTATTTTATGCAGGAAAAGAGCCTTTCTTCCCAAGCCACATTTGCGCTTGGCTTCTCCTCAGTGCTGCAGCCCCCTGAAAGACTTTACATGACATTAACACATTTCAGAGAGCATTACGGCTTGAAAAGAGATTTGTCTAGACAAAGACATGGTTTATTTGTAGTTAAAGCTTCATTTCCTGCCTGTTCCCTTCTCCTGCACTCTCTCCCTGCACCTTTACCCCCCTTCCCCATCAGCGCCCCTCCTCCCCGCGTGACTCCTGCCGGGCGCACAATGGTTGGCGCCCTGACAGGTAAGAGGATTTCAATTAGTTTACCTCGGAATGGGCCCAGCAAAACGTGATTAATGAAAGCAATTAGTCTCTGTCATGTCTTCAGCACACTCCTGCTAAATCACCGGACTGCTCCTCGCTGACGCTAAGAGCAAATTACATCACCCGGATCCTCTCTCGCTCGCTCGCTCGCTCTCTCTCTCTCCATCTCGCAGCCTCTTTATGAGCTCCCCACGTCTCAATGAAGAGAGTAACGGAAAGGAGAAAGAAGAGGGGAATGAAACCCAGCTGATGCCCATGTGTGTGTTTTTTTTTCTTTTAACTCTTTAAGAGTGCCCCCCATAAACATCCACAGGTTCGTAAAAACTGTAATAAAAAGAGTAATACTCATCTTTTTTCCCAAATACTACTCAAAGAGATTTAGGATGCTGCTACTTAAAAATATGTTGTAGTGGAAAAAAAAAAACATTTATGAATCAGGATGAATGTTCGACGTGTGTGTGACAGACTGACTGATAATATGCAGCCAGTGAACACAGTGTGTGTGTGTGTGTGTGTGTGTGTGTGTGTGTGTGTTAACGAGCAGTAAATTAATCAAGGGCCCGGGTGTTTTTGCTCCCCTGATTACAGCACGGATGATCTACAGCGTCACACGTTTGTTTACGCTTCCTAAATGTACTTCCCCTCCGTAACATCACACAATACATACAAGACTTATAAACTACAGTGGGATTTATGAAGGCATGTTTGAAAACTCCTAGGCTTCAAAGTGCGCACACGTTATGGGATTCTGTCACGGAACCGCAGAAAGTCTCAACCTGGAAAAAAAAAAAAAAAAAAAAAATCAAATCAAATAAAAGGGAATTTACGGAGCCATAGATAATGTTTTGCTAGCTGCAGGCAGGGTGGACCTCAGCCAACAGTAATCACTGCCCACTAGGAGGGAAACAGCCCCACCTGCGCCAAAAGCATCGCATGCGAGCTTCCTCTTCTCACAGCTTTTTGTTCCTTTTTATATATTTATGCCACCGTCTCACCGCTCCCGTCCGCCCACCATCTCCTTCTGACTTTACCCTGTTAGTCGTTGTCGTTCCTACTTTGTAAATCTTTAAAAATGGGTCACAAATCTGGTCAATTTCTTCTTAAAGGAGAGTGATTTTCTAAAACAGCAGATCACTATAGTTTCAAGCTATTCAAACAGGACTAAATCTGTATTTTCTGGGGACTATTTTAATCAGCTAGATTCAAAAGATCGTGTGATCTAACGATTCCAGCTTGCTAGGCTTCGAGCTGTGGACGAGTCCAGTGACCGATCTGTGTGTTCTGACATCTAGTATTGGCAATTTGGCAGCCTGGGTAGTTGGACAGTGATGTTTGAGGTGAGACAGCGGCCCCCAGTTATCGATCAAGGTATTTTATAGTAGGGTGATCTTCTCATTATTCAGATTTTACATTACATGCAAGTAGCACTGTGTCATATATATATTTTACAATAATATATAATGTTACTGTCCAGGCTAGTTAGCACAATTAATTAAGACCAGTTACATTAGCAAAGTTCATAGAGGATCATAATTATGATAATATATAATAGCAAGTTCTTGCTGATGTCCAAGACGTAGCTGTTTAGGCGTGAAGACCGGCAAGAGAAGCGACTGTTGGTTTGAAAACAACAACGACAGCTGGCGGTGATGGAGGTTAGTGTAGGTGCTGTAGGATTAGTTATATCTGAATGAGAGTATTTCTTCACAGCACTCGATGCTTTCCCCCGTTGGAAAAGATGTTTTTGCTCTCACTGGCTTTGGTGAGATTATGGTTTACCAAAGTGTTTTTTCAGAGTGCCTGCCCTTTTCCAAACACTTTCTAAGGGCGGCTTCCCAAATGGTTCTGTGTACCAAACCACCTGGACGGTCAGGCTAAGAAATAAACTACACTCTCTGAGTTTATTGTAATGAAGGAACGTGCAGCTCTGTGTGAATCTGTGGCTTGCTGATGTGTTTTTAATAGTTTACAAGCCAGTGAAGTGTTTTCACCACAGACTTAGGAACAGCCTCGCATTGCTGCAACCATCGAAAACAGTGTTAGTGTTTGTCCTTTGGCTGATTGTTTAATTATCGCTTCATAATCTCTTTTTAGGGAAGCTCTGTGTCTGTTGGCAAGTCTTTAGGCCTTCGGTTTATTTTACTGTAGTCATCAGGACATTTTTTGCTCATCGTTTAAACACATTTCTTAATAAACTCCATAGAATTGTTTAATCTGGCAAAAGGTTAATCTCCTAAATCCTATGTTGGCTTGTCTGGGGTCTTTGGAAAGGTGTGCTCGGGATGATAGGGCTTGCATATTTTGATGTGATCCTATTTCTTCATTTCCTGCATTGGCTGGGAACAGGGGAGCAGCGCAGGCTGCAGCGAGACCAGACGTTCTCCTTTTCTCCCTCTCTTCCTCTGCCGGTCCTTCTCTTCCTCTCTCGCTCCGTGTGTCAGATGGAGGATAACAGTTTGACAGGCCCGTTCCTATTGGAACTGGGATGATTGGAGGTCTTTGGCATCCACCCTGGCCTGTCTGCTCCGCTGTTCGATGCACACCTCCGAACAAACACACATTCCTGAGCATGTCTATATGTGTGTAGTGTGTGTGTGTGTGTGTGTCTATATTGCATGACTGCATGTCTATGTGTAGGAGTTCACTCATGTGCCAGGGCTTGTGAGCGGCCCGCTCCTTCCTGTGAAGCTTCAAATGGAGGCTGCCTTGTCAAGCTGTCACGCTTCAGGACAGTAATATCTGAGGTCCCTCCTCTCCGCTCCTCGGCCCGTCAGTCAGAAATTGGGAAAGCCAAAATCACAGCACACACTCTTCAGTCTTTCTCTCTCTCCTTCTGTCATTTTCTTTCTCTCTCTGTTGTCTAAGGTTTTTCCTGTCACCGCGCCAAAATCTAATTGTTCAAAGCTCTGTCAGCCTCCCGACACTTTGATATTTTTCCCAGGCTTCAAAAGAGCACGACAACAATAGGCTTGTGACTGCAGGGCACGCCGAGGTAGCCAAGGCTATATTAGTTATCACGTCTTTATGTCTTTATGTTCGCTGGCATGGCTCGCAGACTTTTACTGCAGGGTGGAGGAGGGTGTTTTTTTCGGAAGGAAGCAGACTTGTTAGTGGTTTCTCAGGCGGCTTGTTCGATGCCCCGGGATATTTTTTGGTTTGCGACTGACTTTCCGACACCAGTTCAGGTAAATATCAGGGCGTGTACGGTGTCAAAGCTCAAAATGGTGGCGTGTCTCTTGTATGTTAATAGCAACGTTGAGGTTTTCTGTAATTGACACTGTTAATGCGTGTCATTTTTACACATTGTTGCTCACCTAACCACAAGGCCCAGACTGTATTTAAGGGTCTGGGATGATTAGGCCTGTAAAGGAAAGACGGGATCAGATAATTTGTTGCAGATTTACCCTTGGCAACACTTCAGTAAACCTGTAAGATAGTATCAGAGAGGCATTTCAATTTTATTTCTTTTAACAAACCTCCGGTCAAACCCGACTCTTAAAAGCAAGACTTTTGGCAGAGGAAATAACACATTCCTCCTCTTAACAATAAAAAGCTGAATGTTAAGTTATAAAACACAATGTTGTTTAATCCGATACACTGAGAGGTTTGGCTGCTCGATTCTCTGGTACCAGCAGTAGTTTGTGGTTGCTGCCAACGTTAGCTGGCGTTGGCTAACTTTTGGTACGTTTTGCTGTGTGAAGCACAGAACTGATTCAGTTTGCCGACTTCATGACTCTTCTACACTTGCGGTATTGTTAAGCATTTTAGCCAAATCTCTGGCAAAATGTTAAATAACTGTTCAGCTAAATGCTTAAACTAAACATTAGCATTAGCACAAACATGGCCGCCGATCGGCACAGAAAAGGTACTAAAAGAGTGAAAATCACAACAAATCTGCTCATATTGACAACTGCAGTTATGTGAAAGGAGAGTTGGTCAGTTCTGTGAGCTGCTGATATACAGGAGCAGCTCTATAATGTTCAAGTTACTGGTTTTGGTGTGTGAAGTCTTTATAATTATATATTTTCAGTCACATATTTCATTAGTTTTATGGCAAACTGCGACTTTCTTGACTTGAAGAATCGTCTGTTTAATTTTAATTAATTTAATTTGTCTCTCTCCGTTTACTACCATACAAAGCTTTTCTGAAATAAGGTCACATGGGGCAAACCGGAAGGGGGCGTGGCTTTGGCTCTCTATAGGGCCAATAAAAAAGTGATTAAGACGTGTAAATTGCTACAAATTGTTACGTAGCGGTGCTTTAAGGCGTCACTTGAGGGTAAAATGTCGCCCACAAATTGTAGGCCTAATTAATTGTAATGGTGTGCTGTATTTTTATTTTTTCTCACCTAACTGGCTCAGAGATTCTCTGTTTTTAGCTCTTCAACATGAATGAAATTGAATTATTCTCTTAGTTCACCTGATGATTTTCTTTTTTATATATATGGAGTGGGACGAACATTTTTTTTATTTGATTTTAACATGTTCAGATTGAGTGTTTTACCTAATTTATTACCAGACGTATCACACAGTACAATCTAAGGACATCCCTGTTGTTATTCAATTACTTGTAATGTAATTCTGTCGAGGGAACCAGCACTTGACAACAAGAAGCATTAGATTGCGTTACACTTTCTTGTGTTTTACTCCACATAACATTAGTTCACTTTTCACACAACAGTGATCCAATTTCTGTGTTTCTCTGTAACAAGTATTGTTTAGTGTGGAGGTTGCCAGCAGCAGGTTAGCACCTACTCAGCCCCGCTAACATGATATGCATTCACCTCCATGGGGGATATGCTGTGCACGTTTCTATTTATGGATGCTCAGTAAAATGACACTTCACCCTCGAACCCCTCTGTCTGAAAGGGAAAGAAAAAAGACCAGTCTCACATGTTATGTGTAGGACAGATTAGGATTAAAAATGGACAAGCAGGAGTCAGACAAACAGAAGTCATGCCTGATGTGACAACACTGCTGTTGCTACATCCATCAGGAAAGTTAATAAATTTTTTTATTCTGATTTCATTTAGACAATCAATAAGGATGAATGGTCAGGTAATTTTTTCTATGATGTGTTCTTATCTTAAATTTGCCACTTTCTCAGGATTTGCCCAAAGATGTCTTAGTGACCATCAGCCAGGAATACTGACATCCTGAAGTCCCTGCAAGTCCCCGCACCCAGTCAAGAAATAGTCCCAGCACGTAACTCCCCATGAAACCGCCATATGTAATTTTTACATTTCTGTTTGTGAAGAGACTAAACAAACAAGATATAATGCATTAGTTAGTGAGCTTAAAGTGTGATGGTGGGTGGATTTTTGTACATTTTGGACCGAGCCAGGCTAGCTCAGGGGCGTAAATAAGACAGGGCGCAGCAGGGAGTGTCGTTGCATTGGGGCCCATGCGGTGGGGGGAACCCGGGGGTAATCAATAGCATATTCTTATTATATTCTATATTCTTATATATAAATATTCAACTAAATTAATAAGTTAAATGGTAATTTCTTCATCTATAGATATGCAATGATATCCATTGTCAAGTCTCTTTGATCATGTGACGGGATGATGCCATATACCGTAGTTAGGTTACATATCATTTTCAAAACAAGTAATGCATTCATATAAAAGGCTTACTAGGCTCAAAGTTGGGTAAATTACGGCCGCTACCAGGTGGTTAGCCAGCTTGTAAATTATTATGGTAAGCTAGCTAGCTATTCCTAGCATTAGATAACCCTCAGAGCCCTATCCACGCTTCTGATATCCATCATAATAGCTTGCCGTCGGATCTTGCACTAGGTTTCTTTGGCCAGCTATTTCTCCCTGCCTACCCTATTTATGCTAAGCTAAGCTAAGCTAATCGTCTCCTGGCTGGAGAGTACTTAGCGTGCAAAAGTTTTATCGATTGGCCAAAGCTACTGAAGTAACAGTCAAATTGTACTAAACTGGAATTGTCCCTTAGATGTAAAATACATTAGACTAAGTGGTTCCCTCTCCGCCCATCCGTGTAATAAGTAAAGTGACTGCAAACACCTTTACCAGGTAGAACAATGTGTGAAAATGGTTGTGGTCTCTGGCCCTGACAGGAGCCTTTGTTTTGACTGAGTCTCTTTTCAACTCTGTGGGATTTCCTCCAGCATCCCAGTGCTCCCGTTGAAGGAGGAGTGGGTGAAGGCAGAGCAGCCTAACAAGCTGCCTTCTCCGTCTGAAACCAGACTTTCACTCAATCTTGCAGAAAATGGCACTTTCCGCTGGGACAGGGGAGGTTTGGCCCGGGCTTCAGACGCAGATTGCGGTGAGCTCGCTGGCAGTAGCGGGCCGACCAGTCAGTCCCTCAGCTCCTCTTCCTCCCCGCCTCGGCAGCTGGGAACAGTGGGAGTTACGGGCTGTGATTACTGGCCCGTACAGAGCCGAGGTGAGCTCAGACTTGCTGCTTTTCACTCACTCACCAGGAGCTCTGTTTTTACAAGTCTCCAAACGTGACAGGAAATGGGTAGAAAATGAGCTATGATGTCCTTCATCAAAACACACTGCATTTGAATTGTGTTTTCCCAGGGTTAATATTAACATACAGTTACATGTATCCTTGTATTCCAAGCTATGTACAGCAGGCATTTGATATATATCAGCACATGAGAGGAGCTGTCTATATCTGTCAGGTATCAAATATCAAATCTGCATTTATGTTCATGAAACAGTAGAGACAGTATTTACACAATAGCTGGCCTTCTCATATATTACCATAAAATCAGATGTACAGGCTACAGGAAACAGCATACATCTGCTTCACTTTACAGACGCAACCAACAACAGTTTTAATTTTTGCTTTTTGCTCTGAAGGTGAGAGAAGAAAAGGTGTTTTATGTTTCCAGAAAGACAAACCCGATGCTTTTCTGCATTCTGCCATCCTCGTGTCTCTGCCTCCCTGCTCACGGAGCGTCTCTGCTTCTCATCATACGCTCATATTTCAAGCGAGCTGAAGCAATAGTGAGAAACACATGCAAAATTTAACATGCTGGTCAATTTGCTTTGATAAGCAATCAGTGTCTGGTATACGTATTATGGAATCAGATGTTGCTTCAGAGCGCATTTGCTCCCAAATGCAAAATGATCTTTTCATCATGTCAGTGAAAGCACGAAGGATTAAACAGAGAGAGCAACGAGAGACGCCCCACACCTCTCCCTCACAGTACATGTATCTCACAACAGGCAAGTTCATCCCAGTTCTCCAAAGTGAGAAAAGTATGTGGTGTCTGTTTTGCGGTAGCTGCAGCAGATATTATTTATTTTTGCAAAAAAAACAACAAAAAAAACACTTCCCTTAAAGCTGCTACAGGGAACTTTTATTTTTTCGTTGATTCTGGCGCCCCCTGTGGACAAAAGAGTAAGAGCACAACCATCTGCTGTATTTTTTTTTTTTCTTTTTTAAACAGCTGTATATGATGTATAGTGATGAGGAAATGTATCTATTTATGGCGATGTAAGATTAAAGCAACACTGTGTAACTTCTAAAGTAATTCTCGAGAGAGATCACCAAATACCAATACTTTGGGTTAATGGTTCAGGTCCGACACCAAAGATTGGTATTTGACAATTTGGGCATGTGTATGGCATATCCTGCCACCCGCCCAGGGTTAGCTTGGATCGACTCCAGCCCACCAGATGGATGGATGGATGAATTGAAAGAGATGCAACAATCAAAAATCTTTCTGCAGAAAGTGACATAGTGTCACTACACCTAAACTTAAAGCTGCTGTATAGATAGGCTAATAGTTGACATGCTAGCCGTGGCATCGCTTACCGTAGTGTCTCGTCTAGTCTAGTGTCTTTTGATGGAAAATGTATTGCTCATCCTGAATGGTCTCCAATGCTAGAAACCAAAATCAGTGTCCAGAAATCTCCAAAAGAGCAAACATTTCGCTATAACAACTACAGCGTGGCGTGGTGTAGCGAGGCACAGCGCGGCGTGCTCCTCCTTCCACCAACACCTGTCCCCTGGGCTGTTACATACCTATATTCCCATTATCCGACAGCACAAAGATGCCTGCTTCTGGGGAAAGTTGTGTGCTACAGACAATTGGTGAAATAAAGTAAGCGTTTTAGTGCCAGTCACACACTTACAGTTTGCTCACGTAGGTCATATAAAGCCATCAGTGTTACATTCAGATTGTTTTATAACCAGTTAAAAACTCCTTGTGGTACATTTTTAAAGAAAGCTGAATATCACCGGGTGATTCTGGAGCTCTCACATAATAAAACGACATGGTCAAAGCTGTAAATTGTAGCTGTCGTGTAAAAAAAAGTGTGTAAAATGTGATGATTTTCATGCTTTTGTTTATGGTTTTCTTTTATACAGTCGGGAGGTTTATGGACCTACACATGAAACTATCACCAAAAGCCTTTATAGCTTGAAAAGTCAACGATTGTCACTGTTTCTTTCTTTAAAAAATGTGCTTTCTTTGAATGCACAAGGTTTGTCCGTATGCCACGCTCTCACTGTGCCATTTCCTCTCATCCTCTTCCTCTGGTGACAGCGAGTGGATTTATGTGTATGTGGTTGCCCAGAAGACCCTCTACTGTACCCTCCCCGCCGAGCCTGTCACACAGGCTGATGTATTCCCCTCCGCCCCCTCCTCCTGGCCAAGCTTTATGATGGAAACTGATACAAACACTGTGATAGGGTTTCGGGATAAATTATTCACGCTTCCAGTGCTCTCTGCTGCTGTTTCGCTTCTTAGAGGACGTCCATTCTACAAATGGCCCCTTTTTTTAGACCTCATCCTTTTAATTGATCCGTGGCAAAGACAATACATGTGTGATTGAGAGAGAGCGGCGGTAAAAGTTCAGCGCGGCGCGTAACGCTTTGGCCGGGCTGGTGTGTGTTGTCGGGCGCTGGCGGCCTGTGCTGCGGGGCATTAGGTGCCTAAAGATTTACTGCCTGGTAAATGAAATGGCTGTCCATCGGCTGCAGGGGCGGCACATCAACAGAGCGCCGGCCTAATGTCTCTACCATCTGGTAGGATAGGCCTTTAATTGAAAAGAATTTCTGGACTGAAGGGGAAGAGCTGGACCAAGTCTCCGAGTCCCCCAAGAGAGAGAAGTAATGAAAAGAAAATAACTTCTCTCCTCTTTAGTGCCTATGGAAGCCATAAAGAATAACAGGACATGGTGATATAACAGACGCACTGCCGTAGTGAGTGGGTGAATAACTTTCATATTACAGCCTACCATCTGCTAAGACGGTTTCAGAGCGAGGAAGCCAATTGGATTAAACGTTATGGCCACTTTGCTCACCGTGGCTTTTAGGACTGCCTTCAGGTGGCAGTTCATAAAGCATTTCTTTGTCAGATTTATTTAGACATGAAAGATGTGTTTTTACTTTTTGTGTCAGACGCACCCACTCCGTACTCCCACTTTGAGAGAGAGTAGGATTTTTCTTAAAACAAACAGGAGGGAGGGAGGGGATGGCAGACATCCTGGAGGCCATAGAGGATAACTGATGAGTCTAGCAGGACTGAAGGCAGAATAACAACGCTCACCTTTAATGTGGCTTTTACCGTTGGGATCCACCGAGTCCCAGACACCGCCTGTGTATGAGACACTGAATTATTTCACGCATTCGACAAATCGTGATTCTGATTGTCTGATGTGTGTTTGAACTGGTGTCAATCGTAAAGAAGATTGGCTGGAGTGTACATCACAGCTCTGGTATGCTCATGTGGCACACACAGACACCCCAGTCCACTTGACGGTATTACCTTCTGTGATGAGCGCACTGGCTCCCAGACCGTTCAACTTTGTGAGAAAATATATCATTTACATCAGCCTTTAAAAAAAAAGAAACCTCCACAAAAACGCTTGCTTTCAGTTGACAAGTGTGTACACTGGATGAGGTCATCGGCTAAATCATTTCAAGCACCCAAAGGAATCGCCCACGCCCAAGGTAAACAGATATAGATACTAAAGGTAAACAATAAAGAAAGTCAGATGGAGGCGACATCAATGGCGGATACTGTGCTGCGGCAGATGAAATAAAAACAAGCGGTAATAATGATGATTTCTAACATCTATTTTTCCATGTCGGCGGTGTTGAAATTAGGCAGACAGGCCCTCTTTGAGCACACATCTAATGTCTCTTGTGTGTTTTGGCATTTGCACACACAGATTTAGATTTTTACTCCCAAAATTTTGCCTCCGTTCCAAGATGGCTCATTGCATTACGAGTTGCTCTAAAGACAGAAGAAGGATAGACTGGCGAGGCCGCAACGCATTTCTCTTTCTGGCCTTGATTTGACAGAATAAGAACGCTGTCACTGGTTCTGCAAATACGAAGCAAAGCGCTCCTGTCAACGGAGACGGAGCGCCCGAGTCAGCCGCAGTCTTATGGCGAGGAAGAATGTAATCAGATACATCTCCTGTCACAAATACAGCATTGAACAAATTGCACATGGGTAAAGCATTTTGTTCAAACAATGGCCAGGAATAGGCAGAGTGACGCAGGCACTGTCCCTGTGTGTGTGTGTGTGTGTGTGTGTGTGTGTGTGTGTGTGTGTGTGTGTGTGTGTGTGTGTGTGTGCGCGTGTGTGTGTGTGTGTGCAGGCATGGGTCACAGCTTGTCCACTGACACAGACCCCATTAGATCAGATGACAGCACTTCATAATATTGACACATTCACAGCATGAAGCGTGCTATTCAAGAGGTCAGCGCACTGATGATATACTGTACGCACCTGACGTGTCACAGGCTAATTTTGAAGCAGTCAGCCACCTCGGTCACCGGACAAAATGAGCGAAAGCTGAGCCGTATGGAAATATAATATTCTAATGTAACTGTAAGAGATGACAAACACGCACACACATACAGTACGTACACACACAATGGTGTCTATTACATGTATGTAGTTTTATATGTTTTTTTTAAGAGTTAAATGTATAAAAAATGTATTTGGGTGCATAGATGCATGTGTGTTGATTTGCATGTGTGAGTTTTAATAATACTTAATATGGTGCATTTGCCCGGTGTTGAACTGGCGACTTATCCAGGGTGTCAGCTGGGATCAGCTCCAGCACCTCCGTGACCCTGAAAAATATAAGTGGTTACAGACAATGGATGGATGGATGGATGTTGCATTTGCTGTCTGGTCAGATACATGTAGGGAAGATGATGAGGGCCACTGTAGAAAAAAGAGTTCTGACTTTTTTTTTACAATTCTTAAACTCAAAATTCTGACTTTAAACTGAGAAGTCTGACTTTAAACTCAGATGTCTGATTTTAAACTCATTTCAATTCTGACTTTTTTTCTCTTTGACTTTTATTCTGAGAAAAAAGTCTGAATTCTGAGTCAGAAAGTGAAAAAAATGTCAAACCCCCCTCCCCTAAAAAAAAATATTTGATGGCCCTAATCCTCTTCTGTAAACACAAGAGTTTTTCTTCAGAGATGAAAAACAAAAAAGCAAAATAAAAGTCACATTTGGTGGTCAGACACATTTCTAGCTGACAGATTTTCATCCAAACCACATGTTTTTAGGGTAAACCAAATGTTATAATGTGCTTTCTATACTCTCAGCTCCTGGCGATGTCCCTGTGCTCATCCATAGAATAATAAAATTATGTCTATCACGTAAGTTATGTTGATTTTTTAATTGAACACTTAGCAGATAATAAAGTCATGTAAACAGTTATTTAGAGAAACTCTCAGCATGTAATAGCACTTGATTATTTAAAGGACTCCAGCTAATTTCTCTGCTTTTCTGCGTTTATTATTTTTTGTCTCTGTAAGTATTTAAAATCACTGATTTGCTCATTCAAAAAAGGTCGGATTACCTCAGAATAATGTGTCAGTGTTTGGAGGGCAAACAGGGTAATCGTGATGTTGACGGCCCAGAGATGATCCAAACTCATGCTGAAGCCTCCACAATTATGTGTGTGAGGTAAAGTGGCCTCAGCCAAAGCCAATGAGAGTGGTCGTGGCTCTCCTCGCCTCCTTGCTCTTAAACAAACACACCAGTCAGACATCAATAGGAAGTGTCTCTGTTTTAGCACGCCTGACCTTTAGCCGCTGTCCCAGTCTGTGCCCACCAAGACCAGACCTGCACGTCTCAGACATTTAGCAGTAATCACTAACACCCACGTAGCTCGCCCACGAGAATCACATCGTAAACCCGGTGTGACCCTCCTCCTCCCGCTGTACCCAGCTGATCTGCAAAGCATGATGGACAGATGCTTCGCTTGAGAGAACGGCAGAAGACAAAAATAAATAAAACAGTGCTGCGGGATAACAGCGTGGGGCTTTAAATGGTGGGTGATGGAGGGCGGGAATAGGGGGAGGAGTGGAAAAGAGTGCATGATTGAGAGATAGCATAGGCGGGGGCCCTTGTGGGGCTAACATAGTCTGTGTTATGCCATGCCACGGGGCCAGCTGGCAGGGTCCAAAGCTGGCATGACAGAATGTGACAGAGGATCCGGAGAGCAGGGACTCGGGGAATCCCGACACAATAATGCTGATGGCAGGGGCTAAAGCCCAGATTTAATCACAGCCATCACCCACCTGCCAATAGAAAATTACACAACGGATATCAATGGCAGCCTCCCCATAGTGTTGAGCCCCCAGCAGAGTTTCTAGTCCGGGCACAGCTGTCAATCACTGGGCTGTAATGGTGGAGCTCACAGCGCCCAGACAGCACAATGGCAATGCTATAAAAGTGAGCAGCATGAAGTCACAGCTGAAGACAGAAAGCTCTCAAAAAAAAAAAAAAAAAAAAAAAATTTGATACATTTTGGCAATCTCAGTGTGATCTTCAGATTTCAGATCTGCAGAGTAGGGCTGCCACGATTATCTCAGTCTAAAGAATTTACCATAACGATATTATCGTGATATCTATCGAAAATTTAGGAACAAAAGCTATTAGTCTCAATTCATCTTTAACTTATCATGTGTTGTGTCTCTTTGTCTACAGCAATTACTGTAAAAAAGAGTACAAAAAGAATGATTACACTTAGTCAGTGGACGGTGGCGACCAGCATTAAGGTGTGTTACCGCCACCTATGATGACAAATCGAGAATGGAAACATATTATCATATGTGTATTTTTAATATGATATCAATGTTTCATTTTAGATATCACAGTTATCTTCAATATTAGACAACAGCAACACTAAAAAACTAATTGAATTTATAGTTGATACAGAAATATATCTGCAAACTGTAAAAGAAAATCTTTACTCGGTTTGTCGTCTAAAAAACAACAAACAAACACAAAAAGGTTTGATTTGGTCCGCCAGATGTTTCGAAGCAAATATAATTTAAAAACTATAATATATATTATTGTTTTTGCTGTTTATTGTGAGGTAAAATGCTCTTTAAACATGTAGTATCTCTTATTTGTTATTGTGATCATGGCGTGCACAGGGACACTGCAGGGATTCAGTCCATTAAGGGAACTTGGGATCTAATGAGGTTAGACACATATAATGACCAATTAAACATGCAGATATCCATTTAGAAGAGATTTACCAACATGCACGCAGATATTTCAATATTTTTTCATGCTGTATTCACAGTTTCAATTGTCAGCAGCCGATATAAGCTTGAATAAACATTTGTCTGCTTCATCAAGATCTGCTTTCTCTGCAAATGTACATTTTTCCCTTCTGAGCTGTCAGAAACCAAATCAGGGAGAATTTAGATTATTTGATGACACTGTCAGTCCGGAGCGGAGCAGACTCTCTGATTTTAACCAGAGCTTTTTTAGTGTCTCGAGCAGGCCCCGGGTTTCAATCATACATAATCATGTACATACACACAGATTTACACACACACACACACACACACACACACACACATCTCATCAAGTTAGTAAGCACTGCTCGGACTTGACAGGTAACGGTCCCGTGGTTTAGGATACCAATCAGTCTGCGAAAAATGTTTACATTTCAGCTGTGCTTTGACTCTCAAGTGCCCTGTATTGTAGATTGCACAACCACAATTAAGATCTATCAGAGTGAGAGCAGTTTTACATACAGGACACACACACACACACACACACACACAGAGACCTACAGTATATCGAGTGTTCTGGTTTTGTTAGCTATATTGCTTTTTTTCTGCTGGATGGAGACGATACACAAACAAACATATTTTTATTGTTAGAGGTTTGAGATTGCTCAGAATGAATTGTTTCAAGTATCCTATCTGATAATTTTACTCACAGCGTCGTTCACGAGATTAGATCGGCCGAAAAGTGACTTAACCAGCCACATACGCCTGATTTCAGTCTTTCTTTTATGTCGGTTTGGTTCGACTGCGTGTGTTTATGTGTGCGTGTGCGTGTTTATGCTTCTGTGTGTTGGATCCTGACAGCTATCACTTCTGACACAAAGTGGTTGTTTTCTGAAGGCTTTGCTCCGTTTCATGCCGTAATAGCTTCCCTGTGATGGCGGCGAGGACCTCTGCTCTGCGCTGCTCTCAGCCATGACTCCTGCAATATTTACATGTTTACGCTCACAATTTCCATCTGTTGTTTCTGGAACAATCAGCAGCCAGCCGGGGCCCGGAGAGAAGCACTGCTGTAAGTCGCACTCAACTTGGGTTTCATGATTGGGGAGGCTGGGCCTGATTATGCTCGACTCGGCTAAAGGGGAGGGAGGGGAGGTTTAGGGGAGGGAGAGGGGGTTTTCTTTCCTTCAAGGCCCTCTCAAGGTTTCTGACGGAGGGCTGGAAGAAAAAGCAAGGGGCTCTGGGGATGTGTGCGAGCTGGCCCTCTGAGAGAAGCCTCACCAGGGTGAGATCAGTCACTGCGGGCCCCGTAACCCCGCTCACCCCGATCCTCCTGGCCAGGGCCAAACTCACTAATGGATTTCAGATACATTACAAAAAATCAATCCTAAAGTTCAAATGTGGTCAAAAACGTTTTAATGCGGCCGATTATGATAGAAATCAGTACGTTTATCCACCATGAAGTTAGAACAACAATTTCATAAAGACCGGAATAAATTCAGTCATGGTTAAAGGAGCGCTACGTAGTTTTGGGGAAGAAGGAGAAAGATCTTCATCGACTGAAACAAACAAAATAAACAAACTCTCTTTGTTTTCTTGACTGAATAAACTGAATAAACAAACTGACCTTAGAGGACAACACAGTTTCATACTGTTTAACTTTGTCTGTATTTGGCGGACCCCGCCACCTTTTTAGCTTCA
This sequence comes from Pagrus major, assembly GCF_040436345.1. NCBI lineage: Eukaryota > Metazoa > Chordata > Actinopteri > Spariformes > Sparidae > Pagrus > Pagrus major. Next base: position 16,247,776 of record NC_133233.1, read on the forward strand.
AACAGAGTTCTGGGGACCTTATTTTCCTCTGAGAACAGCTTGTTTATTAAGTTTGTATTATTACCTCATTAATATTGTGAATGTTAAAATTCTGAGTATGAATTTCTTCTTCTTCATAGTGCCCCCTTTAACGATTTCAGTTTGTCCACAGATAGTCCTTTTCAACTTTTACATGTGCAAAACTAAAAAATAAATGGTTTCTTTGTTTTTATTATCAGTTTTGCCTTTCAAAAAACAAAATTAAGGAATTCAGGAAGCATTTTGGAAAACGATGTTACCTGCGGCTGAAGAGTAAATAGATCTTATCAAAGTACCAGCGGCACTGTTATGTGCTACAAAATGGAATGCTAAATAATCATTTAGAAGTCAAAAGAAAACTATTACTACTGCGAGGTAAAGTTAAACCCCCCGAGGACGAATGGGAGCTCTCAGAGAAAGGCTGATACTGATGACTGTGTGGATAGAGGGAGAAAGAAAGCAAAGAAACACAGGCAGGATGAAAGGGTGTGTTGGTCCCTTGTGATGTGGCTGCAGACGTAGTGGGTCCCAGCGTCAGCCTGGCCCAGCGTCGGATTTCCCCATGCCGGAAGTGGCGCGTTTCCCCTGGCGACAAGCTCTTCCTGCAAAATAAAGAAATCATTAGGAAGATGACAGCTGGGCCGGCCGGCAGAAAGCCCAGGGGGGCCGGCCTCAGAGAGCTGCCACCCAGCATTAGCTAGCTGCGCTTTGCTTCACCATCACCTCCTTCAGAAGGTAAACAACGCCGCAGCGACGCGGCTCTCAGAGAGATCACCGCTCCGCTATGTCACACTCTATCTCGCATCTAATTTTTCTTTTTCTATCTCCGATCTGCTTATCCGACACTTCGGCTCTCACTCGCACACAACTTCTTACACTCCCAGAGGATGATGGGTGGAGGAACAATGCGAGAGGTCGGCCAACAAACTGAAAAACTATTCTGACACGTGAACCCCAAATCATGCGAAGTGAGTCTGGGGCTGAAGGGTCCGGGCTCGGGCACTGACCCCTGGCAATCACGGCGTGTGGCAGCCACACTGGGGCCTCCGCAGCTTGGCCTTCTGGGAGCGCGCCGCGCCGCATTCCAGCCTGAAGTCCTCCACAAGCATTTCCTCCACAAGCCATCGCTTACTTCTGTCTGCCAGGCGAACGTAGCCAAAGAGCCAGAAGACTTAAGGGTGCATTAAGAGAGCTCTCCCGAAAAACCATCAGTACTTGACCTCAGCTGAAATGATTACACTGTAAGGAAGATATTTTGAAGTTGATCCCAAAAGATAGTCTCATCTTGTGCTTAAGGGCCTACAGAGGATGAACGGATGCTGCCCTTGGAGCAAATGATGCTGTTCTTGCATTTAGTTGCTTATTATTTCAAGAGACGACCGAATCATTCAGAAACCTTGTTGACTTCTTTAACTTTTATTTTGTTTTTTTTAATTTGGTACTAAACACAGAATAATATCAGAAAAATTGGTCCACATTTTTGAAACTACACTATCTTAGGAGAAAGAGAATAAAAAAAAAATAGACACTACTCTCAGATTCTTGCAATGTGATCCTAGAGCTAGGAGAAGTATAGCTTAGCGTAGCTTAGCTTATTTTAGCTTAGCATAAAGACTGAAATACGGGTAAAAAGGAAGCCTGGGTCTCTGTCTAAAGCTTGAAACAATCAGTGTATAAGCACCTAAAAACTAAAGGAAGTCATGAGAAGTATTAAGGCACATAACATTTTTACACTTTGGTATTTGTACAGATTAAATGACAGAAAATAAGTGGAAGTGCGGAGTCAAGCATCAACCTCAAATTGAAAAACAGACACAAGATTGTAATCAATCTTCTCATCTAATGAATGATGTACCATTCCATCAATGTCAGTCAAGTTATTGTTCCAACTTCTTCCCTTTTGGACGGCACTACAGCCTGTACACCAAAACAACAAAACACAGAACAGTTTCTTCCCACGGGCAGTCACTCCAATGAACAGTTAAAGGGTAACTCCACCAATTTACATAATAAATTGAGTTAACAGGTCTTGGGGAGTACTGCTGCATAGGTGAAAAAGTAGTGTTATGTCAACAGTGCCCACATTACCCACAATGCAACTAGGCAATGAGTGACATCACTGGAGGCAGTTTATCAGAATACATGCAGCTTCCTCTGGAGCCACTTTTTTCATAATGCAGTAGTACTCACTGAGACCTGTAAACATACTTTAAGGTGGAAGATTGTTGGAGTTTAAATCAGTCATACAAAGTATGTAAGTATGTATTTTCTAAATTCTGTAAATCAAAACAGTGAAAACAAAAGAATAAGTTTGATGATGTTGTGAAGCAGCATGGGATCATGGGAGTTGTTGTCTTCATTGTTCACAAACCACTGAAAGTCTGTCTGACTCAGGCAGAAACCAGGCTCACAGAGGTAATGTATTAACATGTAACGTTCAGCCACGTTCACCGACTTCCTTCCTCACTCTCTGATGTATACGACCAAACGAAACACACCTTTACCTGGAATATATTCCTGGAAACATTTGGGATAATGTAAGTACACAACTCAACAAAATACATAACAAAGGTGTAGTCATTTTTTTGGACATTTTAATGTGGAAATGTTACATACTGTATCTTTAAATGCACCTTTTTTAAACATGTAGACACAACCATGCACTGTCACTGTCAATATAAAGGTATTTACTGTATGCATAAACAATACATAATCATCCAATCCATGTATAGTATAAATGTATTTATTTGTATTATTTGTATTGTTGGGAACTTACAGAACACTTGACGTATATAGTTTTTATTTATGTATCTCTGTTGTTTGTCAATGCTGCCTTTTAATATATATTTAAATATATGTACATAACAGTCCTTTCTATTTTATATCTTTGTTTGTTCAGCTTTGCTGTATTTGTGTGTGTGTGTGTGTGTGTGTGTGTGTGTGTGTGTGTGTGTGTGTGTGTGTGTGTGTGTGTGTGTGTGTATTGGGAGCGGGGGTGATGATCAAAACATGACACAGCCTCACATACACCTCCAGGTGCCGCGACTCTGTTGCCGTGGCGATTAGGCTTGACATGGGTTAACACCTGCTAGCGCTCACTCATGGAGATTAATGTGGCTGCTCAAGCAAGACACACACACACACATACAGAGACACAAACACAGGCACACACCCACACTAGACCCCTGTCCCCTCTAATGGGGACTGATAAAAGACAGGCTCCATCTCTCGCAAACAGGACTGACTTATGGGCAGCGCTCGGTCAGCTCCCCTGCAACCATTTCCACATGCTGCTGCATTTAGACATGCAGGCCCATGACTAGGAAGCAGCACGCAGTTTCTCTGGACTCACTCGGCTTCGCTGTGACACTGTGGCAGAAGGCTGGTGGCTGCATTTTCTGCCTGAGATTAAGTTACAAAAACTCATGTCAGCAGGTCACCGAGGCCGACAGGTAGACAGATGTTGGCTGCTCTTTACTGTCTCTCCCACAGATGTTTTAAGCAAGCAACACACAGAAGAATAAAAACATGAATCCATAAGAGAGAGGCCGACTGACAGGTAAAGTCATCCGGTCAGCATTGGCAAAGCAAATCCCGAACGAAGCAGGGTGAGCAGGTTGATCCAAACTGCTTGAGGCTCATTTCCATCGCTGATGTCTGAGCCAGAGGCCAGTGTGGCCGAGGCTCAGGCTCATTTACACACACAAATGAGGCAGACGTTGCCCTGATGGGAAGAATGCCAGGATCTGCATTTGACAGTATCATTCTGTCTATTCTGAAATACATATCATCTCAAGTATCCAGATAGTTTGGGTTTTATTTGTTCAACATTTTTTTTTTATCTGTCCCATTAAATGGAACTCGCTGCGCTGAGAAATGACACTTTCTCAATTCTTTTTTACCAGAAACGGGTCAAACAGACGGAAAAAAAACAACCTCTTTCCAGAAACAGCGTCCCTGTTACTCTGGATAATCCACAGACCTCGCTGTCAACAGATTTAAAGGGACTTTTTCTTCCAAAGAAGTTAAAAAACAAAAAAAAGAAAGAAAAACTGGATAAGGTCTGTGGATCATCCAGAGTAACTTGGACATAGTTTTGGGACAGGCATTTTTCTAAAGCTTTTTAGCCATGTTAATAGCATTGCTCCAGGGATGGCAATGTCAGCTTGTCCAAAACTCATGACCTCTCCCTCAGTCTAAGCTGTGCTTTAGAGCTAATTAGCACGCTAGCACACACTGCAAAACATCAGCACGTTAGCATTCTCACTCGGAAAAAAGACGCTGCGCCTTTTCTCTGGGCAGCCGCCTGCTGCCACAGACGCTCGCTCCTCATTATCATCATATTGCAGGTATTAATCTTACATAGCCACAAACATTCATACCCCTTTTATGCACAGGGGGCACCAGAGTGAACACAAACGAAGGCTCCTTGTTGCTGCTTTAAATGCCTTTTTTCTTTTAATGTTGTGAGCACCACAGACCAAACTCTACTCATCTCAGTTGAGTTTGGGTGGTGTACATACAACCGAAACTATCTAAGGTCAATTAGAAAAAAAGATTTTCTGTCACTTGGATGAACCTTTTAACTTGTATTGCCAACCCTTACAAATCACACTGATTGAATCCTGTTGTCCTTCATTCAAAAGTGCACCTCCGACTCCACAAGTGGTTTTCATTGGGCTGCGCAGCCCGGAGCGGCTCCTAGCCTCCATGCCGGCATGTGTCCCGGAGCAGTGACTGTAAAATCCATTTGGGACACTAAGCCCTTAATGATGAGGGGATGCTGAGGTAAGGCAGGTACCCTGACTTCCCTCCTAAACTCTGATGGTTTTTGGACAACTCTAACTCCGCTGGACTCGGGTGTCCATCTGGGCCAAATCACTCACATGTTACTGTTTATTTGGCCTGTAAGAGACTCAGGGATAATCGGACCCCCCTGTTTTTTTCTTCTTTTTCCCCTGGTCCTAATAGCAATTGATATGCGCTATTAGAGGGTATTCACTGTGTAGTTTGTGCTCACATGAAAGCGGTGGTCTGTTTACAGAATTCTAAATGATTGGGATTTGGAAAGCATTGTCATCACGGTTAAGACCAGGGAAAGGATACAAGGCACTTAATAACAATGAAGAGCCGTGGGCACGCTTCACTGACGGGGCAGAATGTATATACTGACATAACCATGAAACTGTGGACTGGCACGTTTTTCTGTTGTTACATTCACCGGGGAAACTGAGGAAATACATTATTTTCTAAAGACTTGAGTTCTATAGTTGAACACACCTCATCAGCCACAGTATTTTTGGTTTACTCTGACACAGTCGTATGTTTTTTTAGGAAAGTGATTTGAACTCAACATAATGTAAAAGACCTTCCAAAACCGCTCCGACCATAGTTATAAAAACAAGCTCATTCTGGTTAAAATGGACAGTAATACTTCATTTTTGAGGAGGGTGCTTCCCATCAACTAAATCAAACAGTGTAGGGATGATAGTCATAATAACAGCGTTTTTTCCATTTAACGTATGCCAACTGCCGCACTCTAACACAAGCAGCATGGAGGATCTCAATCTGTTCATGATTATCAACAATACGTCAACCAGCGTTAAATCTGAAAGGAGCTGTTGTCACAGTGCTGTCACGCTATGGGCTGCCACCATAATGCCACACAGCAGCAATAAAGCCTTTGGTTCTTTGTGGAGCTGCCCAGTGGGCGACACACTTATTCCAAAGTTGGTTTTTTTTGCTATTGATCGGCCCTGTCATTTTGTACATTTCACAAAAAAAGAGTGGAGGGAGAACAACAAAGCTCGGAGGTGTAAAAACAGCCTTTAGGCTTCTGGAGTCATTGTTTCGTCTCTCAATACAAAAAGGGAGGAGTGAGAGGAGCTGAGGCTGGGAATCACCCTAAGGGGCGAGGGCGGTGGGGTGGAGGCACGCTAAGAAACAAAGTCCAGGTGACATCCAAGTGTCAGTGTCGCCCATTTAGGGGACGGAGCAGCCGTATCGGTGACAGAAAACGCTGCAGGGTGTCAGCTCCGTCAATGCTCGCGTGATCCCGACAGGGAGGAAAAGACTCAAAGTTTTCTTAAGAAGACAATGTGTGTCTCATATAAGGCCCGACTTATTGTGGGTGTTAAATGTTGCCCTCTTTCTTGGTGATGGATGTGTTTTTCCTCGGTAATTGGTCCTTGAAAACATCCGTATATGGATGGGACAAGTGAATTATTTTTGTGCTGTGGAAAGAACTCATTTACATGTTATGAATGTATAGTGACAGAGTCACGTGGCTTCTCCAGCAGAGCCAGACCAAATCCGAAAAACCAACCTTTTAATCTGTGTCACGATTACACTTAATCAAGTGTTAACACGCAGTGTGTGTTTTTTGTGAGTCATCATGTCAAAATGTGGTCCTGGAGACACCTATTGTAGTCGGAACTAACACAAAAGAGGTTTCGAGTGCTTCGCCAGGTGTTTATATGTCGTGGACATATTATTGCATTGCAACGGTGCAAGATGACGTCATAAAACTTTAAAGTGTGTAGTTGAGATCAAAATGAAGACTGAGTTCGAAGCTGGCTTTGGTTTGACCCGTGAGTACTAAATACTCATGTTATAATATATTAATTGTAATAATGTATTAATCATAAGTTCAACAGAGCCAAATTAAGCGAGCAGAAATCAGCTAAAAAGCAGAGATTCGACCCCAAGCCACCAAACTGGACGCTCTCCATAGCGCACAAAGCATAGCCATCCCTCCTTTGTGTCAAAAGAAGCCCAATTGGGTAGTTTAATCTAATGAGGATGCCTCCCTGCAGAGATATCCTCTATCCTCTTGGAGGAGACCCCAGTGCAAAACACCCGAGAGCGTTCACATATTTTAATTGGCAAGTAATGTCTCAGGACCCCCAGGAAGAGTCACAGACATGACTAGGAAGAGTGATGTCACAGGTAATGTTAGTCTTGTCCACCTTGTGATGGATCAATACAAGCAGCAGAAAACTGATTCAGACTAGAAGAACTCCAGTTTTGCCTCTGTCTCTCTCAGGTGTGAGTCTTTTTTGTTCTGAGATCCAGGCTGGGCCCCCGTCCAATCACTCCGGTGGTCGGACATTTTCCTATGACGAAGTCTGGTCTGGAGTAATGGATCTATTTAGCAGTAATATTCCTTAATGGAAACAGCCTAATTACAACCGCAAATAACCACAAGCCTTCACAAAGGATTAAATATACAATAGCAGAAAAAAGGCAGGTATACATTTTCCAAATTATGAAAAAGTGAAATATGTGCCGTTCGTAGCAGGTTTAAAAAAAACAAAAAAACGTCTCGGAGCAAGAGAGAAAAATGCTTTGTCACTTTAGATTTCACAGCGCCAGTTTGAACCACAAGGCGGCTGGTTTGGATTTCAAAGCCCTCTACTTCGACGGAGAAAACAAAAACAAATATTTGTTTTGTGGTTTATTGTGTTTTAATACGGCAGCAGACGAGACGCAAATTGAATGCAGAAAGAAGTAAGATGCTGAAACCAGGGGAAAGGATCTGTCTCTCGCTTAGGGGAAGATTTGTGATTTTGATTACTGCCCAGTTTGATCATTTGGGTTTTAATCTTTTTGATTGTGTTACTCAGATACAGATTTCATAGGAAATATCAGCTTTTTTAAAAGGCTTTGCTTGATTTAGCTTGTCCTGTCCTCTCAGATTTAGTCTATATTCATCCACAAACTTCTTTAGAACCTCTCGAACTCAAAGGGTACAAAGAGAAACTATCTCTCCCGAACAAATAAGAGTCTAAACCCCTCTTGCTGTGTGGATCGTTTCAAATAAGGCCTGAATAGAAATCCAGGGTTATTAATAGGGTCACAGTAAGTGGCAGGTATAGTGAAATGAGGCCACCGGGGACTGCTGATTGTGAGTGAAGGCCTGTGATCATCACTCATCACCAGTCGTTACACCCCTGTCGCTGCCGTCGTTTAGCCCCACTGGCTGCTAAAATTGAATCTCAAGTTGTGTCCTATTTTGGTTTGAGGAACAGGTGATGCTCTTGGCCGGACATGTTCCCTCGCCTCCATACCACCCCCTTGGGGCTGTTAGCGAATGCAATGACAACATAGTTTTCCAAGAAAAGGAGCGAAGGCGAAGAGGGCCCTCTATTCTACAGCTCAGATCAATACCTGATTAGCCAAGTGGCACGCATGGTTTTGTTTAGCATGGGAAAGAGACATTTTTTTCCCATGAGCACCTCAATAAAGGAGATTTGTCTCTGCTTTTGTTTGGTAAAATAAATCCACGTTGGACAGCGAACAGTAATCAGTCCAGCACTGTTTAATTTGCTGTCAGCTTGCGTAGCGCAGAGCTGTCCGTCTCGCTTTGTTGGCCTCTGTTGACAAATGCTTGACTGACTTGAAAATATCCACTCAAATTAGGCAAATCCTTTGTTCCTCGTGCGCTCTGACGGAGAGTCGCGGGCTAAAATGATGAAAGAATCAGTGCGACGAGCGAGGGAAGGGATACTTCATTAAAGAGGTCGTTTTCTGGAATTGTGAATTACATATTACTCCGGTTTGTAGAAGACAAACAGAGTGGATGTGTGTCATTGTCAGCAGCAGCAGCAGCAGCACACCTGGACTCTCCTGTGCTCTGCACCTGCCTGTCTGCTCTCAGTGTAAACTTCACCCAACCCATTTACATGCCGGTCAAATTCTATTCAAATGGCTCCATCTAAACAGAGGAGCATTTCAAAACACACTACCTCAACTGACTTGTGATTATGCGTCCATTTGTATAAATTAGAAATAATCAAATTAATGCTGCAGACTATGAGCTCTAATTCAATTCAAAGTCATAATAGAGCTTTTAATGTGTATTTTTTTTTAACTCAGTTCATTCCTCTTGGTCGTCTTAAATCTGTTTCTGACAGCTGTAAACAAATACTTTTCCTGTTACTCACAGCAGGGGTGGGATTGGGAGAAATAATGCGGCACCGCTGTGACAAAATAGTTGTTATTAGTCTGGGCGCACGACCTAAAACTTTCCTACGATCTCACAGTTATTTCTACCATGTGGGTGATTACAGGGAGAGCAATAGATATGCACAGGCAAATTATAGTCCAATCTGGGATGCTTAGATTTGAATACCAGCATGCTTAACTACAAAGACGATGCTGGAGAAGAGCATGAATCATATAAGAAGAAGAGAGCATGACGACAGAAGTTGAGCATGGATGGATATTAGTGCAGAGTTATACATTATGTATAACTATGAGAATGAATTTAAAATGTTCCGCAGGATGCAAAGAAATTACATCCCGGGGGAATGTACCTCGATGCTGTAACTTCATTTAAAGAAATGAGCCGTTTATATGAACCACAATGAAGACAAACTGGTACAGTCCTTTCTGTGAAAGTGATCACATCTTTATGGCTCCCGTCACTGCTCTTTACAGATCTGTTTCCCAGAGGTATTTGATGGGGAGAGCCAAAGCGGGAGGAAGTGTGGGTCTGCAGCCCCCGTGTTAACAATGGCTCTCCTCAGACCCCCCGGCCCAGGCCCAGCCAGTCATGAAACACCATGGAGATGTTATTGACCTCAAGGTTAACTCTCCTCAGGTAAGCCTGGGAGATAATGGACAAAGAGCAGTTCTTTTACAGGTGGAGTGACACGGCATATCCGCGCGGCGCAGCTCCTCTCGCATTGACAGATTTTCTAATTCACTGCAGATTCCCATAAAACTGGGTGGCCAGGGCCAGCTCTGCCCAACAGAGGGCCCATTCATGCTGGGTGGGATAAGGGGGCCCGGCCAAATTAACCTGGATTAATTTAAAAGAGCAAAGGGGTCCTTACATCCGAATAAAATGAAGATCAATAAATTAAATGTCCGGGTCAGGATGTCAAGTTGCAGCGATGATCGACTGACATACAGAAAGCTTACGCTCTTTGGCTGAGAGCGGGAGAAAAAAAATGGGGCGAGAGATCCTTAATTACTTTATTCCAAGGAAGAGAAGTGCTTCCATGCGTCTCTCTTTACATGCTAGAGTTGCGCTCCTATAAACACACTCACGTCAGAAAAGAATGCTCATTACTTCTCTCATTTGGCCGCGGGATTAGTTACTGCAACAGAAAAGTCATCAAAGAAAACCACTCGGAGAATTTTAATCTTGTTTGTTTTCCACAGTAAGAATTATTGTTTAATGTGTGATTTATGTCTCTCAGGATTTTCCAGTAACTTCTGTTTTTTCTCCATTTGTGGCGAGATTGTTTTCTTCTACTGTGCAGCAGAGTTGGGAAGTACCAAAGTACAAATACTTGTACTAATTAACAACAACTTTTTCCTTTTTACTCCCTACATTTTAACACAAATATCTGTACTTTTTAATGCATTTGAGGGGAATTATCGAATATTTTCATTTTGCGTTATTGCGCACCGCCGTCCCAACATCACAAGACTGATTTCAACCAATGGCAGACGTAGCAAGAGTGAAACGACGTAAAAGACGTAACAAGATGGAAGCAGACAGAGAGGGAGACCCGAATGGGGAGAAATGGCAGCGACATGGATAAAACTGAACCGGGCAACATTGCCGACGACGCCGGAGCAGAATCTGCGAAGCAAGACACCCATGGCCTTATTTAAGTGATGAAGAAATAATACTTTTTACTTTTATACTCTGAGTACATTTCAGAGCCTGTACTTTCTGACTTTTACTCGAGTTGAAAAGTCTTTTTTAGTATCTGTATTTCTACCTGAGTAAAGAATTGAAGTACTTCTTTTACTTTTGCCACCTCTGCTGTACAGACAGGAAATTAATGAAATTACGGCCGTAATATTTATCAAATCTTCCACTTCTTCATTTATTAACTCATGTCTTATGGAAGTTAATTCGTCCACCTGACACTAAGAAGTCATCACTTCAAAAAAATGGTGTGCCGTGAAGAAAAAAGTTGATCATGCCGCCGCAGTGGAGCAGCAAGACCTAAACCTGAACCACATCATGTCATTCACTACATGATCAATTATCCAGTAAGGGCAGCCTTGTAAGGAGGCCATCTCATCATGCAGCCATTAATATCTAAACAGTGTCTGCCTGGAGATGACATATAGGACAATGGAAAGAGGGCCAAAGAAATGACCGAGTGGCCCAAGCCCAAGCTGTTAGCAGATTAAAGTGACTTAAAGATGCAGGGACCCGAATTCTCCATGACAGAAGGTAAGGCGGGTGGTACAGAGATTTTAGTAAGGTCATTTGAAGGGTTGTGTCTGCCTTTCCTCAGTATGTTAGCGTAGTGTAGGGTCAATAACTAATATTGTATTAGAAATTTATATTAATTTTGATCTGTGATGTCCATATTTCACTTGTTTTGTTAAAACGCAACCAAAACAAAAGAGTGATATGTGGAAGGAAAAAAAAGGGATTCAGTGTTTTTAAGTTGTATTTTGGTTGTTGGCAAAGCTTGTCATGTGACAGTCCGTGCTAGAGTTGTACGAGTCATAGGTACAATACCGACATTTCTACAATAGATCTACATACATGTTCGTATGACATGTTTATGAGCTGTCTTTCATGTCAGGTGGTAGGGGCGACGGTGGTTGTTGTACAGCTAAGCAAGAAGGCTGCCAATCCAGAAACCACTGTTCAGGCGTTTCACTGGATATTTTTAATGAGACGTCGGGACATTTTCCTGCCATTTATGTGGCGACAAAACCGCATGTTGTTAATGAGATGTTGTGACATTTTTGGTGACAAATCCAGGTTGTTTTTTTTAAAACATGATCTTTCCCTAACCCTAACCGAATGGTTTTTGGGTCTAAATCTAACCAGACCATAAGCACAGCATTGTGAAGACATAAGATTGAAAACTGAACCCAAAGAAACATAAAGTTACAACATACAGAAATGTAAAGTTTCAACATGTCATGGTTTTTGCAAAAATGTAGTGCCGACATTTATTCTGGCGATTGGGTTGCATGTGACGATTCATCAAGGAACAAAAACAGAAAAAGGGATTTCCTTTCTCAAGTGATGCCTCCCCACATTTTAAAAGATAAATAGATTGTAACAATTAAGACAGAAATGGACCCTACTTATGATCCATGTAGGCAGCCTCCAGCCTCACTGCTAATCAACCCGTGCCCACTGTTGGCCTTTACCCAGAAAACACAACCCTCAACCCTCGAGTGGCCTTTCCTTCTCTACTCTCAAGCCTAGTCGGCTGATTAACTTAAATTAATCATCAACCAGCCATCCACCTTCTCATACTAACTGCATGTGATTTGTTTATTTATTTACTAATTTTCCCTTTTATTCTCTTTTAATCAATGTAATTCATCCCACTTATTTTAAGTTTTACCCAAATAAAGTACTATTGCTATTATTAAACCTCACTGCAACATTTTACCTCTTAACTAACAATTATTACAGCTGCCAGAGATGATACAGCTGCTCTTTGTTAAGTTGTTTTACACATCATACGCGTGATTGACGTAAAAGAAAAAACAAAGTTCAAGACTATTAAAGAAAATTTAATTAATTGAATTTCCCCCATCCACTGTCAGTTTTATGATGGCTACAATGGCTTCCTAAATGAAATACCAAACCTGTCGCTGAGGCAGGCTTCACAAATATGCCAACAGGATACTTCCTCAGATTAGCAGGGCTGTTTACACAGTCCCCTGGTAATCTGGGCCACAGGGGACATACCTGTACTGTGTCAGAGACAGAGCTAGAGTTACACAGTGGGACCAACCAGCCACAACGGCCCACACCAGAATACGATCCAGAGGGTCCAGCGGGACTGGCCTGGCTCCAGAGAGGTTGGCACTGGGTACAACTGGCCTCGTCTCCCTCGGCCAGACAAGGGGAGGAGTGGTTTGTGTGTTTGCGTATGTATGTGTGTGTGTGTGCGGTTGAGTAAGGTGGTGGTGGGAGGGGTGTACCGGCTGCCACCTCTACATCCTTCCTTCCTGTTCTTGTTTTTTTGGGGGGCATACTTTGGTAATTGGCTTGTCTACAGGTCCATAAGCAATACTGTTGGTACACACACACATGCACACAAGAAGAGGAAGCTTTCCGTCAGGTAAAAAAAGGGCAACTGTGCCTTATGCGCCTGGACAATGACAGCACACAGAGAATACTGGTGTTATTGTGCAGTGAGGGGAGGGCAGTTTTAATGGAGCCTAAAGCTGATGGAAAGATAATAGGAGAGAGTAGCCCTGTTTGAACTGCACGCATTATAATCAGACACACAACACGCATACATAACTGTCTGCTTGTGCATCCACGCACTGTAAAAAAAGAAAAGAAAGCTGAGAAGATTCAGAATTTCAAGGCAACTGTCTTCACTGAATTTTTTGAGTTTTAAGTCAAACTTCAACTTTTAAGTTAAAAATAAATAGACTTAAATAGACTTCTAATCTTATGTTTGAAATACAGAATTTTAAAAAGCAGGAGTGTTCCCAGTATTTTGTATAGGGAGGGCAACATTTGTATCAGGTGGGCCCTGGCCCCCCTTTGGGGGTGGCACTTACAAGAAAGAAGGCAATCCAGGCACCCCAAAATCAACAAATGCAACTACTTAGGACGGAAGTATTAAAAAGCCTTTAGTGTAGTGGCTTAATCACTGTAGGTCTTAAACGACATAGCTTTGGCCTTACTCTGTAGTAGCAACAGCCAATGGGAGGCAATCATGACCCAGACAATAACATGACAGGTGAAAAATTTGAAAAAAATAATTTAAAAAAACAGTTGAGATTGCACAGAAATATTTGCATATACACAATAAGTAGAAATTAGATTTCCATATATAATATTATACGTTGTTTTTTTAAGAGGAAAAGTAAATGACCTCAACACAAGATTAAAGATTGGTGAAGCTTTTTTTGTTTATTTGAAAACTTTGAAAAAATAATAATTTGCCCTGCATCCTCCTGCTGCTTCTCCATATAAACAGATGTCTGAGGACAAAGGACGGGGTTGCTCACTAAGTAAAGAGACAGTCAAACATCATATGTCTCCTTGACAAAACAAGTGTGAATTTCATACATTCATAAGCGATAATAAGCAGAAACTTGTGTCTGCTTCAAGCTGAAAATGAATACATGTAGAGGCATCTAGGGCAGTTAAACGCTAGTAAAACAAGAGATGAGAGATACATAACAATGCTGCTAATGACTATGACAGTGATAATGATGCCATTACGATGCCCACCCTGCCTCCTCCCTCTCTCTAATGCAGACAGGGTGTGTTCACCGAGGCAGGAGGATGATTCTGGAGTAAATCACTTGTGGAAAGGTGAAATGTGGCCAGCACGAGCCGGCCCTAATCCATGCCAGACATGTGCAGAACACCAGAGGAGCAGGTGCAAACAATTGAAGCAGCTGTCAGTGAGCTGCCGTGATCTCTTTTGATATCTTAATTGTTAGTCAATCCAAGAGCAATTTTGGCAACATTGCTGTCAGCCCCAGGACTTGCCCTGCTCGGCTCCCATCTGTCAGGGGGCTCGGCCTGGGCTGTGGTGCTGCTGACTGAGGGCCCGTGTCTCTGGGATGTGTGTGTCCAGCCCATCCAGCATCTCTGAGGGAAATCGGGCCTGATTGCTGCCATTTCCGCTCACTTTGGCGGTTTGGGTCGGGGGTGCAGGCTAATGCTGATAATTGCCATGTTTCGAAACTACTGGAATTCGTCAGGCCTCCCACCCCAAACCCTGTCCGGCCCTGTCCCGGCCCCCTTGTCGGTGAAATGTTCCTAAACATTGTGATTAGCATAAGAGCAGAGTGTGTGTCAGGATAGATTCAGGTCCAGGATCTGACACTCACCAGATACCCCCGCTGTGGAGTCGTTAGGACAAGGTTGATCAGGAGCCGCGTGGCCTGACCTGCACTGATGTGAGACCAGGCAATCAGACGGTAAACAGCACCACAAAGAGAGCGCTGAGCTAATGCAGCTCTCAGCCAAAAGCAGCAAAAGCAAGTCTTTTAATGTGACTCAGTGGCAAAAAACGAAAGCTGAGGAGTTCCTCACAGGCTCACACACATTCACAGACAGCCAAGAGGCGTCATTATAAAGAGATAACTCACAGTGCAACGACAGTGAATGACCTGCCTCTGCCCATTCAGCATGAGGTGAGGCCCGACTCCAGGCCCAGCCTGACCCTCTCAGTGATTTATGTGGCCCCAGTAAGCCGGGTCTATTTGAGGGCCCAGCGAGGAATGAAAGTGTTAACAGTGAGTGTTGGGGAAGGTGGGCGCTGAGGGGAGAGTTATGAGTTTTCTCAGCTGAGCGACCAGCTTTGGGTTTCTGACATTGTTTTCATCCGGGAGGGAGGAGAGAGCAGGAGTAGTAAAAGGTGGTGGTGGTGGTGGTGGTGGAAGGGGGGAGAGGGAGGCAGAAGGATGGGGTGGGTTTGGGTTGGGGGGTGGGGGGGGGAGTCCGTGGAGCCCGCAGGCTTGAACTCCACAGCTGAACCAGTGACCCCGACCATCCATCAGTGCAGGGGTGTGACAAGGCAGGGGCAGGGGTATGTGACAGGAGGGGGGAGAGCTGGTGACGGGGGGGAAAGGACTGAACTGAGGGGCTATAATGGGCTTTGGGACATGGGAGGGGCCAGTCACAGAGCAGTGGGGGGTGAGGAAAGGAAAGGCCAGTGTACTGTAGAAGGACGGATGTGTGGCTGGTGTATAAAACAATGAAATAGGTGTGAGTGTAATACAAAAGGTCATTAAAGAAAAACAAAATTAAACATCTTCCAGAATTAAATGTTTTGAATTCCTTATCTGTCTTTAAGTGTTGCTATAACAAATTTAGGTAAGAAAAGTAAAATGTTTGAGAGAGAAAAAAACAAAACAGTTGTAACTCAACTTCTGTACTTAAGTACAACTTTGAGGTACTTGTACTCCACGACATTTATTTGACAACTGTAGTTAGTAGATACTTTGCAGGGTTGTCAAAAGTATTGATACTTTTACGATACCCTGTGTTTAAAACGATACGATATCCGCACACATTATTACCAAAGAGATCATCTTATTTTGTATGCCTCTTCTTTCTTTCTTTCTTTCTTTCCTTCTTTCTTTCTGACTTTCTTTCTTTCTTTCTTTCTTTCTTTCTTTCTTTCTTTCTTTCTTTCTTTCTTTCTTCCTTTTTTGCTGTAATATCAAAAGAGGTACTGGGTATCATTTAAATATTATATATATTTTTTTCATTTATCACCCCAAAAAGTTCCCATTCTTTGGTACTTCGATACACCATGGATGAATTTAAAGTGACCAGATCTGTTCAATTAAACATGATTAATCAAGGATGAGCTGAAAGAGTTTCATCATCAGGACACCAAAGTAATGGCTGCTAAAAATGGGGCTTTGCAGTTTCATGTGAATAATGAATTATAAATCAGTCATTTGCAGCAGTAATAGCCATTTGCAAGATTAGTAATGTGTCAGTTATATATTAAAAAAAAATCAATTTTATGCCACCTTTGTTTAAAAAGTATAAACTTGTGTATAAACACAGCATTTTCTGGCTGATTCCAAACTTTTGAATGATGTGTGGATAATAATTTGCCAACTCAATAAATCAAGGTATTTCACTAACTTTGACCCCAACTATTAGAAACTAAAAACCAAACCTCTGCTACATACAACAACTACATTTTTGTGTCATACTGTTTCCACTTTGGTGAGTTTTAGTCAGAGCTCAAAGCCAAGTCGAACCCTCCCCCATAAAGGCTCATACTGCCAGCGTCTTTCAGCTGTTGCCCAAGACTCACTGTCACTTGTCTTTGCACAATGCATGGCCAATGGCTAGACTGGATCCCAGCATCCGTCTTCAGAGGGGCATTGGCCCTCGGCCAGACAAGCCTGAGCCGGGGGCCCCTGTCGCACTGAAAGACTAGAGCAACGCTAATGGTTAAGTCTGAATCGAGAGGGGAGGTTCGCTTTAATATGATCCAGTTTGGAAGTCCATAACACATATTCCGGTTTCATTAGGGGCCAAAGATGGAGCCTTATGTCGGCGGCATTAGCAGTTATAGGGGTGACTGTGTTTGTCTGCTTGACACTGTGTAAAAGAGGGTTAAGGCGCAGAGGATGAGGAGGGAGAAGAGGAGTGATAGAGAAAGAGAGAGTTCGTGGCCCTCCCAGTTAGGTTATGGCACTGCAGCATGGACAAATCCATGAGCAAGCGAAACCACTGTTTTAAATAGCAGGTATCTGGTGTCAGCGTGCCCTGAGAGAGGCCCTCTCCATCAATATGTTCCTTTGCCCTTGTCTGCTCCTGATATCTTTATCTTGTCAGGACCTCTCCTGTATGTTCCACCTCAATGGCTTCCGTCTGCGCTCGCCCCCGTCCTGTGCAGATGGACCGCTGCTGGTCGCTCCGCTTTAGGCCCTTGAGGCCGGATGGGGCTAGAGCGGAGGGAGGGAGGGAGGGAGACAAGGGAGGGGGAGTTAAGGTGCAGCGGGGCCGAGCTGAAGGCAGTCTTATGTCAACCTGTAGTCTACAGGGGCCTCATTACACAGACGCCAATGGAGAAGCTTTTAGAGGGTAATTAGACCATTACAGATAGCCGGGGGAATAAATGAGCACTCCCTATATCCTCTGAATAAATGAGATGTTAAAATGTGCAGCTATTTTTTTTTTTTTTTTTCAATTAGCCATGCATTTTGGACTGTTACTTTTTCTCAAAGGTGCACTATGTAGTTTTGGAGAAGACATTTTAATCAGGAGAGAAAGATCTTTTTTTAAATGTCTAAACAAACTAAATAAACAAACTCTGTTCTCGAATAAACTGAATGTTCTTTGTTTTATACTGTATGTATTGTACACATTTGTTTTTGGATTTTACTTCACTATGAGAGTTTTGTACATTTATAAAGCAAATGTGAGTGGATATATATATATGATATATCATATATATATCCACTCACATTTGCTTGCTATATATATATATATATATATATATATATATATATATATATATATATATATATATTATATATATATATATATATATATATATATATATATATATATATATATATATATTTATTCAGACATGAAAATGAAGAGAGTTTGCTTATTTTGATGTTTAGCATGATTAAAATTTCTTCCCCAAAACTACAG
This sequence comes from Pagrus major, assembly GCF_040436345.1. NCBI lineage: Eukaryota > Metazoa > Chordata > Actinopteri > Spariformes > Sparidae > Pagrus > Pagrus major. The sequence goes on from NC_133233.1 coordinate 16,265,906, forward strand.
AGTGCACCTTTAAAGTCTGCAAAAGGAAACAGCGTGCATATTTACAGTCTGGTTTCTATCACAAATCCACTGTGTTGAAATTGACTGGACTCCAGTCTGGTGGCAGGAGGAAGCTTCCACTGTTCTTTCCTGTAATTTCGAGCTTACCCTGAGATGAAAATGGGAGCAGGGATTGTGGGAAATGACAGATGCGGCTCGGGAGGGCCATTGAAGAGGTCATATGTCATCACGGGGTCGCACACGCCCTTTGAGCAAGGGCCGAAGGGGGGTTGAGAGGAGGGGAGGGGGGGGCCACACTACCTGGAGAGTCGAGGCCTGGGAATGCAGCTAACCTGGACCCGACTGACTCCGCTCACCTGTCAGTCTGGTCATGATGAGTGTGTCTTGGATTTATCTGCCCTTCTTACCACAAACTGTTCCAACAAAGTGTTTTTCTTCTACAAAACATTTCACTTATTCTCAATACTTTCTAAATCATCTACACATAGTAGAAACAAACTTCTTGTACAGTAGGTTTGTCAAATATTACACCTATAAATCATTACGACTATCAGTGCCATGTTCCTCCGCCTGGTGCGTCCTGCCAGTGTTAGAGCGTCTGAGACCGGCGCCTGCCCCATTTTTCATCTTTCTTCCTCTCTCCCTTTCTCTTTTAGTCTCCTCGCAGTGTGTATGTGTGTGTGTGTGTGTGTGTGTGTGTGTGTGTGTGTGTGTGTGTGTGTGTGTGTGTGTGTGTGTGTGTGTGTGTGTGTGTGAGAGAGAGTGAGAGGAGCTCAGGACCGGGTGTGTGTGATTTTAATAGCCGTCGGTTACCTGCTCACATATGATACCCCTCCAGCCTGCCTGGGCAGATGGCTATTACTTTCCAGTTGTGAAAATCAAGCTTATACAAACACAGGCAAGACTGAGACGCGCTGGACCAAGTGTAGTATCCCTCTGATAGATAGTATTAGTGTGTGTGTGAGTGTGTGTGTGTGTGTTGTGATGTGATGAGGGCTGATTCTCTGGCGTCTGTCATGCGCAGCCTATCCTGTGGAAATCATTAAGTAGGAGCACTAGGCCGTCACTTCCTGGCAAAGCATGCGAGTGAGATGAAGAGCTTTATCACTTTCCAGGACAGGTGGGGACATTATTGAAGGCCGGACAGTATTGGTGTCAGAGTGAGAATCAAAAGTGGAAAAGGCATTTTTGCTTTTGATTTTTGGGTGAAAGTTGTTTTTGAGCTTTTGATTTCTGCAAGTTTGTGAATGTTGGGAATTTAAAGGTGCAGTATGTAGTTTTGGGGAAGAAATTTTAATCAGAAGGGAGAGATCTTCATTGACTGATTTTCTATGCTTAAACAAACTAAATAAAGAAACTTTGTGTTCATGACTGAATAAACTGAATAAACAAACTGACCTTAAAGGAGAACACAATTTCAAACTGTTTTACTTTGTTAATATGTGGCGGACCCTGCCACCTTTCTAGCTTCAAACAGTGTTCTGGGGACCTTACTTTCCTCTGAGAACAGCTTGTTTATTCAGTTAAGGAAATGGAGTTTGTATCATTAATATTGTAAATATTATGGGTTTGAGTTTCTTCTCCAAAACTACATAGTGCCCCTTTAAATACACTTTCAGACACTTTTGAACCATTTAAAATAACATAAGAATGTGCCGGCTTAGTATTTTAAATTTGAATTTTTTCTACCATTGTTTCAAACACTAAAATCAAATATCTTAAACTATATAACTCGTATTGCTTTGATTTGTAGACATGCAACAACGATCTGTAATTTTCCGCTTTCATTAATCGTGGCCACTTCATTTTAGGTATGAAACCTGAACGTCCCGCTGTCTTGAAACTCAATAGTCCTTTTAGTGTCAAGGTTGGCCCTGTCCTGCTGCCTCTCTCATGGAATCTGCCGTCATGTGACTTGCCCCCACTGTCCCTAACCGCCAGGATTATTGATCACTCGCTGCTGTGAGTGAGACGTTTACTGTAGCCCATACTGCTGCACACCGGAGAGCCACGCACGGATCACTTCTTTTCTGTACAGTCGATCGATAGATAATATTGTGGTAAATTATTCAGCCTCTTCGACATGTCCACAATGTCATGTTTATGTAATAATAATAATAATAATAATAATAGTAAAAAATAATAACAATAATAATAATAATACAAATTTTCTGGAAAATAAAGTGGCTAGCATCCTGAATATTATACATATTATATCACCAAACTAAATGTTGACATGAATTATATTAATGCAATAATTACTTTAATTTACTTTTGCTTTAATTAATAGGTGAGTCAACACAAAATAAAATAAATAATGAATAAAATAAAAAGCAGTTTATGTAATATAGACTTTTTCATAGTTACAGCTGAACTTTTTTTATATTATACAATCCTAATTTCTACAACAAGAATTATAAACCTTCTGTCAACCTTTTACTCTATATTACAGTGTCACAATTATTGGCTACTGTGTAGTAATTACTAAAATTAACTATGCTGGTAACAATTTACTATTTGTAAGTATTATTATAAGTATATACATATATCTATACGTTTTCTTAGAAAGCTAACATTATTATAACATTCCTGCAAAAAAAGTTTAATTTTCCAGTTTGATTTTAATATCTTTAACTATATATTTAGTTGGCCATAAATGTATTTTTTCTGTCTTCTTTGTACTATAAAATCTAGGTCATGAATTATACGTTTCCGTATTTCTGGTTATTGAGACTTTAACACAGTGTACATCAATTATTTGCACATTGAAAACCTGAGTTTGAGGGATATTTCCTTAAAGCAGTGCATACACTAAAAGGTATTCATTAAGAACTTCATTAGGTAAAGGACAGTGTGCTTAAGTCCAAGTGAAGAGCTGGCCGCCGGGCTAATTAGTGCAGAGTGGTGATGAAGGTAATGAGGTGGGATCAGGTGTCACTGACCGCTGGCCTCTGCAGCCTCAGACAGGGGCAGACAGTGACTGGAAGCCCTGGAAGGCCAAGGCCCTGAACCTCATCGGTGGACAGCACTTCCATGTACATATACCGCCATCTACTGGCCACATATCAGCCGGTTATTAGCAGCATCTCTCTCTACTTTATAAAAGCGTCAGTACAGAATTTTAAACAATAAACTAGAAGGGTTTTTTGGCGGTGACAGTTTCTGATTATGTTCATCTTGCAGCTGTCAGCACCTCCAGTACTCAAAGCTTTTTCTCTTTGCACAATAAAGTATTCACTGCATATGAGGGAGGGACACTAAGATACACCCTGTAATTTTATAGAATCTAATACAGTAAAACTGTGAAACATAATGTACTTTGATCATTATTTGTGGCCAGTGTTGTAAAAAGTACCGAAAAGTCATATTCATTAAAAGTAAAGAAATGGTGTTAAAATATCACTTAAAGGTGTTAAGTGAAAGTCACCCATGGAAATAGTATTAGAGTAAAAGTCATAAAGTATGTGAAATTAAATGTACTTAAGTATCAGAAGTACAAGTAAAAGTAAATTATACATATATTCACATGTTTGTATATACTGTATTTAAGTACAATTTTGGACATAGTTAACTTGAGTATTTCTGTTACTTCTTACTTCCACTTCAGTATATGTTGGAGGCAAATATTGTACTTTTTACTCACTACTTTTTAACTTCAGTTACTAGTTACTTTGCAGACTACATGCTGCATCAGGGTTAGAGAAGCACATTTTTAAACGAATACATTTTATTGGTCAAAGGATGGAAAAAACACTGATACAGTATTAACATACATGTACCATTACTTTTATTTTACTATTATTATTACTTAAGTACATTTATTGCCAAAAAGTTACTGTTAATACTAAAGTACATTTAATATTTGACACTTAAGACTTTTTTCTCAAGTAGCAATTTAACATCATATCGTTACTTTTACTCAAGCATGACTTTTGGTTACTTCGTACAACACAGTGTATACTAAAGGTCAATCAATTACCCACCTGGCCAAGTGTTTTACTAATCAGACTGTGTTGTTTTGGCTCTGATGCAGCTTGCAATCTGCAAAGTAACTTGTACCTAAGTGATCAAATAAATGTAGTCAGTGAAAGACACAATATTTACCTCCAAAATGCAGTTTAGTGAAAAAGAAAAAGGAAATACTCAAGTAAAGTACCTCACAACTGTACTTAAGCACAGCGTTTGAGCAGATGTACTTAGTTATGTTCCATCACTGTTCGTGACAGACTTTAAAGGTTTTAGATGTTTTCCTTTTGGACAACTTTCAGGTATTCCCATTATTTTGTCTTGCTCTGCTAAACATACTAGCACTGGGGCCAGTCAACATAATCTCAGGATTTAAACATTAAAGTACTAATGAAATGTTAGCCAGTTGCATATGCTGGAAATTAATATAACAGCGATACCATAACTCTCCTTATTAGTCCCCAGGCATTGTTCAGGCGACAAAAGTGTGGCAAGTGTCATTAATCTCAAATTTGCATTTTGTTTTTTTAACAGGAAAACACAACTGCAGGTGCGAGGGTAGATAATCTCTCACCTTATCATAATGAATCTGAATGGATCCATTTAGAGCTGCCTAGTGGACCATAATCTCAGAAACTAAACCTTTGCGTTCTCTGCAGCGACCCCCGTACTTCACCCTGGGGGTCAAAAAAGCAGCAAAGGACTTTATAAGTGACATACTGTACACAAGCCAAAAATCCTGAACAGAGCTTCTATAATAATTCTAAAACTCTGTGTGTGTGTGTGTGTGTGTGTGTGTGTGTGTGTGTGTGTGTGTGTGTGTGTGTGTGTGTGTGCTTGTGTGGAGAAAATCCCACATGTGCCTGCCTGAACTCAGAGTCCTCTCCGGGTGTATACGGTTGAGCCCGGCCCCGGACAGGACCCTTGGGTGGCATAAAGTATACTTTTGCTTCACACGGTTCATAAAATGATCAATAATAATCATAAGTCAAAGTTAGAGCTCCTATCACAGAATAATTTGTTAATGTTGGGACACTGGGGAGTGTTTGTTTGAGTTCCCTGTTGGCTTTTTGAAGAAAAGGGCATTCACTCACTGCACGTTCCTTGAACTTCACACAAACTCGAGTAAAACTTTGCATCATTACCACTTTGCTGGTCACCTTTCACTCAGCATCACCTCTGACAGCACTCCTCTATCTGAAACCTTCATAAACTTTCCACATATTTCTCCAACAACATAAACTCTCAAACATCCTTGGCACAAATCATAGTCTGCGATCCCTCTGGCAGCAGCAGCAGAATACAAAATAAACGGCCTCTAATTGTGATGCTGTGACCATCTTCCCCCTGACAGTTATTTAGCTTGGCTGCTGCCTGGGGCTTTGTGGTTTCAACCAGAATAGTCAGTGTGAGAGGGAGAACACATTATTATTCCTGCTGCCCGCTACACTGCACATGCTAATAAGGGAGGACCACTGGGATCCTTTTTTTTTTTTTAAACGGGGGAGACGGTGATGTCATCAGTGGGCTTTATCAGAGTTGGGATCTGAGGGGGGTGTAGTTTCCTCTGGTAGAGGCTCTGGGGCCCAGGAGTGAACCCGCAGGTTTGCCAGGGAGCCTGTTTAAGGAGATTACTCAGTCACCACACCTTTGTTGCATTATGGGCCAGAGTGAAAGGCCATGCACTGTGAACACCCCAATGAGACGGCACACTGACGGCTTTTTGACACCAAAATGGACGAGGACAGACATGAGAGTTCATCTGAGCCCAGTTCTGTATTCCTGTCTTCTAGGATGGAGGATGATTATACCTTTTTAGGCAAGACTTGCCTTGATGGAAAATACTTGCCTATGATAGGACTCAGTTAACCATCTGAATCCTGGCTGATTTTTTATCAATCACCAAATGTTTGATCATGCACAATATGGAAACGTTAGTGCAACATTATACAGCATTAACTGTTCATGGCAGGCTCATGAAATCAGATAAAGACTCATACAGTACATTGGTGGTGGTCTCAGGCAGTAGGCTATGTGTTACCTGATCCAATCTACTGAAAAAAAAAACTACAAAATGAGAAAGACACACTTTGAAAAAGTCATTTTGGAAATAATTGTGATCCCACAATTACATTAAGTCTTGTCGTGGTCTGGTAAAGAGATGGTTAAAGTCCTCAGTTACACTCGGCATTCGCAGTATTTCAGAGGTATGAAGTGATGTCCCTCGTGCACAATCGTTGTGTTATCATAGGCCTTATCTAATGAGTGGCGGCTAAACACAGTAGCCTATACATAATTGGTCAAAATTAAGACCTGAATCTGACTGTCTGATGTTTGTTTAAGTACACAAAAAAATATTAAGCCATGTTAATGCATAATTTCTGTGAAAACAACAATTAATTTAGTCATTGCACATAACAAAAGGAGGCAGTCACTAAATCCTATCGGGTAGAGCAAAAAAAAACTACTTAAGTCCTGCTAACACTAACTAAGCTGCGTTATTATGGATCCCACTGCTTTTCTCACTAGACCCGCCCTACTCCACCTCTGAGTGGTAACGTTCGTTGGCTGTGTCTTTACGCTTGACCCAAACTGCTAACTCAAAGTGTTTCCCCGGTCATGTCTGTTTTTCCTGTGGCTCTGATATGGTTCTTTATGAGCAGTAGTTTCCCCAGTAAAACACAACAACCTCTTTATCACCCTTCCCGGTCTTCTGCTGCTCCTCTCGCTGCTCTCGCCACTCATCGTCGGGAGCCGCTCTTTTCTGCCACAGTGTCTCTGGGCTAAGCAGACTGACTGAGCAGAGACACTGCTGCGACAGCCAAAGATGTCGGTGTGTTTACAGGTGAAACTACAGCTCACAATCCACTTTATCAGCTCAGCCACTGGCTGTTTGGTTTACAAACCAACGGGAAGACAAACACAGACACAACCCATTAACACCAGACAACCACTGAAAGAAAAAGTTATAGTCTGTTGCATTTTTAGGTGGTCTTTGTAGGGTCTATGGCAGTGATTTTTGGAGGTAGATTTATCAGCCTAAAAAGGCTTAAAATGAAGGAATCAGACTAAAAACTTTCCTCTCAGCTTCACTGCATTAAGGACAAACTTTGGGTAAACTTTACCCTTATTTCCCATGGCAGTAGAGGAGTGTAGTGACAGTCTGAGACTCCCTGTAGGCGGGGGAGTTCCACAATGTATTCCAGCCACACAGAGCCTGATTTTATTGCCCTGATAAAACGTCCTTCGGGGTAATCGTGACAGGCAGTTGCCCCTTTTCATGCCCACACTGTAATGGCACTGCAAGAGACCGGAGAGAAAAATCACACATCCCATTTCTCACACCGGCTTGTCCCTCTTACTCTGGCCCAAAATGCGTTTTATGGACATTTCCCCCCGTTCGCTGCAGATGGGTTAAATATTACATCAAAGCGTCTTTAATGTTTCACAGTACCTCTCACATTTCTTCTCAGTATCGAGTTCAAAACTGGTGCAGGCTGCATTTTTACAGTAGATTTAATGGATCAATGTCCATAATCACATTAGCACTGGCTTAACATATAACAAATTTCACCGTACCAGCATCAAAGACCTGAACTCTTGTTATAATCAGGCATAGCATCTTTTTCCTCCACTCAAGATCTATGGGCCTTCTGATACTGGGAGAAACAGAAAATTGTCAAGGGGGTGATAAGCTGCAGTGTGCGCTAGCTGTATGTGAGAAAAACATTTGTCCCCCATAGTCACAGATGCTTTGTGCACCCCCACAATGTTTTCATGGCTCTCGCTGATAATCCTCTCCTTCTGCAGCTCTTATCGAAAGATTGCTCGGCAGACAATCTTTGGCAAAATTAAAAAAAAATTCTTATAAAACTTCAGAACAACAGAAACTTTTATTCTTCAAGGCAGAGGGCAGCGGAAGCCGGGCCGACTGAGAGATTTTTTTGTCAAAGAAAAAGAAAGCATGATGTATGATGTCTGAGTGAAATAAATACCACGACAGTCTTCACTCAGCACTTCCTGCGCGAGGCCAAGAGGCCATCAATGAATAATACAGATTAGCACAAAATTCAAACAGACAAACTGCAGACAAACTAGAATTGATGGCTTCCATTGAGCCACTCAGGGAACGGGCCATGACGTAACCGGAAAAACATGTCGGGTTCCCCCGGCCAGGTTAATCAAGACAAGCTTCCCCTGCAAAAAGTGTATGTGTGTATATATATATATGTGTGTGTTTGAACCCATTTCTCATTCATAATATGCAATCTTATTTTACGGCTGATTGTATTTGCCATACATACACAGGCTGTATGCATGAGGTCTTTGCCCATTTTCCTCTAGCATAAATAAACAGGAACACTCTATAATCCATCATCCTGCGTGCTGTGGGAGCGTGCCCAACACAAACACGGCTTCTGTTTTCTATCTGTGTGAGAGAGACTGTGTGTGAGGGCTAGGATGGGTAGCACTATTATGTTAGTGCTCAGTCCATGACTGTGTAACATAAACCGCCTGCACTAAATGAGGATTATACAAATGAGCTTCCTCTTTGCTCTTTGTTTCTGTGTCACACTGTCTGGACATGATGCAGAGTAGACAGTACACTTTGTTTAATTCGTTTGGAGTCCTTTTAAGATGACTCCCGTCTGAGTTTGAGAATGGCGGATGATGTGTTAAGATGGCATATTGGAAATAAACTGGTTTAGCCGTGAAGAACTGTGTATGAGTTATATTGGCCGATATAATAATCCTCCTCTGTATTTAAATAGACTGGTAAGTCCCGAGCTGAAGCCATGGACCGGCTGGGAAAATCTGGAAGCAGGAGGTGATTAACTACTGCACTTTCCTTCCTCAACAAGTATCGTTAAATTCCCAAAGAGCACTAAACACCAATGGAGCTGCACTGAGGACAACAGTGAGACGTGGTTGTTCCAGGCAGCTTCCAGGTGTGAGTGTTCTCGGTTGACATTCAAGGATAATAAAAATTGTTGGATCTTTTCTTGTCACAAAAGCTGTGCGTATATGTAACATCGTTGCACTGGCACTACACTGTTCTTATCACACAGTTATTGTAGATAGAATAAACAGACGTATCTTTATGTAGCCTGAACTGTTAGCAGGGAATCTTTGCTTGTATTGGCTTGTTATCTTCAGCTATCACACTTTAGCTCGTCAACCGATTATCTAGTAAAGTGAAGCAAGTAAATTTCTTAGCTATAGTCAACTAATTAGCTCATACAGTCCAGGCAGGGAACTGTTAGCTAGTAGCCTAAAGGAATTTGCTTGTAAACCACTTACATTGTAACCCATCATCTGGCTATAACCTAGTAAACTGTAACTTGTTAACTTTAGCTAGTAAGCAAATTACTGAGTAAACTCTACCTAGTAAACTTATTAGTTGCTGAACTAGCCTAACTAGCTCAGAAATTTATTAGCTTAGGCTTTAGCGAGAAAACTAGGATGAAGTACTACTTCTTATGTTCAAAAACATGCGCAAAACTAATCAGCTGTTCGTTGTGTTTAGAGCTAATTAGCAAATGTTAGTCGCGTCATGTCTGTTTACTCTATGTGCCATTTTTTTTAAAGCAACGGCAGACCATGGAGCCTCTCAATAGTTTCCAGAAGTTAGCTGCAAATGCTAGCTGCCCAGTACAGTTGCAGCAAAATATGCTGTTCGGGATGCTCTTTCAAAAGTTAAGACCAGAAAAGAATCAAGTTGTATATTATTCTCACATCTAAATCAAATTATCAGAAGTCTGTTTGAATCAACCAAACATTTTGAACTTCCGTTGTTACAACTTGTCTCTACTCTCGGGCTCTGGTCGCGATGGTTTGGTTTAGGCATGGGGAGTGAGATTGGTTAGGGTTAGGATTATCAGCCAATTGGAAGCAGAGATGGGCGGGTCGTGCCTTCACCATCCTCAGAAGATATCGAATGCTGGATGGTGATTGTACTTCAGTACCAGCACCAGTGTGTGGTGTTAAAAAGGCCTACAGTAATTATTAATTCTTGACATGATACATTTCAAAATTAAATACATTTCCATCAAAGGTTACTTCAAAGCCCCAGAGAATAAGGTTATCCTACATAAAGCTAATTCTCTATAGTATATGAGTGGTTACTGAGGGTAATTGTTGCCTTATGCCAGATATATAGTAACAACTGACATCATCCACAATATTTTCTGTTTAAGCCTAGATTGACTTCCTTGTTGCACTTCTTGTCATACTACACCATCAGCCACTCTGGAGCACAAATCCAAAAGGTAACAATGGTCGAGCTATTGTACCCAGCATAATGCACTTTACAATATCCTCATTCATTGCATGAGGACTTTATTTACAGAACCCTCTGGGTAACGCAATGCCATGCTCTGATCACACACCACCAGCCCACTGCGTGTAATTATCCTCAGCCAGCTCTCCAATCTGTCACTGCCCAAACTCATTTGTAAGTGTGCATGTTCAGTGATTAAAGAAACTTCAGTGCCATTGTGGGCAAAAGAAATGGGGGGCTTCTATCGCTCTCCTCCCGCCTTCCTCCACATTCGGGGAATTCTCCAAGAATGAGGCGAAGCTGCCATGTCACAACGAGCCAGGCAGACATGTACAGATCGCCAACATTGCTAATGCATCTGCGGCACTGGAGCAGCAGTCGAGTCATAATAATTAAAGACATACAACATCTCAGGACTTCATTAATCATGGTTTATATGGACTTTGAAGCCCTAATGAAAAACAGCCTGCTTCTCTGCGTTTATTGTGTCTGTACAAATTGTGGGGATGGCGAACGCCAGGAATGCCCCCCTCCTGACCGGCTGTGCAGGATGTGGTGATGGAAAACAAAAAGATAAGATTTGGTGAAAAGCTAGTGATGGTTACCGAGAGGTCAGCGGTCAAGGTTGTTTATGTAGACGCCGAGCGCCATACAGTCAGACAAAAAGGGAGCTGCTGACAGTGACGGCTGTGTTTGCATGTTTGTCCTCTTCAGTGGTCAATGTCTGGCACGAGATTTTCTGTCCTCGTCTTTGCAAAATCAAGGCCTGTGGTGCTCTGGAGATTCATGCACTGTCACAAATCATCATCTTTGATTTGCTATTAGTTCCTCGGATTCTCACCACACTCTCAAGCCCTCTTGGAGGTGCATTACAGTGAGATCAGAGTGAGAGATTACTAGGTATTAAGCTCTCAGTGCCAGAAGTGGAAATTACAGAGGGATTGTCAACGCCAGACTTCTCTCCGCTTGTTTTCTCCGAGAGAAAGAGAGCGGTAATGCTTTACTCAACACATTTCATCCCAATGGCTTGTGACTGCTCCCTGGCAGTGCTGTCAGTGGTGAGTCACAGCCAAGAGTGTGTGTGTGTGTGTGTGTGTGTGTGTGTGTGTGTGTGTGTGTGTGTGTGTGTGTGTGTGTGTGTGTGTGTGTGTGTGTGTGTGAGTGTGCAGCTCAACAAAAGCAAAGGACGACAGAGAGGGAGAGACTGCTTAGGTCTCCTGCCTGGGACACATGCATCTTCTCCCAATAAAAGTCCCTTTGACAGGTTTACATCGCATTAGCCCGCTGATGCCAAGGAAATATACAGTGGAAGGGAGAGACAGGAGCATCCATCATCTGTAATGCAAAGGATGAAGTCATTTTATTATCTCCCTAATGATGTGTCCTGCCTACAGGTGCAACGGTGCAATATCCTCCTTTTGGTTCCAAAGGTGAGCTCTCAGCATCATTTTGGGGTTCTATCCATCAAATACCTCTATTAGCACTATTACTACTCTCTCTATATACTCTTCAGCTATTTTAGTAGAACATATACCTTCTCTAAATACACATTTAATAGACAAGAGCCACACAGTCAGAGTCGGTCCTCTGCAGCTCCACAGTAAAACCGAAGTCTGTGTGGTAACCACCTGGCAGTGATTCATTTCCTCTCCATCACAAGCTCCTCACTTAAATTTGTCATTTTATGGAGTGCCTCTGACAGAGCACAACTGACAGATGAAAGTTAAAGTGGCCCCTTGGAGTAAACAAGTCAAAAAGTCTCTGAGTTTGGCTGAATTAAAGGAGGAGAGAGAGAGGGCTGCGTTTATCTGAGAGCCAACAGGCACTGTGCACTCTGGACTCTGCGGTTTGTCGGCGTTCCTCCCAGGTGAGCTCACACTGGGCCAAACCTCCTTCTCCCTCTCACCCCTGTCCTGGAAGATATAGGGAGCTCGGCTCTCCAGCTTGACTCACCCAATATTATGCTGGTAGTCAAAACAAAATTAGCGGCGGTTTGTTATTTCTAGTTGGCTCACCCGTGACCCCTGTGTTCATCATTTTCTGAGGAGAAGGGAAATGTTTAGCTGTCACCTTCGAGTTTCTGGGGGAGTAGGTTGAGCGATCAATAAGCTAAATCGATCATCAACAAGCTACAGAGACGTTCTGGCGAGGAAAGAAGTAGGTGAAAAGAGGCAGAAAAGGATGAATATGAGATGTTAGGAGTCAAAAGTGAATGCAAACTTCAAACTAAGGACTGAATAATCGCATCAAGGAATCAGATAAATTATCTCGTTTAGAAATTAACGACTAACGAGCACTTAAGTATAAATACAAAGAAGAAGAATATATCCAACTGAGCACTGCAGACATTAGCGTGTAAATGTGGGTCCGGCAGTATAGACAGTCACCCAGAGAACTAAACCTAGACAATAACGCCACCCTGTGTTCAACATGTGCATTACAAGCTTTTAAAGAAGATCATTCACATATATTCTGGGATTGTCCAGTATTGCAGGGATATTGGCATGATATAAAGGAGGAGATTGGAAAAATAACGAAGATTGTCATTTCAATAGATCCTGTGTTGTTTGCTTGATTGCTAGAAAAAATCATAACTGTAAAGTGGAGGGTTTTTCTACAAAGATGGACTCCAATTATGCTGTAATTGAATGTCTAAATGCTCTAATGTACTAAAGTTACAATATCATAATTATAAATTTGTTTTCTAACACAGAACCAATGGAAGCCAAATGATTTTGAGCGTTATATAATCCTTAGATTTGATTTTTATTGCAGTATTAATGGACAAGTTTGTCACAGAGGTTTTCATAAATATAAGATTAAATATGTCATTTATCAGCAAGTTTATTAACACAAGAATAAATAAAATGTAGACGACACTTTCAACCATATTGCACTTAATTGCTTAGTGAGCCAACTTCACCCCAGAAAATGGTAAGACAGCTGATAGCAGCATTAGTGTGTGATGAATAACGAGCATTATTAAGATCACGTCTCTCTGTCCCAGCTCTGTTTTTCTTTTCCTTGACAAATTCTTTGGTAGATTCAGAATGAGAAAGAAACTACATCAAGGCTGTAAAAAGCTCCTTATTCTCCTAATGGTCTCTGTTTCCTTTTCCAGGCCGTCCACCTCATCTGCCTCTCGCCACTTCTCTCTGGGATGCAGGTAGAGGTAGTACAGCAGGAGACACACCAGCCCCAGCACTGAACACCCCCAGATTATACCACTGACTGTCAGAAGAAGAACCGTGTCTGTCTGTAACAGGCCTGGCTTCAAAAAGGCCAACAGTAAAGGTGCTGCAACGTTTATAATAGAATAGAAGGAGTAGTAGATGATCATGGCTACTCTGGTGTCCTGTCCTTTGACGTTGAAAAAGGTGAATGTGAGGATGACTCCGATGACGGCTCGGTACAGATGCTCGAGGCCTCTGGACGAGCAGAAGTCGGTCTGAAGCAGGTGCGTCCAGGTTGTCCCCAGCAGCCAGACGACGGTGAGGCCAACTGTGGTGTAGGCGCTCAGTATGAGGAGGAGGGCGTAGCTGAGGATGTGGCTGGTGATGGTGCAGAGTTTGTAGAGGAGGTAGACTGCTGTAGGGATGCCGGAGGGCATCTCACTGACATGGGGGAGGGATCTGCGCAGGCAGCGGCGATAGTCCACCAGGGCCCAGGCGATGTTAAGGAAGGAGAACACCATAGATAAATCTGGAAGAAATGGACAGGGGGTATAAATAATGGTACCATCGATTCACGCATGCCCAGTTGCCTTGTTGAAATGTTGGCGTTTACGTCGCTGCAGACCACAAATATGTTCAAATTTGTACGTCACACACAGCATATCAACATTTCTACAGATATGTCTCACATTACATGAATATCTAGACTTTCATGTCGAGAGGTGGAGGGGATGGTCGTGGCGTTAAAGCTACAACATTCATCATTTGTGAGCGTGAAACTACTGGATATTTCTAACAAGATGATGGAACGTGGCGGGAATGGTGGTGATGGTACAGTTAGGTCAGAATACTAAAAGCCAGAGACCACTGTTTCGAGATGGCGTTTCAACATTTGTAAGCCTGAAACCACTGAATATCTTTGACAAGACGTGACATTTTTTTAGTCATGTTTGTGGCAACATAACCAGGTAAGCCAAAACATGATCTTTTCCCAACCCTAATCAAGTGTTTTTTGTGCCTAAACCTAACCAGACCATAAGCCAAGCACAACATAAAATCAAAAATCAAACCTAAAGACACATGGGGTTGCAACATCAAGAAATGCAAAGTTTCTACATATCTGTGGTTTGCAGAAACCAACATTCTTTCTGACAATTGGGTTATCATGCAGTATGCTGACAAAGTTGACTTTCTGCCTGTACTTACACTGCATGACTGAGCACTCAGCGTGGCCCAGCACTATGTATAGTTGTAGAAGCAGTTGGGGAACGCTCTCCAAGAACGTCTCAAACAGTTTGAGCATGCTCAGATCAGTAGCCAGGCAAAACAGATTGTGGTGCACTTCTCTCCTCTCTTCCAGAGTGTAGAAATTAGGCGTTGTCCAAACCACTTTGAAGCCTTGTTTCAGCAGATGATAATACCTAGCAACATGCCAAACACATAGAAAACAAAGTCAGACAGGTTGTCGCCACCATGCAGTTAATTTGTTACTCACTCATCTTTTGCTGCTGCACAGACGATGATGCATTTGAAAAGCTTTTTTTCTTACAGTACACTACAGCTTAAATGTGGTTATTCCAGTTTGCACATTCCATAATTGCACACCACTGTGCACGTTTAGCATACTGCACATTGTGAGCTGTAATGTGCAGGCACTCCTTATTGTAGGGTACGTGAGCAGCTCCTGTTATATTGCAGATATAATCACAAGGGTCAGTGCCTTCTTAAGCTGCAGCTCTCTTATCAAAGTTGACACCATTCTTCATCATTGTTTATTTCATACCTGGTGAATATGCCCATGCCAAGTAGGTGCAGGGCAGCAAGTCCACCTTTGGACATGCCTGATATGGTTGATGTCCCTTCAGGATTTATCAGAACATCTGTCATGTCGTCCCTGTACCAGGCATAGCCGAAGATCTGCGTCGGCAGCTGCCCCAGCAGAACGAACACTAGAGTCAGTCCAGTCCACACAAACTGTCTCTGTTGAAAGTATTTCAGTGCGAGTACAATGTCTGTCCATATGTCCACCACATACAACAACAGCCCAGCAATGGTTAAAATCCATCGCAGTCTGGTGTATTGATTGTCTGAGTGAAACATTTTGTTGAAAAGTTCAACAACTCTGCGATGAAGGAAGAAATGTGGCTGCTTTTTGAAGGTTCTGAGGAAAAGCTGTTGTGGACAGTTTTGTGTTGGACCTCGGCTGTTCAGGTGCCATTGTGGGTAAATCTGCAAAAGTGTAACAGTGTATTAGGAAATATAACAATCATCATAAAGACATTTTGTCAATATCATGTGTAAATTTACCACAGTGTAAAAGAAATTCTTGCGTAATGAAGAGGTCTCTGAAATACAACGTGACAGCAGTCAGCTGCTGTGTCACAGCCTCCTGACCCTTTGTCTCCACCATAAACACTTTATCATATGTCGTCCTGATAAATTTACCGGTCTGATAGAAAAATAATCTATGACGTTATCAGCAGGAATTACAAAATGATAATGAGCCTTGCCTTGCTCGTTCAGAACAATTACATAACATAACTATACTAACATATATGTTCTTACATTTCTCAAAGAATGCCATTTTAAGACATATTTACTGAATCCCAGAATAACTACATGTATCTTCACATCCTCAAGCTTCACTGTAACGTTACACTTTTTAATCAGTTGCCATTGGTGATAAAGATATAACTGACAAAGGGTGAGCAAATTCAAAAATGACACCCACATTCACTTAATAAAGCCAAACCTATGTTAATTTATTGTATTTTCATTAAGTTCAGTTTCAATTATTCTGATAAATTCATAAATAGATCCTAATTTGATCACATCCTGCCATAAAATACACACAGTTATCCATGCATGTCATCTTACAAAGATCACAAACACACACATATAAAAGAAAAAACAGCGTTTGAACTTACCACTACATTTTGTCCATGGTAGAAGGCTGTGTAGCCGAGGAAGCAACACTTCTGCCTGTGGGAGTCTTTTTCTTTCCTTGAAACTCACCACAAGCTCCACCTCAGTGACAACACTCTGAGCTAACAAAGTCAAGTCGGAAACATGTGATTATATAATGGACCTTGTGCCTGTGTGCATGAGTGTCCGGTGTGTGTGTGGGTGTGTGTGACTGGGTGTCAGTTCATACTTTAAATTCTCAGCCACAGCCTCATTTTTGTGGTGGATTAAACATCCGTCCGCGTTGTGATGACATTCTAAGGTATCCTCTAAACAGATTGTTTCGTTTTCTCAGGAGGAAGTGTACGCACCAGGCCCAGTTTCTTTTGACTTCTGTGAAAGAGAAACAGTGATGCCACACCTCACACAGCGGCTTTCCTGTAATGTGGGTACTTACAGGAAGCAGGGGGAAATCCTTGCCTGAGATCAGGAGCCTTGTAATGAACTTCATATTCTCAAAAATGTCACGATGTAAAACATAAAATGCTCTAACTTATTGTAGCTTTATTTTGACAAAGGTAATACAATACAATATTAAATCATAAAACTTTTGCTTGGATGTTAACAAATATTGCCTAACTATAACTCCCCTCAGTCAGGTTCAGGGTCATAAAGGCACGGACCAACTGTATCATCTTGTCGTATTTTATTTATTTATTGATTTCATATTTATGTACTGTGTTTTAAATTAAGCTGCTAACTAAGAAGAACTGCTGCCAAACTAAATGTTGTTGTGTAGCAACATGCAATGACATCAAAGGTAATTTTGTTTCGTTATTGAGTCAGTAAACTGACTTTAGTCAGTAGTCTAGGCAGATAAAGCTTACCTATTTGGAGATGTTCTCTACTCTAACCTCTGGATTACCCGCCAGGAGGCCCAAGGACAAAAATGAGCCATGGGTCTCCTTTGAACCTTGTTCCTCCCACTATATGGACATGATGTTTTAATCTTTACATAGCAAAGCTGAAATACTCATAGCCCCTTTGTAGTAACTTTGTAGTATTTTGATTACAGGAACAGGTCAACATTTTGGTAGATATGCTTATTTGCTTTCTTTCACGTGGTTAGATTTGAAGAACACTCCTGTATCTGTAAGGTAAATATAAGGCATATAAAACAGGGGATTTTGAGCTGGACTAGATCCAGGGAACATCCTGGAGTCTTGACACCCTGAGGCTGTGTTGCAACCATCATCCAAGAAATACCCCTGTATAAAACCCCCTATAAAACCACAACATGTCCTTTTTACACTATGGCTTTTGTACCAAATCAGATAACATGTTATTAGTTATGGAGCTTCAGAGATACTTTGTCTCACCACTGTCACCAAGTGTTGGGTCTTTGTAAATGACTTAATTAAAGAGTATGGTCTCGACCTGCTCCAACTGAAAAGCATCTGTTTGCTAGGTTAAGCAAACCGGTTGCTGGCTGTAGCTTCACATTAACTGTAGCTCTGTAGCTGTAGGGCCTGTAGGATAGTAAACACATGTGATAGTGTGTCAAACTATTGGTGATGTAGCCTTGTTTATTCTGCTATAATACACAGACATGGACTCTGACATGACATTGTGACTGAAAGTAAATGACATGAGACTCTGCTCAAGCTTGGAAATGAAAGACATGTGACTTGACTTGACCGTAGACGTGATGAGTCAAATGACTTGTCTGTGCACATTTCATGTTTCCAGTTTAACTAAATGAAATAATAAAAATGATAAGTGTTGTCAATGTTGGCATCACATACATACATTACATTACATATAAGTGTTTTTGCTTGAGAGGAAATTAAAAATTAAATAAGTTTTAATAAAGTTATTTGTTTTTGGGGTTTTCTTTTTACATTTACTTCACTGAATATCAAAAATTACAAATTCATTAAATTGCAGATGAATAGGCCAATAAATCAATACAAGACGAGTATTGATGCCTTGCAAGTATGGAGGACTGAAACTGCCAAAGCCAATAAATAAATAAATAGCTCAACAAATTAATCATATGCCATTAAATGGACAAAAATGATATTAAAAATAAATGTATATTTCTGTATATTTGCTTCTGTATTTATTTACTTGTGTATTCATCCCTCTATTTATTTACTTCCTATTTAATTTATTCATTTTTTAATGTATTTGTTTGCATATTTATTTCTGCATTTATCTCTATATACCTTTTCCGTCACATTTTGCAAGAAATAGCGTAAATATGTTAATAAATAAAACAATTAAGAAATTAATAAATAAAATATAGAACAAATCGGAAAGTAAATAAATAAGGGAAATAATAGGAGGGTAAATAAATACATGAGCAAATTAAAAATGGAAAATTACAATTCATGTCACAAATGATAAATTAATTGATTTTTATATCGCTTTGGTACGGAAGCGCTAAAGGGCCATGCATTCATACATTTTATTTTCTCCATTTTCTCGTGATAACGAGTTAATTTCATTTGTTTTCTCGAGATCTCGAGTTATTATCTCGAAATAACAACTGCTGTTTTCCCAAGATAACAGGATAATTTTCTCAAGATCTCGAGATAACAAAAATTATCTCGAGATCTCGAATTAATTATATCGTTATCTCGGAAAAACAAAGTTTCGTTATCTCGAGATGTCAAGATAACGAAACTTTGTTTTCCCGAGATAACTCGAGATCTCGAGATAACGAAACTTTGTTTTCTTTGGGATAATTTTCTCGAGATCTCGAGATAACGAATATTATCTCGAGATCTCGAATTAATTATATCGTTATCTCGGAAAAACAAAGTTTCGTTATCTCGAGATCTCGAGATAATTATCTCGAGTCATTATCTCGGAAAAACAAAGTTTCGTTATCTCGAGATCTCGAGATAATTATCTCGAGTCATTATCTCGAGATCTCGAGATAACGAAACTTTGTTTTCCCGAGATAACGATATAATTAATTCGAGATCTCGAGATAATGACTGTGATATGATAGGCCTGAGATTATGGAGACGCCCGGGACCTCGTAGCTGGTCAGCTATGTAGTTAACAACGACATCAGGCTCACTTAGATTGCGCCACCGATATAGCTGAAGCCTTGCTAACCGTCTTTTTAGATTACGCACACTAATGTGTATATTATCTGTAATAGCAAGGCATAATGCTATTTCAGCCTGTGTCAGGCCTTGATTGAAAAGATATGTGACGCTGTGATTGATATGCTCCTGCTCCTCTGACATTGCTACACTGAATGATGTTTCCTGCAATGATTTAATATACTACACTGTCGTTTTGTTTTCTCAAGATCTCGAATTAATTATATCGTTATCTCGGGAAAACAAAGTTTCGTTATCTCGAGATCTCAAGAAAATTATCCCGTTATCTCGGGAAACCAGCAGTTGTTATTTCGAGATAATAACTCGAGATTTCGAGAAAACAAATGAAATTAACTCGTTATCATGGGAAAACGGAGGAAATAAAATGTATGAATGCATGGCCCTTTAGGGCTTCCGTATTTGCAGTTTCAGTCCTCCACACTACCTGCAGTATCAGGTCTTTTTAAAGAGAAAAGACACGGCAGTGACACCTGTCTTATAATGATTCATTGGCCAGTTTATTTGCAGAGTATTGGCTTTGTATTATAATTATTGATATTCAGTGAAATAAATGTAATCAAAATAGTGAGTTACTTAAAAAAGTTTATTTATTCAAGTTAATATTAATTTCTTCTCAATCAAAAACACTTGTGATGTCAACATTGAACATTTTTTAGATTTTATATGACTGAACTGAAAACTAAAATGAAGTCCTGAGTGAGTCCTACGTTAATTTTAAGTATTAATTTTGGTGCATTTAAAGGCATATTCCATTTATTTATGTATTTATTTATTTTATTTTGGCAGTTTTATTCCTCCATATTGGAACAGGGTGACATGGCTTGGGACTTGCTTGAAACTTGGACCACATTTCTTGAGGTCATGTGTGTCAAATGTTGGCCTACCTTCCGCAGATGTTTTGAGATAGAATAAATGTAACTTGGACCAGTTGTTCCCCAAAAAGATCTCTCATGTAAACTAAGATGTAGGTGAGAGATACTGCAGTAGTAGTAGTAGGAGTCACAGTCTTACTCCGAACCTCCAGGGGGCGATAAAGAGCCCCAGCTGTTTCTCTCCCGTGCGTAAAGAGCGTCGTTGGTCAGGCGCAGCGACTCTCTCTCCGTGGACCCCTCCCACTAGCAGAAGAGTGACACGCCATTCAATCGCAGCCTGGCCCTTTGCTCGTAGGAAGCAGGAGGGAGCTTTGAGCGTCCTCGCACTCAACGACAACAACAATATCCGACAGAAACCGACCACATCTGCAAAAGTTGAGCCGAATCTCGCCGAGATGGGGATCCGAAAGAAGACCACCAAGAACCCGCCGGTGCTGAGCCATGAGTTTATCATCCAGAACCATGCAGATATTGTTTCCTGTGTTGCTATGGTGTTCCTTCTCGGGCTGATGTTTGAGGTGAGTCCCAGTCCACATGTTGAATGGGGTGCTGGTGTTGGGGTTAGGGATGCTCGGCGGACAAGGATGCCGAATGCTCCCCATCTGCTCTCCTGGAAACTGACATGGCTGTCTGATCTGTTCTTCACACTACTTCCTCTCGTGATCGAAAGTTTTTCTGTGCAGGGTGGCCTTCTCTCTTCCCTCCTCTCTGCTTTTTTATTATCGACTCAACCAGCTAGGTGTTTTATCACCTTTTACACGAAACCCCCACGTTTGTCTTTTTATTAAAGCGACGTGGGGGAAACCAGAGTCCACTTTCCATCTGGCTGCTTCCCCACGTTCAGATCGATATTTCAAATGGTCCACAGGCCCGCGGTTTTAACCAGAAAACACAAAGTTTTTAATGCGCTACATAATTTATATAAGTATCTCAGCATAATGCATTAATGCGACAGTATAAGGAGCTCTGCGGTCACGTTATTGTGCAACGCTCACCACTTGGTTACTTTAAGCGTAGATGTGTTACGTGGCAATCATACAACGACTGAGAGAAGAAGGGCTGTCATCACACAAACCCGCTCACGGCAGAACTGAAAGTTGCCTTCAGGTGCTCGGCGGCGTTTTAAATCTAAACTCATCGAACCGGTCTCAGTACACACACGTCCGGACCCTCTGCGTGCGCAACGCTGCTCCACTTTCACACACATTTATGCCTCATTTCAAGCGTGTTTGGTCCTCAGTGAAAAGCAGCGCCATTAGCGTCAACGCGACGTGTATCTCACCCACTTCCTGTTTGTGGTTTACAAAATAAAATACTCGCGGCGGCAGCCGATGCAACGCGTTCGTCGTAATTTAAAGGCAGGAATGTCGGGTTGAAATGAAGTCTTTTCGTGGCATTTTAACTCGACTGTGAATGTCCTTCTGTGTGTTTAGTGCGCTTCTTCTTTTTTTTTTTTTGTCCACGTAGTCCTTTTGTTGTGAAGGAGGAATCGGCAACTTCCTATTTCCACCTGCACACACTTCACATGATTGTATCATGTTTGAATACACATCACACATCAGGCACATAACCCCTGGTTTACAGTGATGAGTCATTATGATCAAAACAGTTAATTTCTTAAGCATGGCATTCAATTGTTCTGGATTTGGTAGAACTTGATCCCATTTTTCTCCCTCCTGCTCGCTTAAGAAACAATAATATAGCATAGTTCCCATATGGTCTTCTAGTTTTGGCTTATCTTTGTGTTTTATCAGCCTCAAATTGCTGTAATACATTGGTAAAATTAAACTATGACTATAACATGCTGTGTCACTTTAACTAATATTCATTACATAAGTAACTCTATTTATTAGTAGTCTTGCAGGGTATCTGTGACATCTTTTAGCTTGTTTTAGTGTGTATGATTTCATGCATCCTTTCTGATGGATTGAATAGTCAAATGTATTTGCTTTGATCCTTGTTTAAAGGTGCACTATGTAGTTTTGGAGAAGAAATTCAAGCTCAGAATTCTAATATTTACAATGTTAGTAAGGGGGGATAATACAAACTCAGAAGTATTTATTTTGACTGAATAAACAAGCTGTTCTCAGAGGAAAGTAAGGTCCCCAGAACACTGTTTGAAGCTAGATAGGTGGCAGGGTCCGCCAAATACAAACAAAGTTAAACAATATGAGACTGTGTTGTCCTTTAAGGTCAGTTTGTTTATTCAGTCATGAAAATGAAGAGATTTTTTTTTTGCATAAAAAATCAGTCTATGAAGATCTTTCTCTTCTGATTAAAATTTCCTCCCCAAAACTACAGAATGCACCTTTAATTATATGTGCAGGCTCTCATCACACATTTGTTGTTTTTTTTCTTTTTTACTTCTACAGGTCACTTCAAAGTTTGCAGTTTTATTCATAACGGTCCAGTACAATGTCACCATATCAACAAACGGTAAGTTGAGCATTAAACGGACAGTATGGTGGTGAGAACAGATGATGATGCATACAGAAGGTTTTGGCTGTAGCGCAGTGTTTCCTTCAAGTTGTCTGGCTGAAAGCCTCTCATTTGGATTCTGGAGCGGTACTTGCGTGGCCTTACACAAACCCATTTGAGAGCTCTCTCTTTTTTTTTTTTTTCCCCTTTGGAGCTAAATTTAGTCCGCCTGATTTATAAAGTTCTCTTGTGGCAAGGTTGTGCTGGGTGAATTTGGGCTAAGGTGTAATACAGGCCTCTCAATTCGAGTCCTGCTCGTTTCAAGGTTAACAATCTCTTTGCCAACTTCAGATAACTGTCGGAGGAATGTTCGACCTCAGAGTTTTTTGTACTCTGGCTGGCCGGCTGGAGGTTTGCAGGCTGCCAGCTGGGTGATTCACTTCTTATCTGAGAGACTTGACCACTTACCTGCCTCTGTAACTTATTTACAGCATGTATCAAATTAGGTAAATAATATGCAGCACCTGCAGCTCTCTGTAGTGGAGCAGATTCAATCAGACCATCGTATTTTTACTTTGTCTGTGCCGACTTTTACAAACAATTGGATTGATTTCTTGATGGGTAACGTTATGTGGTACCACTCAAGCTATCTCGAACTTTGTTCCCGTTGTATCGTCTATCTCTCTGCTGCAGGTCTTCTCATTAATCACAGTGTTTCACGGATGCCGAGTGGGAGGCTGTATAGATAATATGTAACTTTAGAAAGACAGAGGAGGCTTTGTGCTGAGGAAGTCAGTGATTCGGGCGGTTTCAAAGTGGTGTAATCCTGCACAGTCGAGACTCACTAATCCAAACACCTCCACCTCAGGAATTAGGGATATTAAACTTATGAATCACTTGTCTGAATGTAATTGAAATGGTTCGGTGGTGCATGTTAAGGATGCCAGATTAAAGTACATTTTCATCGTGGTCCTCTGACTGTGTGACCTCTTTTCGTGCAACATCAAGGCCCAGATGAGACGGCCATTAACCACTTCCACCACGGCATCAAGGACCTGGCCACTGTCTTCTTCTACATGCTGGTGGCCATTATCATGCACGCCATCATCCAGGAGTATGTGCTGGATGTAAGTGACACACCCACAAGCGTACAGACTTGGATCTCTCGGGACAGTTCTTGCATTGTTTTTATTGTTGATCGTCTTTGCAGAAAATCAACAGGAAGAAGCACTTTTCCAAAACGAAGCACAGCAAGTTCAACGAGTCTGGCCAGCTCAGCGCCTTCTACTTGTTCTCCTTCGGCTGGGGGACGAGCATCCTGCTTTCTGTATGTACAGTAGATGAACTGGTCTTGTTTGCATATGTTTTAACCCAAAGACTGTCCATGAGTTTAATTTAAATGCTTTTCTGTTCATAGGAAAACTTGCTGTCCAATCCAGTCACCCTGTGGGAGGGTTACCCCCATACACTGATGCCGTAAGTGTGACTGTTGTGTGTGGAGGTCATGTGATATTGTTATTTGTGTCACACCTGTCACATGCATTACTTTAAAGTCCAGGCAAAATTTGTTTTTCTTCTCGTTCCTACAGTTGAATGTTTGAGCTTCACTGTGTAGAATGATGCATGTGCAGAGTTGACACTACAAGGATGTTTTCACATTCATCTACTGAAAGTGTACATTTCATCTGTGCTCATTGAAAATCCATTTTTCAGGGGCAGGCCTACAAGCATGATTTGTGACATCACAGACCAATTTTACACTTTATTATGCCTACAACGCTGCCTTTAATTATTTAAGTATTTTAATTACATGTAAATTTCCATTTTAATTGTATTACATATGTTCAATGGAAAGTGTCACA
This sequence comes from Pagrus major, assembly GCF_040436345.1. Lineage (NCBI taxonomy): Eukaryota > Metazoa > Chordata > Actinopteri > Spariformes > Sparidae > Pagrus > Pagrus major. The sequence goes on from NC_133233.1 coordinate 16,290,521, forward strand.
TTTAATGGAAAGTTTTTAATCATGTTGAGTCAATGTGAATAAATTAAATAACTTAGTCTGGTTAAATGAACGAGGGCTTAATCTTATGTATTTATTCAGTTTATTGTGTTAAGTCAATTCATTTATTAACCAGAATTTCATATTGCATATTCTGTCTCCTGTAATAAATCAGACATCTAGTTATTTAAAGGTGCAATACGTAAACATTGGCCACCTGGCGAAGTCATGCTCAAAAGAAATAGGGGGGAGCATATCACCATAGTAACGTCATCCGTTAATTGCTGCGAAAAGTAGCTGCCGTTGCCTAGCTGGCTCAGTTAGCCGCGCAGCTAGCGGTCCAGGCGGTGGAGTGTTGGTGCTTACACCGCTAGCACAGGACTTGGATGGGCCAGGGCTAACTGGTTAGCACGCTAACTTCAATAAACATCTCTAACACAATACATAGATGCCATGACATGAAAACGGTTACTCCTACACATTCTGTGGATATTTCTTTCTTACATATTGCACCTTTAATTTATACACATTGACTCAACATGATTGAAAAAACTTTGCATTGAATGTGACACTTTACACTGAAGCTATGCGATAGATGGAAGATTTACATGTAATTAAAATACCTGAAGTCACTGCACATACAGTGATGATGGACTTTACAGGGACATAGGAGACATCCTGTGTACAACAGTTAAACGTTGGAACTGAAAGATAATTACAGAATCATGAATTTCACGAATTATAAATGAAGGAGGAGCAGCTGGCATTTTAAGGATTTTAATAGATGAAACTGGACTGTTTTTGTGGAAAAACCATATCAGACGCCAATTGTTATTCAAAGTAGAGTACATCTTAAAAACGTCTGGGGGGGATCTTTAATGGTTATTTTATAAGAGCTTTAAGCGTGGCTCAGAAAAGCTTTTATTTTTTGTAATCCTTCAGATTCCAGATGAAATTCTACTTCATTTGTCAGCTGGGCTACTGGTTACACGCTCTCCCAGAACTGTATTTCCAAAAGACAAAGAAGGTGAGTGTGTGTGCGTGTGTGCATGCGCGTGTGTGTGTGTGTGTGTTGGGCCCATCGTTATGGAATAATAAGACATACTGCTGCTTGTGTTTGGACCCCGAGGCTGTATCCTGTTTGACTTCCTTGGTTATGTTGCATTGTTTTCAAAGAATGACACTCTTCTTAATTCTACGTGCAGAGCCGCGCCGCTGTAAATATTTTGACCATTTTTGGTTTGCCTTTCCTGTTTAGGAGGATATTCCACGCCAGCTTGTGTACATCTCCCTGTACCTGGTCCACATCGCAGGCGCCTACGTTCTCAAGTAAGAACCGCCACTTAAGAAAGCCTAAAATTATGTTTGTTCCTGTGTTGTACCCGTCAGAAGTAAGAAGGAGAATCATGTCTCCCTGTGTCTTTCAGTCTGAACCGTCTAGGTCTGGTCCTGCTGGTGTTGCACTACTTTATCGAGCTCCTGTTCCACGTGTCCCGACTGATCTACTTCAGCAATGAGAACAGGCAAACGGGGTGAGTTTCAATGTGCAGCGTTAATGATTTCAGATTTTTAAATGTGTGCAATAGGAAGTCTCGAATGTGGCATCATGTTCATCCTCCTGTCTTCCAGTTTCACCATATGGGCCGTCTTGTTTGTCCTTGGACGGCTGCTCACCCTGTCCCTGTCTGTCCTCACCGTGGGCTTTGGCCTCGCCACGGCTGAGAATCAAGGCTTTGATTGGTCTGCAGGAAACTTTAATGTCCTCTTTGTTCGGTAAGTGTGTCTGACAAGAGAAATGGGACCACTCGATCTTAAAATGATAGTTTAAAATTTATAAAATTGAAGTGGATTCATTCTGGTCTGAAAATGTGCAAGTAACAGCCGTGTTAAATCAAACACTCGTCAAGCCACAAAACAATTCCACTCTGAAATATATCTTATTATTAGAGTTGCTGATTGTGACGCACACTTCAGTCGTTTGCTCGTTTTTTATATTGAGAAATTTGCTTCACGGCTGCTGTGGGGTTTATCTGAACATTTTAAGCCACTTTAATGATCATCCGTCATTTAGAAGAAAGGAACAGGAGGTTATTACTAGACTCACCGTGTAGCACTGAGTTTCAACAATTATACAGGAAGGGCTCCTTTTGAAGAAGAGGAAGTGAGTTACCAACATCAGCTTCAATAAATTAGTCCGAAATACAACCACAATGCGTCTTGAGGGAGAGAATTCTTCCTCTGTTACTCTCACTAAGCTGTCAATCACTTATGCTGCGTTTCTCTGGAGTTATTCAAACATAATACAGGATTGTAAGAAATCCAGAAAACTATGTTAAAAAAGGGCTTTATGAACTGATTTGGATATGAGTATCTGAGGTTGGACCTGTATCTATTTTTTTTAATTGCTGACTTTTTCCCCCTCTCTATCAGGATAACTGTGCTGGCCGCCATCTGCCTCACTCAGGCCTTCATGATGTGGAAATTTATCAACTTTCAGCTGCGCCGGTGGAGAGAGCATGCCCAAGCTCAGACCTTGAAAAAGAAACAAGTTCCTTCCAAGAGCAAATCGAAGAAAGACAAAGGTGAGCAACGAGCACAGAGCACTGTAAAGAATCACTCACTGTTTAAAGGTCCCATATTGTGCTCATTTTCAGGTCCATATTTTTTTCTTTGGGTGTGTACTAGTAAATGTTTACAACACTTTATTTTTCTCCTGCTGTCCACTGCCGCAGGACCTCTATTCACCCTTTGTCTGAACGCTCCGTTTTGGTGCCTGTCTCTTTAAGAACCCCCTCCCCAAAAGCCCGCTCTGCTCTGATTGGTTAGCTGTCGCAGGCCTGTGCAGGCACAGCCCATGTGTTTCTATAACAGCTCTGCCGTTGTTTTTGCAACCACAGCTGTGCTGGGGGCATCGCTCAGGTCGGAGACTTTATAGTTGTGACATCACAATCTTACAGAAGTCCTGATGGCTCATTTCGTATACGTTTCTACATATAGGCTGTGTGCATATCTGGGTGGATTGAGCGTTTTGATACTTTCACATTATTTATATAGCTCCTAGAACTGCTTTACTATAAAAAAAAAACTTTCTCTACAATATGGAACCTTAAATTGAAACGAGTCAAACGGGAAGTTAAAAACAGGAAGCCACAAGCTGTGTGAACATAATATTAGATGCACAGTAACATACATACATACATACATACATACATACATACATACATACATACATGAGTGAAATGTAACTAATCTGAATGTGTCCTTTTTGTTTTTAGCCAATGGAGTAAACGGAGTCTCCCACGGAGCTGATTCACCAAGAGCGAGAAAAGAGAAGTCATCATAAATACATTCCCATCAGCCCCCTCTATCACCTCCCTCTCAAAGAACCATCCCTCCCCCCACCACCATCACCACCAACCCGTGCCTCCATGGCCGTATCCAACCAACACGTCCTCCAGCTCCTCCACCATGATATCCCACACAGGACTGACCTCCCAGCTGGACTTCCAGGGCCAGATTGCAGTTAGCTTTACTTTGTCGCCAGTCGTCCAGCACGCCTTGATGTCAGAATCATTGCTGTGCTGTGCCATTTCCAATGAAAAAAAAAAAGAAAGAAAACAAATTCAGAAATAAACTTTGAAAAAAAGACCTTATTTAAGAAGTGCCTATTGATACGGATTGTTTTGTACAGGGTGTGTAATTTTAAAATATCAGGAATGATGACTTCAGTGTTTAATGTTCCTCCCAGGTCAGGTCATTTCATGCTTTTTCCTAAATACTGTATATTCCAGCCTGTTTTATTTCCCTTGTTCTTCTTGTATGTGCTCCCCTTCTTTACCACTGACTCCTGTCCCTCTTTTGAGGGTAGTTTTTTAAACATTGTATGGAGTTTATGAATTTCCTTATAGTATCTCCTATTTTTCCATGAGTGGCATTCAAGTGTTTATTATCTCCAATTCAGGATATGACTGGGTTCACACACCAGACTGTTCAAACTCACACAGACGAGACATTGTTATGATGTTTCCACAATGTCAACGGCCAAAAAAAATGTAAAGCGATGTAGCGTATGAACATTTTCAGTATTGATAGGAAAGAGTGTATAGAAGCAACACGAGGACAACGGGAGACATCACCCTGTAGGACTGTAAGTAGATTCACGGTGCAGTATTGTGCAAAACTGTAGCATCTGATTATAGGAGTTCAGAGCAGCTTTGTTATAATCACAACAGACTAGAGTTACCTTGCCATGAAATTATACATAATAGCGCTGCCTAAAACGCTGTCGATAAATGAACGGACCTCGTGTTTTAGATTTGAGCGATTATCAGAAACTATAGGAGATGGAAAAGGACGAAATCAGGCAAAACATCCCTCAAGTGAGCTTGATTGAATCACTGTTTTGTTTGATGTTTAAGTGGAATGGGTTTACTGTACTTGTTTGGCCTTGCATATTATTGCTTACATTAAAAAAAAAATGTCCACAAGATTTGTTATAAAAGCACAGACTGGGAATGAGAAAACCATATTTTGTTTGGCTGTTTTATTTCTTCTCCCCCCCCCGACCCACTGTTGACTGTGCCAAATGAGCCTGATTGACTGTTGATATATGCCTTTTATTTACATGCCATAACATGAATCTACAAAGCTATAGAGTGCAGTCAGCTGTATTGTTAAAAAATAAATCACCAAGGTAACACAAGAAATAAACCCTTTAAGTCTTTTAAGGAACACAGCAGGGAGGCATGGTTGTCTCCGGCAGCGTGTGGGGTTTTCTCAACTTGTCCTGACGGATTATCTGTCCTCAAAAGGACAGATAATAAGAATAAAACGTTTTATTGAAAATGGAATGGAATGAAAATAAAATATTTGCTGCCATAATGGTAGTTCATTTTAATGTATACAGCCCAATATCACAGATCTGCCTCAAGGGGTTTTACAGTATGTACAGCATATGATGCCCTCTATACTCAATTTAAAAAAAAGGAGAAAAACTAGAGTTAACGTTTGACTGAAAGCTCCAAGTAATAAACAAAACACTGGTTAACTGAGTGTTGTAGCAGTGACAAAGAGGAGGTGTCGAAATTATTAATTATTTGGCATGTCAGCGCAGAGGCTCTCAAACTAGGCCGCAGATATCACTGGGAACCCTGCTGCTCAAAAAAAAATAGAGAAAAGTTACATTTAAGTATTATTGAATGCCCTATAAGCAGGGCCGTGGTCAGGATTTTAGAAGTACAGAAGTCACGTATCCCCCCTAACCTACCTCTTATATCAGATACTTCAGTTATGATATTTTATTAATTTGGTTAGTGGTGTACAAAATGAATATTTGAACATGGAGGTGTAAAAGGTGTTTGAAAGCCTCCTGCACACCACCAGGAATGAAAGTAAGTGGGAGAAGTGCTAAAAAAAACTTTTGTTATTCACTCTTTTGGTGGTCTAATAGTTAAAATTAAATATATTGGGTCTGAAATTAGCTTTCTTGTTTGTTTGTTTTCTCAAAAAATACAGAGGACAATCCCTCGGTGCGGTCACTGGTAGCTGTGGCCTTGATTCAAAGGTGGCGCCCTGGCACATATATTAAGTAAGCCAGGAAAAATAATTGCTTTAACTACTGTGCAGAGCCCTGCCCTGGACAGATCCTGTCCTCAGGTAAACAAACACAATAAAATCCCTGTCAAACATGAGCAACTGCGAGAAAAAACCCCTGAACAAATGGTTGCATGTGTCCACATGGAGTTTGATGTAGGTCTCACCCTGCTGACAACTTCACCTATCCGCCTCTTGGTGGCGCTGTTTCACAAGTTTTAACGTGAAGAAAACGCCTGCTGGCTCGTGTGATCCATGGATAGTTGACCACACAGTAAATCAAGGTGGCTACAGAAGTAGGACACCCTCATTTGTGATGCCTCTGAAGCTTTTCTGTTTGTGGTTTAATCGATTTTGCTCATTTTGTTAAAATAGCAGAGGACATTTCACGGTGCTGGTTGGAAAATCTTGCCCTGATATTGCACATCTCTCTCTCATATGACTGTCAAGTGAAGTGTTAAAGCAGGTCTGGCTTTTTTTAAAAAAATGAACAGATATCTGAATGGAGGAGACACAAACAACCTTCCTCTCACCACACTTACTCATTTGCGGCACTTTTATGGCTTGATATAAACCTTTATGACCTTCCATGTGCACACATCTTGTAGTGTTCCCACAGGTGAAGCCGTGCTGGTGTACATCTAAAACACTTTTCCCCAGTACTGAGACCTGAGTTAGGTCAGGAGGGGGGTCGTGCAGTAGTTTGCCCACCACGGTCATAACACACATTTAAACATTACTGACAGTCGTGACACGGCGGTGTTTCAACTCACTGTTAACGTTTGTGGCGTTAAATGTAAGTAAAAAATAATGTTATTCAATCTTATAACAAGTGCCGTGTCATCCTGACAGGTAAATCTCCGCGGTGTTGCTCACGAACCCCGGCGGTAAGCGAGTTGATACTGCTGGAGCCCCGTGATGTGGTTTGGTGTGGGGGAGGATAGCAGCTACCAGCCAGATAAACACTCAGCATTGGTTTGCACAGCAGGAGTAACATGGCGGCACAGTTAGCCAGCAGAAATGTTGTTTCACTACCACGAAGGTCAGAGCCGCGTCTGATAAACGGAATTTAACAGCGAGGACACGGAAGAAAGTATTCAATCGTAAGTAACCACACGTGTCGGTGCTCCTGGTCGAGACGGGACGCGGTGTTTTCGTTGTGAAATCCGCGATCCCAATGCGAGGTCTTCAATCTCGGTTGTGTGTCTGTCTGGCACAGGCTCTCGCTTCGGCGTTAGCTTATTAGCAAAGCGTTAGCTTGTTGGCTAAGCCCCGCTGCCCGTGTCAGTAGTGTTTTCTGCAGCAAAACTCAATTAGACGACTGAGACAGCGGGCTTGCAAGCGAGTTATTGCAATGTTTGTCAGCCTTATTTTTTATTAAGTGGTGGCGTGGCGACACGTACGTTTGGCGTGGAGTACGGCATAGCGTGCACAATACTTTCATATGTCATTGTTTTTTGTGCTGAGTGAGCGGGTGACCGTGCACACAACACCGGACTAAGTTCGCCAGTTCCAGCAGGAACGTCGTTAGCATGCTAGCTGTGTAGCTGCGGGCTAGTCTGGCTGCTTTAACGTCGTTGTCAGAATATACGAGTGAGTCAGGACACTTCTCACCAGCATGTGTTTGAGCGGGCAGTAAACCTTGTTTGTTGTGGTGTTAACCATGCCTCCGTGCCACTCGCTACGTTAGGTAAGTTGATAAAATTTTGTGTATTTGTTCATGGTGCTGGGACCACTCTTTTTTTTTTTTTTTTTTTTTTGCTGAACTAATGTTTCTCTTGTGTTTGCCTGGAGTTCCTATGCATTGTCGAGGTGCTCCACTCATATGCTAGCTAGCTGCCGAGCTATGATATGAGGACCCAACTGAAGCAGTAGCTTTTTAATATTTAAAAATGTGTATGTATATATATATAAATATATATATTCAAAAAGTTGACTCAGCTCCACATGAGGAGCCCAGACTGTGGCTCCAAGATTGGAAGAGGAAAAGCCAGCACGGTGTTTTGCAGTTTGTTGTGGCATCGCTTTCAAAACAACACATTTATAACACAATCACTAGCGCTTTCACGTTAGCTTCATTGCGGGAATGTAAACAGAGGCATAACTTCCAAATCGATCACGTAAGATTGCTCCCTGGTAATGCAGGCTAAAGGCACCCGTGCAGTATGTGGGGGGATGCTGCCTGTGTGTTGCTCTGTTGTGCCTGTGTGGAGGAGCACACTGCACTCCTTTTAAGGGCTCTCCTGCTTGACTGATTCAGGACTATACAGGCAGACAGCTTGTGCCATTTCGATGACTGTCAACGCTGCTCTCAGTAATGCAGGAGGAACGCATCCCGTGGAACCAGTTGAGCAGCTTCTGTTGCATCACTCTGCCCACCTGATGGTGCACTGTACGCGGGTCACATCACTGGCAGCAGATGTGACGTGACTTGTTGTCCAGCTGCAACTTCAGGGGCTTCTGTGCAGATGTGATGGATCTCAGGTCAGATCTGCCGGTAGTCATATATATGCAAAGTGAGCCCCTCAAGAGGTTGACCGTGCTTCATATTTTTCATATAAATAGATGAGTTTTTTTAAAGAAAAAAAAAATACTCGTCCTGCCAGCTTGAGTCACATTATATCTCCGAGGCATAGTGCCTGAAGTTATTGACTTTTTGATTTGCAATGAAACACAAATCTCCAAGTATTTATTTTTGTGGATAGCGTCTGATCAGTTTGTCCTTGAAAGACAGGACAAGCAGTAAATTATCCTCCTCCTCTGACAGGATTTTAATTTCGAGGGTGTGTTAGGTGAGGACATGGAACATGTATGTGACAGGAAAATGCAGGCAGTCACGTACTGACGCGTTGCATTCCCCCAGTACGTCGTTTCGCTTTTCTTGTTGGTATCGTTTTAAGGTCGAGACATGCAAGTCTGTATTAACATTAACACAACATGGCTTTTGCCTTTGGCTTTAGGTTCATGTAATTTCAACTTCACAGTGCCAAAGCATGACAGTGTTGGAATGATGACAGTCTAGGAATTCATGCAAGCGTGTATGCTACTATGTGGATGTTTACACAAGGATAACTGACTGGAGGTTTTCTCACACTGCCTTGGCACAGTACGCATAATGGGTGTTACCTAGAAGACTGCCTGAACACACTGCAAACTACAGCTATAGCGACAGGTGTGTGACAGTAATGCCCAGCTTGTCACATGATTGGGAAACAATCTCTACATCCGTCCCTTGCCCTCTTGCCTTCTCTCAGTCTGGGCTCCAGCAAGCTCTGTAATTTCCTTCACAAAAACCCATCAATCTATGTTTCTCTGTGGCTCTTTTTGGCTGCCTATCCCCTGTTCAATGCATGCTCCTAATTGGAGTCACATCTCTCTCCTGCAATCACAGGACTTTTGCCCTGTGATCGGTTGCTTTGTTGCGTCACCACCTAAGTGATACAGTAATCGTTTGACCCTTGGTCTGTAGCAAATGCTGCCAGTTCCTGGATTGTTGTCTGTCACTATTGGTCTAATATAAACCTCCAGTAATGAGTTATTTATACAGCAGCCCGACTATAACTGAAAATCAAATTACATATTTGTATGGAGGCCATAAATATGCTTTTGTAATTTGAACAGATTTGTCATGTGTTATCTTCAAAAACAAACACATTTTGTTTTTCGTTTTAAGATATTAATAGGCTAGATTAACTACAGCAGCGGATGTTTCAAGTTACATACACTGTAAAAACATCTTTAGCATCTGCTTATTAACCATATAAAATGGGTTAAAACAGTAATAAAAAAAAACCCTCACAAATGTAATCGCTTTAATTGTCTTGAACCCTATAATGGAGCCTTCCCGCGACGTATAATAATTGCTGAGGTTGTCTGTGAACTGGCATCGCTGAATTTTATTTTAATTTATATAAATTTCCTTTTTTGGGGTAGGCTGTTGTGAGAATTATACTTGAGATCAATACTGATTGATTGAATTTTGAGGCCCAAATCTGGAGTTTCATCTAGCTGTGTCAGTGGTATCTGTGGGTAATTCATAGGATTTGGTCCTTAAGTGAAATGCTGATTTTGTGTATCCCCATTGAATGCACAGCATAACACACACATGTTGGGGTGAACACCTAAATCACATGAGGTCCCCATGTAGTTGTGGCCAGTTGTTGTTATTATTAAGGGGCGCTGAGCGTATCTTAACAATTGAACCTATTTCAGGCCTGTAACCAAGTCCCATTTGAGTCGTAGAAGAATTTAGAGCATATCTTCAAAATTCACCTCTAGGCTTTTAAACTTGATTAAATCTTGAATGATTAGTTAATGATTAATTGGCAATAATTTTTGATGGGTGATTAATCACAAATCTGAAACTTTTCTAGCTGCAATTTTTAATATTTGTCCATTTCCTGTTAGGGGTAAATTTCTTTGTGGCTTGCACTGTTGGTTGGCCAAAACAAGCAATTTGAATATGTCAACAGTGTTATCAATAATGAAAATAATAATTAGCTGTGACCCCAAAGTTGTTACTGCGCTTCTTTATTTGAATATTCATAGCAAAATACTAATTTACAATTCAAATCTCCCTCTGAGAAGGGCCGTGTTGGAGAAATCTTGCCATATTATGTCAAAGCTTATGATGATGAATGTGTGACATCTTTGCAATCTAAGAAACACTGTTTAAAGTAGGACATGAGTCCCCTTTTAAAAATGTCACATTTTACTACTTCACTACACTGTTCCTCATTTCAACACACTTCTCTTTGCTAACAACATTAAGTTGACTCATTTGACCCAGGCAGGAAAATGACATCCCTGTCTCTGCCGCTTAGTACGGACAGCTTCTGAACAACACCATACCCCTCCGTCTCACACAGGCTCTTTAATGTGTACTCTTGGCCAGGCTCCTTTTTAAAAGCAGTGTCAAATGACAGCTTCCAGTAGTGAGAGGCTGGCAGGAATTTGCGGGACATTACTGCCCTTTCTCAAATCTGCATCTTTCATTCAAAGGCCTGATGCCAGGAGAAACTAGAAGGACTTCTCTGACCACACCGGTGTAAAAATCACTGGAATTAAGAGCTTCACATTTGGAACAAAAAAAAAGATAAATGATTTAGACCAAACTGGAAGATAGACTTGGCTGCGCGATAAGACAAGACAAACAAACACAGAAGAAAAACCATGCGGCTTTCAGTCAAGTTTAGATGTAACAGACCGGTCCACATTGTGTTATCTGTCCATCACATGCTGCATAAGGTCCACAGAGTATTCTTGACATGATGCACCGCTCCCCCCCTGGTATCTGTTTGCCTTGTCTCACTGGGCATCTCACCCTGCTGTCTCTGCGTTTGTGTTGTCATGGAAACAGCAGTGTGACAGGTCCTGGGTGGGCGTGAGGGATGAGCAGTGGGGAAATGGCCAGGTTTTTACAGTGGAGGGAGGAGGGTGGGGGGATGTTGTGGGGTGGGTGACTAAAGCAAGGCAGAGATGGTTGATGGAAAGCTGAGAGGGCTTTGACATGGAAGAGGAGGAGCGGGAGTATTTACTCTCTCTCTGCTTCCAGGCATGTTGTTATTGTGTTGTTTAGCTGACCTCAAATCAGCCGAGCCATCTATCTGGGCTGAGAGTAGGTCCTGTCTTGTTAACAACAGGGCTGTACAGCAACATTTTGGGTAAGCTCTATGTTTGCAAACAAATGCACTGTTAAGAGGGTTTGCATTATGTCTTGCAAGTTTGTAAAAAACGTGATTTTAACAGTTACGTTTTCAAGGTTCATTCTCCAACACAGGGTTGTACAATGAAATGCAAGCCGTAGTCCCTTTAGGCTGCACAAGATGGTGGAGTATGGTGGAGTGTTGAGGATGAATTAATCAATCTCACAGCCCGAGGAAAGGAGCTGCTCCATAGTGTGGTCGTACGGCAGCAGATACTTCTGTATCTTGTGCCTGGCGGCAGCAGGATGAACAGACTGTGGCTGTGGTGGCTGTTGTCTTTTAGTGTCCTTTGGGCTCTGTGCAGAAACCTCACCGCAACGATAACACTGATACTCAGTAGATGGGTACCAATGATGATGATCTTGGCAGTTTTATGGTTTATGTTATGAATTTGAAAAAACTCCTCGAAAAATATTTAATTTTCAACAGAATCTGTTGTTTTATCTGGATGATCGCTCATGTAAACAAAATATATTTTAATATTTGAAGTGAAAGAATCTTGTTATCATATTTGTTTGTTGTCTCCTGGTTTTGAAATTAGGGAGCATTAAATAATCCTGATCAAAACGTACAATTATGGTAAATACGAACAGCTAGTAAAATAACCAAAGTGACTATAAATTCATAGCTGTGGGTTTAAAATAATTCTGTAAACTTTTATAGTAACAATTTAGATGTGATAAAGGCTTCAAGAGCGATTTTTCTTTCTTTTAGTTACCTTGAAAGTGCTTGAAAAGTGCTTGAATTTGACTCTTTTTAAAGCTGTACGAACCCTGTGTTGACGTGTCCTTGACTTGTCTGCGATCAGTTCTCATGTAATTCCCTGTGGCAGTCAGCTCATGTTAAAATGATACGGCCAGTTATTTAAATCTGTAACCGTAGGCTGCCTCATGCTCTTACTCCCATGGAGACACCACCGGGGGCTCCAAGGATCTTGAGGCTCGCAGGCAATCCAATGATTTCGACAGTCGTCCACACTCCTCCACTTATGTAGGTCAGCTACTGCAAAGTGCATATTGATCTCTCAAGCTAAATGATATTGTGGTGTCTACTGCTCATCGCCGAGAAGGTGCCCTCAGCCGCTTTGGCTTGAACAGAGGAGGCAACAGAGGTCACATGACTATGTGACAATGCTTCTGCAGCTGTTTTTCCCCTTTGTTGTGAGGCTGGTATTGCTTAGCTGTACAATATAGTAGATCTAATAACTGATACTGCTTTGATTATATTGTTAGTACCTTAAAGGAGCTGGGCTTCCTTTGCTTTTTCCACGGTCATAACTGATCTGATAGTGGTGATAAAATATGCTATTTAAAAAGCACTTATTTAAACATGGAGCCTTTAAAGTTCTTTATGGAAAGGCATAAAAACAGCCCCTCAAGGAAGGGAGATCATAAAGGTGTTCTTTAAATGAATGCATGACAGGATCTACTTGTACATAAAGGTTAGGCAGTGTGCTTTGAAGTCTCAATCCGTGTGAGTGTATTGCGCTCTCCTCCGCCACAATGTGTTTGTGGCACTGGGTGCTAGCATGTGGTTGGCACCTTTCCCACTGCCCAGGGTGGAATCCTTGGCACCGAGGGAGGGAGAGAGAACTCGAATTGAGCAAGCTGCCTGCTGGAGTCGGGTGGGTGGTCCAAAAATATGCAGCGTGAATCGGGCCCAAGAAAACCTAGTATACATTGTGGAGCGGAGGGAAACGGTGCTCGTTCACCACCATTGCAGGTCGGGCTAAGGTAGCACAGAATGACATGTGCAGAGCACCAGCATTTCTCACTCGCTCGTCATAAAGCCAGAGGAATGCGGGGATTCAGTTTCAGGCTTTTCATTTCTGTACACATTGTGAGGGTCAAACTCTGACCGGCATGATTTCTCTTTCCCTCTCCCTCTCATTCTCTCTCCCTCTGTCTCTGGCTCTCTGCTGACTCAGCAGTGTTCCTTATGTGACCTATAATATGGTTTTGCTTGCTTTATCTTTACTGTTTTCAGCGGGGTAGGGGATCTCCTTAGTTGACCTGTGTTTTCCACCCATACTGTACAGTTCAGGTACGCTGTAGGTTGTTATGACTAAATTAAGCACAGAGCCATGAGCTGAAGTACTTGTTTTCCTTTTATTAATCGCTGGAAACATAAAATGTTGCACAGGTTCATGAGAGTCGTATCACGCCCCGTTAACTCCCACAGCGAACCACAAATGGTGAGTGAAACGACCAATATGAGTAGGTGTGCATGGCATGCATGTGATTCAGCTCCTCATTAAGTGTTGTACAGTGACATAGAACAGAGTGTACTAATTATTTCCACTAATTTGAGATGTAATCAGACAAGTGTCAGTTTTTATATGATTAACTAGTACGTATTCATAACTATAAAAGATAAAATGTATCGGTGGTGATTAGAGGTCAAACTGAGGATTGGAGTGCAGGTAAAAAATGTCAAACTTGAACGTTTATGAAAACGCTCACAAAACTTTTCTCGTGAGCGTTTTCATAAACCTCTTATTTGTAATAGCCTCGTATTTGCGCTTATAATGAAGTGTAATAATTATTCCATAAACACCTTTCAGTTGTAAAAAATATCAGCCAACACAAATCTTAAATCAATATTTCCCCATTGAGCGCTGTGCCATCATTCCCTGTCCTGGAGCGCAGCGGAGAGGGCCGGACTCTTTGGTAACTAACTGGAATATATATCACACTTTATTTAGTTTTCATGTAGTTTGTGTGTGAAATCACTGCAGTGGACACGACTGTAAGGTGCACTCGGTGCGCTCTGCCGCACAAAGCGCACTGGAGACAGTGCAGTCTCCGCCGCACACTCTGCCTTCTCCAGTCAGCTCATCTGGATCATCCTCACCACCTGTGAATATGGATTGTATGATTTTATGAAAGCCTCTAAATAAAGTCAGTGACAGCTCTCACAGAATCGTTACGCTCCATATCCTCATTGTGAGTCCTAATCATGATGTAGTCCGAGTTCACCATAACTACACTTTAATGAATAAATAGTGTTCACCTATCAAACTTCCATTTTCAAACGATATCCCAGGCTGAGGGATATCACTGATTGTCGCGCATAATTTGGGCACGTGAAGACAAAAAGCTTAAAAGTTTCTTGTGCTTACGAGAAAGTATCTCGTGCTCCCGCGAAAAGTATCTCGTGCGCACGAGAAACGTTTAAGTCCTGGACTGGAGACAAAAGCAGTGTCAGACTTTGACAAACAAGACATTACCTGCTATTAAGATAGATATATTATTGAAGTGAATTTATATTTATATTTGTCTTTTTAATGTGGGGCCGAGGGGAAAGAAAGCATTTTTCCACTTTCCCCCAGTATAATGAACGAAATGCACTACATACAGTATGTTTTAGTAATCGAGGTGCTTTGAGGACACAACTGTCGCTAAAATGCCAGCTTTTTTTAATCAAATGTCTAATAAGGGTACGATAGCAATTCCTGATGATTTTTTAAGGATTATTTTGTGTATTAATGCTAACAAAACAATTTGTGATTAAATTTAAATTCATATATGCAAGCACTGAAATTCAGCATGATTTAATGACATTCCATCCTTAATGGGTCAGCCAAATTCCCTGTATTTGTACCACATGGAGTATGTCAGCGTGCACGTGTTTGTTTTCATGTTAAACTGCTACCATTCATACCTTTTACTCCAGAGGTTTGTGGTCTTGGCACCTGGAGATGTGGACTACCTCCCATCTCATCTGGCAGTGGAAAGCAAAACAAAAGCACTCATTGGATAGGAGATTACACAGGAGAGGCAGAGCCATGATGCTACACTGATGTTCCTGCTACAGAAGCTGACAGACAATATCTCTGTTTTAAAAGTCTGAGTAGGGTTGAAGTTATTTGGCTCGTAATTAAAAATGAGAGCAGGTTTGAACAGTGTTATCTCACATCGCAGATTTTCCTCATATCGTGCAAGCCTATAACATCCAGGGTTAACGTAAGTTGGATAGCTTTCCATGTACTGTGTTGTGGTGGCTAGTTAGATGCCACCACTGTGTGTGAAATTAAGACCAGAGGGTTTCATCAGTGGTCAGTGGATACTGACTGGAAGTGGAGGAACTTAATTATTTTTATAATACCTTGTTGGTAATGTAACGTAGCTCTTATTAGCAAGGGTAGGAGTTGTCAAACGCTACATCTGTTTTTTAAATGTTATACTGGAGACATCTCAACAGATTTACTTCTAACAGGGTTGTTGTTATTATCACTTATTTCACAGCAAACATCATTTTAGCTCTTCTTAGTGACTCTGTCAGTGACTTGCTTTGCTAAATGGCTAAATAAAGGTTAAATAACCATAGTTGTTGGTCTACCTGACCTGGCTGTCACCTAGTGTTTCAGCAGGGGACTGTAAACGGAGAGAAGGACCGAGAGAGAGAAAGAGAGAGAGAAGGCTGCTTCACTTTGCTCTTTGCTCTGTCTGGTCCAATTACATGTTCCACTGTCAGAGCAGCAGCACTCTTAATCAGGTAATGCTTAGGTTTAAAGGCATCCCCCTAAACGTGCTCCACAGATTATTACCCTGCTCACATGTTGGTTCACTGGAGCCGACCACACTATGAACCTCCTCCACTGTCCTGTCTCCTCTCCTCCACCTGATTCAAATCCAAATTTATACTACTTTTGTTTAGTTGGGGTTTTTTTTAGATTCTTCAGACACTGTATGTGCATTCGCTGTGAGTCTGAGCATTGGCCTGTCACAGTGTCTCAAGTCTTTGGCTGATAAAGTGACATAGTTGTGTCAGCTGATCTCCTCTTCCCCTCCCCTCCGCGCTAACAAGGCACCTCCTTATCCTGAGTCTGCTTCCACTGTACCGCCTCAGGCCTCCACAGGAACTAATTCCTTACAAAGTGTGACAGGCAATCAAAGATGGTGGACACACACACACGTACATGCACAGGCACAATAAATATACAGTTGACATGCAGAGCAGTCATAAGACGTGCTCCAAATCATCTTAAAAGCGTGATACAATCAGCTGTGCACACAGTTCTTTTTGCCGACACCCTTTTTCACACCCTAATTCTGCATTTCCAGGGCTGTTTCAGCCACACACACACATTTGCTTTCTCTTGTCTTTATGACTCACCTTTTTACAGCACGTCTTATCAGTCTCATTATGTTGCTTACAGATTTGTTTACTGTCCCTGAGGTCACAAGCTGAAGAAGCTGGCTGTTGCTATTTGAGCAACAGATGTAAGGGCACCTGGCACGAGCGTGCATCTGCTTCAGAGGAGCCCATTGAAACCTGCAGGCTCAGTGCCAGATTTTATTAAATAAGAGTTTTATTTGAGGATCTCTGATGTCAACAAGACTGCAGGATTTACAGTCAAATTAGTATAAGTTAGAGCCTGATCAATATGTCGGTCGGCCAATATTGGCCTATCACAGATATTTCTGTATCGGCATGTATGTTGTCCGATATGAAAACTTTTTTCTAGAGATTGTAATGCAGATAAAGATGCTTGGGGTAATTTGTTAAAAAAATGTGTCTGTCAGCCAGTAAATAACGATATTAGAATACTTACTCTGTAATATTGTTATGAGCATCTTTTACAGCCTCCTCCCTGCACTGTAATGGTGAATGGTGATTGTGTTTGAATCATTTTTGGATTGAAAACTGTTTAGTACAGCTGACTTTTTACTTGCTCTAAAAAAAAATAGTATCAACTCTTTTTAATTGTATTTTTTTGAATTGCTTTATTAATGTCTGTGCTGTGGCTGTAGTTCAGGAGGTAGAGTGGGTCTTCCAATAATCGTAAGGTCGCCGGTTTGATTCATGTCTCTGGCTGCATGTTGAAGTGTCCTTGGGTAATATACTGAATCCCAAATTGCTCCCAATGGCTGGTCATCTGTGTGTGAGTGTATGAGTGAATGGCTGAGCATAGAAATATTGTGGGGCGCGTTGGATAGGAGGCGTTGTATTGCTCCTGATGAGCAGGATATCACCTTGTATGGAGTGCCTCTGACATCAGTGTACGAATGTGTGAGTGAATCGGTTAATGTGGCAAGTGTTGTAGAGTGCTTTGAGATGCCAGCACACTAGAAAATTGCTATATAATGCAGTCATTTTATCATTAATTACTGAAATATGTTTAAAAAGGAGATTCAAAAGCTCAAAGAAGCTAAAAGTTGCGTACCTTTTGGTTCGTGTACTGGTGGTTTGAGGGTGGAAATCACCATGCTCTGGGTACTTTCACCATTTTTTTTTATATGGTTGAGCTGAATAATAGAAATGTGTTCTTAGATTTTGTCTTTCTGAATACGTCCTACCTGAACCATTAATGTGATATTGTTTAGATGGGATATTTTTTTCTATACAGATTCATGGAAAAAACAACTTCTCAGAAAATCAGAAATCCAATATTTTATTTGTTGTCTGTTTGTGAATCAGAATAGCCATGATGATACTTTCACTTTCCAGGCCAAATGTGAAGTCATTTTCTTTTTGCAATTTTCAGATGAAAATTATTCACTTAAGTATTAAGTTGGCAGTGTGTTGTTTTTCCCCTCATTAAAACTGTTTTGTGAAAAGATTTTTTACAAACCAGCTCTTCTATATCTTTCAAGGTCTTCCTAACCATGGGTGCCTTTTTCAGCTGTGTTTTGCTTTACTCTACTCTACAGTCGAACATCTCCCCAGAGAAACCCTGTATGACCACATTCCTGTAATGTTTGCAATTGAGCGTCTGCACTGACATGAATGGATATCAAGTGCCTTGTTCTGGGGCATCCCAACACATAGTCAAGGCAGTGTAGTTTGAGATTTTCCTATTTCCCCAAGTCTCATGGTCAGTCCATGGGTTGAAACTAAGCTATGAGCTTATCAAACAATACTTCTGAACCTTTAAGCTGTCACAAGCCCCATTTGTGGCGAAACATGTACACTTCTGTCACCCTGTGCCTTATACATATGACAAAATCTGTGTTTGTGTAAATAATCTGATTGTGTGGTTTACCACACCTCAGCGGACCCCCCTAAATGGAATAAGATCAATTGATTATTGGTTAGGAAGAGGATCTTGACCAAATCTTGGCGTTGACTAGAGCTAAAAGGCCAGGTGTTTTCATTAGGGTCGACATCAGCCTTGATTCTTATTGAATTGAAGCCATTAGTGGGCCATTCAAAAGGCACCCAGTAGGGGCTCCATTGGCGTTTAGCCCCTCTGTGACCTGGCCATTACGGTCCATTTCTAGCACATGAACTATCTACCCTTTTGTCCTAGCTGAACCTGATTAGCCGGCTCATTAGCATTGTTAGCCCAGCCAGAGTGACAAAGCTTTTCACTCAGAAGGAGCCCGTTGCCAACTCTGTAAGAAAGAAGGGATTACAACTACTCCCATGGCTTGGCTTTAGACAACATTTCTGCTCACCTCCCATGATCAATCTGCGTCTGTCAAAAGAAATGCCAGGTGTCTTGAAGAACATATACCGTGTTCAAGGCTGTATGAACTTGGAGGTGAAATCTGTTTTTTTCGTTTCATTCATGTTCTTTTTAATGGTTTTGTCTTACTTTGCTAAACTGTGATAATTTTGTTTGTCACAAAAAATAAGGATAATGTGAGGATTTATGCTGCGCAATGAAACTGTATTACCAGTTATGGTTTAATTGGCTGCAGTCTGTTTAAGGGAAGCTTGAACTTTTAACCTGCTGATCTTTGACCTCCCTTTAAATACCAACAGATGGTTGGACTGTGAGTGTATCGGGCAAATCAGATACTCCCATGATCTGGTGTCAGGTTTTGGAGAAGGTGTGAGCCTTATTGTTGTTGTGTGTTTCTGTAGTGTATTTCTGGCTTCATCTATCTTTGTCACTTTTCATATTTGTTTTGTATTTTTTGAAACAGGCCTCATCATTAACTTACTGGTAGCTTTATTGATTGTCTTACGGGTATTCAGGGTAACATAAAACTCAATTAATGTCACTGCTAAAGCTCAGTGGCAGTCTTGGCAGGGTTGTGTGCTTTTGTTTAGGTTACACCATGTGTCACTCAATACTTCTGTGCCAACTTAAATAGCCCTTTAAGGATAGAAATCTCCTCTGGTCTAAAGGAGCACAGACCTTTTCTCCTGAGGAGGTCCTCTGTCTGCTCCGGAGTGTCTAGATGATTTGCACACTTGCATGCGGACATATGTGCATGCATACTTCTGGTGCGACTCGCCACTGGTCTTGGCTCACACCACTAATGTCACCAGCGGGTCCCCACCCCTAATATCACAGGAAGTGTTGGCATGGCTCAGCTGGTTTAATGTGTGAGAGAGGTGCTTTGATGCAGTCTTAGACAGTGAATATTGTCAGTACTGAGTGACTCACAAGGGGCAATACACTCTCATATAAAAGTATTTTAATTGATGGCGCAGGCTACCACACCAGGGTTCTGGATAGCACTCAGATAAAGTGAAGGATGTAACTGAATGTACATTAGGGATTGATATATTTGTTATATTTTTTTTTTTTTTTTTTTTCAGGGCCGATCCTAATTATTAGTAATAAAAGTGATAGATATTTGGAATCGATATAGATTTGCAGTAAGAATGAAAAAAGAGTAGCCAATGATGGAATTTAAGAAACATACAATTTACTTGAAGTACTGTACTGTATAATTTCAAGTTTAGAGTATTTCCATTTCTGTTCCACTCCATTACATTTTGGAGCCAATGTTGTACTTTTTACTTTACTAAATGTATTCGATAACTTGAATTACCAGTTACTTTGCACATGGATAGGCTATTACTTGTATTGTGTAACCAACAGTGTTGTAAAAAGTACCCAAGTACTCGTGCTGGAGTAAAATTAAAGATGATGTGTTAAATCATTTTTTTGGTAAATGTGAAAGTAACCCAAATGAGTAGTACTTGAGTCAAAGTCTTAAAGTATCTGATATTAAATGTATTCAAATAACAAAAGTACAAATAAAAGTAAATAATACTTATTACATTTTTATATGTATATAAATATCAAATAAATCTAGTGAGTAAAAAGTACAATATTTGCCTCCAAAATCTATTGGAGTGGAGGTATATAGTAGGAGATAAAGTGCAAGTACCCTAAAATTGTACTTATACAGTACTTGAGCATATTTACTTACTAGACAGAGAGAGGGAGTTGCATCAAAGCCAAAGTAGCACATTTTGAAATTAATTTATTTTATCAGTAACCAGTGAAAAATACCTCTGATTCTGATAATTGGAAAACTGCTGATTATAGGATACAGATTATCAGTCGATCCTTAGCACAGACACTTGAGTACTGCTTGTAAAACAATACATTTCTGTTTTGCATTACAGCAACTAGTTGTGGTTCATTTCTTCCTGTGGTGCTCCTGACTAGGGCTGCGACTAATGACTAATTTCATTATCAAAGAGAAAAGAAACCAGAAAATATTCACATTTGATAAGCTGGAAGCAGATCATTTTGATGAAAGAATCTTAAAGAATCACTCCAACCAATTTATTGATTATCAAAATATTTGGTGATGAGTTGAATAGTTGACAACTAATTGATTGATGAATCGTTGCAGCTCCGTTACTGTTAAACTAGTTCATTAGAGTGTTTTCACGCTGCCTTATTCTGTCACTCAGTCCACAGATCAAGGGCCGCACTGAGACTGAGCATGTGACAGCATTAAAGCTCAGAGGAAATTCCTCCAGAGGATGAGATCTAAGAGCCATGCAGGAAAGGGAAAAGGAAAAGAGGAAGGTGGAGTTGAGAAATACGGAGTTACGAAATTTCATTCAAAAGATGATTGACTATTGTGTCTGAGACTTATCAGCTATTTATACTTTTACTATAGTTGATGTGAAGTCGTACACTGATGCAAAAGAGGAGTTTTTGTCGAGATTTCATGTTTAAACTGAACATTTGGCTGCCCTCCCCCACTCATCACAGATCTGAGCTGTTTTGAGTGTGTTGTGAGCAGCAATTCATTGTGATGTAGTGAGTGATGAATATCACCTTTCCACATGGCTTCTAGCTTTGGATATGTGCAGGGTTCAAAAGGGGAATCGGTTTACTCTCCAGTTATGTCAGCACATGACATCACGTGAGTACATTCCTCAGCTGGCTCACTTGGCAGGTATTTGGGAGAAATCACCCAGGCCAAGAGGAGGCTGGCTGGCTCCCTTCATCAGGCTACAAGACGAGCTCTTCCACACAAACCTTTCATTGGGAGCCTTTTTTTAAGCCTAGCCAAATAGCCTGGCAGAGTCCCCTTTTTTGAGTTACCAGTTGCATTTTCTAATTATCCAAATGGGAATATGATTTAAAATTGAAACTTTTCTCCTGTCTAATTAATTGTGTGCCATGATTAAAAAGGCACACTGTGTTCCACGATGTAATAAGCTTTGAGGTCCCTGAGGAGATGAAAAGACCCTGTGGACACCTAACTTGCAGCTCCATGCTACGTTAATGCAAACAGTTAGCACTAGATAAGATGACTTGTGAGTTAGAAGCACATTAACAGTTCACTGAATGGCTGTGACTGTTAAAGTCGCTAAACTTAGCCTAGCTGGTTGAAAAGGGTTTGACATTTTGGTGCATGTACTTGAGGTTTGCATTCTGTTGACTGATTATACTCCCGCCTGTAATCCAAAAGTACAGCATTTTATGTTGATGGGCCTGTTTTCTTTCTAATTAGCCGTTTTCAACTGTGTATTGAAACTCATGAGTCATGAGTTTACTCAGTGGGGCTTGGCTGTGAGAACCCGCCATATGATTTGCAATATGCATACTTTGTTTTTCTCATATTTTCTTTGCAGATCTTGTGCAGTTTTCACTTTAGGGGGTTAAAGTAGTTTTTTTTTAATTTTGTGTAATGATAAAACACTAACAGCATGAGGATAAATCCCTTTTGCCTGATGAGACAACTTCAGCACACTTAGCATCCTTGTAGGAGGACCCCTCTCTGCGTAGCTCTTTCAAGGTTTTCTCTTGGTTGGGTCCCTGTCCTTAGTCGAGGGTCAGTATGTGAGGGGGGGTTTCACTGTGGGGCGTGTTGTTTTCCTTCTTTGAAGAATTGTCATGCTGCAACAGTGAATTAAAGCAACACAAGTTAAGAGCATAAAAAATGGATAGACCTGAAAAAGTTCATCAGTCAGTTGATTGACAAAAAAATATTCAAAATATGCAATATTCATGCCAAAAATTCTGGTGTGAGTTTCTGCTTTTCTTTCTATTATTTGATCATAAATGGAATTTGGGTTTCAGACAAAAAAAGAAATATTTTATAATATTAATATATAATCTGCATTTTCCTGTATTTTTTGACTTTTTATAGACCAAACGATTAATCGAGAAAATAATTAGATTAAAGGTGCACTATGTAGCTTTGGGTAAGAAATTTTAATCAGAAGAGAAAGATGCCTAAACAAACTCTCTTTGTTTTCATGACTGAATAAACAAACAAAGACCCTGCCACCTTTTTAGCTTTCTAGTTTCTCTAACAGTGTTCTGGGGACCTTATTTTCCTCTGAGAACAGCTTGTTTATGCAGGCATGGAATAATTGATACATCTGAGTTTGTATTATTGCCTCATTAATATTGTAAATATTAAAATTCTGAGTTTGAATTTCTTCTCCAGAGTACATAGTGCCCCTTTAATCCATAATAAAAAAATCATTTACTTGCAGCCCTAAATATAGAATAACATCTTCACTTGCCTTCATGTAACTATTGTAGTGCAAAAATGGCACAGTACATTGCAGCCACAATCTTAAAGCATTCCTTTACTAAACACTGTTCTACCTGTATAATGAGAGTTGTGCTGATTCACACTATGTTCAGTACATCCCATTTTTGCTGTTATTTCTTCCAGCAGGGAGAAGTGGATGATGCTTAAAGGTTTCCTAGCATTGCCATCTTGCAGCAATGGCCTGAGGGACTCTCTGGACTGAAACCAAGGTGAGAATCAAGCATAGTCACAGCCAGCTCTCCTTTTTTACGCAACTCTTCTGTGCAATGTGGCAAATGGGCACTCCAGTCCAAACACAAAATGACCAATAGCACAAATGATGCAACCATCGAAATGAGAAAACTTTATTTTTATTTTGAATCTTTTTTGTACAAATAGATTTGACTTGACACATCCTAATTCAGTTTTGAACAATGTTTTAGTTTGTATCTTGTTCAGATTACACTGAGGTGGTCGTCTGTCAAATTCTCTCCCCCATTTCCACACATTTCCTGCTTGATATTCGTCTTTGCGCCCATTAGCTGGCAGATCCAGTTCTGTCAAAGTGAGGGCTTCATCCAATAGTCCCGTTGGTCTGCAGTATTCATCCATCTTATGTGGAAACAAAGCTTTACTCTTGAAATCACCATTTCTTCTCTGAGGTTCTGTGTTACTTTACAGGTTACAGTTCAGATGGTGTTTGCCAGAATGTGTCTTTTAGGATTACTGTATTGCCAGAAGCTCTTACAACACCATTTCTGAGAGGACTTATCCCCAAACTATTAGTTTGCATTAGCTGACATGAGTTTGGCTGCTCTGTACCTTCTTTTCAGTAATGTCCTGCTGTATCAGAAAATAAGCAAAATACTTTTTTTCTTCTCCTCCTCTCAATATGAGTCATCTAATGCAGTGTGTGTCCTCAGAGTCTCAGTCCAATATTTATATTTTCCTACACAATATAGCTGACGCAGTGCACACATAGCTTAAAATTGACCTACATTAAAAGTTTTGACATGAATTAAATTTTCTATAGTCGTGCTTGTTGAGAGTTGAGTGTCATGAACAAAATGGAGACATGCAAATGTGTTCCACAGCGACAATTTTTCGAGCTTCGAGATGTTTATTTCCACTCCAGTTTCACAAGAGATCTCTTGTGAAATTCTTTGTCTGGGAGGCTCCACTATAGAAAGTGAGTACATTAGTATTAAAAGGCTTAAAAACAATACAATTTATAAAAACACATAGTTATAAAAGCAGAATGTAAAGAGCAATAAAAGGAACCAAACAAAAACCAAAGTGAAAAGTACTTGTTTAAAGCAGCTGTGCACTGTCAGAGCATCAGCATCTTTCATTGAAACTGTTGGCTGGTTGTTTGTGCCACTCTACAGTTCACTTGTTCGTTTTTTTAACAGGTCACAACAAGGTATTTGACAGCTAAGACACCCAAAGCACACTGTGTTACACTAAACAAAGGATATCTGGCAGTATTGATCAGTATTGATTCATTAAAAATGACTTGAATTACCGATCAGATCAGCTCAGAATGTCCCTATACATAACTTCATACAATAATGCAATTTCCACAGTGACATCTGAATCCTCCCCTCAGGCAGCGCTCTCAGCCACAGATGAATTGTTGACTAGATTGTTGTGGAGAGGTGCTTATTTATACCAGTTAATCAATTTGGTCTCTCTTCCCCTTGTTGATTGGAGCTCTCCTCTCCTCTGAGTGTTTCTCTCTGACAGCTGGAGCATTCTGTGCTTATTATACAGAAAGCCCTCCCCTTCCTATCCTGCGACATCCTGAAGTGACTGCCAGTGTTAAAGATTCATGAGCATGATCAGCTTTCAGTAAATGGGGAGGAGGGGGATTGCACTCCGGCACTTTAGAGCCATTACCTTGCAGTGATTCTAGAGTAGACAGACGCATTCCTCCCTGTGTACTACGTCAACAGTTTGTGTTTTTGTCATTTTAATAAAGCAGATTTGTATACATAGTTGCAAGGCAGCTGTGGAGGTTTGAATGTAGGCATGTAGTTGTAGGCAAGTGATGGAGAGTGAGCTTGAGGACAAAACTGAGCGTACATTACAGGCACTTATATAATATAGTTCTGTTCTTTAGCTGCGATGTATATGGTAATACAGTCTCTGAGCAGTGAAACCCACGGTCTACTGAACACAACGTCATACACTCAGTGAACCTTCTCTGTGAAAAAGGCCCATGACCTATTTTTGTTCCCTTTGTTTGCTCATCTTCCCTTTGCTCTCTCTACACTCAGTTTTTCTCCCTAGCCTCGCTCGCTGTCATCGATCTGATTCCTCTTTATGCCCATCACTCAAGTCTTGTTAAAATTCACCCAAAGATTCAAGGTTTCAAATTCACGTTGCTCTTAATCTCTTTCAATCCATCATCACATTCCTCCCCGTGCCTCTGCTTTGACCCAAACTCAATATCAGAACATCTGGTTCAAGGTAACGGCAGCTGTCAGCAAGGTCAGAGTTCGCTGCAGACCCCCACCCAAGTCGCGTTCAGTTGAAATTGATACATTTTTTGTAGCTACATGTTTGTCTTTAATACCATCTGACGTGGTTCCAGCGTGTTTCTGTGTGTTTTGGCTCTCTCAGCACTTCTTCTCACCCTCGCAAATATTGAGATGTAAAATGAGACTTCTGGGCCCCTCCCCTGTCATGATTTCCTGTTCACTTCGGGGGGAAATAAATGGCCCATGTTGCAGCCCTGCAGAAGCACTCCTGATCGGTGCGCTCTTGTTCTCCGATTCTCTCAGGGGGCCTGTTGTGCCAAGAAGCCATGTGAGGACAGATTACACACCAGCAAGACATTGTTCAGTGCCCCACAGAGGTTTTGCACTTTCTGGAAGGGCCCCTCATTATTGTAGTGCAGGAGACTTCAAACACTCCCCCAATAGCTTTTGATGCAGTTTAATGCACAGTCATGCCCAGCACTCTCGGAGCTCCAGGAGCACTGGGTGTGTCTGTATAATCAAAGCCCTGCTAACCCACATGATTACAGGAATGGTGCACTGGCACATGCCCTCTCCCCTTGGCAATCAGATGCTGATTTTTTTTTTTCTTCTACCCCCTCTACATCCGTTTTTCCCCCCTCCATTACACTATGACTGGAATTGGTGATTCAGTGTTTTTGAAGGCCCCCCTCTGGTAATGTGCACACAGCCTGGCTCACTTTGTGTGGTTTTTGGCAGCTGAATTTTGTTAAAGACAAACGGTCTAGTAGTAGTAGTTTGACATGATTGTTAGAAGGCGGTATCGCAGCTGCACAGCATTTTTGTTTTGTTTTTCTTTTTTCATTACAAGTCATTACAAAGGTATACAGATGCATCTAATCTGGAAGAAACATTTACGTGGTCGACAGTTGTGTGATGAGGCTGAAATGAGTATCACAATAATATCAAAGTAGAGATGTTAATGATTATCGTTGAAGTCGATTAATCCCCATTAATAATTTAGCCAGATAGATAGATAGATCAGGATCAATTTGGGGTTCAGTATCTTGCTCAAGGATACTTGACGACTCACTCTACCTCCTGAGCCACAGCCGCCCACGGTATCCTGCTGCAAATTACAATTACTTGCTCATCAACTATATGAAAATTGAATAGAAAATATGGTATGAGAAATTGTATTTAATTCATATACAAGTACTTTGTCATTTAAATAATAGAAAAAGTGATTCTATACAAACTGATATTACATTTTAGCTATTTAGTAGCCTCAATATGGGTTGGATTTTGTTTAGCCAGTTGTTGAATAGTGAAAGATGGCAGCCCAGCCATTAAAATGATGTTATTATTCAAGTAACTAATCATTTCAGAGGTTAAAATAGTTTTCTAATAGAAACAAAATCCAACATATTTCTTCTATAATTAATGATTAACCGATAATCTATTGATAAGGCAGCTGACTATCAATTGAAGGAAAATTTGCATGCTTCTAATAAAGCCATTAATTTATTTCAATATACACTCAGTGGCCAATTTATTAGATACACCTGTCAAATCTAATCATCAGGTCAGCCATGAATTCCTTCACAAAGATAATAATGTTCAGTTTTGATTTACACGGTCACAGAGGTCTCATATATTGAGCTTTTAATTTGTAGAGGTGTTGAACTGGACGGCATTCAACTGAGTGGTGTTTCTAATGTTTTGTTTCCATTTACATATTGAATCTTAATATTTGAAACGGTTTCAGTACTCTTTTTTTTTTCTTCTCTGCGACAGCAACTTGACACAGGCCCTGCTGCAGACCATGTAGCCCCACCTCCTCCAGTAGTAAATTAACTAAGATGCTGTTGTGCTTAACACACAGCACACAAGCCTTGTTATATTTATTTAAAAAAATCTAAAATTGTATGCCCCCAATGCTGTCAATTTTTCCCTGTGGTATAGGACATGGTATCGAATATCAATATTTTTCAAGGTGTTGGGTCAAAGTTAGAAATTCCAGTATTGAGACAACACTATTACAAACATGAGAGAGGAAAAATGTTGTAAACACATTCCAGTATATTGCAGTCGATTAAAACATTACCAAGAACTCCGACCTCAATAATAAACATAGTTATATAGTTGTTATTGCATTAACGCCTGTCTGACTGTTTTAGCAGAAACTAGCCACCGTAACCTGATAACATGATGAAAAAATATGATCAGATCTTCACAGAATGAATTTGCTTAAAGTCAATAAATGATGTAGTTGAATAAAACACAAAAGAGGCTCATACGTGTGTAATTGTCACATTACGGTACTAAATTTAAAAAATGATTGGCTAATTTATTGGTATCAGTGATCAATCACTTTGTCTGTCACACCTTTCAAAATCAAAAAAGTTATCATCATCAAGATTCAGTAGAGATCTCAATATTTATGCCTCTATCAAACATGTTGTAAAACTGACACACAGGAGATGGCATCCCAGTGATGCAGCTCCACATTTGTGGTCCAAAACAGACCCTGGACTCTCACTATATTTGGCTTATGAACTCCTGAAATTGGGACAATGGCAGCATAATGCCATCCTGGCTGGTTTTCGCCCCCCTTGCGGCCAACAGCACCAGGTTGTCTGCCGCCAGCATCACTATTTAAACTCAGCTCAACAGTTGGGAAGTAAATTTCCCCATGTCCTCTACTGGGTGATATGTACTCTCTCAGCCCTACAGGTACAGCTAAAGGTTTAATTTGTTGTACTTTCTAGGTGTTTAGTGCAGTCTGATACAGCATGTCATGTACAGGTTGTAGCAGCTGAGTTTGACAGGAGGAAATGTTGTCTCAGCAGCAGCAGCAGCCCCTTGTTGTCTCTACATTCCTCCCTCGCCAGACTGGTTGGCTCCAGCTCAGTCCTGGAGAGTCTGCTGTTGTGACACCCAAGACATAAGCAATGACACACACCTATGATCACTTCCCTCAAGTGCATCTGGTGCTTTCAAAGTCAATTGATTTTTTTTTCCCCCCCAAACTTTAACTTGTGTCTTAATCAGTGTGTGTTCTTTTTTTCTTGTTTGCTCACAGTTCACAGTAAATATTACATATTTTGCATATTTCAGCTTTTTAAGGAGGTATTTAAATCTAATTTGTGGTGCATCAGTCTCAATAAACACGTGAGATATTGGAAGATCCTCAATATTGTGTTGCTGAGGCAGAACTTGTGGTTGTTTACAGTCGTTTAATAACCTAACCCTTCATTTAGCCCGGTGAGTCAGTCCCACAAATAGAAGATGAAAACCTGTAATGAAATGAGAAGTGTTGAGTTCACACTGGCAGGGCTGACCTGTCACTACACAAATATACAATTATGGTCACTGTCTTATAAGCGTGTGTTTGTGTGAGAGAGAGATGGGAAGAGGTGGGGAGAGAGTGGCTAGAGGTGTTTACTACACTTATGTAAGAGGAAACTTAAGCTCAACGCATCTTCAGAGGTGCAAAACAACTACATGCAAAGGCTATCTGCCCCAATAAACGTCATGACCCCAGCCTGGTTTCCAGTCAGATCTTCGGCATGTGCTTCCCCAGTGATCAACAGCCAGCAACAGTAAGCAGGTGGCCAAACAAACTGTTGATAGCAGCTCATACTTCAAGTGTAAAATGCATCCACCCTCTTAGTTTCTTTTTCCGGAAGATTTCAATGTCCAGGACAAATTGGAGAAATTCCAATCAAAGACTTGTTTTTATTGAGCTTTAAAACAGTTCCACACCAAAATAAACATGTATTATAAATGCAGACATATGATGCTCATGTCCAGGTTCCTAATTTTATTTTGGGTCACTACTAGAATAGATTTACATGCTTCAGTTCTCAAAAAACACATCAGTTATTTTGCACTGTCCGGTGCTGCAGCACTGTATTCCCCCTCTGTCTGAAATGCTCTATTTTAGCTCCTGTCTATTTAAGCCCCCCACTCTTGAATACCCAATCTCCTCTGATTAGTCAGCTCACACATGCCTGAGCCAGCACCGCTAACAACAGAGCAGCTGTGCTAAATTAATTCTTACGTGCCAAACTAGCCGCTTGGCATAAATTATGCAAATATGTGACATGGCAACGTAGTGTGATGTCACAAAGTCAGGGAATTAAAGGCGGGACTACTGATGAGGCATTTCAGGAGCAGTGTTTTCTGTGGGAGAGAGCAGCTTCTTCAACCTTTTTAACTTTCAAGATTGTTTACATGCACAAGAACATAAATAAAACACTGAAGGAGAGGAAAAAAACAAAAAAGCGTAATATGACTCCTTTTAAGAAAACTGTCCATCTGTGCATTTTCCCTTTACCCTTTTCTCTTTATCCTTTCCTACTCTAATGGAAGCTGAAGAACTTCCCTTCAGTACTCAAGCTCAGTTTATTTCACACCGCCTATGACTAACATACGGTAGCTTGCAGTGACTGATGGACCATATGTCTCATCTTACAATACTAATGAACTAAATGAGCTGACAGCTTGATGAACGCAATATTTGGTAGCTGCCTTTCAGAATATGCCAATCAGTCCTAAACATAATGAGGCTACTCACCCAGCCCCCACTTACCCTACATCGCTCAGAGTCACTTATCCGCACACAGCACAGGTGTATGAATGTATGGCAGTCTTATATGCATGCATGGATCTATGCTTAGCCCTATCAGTTATGTTAGTTTCTTTTTTACATGTGCTCAGGGTAATAATCATTTTGTCTCTTTAAAGGCTTTTCAGTTGGTTAGTGTTTTTTTCCCCCATTAACACTCCCTAACCCTAACCCTTATATTACTGTGTGTGCAGTAAATAAAATGAAGTAGACTATAAGTGTTGTAGTGTTGGTAAAGGTGCACTATTTAGTTTTGGGGTAGAAATTTAATCGGAAGAGAAAGATCTTCCCTGACTGATGTTTATGCCTAAACAAACTAAATAAACAAATGTATTTATTTTCTCTTAGCACAGCTTGTTTATTCCATTCTGGAGAAAATAAATATTTCTGAGTTTGTATTATTACCTCACTAATATTGTAAATATTAAAACTCTGAGTTTGAATTTCTTCTCCAAAACTACAAAGTGCCCCTTTTAAAGAATTCGTCTTCATTTTTAGGATGGTTAAAGAGCTGCCATGCGCTCATGATCGAGCTGTGTTGTCCCCTTGTCTCAACAGCCTCTTATTTCTGTCAGACTTTTTCTTGCCCTCGACTTCTTTTTAAATTGCCATGTCCAAGGAGCTGAAATTGGTTGTTGTGTTTGTCTTTTTTGATTATAAAGTGACAGGAGTTGTAAGTGAATAATGCAGATCTATGTGTTGTGTTGAAGGTAGATTGGTAGGCGTCATTGCGTACTAAGCTCAGAGCTGTACTACATTTAAAGCCATAAACATGATTGTCTGTGTCATCATCGAAAGCTCCATTATCATCCTGAACGTCACTGCCTTGATGTCTACGATGACTCAGTGTGTGTTGTGTGCGGCCGAGTGTGTAACAGGCAGCTGTATAGATCTGCAGTTTTATAGGGCATACTCCTTTACATTATTAATTTTAATTAGGACAACACAGGATTTTTTATAGAGGAAACGGATGAGAGAAGACACACAAACATTGAAGCAACATGCTACTGTCCACTTTATTCCAGACTTACTGTCGCCTGCGAGAGCCCTGGCAAAAAAGAGGAACTCTCCCCTAGTGGCCGATGTTGACAATTAACTCGGTGACACAGCTCTGTAGAGTAAGTGCTAACACCAGCGCCCAGCTGTTTATAGCTGCCCAGAGATCCGGGGCATTCTCTAGGATTAGAAATCCCTTGCTAGTCTGCCCGTGTGAAGATCGGACCCCCCAGCAACAAAAAAGAGTGGCCTGCTGCTGGCCGGGCTGTCTGGCTGTCTGCGCTGGTGTCATTGAGACGTGCCTGCTTTCTCCAGTCTCTCTTATTTGTCTCAACGCACACTGACCCATCATTACTGCCATGTCAAGGAGACGAAGGCAACCAATCATATCCGGCCCGGCGGGACGAGCACAACCAATCAGGTCTAGAATCCCCATGGTAACTTGGAAAGCCCAGGCACAACCAATAGGAACGGACGGGGGACACTTAGCTATGAGAGTTTAATGGCCTGTTTCTGTTGTCATTAATAAAAGCGCATAACCTCTGCTATAGAGACTTATCATTTCAGTGGACAGCACAGTGCCACGGCATACAGACTGATGGAATTCAAAATAGCATAATGCAAGGACATATGAACAGCGACGTTTGTGTTCATTACCTGTCCATACGCCGTACAGGCCAATCGTGCCCTTCAGAGTCTCCTCTGCCTCTCTCTGGCCAATCACAATTGCTTTGACTCCATCCATTTGAGCACAGACCCTACCATTAGCTTAAAGTAGGTCACTCCAGGCCAGGAGGGAGCCACACTCAAGTTTGCATGGTCACTAGCTCCGTTTTTAGTTTAGCCGGCTTCTGCTAGGCTACGCTATTCCTCCCCTGCTCTACATTGTGCTGTGCTGTGCTGTACTCTGTGTTATGCCTTATGTAATGGCTGAGCAGCGAGCGGTGTGTGTCACAGCCGTTTCCATGGTTAGAGTGGCTGAGAGTGTATCACAACACAGCATGCCCCAGCCTTTTGCACTGTGCAGGGAGAAAAGAAAAATCTTTTTTTTTTTATGTAGGTATCTTTTTGTGTCTTTTTATTCCCCTTCCTCTATAACCCTCTAAAAGCAAAGGGCTGCATGACCCAAGAAGAAATTAAATCTATGCATATATTTTTTAAATGTCACCATTTGCTTTGCAAGAAAACACGTGTTCACATCTTCTATGCAGCAGATATCGTCCTATGTTGAAATCCGAGTCCATTAGCTGGCACCAAATTTTGGTGCAGATGATGGTGGTATTTAATAAGACATTACTTTGATCAATAATTGATTGACTTTCATTTAAAGGCCTTAAGTTCAGCCTTCCACTAACTTGCAGGGTGAGAGGAGGAGCAGGATAAGAGGATGGATGCTCAACATCTGCAGAGGGACAAACTTCCCCAACTCTCTGAACGCTCCAGAGTTGTTCTGAATGATTTTGATTAAGAACATAACTTAAACTCATGCTATAACCTAATGGCATTTCATCTTGCGTCGCAGAGAAACCCCAAGATAGAGCTGTGTGGGGTGTTGGTAATAGAAACAGCCCCCGGCCAGCTTGTCACTTTAGATAGCATAAAGCAGTCTCATTATGAATTCTTACTCACTAAGATCTCAAAGCAGACAGGAGATTATCCTTACGTTTGATTTTTGAGTGACATTCACACACCTTTGCAGGTAAAGCATCCTCTGAGGCACTCGGCAAACACACACAAACACATGTTGTGATTATGAACCCAGCCGGCTCCCACTGCGAGCTGGCTTCGCTTGGTATCGTGTAACGAATGGGTTTTTCTTGGTACATGGTTGAGCGCGCAGTCTGGTGCTGTGGGCAAAGCGCCGTGTTCTCATTTCAGTCTCTCTGGGGAGAGCTGCACCATCAGAGAGAAATGATTGAATCTCTTTCTCCGCTCCATTTTCACTCATTTCTCCTGGAGTGGATCAACCTGTGCCCCCAGCACTGGAATGTGTGTGTGAGAATGTGTGTGTTTTATGCAGATTCTCACGTGGGCATGCTGCTACACCTACAGTACATAAGCAATGAGTTTGCAGTAGATCCATCAAATGTCACATGTTTTCATGCATTTATGTTTTTTGTCTCTGTGTGCTCATTTTCCAGACGCTGATATGCATTGAGGATGAGTGGAGTCGGTGAAAACTCGTCTGACCCTGCCAGGGCAGAGTCGCGAAAACGTAAAGAATGTTCTACAGAACTTCTGGGACCCAGGTAAGACTTGTACCACTGGCCAACAGTTGATCATGCCCTCCCCAGGGCAATGACCCTTTGATGTCAACTCATCTGACTTCCTGACGTGTTTTAATTGATACATCGATTTCTGAATCTACAGAAATATTTAATTCACACAGGTCCAGCCAGCCAAACGAGTCTCCCACTGACATTTGTACTTGGTTTAATTCTAACTCTGTGTTGTGGACAAGCGTGTGGTTAGCATCTTTGCCAAATTGTCCATTTTCAAACCCTACTGCATCATCTATTACCAAGTATAAGACCACCAGCTACTTATATCTTGAAATAATGTGCTTACAGTAGCATCCCAGTAGTTGCAGGAATGGCTGTATGTTACTGTGGCAGCTAACCCTGAAGCACTGGTGACGTCTGTACAATAAACCTACATAATTTATCTGTAGATAAGCACGAGAATGAGGCGTTTCTTTATTGATGCAGTGCTCCATGTTGGCACAATGAAGAGGCCTAGAGATATATTTCAAACCATATGGAGAATAATTGACCCTCGCTTTACCCTCTCTCCCAGGCTTAGCTTTGCGAAACATGCTGTGCACAATTTTTTAGCAATGAAATTTAGAGAGATCCCTGCTCTTACAATGAATACACGTACCCACACCTGCACCTCTATTTTCCATGTTTAGTTTTTTATCCCTCCTGCTGTTACCGTCTTCTTCACTGCTTTGTTCTCTTTGTCTCCACAGTCCAAAGCGGAGCAACGAGAAGCGCAACCGCGAGCACGAGAACAAATACATTGAAGAGCTCGCCGAGCTGATCTTTGCCAACTTCAATGACATCGACAACTTCAATGTCAAGCCTGACAAATGTGCAATCCTCAAGGAAACTGTGAAACAGATCAGACAAATAAAGGAGCAAGGTAAAGCCTGTAATGTTTTTTTCAACACGTTTTATGTCAACAGTGAAAAGATTCTTGTATTACATTTCAGCTGGCTGTGTTTAAATCACAATATCTGTTCCTCTGCAGTCTTTACCTTCTGTATTGTACAACATACAGCCTAGCCGAAGTGAAAACATGCACACTTGTTTGATTTGTAGCGCTTTATTCTGTGAATCTGGTGCTACAATATCATGAATATGCTCAGGATGTTGTTGTGGTTTTAAGGCTCCCAATATTAACCACAAGTGCCACAGGTGGCTCTGTGTTGGCAGGAGCTTCCCGTTAGACTGCATAAATATTATGGTTTGGGATCTGCTCCATGCACAGTAATTGATGTCGTTATTAAAGGGCAGCACAATTGATTTAATGTTCCCTCCCATCACCTCATCATATAATGTGGATGAACCAGAGCCGTTTGTGTGTTGGCTGCCGATCCTTCCCGCGTCCATCCTGAGCCAGAACATCAGGCAAATGGATCAGCCTGCTCAGTTGTACTTGCCAACTTCTCCCTTTTAGTAGTTGTTAGCAATTAGTCGAGGTCTGTTTTTCTTACTTTTTTTATATGTCGGATTTAACAGACCAAGATGAATAGAACCCCAGTGTTTTTAACTTAAACAGCTCCAAACATAGCTAAAAATAGTTGTAACATTGCTCAGGTTAATATCAAGGCAAAAACTAAACTGTGAATAAGCTTGGATAAAGCAGCCTAGTGACTGGTAGACAAAGAGCGGCCCATTCGAGGCCTACATGAATCAGACCGGCTGATGATGTCATCTTGTTTCATATGACTCACAGAGCTAAGCGTTATGTAATGGATGCAAAAATCACTCACAAACTCCTGCTACTGTCTGTCCGTCCCTCCCCCCTCCCTCCCTCTCTTCAACCCTTCCTTTCCTCACTCCCATTTTTTTTTTTTTTTACACGAGGTTAGAGTGACGTCCCCAGCCTGCCTCTGAAGGCGTAATTGTGTTTGTACAGCAACCACTGAGGGAAGGGCTAAACAGTGAGCAGTTCTTGCTTCTCTGCTTTGTTCTTCAGACCTCAGTAGCCACCTTTTTCTAGCGGCAGCTCCTCCTCTTGGGTCTCAAATTCAGTTGCCCTTCATTTTTCTCGCTACACTTGTTGTTCAGGCAGGGACACACAGAAAGCTCATTTAGATGTCTTTATTGTCCTCATCATTTTACCACAGCCAGTTGTTCTTTCCATTGAACCTCATCTGTCATCCGTTTAGTGTTATGCTCCAACGTTTGTTTATGGTGCACAATCTCTCTTTCTATAGCACTGTTATTGTTTTCCCCCTGAGAGCATCATTACCGTGTAAAATACATTTTCATTTTATTATGACATAAGTGAATGTATTAAATTACACTAATGTGACTTAATACGTCTCACTGATTGGTGTCACAGCCCTGCAGAGAGGTGCAATGCAGTGATTGTTGGCCTTTTGAAAAAGTGGCCTCCTACTGAAAGCATTTAATTCATCCCTGTTTGTTCCTTTCATGCTGTCTGCATGCATTTTGCTAATTGAACTCAGGGTGGAGTTGTTAGTATAGCACAGCCTTTTTTTCTGTTTCCAGCTTGTTGCATCTTAATAGACAATATGTTGAGTAATGATATCTTTATAGCACCTATAAAGTAATGGCATAGCCAAGAGTTTTACAGCTTTCTTTACACTGTTAACTGCCCGCTCTTGCCAACTTAGCAAAGGCCAGCTCTCATTGGATGGAGGCTGAAAATACAGTAGCTGCTGGGCGGCAGCAAGTATGTATTTATTCATTATGCATGTGTGAAAAATTACCACATACACCGCATGTGAAATTTTGAATAAGAGAGAGAAGAATAGAGTATATGGCAAATGTCTTTCCGGTTACAGATGAAGTCGCAGTTATCACCAGTCACATAACCCTTTTAATTAATCAGCTCCTCCCTCTATCTGTGGCACAGCTCTGCAGACGGACAGAGAGCCAGTGAGGGATGCACTGACATTGAGTGATGGGCCTGTACCCAGGGCAGCTGTGCTGGTATACCGGGCCCCGCTGGGCCTGGAGAGGTCCTGCTGATGCACACATCATTAATGCTGAAAGAGATGAATGTGGGTCTGTGCGCTGTTGCACGAGCCCACAGAGCGGGGGGGAAACCTGCATTAGTGCATCAGCTTTCACACGTCTACACCCAAAAAAGAAAAAAACAAAACAAAAAAGGAAGGACATGATTTTGTTTGCTTTTCACCACAACATTCTCTCACCATATGGTCAGTCCTCTTCTTGGCATGGTGCGACAGTTAAATGTGTCCCCCCCAACAGCCCACTCATATTCCGCCTCTCATCATCATCTCCAAAAGTAGGGCAGCCTACGCTCTGAACATAAGGCTTCTCTGCATGGTTATTAACCCAATCACTCACATGGACAAATGCACAGCACCATGGCGCAGGTACAGGAGCGCACAGGATACTCTGATTTTCAATCCTAACTAAATGGGTCACATGATCATTACATTAAAGGGTTCGGGGCAGTTTATTAGGCAGTCGATTCAAAGGTGAGATGTTTATCATTTGGAAACATCAGTGTGGAGCTAATCGAATTATTGTAATTGTGTTTTGCCAGGGTCCAGTTTAGTGTTAATACAGACCAAACATACCTGTATGTGTAACAAGCCATACTTGCTACATTCCATACTTGGAAATCCAACAGCAGCATGAGCTCACATGGAGACACTGCCAACTGAAGTTATTTGAGAAAGGGAGTCCATATGTAAAGGGAGGCTACTCGTAGACTGTCGATGCTGAAGAGCTTTTCAGAGTAAAATGTGGCTCTGTAGTTCAAAATAAGACTCTCAAAAGAGTTCTCACGGTTTATGACCCCCTGAAATCACTATCATCTAAAAATCCTGTGACATTGAACCAGTTTAAAGATACAGCTGGTGTTTTGTGGAGAATTTATTGTCTTGGCATATTTAAAAAAACAACTAATATACTATCCTGTTACTTAAAGGGGCTCTGTGTAACTTTTTTAGAAATTCACATGTATCATTTTTTAATTGGCCACATATAAGCAGATTTTAACGTGACCTGAAAAATGAGACCTTTCCTGCCTCTCTCGGTTGCCTATACAAGCCTGTGGGCGATGTGTTTAAGTTGCTTAAAGGGGCAATATGTAAGATTTTTAGTTGACTGAAAAATTGACTGAAATTGTCAACAGAATGTGGGGAAAAAATGGCAGTTTTTACATTATGTCTATGTATTGTGTTGTTTAGGTGTATCTACTAAAATTAGCATGATAATGAGCTTTCCTTTGCTAGTGGTGTAAACACTCCCCGAGTTCCCAGTCAGAACCGCGAGCTGCAAGGCTAACTAAGCTAACTAGCTAAGGGCAGCTACAGTTAGCAGCAGTTTGTGGTTACTCTGGTGATATGTTGCTATTTGTTTTGAGTGTGATTTTGATCAATGATAGCCAGTCCTTACATATTGCACCTTTTATTAATCTCTGGAAGCTGTGTTTATATACTTCAAAACAAAAAGTCAATGTATATTTAAAAGTCCAGTGTGAAGAATTTAGGAGGATCTTTTTATTTTATTTATATATATATATATACATATATATATATATATATATATATATATATATATATATATATATATATATATATATATATATATATATATATATATATATATATATATATTTCATTAGTGTATAATTAGCTGACAATACAAGTTGTGTTTTCGTTACCTTAGAATGAGTATTTTATATTTACAGAGGGAGCAGGTCCTCTTTCACCAAGTCGCTGTGATTCTCCAGTAGCCCAGAGTGGACAAACCAAAACACTGGCTCTAGAGGACCCTTTGCATTCTTGGGGACATTTTCATAGTTTCTCCTATACCCTCAGTGAAATGAGGTGTATTCAATTGGCTGCACTACATCCTACACACTGAACCTTTTATGGTGAACTTTTTGGGAAAACAAGGTCTGCCTTTGCAGCTCGACCACAAAGTAACAAGTTGCTGCTTTATTGGGACCATGAGTTGTTTACACTCTGTCAGTGTTTTCATAATACCTTCTTTTTTCCCTTTTTTTTAACATGACAATGCAGTCCATCCAGTGGCTGCCACCAGCGTGGCAGCTGCATGCTCTGACACACTCATTTACAGCAATCGTTCACTCTGCTCACTGCTCAGTGCTTGGGTTTGAGCCATGGCAACGTGTTTTGACAAAGGGACGAGATGTGTTTGCTTTGTAGCCAGAAAGATACTTGTTAAAAGTCTTGTCTAAAAATGACCTCTTTTAAAATATGTGGGTCAACTTCAGCGAGAAAAGCAAAATGTTTTTTTTCTCTTTGAGACGCATTATATGGTGTTTTCAATTTTTCTTTATTTTGCCTCTAAACCTTTATCACTGACTCTCTTGTTAACAGAAAAAGCTGCAGCAGCAAACGAGGAGGAGGTACAGAAGGCTGATGTCTCATCAACAGGCCAAAGTGTGATTGACAAAGATGCCTTGGGACCAATGATGCTGGAGGTGGGTAGAGGGCCTTCTCATGCTTTTTTCACAGTGTTGTATCAAAATGACACAGACTGAACACTCATACAAACACTCAAATAGGAAGGAGATACATTTCTCTTTCAGTCATGATCGGTCTATAATGAATAGTCCAACCCACAGAGAACAATCACAAATGGGCAAGGAGTGGTTGTGTCTGAGCGTAGCTGTGTGGTGTAAAAGCCGCCAGCATCTTGTATCTGCCCTGGATTGGCTGTAAATCACCAAGCAGAGCAATGGCCTCGTTGTCCTGTGGAGGGCCACTGAAGTGCTTACGTATAATGAGAAAGAAAGCAACAGCCTGGCGAATGAATCAGTCCATTGAGCCCATCCTCTCACTCACTTCCTCCCTCCCTTTCTCTCCCTCTTACTTGTTCGCTTCTCTTTTCTCTCTCCCTCCCCAACTCCTCTCCCTTCGCCTCTAGATCTGTCCTGTCATGGAATATTTATAGCTCTCCTGGTCCAGCGTCACTGAATCGACATACTAACTCGCAGCTAAATATAGCCCGGTGCAGCCTGCATGCTTTCCCATCTGTCAGCAGCCCCCAAAAACACAGTGATCGGCCATTCACACCCGCTCCGCTCTAGCCACGGCCTCTTGTCCGCCAGCCCGGGCTCATTACAGGATGCTCCGAGGAGAATGGCCATCGGCAGGAAGTGCACCCACGCGCCCCATGACCCTCCTCTAAGGCTCTCTGCCGCCCACTCTCTTGTGAGTGTGCGCAACACTAGTGCGGTGTTGTTTTAACCTCCTGGGAGCAAGTCTTGTTCTGTCATAAGACCTTTGTGGCATATATTTTGCACTCCTGGTGGACTGCTCCATATGGTCAATATGATGGCGCTAGAAACTAGGGCTGAGTATGTTTAAAATGTCTTGATACTGGAACCAATATGATAGCTGGGTTTCAGTACAGATCAGGGTTATTATCGCAGCTGAAACTCGTAAAAACAATACCCTTTCAGAAGAACTAAAACACAAACTATTGTCTGTTTACAAAACTAAGATACAATAAAATGTAATGTATTCATTTCAGTTTGTTTTTTAGCAATAAGGTATTTGGTTCATTTCTTGCTATTTTGCAATAGAAGTTTGCACAATTAAATAAAAAGTTGTAGCCCTTTCATACTACACATACATAGAACATATACAAATAATTGGATTAGAAGCATTTAGTAACACATTTAGCAAATGTATTTTGTAGTATTCCTATACGGACTACATACATCTGACATATTGTACCTGGCCATAACAAAAACTAACTACAACTACTGTAAAACTTAATATATTAAAACTTACACTAAGCATTTGTGACGAACGGAATCTAAATTAAAAATCTTAAATCTTAAAGTTAAGCCCAAAATCAAATAATAAACCATTGAAAATTCAAAACTAGGTTACACTTTGTTTTGCAGGTCTGAAAATTTCATAGTAAGTAGGTGTTTTAATTTTCACCTAGCTTCAGTTGTATCTGTCTCTAATTAGCAATTCAGGGCCGATAATTTGAAAGAAATTAAAAATAATTTGAAAAATGTTCCAAAGTTTGACAGATCTGCTGAAGTGGTAGAATTTGGTGAGAATGTAAATGGTTTAAAAAAAAAGGACTTTCATTAACTGACCTGCAGAAGTTGGGGGAGAAACTAGTTGAAAGTTAAGCTGCAGCAATGCACAACAGTTGGTCTGCTGAGAAGTGAGACAGAAACTAGCTGGAAATTATAATGTCATGATTTGCAGAAGTTAAGCAGAAACCAGATGGTGCTGCTTGTGGAAGATGGCAGAATGTTGTTATTAAATTATGTCGCTGTAATTTTCAATAGATTTTGAGCTCATTATTGTGATAATCTGGGGATAATTTCAAATACATCTTAAATATGTTGCTTGGTAATGACCACCCACTTACCATCAAATGACGTGTTAACCAAAACTGTTATAATCTTGGTACAGATGGAACAATATTTATTTTGATATGTTGCTTTAAGAAAAATAAATATCTTTCTTCCATTTAACAAAAGAAGCCAAATCTCTTAAACGTTAAACATCATGAAGAAGCTGTATATGTTGCCCTAAAAATACAGTACAACTTTAGCCGAGTTAGTATTTAAATCGGCAGAGAGATTATAAAAAAAAAAACAGGAGACATTTGATGCTGTCGTTGCTAGACAGCCAACCAAAATCCATCTGAGTTCTCAGGGCCATCACTTAGCTTGATTTTGTGCCCATTTTTATACAAAATAATGTTGCAGGAGTGGTTATAAACAGTAGGCGATATGAGGGAGGATGGCATCACCCCTCTCCATTCCTGGACGAAAGAGTGCAGAGGGGTGGTTTAGCTAAACATGTTTCGGCTGGCCTGCCGGACTCTTTGATCTGACTGAGGTTTGTGCAAGTAAGAATCTATGGCCCCGACCATGGCTCTGAAGCCAAAAGAACCAACGGAGTCAGTCATGTAGTCGCAGGTGGATGAAATAAACCAGGTCCACCCCCCTGCTAAAAATTAGCAAATCGAATACTGGTTTTGTTATTGCTTTCTAACTGTTGACTTCCACTTTTACGTAAGCTTATTGATAGCCTACTTTAATAACTCAGTCTTGATTATGTATACATCTTACTGAACACACACTGATTGGGTCTCTTTGACAGTCGTCGGGTTCTTTGATGTTGACTCATAAGTATGTAAGTACTTATAAGTATAACATTTGTCTCTAAAAGACAGACTCTCGTAACAAAGTGTTGGATTTTTCTAACTCCACTCATCTTTGAAGAACTTTGGAAAACCATGTCCTTCTTTTTTTGTTTGTTTCTCTCTGTAATCAATATCCATTCTCCTAAGCTGCCGACACAGCTGGAGGGTGCAGCACATGCTCAGCGCCAATGTTATAAAGCGTTACCATCCATCAGTGTGGATGCTCACAACGTTTTTTTTGACTCTCCAGATACATTTCTGTCTGTAACAAAAAAGTATTTAGGTTCAGCACTGAGCCCTACTAGAGACCTGTTTGAATTGTTATTAGCGAAACAGTCATGCACTTTAGCAAGAGCCGCTGTTTGCATAGCACCAGTATCATGTCATAAGTACCACCATGCAGATAGGAGAGGGGAGTCGACCTGACCCTACTCCCTATACTATAACAATTCACTATCTACTGTACATTGCTGTCGGAGCTATATAGAGTTGTGTATGAAGGCAATAGGTGCAAAATAGAACAAAGAGAGGATGGTGGCTCAGAGCTACGGTGTATATTTAAGCAGGCCATTGTAAATTAAGCTGTTGGCTAATGATATTATGCAAGACTGTCTGCAAGAAGGCAATAGTTGGCACTAAAGAGTGTTTGCTCTGCTGTTACTATTTGCCCTACTTGTCCAGGACATGGCCTTTCTTCACACTGGGTGGACTTGCACAATCGTGTTGCATTTTGGAAACACTCTGCTTCATGCGGTGATAGATGAGTTCTCCTTAAGCCTATTTTCAGCTTGTGCCGCTTTAATGCAGGCGAGGGAAAACTTCTGTCTCAATCTGATCATGTCATGTGTACATGTGTAGCCCGGGGCGTATGAGTTTAGCCCGCTGGTTGATTGCAGGTATGTTACTCAGGGTCATTACAAAGACAAAAGCAAGAATTCAGCCTACAATATGTTTTAAATGTCTGTAATGTGCAGTTAATCATTATAAGCAGAGGTGAGGAGCAGACACCTTGACAGTAGTCTCTCTTATCTTTACAGTAGATTTTATAGCTTTACAACCACCAGAATTTCCTTTTTTTAAGGGCTCGGTGTGATTTGATGGCCTAATTGACACCATCTTGTGTGTAATGGCTGACCTAGGGCTGTATTATTTCAATTAAGTGCTCCTCCTCCTGCACATCCTCCAATCTCTGCAGGCGTCTGCTTTTATCCTGCTTTCTATCAGACACACTGATGTTGAGCGTCTGCGGAAGTGATCGAAGTACCCAGCACAAAGTGTACTAATCACCTGTTTTTAGATAAAATGGAGATGTGCTGCATATTACACAGCTAGATAAGACACGTGCCAAAATTTCAGTACTGTATGTGCATGCTAGGGGATGGACAGTAACCACAAATTGGGTACAAATGGCACATCATTAAAGATAATAAGTAAACAGTGAGGAAACCAGGAAACCAACCACCATTCTTCTCCTACTTTTCCCTCCATTTCATTGTCAAATATTTTTTAAGTACCAGTGTAAAAATTCAATACACAACCTCAAACCTGTGTTACTTTTCTCTCTCCCACCCCTCCAGGCCTTGGACGGCTTCTTCTTCGTTGTGAACATGGAAGGCAACATCGTGTTCGTGTCGGAGAACGTGACCCAGTACCTGCGCTACAACCAGGAGGAGCTGATGAACACCAGCGTGTACAGCGTGCTGCACGTCGGAGATCACGCCGAGTTCATCAAGAACCTGCTGCCCAAATCACTCGGTTAGCCTCCGGCTCATTTTTCCCTGGCTGCATTCAGCTTTTTTCTACCTGTCACTTTTCCTTCTCGCTGTGTCACTTGTGCTCCACGTCTCTCTCTGTTCTCCTAATCCCGCATGTGTGTTCTCCATGTTGCCTCATTGCCCACCTCTGCTCATAATTTTGCAGGCTCTCCCTCACACGCTAGCCTCATCTCTTGCTTTTTACATCACAACACTCTCCTCTTCTCTTCTACTCAGACAGGTATGCTGTAGGTGGCTGTTTAGTAGTGATGTCAGTTTAATTAAACTGCTAAATTGTTTACGGTTGAACTGCCACAGAGAGGATTTGAGAAAGCTGGCTAATACAAAGTGTTATGTAAGCTTTATATA
This sequence comes from Pagrus major, assembly GCF_040436345.1. Taxonomy (NCBI): domain Eukaryota; kingdom Metazoa; phylum Chordata; class Actinopteri; order Spariformes; family Sparidae; genus Pagrus; species Pagrus major. The sequence continues at coordinate 16,334,110 of NC_133233.1, forward strand.
CAGGGTTGGCACGGTGCATAACACCTATAGGTTCTTCATTTTCTCTTTTGCTGATGCTCAGCCGCCCAGACATTCGCTCTCGCTCCTCTCTTCTTCCTCCCTCCCTTTTCAGCTAATTAACTTCCTTTTTCGGCGTCTCTCCCCTGTCAGCAGCATCGCTCCCTTCCTATATTCTCATCTCATGCCCTTCCTTCCCCTTCTCTTCACTTTGTGTGTTATTCTCACCCTCACCCAACTTCCCATTTTCATGTTTCTCGCTTCCGAGCATCCCTGAAAAGCATTGTCCTTCTCCCAGCGTCGCTCATCTCGTGAAAACAGGCCGACAGACATTTTCCTTTTTCTTCCTCTCCTCCAGTTTTGCCCCCTTCTTTTCCCTCCATGTCCTTCCTCTTTTTTCATACCTCCATTCCTCCTCCACATCTTACCTCTCCATCTCCTCTGCGCAAGAGGTGATTGTAATGTATGTCAGTGCACCCCATCAGGAGCTCTTTCTCGGTCCCATCCTCTCCTCTTCTCTCCTGGTGCACCGGATTGAGGTCTGAGTGCCCAGCCATCTGGGTGGGGGAGCAGCACAGAGCGGAGTACCCTGGAAACGATCAGTGGGCTGTGTCCCAGATACTGAGAGATTATCAATGCACCGAATGAGATCACAAACCAGATGGAGTGTGATGGGAGTTTGAGTTAAATGAGTTGTGTGTGTGTGACTGTACATGTCTCTTTTTCTTTTCTTTTTGTGTGTGTGTGTGTGCACATGCGTGTACTTGTGTGTTTGATCGCGCCTGTGTAAGTGTTGGAGAGAAGAAGAAAGATTGGCAATGATGTTTTAGAGGACATGCATATGGACGCCTGGCTGTGATGCATGGCTGTGGATAGATGGCACAGGGCGCCGGGTTCCAACTGCTCATTATGACTGATCTCTACCCAGCAACTGCTCTCTCCTTTTTTACACTTTTTCCGGCTTCATTCTCTCTGTGTTGCTCTCATTATGTCTTTCACTTGCAGTGAGGTAGCCTCTCTTGGCTTGCTCGTCGCAGCTCTCCCTGTTTTGTTGTTAAGTTTTTGGCTGCAGTAAAATTCATCAAATAAAATCCACAGGAAGCCACATTGTAAATCTCCCTCCTCTCCTTCCTGTCTCCCCCGTAGTGAACGGCGTCCCGTGGTCCAGTGAGGGTCCGAGGAGGAACAGTCACACGTTCAACTGCCGAATGCTGGTCAACCCCCACAGCGAGAGCCAGGATGAGGCGCACGAGCACGAGCCTCAGCAGCAGAAATACGAGACCATGCAGTGTTTCGCAGTCTCCGAGCCCAAGTCCATCAAGGAGGAAGGAGACGGTATGCAAGGAGAGAGGGGAGATGGTGTGGGGAAAGTTGGAGGACTACTTGGCACTCAAGTAGTGACCCTACATAACAACCTTGGACAAAGTTCTTTTCACAATTAATTGCTTAGTCTTAAATCTCAAAAAAAAAAAATTATATCAGTTTTCAAGACCACAAAGTGTGGCTTCTTCAAACTGCTTTTTTTGGCCGATCAGTGTCAGATATATCCTATTCTGTGCCAGTTGCATCTACAAACACGTCGCCATTTGGGGAAGTAAAACATTGTAGCCGAGGGTTATGAATTGCACATTAACTTTGAGGACAAGGACCCATTGTCTGAACCAGAGCAGCAAATTTTATTCCGTTCACTTGTCAATTGCAGCAAATTAGTCCAGACAGTCCCACATATACCAGTATACACTGCTTTAATGCTTAAAAGAGTTGGCTAAAATGTACTCAGACATTTCAGTAACAGGCCATTAAAATGGCTTACAGTGTAAGAAAATGTTTGTGTATGCTTATAATTATTGTTCCTCGAAAAGAAAGAAAATCGAAATCGGTCAAGAGTGTACCTCTATGTGATGTGTATAGAACCGTCATGATTTTGACCATCTCATATTTACACGTAGACATCTAGAGCAATTGTCTATCTCTATGTTTAAGAACAGAATAGTCAATTAAGAAATGTTTAGAAAGAAACTTTGGAGATTTGGATCTAAGAACTTGCAAATTAATGTTAGAAAGTAAAGGAATTATTATTGTTGGGACAATTTCTAAACACTCTGTCAGTATTGGAGGCAAAAGTCTGCTCACAACAGACAGAAGGCAATTTATTGTGACTGATGAATGAGACATTGCTAAAGAGAAATGCCAAAATTAATCCTTGAACACTGGCGTTCATAATAAAAACAAATTTAGAAAATGGGAAAAACTCAAAGTTGTCTGGTTCACCAAGAACAGAAAACACATTTGTAAGCATCTCTGCCTTACATAACATCAGACTGATTGGTGTCGTCTTGAATGGATGAATGAAAGTCAACAGAATGAGAATCCTCGATGTCTGCAAGCAGAGCTGATGCACATGTTGAAGCTCAGAAACCTTGATTAAGGCAAAAGCGAATCAAAAAGGCACAACTGCTGCAGAATGGAAAATGATTTTAAATATGAATTAAAGCTACAGCCATTTAGATTTATTATGAATAGATCGTTGAGATTTAGCCACATTAGGCTCATAGCTGTCCTTGTATGTGAAAAGGGGTCTGAGCAGCTGATGCAGAGCTGTGCTGGTGCCACTCAACTTCCATCCATGAAAAGTTAAGTGACACGAGGGAGACGAGAGGCTGGGCAGCTGTCATTAAAGCCCATCTATAATTCATGTACATCCCTCACAAACCTGAGCTTATGACTCCAAAGGAAGGATGTGGCTGTTTTTTAATCACGTGTATTGCATCAATAAAGCGTCCTTTTGATAACCTCCGGGTTATATTTGACATTTGAAACATGTTTTTTGAGCATATTTTAGCAGAGAAAGAGAGAAAAGCCACCAGTCTTAACATCTGCCTTTCCTGGGAAGTTATTTAAATTGTATGTTGCTGTCCGTACAGTGTTCAGTCACTGAGAGGTCACTGGGCTTTTCTCAGTGGTTTCATGGCTTTAGTCAGAAACTTGAGATCCTGTAGTTTTAGTAAATTTCCATCACAAGTGACCGTCCCTTATCCAGAACTTTTCTGTACTTTGTAAAGCATTGATATGTAATTCTCTCTCAACACTTGCATTCTACATCTTAACTACTTCAATCCTATTTGCTCAGTGGCTTTAATGAGCGGCCATGATTCCCCACTGCCAGGCTATAACTCAGTGGTTAATTAAAACAATAAGTGGAAATGTTTCACTCCTGGTCGAGTCTCAACCTGTCTTTTCCCCTCTCTGGCTTCCTTTGTGCACCAGCTGCTTGCCAACCATACTTTGGCGAATAGACTGACTAGGACCCAGGCCAGAGGTGTGTGAGTGTTTGTAAGTGTGTGCTTGTGTGTGTGCGTGTGTGTGTGTGTGTGTGTGTGGTTACAGTTGCAGATATTTGTCCATTCGTCGATTGAGACAGAAGCAGGAAGGAGAGAGAGAGAGAGAGAAAGCAAGAGAATTTAGAGAGATTCACAGATCTTAAGGACCGGACCACCCAAGAGGCTCTGTTTACAAGTCAAAATGAGGAATGTGTGTGTGCTTGTGTGTGTGTGTTAGCCCTGGCATGCATTTCTTTGCTAGAAACATGTGTGGGATTGTGGGTATTACTGGCATAGGAAAGTCAGATGGCAGACTTTTTGGGGTCACCCCAGCCCTGGACTTGGCGGTGTCATCTGTGTGGGTATGAGTGTGTGTGTGAGAGAGAGAGAGAGAGAGAGAGAGAGAGAGAGAGAGGGGCAACTGTCATGATTGAGCGATGGCAATCTTTAATGTCGGGCCAGGGGAGGTGTCATCGGTGTGAGATGGCACTGTAGGTGAGACCATCCGGAGACACAGGCGGCACACAAGTGCTCACACACACATACACGCTCACACACACCTTCAAAGGTCACACTTCGTCATTTCCCTCGCCAGCGATAGCTGCTCCTCCTCATGAAAGGAGCGGAGCCCTGATCCCCATGCTCATTAATAACTGTATTAATTATGCTGCCTGGGAATAACATGCATTTCATTTTCTTTCCCTCCCTCTGTCTCTATCATTCACGCCCCCATCTTCCCCTCTCCTCTCCCATCCCCCCTTCTTCCTCCTCTCCTCTCTGCCCTCTCCTCTTTGTTATATCCTCTACCTGATCTCTTCTTTTCCTCCACCCATTCCCTCTGTTTTCCTCTGTTTGTCCTCTCTTTTAGACTTTCAGTCGTGCCTGATCTGTGTGGCTCGCAGGGTGCCCATGAAGGAAAGACCCATGCTTCCCACACATGAGAGCTTCACCACACGCCAGGACCTGCAAGGTACACGACCAAGAGCTACAAACTAATACTGCAGAGAACAAAAAACACATTTTCTAAGCCCACAGAAAAACAACTGTCCAGTAAAGGCTAATAATATGGTAATTATAGTGACCGTTCTAGATGCCCTTCGAGAGCATTTTCACACGTACAGCTGTAGCACTATAAATCACCTCACACCACAATTTGGGTATTTAAAGATTATTATATCCTTGGTAAAGGCCCTTAGGATGGAATGCATTCATTGAACCGCTGCCCACCTCTGTCTGCACTCTGGGAGGTAAAGTATCTGTCTGAACACTGGCGCATCGATGTAGACAGCTGTCTGCATTTCACCTGGTCTTCTTTGATGTGCTTGTGCCACAACACACAAACGCACACTCGTAGTTACTCGCTGACATTTAGTAATTTTCTGTAGTTCCCCACCCAGACTTCTGTAGGTGTGGATGTATGCATGCCTTGATTTTTTTTTTCTTGTTTGTCAGGGCTGCAAGATTCTGGATAAAATAAGTATCATAAGTTAAAAAAAAAAAATACCTCTGCAGTCGTCTTTTGCCTATGAGAACTTGTTGGATGTTGTGCTGTAAGATGCTACTGTGACAAGTCTTTAGTCAGTCGCTGTGGCTGTCACTCATGCAGCTGTCTGGTTGTCAGCCCTTCAAATGCATCACTGCCTCCATTTAAATTGCAACCCAGTGAGGGACAACTGTTGCACTGCTACTAGAGTGTACATCCATGTGTGTGTGTTTACGCACGTAGGCAGCATGGGTGTGTTTGTTCAGCTCTAAAGATAGTTAAGTTCAAGCTGCCCCAGTGATGAAATAAAGCACTCTACCTGTTGTATTGAGTGTCTAAATGGCAAACTTACATTTTGTGCACATGTTTATCTAATCTTAAGCATCCAGGACTTTTTTTTAGCTCAAGCTTCTGACAAGTTGTAATGAGAATGTCAATAAACTGAGTAAATCCTTAGTACTTCTTTAACTGATATCAAACCACAGAACTGTGGCCAAAGGAAGATCAACAAGCTGTTCAACATATTTATGTTTGAAAGAGAAATTGAATCCCTGTCAGCTCAGCTGATTGGTTTGTGCATGTGTATAGAAATCCTGGCATTCATGTCTGAGTGAGGCCTTCCTAATCCGCTCCGCTGTGTTTAGGTAAGATAACATCCCTGGATACAAGTCTCCTGAGGGCGTCCATGAAACCAGGCTGGGAGGATCTGGTGAGGCGCTGCATCCAGAGGTTCCACCTACAGAATGATGGAGAGATGTCGTTTGCAAAGAGACATCAGCAGGAAGGTAACACCACTCGCTCTAAAGAATATCCTGTTTAATTCTTTGCTGTTGATTGTTCCTTTGGTGTTTGGAGCACCATTGTTAGATGACTGCATGTGTGTTAATGGTGATTGAATCATGGGTGCTTTGAGACCCTCAATTAGATCACAAAAAACATATGTGTATACAAAATAATCAAAGTTAAAAATGTGCATCCATTTACTGATTTAAGTGCACTTGTTTCCGTAGTGCTCCGCCACGGCCAGGCATTCAGCCCCATCTACCGTTTCTCCCTCTCCGATGGAACCATCGTGTCGGCGCACACCAAGAGTAAACTGGTGCGCTCGCCTGCCACCAACGAACCCCAGCTCTACATGTCCCTGCACATTCTTCAGAGGTATGTCTCACTACCTACAGAGAGAGACAGATCTGCTGCATGAACTTGGTTGCATGTTCGAGCCTGTTAGTGCCCCGCAGCATGACCTGTTGGCTTCGGTGCAAATGGGTTAATATGTTAAGTCATGCTTTAGTTAGTTTTGGATGCATTTGCCCAGTCATTACTGAGACTTATATAACCAATTTAATGAAGATTTTTAACAATTAAATTCAGGTTGTGTTGCCAAAAAAACATCAAAATGATATTTGAAAAGATCAGCAACAATGACCTTCTTCCAAAAACAGTGTCACACATACTTAGGATAATCCCCAAGACCAAGTGATCAAGTGTCCAATTTTCTATATTTTCTAACATTCTTATGTTAGAAAACTGTTTAATGAACTGTTTTATCTCTGTTTGTGTTTAAACTCTAGGGAGCAGACAGTATGTGGAATGGGCCAGGACATGGGTCCTGGCAGTCAGGCCACAGGGATGGCTCCCAAACCGATGAACTCCTCCACTCCCTCCATGACTCCTCCAACCCCAGGCAGTTTGCCAGGGTCGGGGCCTCAGGGCCAAGACACTACCATCAGCAGCAACAGCACGCCTTTTTCCCCTCCAGGCCCTGCTGGCCCCAGAGAGCCAGCAGCCATGGGGGGCCATATGCAGGGCTACCGTTTTGGCTGTCCCCCACCACACAATCACACTGGGGGCATGCAGCCACCACAGCAGGGCACTAACTGGAGAATGAACAGCCCGTCTCGCGCCAGCCCCAGCCCAGCCGGTGGGCCGCATCCACCTCAACAGAACTCTATGCTGTCGCCCAGGCACCGAGGTAGTCCTGGGGGGGCGGGCAGCCCTCGTGTAGCAGGTGGCCTGCACTCACCCTCTCCAGTAGGGATGTGTGGTGGAGGGCCTGGAGGTGCAGGTAATAGTAGCACGACTAGCACCCATGCTAACAGCTACACTAGCAGTTCTCTGTCAGCTCTGCAGGCCCTTAGCGAGTGCCACGGTGTAGGACACGGGCATGGGCCCCCTCATGCACACACGTTGGGCTCTCCAGACCGGAAGATAGGCTCCCCAGCTGGGGTCACACAAGGATCAGGGGTAAACACTCATCTGATGTCAAAACTTGGAGGAGGAAGTGGCGCTGGTGCTGGCACAGGAGACTCATTTGGACCTCACACAGAGGTGGGTCAGGGGCACCCCCAGGGCCAGACAGAGAGCAACCTAGCTGAGCCCAAGGAGGAGAGGGATGGTCCCTCCGAGGGCCACGACGCTCACAACCGTCTTCACGACAGCAACAAGAGCCACACCAAGCTACTGCAGCTGCTCACCACCAAGCCAGAGCCTCTGGAGACCCCCCTGTCCCCTGGCGCAGGAGGGGAGGGCAAGGACCAGGCTGGGGCAGGGGTCCGGGGTGGTCTCACTGGAGCGAACACTCACGCCACATCCCTTAAAGAAAAACACAAGATCCTCCACCAACTGCTTCAGAACAGTACTTCTCCTGTGGATCTGGCCAAACTCACTGCAGAGGCCACAGGCAAAGAGCTGGGCCAAGATCAAGGCCAGGGTGCCGGTTCAGCTTCTGGGGCAGATATCGCACTCAAGCAGGAGCCCTTGAGCCCCAAGAAGAAAGACAATGCCCTGCTACGCTACCTACTGGATAAAGATGACACTGTACTGAAGGACAAGGTCCCTAAGCTGGAGCCCGGGGAGGTGAAGGTCGAAGGGGGGAAACACCCCCTCGTCAAGTCGGAGAAACATGACACAGGATACGACCGGGCTGAACAGGTCAGTTTGTGTAGACAAAAACTCTACTCCTGTTTGTGTGTCAAGTAGCATGTTTACTGCATCATTTTCATCTTTGAAGTGATGAAAGATTTAGAGTTGGCCTAAAACTGATTTTCTAACCTCCTTCTCTGTAGCCCATTGCAAAAACCAGAACTTTTTGCCCTGTACTGCTCCACTTGCTTCTGTCTGAGCGTTAATCTGGGTTAGGTAGCAGATGTCGGCTCCTCCAAGTCCCACGTCCACACAGGATGCTACAGCTAAACACACAAGCTGTCTGGCAGAATAGCGGTCAGACAGTATTTGTGGCTTATATACGGTCTTGTCATATACACTTAAGACATCATGCATGTTTTTTCATTCACATATCTAAACACATCTGGTCCTTTCACTGCCTCGGTGTTGGCAGCACAAGCAGAGGGAAGCTGTCCGCCAGCTTCAAACAACTGTGACATTTGGAAGGAGCCCCTGTGGTTCTCCAGCCATTTGATCCTGGTCGCGTTTGGCCAGAATCCGCAGGTTTGGCACAGAGCGCAGGTCAGGCCTGGCGCTGAAAGACAGAAGAGGAGAAAAGAGTAAAAGGAAGTGAGCAAGGACAGTGTGTTACTGGTGAAACGCGCATTTTTCTGTGTAGAGAGGTTTCAGCTCTAATGCAGGAAGAGAACCAACATTATGTGACCTTTTTATACAGGAAACCTGTGTATGACGTGCTCCACTGAACACACGGTAAAGATATGAGTCTAGCAAATTTAGTTCTTTCGCACACATCACTGCTAAACCGCAGAATTACATAGAATTACACAAAATGACATGAAGGCTCTTGCTCACTCTGCTGTCTCTATTTCTCTCATCACCTCCCTCGTCTTAGACCAGTCAGTCATCTAGCTGTCACTTGTCACAGAAGTCAAAATTCTTTTGTAAAATTTCATGTTCATCCTTTCATTAAACAGCAAAGCAGCAACCGAACCGCTCTTGATGCATGTACGGATCGATTGTTGGTCTTAAAGGGTGTTGCTTTCTTATTGTTTCTTACATTCTTTCTAGAAACGGTGTAGAACAGCAGACAGAATATCAGTCAGCTACGCTTGCTCGCTGTGTATGTTCAGTATATGCATGGCCACTTGGGTACATATAAAGAAAGAGGAAAAGGTGATTGGATGGATAATAAGAGCTGCTGTCAAACTGAACAAAGAAGGAGAGATGAGAGAGGTGTAGATACCCCCAGGAGAGCCCAGCCTCGGCAGGCAGAGTGAAAATGATGAGCCATATGCTCCTGCATGTCCTCTCTGCTACCATGGAGATGGAGGGGAGAGGGAGTGGAGTGTTTGTAGAACAAGCAACGTACGAGAAACAATAGAGGGGGAATCGAAAATTGAGAGGAATAGATGTTTAATGTGTATGTAGTGATGCAGGAGGTTTTGATGTCTGTAAGTGGCCAGTGTGTTGAAATTGGTGAGATCTGGGTTCCACCGTTAGATGGAGATTAAAGCAGTGGAGCCGATGGCACAGTCCAGTTTAACGTATTTCACCAACTGTGCTTTCCAGCCCAGAACAAGAGCATTTGTTAGACGTGAACTAAGCCTCGACTTCATTACAGCCATTACACTTGTGTGTGGGGGTTTCGCTTCCTTACTGGCGAATTGCTGCTCGGCCATGTGCAAAAGCTGACTGTACTAGTTAAAAAGTCCACTCATCCTTCTCTGCTAACCTCACCCACTGTTCTCTCTGCTGTTTCCCCCTCCCTCCGCCTCTCTCCTCCTCATGATTGTTTGAGGGCTGAATTATTGATGGCTGGAGCCGAGCTAAATGAGAAATCAGAGCAGAGCTCAGTAGTAGCGGCTTAGCTGATGGCTGAAGGAAGTATAGGTATGGTCATATAGTCTCATGATCCTGTGGGAGGCAGGATTATCTGTGTGTTTTATACGTTCGTGTTCCTCTGGTTATTGCATCAGTGCCATCTAAGCACACTGTCTACTGGAGCTGAATTGACCTAATTCCAATACAGTAGAATCCTTATTTGATGTATCTAATGGTTCAGTCTACACCGTATTATGACACGAAGTGAAACATGTATTCTTCATTATGACATTGATCAAATCCATCAAATTAAGCAAATAATTATCCGTTTATTGTAGAAGTGTTCACTGTGGTAGAAATAGTTTTTAATAAAAAAAAACATATGTCAAATGTAGGTCACATTAGCCATACTTCATTATTGACCCTAAATATGAGTAAGCAGGTAAAGAAAACAAAATAATTAATTAATCGTTATCCAATACAGTGATGCCTTTGTATTAATCCGTCTATCATAGTTTCTGCTGGCTCGAATAATGCAGTTCTCTTCTTTACTCTCCTTGTAAAAGATGACAGAATGTCAAACATGTCATTTCCATTGGTGTTCACTAAAGGCAAATATACCCACTCTATCTCACATCATGCAAGTCCATTTCTACACTATATGTCAAGAATTTTAAATAATCAGCAAGCGTTTAATCCTCTGAAGTGTATAAAAGAGTCTTTCAAAAGATGTCAAAAGTATTTTAAAAATAATTGCTCCTCCAACATAACTTGAAGAGTGTAGGTGCTGCCATCAGAAAAGAATGAAAGCGTATTACATGTTCAATGGCAATTATGTGAACCTAAGAACAGGGTTCCATAACAAACCTGTTACCACATTTTATTGTCTCCTGGCATCCAAATTAGCAAGCATTAATTCACGATGAACGCATACAGTCAAAGTTAATGTGAACAGCTTTTAAAATAAACAACCTGACAATAAATAATGATTGCGTCGGTTATAAAAGGAATTCAACTGAACTTTAGTTTCACAGTTTGATTTGTGAGTTAGATGTAGACAGTTGGACAGTTAGATGTAATGATAAATGCTAAGACAGTCTGGATTTTTTGGTTTTACTGATTTTTTTTTTAGGGAAAACAAAGAGCATTATATTACTATTAATATAAGCTTTTTGCTTATAGGCTTTACAGGCTATATTTATCAAGAAATTCAGGTTTTTACATGAATAACTAACAAGTTGAATTTTCAATTTATGTCTTTTCTTTCTCGTCTTTAATGTTTTCCATCTCATTCCATAAATTCTAGCAGCAAGGGAGGAAAAGGAAGTAATAATAACATAATATATTTGATTTATATAGAACACCTGATTCATGAAATAGATGTGTAAACAACTTATTCTGTTTTGTGTCTCAGCTGTAGGTACCTTGAAAGTGCTTGAATTTTACTTTTAAGAACCATATCCTTCAGTGTGGTGTAACTGAAGTTGATGTGCTGTGTTTAACTTCTCCTTTCAAATGTGTCCAAAGCCCCCTGAGATTAAATCAGTTACCACAAATTATTTCAAATTATGTAATGAGGTCAATCTCCTATAAATTCTCAGTGCAAGGGAGGAAAAGGAAGTAATAATAATAATATGTTTTATTTATATAGCGCTTTTCATAGTACTCAGACGGCCGTTTGAAAAAGGTGAGCTTTGAGTACTGATCAATTACTTATTAGTAACACTAACCCAACATGGCAGATTACCTAAAAATACTATAGTGTGCAAACATGAAAACTTTTCCTGTGACTTTAAAGGTGCACTACGTAAGAATTGGCCACCTTGAATTCATACTCCCAACAAATCGGAGCAGCATATCACCAGAATAGCTATTAAGTGCAGCTAACGGTATTCTTTTTATACAGTCATGACTGTAGTTAATGTTAGCTTGTTTTGAAGTAAAATTCTTACATGTTGCCCCTTTTAAATATTGCTGTTTCCGCTCGTTCAGGCGGTGAGTATTAGTTGTTTTCGTTCCATTTTTAGCTGACATCAGGCCAGCATGATTGTAGGGTAAAATGACTTTTCCTTTTGCCTTACTTCACAGTGGCAGTTCTGCTTTGCCCACCCTGTTTCTCAGTTCCCTTTCCTATGAAGTGCCTGTGTTAGTCAAAGAGGCACAATGATCCTACTGCCCGTCAAGTCCACGTTGACATCAGGGCACATACTGCAACTTAATGATCACAACTCGCTCATTTACAGACGTCATCGGTTTAAGTTAAATCTAGGTAACGATTCTTATTTGTCTGTTGGGTGTGTGGATAAACAAAGAGACTGTCTTAAGAGAAAAACATACAGGATTTTGAAGTATGCATGGGTAGCCTTAAACAAACACTATCTTGTGATGTACAGTATGTGTCCTTAGCTGCTCATCCAGTGTGAATACCGCTCTGACATGAAGATCTTGGATAATGATCTTGCTCGCTTGAGACTAAATATTTGATAATGGTCATTTGGACTCACAAATCTTTGCAATTTTACCCAAATACAGTATGTCAGCCTGAGGTGCAGCAAAGACATGGATTGCATTACATGCGCTGACATGCATAGAAAGAAGAGCGTAACAGGGATTGAAAGAAATAGGACCCATTAAGGGTAAAAGCAACCAGAGAAGACGAGAGAATAGAAAGTGGGAGGAGAGAGAATCGGAGAGGAGGAGGAAAAGAGCAAACCGAGAGCGTACAGGAGCATTACATCATTCCTGACCTCATTAGGGCTTTTCTCTCTCCCACCACCACCACTCCCCCACCCCTCACTCTGCTACTCTCTCTAGCTCTCCCACATATCCTGTGCGCTTGTCTGCTGCTCGGAGTGATCGGCATTATGTGGCTATCTGTCTGCTGCTGATGATTTAATAACATAATTTCTTTAAGGTGGAGGAGCAAAAGGTCTAATTTAAAACACATGCAGGCTTTGGTACACTAAAGACGAGCATTCTCTCAGGTATTCTTGGCAGCCTTGTAATCTTAAGTAGCATTTGCATGCCTAACATTCACATGTCATTATCTAGAACACTGAAGTACGACATGGAAACAGTGGCTGCTGTGCTGTTTTGTGTGTGCTGTACAGTATGTCACGATGAGGAGCCGTCAGTGATTCACAGTGTGCTGCACTCTCGTGGCCAGTAACAGTCAATGCAACTTATTTACCTTAAGTCCCTCAGGCCTCTCTAGAAACCACTGGTCACCTGTGTTTATGTTTCTGTTCTGTTTTGAACGCACCCTACATTTATTGCCTGACAGTAAAATTAAATTCAATCCAAGTTAATAATGTTGCACTTTTTGGTGACACTGTCCTGTTGGTGTTGTAGGTGAGTGAATTACTTTGGGGTTCCTGTTATTTTTTCTCATAGAGAGAAAGCGTCCTGAAACAGAAGAGGTTCCAAGAGATTCATCTTTCATAGTCAGAGCTGTTCTTCAGTTCAGCCAGAGAAACCAGATCCCAGCATGGCCTTGTCTTTGTTTAAGATAGTTGTGTGAAAAACTAAACAGAAACTGGCCACATAGTCCAAAGCCCGGCTGTGTGTGACTGTGAATGCAGCCTTGGGTTGTATTGGGCAGGATCAGTCCAGCTGTTTGCAGTAGGGGGGCACAGAGCAATTCCAACTTTGGCACAAACCGAGCTCCTGCCACCTCGCGCTGCTCTCACATGTTACTCAGGAGAAAGCTTCACCTTTTCTGCCTTTGCTTTGGTGGCAAACAAAATTGTTCAAATTGATATAGTATTTCTTAAATATGTGCGAAAGGGGAGCAGAGGCTGTTTGAAAACACCAGCCGGTAAGCAAAGAGTAGTACGTGTCTGATAAGCTAAGTCAAAGTGAAGTGTGGCCTAGATTTGATGGAAAGTGGTCCATTTTATCCCGGGGTTACTGCTGTATTATAAACAAGGCCAAGCCTGCTGTTCCCATCTTCCAGATAAAGACTCCTTGTGCAAGTGTTGTCATGTTTACAGGCTCAGTTTGTGCTCAGTAAATGTGTGTGCCCGTCACTTCTATATTTTTGTGTCTGCAGGTGAAGCAGCAATTACTTTTTAAATGGAGGCCTAAGTGGTTCATCTGTTCTTGTTTTCACACTTGTCCCCCCTCTCTCTCTTTCTCTTCCTCTTTCTCTGCTTTCTCCAGTCGTCAGAGCTGGATGACATCCTGAACGACCTGCAGAATGCTCAGCCGCAGCTCTTCTGCGAGCCGCGGCCCGTCTCGTTGCCCAGTCCCATGGACAAACAGAACATCATCAATGACATCCTGCAGATGTCCGAGACGAATCCTGCCATGGCGGCACAGCAGCAACACCGGGGCATCGGGACTGGCATGGGCCCAACGAGTGAGTCCAACACTTACAGGGGGAAAAAAGCGTTTATAAAACATTATATAAAATTATTAAAACATAATCCCAAGTGTGTTCATAGGTTTAACTGATCAAACTGTTATTTGTTGACTTCTCCATTGTTGCACAATTGGCTAAAACCCACTCGTTCCTGTCTGCAGATTTCGGAGGTGTCCGACCAGGCCAGCCAGGCAGGGGTCTGCCTGTGAGGAGCGTGTCTCTGGACATGAATGTGTCACCCCAGCAGCCATCGTTACAGTACCCCATAAGGGCCTCCAGCCCATACACTCTCATACAGCAGCAGCAGCAGCAAGGCATGGTGGGAAGTCACGGCATGATGGCTAACCAGGCCGGTATGGTCGGCACAGGTGGGTGTGACAGTCATGCCTTTGCAGTCCCAGTTTATAATGATATTACTCCAGATAATTGCATTACCCACGTATGATTCTGTAAACACCAAAGTTAGATATATACCACATGACAAACTTTGTAAGAAGCATGAGTTCTCATACACATTAATAAAAAATCTGCAAAAACACACATTTTCTGATCATTTAACACTTTAGAGCGGACAACAAACTAAAATCGAATCAAATTAAATTAAGAATTTAATCAATTTAACCTGGTATTATAGTTTATTAATGGCCTTTTACTCTATTGAATGAAAATCTCCTCTGAAATCTCTTATGCTGGTTTATTTCACAGTGGCAAAACCAGTTGAGAAAACACAATTACTTCCACTGACACTTGTTGCTGCTTTCCAAATTCTGAGGAAATACCTTTTTCCCCTTATTTGTCTGTCGCTCTCAACCTATAACATATCATGTCATGGCACCGTGACTCACTTCCTGTGACAGGAAGTATTGAGTCACCCACACTGGCACGTTTCTCACACTGTCACTCCCACATATTAGAAGCCCTCAAACTTCCCCCAGTACGAAATAAATGTATTTTCCCCTTAAAATAGCACTATTGCATCATGGGGACTGAGGACTTCCACCGAAGTCTGTCCCAAGGTGTTTCTAACAGTTTCTCATCTACCTGTGTGTGTGTTTGTTTCTTCTAGGACTGATGGCTCCAGGTGGTCCACGGCCGGCCATGCAGCAGCAGGAGGGTTGGGTGGGTTCAGCCTCCGCCCCTCCTCTTGGAGCGTCGGGCCCTGGGCAGCCAGGTGCAATGCAGGGCAGGATGGGGCCCAACAGTGCTCCCATGAGACCCAACAGCCAGCCAGGGCCCCGACAGATGCTCCAGTCCCCAATGATGGCTAATGGTGAGAGCTCACAGCACTTTTGAAACACATGTTACATAGAGTTTTAAATGCAGAAACTATATGACGGTATGACATTATATTGTAGATTCCACATGGACTAATAATACCCCCACTAAAGCATTTTTAAAAGCAAAAACAATGATGAAAGCGATTGAATTTTATAGGTTTTCTTTGCTGAATTATCAGCCACAGTCCTTGGAAAACTTATGGTGCAGGGAGACTGATGAGGCACAGAGGAAAGGACCTCAACTCACCCATATTACAGTATATTAACACTGCTCAGTGTTAAAGGTTGCCACCAAGTGGCTAGTCATAGAACTGCACTCAAAAAATTAATGATGCAAAACTTTGCTCTTTGTGCTGATTGTTCTGTGTTTTAGAGATAAGTGACCATCATCTATGATGCCAGATTGTTTTCCTTGTGATAACCAAAATTGCAGAATTATTTTATTATTTTAATTTTGGGTTATTCTCTTGATCTTTTTCTCAATAATCAGTTAGATGTTTGGTCCATTAAATGTTAGAAAATGGTGAAAAATGTTTCTTAAAGCCCAAGGTGACACTCTAAAATGCTTTGTTTTGTCCTCAAGCCAAAGATACTCAGTTTACCAGAAAATATTCAAATTTGAAAAACTGAAAGTAGTGAATTTGGACAATTCTTTCAAAAATTGACTCAAAAGAATTAATGGATTATCAAAATAGTTGGCGTTTAATTCAATAGTTGACAACTAATCGATTAATTGATTAATCATTGCTGTAGTCTCTAACCCTGCCTTTATCTGTTTTGTTTTTTCCCTTATTAAGCCCAACCTGATATGGATATCGGTATGGCTGGCCACCATTTCTCCCAACAACAGGCTCCACCCAACCAGACAGCCCCCTGGCCTGACAGCATGATGCCCATCGACCAGACAGCTTTTGTAAACCAGAGCAGGTAAGCAACTTGCTTCCAAGTTACTATTACATGCTAACAAAATCAAAATTAAGATTCCTCCTTTTTTTTTTGTTTTCTTAGAAATTTACCGTCTTTGTCTCCCTTTCTGCCCAGGCCGGTGCACTCAGCGCCGCAGGATGAATTGCTGTGCAGTACGGGACTCAGCTCTGGAGAAGGCAGTGCAGTCGACGAGGGGGCCCTGATGTCCCAGTTGTACACTGCACTAAAAGACTTTGATGGCCTGGAGGAGATCGATCGTGCTCTGGGGATCCCTGCTCTAGTAGAACAGGTGAGTTCCAGCCTTCCTAACTTACATCATCACATTAAAACAATTCTAGTTTTTAGTATTCATTTTATATGGTTTTACATTTTAAAAAATCTGTCTGTGGCTTCCCATTTCAGAGCCAATCAGTTGAGCCTGAGCAGTTCCCCCAGGACCCCTCCATGATGATAGACCAAAAGCCCCCCATGTACACCCAGCAATTTGGTCCCCCACCATCCCACATGGCCCAAAGGGGCTACCCCGGTGCAGCCATGCAAGAGCAAGGTTTTCATCCTATGTCTGGCCAGATGGGTCCAAGGCCAGGTTATCCCATGATGAGGATGCAGGCCCGGCCCGGACTCAGGCCGACCGGGGTCGTCCCCAACCAGCCCAACACACTACGACTGCAGCTCCAGCACCGGCTACAGTCCCAACAGGTACGTGTGCATCTGACACTGCTGGAGGGGAAATTGTCCATTGATTCTTTCCTCTTTCTGATGCAACCATGCTGTTTGATCAGTAGCTGTGTGATTGAGTTGTGTAATTATCCTTGATGTTGACATTTTGGCAGGACTTCTGTGCAAACAAGGAATAATTTGGACATTTAAGTCTACCCTGCCACATGCTGGTCTTTGAAGGCATTTGCTCAATATTCAATAGACTGCACTGAATGGTGAATTAGATCCATTAATCTAATCGGTTTTATTAAATCTGCCATATCATTTCAATCCAAATTGACCCATAACCCTTGTGCTGGTAGTTTTTTGTTTATATTTTTTAACTATTTACTGGCTGGAAGTGAGCAGTACAAAATCAAGGATTTCAAAGATCTTTCATTAACCTCTTCTTCTGTTTCTTGTCCCACCAGAACCGTCAACCAATGATGACTCAGATGAGTAGTGTGTCAAATGTGAACCTACCTCTTAGGGCCAGTGCTCCAAACCAGGTAGGTCACCACTGCCATGGTTGTTGATGACTTGCAGAAAATGTAAGGCTTTTAATTTCAGTGTTAGTTATGTTGTATAACAAATTTTCTTTTCTGTGTTCCTTTGTTCCGGCACATCATTCTCCTTCCAGGGGACCATCAATGCTCAGATGTTGGCACAGCGTCAGCGGGAGCTGCTGAGTAATCACTTGCGACAGAGGCAGCAGCAGCAGCAGGCCCAGCAGGTCCAGCAGCAGCGGAGCATGGCCATGAGGGCCCAGGGCCTCAACCTGCCTCCCAACATGGCCGCCGGAGGCATGAGTAACCCCCGGATCCCCCAGGCCAACCCCCAGCAGTTCCCCTACCCGCCCAGCTACGGTACCAGTACAGGCCTGGCCTCGCCACCTCCCCCTACCAGCCCCTTCTCCTCCCCTCTCTCCCCCAGCCTGCCCTCTCTCCCCCCCAACCCCCAGCTCCACCTGCATGGCACCTCCTCCTCCTCCTCCACCTCCTCCTCCTCCTCACAGATGATGATGGGAAATACAAACATGATGGGCGGGCAGTACGGGGCCGTACTCAGCCCCCAAATGCAGCACAGTGCCTTTCAGTTTCCCAACTCAGGTACTGCTCCCACACCCCAGCCTACCACACACGTCACGCTACAACCTGTGTGTGTGTGTATGTGTGTGCTATTGTGTCTGTGTGTTGATGTGACTCTAGTTGCACAGCATCACATGCTTTTTAGTCGCGGCAATCATCTGATTTGTTCATTGATCAGCTGACATTAAATGATCCAAATCATACTAAACCATAGTTATTCTCCAATTTAATAACATATGAGTTTTTGTCAGGAAGTGTGATCGTATATTCTCATTGTTCTGTGCACTGTCCAAAATGGTGTCCCAGTGATACACTGTTACTCCACCAGAGGGCACCAGGAGCACAATAATCAAAGCTTAACTCCAGCTACACACTGACACCTGACTCTTTGTTGATTGTGAGCAGGCAGAGCAGTAATCAAGGCGCTGTGCCTGTCAGCCTGACAGTGTGCCGTGTAATCTGGGCATAATCTGATAATCTGGTATAATAACATGTTTGATTTATCCTTCACTCCCTAATCTGATTCTGGCCCGTGGGTTCGTACAGAGCGATAACTTCCACTAGACATTACTTCTGTCTTCCCCTTTTCTCCTAAGCCATCTCCTTATTCCCTTTTTTCCTAGTTCCTTGCCTGCTTTACATGCATGTAGGAAGTAGTGACTGTCTGTCAATAATTCTGATTACAGACTGGAATGGACTGTCTTCACTCACACTAATCATCATGCTCGCTCAGTTGCTCATACTCTGCTAAAAAGTTTGTCCTTATGTGGCATGTTTGTGTAAATTACCTGGAATGCAAAACAGTCAGCCCACTCAGTACATTGGTTTGTAGTTGCTGTAATTTGCTGGTTGGTTCTGTCTCGATGCGTCCACCACAGGTATGAGCCAACAGGCCGACGGAGGCTTTGGAGGTCCCGGCACACCACAGAGCCCCTTGCTTTCTCCCCGCATGGCCCACACGCAGTCCCCGATGATGCAGCAGGGCCAAGGAAACGCTGCTTTCCAGGGTTCACCTGACATGAACGGCTGGCCACAGGGCAACATAGGAGGAAACAGGTAAAAATCAACAAAACTTGGTCTCATATAAACTCTTCAGTGCCTCATTTAAAAGCTTAGATTCTGTGTGAGTTAGACCTTCCAATTATATTAATATCTCTGATGTCTATTATGGAATAATGTCCATAAATCTCTTTAGAATGATAGAAAAAAGACACTTCCTATGGATGCAGAACTTGCTTAAAGCTACCGCCAAGAACTTTCATCTTTTTGTCGATTCTGGTGACCCCTACTTTTAATTTTATACTTTATCTCACTCGGAGATGTTGTAATCCGCCCGCTGACATACATTAAAGGCGCAATATGTAAGAATTTTGGTTGAAAGCATTCAGAATCAACAGAATGTGAATAAATAACAGTTTTGACAGTCTATGCATTGTGTTGCACAGATATCTATTTACAGTAAGTTAGCATGCTGACCAGCTAGCCCGCCCCGGTCCGATGCTTCTGTGCTGACAGTGTAAACACCAGCGGTCCCAGAAAGAACCACTTGCTGTACAGCTAACTGAACTAACTTGCTAAGGGCAGCTACAGTTAGCAGCTACATTTAGAGGTTACTCTGGTGATATGTTGCCCGAATTTGTGTTGAGTCATGGCAACCTTATTCTTTTTTACGTGTTCTACATTCCGCGAAAGGTCGAAGCTTTCAAAACACAAGTGGTCAAATAAATAATGTGTTAATAAATATATTAACTGCTAATTTCAGTAGTCAAAATTGCTTCTTGGAAATGTCAAACTTTAATGTTGAAGAACTGCTCAGATTCAAATAAACATCCAAACATGTGTATATATGTGGTAAGAGATTGGTTTTGATTGACATTAGCTAAGTAGCTATTTGAACAACATGCTTACAACGTTTAAGGTGATAAAAGCACAACACTCACCAGCAACATTCAATCACGTGGATCTGCTCCCACAAATGGACTTTTCTATCTCTGTAATGATAGTTTCTTTCGGACATATCAAGCTCAGGATAAACAGAGACAGCCAGAACAAGCTTCTCCTCCATTTTCCTGGTTACCAGGGTGAGGGGTGACAAGTACAGGTCATTGAAAACATGATCGGTTGCGTGAAAAAGAATGACGGGGACGACAGCAGCACATTTTTAAAATGTTAAGATAATTTCAAATAGAAGTGCTAAGAGCAGCACAGAAGTGCCTAAAGCATCTCCTCTCATAGCAAAATATTTGATCTCACTTGACTTTTTTGCTTTTCCTTCCCTCTCCACAGCATGTTCTCACAGCAGCAGGCGTCACCGCAGTTCACCCAGCAGAATAACGGCAACATGTACAACGGCAATGGCATGAGCCTCAACAACGTCTCGATGGCCACCAACATGGCAACCAGCAGCATGAGCAGCATGGGCCAGATGGCCGGACAGATGAGCGTCACGTCCATGGCCTCAGGGCCCTCACCCGGCTTGCCCTCCATGGGGCAAGAACAGGTAAATACCACACCAGTCTTGACACATCAATTCTCTAAATGGGGTAAAAATAAAGACAGTTTTTAAACTTGTAGGAGCAAGTATGACCCAGAGTGTAGCTGTTTTTCAAGTTTCCAGTAATATCCTCAGAGTGTACCTTTACACTAGTCCCTTGTAGGAATATAACCACTTTAGTGTTTAAGCCTTGGAGGTTAGCAAATTGGACCCCTTACGGTTTTACACAGTAATCGGGGGACCAAGAAAAACTAAAAGGTTCGTCTTTGTTCCTCACGGCTCCAGGCTGCTCATATGTGTGTTTGTCTTATCGTAAGACTCTAAGTGTTTGGGTACACTTATTGGACAGCCGTGCTAGTGAATAATTTACTCAGTAGTTTACGTAACTCCTCCAGCTGCAGTTCTGATGCTTCACTTGAACTTAGAGGACAATGATGTAATTAGCAGTAGGCACTTTAGAGCCAGACCATTTAGATTATATAGACATTACTGTATGGTGTTCAGCGGCTGGCCTGTCTGGACTTAAGACTTATCGGCTGGATCACTTAACATGGAAAACATGACTCCTTACAGCACAGATCTGTCAAACTCACACACTCTTTATGCACATACCAGTATCCTAAAACTAGATTTGACCAGGTGAGAAGTCAGACTTTCATTTTACACAAAAACAACTGACCTCAGTCACTGAAAATCGGGTACACATGCAAATATTTTGTCAGCACTCAATTTCTGGTGATTATTTAATGTCAACCAAGTTAATCCTTCTTCCTCCGTCTCCCTGGTATTGTTAGCTTGGTATGTGGAATGCACTGTTGTCCGTAATGCTTTTAAGCCCAATAAAAGGCCATGAATATTTAACCAAGGTGCTGCTGTTTGACTGTCTGCACTTCAGACTGTTGTAACATACCAGTATATCTGTCACTTGATTTATCCTCCATCTAGGATTATAGAAATATATTGGCACTTAGATAATTTCAATTATTTACCGTTTGGCCATTAGCGCAGGCTTTTGTTGATTTACCGACTTGTTTTAGGCTGGATGGTGTGTTCCAAGATGGTTTCTGATTGTTTAAAGTCTTTTGAACATGTGGCTGTTCTACTCAAGTTCAAGTTCTGCAAGTTAACCAAACACTTCTGCTGTTAAAGGGTAACTTCACCAATTTTAAACATACAGGTGTGTTTACAGGTGTTGGAGAGCACTACTGCATAATGTGTAAAAACCCAAAAAAAAAATAGTATAAAGCCTTTTGTGGCAGGTCAGGACAGGTCAGGGCTAGCTGGTTAGCATGCTAACTTTGGTATACTTTATATCTTTACAACGCATTGATGGCATAATGTCAGACATTTTTGAATGTTCTCAACTAAAATTCCTACATAATGCAATTTTAATGTGTACAATTGGCGGAGTTGCCCTTTAAATGTTTTGTTGTGACTCAACATGTGTTTTTTTTTCTCTGCAGAAATACTGTTGACCCTCATGGAGCTCTTAACCTGAACCTCAGTGATCAGCTGGTGCAAGGAGTACGTCGGCCCTTTAAAAATTGTACAAACATGTAACCAACCGACTGCCCCTTGACCCAGCCAGGCCGTGCCCTGACCCCGTCTCCCCAGCCCAGGTTTTGCCGTCTGTCCCAGTCGGGCATCTCTCTTGGGCAGCCCCGAACAGACACTGGAGTGTGAAGAGGGCTGGGGAAGGATTGTGGATCTCTGTACAACATGCCTAACCCTCCTGGAGGAGAGCCTTTGTGATGAGCCAGTCTGTCTGCCTGTCCAGCTGCATTCACCGTAGTGTGACTTACTGTAGGGCCTCCTGGTGGGGGACACTGACCTAAGGGGGGCAGCAGTGGGTGGGATCCCTTGTTCCGATGAATGTATTCCTCTCACTGGACAGCGGCCATTTACAATCTCATCTCAAGAAAAATGATCTACACTGATTTTTCTTTTTTTTTTTTTCTTTTTTTTTTGCTCACACGTTTGTGACATTTCCACATAGTTCCAAAAATGGCAGCAAGGACTCCAAGTTATGTTCAGATTTATGGATGGAGCTCAAACACTTAGCCGGTTTTGCCTTTTTGCTGTTCTTTATTTTAATATTATTTTAGTTGTTTCTTTTTCTTCTTCTTCTTGAGAATTAAGATGTAGAATGAAGATATGGTTGAAAAAACTGATCTTGAAAAACACTGCAGAAGAATGGTTTTGAGTGGAATGGTGATTTGTATGGTTAGACTAATTTAGTCAAGAGGTTTATATAGTGTATTAAATTAAGTTTTATTTTTCTGTATAGATTCATTTTAATTATTGTAGATGATTCTTTATCCTAGTAGCAACGAGAAAAAATATTTCTAAAAGTGTGAAAGAGGCACTTTTTTTTTATAATTTTAACAGTAATGGTTGTATTCTTTCTGAGAAGATTCTTCTATTAACCTGAATAATGGATTATGCTTTGGTCCTGTAGTTTCAGAAGAAGATGTCAAAATCATATATGGTTTAAAGATGAATTACAGAGATTGTACATAACAATAAGAAAAGCGTTTTTCTTTTATTTATTTTATTCCTTAGGGTTTGGTTCCCCCGTCTGGTCACAACTGCCTCTTGAAGCAGAGCAGGATTATGTTTTTTCTTTTCTTTTTGTTTTTGGGAAGTGGAGTGGGAGCCTTCACGTTCTGATGTTCTGGTACGATGCAGACAGGGGTGGGTGCGGGAGGTAGGGAAGGGTTGTAAGGGGGTGTGCTGTGTATACAGTGTACAGATTATCGCTTGCTTCTCTGCCTTTAGCATAGAACACCACAAAAAAAAGGAAGAAAAAAAACACAACTTCAACACAGCCATACAATAACTCAAAAAAAAATTAAAGTGTGCTTTCTATGTTGTCTGGAGTGAAAACTGCTTCATACAAGCTGCTAGGTGCAAACTGTTCTGGTGTGATGTAAACAAGCAATAACGATTACTTGAGAAACTCTTGGGGTTTTTTTGTGTTTTTCTTTTTGTAATTTTTGTACAGTTTCCTGAATAAAAAGGACACATTTTTGCTCCACGTTTGGATGCAGTATTAAAAACACAGTTTTTTATTGCAGTTTGTACCAAGAAAGTCTACAGCCACACACAGCGTTCCTGTTAGATTATGCAGCATTGGCTGAGGCCTGGAGAGGGAAGGAGTTTGTGATCCCCTTGTTGACACACACGCCCTCTCCGCCTCCAGCCACTCGTCTATAGCAGAGGTCAGAGTTAAGACTGCACGGTTCATGAGACCTTCTCTGACAGACACTTAGCCATATTTTATGACCTCAGGCAGTTAGTTCAACTATAAAGTGTTCAGTAATGACATGCTGTTCTTGTGCCCCAGTAGGGGTTTGGTTTGACCTTCACAAGATGTAAAGCAAGTCATCTTCTCTAACCTCAAAAGTACATTTTCCTCAAAAAAAAAAAAAGACAAACTTTTTATATCAACTATTTTAACCCAGGACAGACTTGGAGCAAGCCAAATAATCCTCACCTTTCAATTGGATTTCTGAATTCTACCAGCTTTTATTTTCATAGTGAGAGATGACCTGTTGGTTAGCATGCTTTGAGGCCCACAGAAAAACGAGAAATTTATGATGATGTCACTTAACAG
Organism: Pagrus major; assembly: GCF_040436345.1. NCBI lineage: Eukaryota > Metazoa > Chordata > Actinopteri > Spariformes > Sparidae > Pagrus > Pagrus major. The sequence continues at coordinate 16,358,099 of NC_133233.1, forward strand.
GGTCTAATGTAGATGTTGCAGCATAAAACAGGAAGAGAATCATTCTGAATGTATTGTCATTTAAGGCCTAAGGATGTGACTGATGGTGTGTATTGTCAACATGTTGACAACATGGTGTTGTGCACATACACAGTGCTCTTCTCAGCATTTAGGTAGGAAGTTGCCCATTGTTGCTTCTTTTCTTTTCATTGAGTTCTACATGAAATTTGAAGCTGTAGCAAGTCAACTTTGGGACACAGAAAGTCTGCATTAATGTCTTGCTTCTCATCATTGCAGACGTCCTGCGGTTGTTTTGCTGCAGGCCTACAGGTGATCACACTTTTTTGATAAATGCTGTTTTGATTGTATCATACAGTCGTGCAGAACAAGCCTTTTCGAGCCATTTTGAAAGAATGATTCACAGCCCTTTGCAAAATTTCCAAAGATTGTCAAGATTAAAAAAAAAAAAACGATTTAAAGCCATGTGGTAGCAATGCATTTTTTAGCATTTATAATGAGGACGGGAGCAAATAAATGATTTTGCCCCTAACAAATATCCAGGCTTTGGACCCACCAAACGAAATTATTTTTTTTTTCTCTTTGGTTTCAAAGAACTTTAAATGCCCTTTTGTATTGTCTGCCAATTTCTTAGAGCTAAGATGCAACCTTGAAATGCTAAAAACCCTAGCATAATGCCTTAGATTTCGTCCGTTCTCGTTCTTGTACATTACACCGCTGTCTGTATAAATTTGTATAATGACTTGTGTACAATATTGAATGGGTGCATCATTGTTGAACTCTGCTCAGTGAAGCTGGAGACTCGCTCCCAGCTGATCTGGCCCTCATCATTGCTCTCTGTTCTGTGTTGGGTTGAAGACTCTGTTATCTCATCCCTCCCCTCCCCACCACTGTTTGTATGGAAAAGATGATACATAGGGATATTGAAGCAATATGTAAAATACTATATGGACTTTCTGAAGAAAGCTTACTGTTGTGTTTTTCCCCAGATATTTTTTTTCTGCATTGTTCACAGGAATCACACTGTATACCTGCATCCATCTTTGTATCCCTAGTGTGTGTGGGCGTTTTATGCAAAATTAGATATACAAGAGAAGTTAAAAACCACAGTTATGCAAGTTGTGAACTAATATGGCTTCGCTGATGCTATTTGCCTTGTAAATAAAGAATTCTGTTATTGCAGTATTTAACCGAGTGACTCTTATTTCATGTGATTGAAGCAGGTTTTAGCTCAGGCCTCCATGTTCCTTTTCATTATATTTACCAATTCATAAAAAAATAACCAAGAAGAAATATGATTAGCATCAGGAAAACACATTTTTTTACTAAAAACTGTTAAATTTAGACTAATAAAGAAAAAAATACCCAAATAAACTGTAATATGAATTTTAAGTGAATTACAATTTGGCCGAAAAATAATACATTTTAATACAATAATAGGCTAATGCAAAAGAAATGGCACAAAACAAAATGAAGCTACCTTTACTTGAGACTCTCCAAAATGTAGACATATCTTAATGGGATTTCGTTTTGGGTTTTAGCCTGCATGCTGCATTCACAGTAATTAGGCTAATCCCAAAAAAATAAGAGTTTTAAACATAAATTATTATGTAGACTTTTCCTTTATTAATCTGATGTCTGCAGGGACTATTAGGCCTGTATAGACCAGTGACACATACCAACATTTTGCCTACAGCCAAAGCTATCTTGCATTCTGTCCCTATATGAGCTTTAATAAAATTAGCCTACCAAACTCAATAAAAAATAGCCTATATCCAAATACATTCAAAACAATACCAATGATAGGGCATTACTGCCATAAAAGTCAATGATGATCACAATATCTATACAATGTGTGGTATAAATTAAACTAATGTATTGCTGGTCATTCGTTTTTAGTTTTGATCATTTTTTAAATGGAGTTTGGCGCAGGGACACCCAGGGCCGATAAACGCCTTTTTCGACCATCCTGTTCTCTCCTGCTAATTCACCACATCCAAGTCATAACAACACATGTCTATACTCCACAGGGGGTCCCTGAGATAAAATCCTACAGTGTGTGTGTGTGTGTGTTGGGGAGGGGGTCCTCGTATGGAAATGTTTCGGGGGAACCTCTCTCAATCAGCCTCATTGTGTGGCAGAGAGAGCGGGCTGATGTGGAGATGTTAAAGGGGTGGGTCGTCCCTGAGAAAATGTATTCCTACGGGGGCATTGAGATGCATGAGGGCGAGCTGATGTCTTGGCCAATAGGAAGAAGGTGCAGGGAAGCATCTCCAGCAGACCTGAGTGTGTACAGTGAGGCTGCCCTCAGATGACCACAGAGGACGGTTCCCGCAGCACGTTATCTGAAGTTTAGACCTGCTCGGCTGATATCTGCACAATTTGGAGATTAATCGGCTGTGACTGATTCCATACTCGGACGCTGTTAAAACTGAAGCCTGTGGACATGACAGAGACAACTTCACTGTGAAACATCTCCAATTTATTCAACAAGGTAAGCTTCTTTTTCCACAATTAATTCGTGAATCATTCTTTTATGTAAGAGGCCTGTTTATATTCTATACGTATATATTATTTTCAAAATACCCCATGCATAAGATAGTGTAGATGTTTCACAGCACAAAACATTTTTAATCCTCGTCTTTCTCTTCTGGTAAATTCCAAAATCCTGTTTTATTTTTCCTGTTTGTAAATAATTTCCTTTCGCCCATGTATTGCTCCAACAATCCTCCTGCTGATGTCTGTTTTAAGCAATAATTGTACGCTGACTTTAAGGTCCATAAAAAGCTTCATTAATGCTGACCTCTGCTCTGGCCGACTGTTCTGTAATTAGTGTCATGACCCTGGTTTGTCTCTCTATTTACTGGCTGACTGGTGAACGCTTTCCCAAAAAGAGATCACACCATATTCCAGCCGGTCGCCGATGAACATTTGATGCGTGTCCTCTCAGCTGGAAATATTGCAAAATCGGCTGTCCCAATTCACTGTTTATTGCTTTTACCTATTATGCAACGGCTTTGGTCAATATTTGACCAATATTTCTAAACGACAGGAGTCCATTTCACTTTAAAACAGAAATTCTGGGTGTTTAAGAAGTTTTTAGATCCATTAAAATGTTGTTAAATAACGTATAATAAGGTATTTTCATCAATCACACCACTTTACTCAAATTAAAATGACTAATTCAGGTGTGGTCAACCTTCCTTGATGTCACGTTTCCTTTTTTAGATTTCTTGCATTAAACTTTTATAACTCACCCCCACTTCCCCTCCCTCCCCCCTCTTCTCCTTCAAGGATACATCTCCATTTGAACCTTTGCCTCACCCCCGTGCCGTCATGTCGGTGTCCCTGTCCAGCATCCCTGTAGTCCTGAAGGACAAGAGCTACCAAGGCGGCATGCTGAAGGGCAGTCCGGCTCGGGGCTTCTACCCTGCCCCTCTCCCCGGCCCCCACCACTACATGGACTTCTTCCCGCGGACTCACAACCTCCTCCACCCGCTCAAGTCCCTCGGCCGCCTGGTGTCGGACACTCAGACGTCCCTGCCGCTCAACCTGCACGCCGGAGGAGCCCCTCAGTTCCTCGGCCAGGGCGGCCACCACGCCTCGGTCCTGCACGAACACATGTTGAGCGCGTCCGGCTTCCCCTACCTGAGCCAGATGTTGCCCGGACAGCCTCTTTACTCCAAACCAGAGGAGCTGGCAGCTGTGGTGACGGAGCACGCCGCCGGTCCGCTGTCCTCTGACTTCAGCAGCCCGTCCAGTGAAAGGTCCTCTTCCTCTTCTTCTTCTTCTTCTTCGCCGCCGAAGGAGAGTTTGTTTCGCCTCCGGAGCGCAGAGCTGTCCCAACAGAAAACGCGCACGTCTTATAATTTCAGCGAGGATGACCTGTTCATGGTGCTGTACGGGTACTCCGGCAGCCAGGAGCGAAACGTGGGTCACGCCATATCAGGACTGGCTCTGCCCGAAAAGTCAGGTGAGAGTTGTGCTTGAGTTATTGGGTGTTTTGTGTAAAAATGCAATCCTGCGATTAAAAAAAAAGTGCTTAAATGCACTGGATTAAAGGTGCACTATGTAGTTTTGGGGGAAAAGATGTTTTATTATGTCTAAACAAACTAAATAAACAAACTCTCTTTGTTTTCATTACTGAATAAACTGAATTCCAAACTGACCTTAAAGGACAACACAGTTTCATACTGTTTTACTTTGTTTATATGTGGCGGACCCTGCCACCTTTCCAGCTTCAAACAGTGTTCTGGGGACCTTATTTTCCTCTGAGAACAGCTTGTTTATTCAGTTATGGAAAAAATAAATATTTCTGAGTTTGAATTTCTTTTTCCAAAACTACATAATGCCCCTTTAATGAACCGTGAGTTTTATCCCCTGTTTGCTCATCTGCGATTCATTTCTTTTTCCAGTTTCTGACTCCCACATTCTCCAACTGGACAAAGAGACACTTGAACTTCCAGAGGGTAAGACTTGAAAACTCTCTATTCACAGACCATCTTTACTCCTGTGTACTTGAACGACTGAGGTTTGACGCTGTGTTGGACGCTGTGTCTCAGGGTTAACCATCCTCCGGGCCTCTTGGGGAAACGTCTCACACAGCGGAGTTTTCACCGAGAAGAGCAGCCTCCCCAAAGGGACGCGCTTCGGACCTTTCCGAGGAAAACTGGTCAACACGAGCGAGATTAAAACCTACGACGACAACACGCTGATGTGGGAGGTAATGTGCTGCACTCGTTGCCAAAGTCCTGCTCCGAGTCTTCATATCAAAATCAGATCGTTTTAACTTTTTTTCCCTCCTTCAGGTGTTTGAAAACGGCCGGTTGAGTCATTTTGTGGACGGCAGGGGAGGCTCAGGGAACTGGATGTCTTTAGTGAAGTGCGCTCGTTTCCCAGACGAGCAGAACTTAATCGCTGTGCAGGTCCAGGGTCAGATCTTCTACGAGGCCTGCAAGGAGATCCGAGCAGGCCAGGAGCTGCTGGTGTGGTATGGAGACTGCTACATGCAGTTCCTCGGCATCCCTCTCACCCTGAAAGACCCCAAGGAGGACATCACCACGGTTCCTCCCGCTGAAGGTCAGAATCTAACCTTCATCTTGCTTTTATCAACACATTTTTTGTTTAGTTTAACCACAAAACCTAACATGTTTTTCTCTGTTTTCTCCAGATACCGGTGAGGGTTTCAAGTGTGACAGATGCGGGAAGGTGTTCGCGTACAAGTACTACAGAGACAAGCACCTGAAGTACACACGCTGCGTGGACCAGGGCGACCGGAAGTTCCCCTGCCACCTGTGCAACAGGTCCTTCGAGAAGAGAGACAGACTGAGGATCCACATCTTACACGTTCACGAGAAACACAGGCCTCACAAGGTACTGAAACGGTGCAGGGTGTATCCGCACCATCCCCATCCACCGATGCGCACGCAAAAAAGTGTGCGTGGTGCTGAAAGAACAGCTCCCCGCAGCGTCGCTTAGAAACGGATGCTTCAGGTTTTTATGAGGCCTCGTAAAAAGGCAAATTACTGTCAGACCTGTAGTTGGTGCTTATATAGCCTAAAGCAATACAACTAAAAACAGATTCATGTTTTGTTTTCATTAAAAAAAACATTATACTCCAATTTTCACCTTTTTAAAGAATAAAAAAATCTTTTACCCGTATTGATGTCTCATATTTGTCTGATCCGCAGTGCTCGGTGTGCGGGAAGAGTTTCTCCCAGTCGTCCAGTCTCAACAAACACATGCGTGTGCACTCTGGAGAGCGGCCGTACAAGTGTGTCTACTGTAATAAGGTAAGAGGAAGACATTTTTTCTAAAGCTGTGTTGCTGTATTAGCCATTAGCTGTGCAAATGCAGTGCAGTCGGCCTGCTAATAGCTTAGATTCAAATGCATAGAAGGGACCAGAATTATTACAAAGTGGCCTGTTGTTATAGTGACTTTAAATAGGAAATGTCTTTAAATTTTAAGCAAAATTTGTATTTGCGTTTCTGGTTTCTTCTACGTGCAGGCCCTTTTTTTTAAATCCCTCCTCACTTCTCCTTTAAACCGGAACCATTTTGGATCCATTTTCTGCGCCCTCGTTTCATGGTGCATTTGGCGTCAGACCCTCATTATTGCTCCCCTCGCCGGGCACGCTCCGCGGAGACACTTACATGCTAATTATCGCCAGATGTACACCCACCCTTTTGTCTGCCGAGATTATACTTTAAATTTACGGCCCTGGAATGAGCAGAAGTGTTTTTTGTTCTTGATATCCTCCCCTTTTTTATGCACCCGAAGGAGGTTTTGTTTAACCTAATCCCCTGTCTCCTCAACGACACGAGACCAGAAAAAATGGTGGCAAATAAAATAAAATAAAACAAAAATGTTGGACGAATTTTCTTGTTTTATCAATAGGCCTTATCTCGACATGAAGTCAATCAGTGGTTTGCTAAAACTTTGTAGCTAGAGGTGACTTTTTGGCCAAGTTAGCTTGATTAAAAGTAGCCTACTAGCAAGCTAATATAAAATATGTCCTCGCTCATATACGCCATCATTGCTGTTGCCATAACTGTGAATTTAACCGAGCAAAAAAACAAAAAAAAAATAAAATAAAACGAAAATATAACACTGACGGGGTTTATTTTCCTCCTCCAGGCCTTCACAGCCTCCAGCATCCTGCGAACACACATCCGCCAGCACTCCGGAGAGCGACCCTTCAAGTGTAAGCACTGCGGGAAGGCCTTCGCCTCGCACGCCGCACACGACAGCCACGTCCGGCGGACCCACGCCCGGGACAAGCCCCATCCCTGCGACCTGTGCGGGGCTACTTTTCAAGAGGAACAGGAGCTCCAGCACCACATGAAAAATCACAAAAGTAAGGAATTATTCATTTTTTTTTAAAAAACAAAAAAAAAAAAAAAACACAAATCGGTTTTTATTCGGATTTTAATTCAAACAATCGAATATTAAGAGGATTAGTTGTTAAATTCAATTTATTATTATCCCATAATGAGGTAAATCATCAGTCCTTTGATAGCAGTAGGCCTACATGTGTAGAAATGCATGATTTTTAAACAGGCTGGTTGTTTTCTTGTCTTCAGCTGATCATTTCCGAAAAATAAATATCCTAAGCTGCAGACAAAAAAATGTTGCATTGCCTGATTATTTATGAGCTTTTCTTATTTTCTCTGCAGAAATCCTGGACAGCACAGTTCTCCCGTCTTCTCCAGGGAGTGGATTACAGAAGGACTCCGTGTTTCCAGTCAAGGACAATCCTAAAGTACAGAAAAGCGCCGGACAGAACCTCCCTTACACCGGGTTAACAGTTTTAAACCCAGAGTATCGGCCCTGGAACTAGTCTTCATGAGCTCAGATGTACTGTAATGACAGAGAGCTATTTTAATCGTGTGTAATATTTTAAGAACATTGTGCTACTGCCACGACAGATAAATAATCAGGCCTATAAGGTAGGATCTCGTGGTTTTTATTATGTAAATGCTGCTTGAGAAAAGAAAATGTTGTTCTATATAACAGGCCTATTTAAATAGGCTCATTTTAATTTAAATTGTTGTGTCTAAATCTATTTATAATATGTTAAAATATGTTGTCTGTTGTTTTGTGGCTTAAAGCTTTTACTCTGCAATGATTTTGTGAACCCAATGTGATGCCAAATGATAACTAACTATTATTGTTATCATTATTATCATTATTATCATTATTATCATTATTATTATTATTATTATTATTATTATTATGTTGGGTTTTCTTGCATCGACTAAGCTTGAAAAGCAAGGCTATTTTTATCGATGTAGATTTGAGCTTATTTGTGTATAAATTAAATGTCAAGCCCTCTCTTAATTTATAATGTATGATAATATTTTTTACTGTAATGTAAGGCTGCAAAAGCAATCGAAAGTGTCCTCGTTTTGTTCTCTATGAGCGTCCGCTTTTTCATGATTAACAAATAAAAAAATCAGCGCATGGAAACAAAATTGTTGGTTTTGGTTTAATGTGGGAACTGAGCAAGTCTTCTGTTAAAAATCCCGTTTTAGAACAAGTTAATTAAAGGGGCACTGTGTAGTTTTGGAGAAGAATTTTTTACTTAGAATTTTAATATTTACAATATTAATGAGGTAATAATACAAACTTAGAAATATTTTTTTTCCATAACTAAATAAACAAGCTGTTCTCAGAAGAAAATAAGGCCCCCAGAACACTGTTTGAAGATAGAAAGGTGGCAGGGTCCGCCACATATTAAAAAAGTAAAACAGTATGAAGTTGTGTTGTCCTTTAAGGTCAGTTTGTTTATTCAGTTTATTCAGTCATGAAAATAAAGAGTTTATCTATTTAGGCATAAAAACTCAATGAAGATCTTTCTCCTCTGATTAAAATTTCTTCCCCGAAACTAATAGTGCTCCTTTAATACAGCACAAATTTCCATTATGGGCTATATGAGCTTTTAGAATCTATAAAACATTTCAAAATCTCATATTTAAGTAGTTAAATTATAAATAATAGTTTTAAAAAGTTATTTCATCAGTTAAATAATTTTTTTAATGACTTTGTTAAAAAAAAAAGTGTATCAGTGTCCATCACTGCAGTTTAAAAGAGAGTGTAAAGTTGTAAAACTCAGAAAAGGCTCCATGGATCGGGCCTTGGTTAACACTTTGCTGACATTTGTGTGTGCAGGCCTAGTTATCACCATCAGTCCTTTCAGTGCATGTGTCCCTTTGTGTGCATCCACTGTCTAGTACATGTAGCCGAGTGATGAATTGGAGTTTGTGTGCTCACAGTAAAAATGAACAAACCCCACTGGACCCAATGAATGACAATAGAGTGCAGCAGTAAGGTGGTCTATTGCTCCACGCACAAAGGAGCTCCCTGTGACTGACATCTGCCCTCACACTGTCACCAACTGTGCCACATGTGTTGTCCTCAGATTAGATAGATAGATAGATAGATAGATAGATAGATAGATAGATAGATAGATAGATAGATAGATAGATAGATAGACAGACAGACAGACAGACAGACAGATAGATAGATAGATAGATAGATAGATAGATAGATAGATAGATAGATAGATAGATAGATAGATAGATAGATAGATAGATAGATAGATTGATTGATCTGTAACAGGCTGTGTGTCTGTGTATGTGTGATGGGGTTAATTTGAGGAAAGCCCCAATTGGTAGTGGTGGTGGCAGCAGCATGCGGTCTGACAGATGACACAGTGTCCAGCCTTTGTCTCAGTGCTCTGTTATGTCACCTTTAACCTCTGGGTCACCGTACATCACACTGAGGGCATGTAGTCGCACATCACGATGCTGCAACGATGCTAAGTGAGCACAGATTCAAACAGACGGAGAAGAGAAATAAAGCAGAAAGGACAAGAAAGGAGGACGTGTTTTGAACAAATCACAGATGATTTTATGCAAAGCATTAAAGATAAGGGATTTTTCACCTTGCCTGTTTAAAGAGCTAAAAATTGGACTTCTTGCTCTTCTTTTCTGCAAGGAGAAGAGCAGTAAAGTCACTCCGCCAAGCCTCTCTGTTAATTTTCTGTAACGGATGGACGGCAGCCTTCAGGGTCGGGGGTCACCTCCTCACTGAATGTTTAACAGCCTCCCTCTCCCTTCAAATAGCCAAAATATGGCTCCTTGAACAAGTGTAGATCACCCTTCATTGGGCCTGCGCCTCCCATGTATACAACCCCCGAGTCTCCTCGAGGGCCCTGCTGTGAAAGGCCAGGATACTCCCCTTTGTGGCCATCCAGGAGCAGAGGGGTGGAGGAGAAGGATGGGACAAGAAACAAAAAGACAAAAAGAAAGACAGAAGGAGAAAGAAGGAGAATGAGCTGCCAGAGCTGAAATACTGAGATTGTTAGCGAGCCGCGCTAAAAGACTGGTTTTACTAGCACCTCTTTGATTGGTTGATTTAGGACTTGGAATTTTAATCCAGGTCATTTATAAGGATTGATTTCACACTTAACCTCCCGACCAGTTAACAGGGCCTCTGGAGGACTATCCATCAGATTAATCTCTATATTAATGTGATATTAATGATAGAAGCAGTGGAGTTTTATAGGTTAATTCCCTCCGAGGCCAAAGTAAACGGCAATAACTCTCTCCAAAACAGTTTGTGATGTTTTATAACACTCAAGTCAGCCCATAAATGCGGCCACAACTGAATTTAATGCTGTGATCAATTAGTAATGTCTATTGATATAAAGAGGCGAGTGCTGCTGCAGGGATAATCTTACATCTGGGGCCAACCTGTGTGCTTTTATGCCAGTAAAATGCATTTCATACAGCATGATTGATAGACCTCTCCTCTCCTCTCCTCTCCTCTCCTCTCCTCTCCTCTCCTCTCCTCTCCTCTCCTCTCCTCTCCTCTCAGTTTGCTAAGCTAGTGGAGCTGAGTGGTCAAATGCTCTGATGTATTAGCTTCTATTGATTGCCTAATAGCTGTCAGTGTAGTGTGTGTGTGTGTGTGTGTATGTGTGTGTGTGTGTGTGTGTGTGTGTGTGTGTGTGTGTGTGTGTGTGTGTGTGTGTGTGTGTGTGTGTGTGTGTGTGTGTGTGTGGCTGATGCTGAGGCTAGCCCCTGGTTCCAGACAGGCCTCAGACTCTCAGCTGAGTGGACTCATAAACTATAACCACACCAGCTCTCCGTCCATCTGTGCCCCAGTCGACCTCACATGAAAACTCAGTAATGATGAAGATGGAAGAGAATTATCTTCATTTTTCAAAGATAGTGACACTTTTAAGTGCAATCTCAGCTTATATACCCTCCAAAAACATCCTCTTATAAATGTTTTAGGGCTTTTCTTGCAATTCATGGTGACATCGCTCTCATTTTTTGTTTCTTTACACTGGAAACCATCCAAAAAGCTTTATATTTTTTTAAAACTATTCAGGAGTTTTGTTTTTTCAAGATCAGCCCATGTAATTTATTCATTTTACATACTATAGGTTTGGAAATTCCCTTTCCCACTTGATGTTTTTACTTTTTCTCCTCATTCAAGATAACTCTGTTTCTTCCAAGATAATATGTCAAAATCACCATCTTTACAGAAGTGTGTTGTTAGTTAGATATTTCCTGTCATTTGTTTGTTGTAGAAGATTTTAAATAATGCTGCTTCAGGCTGCAAGCATTGTGCTGTCGCTTATGGTGTTCTCACCATTACTGGATTTAATATGTGCAAAATGTGTAGTATGTGCAATATGTGTAATTTGTTTTATTTGTGTTTGCATGTGTGGTATGTGCTGCTCTGTCTACATGTTTTTTTTGTTGTTGTTTTTTTTTTGTTTTTTTTTGTTGCTATTGTCTCACATCTGGAGACAGCTATATGTGCACAGCATTTGTGTCCAAGATAAATTACCAGAGGGGACAATAAAGTATATTGTATTGTATTGTATCATATCATATCATATCATATCATATCATATCATATCATATCATATGATGTCGTACCATATCACACCGTATCGTTTCGTTTCGTTTCGTTTCGTATCGTATCGTATCGTATCGTATCGTATCGTATCGTATCGTATCGTACCAAACTGTACCCTACCGTAACAAATCGTATCTTATCATATCGTATTGTATTGTGGATCTTTTTGCATTTAATTGATTACTTCCTCCATCTTCTCCCAACTTCCTTTCTTCATTTTAAGTTAAAAAAAGTAAAGTAAATGCTGACATCATTGCCAGAAAAATAACAAAATAAAATTAGATCAATTTCAGAAAAATAAACTACAATAAAAACTGAATAGGAAAGGTAGAATAAACAATGATATTGAGAAGTAATAAAAGGTAATATTGCGCATGATGTAAAATATTTAAAGCACTTTAAAATACCTCTGTCTGAAAGTGCCAAACAAATAAACGTACCTTGCCTTTCTTTAGATTCGTTATTCTATGTGCAGTTACATGAGGCCTGGGAGAATGACTGGAGTTGTTTTGGAGGCAGACTTTGCTGTTGCATGTTTTCTGTTCTGTCCCGCATTTTAACGCCAGCTTTTACTCAAAATTTTACTTCTCTCTCACATCACAGCAGCATGTTATCTGTGTGACTTCTGCCTTTAAAGAAACAACACTGGAGTTAAGTCATTTAAGTTTGAATGGACCCACTGAGCTCTGCCCCCCCTCCTGCTCACACAGTCAAGAGATGAGGCTGATCAGCTTGTGTCCTGCCATTCATGCCTCAGGTTTGGAGCTGCTGTTATCGGCTGGTGATTTCCACTGGGACGGTGGACAGTACAGCAGGAGACACACGGAGAGGCTCAGCGGCCTGCGTGCTGCTGACTGGATGAAAGGCAGATCAAACACTGTCTGCAAAGCCTCACCAGATTGCTGCCCAGCACTCAGTGTGTGTGTGTGTGTCTTCTAGGTAGGATTGATGCGTGAGGAGGGCAGATGGCCTTATCCTTCTCTGTGGGGGCTGGTGTGAGGTTCCACTGTGGTCCCACGGGGCAACATATTTTGTCTTACCCCTCACCGACACACACTCCCACACACACCCCACATAACCCTCAAAGTAAGCCATCATAAAATCTACTGTATATCTATCTATCTATCTATCTATCTATCTATCTATCTATTAGAAACACTATTTCCTTGCTCCTGTTTGAACTATTTAACCCCTGATGGACTGCCGGGCTCTTCTTTTAGGCCGATTCATATGCAACAGCGCTGAAGGGAGTAAATCTGCTTGTAGGTTGACATCTGCCATTGTCATTCGGGATGTTAGAAAGTGTTATGGGGTTCTTCTCCCCATGCGTCGCACTTCACAATAGTTCTCGGTGTGCTATTTGTGTGTCTTTATGCGCAAGGCTATTGTATGTGCCCAACTGTTATTCCTGTGAGTGATGAAGATAGCAGAGGAGCTACTGTTACAGTACTCCCTACCTCCTCCTTACTCTCTCTCTCACTCTCTCTCTCACACACACTTCTATTCCTGAATCACGCCACATTTCTTGCTCCTCTACGTCGGATTAAATGACCTGAAACTGCTGCATTTCCTACAAAAACACATGCAAACTTTTTTGTATGTTTTGCTTTACCCGTGGTGAAATAACTAAGTACATTTACTTAAGGACTGTACTTAAAGGTGCTATATGTAAGTGTATAATGCTAAAGTTAGGCTAACTAATGTTTTGCTTCTGTTTCTGTCATTTTTTTTCTGCTGATGGATGTGATTTCTTGCTTTTCGAGGCAATCTTCACAACAGTAACTCACCGTTGCTTCTTTCATGGTACAAGGTGGTATTATGAGACGGGACAGGCAGAGGCAGCTGGTTAGCATGCTAACACTCATTTCTTCAAACTATCTTGATTATTTTAGTTAAAGAGGCTCTGTGGGACTTCTGTGTTGTGCTTGAAGCCAGTTGTTAGTTTCTAACTAACTGAAATCTTACATATAGCACCTTTAAATACAAATTTGAGGTACTTCTACTTGACATCCATTTTATGCAACTTTATATTTCCACTCTGCTCAATCTAAGAGGCAAATGTTCTACTTTTTACTCCACTACATTTGTCCTACAGCTTTACTTACTAGTTACTTCACCTGTCCAGCAAAAAACATGTATCTCCAAATTTGTTGATTTTGAATTTGAATTTTTTAAGCGAAATAAATTATTTCAAGCCTCTTGGATTACTTAGAAGATTCGTTCACCAGAAATACCTGGTTCTCACATGACAGCAACACTACACTAATATCATTACATGTGTGATTTTAGAGAATATGATGCGTAACCGCAGATTGAACTAGCCAACCGTGTAGAAAGTCTAAATCTAAATCTAAAATTAGCTCAACCTTAAACATCAACAGCACTAAAATTGAACATACACATTAATGCAGCAGCAATATTTGTCTTACTTTTGATACTTCATGTTAATTTTTCTGATAATACTTACACACTTTTACTTAAATATAGTGTAGCTCTTTTATTTTGACAGTGCAGTATTGCTACTTTTGTTGAAGTAAAAGATCTGAATACTTTTTTCACCGCTGCTAATTCCCATGTGACAGATGCATCATGGTTTTGGCCGCCCCTGTTGAGCAAGGCTCTATTCTCAGGCGAATGTCTCTCTCTGTGGGGTCGTGATGTTGAAAGGACCTGGGATGTCTTCAACTGATACATTAGGACAGTTGGACCTCATGCTGCTACGAAACTATTGGCCAGAGGAAAGACACACGCGGGTGCATGCCTGCATAAATTCACTTGTGTGAAAGTTCAGCTGAGTATCCCCACCGAATCTAGAAATTTAGACATTTTGATTCCAGTTTTAGGTGCATCTGATAGTTTGGGGTTACAGAGATCAGAGAGGGATTTAAATGTTTATAAGAAAGCCTAAGGTGTGTACTTTCTGCCAGTAAAAGAAGGACTGCATGTGTTGTCCCTAAGGGAAGGATTTACACCATATGGACACTGTACTCCTGCCACATGCGCATCCATGCACAGACGAGGTGACCTCCCTGCCTCTTAAGATGTTTGCTGTTAGTCCAACTAATCCTAACTAAGCTGTCCATTTAGGCAAACACCTAGAGGACAACACTGACGTATGGCGGACATCGACTCTGCACCATCCTGTCAAATAGATCTGTTTGCTTTCTCTCTGTTACTGTCGGAGAGGGGGAGGATGGGGGACATGGAGTGTGTTTTATGTATTTCAGGAAAAGAATTAGCCGTGTTTCTTGTTTTTTTGTGACTGTGGCATGAAGAGACAGAGCAAGAGAAAGTGAAGGAAGTGGTGAGATTTCAACCCTCTTGAAGTGGATTAGCTAATAAGCACTCTTTTCCTCACCTCCTCTCTTCTTCCTGGAGAATGCACAGTCACCAGCCACACAGGACAGCTGATGATTGATTTCCCTGTGGACCATCATGAGAGTACAGGAGTGAACCACACGCAACCCTGTAAAACCAAGCCCTCATATGCACACAGACTCCATGCATAAAAGTCGTCAACATCCATGACAAAAATGTGCTCAAGCCATCTCGTGACACACACACACATGCACATGGAGTGATGGACAGAGGGAGGCAGGTCGGCTATGTATGCATCAATAGCTGTCAGTCACATTTAACAAAAGCTAACAGCACAGAGACAAGAGAGGACAACTGCTTTATCAGCTAGTTAGTTCCCTCCTCCTCCTCCTCCTCCTCCTCCTCCTCTCATCACCTCCTCTGCCCCACCTCAGCCTCTCTAATCACGGTAATACTGCCGCTCTGTCAGCTTACAGTCTGATTTGGGGAGCAAGGCGCTCCTTTTAAGTCTGAAATCATATCAAACCTGCGGTCCCTTGCAGGTAATCTTGAACACCTCCAGCCACCATCATCTGATTTTTGCAGCCCAGTTGCTCTTTTATTTTGCCTCCCTTGAGCCACAGTCATTACATGCAGTCGAACAAAAGTTTAAATCCAGATTTCTATAGATTTCTTGCTTTTAAATGGTACAATGATGTTACTTTGTCAGTTCCCAGTGGCCAGATAAATATGTGATCATGCCTCCAGCTCATGTAAATGCCATCAGCAGGACACATTTGATGATAACATGTCAGGGTCAATATCCTCCTCTGTCAGGGTCTACTCCTTCCTTCCACTGCCTATTAAAACCACAGTTTACCAACAAGGTTATATAGTCTCTTCTATTGTTCACGGGACAATTGACCGTGACCCCAGGCAGCTCCCAAAGGCCCGCAGGGTCAAAGGGGAGAACAGGCTGAAAGGCCCCGGGGTGTGAATGCTTAGCAGCCACCTCGGGGCTGGAATGACTGTTTAAGAACCTGATGCTTTGCGATGGTGCCAAACGTGGGCGAATGTAAAGCTGAAAGGTCTTAAAGCTGCTCATCCAGGAGACGAGAGGCAATGATTCAACAGCGCGTGTGTCGACAGTGATGAAGATGAAGACTGTGAATGATGAGGCAGGCACTGAGTGCACTACCACAGCTAAGAGTCTACGGTATGTTCTGGTTTGTCATGCTGTATGTGAGTGTTCCCAGTGCATTGTCTGTTCCCACTGCATCGCCGCAGCCCACCCACCCCAACACTGAGTCATGATGGCTTTTTGACAGTGGAGCTGGAAGACAAATGCCCCCCCGTCCTGCTGAAACATTCATGAAGCCTTATGACCCTCTCCTCCACCTAATGTACCCTAACAAGCCTTTATGGCTTCTCTCTAGCCTAGCACCACCTTAGTGCTTCTTCCCGGCATCTAACTTCTTAACACCCTGCCACCACTGGTCTTTTTACGCCCTTTCAGCAGTTTGTCGGCGCGGCCTCGCCCTGGTAACTTTTCCTGAGTGGATAAACGACGGCTGCAGTGCATTAAACCGAGCTGAAGGTGAGTATGGACGTCTCTGCTCCGTGTCTTTGACGGCTGACTTTGTCATGTGCTGCAGTGTCATGTTTTTCCCCTTCTCTTCTCTCTCCTCTCCTTCACGTGTGGTCATTGACGGCCTTTGTAATCTGACTCCTGACCGGTTCATTGATCTGTTAAGATTGTCACTTTAAAAAAGCCCCATTAGGGTTTTAGGGTTTGACAGTTGATATCAACATCCTTTAGTGTTGTGACACACCGAAGACTGAGGGAAATAAAGGTCATAGGTCAAGAAGGAGAGAAACTTTAAAGTGGAAATAGACAACTTTCTTTGCTTGAACTTATAATTATGAAGAAAATACTGATTGAACAGTGTAATGGCTCTCGCTTTCACTAGAAAAATCTGAACAAACAAATGGAGTAACAATGGAAACTCAACCCTACAATAGAAAAAGAAGCCAGTTGATGGAGGAAGTAAAGAAGGCGAAGAAGGAGGTGAACGGACGGGCATTTATTTCATGAAGAGTGCTCCGGTGTTACGAAGCCTGTACCTCCGTCATCATGTGTTTCTCATTACCACCAGGACATGAGAGATGTATGGTGATCTAATATATTAACATTTCTTTCATTATTTGTGCCAATTTAACCACATAATGACAATATTTTCACCTTGTAATTACATTTTACACTAATGAAGAGTTGACACAGGCTTATGTTTTAAATAACTGTCATCTTAATGTATAGAATTATATACAGTATTAAATAACATACTTGCAATGTATTATTGAATATAACAAATGATATCTTCTCTATATATTGACAAATATATCAATTATTGCCATTTTTTAAATATTATAAAAAAAACATATTTTACAAAAATATACTCTCTTGTAATAGATTTCTAAATAAATATCAGTATTTACAAGTGCATTATCAAAATATACTTCACAATATAAATATATTGGCATGTATTGTCAAATATATGTTGACTTCTTCCGTATGTTTTTAGTATATTATGTTATTTTTCAGTATATGTCACTATATGCTTGTTCTGTGACATTTAGTTGGCGTTCTTTCTAAAAGGTCAGTAAATAACAAAATCTGCCCACTTATTGATACAACAGGAGTGTAACTCTGTCTTTATAATAGCACTGAGACAGTAGCCAGGCTGCTAGCAGTAGCCATGTTGCTAACTCTGCCGTTAGCAACATGTCTTTTGTCTTTTTCAACAGCGGCCCAACAGTAATATCACTTGGAAACACTCAGGCACTTAGAATGTGTAAAAAAGCAAGACAAGGTGTGTAACTTACTTTTTAACAATCTTGACACAAGAGTCAGAGGAAAGAGACTAACTAGATTAAAGAAAACAGCCAACGAAGAATGATTATACCTTCCTGAATGGAGCAGAGTGACCTCGGCTTGTCATTGGGACTGGACACTGTGTCCTCTGTGTGTGTCCACCCTGTGTGTGTCCACAGGGAGATCTGGCCCGAGCAGTGTGTTTTACTACTCTCCTGGCCTCCCCACTGTGTTTACCTCTCCGTGGTAAAAAAAATGCCATATGCTAAATGGGTTTGTGTTACGGCTCTGGTTACCGGGCGGACCGCCGGCCCCACACACACACACACTCCGACATCAAGCGGAGCAGATATCTAAACCATATCCAGACCTATAAAGTGGAGCTCCATTGATCTGTTTATGCTTTTTTAACAATCTCCAACACATGAGCTTCATCTCGGCCACAGACAATCTTCTGATGGTCATTGATTCATCTGGTAACACCAGGGCAATTAATTAGTGGCGGCAATCACTGCTGCTTTTTGTAGTGAACTGTTATCGAAGCATTATCAGTAAGCCTGTTTCAATAATGCAATAATGCAGCTCCATAAATACTGCCTGATACGATAGACCAGTTTGTTTTGTTTTAACTAAATATCCAATACTTGGAAAAGACACAACCCTTCACTTAATACAAACTACACACCCCAGACTACTTTATTGACGATGTTCTTATTGACTGAGGTAATAGAAGTCACAGAAGACGGGGCTCAAGATACGGTAAGAGTCAGTCTATATTACTGATAATGTACATTCATCAGAGGAAAACTGCAGAGCTCAGCAACTATTTTCTACACTTTAGGATTTATTGGTGCCTGCTGAGTGTCTAGAGTCTGGCTATAAAATGTATCCCTGGCTTTTTTTTTAAAATGGATTTTGTACAATAGATTCCTCTACATGTCAACCCTCCTCTCTTTAATTATTTCAATAACAGGCTTAGTCTATCCATACACCTCCAACCAAGAGGATATCAAAAGCATCAATACATTTTTCCAGATGCACAGATTGGAAAGCAAACAAGGGACTCAATGTTTACAGCATACTCCAACAATTGAAAGCTTTTACATGTGAAACGGTCATTCAAAAAAACAACAGCAAAGATGTCAGCATTGGATTCATTTTAAATAGATCTACCTACATGTACACCTTTACATATACAGTACTCACAGACACATGAACCTATGCAGTCATGTACAATTCATACACATGCACATGCACAGTCTGTTCTGTTTGTTCTGTTGCTTTTTATCTTTTTTGTACATTTATTTTTTTATTTTTTTTATCTCAGATTTGCATCAGACTGTCCCTGAGCTCACAACTCTCCCTGGCAGAGCTTGAGACATGCAGAATTTGATGAACATGGACGCTTTTATCTTTAAAGAAACATTCAAAATTCCTATATGACTAAATCCTAATACAGAAAGAGGCATTGAAGATATAAGAAGTTACCTAAGACTATAAAATGCCTGAACTACCGAGGCTCCATTTGGTTTAACCTTAATTGAAAAGCCTGATTAAGGACGAGAGGTAGAAATAAGCTTTAGCTAGACGTCTGATTTCCCTGGGTTTGAACATTGTTGGAAACATTTGGGATTAAGTCTAGATTGCAGATTCAAACACATTATTATTCTAAAAAGTAACGAGTAACTAAAGTAATGGAGTAAATCTAGTGGAGTAAACAGTACAGTATATACAGTAAACTGTAGAGCAAAAAAGTTGTGATGATAGTTAATTGTCTTAAACTTTCTCGTAAACACGAGAGACAACAGGCGAAAGTCACCAAACAAAGTGTAACCTTTAGTGCAGGCAGTATTCCCGCATTAGCACCCCTCATTACATCATTTTTAGATCCAACTCTGGTCCTTCTCTCCATCCTCTCGGGCTCTGCTCTGTAAGCTCCAGCAGCAGATCAATGCCTCTGAAATGGAGCCGGCCTACAGTCACATTAATGGTGCACATCATCTTAAAGGGCTCTTCCCAGAAGACCTTCACACTCTCACACATGCTCCAAACACAGCAGCCAGCAAAGGGGAAACAAAGGTTAATACTGTGCCTGTCTTGTTTAGCCTAGCTAACATTTAGCGGCTTACATTACAAAGTCCTGTTCATTAAGGACCCCGACAAAACCAGAGATAGTTTCCAGACACGAGGCGGATGGGGGGATATCGTATGATCTGCATCTTCTCTGCAACAGGAAGCGACTGTTTTCTTGACATGAAAAATGAATCAAACACCTTTCAGCTCTCTTCTGTGTGTGTGTGTGTGTGTGTGTGTGTGTGTGTGTGTGTGTGTGTGTGTGTGTGTGTGCTTTCTGTCTGTATCACTGACCACAATACATCAATACTGGCACCTTTTACCATAAAAGACAAAAAAATGATCAATATGGGAATGTGAAGAGTGGAAAGCGTGTTTCTCTTCCTGTGGCTCCCGGATGGAGACGGACAGACACATGGCACCTTCCTCAGTCATAATCTCCTATTCCAAGGATTACTAGTAAAGATGTCACCTTCAAACAATATCTGCTCACCGCTGTATAGGCTTCACGCACGCTGGCTGCTTCCATTGGAGGTCACATTAGCTTCAATGATTAGCCTCTTGTTTCTGAAGGCCTTGGTGGTGAAGGGCCTCCTCAGGGGAATAGGGTTTAGATGTAACCCTTCTTCATCCGCTGAGTCCTGCTCTCAGAGGGCCTCCTGGGTAAAGATCTGTGTTCTGTAACAGAATTCTCTGTACATGATATAAACAGTGATGGTCTGAGCATTACTAAATGATTGGCAATGTAGGGTTGATGATTGCCGAAGGCCGGATTAAATGTAAATATTACACTGGGCAGGCTGGGCTTTTCGGGCCCCCCTACACACACATTTTGATATTTTGTAAAATAACAAAACGACTGAAATGGTGAGATTTTTCACAGAAGAGTTTTTAGTAGTTTTTTAATGAAATCAACCCAACATAGAACAGAAAAAACTCACAAACTTGGAGAAGATGATGTTCATGGATGTTTCTGTTTTTATCTTAATATTTGTGACGTTCCTCTCATCCTTTCTCTCTTTTGCTCAATATTTGGTAATCTGACTTTCATCAGGAGACCAAAACCTGTTTTTTTCTGGAATTAGAAGCAAAATTAATTTGTGAACTTTGTGCAGAAGGGATTTTTAACTAGTCTCCCTACAATCCCGGGTCAGTTCGACACCCAAAACTTAATCTTTGTTTTAATATGTTGCCAATTTTCTAGTTAAGGGGCAGTGCTTCCATTTAAGTTTCCTCCAATTTGAAGTCTTTGTCCTGATTTGTGTGTCTTTAAATACACATTTTATTATTAATTTCAACCTACAGAATTGAATAAGTTTGCAAAAGAAGCAATATTTATCAATAAACTTTTTGGGGGATATTTAGCCAATAATGTGGTGAAGGGCAGTCCTTCCATTCAAATTCCCTCCATGTCTATGTCAATTTCAACCTAGAGATTTGAGTAATTTTGCAAAATCAGTGATAATAATCATTAAAGTTGCGTGTATAAAGCTCTAAAGCCTCTGCGACTGAAAGTAATCCAGTAAAATCAATCCACCTGTACTCCCCTCTCCGCACAGCAGCCGGATTGGTTACACGGGCTAATCATGTGTGATGATTTCATCCCCTCTGCCAGCGTGGAGGGGCAGCAGCAGCCACAGCAGTTTCCTCTCTGTCCTTGCAGTGTTCGAGCCCAGCGCCTTATTGATCAGAACGAGTAAGTTAATAAGCTTTAGACTCATTCATCAGCAGGGTAGAGACTGGAACTGCACACGGCAGGCTTAATCAAGTCATCAGCGCCCGTCAAGCATGAACACAGTAATTAAAGGAAGAGGGAGCATGAGGATGAGGAGAGAGGAGAAGGTCTATAGGGTTTGCAGCGGAAAGAGATAGAGAACTTCAGGGCTCCATTTATAAAGCAGCGATTTATAAAGACAGCAGCTGAGGGACGACACAGTCAGATGAATCACTTCTTCTTTTTTTGCCAGATATAGTTCTGACATTAATCTGGCTTCAGTTAATCAACAGCTGAAATACAATCAGCCAGGTGATCCAAACAGTGACCTGAGGACAGACAATTCATCCCGCCTTGAGTAGGCCCTTCCACACATAAAACAAAGAACAACAGCCCCCTCCTCCCCTTAATGACGCACGCTGCTGAGGAAATCACCAATAATTGCCATCATCATCATCATCCTCGATATTTCACCGCCGCAACAGAGGTTGAGCAAAAGGATGAGCTCATTTGGCTTTCTTGGCGGATGGCTGAGGCGGGCCAGATTTACAGCAGCAGCTGTGAGCGATGATGCTCCTCTGCAAACAAAAGCCATCAGTCGTGTCTGGACCAGAGGAGGAGGAGGAGACGGGATGGGGAAACTCTAATGGGCTACAGGCTCTGATTTAGAGGCTGAGATGTGGCCACAGAGGTAACTGTGTGTGAGTTATGCAGACTGGAGCTGCTCTGTAAGGTCAGGGTCAGACAGTCGTGATAGGCATCCTGCTTTAGACGGTGTTTTAAGAGACAGCTTCACATCGGCGTATTCATTTCTTTAATAATGAGGGATATCTCTGGGTATAAATATTTTTGGAGATAAAGTACACATCTCAACAGTATACGTACTGTACATAAGAGTCTTTTTTTAGACATTTTAATGTGGACATTTTACATAATACACCTTTAAAGGGTCTGTTTTTCCACATTTTTCCAATTTTTGGTTGCATCTGCTGAGGTTTTACAGTATCCGTCACTAAAAATGCTGCCACCATCCCAGTGGTTGGATATTTTTTGTGGTGCTCAGTGGTTTTTAAAAATCAACAGTTGCATAACAAACACAATGCCCCAGTTACTCTGAATAATCCACAGTTAACCACTTTCTACCAACTCCACTTTCCATGTAAAAATCAGATGAAAATGACAATGGTCAAACTTTTAACTAAAATGTTTCACTGAGCAACATAAGCATCGGCTCATTTTTAAGATATGCTCCAATCAAATACAACAAAAAAAAAGAACACATATGACAGGAATTTACTTCTGTCAATGCATCAAATGGTCCAACATCTCCACCTAAACTTTACCCTCCTCCTCTGCCTGGACTCTCTAATCACACAGCACAGTGGACAGACTGAATACTGATCCCCCCCTCTGGGACTCAAACCAACAATCGCAATCACAACCTGCTTTACAACTCATAATTAGCACCGGGAGCACATCTCCCAGTTGGTTCCACAGTGTGAATCACAGTAAAAAAAAATAAAAGCGACACTTTGCGGCTGAAGTGTGCTGATAATCCTCCAGGAAAATACCTCGGGCATAACAGGAACACTGGCACACACACACAGACACACACACACATGCACACACTCCCAAAGAGCAACTCAATTACAGCACGAGCCCTTCATAGATCTGTTAGCTTATCTGATAGCCAGATCACCTGATCGATAGAGAACAACCGAGGGTTTATTTAAGTCTGCCTGATCATTAATGTGGGTCCTGCAGTGCAGTGGAGACCTGTTGAAGTGCTCCAACACAGACAGGATGTGTGTGTGTGTGACATCTGTGTTGTATGATTGTTTCAGGGGTTTGCTGGGTTCTGCTTGATGCCCTGGCAGAACTGTGTGTGCCCTACAGTAAGACAGCAGTTGCCCTCACTGTATTGATCCCCATATAATCATTGACAGAGCAATCTCTGAATGACTAGCATGGGATTCAATTTAAGGCTCAGCCCACTGATGATTTCATCCTTTTTCATCCAACCTCATTGCCCGTGCCTCCCCAATTAATGGCTAACCAATAAATGAAATGAATGACCGCCTTGCTTCGCGCTCACAAAGGCTCTAAGCAGCGAGGCACGGGGCAGCACACTCCAGTGTTTGCATTAAAGTGTCGTATAAAAGTTTGGCCCCATTGTGCGGCATGCTTCCTGGCCCACGCCGGGACTCACTGTCACAGGGCTAATTGTGCCCCTTTGTGGTGCAGCACACTTCTCTTGTGTGAGGGGCGGAGGGGGTGAAAGACAGACAGCCTTTTGGAGGGGTTTGGGGGTGGTTCGAGGGGCGAGGAGGAGGGTGAGTGTTGGTAATAATGAAGGAGCAGGCACGTATGGCCAACAATGGATCCCCCGGATTATGGTCCAGACAAAGACAGTGTTGCAGTAATAACAGTGCAAACACCACTGCATTGTGTGTGTATGTGTGTGTGTACTGATGTGTGTGGATCGGGGGCAGAAGGCATTGCTCTATTAGCAGCTGTGTCTCAAGAACCTGACTACTGTATGAGGAGCGTGTGTGTGTGTGTGTGTGTGTGTGTGTGTGTGTGTGTGTGTGTGTGTCCAGGAAGCCCATTTGTTCCTATATACATATATAAGAGGTCAATCTTTAAAAAGGATCACGTTTCATTTTTAAAAAAAGGCTTAATAACTCCCTGAAACAGCTGGGCACTGTAGTTTTAGCAAAGAGGAGGCAATTTTGTTCTTGTTGGGGCCGACTTTCAACTGTGGATTTGGGGAACGGGCTATGTGGGTTTGACTCAAATGAAGCTGCAGCGCCTGTGTTTAACGCAATGAAGGTGCACGTCACCCAGTGCAACAGTCCGGCTTATTAGCTCTGCCGAGGAGGTCACGTTTTCACCTGTGTCCATTCGTCGGTTGGTTTGTGAACAGCCAAAAACAAAAACTAGAGGACGGATTTCCATGAAACTTGGATGGAGGATGGGTCTCAAAGCTTCAAACATTTACCAAAGAAGAAATCCCTCACACTATACTGGACTACTACTTTATCCAAAAATTACACAACACAACGAGGGAAATGTCTTTTTGAATGTTTCACATTTCACAATGCACACAAACCTTTAGTGCCACACACTCTTAACTGCAGTAAAAACTCCCGAGCCTGCTTCTATTTTACATTATTGGTGAAAGATTGTCTGAAGTTCTACAATGTCTTGTTTCCTAACTCTCTAAACAGAAACACACTTTTTTTAAAAAAAAAAAAGAGATATCAACTCAGCTGCTCAGTTGTGGATGGATCTATAGCCATCAAGGATGACATCATCAAAAGTTTACAAGTTGTCACACTGAGGCTTCTAGCTTCTAATCAGTTTCATTGAACCCCCCTCCCCATCCTTTTCATCCCCTATCCATCCATGTCTCCCACTGTCTGTGCTTCCATCCAGCCTTCCTCCCAGCTTAGGGCTGATTATCAGGAGTGGCCCATTTAAAGTATGGCTGGGAGGTAATTAGTGGGATGAGCTGGGCAGAAGGATCCTCTTCAGGGGTTAAGAAGGCACACGCTCAAGTACCTCTGGCTTCTGAGGAGCTGATGTGTGTCAGGGTGGTATGACAACAATAGGAAAGGGATTTCCCTTTGGGTTCATCCAAGCAGGACCCACCCTGTTCAGAGGAAAAGAAGGATGGTTTAAATGGGTAACATAGATGTCTTTATTACCAACAACAGGTGCAAAAACATTTTGGTTTGCATGATCTGATGCTGATATGTGTGAAATATTTCTTTTTGCAGTTAACCAAAACATATATTCTTTTGCAAAAACTTTCATCAGGCAGATTAGTTGTTTTTCCTGTAAAATTTCTGCATCCTAAAATGATTTGTTGCTGACTTAGTTTAATTCTTTGACTGCTATCTTTGGCAATCATGCTTCCTTATCAAAACAAAATAAAACAAAATAAATTATCAGCTTAATGTTGAGCGTTTCTTCTCAGATAAATACAGATAAAGCAATCCTTGACACACACACACACACACACACACACACACACACACACACATCCACATGTACATTATACCAGGAACTATATGACGTACTTATGCACAGAAGCCGACACAACAGTCAAACGCTTCGTCCCTCCATCAGATGATAGAGCACACCCTCTGCTGCCTAGGGCCGATCACTTTCCGCCCGAGGGCCTGAAAAACGCACACATACTTCAGTTGGAAGCTTAAGCCTCTAAAGAGCAATTATTCCATTCATATGGAGGTAATTGTGGCCCATGAATATGAAATGTTTGCCAGTCCCTCCTTTAACATTGTGAGGGCTGTGTGGATGCTCTTGGAGGAGGACAAAGCCCTGAAGGTATGGCCCATTTCCATATGCGTTGGGGGAGTTAAGGGGGGCCCCCCTGTTTACAGTAAACTCAGGGAAGGACACACATGTTGAGTATGCAGCTGAACTGTGTTTTTCCTTTCTCATACTATCATCATCATCATCATCATCATCATCATCATCATCATCATCATCATCATAGTTGTCGTCGTCATCATCAGATAACTGACACTTGCAATTTGTCTTTCTGATTTTGAAAAGCAAGAAGGAATGCAACTTGTATTAAAATGGTGTTTTGATTCATTAGGAACAGCTTTGGTTATTGATTACTGTCATATCTATCTGATTACTGTAATACTGTCCATATCTAAAGCGGTGTATTTCTGCTGAGCCAGAAAAAGCAAAAACAGATCAGGAACATGTTAAAATGTGAAATGCAACAATGTCATGTTATAATGTGAGAAGTTTAATGTAATAACATGATGGTTTTATGTTATTACATCATGCCAACTTCTCACATTATAGCAAGTAACTTGACTTTTTATAATAATAAACTATTTGTCTTGTCATAATATGAAACATTTTATATTATAACATGCTCATATAATATGAAAATATCTTGTTATAATGTGATATTGGAATAACAAGATTTTTTTTTACATTATAACAAGATATATAGTATACTGTTAAACGTGAAAATATCTAGTTACTTTGTTATAACAATAAACTTTATGTTTCAATGTGGTGCTGATGTCTCTTTTTTGGCAGCAATAAGCTTCCGTACATATCAATTGAACAACAAAAAAATACAAATTAAAATGGTACAAAAACAAAATGAAATAACTCTATACATAAAAATACATAAATAAACAAACAACAGTTACCCATGACAAAAACAGAAACAGCTGCAAAAGACAAAGAAAGAAAAAGGTAACGGAACAGCTGTAAGCATTTATAATAGAGTGCTCAGTTTTAGCTTGATATAATAGTGTCACTAAATAAAAATAAATATAACATTTAAATTCGCATTCATTTACATTTCTTTTAATCATATGTACAAAATTAAAGTGAGATTGCAGATGTGTGTAACTACCTATATACTATTCGGTGTATACAAAAAACTGAAGTTAAAAGAGTTTTTTTCCTACAAGAAGTGGATCGTTTTTGATTATGTCATCATCAGTCAAATGTTATCTGATGCTCCCCTCAGCAGGGAGGATCTTTGCTAATCGAAGCTGTGTGTGTGTTATCAGTGTTAAAGATCCCTACAAGGAAAGGAGCTGTTGTGCTCTTCACATATTTGTTAATGCCCTCATGATTTATTAGGAAAGGGACATTCAGCCGGCCTTTGTCATGGATGGACCTGTGTAAAGGGTGACCTGGCCTACCCATCAGTCTTGTGGAGGTGATGGTAGGGTTGAGTGTGATGGGTCCAGAGGGGAGGGGGTGAGGGACTTTTGCATAAGCATGGGGCCCAATCTGCTGGGATTGCTCCGCACAGTCGGGGGGCCTCCACAGGCTTATACCGGGGGTCTTTATTTTGGGGCCCTTGCACTTTTTAACACACCACCCTTCTGTCCTGATCTGCTCGCCTTATTCATATGTATCAGTCGCTCTCTGGGTTGCAAAGTTCCCAGTTGTAGCCCCTCTGAATGGGTGAACTAATTTGGGTAGTAGTCTCAACTACAGGCCAGGGAGTCTGTCCACAACACAAGAATGTTGACCTTAGAAAGCAGCACAAAGAGGACGGCTAATTTAAAAGGATGCCTTTCCCGGTAAACAGAATGTGGTAAAACAGTACCACAGAGGGTTATAGTTCAAGCATAGAGTCCTCCTATATCTTTGAGTGCTGCTGTAAAGCCATTAGCTGATGAAACCCTGCAACAGTCGGAGAGGATTGGAGTGTTAGCTTCACCTTCACGCAAAAACAGCCCGAAGACAAAGAGAAATATCAGATTAATTATGAGACAGGTATCCTGGAACTCCCAGCAGCACCCCTGACTTCCAGTTACAGATGCACACACTTCAGTGTGTGCCATCACTGCATTTTCCCGTATGTTACTCACATGTAACAAGGCTACATACAGGAAAAGGCTGCTGTGTGTACATGAAGCGTGGGGGATGGGGATGTACAGTATATTTCATGCATGTTTCTGTAAGTTTGCGTGTGATTCCCTGTAATAGATCTACAGGCACAACGAGCTGAGAAACAGACAGTGTTTCATTAGCGATTCCTGTAATGTCAATAAAGTTGGGATGGTTAACAGGAAGAGTGTGGGATGGAGCAGGGGGAGAGCGGCCCAAGGCCATGGGAAGTGTCTGAACAGGCTGCAGAGGATGATGAGGATGATGATGTCATCACTCATGAACTGACAGGAGATCTCACTCATATGATAGAGACTGGATCCAGTGTCTACAGCTGGATACGGAAGAAAAAAAGATGACAAATTAAATGCCAAAATCAAAACATTGGCTATTATTGAATGTAGATAATCAGTGGTGGAATACAGTGAAGTATATTTACTCAAGAACTATACTTATGTACAGATTTGAGGTACTTATACTTTACATAAACTGCTTTGGACTTGGACTCCACTACATTTCAGATTCAAATATTTTCATTTTACATTTATTTTACATTTTCACTTTACTACAACTATCTGACAGCTTTAGTTACTTCTTCTACTTAAGTGTACAAATTAAGTGTTTTGCTTACAACCCATATGAAGGACTGAAGGAATATTTTGTTTTGTCAATAATTAAACAAATGTTCATACGAGTACAGAGGAAATGATTCATGGATTAACCATTGTTATAATTTTAAAATAATTTTAAGGTTTAGACTATTGTGATTGGACAGAATGTGCATAGTGAATACAGCCTGACCGATACTCAGTTTTTGGGTTCGATGTTCTGTTGCGTTGAACTTTTTGCAATGATTCTGCAAATGTGCTCATCAAACACTTGTCACAAAGATACGCAACAGAGGCAGAATATTTTATAGTTTAACAATAAACTTTATTGTCCAAAATTAAATCAGTGCACTGAAACAGTAAACTGTACTGGGAATTTGATCATTATAATATATCAATATCAATTGAGGAACGAAGACAAATAATAAGCAGATTAGTTCATAGTGAAAATAATATTAGTTGGAGTCTTGTACAAAATAGTTGAATTAGCTTCACTTTAACAACAGTAAAATCCCTCTTTTACATTAAATGCATGGGTAATGATAATCTAATGAGACAATATAATACTTTGTTCTGCACTGAAGACTTTTCCTCTTAATACTTTAAGAACATTTTCCTTATTTCAGTTACATACTTTTAATTAAGTAACATTTTCAATGCAGGACTCACAACAGAGTACTTTTTCAGTAAAGTATCAGTACTTTTACTGACGTAAAGCATCTGAATACTTCCTACACTCCTGTAAATATTATATAGTACTAAAGTGAAAAATGTCTTTACACAGTTCTGGATTTTGTATTTTTCCAAGAATTAAAAACAAAAAAAGTTTCAAATACTTTAAGAAATGGTCAACTTATAGTTAAGTATACATTAGTTAATAGTTATTTCACTGTAAACAGACAATGAAATGCTTTATAAACCATGTATTAAACATTTGTTTACTGTAGAGTAACAACTGATGTAAATGGTTAATAAATACTGTGTAGTTCACCTATAAACATTATCTGGATGCCCATTATTAAGTTCTAACTGATGTTTATAAACCTTTACAATTGCTTATTAAAATGTTTATAAAACATTTAATTGTTTATCAATAGTAAAATAACTATGAACTGAAGTTTGATTAACTACACATTAAACATTTATTAATCATGGTAACTTTAAAGTGATACAAATTATGTTTTTCTTGCTTTTTGTTTGTAAAAAACTTTTTATATATTAGTACTACAGCATTTTATCATTGCTCTTTCACACACTTAAAGAAGTTTTGAGAGACAGATGCTTCTACAAATCAATGCTTCTCAAGTGGTCATTTCCCAGCCCACCTGCATGTGATGTATCACAACAAGCAGCCTTTGTTTAATGCCAATCTTGAGGTCTAAGCACCATCTACTGGTCAGGTTCAGGAACACAAACACCCTGCTGCTTCTGGGTTTATTCAACAAGATTGTACACTAGAGGGCGCTGTTGTATTTCTCTCCTCTGTGGAGGCAGTGCTTGGATATGAAATCAGTTCTTTGCTCCATCACATTATTAATACATTACTTACAGGGTGACACGCAGACAGTCTGCTATTTATTTGAGTTTACAGTTTCATTGACTTTTTACGCAATATACAGGGAATGATCCATTTCTGCAGAACACTGGTCTGAATATCCCCCACAAATATTGATATTTTAATTAGGTTTGATTTCTGACCCCTGTGAGCAATAAACTGCTTTTACAGTCATTCTAATAAGAGGCTGTGTGTTTTATTGCTGGGTATATGAGAAATGCAATACAAGTACTGGCAGTGATTGTGGGAAACATTTAGACATGAAGGAAAGCTTTGTAGAGACCCCCCTCCCCTTTTAAAAATGCAGGCATGCTTGTTCAGTCTCTATTGTACTGGTTCACTCGTTCACATGGGAAGTTTTCTGTTTGTGTTTCTGCACCAAAGACAAACACGTTTTGTTCTTCTGCTGCTGCAAGCCAAATTCCTCTTAAGCCGCACTGTAGTCCATTAACACTATTTCTGGGAATGCATGAACATATTAACCTTTGGGAAAAAGCTGCTCCTGTCATCTGGGAGGTCTCCAGTCACATTCTCTCCTTCGCTCAGTTTTATTGTGAAAGGTCATGGACTAACTAAATGTCCCCGGGCTAAAAGGGTCACTTCTCTAAATCAATGACATTGAGTTGACCCTTAAAATGTGCTTTGGACAATCAGTATATACAGTGAATGTTCGAATCACTTATTTTGTTTAAACTTCCTCATCGTCTTCTCCATGATTACAAAGAATTAGAATATCAGTCTTGTTTTGGACTTAAGTATCCTGTTATGAAGAACTGAAACTGACAAGGACAATAAGGAAATAAGGAAATGACTAAATGGCTCAATATTTAAATTATATGCCAGTAAATTCACCAAACATGAAATTCAGTAATTAATTTCTAAATTGTGCCATAACTTGATATTTGTGTTTTAATTTGCTTCTGTATTATCAATTCCCATATTTATTTACTTTCCGTTTTATTTTTCCATTTTATTCATTCATTTATTTTTACATATTTATTTCTGTGTTTATTTCTGTATTCTTCTCCGTTCACATGTTGAAAGATAACTTATAAATATATGCATCAATGAATATGTAAATAGATAACTAGAATAAATTAATAGGAAAGTAGATAAATAGGGAAAATAATACAAAGCAAACGAATTACAGAACCAAAGAAAGAAAGAAAGAAAACCATAGTATATAGTATAGTATAGTATAGTATATATTTGATAGAAGTCTACGTGAATGTAGTATTAACAGTGTATTTTGCAGGTGAAAGCAAATCACACGTTTAGTCCTCTAATAGGTTTCCTGCTCGAGGTTGACCTGCAGAGGTTCTGCAGAGATGATAAACTGCCAAATAATTCCTCTCATCTCCTCATGCCGGTGTGTATTCATGGTGGTTTGTGGTATTGATCAGGCTGCTGCACGCTGATGGCCAGAGACAGGGATGAAAAACTCTTGAATGGAGGCCACAGAGGTCTATGATGGACCATGATGCTTCTCATCGATCCCTCTGATTGACTGTTGAGAGACTATCATTCCCTGTCAGACGCACAAGCAAATGGTGGACCGCATAAATCAAAATAGAAAGCTGAGCTTATGTGTTACTTAAAAAGAGACAACACAAAAATATTCAACATTTGCTGTGTAGTGAAGCGGAGATTTGACATTCAGCCTTTGTTCAAAGGCTACGGAGAGAACCAAAGAGCAACAGAATGAGGAGGAGGAGGAAGAGCGGGATTGATCACCCAGCCTACCTAGTCTAGGAAATGAATTAATGACCTTGGGGAAAGTCATCCATCCCTTTGACAGTCACAGGGAGTCAACTCCCTCTCTCTCTCTCTGTTAAACGAAAAATGTGTGTCTCTATCAGCTGTCTTATGTTTTCCATTTATTCTACATTAAGTTATATTTTACCTTTCAAAAAATAAAAGATTTTGAAAAAAAAAATCTACACTTGTCCTCCTCAAAAGAAAAGTCTTCATATGACTTACATGAATGTGATTGTCTTGTTGATATGTAACAGGAATATCAGATTAATTCCAGCTGTAAAGGTATGTATAAACTACATTCCTCCAAGGTAAATAGAGGTATTTCAGTACAGTTTTCAATGTAATATACCAGTTGAAGTACTTTTCATCAATGACTGAGTGCTAGTATTCTCTGAGGAAATAAAATGCCTTCACTGGAGACATTTTTGATTACAATTTATTGCGTCAGAGAGACTTGCCAGCCACTGAGCCCATTGTCTATAGGAGCCTGTGACCAGTCAATCAATGCTGGGTCAGCAAGGGTCTCAGCTGTCCACATGACGTAGTGTACCAAACAAGCCAACATATGGAGCCGTGAAGCATGCTGGTACTTGAAGTCCTTGAGTTGGTGTATTCTAAATCAGCTGCGTGAAAATATGAATGTATTAATATTCACAGAAATATTCACCGTTGCTTGTGTCTCCGATATCCGCTGTTACTTATTTCAGTTGTATGTGTAGTCAGATAGGGACGTGAACGCGCGTCAGAGTCGGGGAAGAAACTACAAATCCCAAACGTGGCCGATTCACCCCCGAGATTTGCTGCGTTGAAGTTGCCTTCGTCGTGTTGTGTTTCACCTCGGAGCTTGAAAGTTTTAAAGAAGGTTTGTCGCACGTTTGTGTGGTTGGTGAAAAATACCAACCAAGAAGACCAAGACACTTTTATCGGGGATTGTTTTAACAGTTTAGAGCTCAAATAGCAAAGAGCTGCTTCGCGTTATGGGCATAAAATGAGTTTGTGCAGGGTAACTTTTATTGATGAGTACATTTATAGATCAAAATCTGTCGTGTAATCATCAGTTATATAACTTATTTAGTCTTATTAATCAAAATGTGTCACATTTAGCGCCTTTTTCCCACTTTATTGTCGCTCCTAACGGTACAATGTGCGATTTCCGACGGTCAGTGAAGGAAGCACTTGCCCACCAGCAGCAGCAGCCATCCGCATCAAACAGATTTCATTCAGTGAGTGGCCGCTCCGTGGAGAACAACAGGCTACCTCCCTCTGTCCTGTGTGAGTATTACAGCCCTTTCCCTACAAGTTGTGTCACATTATATTTGTCGCCGTTTCGCTCGAGGCCGACACTTATTGTTTGGTTAATTTCAGAAACGTCTCGTGTTGAATATGAGGTTTTATTTCTTTTCAAAGTCATGACTGAGACGTTTGTGGGCAGCGTGGTCTTTTGTTCTCTAGGAATATTTCTCGTTTTGACAAAGGGCTGTTATTTAGCCTTACCACGCTGCGACAGTTTGACACCGATGCGACTGTTTGCTCTTTTTTTTTTTTTTTTTTTTCTTTTTTGTGTGATATTTTTTTTGTGTTAAGCATTTTAGCCATACGAAGTGAGCAGTTTTAATCAAGGGTGGGCATATTTCCATATTGCCACAAGTGATAACGGTTATTTTTCAAGGTATTTACGTGGCTATTTGGAAGTAGCAACCGTTTTTTTATGGTAGCTAATGTTTATAATTTCCTGTTTTCATCTTCTTCTTTTTTTCAGGATGCTGCACAGCTATGGGACAAAGGAAACAAAAAAAGCCCTTATGAATCAAGGATGCTTTCTAACAAAGAGCCATAAAATCAATATCAACGTGGGATCCTTAATTTGGATAACATTGTAAAAAAGCAGCACCTTTTGTTAATGGTTACATGTTTTATTTGAAATCTTATTATCTATTTATTGTAAACAACTCAAGTGTTAAGTTAAAGAAGGTGATGTTCTTCTGTATTCATTCATGATACCACTATCATCACTAGTGGCTTGTAGGTGGAGTTTGCCACTATGTGGAATAAAACATGCACATAACTAGAGGGGTTCAGTCCGCCCCGGTCCCACTGACAGGGCAGAGTCTTCTCTTCAGCTCCCCTGTGTCCTCATGTGGCACCAGCTACTGACTGACTGACCTGAGCCGTCGGAAGCTACATCTCCAGCTGTGCCATGACTTCATCGGACAATGAGGAAACAGGGAGCGACCTGTCTGAGTCTCTGGAGATCCGTGAGCTCCAGGACCAGTACATGGATTCAGAAAACTGCTTCAAGTCCAAAAGCCTACCCATCCTGAATGGACCCTGTCGGCAGGAACGAAAGGCTGCGGAGAGTCCGCTGGTCAAAACCACCCACACCTGTGTGGCAGTGCAGGAGAGCAGCGAGCTCCAACCTAAAACCCCAGACTCCAGCCAGGCAGAGTCCCCCTCCTCCAGGACAGACTTCTCCCCCTCCGCCTCCAGCATGGTGGGGCTCAGCAGCTCTTTACCTGTGGATGGCCACAGGGCCGCTGGCTCTGGGGGTAAAAAACTCGGTTTCTCTCTCACCCGCCTTATCCGCATCCCAGCCAGGAAGTATGTGCGGGTCATCCTTAGGGACTCCCGCTGCTTCCTGTTCTGCATGTGCTACCTGACCTTCATTCAGTCCCTGATGGTTTCAGGCTACCTGAGCAGCGTCATCACCACCATCGAGAAGCGTTACAGCCTGCGCAGCTCTGAGTCCGGCCTGCTGGTCAGCTGCTTCGACATCGGCAGCTTGCTGGTGGTGGTCTTCATCTCCTACTTTGGCGGCAGAGGTCAGAGGCCACGCTGGCTGGCTGTGGGTGGTGTGGTCATCGCCATAGGGGCAGCGTTGTTTTCCCTGCCGCACTTCATCTCACCACCCTACCAGATCCAGGAGATGAACTCATCTACGGGCCGCGAAGGCCTCTGTCAGAGCGGCAACAGCAGCGGGCGTGACCTGCTTGATGTGGCGTCGTGCCCTCGTGACCAGGAGGGCAACGAACACAACCTGTATGTGACTCTGTTCATCTGTGCCCAGATACTGGTGGGCATGGGCTCGACACCGATCTACACCCTGGGGCCCACCTACCTGGATGACAATGTGAAGAAAGAAAATGCATCGCTCTACCTGGGTAAGACAATTTGGAAGCACTGTAATGCATTTTTTTCCCTTGCCTGTGATTGACATTTAGAGAAAGTGAAGAAATTGTATTGCAGTTAGGCGGTTTTACACAGAAACATTTTTTAGACTTGAGTAGTTCCACTATTCTTGCTCCGCAGCTCTGATGTGTGACTGCGTTAGTGGTCTCTAACACAATCAGTCTCAAGTATCCCTGCTGATTTCATTTCCACTATAAATGGATTAGATGTTTGCATTGTGATAGGTCTAAAAGACAGTCATGCACTGGTCTGGCTTTGCTGATGTTTACCAGGAAGGGCATGTACATGTACCCGCTGAGTTCAACAATGCACTCATATCCCCCCTGCCCTCTGTCCTTTTTGATTTAATCTCCCCGGCATGCAACCTCTGCACCACACTGAGGTAAATACAGAGACTGCAAAGTCAACCTTGGAGCACATGAGAGGAGTGTGGGATGAGAAGCAGAACTGGGTTGCTTATGATTAATGGTCCCATACTGTCTGCGCTTGTATATGTGTGTGTGTGTGTGTGTGTGTGCACAGAAGGTGAGCAGCAGTAAAGCAACATTTTCTCATGTGAAGCCAGAAAAGACGCGTTTCTGTTGTGTCTGTTTTATTCCAAATCATTGGTACGTTTCTGCGCAGGTATCCTAATCGTCTGGTATGCTGAGGCTTTTCTGGCCTTAATGGTTTTACCTTGTACATACATACCACATTCTCTACATAGTTCATAAAGGAGTGCATGATTGCAGAGGTAATCCTCCCGTCTATCTGCGCCCCGTAGTTGGGTTATTGGGACATGGGGCACCCCTCAATCTGCTGCAGGGTCTTACACAGATGGTCACGCCCCACTGACTTTAGTGTCGGGCTGCATCTCGGGCTGTGTGATATGACAAAAATCTCAACCCAACAATGCAACAGAAGCAGCCCCTCTTTTTGATACAAGATCCTCATTTTTTCTTGGCTGTGTAGAATTACCCCATTCTGTCACGTTCACTCTCCTTCATGTTTGTTTGTGTTGTCTTCATACAAATTACCTGCTTGCATCCATGCTGTGCAGCAGAACACAAAGCATTCCCCAAATGACCACCAATGACCTCTATAATGAGTGGAGCCCGACTTATATATTTGTCGGCCGATATTGTCCTCATATATATTGGTATTGGCATATATGTTGACCGTTATGCGATACGAGAACTTTTGTCCAGAAAGATGCTTGGGTAGTTTATAATTATGAAATTCCCAGTGAAGTTTCAGCCACAATAATCCAGTATCAACCGGGCTCTAGTAAAGAGTGCGATTTGCGACACAATGAAATAAAAGATAGATCATAATTATGAAAGTCGTCACAGGGCTCCAAGGTGTGACTGTTTTGATGATAATTTTGATTTCGGTGTTGACAAATTGCCATCACAGGTACATGGAGCCCAGTTTGATGTCATTAATTTGCTTGTTTTGTCCAACTAACAGACCAAGACCTGTAAATTGTTCATTCGGCAATAAAATAACCATCATGAATGTTTCATTTCCACTTGATAAATATCTTGAACGATTAATCCATTTGATTTGACTTTTCAGTTGATCCGCTAACTGATTAATTGACTGTCTGTGTATATTCATGCACTCTGCTGGATGACAAACAGCATGTAGATGGTTGCACAGCATTAGCCACAGTGTGCTGACACCAGCCCTTGATCAAAACATTACACAGCCTATGGAGCACATTCACTGTTGAGTCCTTTTGCTGCCTGCTCCGCTGCCCTGGAGACCCAGTATTGATCAGATCCCTGCGTCACAGGGAGCCAATGCAGCAGAGCTGTTGGAAAAACAAGGGGAAAACAACCTCAAACACAGACTTGCTGTGCCCTCACCTTGGCAAAGCACTCCAGAGTGAATGCATCAGGGCTCGAAAGGCTCATTGAGCCATCACAGTCAAGAAGACATCATCCTCGTACAGATATCCATCAAAAGCAGCACTTGCTCCGGTGACCTTGATGGCTATTTTCAGAGGGATAATCTGTTTCGTTCCAGCGAAGCATTGTTTGGGAAAACAAGAGACATGTTCTGACATGTCAGAGCAGGGGAGATAAAGGGGAAAACGTCCTTGATTTGAATTTCAGATACCTAAAATAACCATGGTAACTGGGCTTCAGTTTTATTGTCTGGGTATGTTTTTATCTGTGACATTCTTGGAGCTATGTTGTTGGTATTTTTGGTACGTGATTCAGCTACAGGTGAAGGAGTTCAGGTAGTGCTGGCTTGAGTAGGATCCACCCTCAGACATTGAAATTCTTTGTTTCACCTTAGAAAAACATTGTTGGACACGTATAAGAATTGAATTGAAATGTTCTTTTTCTGACCTCTACCCATCCCCCTCTCTCCCTGCAATAGATCACTACTATAAACCTGCTCACCCTCAAAGCCTTTTCCGTGCCTTCCCAACTTCATTTTGTGGAGATGTAGGCTACCCATATCTGGAGGAGGAGGCTTCCCCCACACTCACCTCGAGGTGTTTCTTTTTCCCCAAACCCATTAAAGTAAACCCCATCTCAATTTACACTGGCTCAGAGGGGAGGAGTTGCTCGCTTTTGTAGGACAATGCGGTTTACACTGAGGGGTACTTCTGGTGCCCTTGGAGGGAGAGAAAGAGTGAGTGTGTGTGTCTTTTTTCAGTATGTTATCTTTGTGTATGCATGCATACACAGTAGGGCATTCCCACTGACCTGTCACCCCATTTCCCAGCTCTGGCCCCACGTCACTATGGTAATATAACGGGCATGGCATCTGAACTTTTACTCTACTTTCTGAGGAAATGGAGAAATTAGGGTACACCTAATTTGGCTTTGTGGCTCTCTCTTTTTAGGATTGTCTTGTTTTATTATACCACCCTAGAGACGTGGCAGCTCTGGTGTTGAACTAGCCACCATGTGCACAATTTACATTTCTACCTCATTCCTCAGTTCTTTCTCTCTTTCTGCACCAACAGATTTACAGCACACCATTCTTGGTGTCACTATGGTGAACGTTTGTCTGCACCCTTCTTTGAGAAGCTACTCCATCTTGTGTGAAGGTGGCTCGTTGCATTAGATGAGGTTTCTGTTCCTGAGTTGAGTAGTAAAGGTTCAACTGGAAGCAAACCTATTTGAAGCACTGCCCAGCTTTTGTTCTTCTTTTGTTGTCTCTGCTGTTTCTGAATGTCTCCAATCTGTCACCATCTCCATCTGATTTGGCAACATAATGACCCACACATCTAAATGATCAATAATCTAGATTCTCCTCATTGAATTGTTGATCCAATTCCAGCTCTGGACAGTGGCTGTGACCTCCCCTTATGACTGAGAGGGGGCGGGTTTTTTCTTTCCCTCGCTGATGGCCTCTGTGATTTACAAGCTAATGATGCTGAGAAGCGGTTATTGATGTGGGACGAATGGAGAGGTCAGCTCTGATTAGATTGCTGCTTGCGTGTCCACATTATCTTCTAGAGGATGCACAAAAATATGACTTAAAAACATAATTTATTAAAAGTAAAGTTGGAGACAGCAGACAAGCCAGTTTTCATAGCCTGGAAGGCCCAGGTCACAGCTGTTACGATCCTTTGTTTATGCACTGTTGTTTTTTAATAACCTTTTTATTGTCTAGACTTTGCAGCCTCTTTGCATGCAAATATGCATGCAGTCACCCTCTCTACATGCAGGATAAGGTTAATTGATTCCTCCTGGCCGGCAGTCGGCAGATGACTAGAGCTGCAATGATTACATTTTTAAAACAAAAAAGAGGTCAGAATTCTCTGAATCCGACTCCCCCCCCTGAATTCCCAGTCTCCTCTGATTGGTCAGCTCAAGCATGCCTGACCCAGCGCTACTAACAACAACAGAGCAGCTGTACTAAATCAATTCTCACGTGCCAAACTAGCCACTGGGCTTTAATTATGGAAATGTGTGACACGAGAATGCAGTGTGATGGCAATTAAGGGCAGGACTACTGACGAGGTGTTTTAGGAGCAGTGTTTTCTGTGGGAGAGAGGAGTTTCTGTTGGTGCGGACTTTTACCCTTTTAACTTTCAAGACCTTTTACGTGCACAAGAACCTATATAACACACTGAAGCAAAGGAAAAAAAATGAAAAGGCATAATAGGTCTCTATTAATCGAGAAAATAATCTTTAGCTGCAACCTTGCAGCTCATTCTGAAACTAACACAGCGAATTGATGTGTGTTAATGGTGCTCGTGTATTATTAATGTTTTGTTAGAAAAACCAAGGGCATCTGACGCAGCACCGGTCTGACACAGTGGGACTGTAGAGGCTTGTTTATTTACTAAAGAGGAGGGGGAGGAAAAGAGGTGGTGCCCAGTTTAGGAAGAGGGGCGCTCACATAAGCACAAGGGGTGTGTTCTTTGCTCTCTCTGACAAATTTAGAAAGTACAGTTGGTCTCAGTCTCTCTGCTGAGGTGTCTTTGGAGTATATATATATGTGTGTCCCTACCAGGTTAGAGAGGCAAAAATGGTTAGTTTACAGTCATACCTTGCTGTTTATATTTTATCTGACGCTGAGGATTATCAGTCCTGGCCCTGCCACGTCCCTTTCTGTGCACACTCAGTCAATTTCGTTAAACTGTATGTCCTGTTCTGCTCAGCAGCCAAAGCAAATGCAGATTGTGCACACGCAGAAGCAAAAACAAGTCCCCAGAGCCGCTGTCTGCCCCTCCAGGCCAGGACAGATCACATTTCAAGATTGGGTATGGTTCACGTTTGGCCCCATCAGAGGCTGGCACACATATAGAAAGAAGCCTGGTCCTGTTTCATCACTGTCCCCTTGGCTTATTCTCAAGGCGGTTTTAAATATCTCTGCCCCCCTCTCCCTCCACCCAGGCCTGTTGGACACACAGGCCCTCAGGGTTACTCAGCAGCAGGCGACCTTTTTTAGCTACAGACTGCTGGGCTGCCAGCTCCCACTACTACAAGTACTACGACGACTCCCCTGTGAACCGCCGACCCCTCTGGGGCTGGTCCAGTGCCACTGATGACTCTGTCCATGCTTCAGAAACTTTTTCCACCGACCTGCCCTCCTCACAGACAACTCTACCTTTAATCAGTCCCGAAGAGTAGGAGTGATGGTGTAAGGCAGAGAACGAGAGTGTGGGAGTCCGTTTGTTTCCAGGCAGGTGTCCACAACAACTGTTCTGTGATCATCGCTCAACCTCATTGGCCGATGACTTCTGGCCATTTTTCAGCATCGTGGCCGGGTTGTTTTGACAGTGTGGGAAGGTTCCTGGGGAAATGCCACAAGAGTTTGTTTGTGATAGCAGGAACACTGAGAAACCTTTTGTCTTCAGCTATGCGGGAAATAAATGGACATTTTTTCTTTGTTCTCGCTGGCTCTTTGGTCCACGCTGTTCCTCCAAATCCTCCTTGAACCCTGACTCTTGTTGGCTCGGGTTAGAATTGAAGAATGTCCCGAAATAGCTTTGAAGTGGTTTAATTGTCACTGCTCAGAAACGCTGCAAGAGAATGTTACTTCCTGTGTGTTTTGTGACATTCACATGTTAGAAATCAGCTTGGAAAATAGAAGAGAATTCGCATTTTCAGACATGGCCAGATGTTATATCATGACTGCAGATGCTTCCCTCCCACCCACAAAGCCGCAAATCCTAATTACTGAACTTGTTTGGGTGATTGAATGATTACCTGAACAGCGTCTGTTAATTTGGACAAATTGGAGTGCCTCATTCACAAATTAATCCGATTCACATCTAACTAATGACACGTCTTTATGTGACATCTGTACTTTCAAATAGTGCTGTCACATCTGATTTTGTGCTTAAAGTGTTTTATGGCAAGTAACAAAAAAAATAAGAGTCCACTTTACTTCAGAGGTCTTTCGCCTTTTTATATCTGCTGCCTGAAAGCACTCAAAAACCTGCAGCCTCTCTGTGTGTATTCTCTGATTAAGCTAATCAGCGTTGTGAGGAGAAACATGTCCTTCCTTTGCCTGTTGTGTCCAGTCAGGAAATGAGTTGTTGTCAGTGATTACCAGATGTTTATCAGTTGCCAGGGGTACTGTATGTACTGTGATGGCTATCGGCACACAGGGTACTATTGCTATCAAGCTCTGGATTCCCAAGAAGACAGAAACACTGTCTGAGTTGCTTTGGGAGATGCAATTTTTGACCTGCGTCAACTCTCTCTCTATCAAATAGTTACATATACCGAACAGAGACAGCCTGTACCTTCATGTCAATCTGAGTTACATTCCCTTCTCTCCCTCTTGTGCATTTCATCTGCTCGGCTCAGTCCATCCTCCAACTTTATTCTGCCTCAAGGGTGTTTTCGGGAGTATTTTGCCACAGAGCTAAAAAAAAAGAAAATCTTCCTCCATTCTCGTGATATGCCCTCAAAGCGGCAAACTGGCTATTGTTCTCCTTGACCCTGTGCTGGCAAGATGGAGAACGTAGGAGCGAGGGCTGCTGGAGGGGAGAAGTGTTAATGGCATTTACATAAGTGTAAGAACATGTGGAGCACAAAGGAGGATAATGTCAACAAATATTGTTCTACATATGGACGTCCAACAGATTTTCTTGCCAGAGCAACATTGGTGAAAGTGTGAAAGCATTTCTTTTTTGGGAAAATGTGTGTAGTCTATTGACATTTTTACACACTGGCTGTCCTTGTGAGACTGCCTTTTTTTTCTTAAATGGGCATTTGTCCCCTTCAGACCTTGCCCAAGTGTTAAGCCTCCTGGAGGGAAAGGGGCCCAGTCTGAGCGAGATGAACGGCACTAAACGTCCTCTGACTTCACCCTGTGGGATCGCTGCTACACACACTGACACACACAGACATAAAGATGTACTGAAAAATACTGCACTAAGACTAGAAATGTAGGCTGACAGGCGTAGGGAGCGGGACAAATTACTCAATGCACATTCATCTGTCTGTCGTAGCGGCTCTGCCAGCCTCCTTTTATGCCACTAAATGTAGCATTAAGCTGGTTTTGCATTATGTAACGCAGGCCAATGGGCTAACATGTAAACGTGATACCACTCATTGGAGAGATGGCGTTTTGACAAGAGTGTTAAACAGGAACTTTGCAGAACCAGCTTTGTATCCCTACAATTTTGGTAGTAAACACAAATGAATAATGTAAAACTTCTCTCAATTTTGTCTGCACCCAGAGCCCTCCACTACCGGGTTTTTTTGTACTGGTTCCACATTTTGTAAGTGTGCATCCGCAGACACCCTGGTCACTTTTCAACGACCTGAGAATGAGACTCTAAAATCAACTATCTTTCTTTAGAATCGATTTAATCGAAATTTAAAAAATGTAAAGTATAAAATGCTAAAATGGGTTGCCAAATATACTTGGGTGGCCATCAATATACCTTGGTGCAGCACCCAAATAAACTATATGTGTGGCAAACACTGATGACCAAGATTCTTGATTCTTTTAAATACGAACCACGATCCTGTTCATTGTCTGTTTTTTGACTAAAATGTTCCCAGAAACATATTTTAGTCTGCCGTTTGGATGTAATATGATATTGTTTGTTACTAGCTGGTTGCTTTACTGTTTCCTGTTTCAAAACAGACTCTGACACATAACCAAGCACCACCCAACTCGCAGTACGTCACCCATCAGCAGGAGTGTTTGTTGGTCTGCTGCG
This sequence comes from Pagrus major, assembly GCF_040436345.1. Lineage (NCBI taxonomy): Eukaryota > Metazoa > Chordata > Actinopteri > Spariformes > Sparidae > Pagrus > Pagrus major. The sequence continues at coordinate 16,400,640 of NC_133233.1, forward strand.
GTGCAGTGCATTCTGGTTGTTGTAGGTTGTAGGTCTAAGTTTTGAGCAAAAGGGAATACCACAGCCCTTTTTCTGTTTTCTATGGTTATCTAGCACCAATCTCAAAAATATTTGTCTTTCTACTGCATAGACAGCCAAGTCTCTCAATCCCAGCTGTGAAATACTTCTTTAACTGAGTTTGCTCATTGTTGTGTGATGTTTTGGAGAAAAATACCATCTAACAGTTCAATAAAGGTAGGATTCTTTTTTATAATAATTTCCCAAATCCTCTGCTCTTATTCAAATGTCTTTCCAGGCTTTTGTTCCGAGAGCTGTGTATTTTACATTTTAGGGGGCCTAGTTGTTGTTAGGGCTGTTAATGGTAAGAGAGCAGCTGTTGAGAGCTGGCAGCGTGCTTGCACAGGGGGGTGGTTGTGCGCATATATATCTGTGTGAGTGTGTGTGCACCTGCATTTGGGGGTTGGTGAGGTTTGGGGCTTTGGGGGTTGTTGGGAGTGAGCACAAGTGTTTGCCAGAGGCGGGGTTTTGTATTGCAGATTGTATGCTTGGTTTTCCTGCAAGCATGGCAGTGGTGCTTGAACATATGCGCCTGTGTGACGAGTTGCAGAGAAGTCTGACCCGTCAACGTCAAGACTGGCTTCATACACTCCTGTCACAGTGTGTAGGAGGCTCTTCTGCCGCGGTTCTTTTCTTACCTGCGTTGACACATAACTGTGAATGAAAGCAGCTATGTCACTCAGTATGCTGCATGTCCTCATGAACAGTAATCACTGTTGCCAAGGAAATGGAGTTAACACAGGACACAAGTTTGCAAAAACCACACTTGCAGACATGAAGTGCAGCGGTAAATTTGATTAAGAATATGCGTTGTTATCCTGGTTAATCTCAGATGTCTGATGTTTTCTTGAAGGTGATGCATGAGCTCATGTAGACTAATTAAAACGGTGCTTTTGTGTGTGAACGTCCACCATGTTTTCGAGCTTTGTAATCGGCATTCTTTCTTGTTTATTTTCCTCTTGAGCAGTAGCTGGTGCAGGAATTGGATGAGGATGTACTAATGAATTGGTCAAATTCTTTGGCGCAAGACGAAGATGAGGGGGGGGGCACTGCTTTAGCACCACAGACCACATTTGCTGTGCCACATCTTTCAATAAGAGTGGCTGAAAAGCTGCAGGTGCAAGCTTGTGGCAAACTAACTCCTAAGCCCCCTATACTCACTACTATAATGCGGTTATACCCCCAGACCAGATGCCCCATTCATGGCTGCTCATCAGCTAAGAGATAATCTGTGTCCCTCTCAAAAGCTGGAACATTAACTATGCGTAGACAAACAGACAGAGTGGTAACAGACTTGGTGTGTTTGATGCTGCATTTGGGAACACTCCACTAGTGTGTGTGTTTTGGCAAGAGGGAATGAGAGGAATTAATGTAAGGATCTTCTCAGATTGGATGGATGGCATAATAACTGCATATCTTTGTCAACTGATGGAGGTAGAGGCTCAGTCCTCCTCTCCACAATGGCTCGTACTGAAAATGCTGTAAACTCACAGCATCTTCACCTCGAAAGAAACAATTATTATCATTGTTGATTATTTCTTTGATTAATTGATTAGTTGTTTGGTTTATAAAATGTTGATAAGACGTCTTGTTCAGTCATAACCACATTTAAGAAGCTGGAATTAGAGACTTTTGACTTTTTTTTTTAATTAAAGAATTCCTCAAACCAATTAATACATTTTCAAAATAGCTGGTGGTTACGAGTTGTTGATAATAATAGTTGATAACCAATTGATTCATCGTTTCGGCTCTACCAAAGAGGCCTTTATAAACCTTAACTATGCCCCTGATCTCACATATCTGATGACTAATCCTCACCTGGAATAGCGACTTGTTGACATAACAGCTCGGCCAGAAAGTGTGGAAAAAATAATATGCTCAACAGCGGAGTCTCTGTCCCTGTCTGTGCGTCATGTTTTGTACATTTGAAAGGTACATACAGACCCGAACTTGTCTAAAGAGGAGCTTTCAATGCCAGAAAATGCTTGAAACTGATAATTATAATCATCCATTATACACAAAAATTGGTATTTGCTCAAATTAAGTACAAGAAATTAGAGTAAAAGTCATAAAAAAGCTGGATCAGGAGGAAAACCACAAAAGATGATAGGTGAGACAAATAAGTGGAGAGCAGAAGGATTCACTAAATGTGTCGGTGAGTGAGAACCTTCTGAGTAATATCTAAAAGTGAAGTTATATGAAAAAGAAAGGAATGATCCCATTTCTCTCCAGCTGTGCCTTTTGAATGACATCCCATCACTAAGCCAGTTAGAGAGAACTATGTTGGTTTGATTGGGTTGTCACAAGAGGAGATTGTAAGGAAGAAATAGTGAAAAAGATTTCCAACTGTCTAATAAATAAGCCTTTATAACACCGGAGTAGATGACGGGAACTTTTCTCCTCCTTTCCAACACACTCTTGACTGACGATAAAACAGGATTGTTTGTGCACAGCTTTCACAATCATAAAACAAAAATACCGTTTGTGGCTGCAGGTGAGAACAGAATTTAATATGACGGTAACATCAAAAGTGAATCATCACTCACTCATATCAACAGTCTTCAGCAGTTCTTGTTTATAAAACAACAACAGCGAACAGTGATGTTTGCCACAGGCTTTATCAGGTTTGCCTTCAAATAGACTTCCAGTGAGAACGATAAATGAGCCTTGGAGAAGTTTACAGCCACATCAGTCAGAGAGGGGTGCCTTCAGTCTCTAGTATAACTGGATCATTTGGAGTTGGGGCAAAAAATTAGCAGCCATACATCACATTTAAAATACTAGTTGCAACAATTAGTCAATCAATCACTTGGTGAAATACTGGTTTTAGCCATTTTTCTAGCAAAAATGCCAAACATTTGCTGGTTCCATCCTTAAATGTAAGAATTTGCTGCTATTCTTTGTCAGTTATGATAGTAATTGAACAGTCTTTAGGTTTTGCACTGTTGGGTGGACAAAAGAAGCAATTTGAAGAGGTCACTGTGGGCTCTGGGAAATTGTAATAAGCATTTTTCACAATCTTTGACACTTTATAGACTAAACTATTAATCTATTCATTGTGAAAGTAATGGCTGGATTGATCAATAATTAAAATAATTGTTAGTTGCAACCAAGCGTAATCAATCAGTATCAATCAGAATACAAATATATGCAAAAACAGCAATTGGGACACTTAAGTCGTCAACAAAATCACTGTTTCATTCAATAAAAATCACAATAGTTTTCAAAAAGGAACCTCCACTTGATCAAATTTGATCCCAAAAGCGTCCTCTCGACTCGGACTTAAAATCTTTTGTCTCAAATGCAGTGTTTGTCCATGTGACAGTGATGGATTTAGGGGCCCAGTCACGTGTTCTGGTGCAGCACAGAGGAATGAGCAGCTGACCTGCTGTGCATCGTTGGCTGGGTTCTCCTTCCATCATCTTGCTCCCAGTTCATTTTTACCACTTTGCCATTTAGAGTTCTTTGCATTCAGCCGTTCTCTACTTCCCCAGCCCCTTCGGCCTCTTAAAAGGATGCTGGTAGACCTCGTCAGCATCAGATCTGTGGTCTTTTGCTGTCCATGCAGGTCCAGAAGCCTTAGGCCAGCAATCACAATCAGCAGATTTGGAAACAGAGTTAGGATCCGTGACCACTCTGATGTGCACAGAAGTTGCACTGCAGAAGATGTGCACTTTTGTCCATCAGGAACGCCTTGCATGCTAGAAACTTGAGTTGTAACCACTGAAGGTCACTGCTGCCATGACTTTTCTTTTTATGCATGCACATTGTTATGCTGTTCAGCTTTTATGTCTTATATCAGTTAGTGAGGAAACACATGGTCATGGCTGTCTGTCTGACTGTTGTACTGTAGCCTCCCTCCTGCAGCTGAGGAGCAGCTAGAAATAGAGATAAACCCCTCCATTCACTTTCCTCTCTTTTTCTAAATATTTGATTTAGCAAAGTGAGCTTGGGGGGACCCTGCACAGAAAGTATAGCGGCTTGCATGATGAAAATGTTATTATTACTGGTTATTGTTTGGGCTTTTCCTGCACTATAGCAAGATTTGGGCGTTACGATCCCGCAGCGAGAAGCAAAAGAGGATCTAATTTCTGATCAGTGGAGCGTGTACAGTAGATTTATGAATTGGATCTTCACCTGGCCTTATTGTGTGTATCAGCGCTGTCCTGCATCTGGATGAGAGAGGTCATAAAGTCATAGTTCACTGTACAGAGGAACACTGTAGCAAGGGGGAAGGGATTGGAAAGTCAGACGTAAGATGCTGATCAAGTTCTTCGCGCCCCTTGTAACCAGTCGTGTCTTTGCTTTAAAGGGCTTATAACAGTAATGCCTCGAGGTAAAGTGGTACAAAGACCTGATGGGTGGCTTGAAAGTTGATTTCCAAGTAAGACAGGCTTTGATGTTGCAGCTCATATGGTTCTCAGAGTCACGTCTGGCTGTAAAGTCTTGGTCTGTACCAGACTGTGCTGACTGCACACCGGGATCAAAGTGCTTTACTGTACTTGATCCATTAAAATATTCTACAAGGCGTGATCTGTACTTCATACTTGTCTCGGCCTTTTACCACCCACTGTTCTGCCTGTGGGACACCCGTACTGTACAGAACCTTCTTGGACTGCTTGTGCTATTAAATGTTGGATGAATATAAACATGTCAGATATTTATGTGTAGATAAGAGTCTTACCTTTCCAGCCACTGTGGACATTATAATAAAGAATGTCCTTTCAATAAAATATCCAGTAGCATGCAGTTAAAACCTTAAATGTTGTGTTTTCCTACTTTATAAAGCAAACTGGTTGTCCAACAGTGAAGTAAATGCTTGAAAATCTTATGTCCAAGTCATCACAGGGGCTTGATAAATTATAAATGATGAAAAAATGTAGTCCATTTTCTTCATTTAGTGTTGTTTAAGGTTCAACCAAATGAATTTGGAGCATTCCAGAATAGAAAAGATAGTCTTTTGCAATGTGTCAATTGTATGCGCACCCAGGCATATTTATAGACCTGCTGAGGCTGTGCTCTGTTTGGGTGCCCAGACAGACTGGAAGCACTAGGCCAACTGGTGTGCCACCGCAAAGCAAAATCTGCATGTTATTATCACAGAGACTATATCTGCTGGCTTAACACATGGCAGAAAATGGCTTCTTGACCCGTTTCTACCAGACTGGAGCTGCACTGATTTTGTCTGGGTTTTCATCCGTCTGTGTCTATTTTTTGAACAATATGTGCTATTGTGGCTATTCAGATTTACTTCCCACATCCCACATTACCAATCCCACCCATCTAATCACTCATCTCTTTCCAACAGGCTACTAAAATGTGTTGGTGTATGTGTTTCTCTTTCAATGCCTGAATATAATTTTGAGTGAATATCTTGTATTCATATTGTACCTTTACCTTTCCCTGCCCTTCTGTTCTTTTCATGCCCCCTCACTTCCTCTGTCAGGATATCCATCGCCCTCCTTATTATTCTATAGGAAGCACTCATACGAGAATCAATCTAGACCTTTGTTCCATTATTCCCCTCATACTTAATGCAGGAACCTGCACTATCATGACGACAACTCTTCTCTTAAGGCTGTGAAGGACAATTTGCTCTTTTATGGTATGAGGATTAGCAACTTTTGCAGAGACATTTATCTCCCTATCTGTTGTCCACATCTGCTTTTATGCTGTCTGAAAATCTCATTCAGTTCATTAAATCCCTGCAGTCACCTGAAGGCACCAGGACAGATATGTTGATACATCTGCAGCTTCCAATTTGAGCAGGGCGCAGTGCCATTATGCACGGCCGTCTGCTGTGTTTACCTTCATTAAATCACATGCAAATGACACCAGGCTGCTACAAAATAGCCATGAACACACACACACTTCAACACACACGGCAGGGTGGTCAGTATTCTGTCTGTTTATGCGAGAGACATCAAATTACCGGGGCTTATTACTTCTGTGAGTCACAGCGTCCATTCCAAAAAATCATTTCAGCAGTTCATGTTTTATTATTGAAATGCAATACAGTAGAATTATAAATAAGATGCAAGTATATTAACTGCTCCACCAAACCTTTTCCTTAGTTTTTGTTTCTATGTGATTTTTCTGTTGAAAAACTCAAAGCCATCTCACCCTAACCCTTTAGATCATAATGCAATGTTAAAGAGATTTAGAGATTAAGAAAAACCATGCCTTTTACTTAACAACGATGCATTCTGGTTTATCATCCTCTAGATAGCTCATGCATGCTAATGTAGTTATTCCAACTGCCCTTACTCCCTGTGTGTCTGTATATGTATGTGTGAGAGGCCACAGTCGCCCTGTGCATGCCCTCTGGGTAAAACTGTAAGGTTAGGACTTGTAAGAAGACACTGCTATGTCAGCAAGTCGCCATGACAATGCCGTCGTTCCCCTATTTCATTGTCTTTTTCCTCCTCTTGTCTCTCTGCTGGGGAAGGTCACATGACTGAATTGATCCCTATAACACAGGGATACATAGAGTGCCGTCCCTCTCTTTTCGTTCTCTGCAGCCGCATAGATGATCTGTCACACAACCATCACCTGCAGCTCCACTTTCCGCAGAGCTTCAAGTATTGAGCTTGACTGTACATTTCAGAAGATCAGAATTCATGAGTGTGTGTGATGAAGTATCCTATAAAGTAGATGTTATTAAATAAAGCAGAATAGCACATTTAGTTTTTTCCTGTCGCACAGCAGGTGTGAAAATCAATTATTTTCCCAGGTCAGAGTGAATAGGTAATGTGCAATGCATAATGCTAAATAAATCAACACGACACAGTTCTTGAGTAATGCGTGGAAGACAATGTGATTGCATCCTTCACAGATTAGACAGCTCTGGTGTAGCGCACTGAATACAAATCCAAGGTCGCTGTGTTGCTGCCTGCCATCCATTCCCAGGCTTGTTTGGAGGCTGACTGAGCTTTTCAAGCTAATAGGCAGGTGGAGCGCTACATAATTCATTGAAACTAAGTTTCCAGCCAAAGAGCGGAGACGGATTACAGAGGCAGGCTCATACCTTAGCAGCCTTTATTGCAGGACAGTAACTGGGGAGAAACAAATCCCAAAGTAAATGAGACTTACTGCATATGGCCTGCATGTAAACATAAACAGACATCGGGTGCAGTTTAATTTCAACTTGTGTGGAGTTGCACATGATGATAATTCTTCTGTTGTGTGAATTTTAGCCTCAACCTTTTAACCCCACAGCATTGTGACAAGGCAACCAAAGTCCCGTCCTCTTATTTCGTCCACGTAATTAAATCAAATCGTTAATCTGTGGTAATGAGTTCGGCCACCGGGGAGCTGCTTCATTAGGGTGCGATGTGCTTTCTCATCAGGTCTGGTTGCTCTGCATTCGCCGTCCTTCCTTCTCCGCTGCTCTGGCTGTGTCTCAAGGGTGAGGGGTGAGGAGAACAGAAGGTCAGAGAGGTTGGAAGGGGGGGATGGTGGGGGACAGACACTGCAGACGCCATTTTATTGTTATGCCTGAAATTCCATGCACAGCCAAGGCAACTATGGAGGCAGCTGGGTGCAGTATATTTCAGAATTCCTTGCATTTCTCGCAGAAGTAGTAATCTTTGGCAGTTCCAAGTCGACACTTTTTGATTATATATGAACTATTTCAACCATGTCAGCCATTTCTTTTAACCAAAAAAACCCAGCTTTTTTCTGTTTTATATTCTTGTAAATTAGGGCTGTGCAATACAAACAAAATCTCATATCCCACTATAGGTCATTTCATATCCAAATAATGATACATGTTATATAGCAAATTGTCTGTAAATAAATAGATAATATAAAATGAACACATGAAAAGGCCATTTTCTTCCTGACGGCATCATCCAAATGATGCAAAACAATGCCATAGTGTGATGGGAGTGTGATTTGCGACACAACGAAATAAAGATAATACAGCATAATACGAAATGAGAGACGTTTTTCCTTCATCACATGATATATGTTGTCATATTGCACAGCCTTATTGTCAATTGAATAATTTGAGAGTTGGTCAGACATACAGTCTGAATTTGACAGTGGAAAATTTAGATGAGCTCTCCGTCATTTTTCTGGAAATCTAAAGAAGAAAAAGAAATATAACAGCAAATTAATCAGAAATAAGTCATTAGTTGCAGTCTTAGATGCTACAAAGGATGAGCAAAATAACAGAAACAATCTATAAGGTACAACACAACCGCTCTGCTGTGAAGATAAATTCACCAATTCAAAAGCAACATCAGCCACCTGGGCTTTAGCCTTACTGCAATCACACTTCTAATTCATGCCTCTCCCGCTCTTTGCTGCCATACTGCTCCGTCTGTTTTACCCTCATTCATTCTCTACAGGCTCTGAATGAGTCAGTGCCTCATGAATGCAGAGAGTCGAGGTGGGGGGGGGAGCAGAGCTCTTACAGAGTGTGGAGGAGGCAGAGTGGAGACAACAGAACAACGCTGGTCCCTGAAGGTTAGATGTGAGAGGGATGTTGCTGAGCAAGCTTTATCACTCGGTTACACAGCAGGATCAGTCGCCACAGACTGCAGCCCGGCTCCTTTCCCTCTGTTTCTTTATGTTCCATCACTCTCGCTGCCCCTCTCAGATGTTATTCTTCTCCTCCGCTTTCTCTCCGCGCAACTCTTAACTTTATCCATTTTCATTTCTTTCTATAGCCCACTATATTGTCTTTCTCTTCCCGGATTATTGTTGAGTAAATCTCTCCTTCCTCTGCCTGACTTTGCTGTGTCCATCCATCACAAACATAAGAGCTGAAACATTAAATTGGGGTCGATGATTCACTATAAAACTCTCTTACCTTACACCTCCTTCACTCTTACCCGTCCCCTCTCACGTTTCCTTATGCATGCACTTGTATGTATTTAAGATGCAGGGAGAGTGTGACCTTGGTTGAGTTTAAGTTGTAATTGATGCTTTGGTGCTTCAAGATGAGTCCTTTCCAATGCTCACGTGTGTATTTATTTATTTTTTTCCCAGCCTTGTGCAGTATACATTTTCTCAGACCTCATTAAGAACTCGTTGCCGATATTGGATTCTGTCTGTAATATGTTAACTTGCATGCTCTCTGACTTCATCCTCAATTTGTATCTTCTCATGCGTGCCTAATGCATATAACAAAGTCAGCGCAATATTACAACCGTGTATTGAAAGTCAGGCTGGATGGTCACGTAGATGGTTTAGGTGCTGACTTTGTATAACATAAGAGTGAAAAGCCAATAACTGCAATGGAGACCTCCTAATCCATTACCTCCACACGTGTAGAAAGCAATATGAAGCTTATAATGCATTGTCCTTCACGTGCCGCTGGTAAAGGTCTATTGCGTAATTGAGTAAAGTGAGCCTGTGGCGCGCCGTGCGTTCTGCATTGGCATGCACCCCCAGCTCTCCACTGACATATGTCCCAGCAGCATGTGTGTTTGTGTGTGATGGAGCGCCGCTGCTGTGCCAGCATATTCCTCAATCCGATGGCTCTGCCCTAGCCGCCCTTCAGCCCAGCCGCAGCCCTTCCAATCCCTTCATCCCCAAACATCCCGGCTCGGTGCCAGGCGGGCAGGGTTAGGGCAACCAGTCAGGCACGGTTTACGACCCCCTCCGTCCTCCAATCGGGCAGAACGCTGTTAACGTGATGGATGGAGTGGCAAGCCAGGCACTTACACAATCACCCAAGGGGGATGAAATATGGCCGCCCCAGTCTGGGTGCCCGAGAACAGGGAGGCTGGAGATTGGAGGGCAACCAAAGGACCATACTTGGTGCTCAACCTTTTGGCTGGCGAGGGAACGGCTGGTTGCACCTAGTGTGTCTGGCTCAAGCCAGAGTGTGTTTAAACGATAGTGTGTTTATATTAGGAGCACAGGAGGGGTCAGCAGTCTGCAAGGTGAAGTGATGGGAATTATTCATCGATGGACCTTTTTTATAGGGCACTCCGTGGCAAAAATGGCAATCTTATGTAGTGTTTTAGTTACTGTATATTCAGGCTTGAAATTGGGGCTCCAGCTAAAACTACAATTATTTTTATTGTTGGTATATCTGTTTATTATTTACTGACAACCGTGGCCAGAGGAATTGTGATTTTGGGTTGTCTGTCCATCTGTCTGTCCCATTCTTGTGAACACGATATCTCAAAAACGCATTTAGGGAATCCTTCAAATTTCGTACAAATGTTCATTTGGACTCAAGAATAAACTGATTATCTGGTGGCCAAAGGTCAGAGGTCACTGTGACATCACAAAACACATTTTTGGCCATAACTTAAGAATTAATACAATGATCTATTTTTTGGTTTATAAAATGTCCGAAAATTGTTTCAGAAAAGGTTAATCATTGTTTCAAAAAAGCCCAGAATGATTCCATTAAATGTCTTGTTTTGTCCACAACCCAAACATAGTTTACCGCCATAGAGGTGTGAAGAAAACAGGAAATAATCACATTTAAGAAGCTGGAATCTTGAGAGAGAAATTTGACTTTCAAGTATCAAAGTAGTTGGCGATTACTTTAATAGTTGACAGCTAATCAATTAATTGTTGCAGCTCTAAATAAAATCCTGTTATTTTTAAAGCAAATCCAGTATTAACCAGCTCAAAACTACAGGATCATCTGTATATTTGTCAAGATTTTGCATTTGTAATATAATATTCAAGGGTCCAACTGGTCTGAAGCTCAATCAAGAGACAGACGACCAACCATTCAGACCTACCTTCATCTTTAAACTCAGTCGTCAAGCTCTAGTTGACGTTATAGCCAGCCTTTATAATGCAGACCATGTTCTGTGCTTTATGGGTGTCATATCTTTTCTTGCCGTGTTTCACAAAAGCATGATTCACTAGCTTGGGTTTTGTGAGACGTTTACAATTTCAAGATGGAGATAATAAGATAAGACTTCTTGCTGTCCTTGCCAACTATAATTAATATTTTATTGTCCCTGGGTGGTAATTTATCCAGTTACATTGTCTAACGGTTTGACTGCCGCAGTGAATTGACTCTCCGGCCAGCAGGATATGAGAAATGGCGCGGTGAAAGGAGTTAAAAAGATGAAATATGAGATGCACTGGGAAAGAGAGAAAGAGGCAGTGGAAAGAGGGATGGATGCTCGCTTTAGGTTTTTAGAGAAGAGAGAAGTGGTTCATGTCGGCTCATGTTAATTTTTTGGGAAAGAAACTGCCGCAGACCTTCAGGCCTCACACGCAACACACTTAGACATATTTTCTGTATTTTTGTGCATGTCTCTAACTATTTCTCTTCGGTCACACATTGTATATGTGCAGACACTTGCAGAAAAAAATGATCACCAGAGTTTTTGGAGCCAAGGGAATTGACCATTGTTGCTTTGCATTTTGTGCTTGTGTGTGTGTGTCTGCTTTAGGCTGATAAGAGGATTTGTTGAAGGGCCTTTTGTTCTTTAAGCAATATTTTCCTCTTATTCTCTTTTCCAATATTTTTTGTTTAATGGAGCCATGATTTAATAAAGTCTAGATAAGCATTTGGGCTTTGAGACATTGTTGGAACCACACTGTAGGAGTTAACATACATATTTGTGCTCTGTTAGTCACTTCCAGGTTTTAAAGGATGTCCAAAAGCACTCAAAGTGTTGGGATGGAAATATGAGGGCAGTAAAAAGATGCAAGCCTCTTGGGATGCGGGGATGCTATATGCAAATGTTGGCAGGGCAGATGAAACATTTGGGCGAAACAGACGTAGATGAGATGGTGTTTGAGCTTCCACTCTGGCAAAAACAAAACTTTGTCGATAGTGGACACGTGTGCATATGTGTTTGCATTTGTTATGCAATCTGGCAGGGAGAAGGTGTTCCTCTGGTCTCTGGGGAAAAATTAAACATTTGAGTGTTGTTCTTGACACACATAAACGCTCAATGCCGTTGGGGTTTAGCGCTGGCATCCAAGAAAGTGACATTTGAGAGACACAAATAGAGGAACAGAGTTTAGTTGTGGGTGAGAATTTTGTCATTCACAGAAACATTTTAATGTGCGCACACACACACACAACCATCATAAAGAGCTTATCCCTTCCCTCAGTCACACACAAACACACATGCGCACACTCTCACACCCTGGCGGCTAGCGGCAATGTTCCAGGTGTAATTATAGAAAGTTTTGCCCCCTGATTACAGCTGGTAAATGGCTTTGACTCACGTCTCCACTGGATGTCCGCAGGAGGTTTTTCCACTTGTCCAACTAAGGTTATCTAACTTTAATGAGTTTTTCCCTTCCTGCGGCAAAGTGACGGAGTGTGATTGGCTCACCTCAGTGACTGTCTGAGAGCCCCTGAGGGTTAATGTTTCACCCCCCCTCCCCACTTGCTCCAGCGTTGGAGAGCTGCAAGCGTGCCTTCAGGTCAGAGCTCTAGAGCTTTCAAGTTGGTTGTTAAAGATGCTGGAAAGCTGTGAGAAATGACCTCAGGGCTGGTGGAGAGTCCACTGATCTTAGTGCAGGTGTTGTGAATGAGGTGGACGGTGCATCAGGGGTAATGAACAGCTCCCACAGGTCTGGTCGCAGGTAACAGCCAGTCACTAAAAACATTAATGAAGATAGTACATAGGCTCTGAAACAGTGAGAGTTCATGCTCTTCAAAAACTTACAAATTATTTAGTGTCTGTTTCAAATTGATGTTGTGTATGTTTCTGATTGGTTGTGTCTGTGTTTTTCTTCCAGCCATTATGTATGTGATGGGAGCCCTGGGACCTGCAGCTGGCTACCTGCTGGGAGGCGTCCTCATCGGCTTCTATGTGGACCCTAAAACTGTCGTCAACATAGACCAGAGCGACCCTCGCTTTGTTGGCAACTGGTAAATATGCATGTGCATCTGGATGACTGCCCCGAGCCTTTACATGCGTTCCCTGGGTGATCGATTCTCAATTAGGGCTTCAACTAATGATATTTTCATCATCATTTAAAGGACTAAATGTCTTCCTCAAAACTACATAGTGCACCTTTAAACAATTAATCAGTTATCATAATAGTTGGCGATCAGTTTTCCTCTGTTCATTTGATTGTTTATGCAACTTATCGTTGCAGCTTTATTCTCAGTTGCCTTTAAGAAGCCTTCTGTTGTTTCTTCCTTTCAGGTGGAGCGGCTTTCTCTTGTGCGCTGTAGCCATGCTCCTGGTCATCTTCCCCATGTTTGCCTTCCCCAAAAAGCTGCCTCCACGCCACAAAAAGAGGAAGAAGAAAAAGATCAGCTCACCTGGCGATGTCTCCAGCGACGACGACGTGATGAAGGAGAAGTCCAGTAGCAAAGGCCAGAACGTCTCCTCCTCCATGGGCTTTGGAAAGGACATCAAAGGTGAGGAAGAGATAATATCAGCCCTCCTTTGACACCTCTGGTGTCCTCATGCGTCTTACATAAAGGAAGTGTGAGCTATTGATGTACAAATGGCCTATAATCCAATCAATGGCCAGGATTAGTCATCTTATCTAATAGTGAAAGCTCCGTTGAGATCTCCTGTAAAGATGTTATTGATTTGTGATGGAGGAGGTTCAGTCGACCAAGGAAGCAAGTAATTCACTGTAAACGCGTGCAGTTTTATTGAACATTAGGCTCTCTTTGCCCCAGTAAATGAAATGTAAACGTGGCTACAGGTCAGACATTATTGTCAGTTGAAGACTTCATGTTTAGTTTAGCACTCCTGATATTGTTTCCCCAAACCAACCAATCATGTGATCATATGAATAAACATACAGTAGTTAGATATGGTGCTTGTTAGACTGTTTGTTCATGTGCACCTTTGTGCTTTTGTTATGTCTTTTCTGAGCCAGATATACCAGGAATCTCCTGGTTTTCCCAGGGAGAGCCCCCTGGTTAAACTGAATTCTGCTCCAGTGTTCCCCAGTTTCCTCTTGTTGTCAGATATCTCCCTCTCTCTCTCTCTTAAATTAGCTCTCAGGGGAACTCAGTCACGTTTCCACACACAGGAACAGACAGACTCACAGCAGCGCAAAGCTGTAGCATTTATGTTTGTTCTCTCTCTTTATTACAATGAGGAGAACTCTAACATGTATTTAAATGAGTGCATATTCAGATCCATGCTTGTGTGCATTCCTCGAAACAGCCAAGGCGTGATTTAGTCTCGGAGAGCAGATAACACAAGCTTGAATGCATTACAGCTTCAGCTCAGCCCTGGTAGCTCTCCTGCTGTTTTACTTGTCCCAGCAGGATGTTTTGAGCTGTTGTGCAAACTACAGCCAATTTTGCAGACTCGGGCGCTTCAATGTTTGGATCTGTAATGTATTTTGGTGCTGTGTTTGTCCTTCTATCGAGGTGTGGGTGTGTCTATAGCACAAATTCAGCACTTTCTATGAAAAATATGCTGCACTGAATGCATTTTTTGTTGCCAATCTGAAGGGCAAAAAATAATGCACAACACTAAATATGTTGAATGATCCGTCTTCTTGAACAACCCCCTAATCAGCAAAACTTGAAGACTTTGAATGTACTTTATTAAAAAATAATAATATCTGCACTGTATTATTTCGTCACTGTGTTATTTCTGATTTGAAAGAGAACTGGTAAAAAACAAAGCCTACAAAGACATTTTATGGGGATATGATACAACAAATCATCCAATTAAAAATGCTCATGTGATTTTCATACAGCCATGGTGTTGTGCAACAGAATAATACATTCTAATCATGTAACTGATTTTTCTTTACAATATTATCACAGCTTTAAAATCTGTAATCATCGCATTCCTACATCCAATCCAAGGTCATGTCCTCAAATGTCTTGTTTTGTCCTATGAACAGCTCAAAACCGTACAAAGATGGGGAAAAAAACAGAATACCTTGTATTGGAGAGGCTAAAACCTTATCAATTACTTAAACAATAAAGATATTTGGCGAATTATATATTTTTCGATTGACTAGTCATTCAATACTAGCAGAATTAACAGTTGCTGTACAAAAAACACGAACAATTCCACAGATTAGATTAGTTATAAAATGACACATTTCTATAAACTCGTGTACTTTGAGACCTATGAGACCTACAGATATTACAAATAATTTCCTATTATCACCTGTCTACATTCAAAAAGAAATGTTAAGCACAAAGCAGATGGATGAAACAATTTGTCAAAGTCATCAAATAAATTCTCAAAGAACAGCAAGTGTGGCAACTATTGCGACCCAGTGGTCTGACTGATTGAGAGAGCAGCTGCCGTAGACGTCAACAGGACCTCGCCATCTGTCCCCCTCCAGACAAGATTACAGCCCAGATCCACAGGAATGAAATAATTAGCGTCACTATTCTAATTCTACCTTTTGATCTCAGATAACACTGACAGATGCTAACATTTTCCCACCTCCGACAAGATTAGTTGAATTAGTGCTGAGACGGCTATCCCCAATCAAGTGACTGCGCCGCCCAGTCAGGCAGGACAGCCTCGTAAGAACCTCCCCAATAAAAGGCAATGATAATCCACTTCACATACTTCCTGCCTTTCTCTTTTGTTCTTTCTTTACTTGAGGCATCTGTGTATGTCAAGCACATGAGACAGACGAATCCCCCGTGATAGCCTTATGACTGTTAAGTCATGATATTTGCCCTCAGCCAGGGGCTTTAAACATTCTGGCCACACATGGAACAAAATCGAAGATGCCAGATGCCTGCTTGGTTAAACGTAGCCAAATGTTTTGAAGTCTGACTTTTGCTCCTGAATGTGTCCTTTGATAGAGCACACAGAGAGTGAGAGAAAACACTGCACAGACGGAACAAAAACTAAATGATCAAATCTAGAAACCTGAAGATAACATTTAGCTTTAAAAGCTCTATTAAATGTTACCTTTGGATGCTGTCCTCCCCCATCTTTCATCACACAGATAGTTAAGGTCAAGGGTAGACAACGCAAAATTGTTTCTGACTTGAGTCAGCCCCCAAAAGTTCAAATTAATTTCAATACAGAAGCTTTCTGTGCACCTAAGTGATCTCGCTTCTTTAAGGTGCTCGCCATTATTTATGAATGAGGGTCCTTTCCTGACCTTTTGGATTTCAGCTGTAATAAAAAAGCTACTTGGGCTTTTGTTTCCTGCTTTCCTTTAAACCATGAAACTTTTGAGTTGTGGCATTTTTTTAAAATAATCTAAGGAATTCATATTTGTTTGTCATTGGGGTTATGGTCACGGAAGACTGCAAGAAAACAAACCCGACATCTGCTGTAACTGCAGTTTGCCTTAAACTCAGTGTTGCATGTCCTGGGTCTTCCTCAGGACACCCTAACCAGGTGCCCAAACTACATCAGCTCTTTCTTCTAATGTGGAGGAGCAGCAGCTTGAATCTGAAGGTCCCTGCGGATTGCAGAGATCCCCATTCTGTCAAAACTTTTGCCTCGGTCTTGTTGAGACGAAGGAGCTCGTATGTTCCTGTGACCATGAGAACAGTGTTTTCTGCAACCTTGTGTTTCCAACAAGGACATTTAAACCAGCTAACTTTTCAAATGCAAAAAGTTAGACACTGGAAATAATTTTAAAAAAACAGTCACAGTAGTTAAAAAATGATAGACAGGCCTCGTAGTTTATATCTTCTAGCATTAATACTGCTGCAGTTGTGCTGATTAGCTTGGCAGACGTGCAGGATTTATCCAACCGGTTCAGCCAATCTCTTGTGTACGTGCCACAGCATATGATGAGATGTCTGAAAGGGGTCCCTGAGCTCCCAGTCTGAACTGCTAGCTGTACAGCTATTTGAGCTAACAAGCTAAGGCAGCTGCAGTTAGCAGCAGTAAGCGGCTATAGATTATAGAAATAGTTGACTAATTATTTTTTTCAAAAGACTAATCGATTAATTAGCTAACTGTTGCAGCTGTACTTCCTACACGGTTCAGTTTGTCAGCCAGTGCAAACAAAGTGTATAGAGAGAGATTCTGCCTGGTTACAATAATGTATTTACAGTTTGGCCACATGACTTTGAGTGGCAGGATGAGAGGGCATTGTGCATCATGTCAACCAAATCACATGGACATTGTCCCCAAGCAAGACATAACAGGGCATGTTTGCCTTTGTTGTGATGAACCAAGGATGACGGCGTTCAGGCTGCATTTGCAGAGCTCGGTTTGGTTTTGGGCTCGCAGCAGAGACGCACATGATCCACACTCTTGCACTGTACACTAAACCTGCTGCTGGCTACATGAGTTTCCTAAAGCGAGGCAGGTTTTCAGGCTACAACGAGCATCTGTGTGTTTGTGTATTAATGTTTGCTTCTGCAGTGTTGCTTGAAACAAGGATGCTTATCCAGCTGTAATGAGTAGAGGCTGACTGTGTGTTTGTGTGAATTTCAGAGACATTTAAAGAAGGTGTTAACTTAACTCCTCAGGTTATTATTACGTTTAAATTTAACTAGAGTTAGAGACACAGTTTTTTCTGTCTTTCTTTAATCGCAGCTTTCCAGGAATGATTCTTCTTCTGATGATTCTGTCTGCTTCAGTTTGTGTGGGAATAAGAGGCAAATTAAGAGACTGATTGTGTGTTAATTACAGCACCACATGTGATGAAGTGCTCAATCTTGTCTTGTTTCCCTCCCCAGACCTCCCCAAGGCAGCTCTGAGGATCCTCAGCAACATGACCTTCCTGTTTGTCAGCCTGTCCTACACGGCAGAGTGTGCCATTGTCACCGCCTTCATCACCTTCATTCCCAAGTTTATTGAGTCACAGTTTGGTATCCCAGCCTCCAACGCCAGCATATACACTGGTAAGTGTTTCTGTGGACAGTCTTTTGTTAATTCACTTCTTTTTCTTTTTGTATTCATTCATTTTATCACAGCACATAGACCTATTCTTGTGTTGTCTTGTGAGTCACTGTCCAGTGTGGGCTGCCTTTGAGGATGTGTGGGAGCCTGTAATGAGCAATTTTTTTACAATATGTTCTGAGCAATAAAACAAAATCAAATTATGCATTAAGAATGATACAGTAGAACATGATGGTACCAGTCAGCTGCCTGTAAAAGAGAGCTGAAGTAAATTAAATGAAAAATCAAAACAACTATGGATGTAACAATAGAAATATTCTGTCCTACACTGGTATTTTTTTTTTTTAGAAATATCACTACATAAAAACATAAATCTTATTGATCCAAATGTTTTTTAAATTAAGAAACATCTACAAAATATTTCCTAACACTCCACAACTTATTTGACCCATGTGATTATTTCAGTTTTTGAGGTATGCTCATTTTATGAGCAGAGTACAAAGGAGTTTTGATAGTTTCATCACAATAGAAATACAGTATTCCCCTCATGCCTACATTTGTAGTTTTTGCTAATTGTGAAGTTCTTTCTTGGAGAATCATTAAATGCTCAATATGTCCACAACTACGAAATACACTTGTATCAAAACTACAAAATGCACAATGCTCAAAAGTATTATTTCTCACAGTCTCTCCCGACAGCTATCAACCTGCCTCTCTGCTCCCCTCCCCCCAGTCACTGGCGCCAGTGTGCGCTTTCATCACGTTTTGCAACATACGTCACGTGAAGTCAAGACATCATCTCACACATACAACGCGATTAGGCAGAAGATAAAAGTCTTAGCACCCTGTTGCCGAAAGAATGAATGCTCTATCTATTATAGATTTTTATTTTAGATCGATTTAAACAGGATCATGTAAATAACAATCTCCGGCAGCCGTTTTCATAGGGCTAATTAGCGATTAACCTTTCTTCTTGTTTGGTATTATTTTAGTTTGTAAGATTGCAGTTTCCCTGAACCAAAGCTGTTATTTAGAACGCTTGTACTGTTTGACCAAATGTCCAAAACCCAAAGATCTTAAATTTCCAGTGATATGAAATGGAGAACAGTGCAGTTTCTCACATTTCGGAAGCATCAGCATTTTCTGGATAAAGTACTTTGCCATCATTGTAGTCGTTGGCAATGTATTGTCTGTCCAGAGACTCATCGATTTTTTTTTTTTTTTTTTTTTTTTTTTTTAAATTAGCATGTAGTGTATATTGTAAGAAAATCTCTAACTGAGTTTAGGACTGAGAAAATGAGCTCTTCCTCCTCTGGAAGATGTGAGAAAGAAATGTTTAACATCTTAAGGAGGAGAAAATGGTGTATTTGATTACCTATGAGGCAGTCATTTGATAGGTTAATCGTACCGTCTCTGAAAAGATCTAAAATAACTGCCCTCTGCAAAGACTTGATTAGAATTTATTACCCTAGTTGGCAGCCTTTTCTTTATTAAGTAGTATCTTGTGGATATAGAGTAGTATATATATATTATTATTATTATTAAGAGACTTCAAATTCATAAACCTACATGTGACACATGAACATAAACATACTCTCAGACTGTCATTTCGAATATAAGTTTTTCATTCTACATTTATTCTACTTGATCCCGGACAGGAGGACAGATGATAGATCATCACATGCTGTTCCACACCACTCGTCTGTACCAGTTTAAGCTCACATTTGTTCTCACCTCTCCACGTGCACTCTGTGATTCACAGTCGGAGGGCAGCGCTGTGAGTCATAGTCTCACTGACTTTCATTCAGTGATGAGCTTCTATTACATCCCCCGACTGCAACACACAAGTCTCTGGTGGCTGCGGGAGATGCATTCATCATAATGTGGGGCTCTCACGCACACGCACACGCACACACACACTACCCTCTTCTCTGCCTGTAATATGTGCACCACACATGTAGAGTGTTTCTTCAGTTGTGTCTGAGCCAGCGGTGCTAAAACACAACTAATCTACTGACAGGATTATTACAGCAAGGAGTGATTGAAAACTCAATTACGCCTGTGAAATCAAAAAGGTGTGTGTGTGTTCCAGTACTCTGCTGGCTAACATATGGTCATCTCCAGACACACACACACACACACACACACACACACACACACACACACACACACACACACACACACACACACACACACACACACATATACACACACACACACACACACATATACACACACACACACACACACATATACACACACACACACACACACTTACACACATACACACACACACACACACACTCACACACATACTGACATACACACACAAGCACAATGCCATTGCCTCATCTCATCTGCTTGTTGCCAGGATACAAGGGGTAAGGGCAAACGGGTGGTGCGGTTGCCATGGCTACCCCAACGATGCCAAGCTGCTGGGATGTGATGATGGTTGGAAAAGAGGAGGAGGAGGAGGAGGAGGCTCTCCTGTTGATGGGAGCACAGTGCTTCCTCAGGCAGCCAGATGGACTGACCAACTGTGACATTTCCCCTGATGATTGTGAGGGATTGTTTTTTAAGAATGACCAGAAGACCAGACGAGCAGGCGTTTTTGAATGTGTAAATAAATTATTAGTGATGTTTTTGTTATCGTCTAGTCAGAACAATAGAGTCAGGATTTAATTCAATTTGAGATGGAAGCCAATATTTTTAAGATTGACACTCAGAGAATTAAAAAATGACTTTGCAAGACAAATGTTTTGACAAAATGCTAACGTCAGCATGCTAATATGATCCCAATAACAATGGTAACATGCTGATGTACAGCAGGTATTCCACGTTCATCATCTTAGTTAGCTTGTTACCATACTAACATTTTGGAAAAGTGTACAGGCTGATGGAAATCTCATTATTTTTGCACGTAGCAGCGTGGCTAGTAATACTTAGGACTTTAAAGCTTAATTAGTAAATATTTTTACATTAACAATGGGTCAAAAGACTGTGCAAAAAGTACAGTCACACAACACTGTGTTTTCCCTCACCTCTAAAGAGCATTAAAGTGTCATTTAGCTCATTGTTTTTGTTTTATCAACTTCAAAATTCTCCCTTTTTAATGGCCGAAAAATCAGCTAATGCAGGTTTAACAAATCCAGCTATTGTACCATCTTTCCAAATGGAACTAAATGCATTTTATGTTTCCGGCAGTACCAACAGTGCTTTGTTAGAAATAAATAGAAGAGTTGGGCATG
This sequence comes from Pagrus major, assembly GCF_040436345.1. Taxonomy (NCBI): domain Eukaryota; kingdom Metazoa; phylum Chordata; class Actinopteri; order Spariformes; family Sparidae; genus Pagrus; species Pagrus major. Next base: position 16,421,659 of record NC_133233.1, read on the forward strand.
TAAAAATAGGAGCAGTTGCCACAGTGGTTCACCAAAGGGTGTATATGAAGAAAAAAATGTCATAGTTTGTTTTGTCTTACGGAAGTAGTCAAAACGAGATAAACTGACGTCTTGCAAATTACCACCTTGTTGAGTATATATCATGCCTGGTTAAAGAGATGCCGCTGCTACATGCTCATTAGATGTTGCTACAGAAATAGCGCTGTAACATATCACACACGCCTCCCTCAGCTGCAGTTTCCCCCCATGCTGCTGTCGCTGCTCTGCGCCCGTGTCTCTGACTTTTGTTTCTCACTTGATGATCAGCCACTGTCTCTTTCAATTATTTCCTTCTCTATCTCGGCTGTACAAGCCTCAGTTGACAATGTAAGCAGTGCAAACGTTTGTCACGAGAGTCATGCCTTCTTTGATGTAGGATCTCTATAATAGATTAGCAGTGACATGCACACATTTATCAAATAACTAAGAATAAAATAACCCTCGGATTCATGCCAGCAAAGCTGTTAATCCAGATAAAATGTGTGTAAATCATTCATGTGGCATTTAACACTACAGCACAGTGTGTGTGTGTGTGTACCTTTATGTCACTGTGAAATAATATCTGTTTGGCTGTTTAATCCTGCAGAAAGCACTTGGTTTTAGCACAGAAACATGCACTTACAGGATAATATTATGCTCCAGCTGTCTCTCTCTCTCTCTCTCTCTCTCACAGAGGCACTTTTTCTCTGCCTGTCTCTCGCCCTCTCTGTCTTCCTCCTGGTCTGTACATACAGAGAGAAGCCAAATGACATCTCTCTGTACTTGGATCACTTCTCTGTTGATCCTCTATCTTTGATGACCTCCCGCCCCCGCTGGCTGACCCCGTCTTGCTCGTTACCCGGTCGCGTGCGCTTACGGTTGGGCTCGAGGGCTGCCATGTGCATGTGCCTCCCTGGGCTTTAACTCCTGCTTGATGACGCCACCCGGTCCATCCTGCCAGCAGCCAGCTTTGCCTTTCTTCGTGCTGTCAATTAGACTATCTAGAGTGGACTGAGAGCACGTGCCACAGCCTGAAGTGACTCACTGTTAGCCCGTAGCATAGCCTCGTCGCATTAATGCAGCAGTTTCTTTTTTCTTTTGAAGTGATTTATTCTTGGTTTAACGGGGGAAGTCACATGGAGATTGACGCAACCGTGTCCAACAAGACATCATACATGTTCACATGTTACTGTGCCTAATTAAAACACTGCAGCTCAGATGATCATTGCACTTAGTCAGTCAAGCTTTACAGTAATTAATTCAGTGTTAACAGCTTTTCAAGACACAAATTAGCTGCTCTATTTCTGTGCCGTTTGCAACACTTCAGAAGTTTTTCCTCCATTTCACCTGCACTTTCTTTTCACTGATCTCTCTCACAGGTGTGATCATCGTACCCAGCGCTGGTGTGGGCATCGTGCTAGGGGGCTACATCATCAAGAAGCTGAAGCTCGGCGCCAGAGAGTCGGCCAAGCTGGCGATGATCTGCAGCGGGGTGTCTCTGCTCTGCTTCTCCACGCTCTTCATTGTGGGCTGTGAGAGCATCAATTTAGGAGGCATCAACATACCTTACACCACTGGGTAAGGAGACCTTCTTTGTCTGTTTTTTTACATTAGCATGTGTTCTCGTGTTTGTAAGCTCGTCTTCCATGAATACATTAATCATTTTATATGAGGTACTTGGGATCTAAGGATACATTTGTGTCCAAAACCTCCTGCATATAAAGTGACATCTGAAACGCACGCATACTGGAGGAGGTTTGAGGCCCGGGACGCTGTCACTGCTCCCATCATTCTCATGTGTTGTGGCGTTGTGTTGGAGTGCGAATGACTAATTAGCAACACCGGCATCTGCTCCTGTGGCTCCAGTGAATCACTCTGCCACCTCTATTTCTGAGGCCCGACACCACATCAGCAGCCAGTCTGCAGAGTTATCAAACAGTCATCCCATGTGTCAGGCCCGGCGGACAGGAATATGGAGCGAGTCTATTGGCCCACACGGTCGTGAACACACTACTACAGACAGATGCACAGAGTCAGCCTGGATGATGCTCTGCAAACCTTTGACACATCTACTGTGCTATTATTTAATCTCATCATACTGACCACTGCAAGCTTTTATACACAAAAAATCAACTCTGTCATTTCATTTTTGTGACTCAGCACCATGATCACATGGTGTGGAAGACAACTTCTCAGTCTTAAAAAAGTTTGAGTGTTCTACTCCTTTCAAACTGGACAAAAATCCCAACATCTGGCTTTTGAGAAAGAGTTCAGTTGGCATACACTTCAGGGTCAAATGACTCTACAGTAGTATCGAGTATTTGTCAGCTCTAGCTCCAGTCAGCAGCGACGGAAACACAGCACACTAATTTCTGCCTCTTTTCATTTATATGGACACAAAATAAAATGATCCCATAAAATCAGAATATAACTTTTTTGAAGCATCTAATCTGCAGGACATGTATCAGAATAAGAAGTGGTTCTGCCTGTTAGTAAAGTTTTGAAGATGGACCCACATTGTGTCCTTGGAACAATATTTGCATTTCTGCTGTTCCTCCTAATTAAACAGCAATCTCAGCAGCACATGACCTTTACAGTTCATTAAGAATGTATGAGCCACAGACCAGTTCTGTTTGGCTACCGCCATGTTTCTGTCCCTTCGGGAAACTCGTTCAGGTCGCCTACTTTTGGCCTTGTCGATTTGCATTTCCATTACCAGTTTTACCGTGCAGAGTTGAGCCAAGCTGTGCCCGGGATGGACCTTCTCCAGAGTGCACCTGCCCTGCCTCCAAGCGGGCCGCGGTGACGTCTCTGGACCTTGGTCAACCGTGATGACCCCTTTCTCTCCCTCGCCTGTGTTGCAAAACCCAATTCATGTCTGTGTTGGAAACCTGAGAGAAAGACGTCTTTAGTTTAGTTTCTGGTCAGTGTACCTGTTCGCACTCTCGGATATCTGCTGTATTTTATTATTCCTGATTGTGCTGCTTCATCGTAAAAGCATTTAAATAACTAAATAACACAGGAGTTTTATTAGGACATGAAACTTGTTTGCCACCCAATTAGCAGAGCTTTGTGAGCTCTTCAGTAGTGCTGCAGGAGGAAGAATTTTACAGCCGCTCCTCTGACTAGCACACAAGCCAAACATGTCATTAGTCAAAGACACACCTTCAGGCAGGTAGCCTGTTGTGATGGAGATGCAAATCCCTGCTGCGCTCGGCTGATGTGATATCAAAAGATCGTAATGTCGAAATGACACACCAGCAAAAAAAATAAGAAAGGCAAACTAATCGACTGGCAATGGGAACCTTTTAGCAGGTTTACTCATGTTTAAACAAACTGCATACACATGCTAATGTTGGTGTAAAAATTGCATAAGATGAACCAAAAATGCTAAAGGACCCAGGGTGTGGGTATGAGCCAGCAAACTCAGCATTTCACTGAACACACTAAGGTGAAACTGCTAAACCTCCGTGAAATTTACTTTTCACATAACTACGTTAATCAAAGTGTCTATTTGCCAAACAGTCAGTGCGCCCTTTAAAGCCTCATAGCTGACCCATTAATAACTGCGGTCTTTGTTTGAGCTGCTGTTTATAGAGAGGTCAGCAAGACGTGTGAGCTGGTGGGGTTCCTCATTATGAACAGCACCGGTCACTAGTCACCGCTAGCACCCACATGAGGAATGTTCAGCCCGAGAAACCCACCCTTTGTGTCGCCCGTCTGTACTCACACACCAGTCTAGACGGAGCTGGAGGCTGTTTGGCCAAAAAGGACCCGACAAACAGGAAAGGTTATCAACCTTCTTTTAGAGCCAAGAGACAAAGCAGGTTATGTAACATCCTTGAATATCTGAAAATGTTGTGGTTACTGCATGATGATGAGTCGGGCCTGAGTGATTAATTAAAAGCTGCTGTGTTTTCAAAATAAAGCTGATGGGAAAAATCTTTGTTTCCTCTCTCACAAAATAGGACCTCAGACTTTATTTCCCATCATTCTCCCTGTCCAGTGTCCGCAGTGCTAGATTAAGCGTTGCGCGCTCTTTGGCTCACAGTTTGGGTTTTTATTCAGTGCAGCCTGCACACGGTGACACAACATCTGGAGGGTTCAGCAAAGGCCGGGGAGTTTAGTCTGGGAGGGGGGGAAAGGACATGTTTAATCAGTGCAGCGAGTCTGCGGCTTCAGCCGGGCTGATGCCTTTTTACGTGCACGCAAATACACACACGCTGTCTGGAATGTGACACTGTTATGTCAGGACAGGCCCGAATTTGATTCCCCTGCTGCAACCATCAGTATCGCTTTATGGTCTCACGGAAAATGATGGTCCACTGATTTTAAGAAGTAGCATCGAATGATTTTAGCCTTTTCCTGGTTCCTGGGAGGTTTTCATTTCAAGTTGTAAAACACTCTTGATTACTGGCAACTTATAGATCATCTTGATTAAAACATAAACGTTCAGAAAGACATCTCCTGTCAGTGTCGCTCCCTGGCTGCTGTGTTGTTAGGAACTCGTCCCCGGCTGTTCCGCAGGGCTCAGGGCGAACGCTTCGCAGAGAAAACCCACGACTCGCTTCACTGCTCACCGCTCAGACGAAGCCAAAGTCCTGTTTGGCTTAGAGCAACCGTTCCCACACTGCCCGTCGAGTCGCTGGAGGTGTCACTTCCTCAACTCCCCCCTCGTCTCCGTCCTTCTATCATCACACATCACACGAGCTGGTGGAGGAACAGATTAAAGCTAATTAAAAGGATTATGTGCAGCAGATTAATAATGAGACACATTGTGGAGAAGATTGGCAGCCTTTTTGAGTTTCCTCTGTTTTTCCTGCTGAAACAAAACTTTGTGGATTGACGCCATGCAGGAAAGGAGAGTGGGGACAAGAAGTGTTATCGTCTTTGCAGCAGGAAGCGTTTGGTTTTATGGGAAATGTGGTACATATAGGAGCATAAATTTGTTTTTCAATTTTTCTGGAGCTAAATGTTGTGCTGCTATCCCAGCAAGGCCACACTAACCTTAATAAATTAATAAATGCTCCCACAGATAGTTCCCTGCCTCTGGCCCTTGCTGACACAGCAGTACTGAGAAAATACATCTCCAAAGCGTTGATTAAAAAACGAAAAACAACCTTTCATTTTAATTTTATCCAATATGTTTCGAAAGGGTAGTAAAAACAAGAGTTGCACTGATATGAAAACCTAAATGAGAAAAAACTCAGTGTCGTGGTAGTTTGGTCCTCCTTGTTCTTAACAAACGTTTCCTGTGTGTGCAGTCCGACCCTGACGATGACCCACAGGAACCTGACGGGCAGTTGCAACGTGAACTGTGGCTGCAGGATCCACGAGTACGCTCCGGTCTGCGGCTCCGACGGCATCACCTACTTCAACCCCTGCCTGGCTGGGTGCAGCACTGTGGGCAATGACAGCACCGGGGTGAGCACACACACACACACTACACCCATAGCTTCATTGTTTTCCTGTCTCAGAAATAATTGCAATGTAGCCGTTTATACATCGAGTAGAATAAAAGAGGATTGATGAGGACTTTGTTGAAGGACACATTAATCATATTGAAAACACAAAGACCGGCTCTGTGTACATTCTCCTCCCATAGCTCTGAAAGCACAGGAAGTGTCAGACCGCACAACAATGTCAGATAGGAAATTAAAACAACATGAGGAAAGGAAATGTCTAGATCTCATCGCCGGTGCCACCCAGTCGGTCTGCGAGTGTCTAATTTACATTTTTTTTTTCAATGTAGCCACAATATTGTGAGTCTTTCAATGGAATTAGCTTCAGATTTGAGTCAGTGGGTGGTATGATTTACCCCTCTTGTTCCTGACTACAGATTAGGAACTACACCGACTGCGGCTGCGTGCAGAGCAGGCAGGTCATCACTCCGTCCTCCGGCGGCCAGGTCAACCAGCTCCAGCTGGTCATCGTTAAAACCTACCTGAACGAGAACGGCTACGCTGTGTCGGGGAAGTGCGACCGCACCTGCAACACCCTCATCCCTTTCCTCATCTTCCTCTTCATCGTCACGCTCATCACCGCCTGTGCCCAGCCCTCCGCCATCATCGTCACACTCAGGTAAGGGATCGATTCTTATTTCCTACATCCATTCATGTGCATGCAGAATCGCTGACGTGGCTGTTTCCCTTCCCTCAGGTCTGTTGATGAACAGGAGAGGCCTTTTGCTCTTGGGATGCAGTTCGTCTTGCTCAGAACTCTTGGTAAGTTCTTGAATATTTGCACGACAATGAATGTTAAACACATTAGAGCCCCCCACTGTATGTTTTGTGGCCTTGTGATTTGGGTTAAACACTATAATCCCTTTTCTACTCTATCTATTTTGGACATTAAAGGTTAAAAGATCTTCAGGATTTGGCACAAAAACGCGCAGCCAGTCACGTCTCTCATCTAATTTTTATTGTCGAGGCTTTTCCAGCTGCTCTGTAATCCGTTTTTCTAACGCTCTGTTTTCCCCAGCCTACAATTTTAAAGAGAGCAGGGCTGCAGCACTGTCGTGGACCTCTGTGAACTCCTCTAGATAAGTGTAGAAAAGCCCTGAGGGTTAGTTAGCACTGCCCTAACATGCCTCTGGTCTGCTTGGTATGGCTGTGTGAAAATAAAGCTGTCACATCACGTCTCTTAAACATGTGTGTAGGCGGCGTCTGTATTTGTGTGGTTATCGGTTAATTCTACAACCTGATGCAATCCTACTCAGCAGCTGTGCAACACATTTTACATTTATAAAGTCGCTCATGCTGCGTTTTTGTGCCCAGCGAGACGCTGATTCAGCACTAAATTCATTTAATTTTTGAAGCCGCAGTTAATGATGGTGTCGAGTAGGATTAATTATTCTGAAAGGTGTTTCTAATATTTTGTCCACGTTGACTTACATGAGGGTATGAGAGCTGCCGCTGATCTGAATGAAATGGTGCCACCAAGTGGTGTAATGAGGGTGCTGCAATACAGTCATTTTAAATTCTATTGCTGTATCCATGACATATTATTGTGTACCGTATATGTAAGTTGTCATAGTTAAGTGTTTTTGCAGCAAGTACACATGAAATTAATGTACTTTACTGTGTCGTAGTAGCAGGACGTGAGACAAATGCAGGAAGAGAACTTTAACATTTTCAAATATTAAACTAAAGTTAGTATTTAAGATTGAAAGTTTAGTGTGAACACACTTTATACTCTAAATTAGCTTGAATTAGTGTTTAGTTTGGGATTGGGACACTCGGAGCTCATTAAGGTTATTGATCACACCATCTCTCTCCTCCCTCAGCCTACATCCCCACGCCCATCTACTTCGGTGCTGTGATCGACACCACCTGCATGCTGTGGCAGCAGGACTGCGGCGTGCACGGCTCCTGCTGGGAGTACGACGTCACCTCGTTCCGCTTTGTCTACTTCGGCCTGGCCGCCAGCCTCAAGTTCGTCGGCTTCATCTTCATCTTCCTCACCTGGTACTCGATCAAGCACAAGGAGGAGCGAGACGAGCGCTGGCGCCAGCACCTGCCTCCGCTGGGCACCGTCAGCGAGCTCATCTGCCACGCCGGCGGCCAGAAAAGCCACGCGCGCACCCGCTCCTGCCCCGTGTTCATCCCGCCGCGGCCCGACCCGCCCGCCGCCCTGCTGCTCAACCGCGGCCACAGCAGCCTCAGCTGCCCCGGCAACGCCCTCAAAGCAATAACCCCGCCCATCTTGTTGCCGCATCACCACAGAGGCTCCGCCCATGTCTGAGAGCGCTCCGAGCCTTGAGGCTTCATCGTGACATGTGCCTTCCTGTTTGTGTGTCTGCTTTACACCAACAGGACACCAGGCGGGGCTCCACAGCTGCTGCAGGACTGTGACACAGGTGCGCCCACCATACCTAAAGGGCTGCTCATTGTTGTCTCCAACGACAGGAGACTGACAGATGTTCTTTTATTCAGAGCGTATAATCAGCTGCAGCCACACACAGCATCCACGCAGAAGGTCAGACCTCCATGTCAAGGTTGGGACGATATAAGACATCACATGGTGCTACTGTTAAAGGGCAGGGCATTAAAATCTCCGTACAGACAGATGAGTCATCATCAACAGCATCTAAAGCACAAACCTGTACTATGCAAGATCCAATGTACAGCTCCTCCCTTCTCAGTACTGTACAGCTCCCTCTGTATTCTACACCCGTACCTCTTTCTTCTTCTCTGCTCAGTTACCACCACGTTGTTGTCGGCTCATTCATAATCCCATTTCTCCTCACGGTCCGAGCTGTGAACATATCAGCGGTCTCTCGTATTTGAGCCATTCCACCCTGTTCTTCTCGTCTGGTCTTGTTTCATCTTCACAATTGACAAAAGTGGGATTTTTTTTTTTTAATCCTCTCACCTTTTTATTTCCTTCCTTTTTTGTAACAGTGCCTCTCAGGCTGTCTCGGCCAGTCCAGTATACAAAAGCTAGCTACCAGGGTAAACGCTAGCCACCGAAAAAGCCAGTCACTGTCTCTCAGTCGAGCGACAAAACTCTTTGTTGCCCTCAGCTTTTGTGTTTGTCGCCACCGAGCTCGAGTGGACAAAGTTTCTCACCTTGGCAAGGTAACCATGTAGCTTAAAGCTGACGAGCACCAATGGTACAGCGTTCTAACGACTTCTGTGAGAAGTCGAGTCTTGTTTGCGAGCAAGAAATCCATAGCACGTCACACTACTTTATTATCACAGTGTGTAACAATGAGCCAAACAGGAGAAAGAAATAAGAAAGGTATCTCATCTCTGACCATGTGCTGAAGCTACTGTGTGTCCAAAAGATGTGATTGTACTGGAAACTGGAAATATGATGGAGATTCAAGAAAATGTGGCAGAAATTTGACCCATTTTTTTTAACAAAATATCCTCCAAGTAAAATGATCTGTATCTAATCTGTCTTAAAAACCAACCACAAATGAAAAGATGCATCATTTTGGCTTTGCATTGCAATGGCTTCTCCATTCTAATGGTCATCAGATGTACATAGTAGTTATCGAGTAGTCTAGGCTTTAAAAAAGAAAAAAAAAAAAGTAGTGCGGCAAGCATGTAAATCTGTGAACCTCCTTTTATCAGCTAGAGTCATCTGACGGCGAGTGTTCAGTTCCTGGGTGTGTGGGGCCCTCTAGTGGACAGAGAGACGATTGTGTGAAGGCCAGTGAATGTTTGTCAGACCTACTGTATTCTACTATGACGTTCTTGGTTTAAAAGGTTAATTAATAAACTGAGTCACTGCACTGAAGTTAGCTCTCCAGTTTCCCAAAGATAGAAGAGCGAAACATGACCTGCTGTCTTTGGCACCGTCATGTGACGGAGGTCAGTTTTCTAAATCGGTCTGATAGTGAACTTCAAACAAATGTAATCTGTTTGCATGAGCCTTAACTTTTTGAAGAGTATTGTTCTTTTATCTTGGGCTCGTGTTATTTTCTTAAAGGAACAGTTCACCCTAAAATCAAAAATACGTATTTTTCCTCTTACCCGTCGTTATCTAGATTATTTTGAAATGAGCTGCAGAGATTTGGAGAAATCTTACCGTCTCTCGTTCATGAGAGAACTAGTTGGGACTCAGCTTGTGGTGCCAAAAAATTACATTTGAAAAACTCAACAGCAATGTCTCTTTCCAGAAATAATCTGTTACTCAAGATAATCCACAGAGCCTGTTGTGAGCAGTTTCATGCAGGAACTATTTTCTTTCCACCAAACTACAAGTGTGCATCTACTCATGGACAAGAAGGTCGAGCTCACATTAATGGCATCGGAGATACATTTGTTTAGTGTACTGTAGTTCGGTAGAAAGAAAATGGTTCCTACATGAAACTTCTCACAATCTAGTACCACTTTTTTGATCTCTACAGTTGATAGCTCCAAAATTCAAAACAATCTTGATGCAAAAATAGCATTACAGGTGAAAGCTAGATTGTTGGGGTGAACTCTCCCTTTAAAGTTGCAATATGTAAGAATTTTAGTAGGAAAAAATTAGCAATTATTATCAACAGAATGTGAAGAAATAACACGTTTGACATAATGTCTGTGTACTGTGTTCCTGAGATATCTACTGATGTTGGCATGCTAAAGCCCCTGGTGCTCTGAGCGCTCAGTCTGGACCACTAGCTGCACGGCTAACTGAGCTAACTAGCTAATGGCAGCTACAGTTAGCTGCTCCTGTTTGTTTTGTTGGCCAATTCTTACACATTGCATCTCTATCTTATGGATTTACCTTCTTTTAAATAGGAGACAGTGGTTGCAGAGAAATGGAAGAGGTGCTAATGAGGCCTCTCTGTTTAAAAACAAAGCTTTGTTCGATATTAGCTGTATTAGGTGAATATTATTCTAATCTGTGGCACATGTTTTGAAAACCACATTTTAAAAGTATTTTTCTCTTTGAGGAGGTATATACAGTAAGTCTAATAAAGTAATTGTATTTTATATTTTGATTTGTTCGACTTTTAATAAAAGTTTTTTGGGGGGAAATGGAGAATCTGCTGCAGTGAAACCATTTTAAAAGTTAACGTTTTTGGCCAAGATTCATTGTATTCTACCAGGTGAAGTTGATCGAGTGGTAACGGCAGTGACTAATTTTAGTATTACGTGACTTAGTACCTCAAATGACATATTCATTCAAAGTGATCATCGTGTAAATATCGTCGAAGCAAATGAAGCGTATTATAGAGCTCACACATAGTTAGGAGCATATTTATGAACTAACCCATGACACAGTAGTTAAAAAGAACAAAAAAAAAAGCGCTGGATGTGTCTCGCGGTGCCTGAACAGTATTATTCACATGGGAAGGGTTGAGTTTATATTGTCATGTGGGGAGGGAGTCGGGTTATTACGATGTTCTTTGTTTTTTTCTTCCCTGTAAAGGACGACACAATGAGTTCATATAAACGCTGAAGTAGCCAGATTGCCCTTCTCTCCATCTGTAATGATTCTCTAGCCTTCCTCTAGTGCGCTTCATCTTAAAATTAAATATTTATTGTGAAATTCTATTCTGATAAAGTACCAAATGAACATGATTGACTAAAAATAAGTGAACCAATCAGAGCACCGTCTGCAGGGAAGGGTAGAGAATCACCCAGTAATGCCACACCGATCGTTAGACAGTTAACGCAGGGGTGTCTGCCTTTTTTCCGCTCTTCTGCAGTCCGACGGCTGACAGACGACTTCAGGTCGACAGTAGATTTGCTTTAACGTGTTCCTTTCATCAGTATTTGAACTGAAAGATGATTTCCTGGACAGTTGTATTCTGAAAGCCGAGCTCTTATCGCTTTTGTTCCTCAGGAGCAGAAGTCCAATTGTTTGTGAACACTTGGTTTACAAATGCCTTGAATACTTGATATTTGTCATTAAAAAAGCAGAAAAATCCACTTGGCTTGACTGAATTATTACAAAGTTCACAGACACGTGTGGTGGTGGGACAACACTTGAGCCTGACGACGGTTCAATTCAGAGGGTTTATTTCTTAACAGCTTCATGGCTTTCCTGAAACCAGACTTGTTCTAACAATTGTACACACACACTGTCGAAAGAGAGGACAGCATCAGGTTTTTTGCAGAACCAGTTTTCTGACGTCTCAGCCGCCCCCTGGAAGCACCGACACTACAAGCAGCAGCAGAGATGAACACAGGCAGAAACATGAAAACATTTTGCCCTGAAATACTTGCTGTGACAGAGTGTGTCATCCTATAACCAGTTTAAAGGGACTATACAGATACATTCCAAATGAATTGGCCATGTGCAACAAAATACTCAGGATTATCAAAGCACTACACCGCGTGATTAATTGGTGACATTTCCCAGAAAACAAGTCACACAATGAACACTTTCACCCCTGGTGATTGTGAATGCATTTGCTTGTGATTAGATACTAAAAATAAACTGCTGTGAATGGCGACAAATGTGGTGTTGCGATGCAAGTCATCAGCACAAGACAAGCTCAGAGTGTCAGATGTGTTTGCTGCAGCTGGAAAATTCAGATGAGGTCAGTAAATTAACTGTTAAACTGTCCCATGATTGTCTAAACTCATACTATTAATGATGTTATAGCACAGAGGTAAAATATTCCCAAACAGCAAATTTAAAAACTATTTGTGAACCAGATGTTTTTCAGAAGTGATCCAGTTATCGTCCTAGTTCCAAAAAGTAGTCAGAAATAAAAAATATTTCACTATTGACACAAACTGGAGGATGAAGGTCAGAATGTGGAAATGTTGAAAAGTGCATTTGGGGTCAAATGTTGCCTTTATGTATACGGGGAGTGGATTCTGGAGCGTACCTAAAGCTGACTCATGCTAACTACTCGTTCACATGTTGAAATGGTTTCACCACTCAAACTTGTTTTTCATAAAAACATATATTAAAAACATCAATGGTGTTATCCAGAAGGAATTCATCATTTTTAATCCCAACACTTAAGTTTAGCTGCATTAAGGCTTTTTTTCTTTTCTAAATATATATTTGAAAAAAAAAAATAACACTGTTTACTAATAAATGTAGGCACCTGTAAAAAAATAAACAATAACTTTAATACTCATTATACAACTCTGACTGACTGAGGTGGCATCACTCGCCGCTCTTCTCGGCGAGCTCATCTCCCAATCACTGTGTCTCTGTGTCTCTACGGCGACCAGCAGCTCATTGGCTAAGCTGGCTGGCTAGCGCCTGCGTCCGCCTCAGACGGTCTGATTAGAGGGTTGAGGCAGAGAGCCGCTGCCCTCGTAGTCCAAGGTGAGGGGCAGAGCCGACTGAGGCAGCGCCTGTAGTACCAACCCGACACTCTGTGGGGTGCTAGTCTGTGTGGTGGGGGGGCTCCCGGTGGTGCTGGCCTGCACCTTGGGCCTCAGTGTCCGCGTGGAGAAAGGGAGGTAGCCTTGGGCCTGGAATATGTCCTCCTCTTCTTCGAGGTCTAGGCCCAGGCCGTGGCCCTGAGGGCCAGTCTCCTCTCCGTGCAGGCTGTTGTGAGCACGCAGCAGGTTGTCATGTCGTGTCTCCAGCTCCGTCAGTCCGTTTCCGCTGAACATATCTCCCTCTATCTCCTCCAGCTGCGCCCACGTGTCGCTGTGGAGGATAACCCCGTCTCCTTTTGGACCTGATGATGATGGTACCGTCACCGGTCTGTCTATGAGCCTCTCAGGAAGGTCGTTGACAACAGATTCCAGTTTCCTTTCCAGTGTGGGCCTGGGTGTGGGTGGTGCTGGTGGCGTTTTGCTGGGGGCGGGGGTGGTGAGGCCTGGCCAGACATCGCCGGCCGAGGCTAACTCTTCTCCACTGCCCTCTTCAAGGCCTCCACCCCCGGCCCCAGAGCCTAGCTCTGGCAGGGTGGAATCGTCAAGCTCGTGGGTTCGGTTGAATTTGTTTAAAACGTGTCGCAGTGCAAATATATTATCTACATCCGTCTGGAAGTTAACCCAGTTGTCTGGGCTGGGGCTGTAGTCAGGCCTACATTCATAAAGGCTTTCGTTTATGCTATACAGATCCTCCAGTCCCTGCCAGTTCACCTCCTCGTCTGTCAAGTTGGGTAGTTTAACCCTGTCGTCCGTCCCACATGGGCTGTGTGCTGCCAAAGACAAAGAGACATAAGCCTGTGAGGATCTGGAGGAGAGAAAACAGGGAACTCTTTTCAAGTTTACTCAGACACCATGCAGTCATGCCCAGCCTCCGGCTCTCACTACAGCAGCCAGCTCCATGGGGTTTGAGGCCCCAAGCAACACGCGCACACAAACAAACTCGCATACAGACTTTAAAGCAGCATTAGATAAACTAGATAAACACAGCACCCACACTAAGCTCAGGCCATGAGTAGTGCAAACACATGCTGCCTTAGAAATTCACATTCGAAAGACAGACTGAAAAGAAAAATATTGAATAATCTGTCATTATAGACTAACATAATGAGCTGCACAAAGAAAAAAGTGACGGTACAGTTTATGATTGGCCTGGACTGGGTTGAAATGCAAAATCAGGCAACCTGGAATAAAAGAACTTAACGGCAGAGGAAACAAAACAAGAAGATGCTCAGGGAGAAAAATAAGAAAATGAGCTTGCTGCTGAATGATGTGTAAAGGAACTCAAAAACAGAAAAAGAGGCAAATAAAAGGAAATCGCAGCAAAAAAGCTAAATCAGAGTCGGGCTCAGTTTGATGTCTGCAAGTAAAAACTGAGGGAAAAGAAGCATCAGTGCTGTGCTGCTTTAAGGCTGGCTTTCCTTTGTGAGATCAGCTGTGTTGTGACTACTGCAGCTAAAGAATGGAGATGGTTTTGACTTATAGGGACTCACAGGAAGGAGAGGCTCGGTCTCCTCTTTGACCACTTTCGATGCTGCTGTTGCCTGGTAAGCAGGTGCCAAAAACACAGGTCAAAAGGGCAAAGGTCAGTGGGGGCACAGAGAGGTCGCGGCAACTCAAGTGTCCACTCTAACACAAGCTAATGGCCATGAGGAAGTTACATGAGAGGTATCTGGACGTCATGTTGCACTAATGTGATGACGATGGATTATTTGTTTATATGGCTGACATGGCATGGAGGGTGATATTAAAAGGGGCACTGTGTAGTTTTGGAGAAGAAATTCAAACTCAGAGTTTTAATATTCACAACATTAATGAGGTAATAATACAAACTCAGAAATATTAATTTTTTCGTAACTGAATAAACAAGCTGTTCTCAGAGGAAAATAAGGTCCCCAGAACACTGTTTGAAGCTAGAAAGGTGGCAGGGTCCGCCACATATAAACAAAGTAAAACAGTATAAAATTGTGTTGTCCTTTAAGGTCAGTTTGTTTATTCAGTCATGAAAACAAAGAGTTTGTTTATTTAGTTTGTTTAGACATAAAAAAAAACGATCAGTCAGTGAAGATTTTTCTCTTCCGATTAAAATTTCCTTCCCCAAAACTACATAGTGCACCTTTAAAGGAACAGTTTGAGATTTTGGGAAATATGGTCATTGGCTTTCTTCCCTCGAGAGAGATGACAGAATCAATACTACTCTCATGTCTGTACTGTAAAAATGAAGCTACAGCCAGGAGACAGTTAGCCTAGCTTAGCATGACTGCCAAATTGTCGTTTATACACTATTTTTTTGTGCGGACTATGAAAAACAAGATATAATTTGTTGAATAATTATCTTTTTCGAGGTTCACCATTAAACAGAGCTAGGCTAAGCTGACCAGCTAGCATACACACATGAGAGTGGTATCCATCTTCTCATCTGACTCTCAGCAGGTAAACAAAAACTGTTATTTCCCAAAATGTTGAACTCATCCTTTAAGAATTTCATGTAGAATGTGATGCATGAGGGGGGATGATACAGTATCATGCATTGTCATCCACGTGCACTTGATGCTTGGGAGGGGTCTCGAGTAGAAGCACATATCCAGCCCTCCCTACATGACTTCTTATGCAGCCATGCTATCTCTATCAATCAACTTTGAGTCTATATTGTAACAACTGGACTCTCAAGCAAAAGGTGTGAAATCATGAGAAAATATGACATGTTTAAACCGCTGCAGACTGACATGACACAGCAGGTAAAAGTGAAGAGACGTGTGCACAGAGGTGACAACAAATGAAGCTGCTTTAATGAGAAAAAAACACATCTGTTATGATTTGTTAGCGTGATCCCAGCATGCAGCCACAGATTAAGCGCCAGCACTCCATGGATGGATGTATTAGTGGGAATGAGGCAAATTCGGCCCATGCAGGTGTTAAAGAAAAAAAGCCACTGAAGAGAAACAAAAATGGGTGGATACCTGTGTGGCTCATAGCTTCCTCCATCTTTACCTCCTGATCGGAAAAATAAAAGCAATCGATTGTTAATGCCTTGATTTCAAGGAGATATGGGGAGGGAGATAAAATAGATCATTCACACTGAAGATTTTCTTCATGCACAGCTGCTACTCCCTAGGGAGAAATGCAATTATTGGATGATAAGAATGAGGAGAAAGGAGATTTGAAAGAAGTTTGAAAGGTCATATGATTGGGCTGGATGGAGAGATTGATCAGAACTGAGTGGTTTGTGAGATGTGGAGTTCAACGGGGTTTCCCCTTCAAAGCAAAAACACACAAGGTTATCCAGTCAGGTGATAATGGCGGCTAAAGTCACACTCCGTAAATTGATGCAAGTAACTGCTAGATCCATTTCACCAGGCTAGTTAGATTTTAATAATCTATTCCTCCAACAAAAACATCACTTGATTTAACCACAACAGCAATTTTCATTGGTTCATGGCGCTGGCATTGTACTCGAGCAGGGCAGCCAGTACAAGTAAGAGATTTTAGGCTGCTATGTGACATGTGTTGGCACCGGTTTGACAAGTCCAGTATGCCAGCGCTGAAACACAATTAGTTTTCTCAGAGCAGCTCGGCCGCCCCGGCTCTCCACTCTCCAGGCTGGTAATTACAGACATTAAGTTTTTATCCTCAGGACATAAACAAGCCAGCCAGTTTGTGCCACACACGAACCCTTATGGGCTTCGGTCATCGCTGCATTACTTATTAACCAGCTCCATCCGTGTGGTGGTAGTAAAAAACATATTGTGGCTGATTAGAGCGGCGATGCATGACGAGCTCAAATAAAATGACAGCCTCAATTGCCGCGATGACAGCATCCTCCAAATAATCTCTCTAGCACTCGTGAGTCACGGAGGGGATGATGGCCAGGACGTCCAACTGTAACAGGGCCTTATTTATATCGTACAACACACTAGAAATCAGTGTATGTGAGGAGGTCCTGGGCTGAGAAAGAGAGGTCAGAGTGTGTGTGCATATGTCATATATCACGGAGGAAACACTGAACATAAATCAACAAGGGACACACAAAACACTCAAGAGTGATGATTCCTGGACCTCCACCTTAAATTTCAGCAAACGTCTCTGATTGGATCGTCCCCAAACACATGCAGCATGCAGATATGTGCAAACACACACACACCACTGAGACTGAAACAGATTCAAAATACAGAGACGAGACTATAATTTAACCATACGGTCACTATTTCAGCATCTTTTAACTTAAACTAACTCAAATGTAATCGTCGTCCGTTCATTTCACTCTCTTTCCTCTGTGTGTAAAATCTGTTTCAGTCATCGTTGGCATCTCAACTACCACTAAACCCAGTGTGAAATGTTTTTGGTCATTTATGATCAGTAGGAACAGTAAATGGGCTGAAAATGAGCATTTTTACCTGCGTCCAGTCCTTTTGGTCGAGGGTTACACTGCTTGTAACCTTGACAGCTCCTCATCTCCATCAGCTGGGCATGGAGAGAGTTCAGCACGTCCCGGTCCACCGAGTACACCGCGTTGGTCAGCTGCACAGGTAGAACAAAAATTTAACAACCACACAAACAAATACATGAACTGTTGAGTCACCATGTTATATTTGCACATTTGTCTGCTCATTTGTCCAACAAAATGTCTTGAGCTCATCAAAAAAAAAATCTAAGATGCTATCGGTAAAAGCAAATGCAGCATTGGAATGTTCCTCGACTTATCAAAAGCATTTGACACTATTTTGATCTAGGCAAAATACATTTTGTTGTCAGGGCAGAAGCTCTGTGTATGGGAGGGAGCGATATGTATATGTAATTGCTCACAAATTTCAAAGTTAAACCATTAATATGGGGTTCCCCAGGGACCCATTTTAGAGCCACTCCTCTTCAGTATATTAACAATTTTTTTGAATTCCTCGAGCAGTATTATTTGCAGTTGAATCAAATTTATCTTAGACACTAAAAACTAAACTAAAACTACTAGTTTTATAATGCAGGGACCAATTAAAACGTCTCAAGAGATACAGACAGGAAGAACAGCTTTAAGGACCGTAGACAGACATTCACCCACCTGGTAAGGGTCACTGTTGAGGTCGAAGAACTCCAGGAAGCCGGTGGAGAACTCACAGAACAGCGTGTTGTGAGTCTCGTTGATGGTTCTCAGGCACCAGTAGGTGTTGTTGTTGGAGCTGGTGCATGCACAGAATCCACCCACTGCACAGTAATCGAAATTGTTTTAGTACTGAAGCTACTAACAAATATCTAAAAGATAGAGTTGCAATGATTAGTCGATGAAATTGCTGAATATCAGATCTGATAATTGGTCAACCCATAGTATAAAACTTATACATACATATAAATATATGTATCATTTACTTTTACTTGTACTTTTGATACTTAAGTGCATTTAATATCGTTTACTGAAGTACTATTCGTATGGGTGACTTTCACTTTTACTAAAGTAATATTTTAACACGATATCTTTACTTTTACTCAAGTATGACTTTTGGGTACTTTATACAACACTGGTTGCAGCCCTACTGAAGAGGCCTGACAAATAAAACTTGTCAGTAAAGTAAATATACATACATGTCCAGAGGGGAGCGGTCTGCCAGTGGTCATTATTATGTGTGAAGCAAGTGAGTCCAGGCAGACTGCAGTCGTCTCCCTTCCTCTGCCGCTTCTTTTCCTTCCTTTCCTTCTTCCTTCTGCGGATCTCATTGTACAACTGGGCCTTCACATCTATTTCCTGCGCAGCCTCCCTGTTGGGACAGAAACGCAAGAGAATTACAAAAACGGTGGGATGCAAGGATTACATCAGCCTCTACCCTCTCTAATGCCAGTAACCTCAGTGGTAGAAGATCTGGAGGGGGACTTCCAGACGGCACCGCCGATGCCAAGATATGACAGTCTGTTTACTTTCATGTTAAAGCTCTCGCTATGTCCAATTTTCTCTGGGATGTCATTCTAGCCACTGTCCCCCTCTTCCTCCCTGCATGAACACAGAACAGGCACTGCACATAAAAAGCAGCTGCTTTGTATTGGCCCAATCTGTTCCCAATGTTTCCTGGTGGAAGCTGATCACTGTGTTTGAGGGACTGACTGATTTCCCCCTCACTGTTGAGTCATTCTATCTTTCCGTGGGACTCAATCACTTCCAGACACACACACACACACACACACACACACACACACACACACACACACACACACACACACACACACACACACACACACACACACACACACACACACACACACACACATAAAATAGGTCCATAGCCATACATCTACATAACACAAGACATCACAAAACACACACATGGTCAAGTGGGAACTACAAGTCATCTAAATGAAGGTGAGCTGTATGTTTAGACCTGACATGCAGTGGCCATGCAGATATTCAGCAATGTGTACAGTTAAACAGCATCATAAGATACAATAGTTTCTTACATGAGTTATAAGTCATGGTCAGTATTTATTAATAAGGAAAGGGGTGACACTAAATGGGGCAAAGCCATAATTAAAGGGGAAGAGAAACTCACTTAAACGGATGGAGTTGATCTTTCCTGTTCTTCAATCTCTCTGCCTTGTTTCTGTCCCCTTTGCTATAATAGCTGGTTTTATAAACAGAGAAAGAGACTAAGGACCACACAGAACACTTTTTGAGGCGTGAACTCCAGGCCTTCAACACGTTATAGATTAAAAAAAAAAAAAAAACGTATTTTGGAGGTGAGATTTAAATGACTGACCTCTTCTCTCCACAATCGCACTCATCTGGTCGCGTTCTCTTCAAATGGCCTCGTACTTCCCGGAGGTTTTTGATTTTGTCTTGAAGTGCCTCAATCTAGAATTAAATGAGAAAATGAGTAACCTGGAAAAGGTGTGCATGTGTGTTTGGGTGCCAGGCTTACAGTCTGAGCGTCGTGCACTTACCTCCTGGTCCACATAGCTCTTATGGTCTTTCCAGGCTCTGGAGGACTGATAGATTTCTCTTTCACAGTGGACACTGTCATTCATCAAGATGAAACACCTGAAACCGGTGCAAAAAACACCCATCATACACCGAACTCTGACAAACACAGAGTATATATTCATGTTTAAATTTAAGAGAAGCTGCCTTCTTACTTGTGGGTAACTTTCACAGAGTTCGGATATCCCACAGCGTTGGTATCATCCGCCAGCATTTCCTCCGAACCGTCATCTGAGCCCAAATCAAACTCTGGGTCCTCTGGGTTGTAGTGGCGCTTTGAGATGACGCGGCGGCGGACAGCTGACTGATCGTCTGCCTGAAGGTCGACATCATAGATCTGACCCTCAAACTCCACAGACAGAGACCTGGTCTGCCTGGTGTGAACAAAACGTGGCCGATAACCTAAGAGGGAAACAAAAACCTTGAGTCAAGCAATGCTTTTCTGCTCCTATTTTACTAATATAGTATATTTTTTTTGACAATAACCATAAGAGCTCAACATAATTTTAAGGCTGGGTGCATCTAAAAGTATAATACATACTTCAGTTGCACCGTTTCTAGGCAACACTAGAGGGCATCAAACCATTCAGATTGACAATGTAAACCACGCGCACACACACACACACACACACACACACACACACACACACACACACACACACACACACACACACACACACACACACACACACACACACACACACACACACACACACCACACACACACACACGGCAACATCCACAGAACAAATTGCAGGACTTGTTGCAGGATGTTTGCTTTTTCTGTGCATCTGTCTCCCTTTAGAGCATAAATAATCCATTACAGGAAATCAAGCCTTGAGCCTTTGCAGACGTCTTTTCCTCTAACTGGTATTGAGAGACAGACATCAATGAAATGTGAGGAGTTCAGAAAAAGCTGGATGTTAACTGAAGCAGTCCGCCTTGTGCCGGAACACCTCCTGTTGAGCTGAAATAACCACAATAATCCTACACACGTTTATCCAATACTCCATCACTTAAAATTACTTTATACTCACAGACAACATTAAATGAAGAAACAACAGGTCTGAGCAAACTCACGCTGAGATGATGAAAGCTGTCGGTGGGAGCGGCGGTCCGCTCTGGAGGGTTTGAAGGCAGCGTCCCCGCAGTCACAGCCCCTCTCTCTGTCATAACTGCTGCGGGGCTTCAGGCTGCGGGCCCTCTTCCTGGAGCCTTCTTTTGAACCGCCTTTACACTTCTGTATCCGCCACTTGCCTGTGATCTCCTCCACACAATGCCATTTCTGTCAAAAAGAGCAGAAATAAAAAGAAAACTTAATATTCCCTTCTGTACTTTTCAAAGTTTTCACTCTTTTAACTTAATTTGCATGTCTAGATTTCAACAAAATATCACAAACCAAAGTGTCCTTGATCTCTATTTCTTTTAGAAATTTCCACATGTTACTTTAGCACCGAACTGATTTTCTGGCATGGCCATAAAGTGCTATAGATGTTGACAATATGAAAAAGTTAATCTGAGACAAAGCCTCTGTTTTACTGTGGTTTGAGAAACTCCTTGAGAAACACTTGCTTGTGACATATATCGGGCAAACCTCAGCCTGTGGGTAAGAATGGCATCCAAAAGCAGCAGGAAAGATAAACCAAAACGACCACATGAGATGAAGCGGGCCTGTCTGGTGTCTAGAAAATAAAGCGGAAACCCCTATCACTCTCACGCTGGGTATGTCTGTGCCAAGTGCGTCACCAGTGTAATTGTGTAAATACATATCCACGCACCCCCACTGGGAAAAGAAAGCTGGGGCTAATTTGTGTGAGTAGCACCACTGGTTAGGTCTTGTATAAATGGAAGAGACACATCTGCAGAGCGCAGCGCCGATGATCAGTGGTGAGTGTGGGAACGAGCGTCCAAACAAAAGGGCCATAAGTCAGATCAAGTTTCTTCTGGAAGACTCATATAGTGACGAAGAGCTTATGGGCCCAACAGAGCTGTTATATCAGCATTAGACAAGACTTGAGGGAGAGAGAGAGATGTAATGTCACTTAGGGATGAAAACGATCTCTGCCTCTTTTTATCCTTTGCTCTCGCCCTCCCTCCTGTGACTTCTTTAAAGGCACAGCAGCACCACTGCAGCAGCAGGACAGCCGAGATGGATGAGAAAGGAGGATGAGGAGGAGTGGTAACAACACCGGACGTCATTCGCACCCACAAAAACATTTAGTAACAGCGGTTTCTGTGTCCCTGGTGAGTAAATCTGTACCCACAACAAACCCAAACAGTTATCACATGATCGATTCCTAAGGACCGCAACAGCTCCGTGACAAAAAACACAACAGAGGCTGTGCTTTCAGAAAAATCTGGTCTGAACAAAGATGGTGTGGTGGTATTTTAGGGCAGTAACTTTTAAGGCTTCTGAAAAACAAAGACTCGCTCATTCAAACCTTAAGTGGGTTCATGGCTGAGGTTTAATCATTGAAGAATTCAATATTCAGTACAATACTTTGGTTTCGAGCCGAGGAGGTGAGTTCATCCGCCCTTCATCCATTATCAACCAAACAACTCACGCGCTTTAACATTTTGTTATCTAGTTGATCTTAAATCTGCATCGGAAATGGCAAAGCACAAAAAAGGAAAACAATTTACTTCGTAATTGTATTCAGACGTTGTTTGAGATTAAAGAGAGCCAGTATGTTTTGAGAAAACAAGGACAAATATAAAAAAGAGTTGCAAAGGGGTAAATCTGTAGAATCGTTGTTAGTATACTTTGCTACTAAAAAAAAATAAAGGTAAAATAAAATAATAAATAATAAAATAATAAAATAAGGTGGTATAAAATGGTGTAATCATTATTTTGTATGAGGCTTTTGGTTTTCTTTGTTCTGTGAAATGGTAAAAAGGGTGGGCATAAAGATTCCGCCTGCACCTTTCCGTTGAATACTTCCTTAGTTTAATAACATGAACATAAAAGAAATTAACCACTACTACTATTGTGCATGCAAACAACAGAAGAAGATTAGTTGGAATAAAGGAAACAAGAACAAAATGAAGACGAGAGATGAAGCACTTGTCTGCTTGTTGTGTCTAAGTCCCATTCCCCCTATAATTTAGTAAGAAATACTCCACTGGTTCTCATGCTGCTCACTGGGAGGTCATGTTAAATCATGCCAGACGAGCCATTTATGACCAAACCTTATCCTTCATGCTACACAGCTACAAATTATGATTCCATTTCAACACATCTAATACAGGTACACACGATCTCACGAGCATTCACAACCCACACTGCTAAGATCAAGTAAAATTTGCTCCGTTGCTGTCTTTAATAACTGATTGCTACATACTCACATTTATATGATCATAAAATGGATCTGGATTGCATTAGTCAGCTCTTCAGAAGCTCGGCCCGTCATTTAACGCTACCTGAAACTTGTAACAATTTGTATTGTTCTGGTCTGTGTGCTCCAAGGCCACATACTGTAGCACTTGGCTGTCGGTCTGCCAGGGAATTAATGGGCTCAGATGAAAAGGAAGTACCAGTACACCACAAAACAGCACAAAAGGGTCCAGTTATGAACCAACTGATGTGCTGTAAATGACTATTTCACTTGTGGCTCTGTGGAATAGTTCAAGAGGCAGCATGGAGGTCACTGCAAGAGTGGTACTCATTAATGTTTGAGCAGAACTAAAGAAATTATCCTTGGTGGATATCAGGGGAACTCATTTCTGCTCACAAAAGGTTTGCAGAGTGCACATGGGTGTGTTTGTTTTACCTGTCCAGGCTGTTCACAGGGTGTCTGGAATTCGGCCTGCTGGCAAGTCTCTTTGACCTTCTTGTACTTCGGGAGGCTGTTGGTGTGCTGAGTGTTCACCGAGTCATCCTTCTTTCTCAGGATCTTTCTGCGCAAAACAAGTCAACAGAATTAGGAGAAAATCAGCATCAACAAAAAGACTTATTCAAGGAGTCACTATTAAACTATTAAAGTATTACTCAACATAAGTGAGATGAATTAAAGTTTTATTCACTTGAAGAGTTTCCTGTTTTTTACTTTCTGTCACGGCCATAGTCATGAATGGATAAGTTATGAAGCGTCTGTGTTGTGCCAGAGGGTCTGGGCATGGAGCTCAGCTCAGCCTCACACCAGTGCTCAGCTCCAGGCCAAGCTGTTTGACCTTGGCTTGGCATCACGTTCGACTGCCATGCCCCCTTCTCCTCTGCCACCACCACAAGGCCTGGCTGAGTGTCTGCTCAGGCCATGCCAGCCTCCCTCCCCACACCTCATCCCCTTCTCTATTCCCAACTGTCTGCCAACACGGCCTGGCTGCTCACGAACACAGACAGAATGACGGCGGCGACGCAGCACAGAACAACCTGTCCCCTTTAAGAGTAGACCCGTTGTTGTGTTGTCCGATCCCGTTCTGTTCCAGGCGGAAAACAGCCAAGGTTCACACATTGGCTTGGCTGCAGTCTCTCGCCTTTAGCCAAGGGTGATTAAAGAGCTAACAGTTGCTGTGGATGTCACTCCCTGATGGCTGCATTACGTAGATGATTGGATTCCCGAACAACACGGTCAGTTCCCAGCTGTCAGTCAGTGTTTCACGGGCTCAGAGGTACAGTACTGTAAGGTCGTGTGAGGATATTAAATCGCAGAGCGTATCACATGACCAGTGAGAGGAACTGTACAAAAAAAACATTAGCTACTGTGTGTGCTGCTACATCTGTGCCAGGGTAGCAGAGTGAAAGGTCTGCGGAGGCTAATCTCAGCATTTAGAGACGAGCGCATGAGCAGATAGACTTTCTAAACAGTGTGGATTAATGGAGGAATGGATTAAAAGAGCTAAAGCTCCTACAGGTCAGAGGTCACACTCTTTTCATTTCATACACAGCAGCCTATAGAGCGGCTAGTTCTTCTGTCACACAGACAGGAGACTGATGTGTGTGCACGGCAGCAGAGCTAACTGTCTATTATAATCTTGGATACGTGTCCACGGATCTTGATGCGCTCACTGGTACACTTGCAAATTAGTGGAAAGGAGATGGGAGTGCCAAGCCAGTGAGTGGGGAAAAAAATGGGGATTGAGGAGAAAACAGCAGCTGTATGTGAGAACATGACTTACTGTATTATACAGTATCATCAGACATGCTGCCAGCACAGTCTGGCTCCAGCTGGTGTTACTGTTCTCTCCCCCTTTATTTTCCTAAGACTGCCCATATGTCTTTCCTTTCTTATTTACTTAACTTAACTTTTTTTCTCATGCGAAGACAACCTTGATGGGATTATTCCTCTCCAAGTTGTCAGGTTTCTGTCAGTGTACCCCTGGCATTACCACAGCTTAACATGTTAGGTGAACAAAAGCCTGCTGTCAGGTTGGAGGTATCATTTTCTGCAACGTATATCTGGCAGCAGAGCGGAGGTTAAATAAAGACCTGACGGGGTTTGTGAGGGAGCATGTACCGTATGCGATGTCGTGCCTGACAAAGACAACAGTCTTGGGGGAAACAGTCAAGCGTCAGCTATAGTGTGGCTGCAGCATTCCACACTAGGAGAGCTGGTGACATGTCCTGTGAGTGGATTGAGTGAGAGCCCTCCAGCCATTCCTCAGGTAACATCATCCTGAGTCTGACTAGCCTTTGTTTATGTTGCGCGCATCTGGCTCTACCATGTTACTGAAATGTATCTTCTGTCTGTCTCCAGCAGTGCAGGAACAGCAGGCTAAGTCAGGTTTTGAGCACTGATCGTGTGCTCAATATATGTAAGGCCTCTTCAGAAGACAAAGACTGTGCTTGTTTTTCTTGTAAGTGATCAGATGACCTGGTTACACATATGTGTCAGCGCCTGCTGCGTGAACTGTCATAATTTGCCAGTCCCTTATAGCTTTAACAAACAACTTTGAATATTTCAACCTCTTCCACTGCTGCTGCCTTCCAAGCCGACTGTGGTCAGGAAATGTCTGTCAGATAACAAATAACTGGGAAAAGCGTCTGCTTTGCTGGAACAGGGAACTTGCATTGAGCCTTTTGAGCACATTTCGGGTTCATTGAAATGTTTTGTCAGGTTTGTGTGACACACAATGCTCTGCAATGACACGGATGTGCCTGCGGTGTGGAAAGGGAATAAAGAAAACCCAGCTTACCCTCGCTCCACAAGGAATGTGTCCCTCCAGACTTTGGGTTTCCGGTTGGGTTTGAATCTAGGAAAACAAAACGCACAAAGTTTATAGAATTCATATGGACTGTGCACTCACCATCAGCTACAGTATGTCAGGTATGCAGCAAGCCAACATTATGTGGATCATAGAAAGCTCAAGACCTTGTGGGTTGAGGGAGTTGGTGTAATGCTCTTTGTGTATTGAATAGATTATTATCTTTCACTTGCACCATAAATATTTTCTAGGGTGACTATTTCTTTTATTCAATAGTGCAGATATATTAACAATCTCCTTTTTTTAAATGCCCAGTAAAGGACAATGATTTTGCATTGATACTGGACACTGTTTGTACAGTGGGTTTTGCTGGGGAAACAAATGATTCAACTAGCAAACAAAATCTACAGGAAGCTTTATAAGAAGAACCACACTGAATCTCAGCCAAAGTCCCACAGCCAAGGAAAATCCACCAAATTACCCCAAACCCACTTGTGCTCAGCTGCAGCAAAAGCAATTATTTTGGCTCTATGGAAATCTGCATTTGCTCAATATGGGTAAATGAATGGGACTGTTGCACATATCATGCACACTGTGCAATTACTGTACATATTATATCCATTACAGCATGGCATGATGGATCCGTACAGACCTGTTGCCAGTCCTATCCTGTTCCAGAAGCTTAAGGATGGACTTTCCATCCATGTCTGGAGGAGTGTCCAGCCCGGCGATGTGGAGGATCGTGGGAGCTAGGTCAATGTTTAGCACCAGATGAGGGTTTCTGAAGAAGGACATGCAAATAAAGTTTACTGAATTTTCTGAAATACATACAGATGAAATAAGAAATCCCAAGGAGGATAAAACCTCAGACACAGAGAAGTTTCATCAAAATTCACACAGTACAGTTAATTATTGACCTTTTACAATGTGGAGACTTTGACTTACACTGCCCCCGGCTCTATGTTGGGTCCTCTCAGGAAGAACGGCACACGGATGTCAAAGTCGTAGGGCATCGACTTGCCCTTCACCAACCCAAACTGACCAATGTGGTAGCCGTGGTCTGCTGTGTAGATAATGTAAGTGTTGTCCAGCTCTCCAGTTTCCTCAAGCATGTCAAAAACCTGGGAAGTAAAATGAGCAATAATGAGATGATAGACAGATACACAGTGGACTGTCCAGATTTTAAATTACAATAAAAATAGTACCTTCTGCACTGAGTCATCCACAGACATGAGTGTCTGCAGCCTCTTCCGATGGAGGAAGTTGGTGAACTCCATGTGGATGGGTCTCATGGGGCCTGTGTACTGCATGATCCAGTGTTTGTCCATATTTGGGGCATAGTTGTAGCTGGGGGTGCTAGGATGGCACAAAGGAGGGAGAGAGAAGAGAGACATGTGAAACAAGGCAGATATAATGTATGTGTACACTGTGTGCCTGATGAAATCGCAGGAAAGTAAGAAAATCTGTCTAAACGCGAGGTATCAGAGCACGTAGCAGATCTGTAGACCCTGTTTATGATGCCAAAAAACACCTGTCTGCTACTTTTCACAAACTACTGCTCAGTAACAGGTGCCACAGTTGTCCACTGCGTTTGACACGCATCAATAGCTGCTCTGTTTGTTGAAGGAAATGTCTTAATCGTCAGCAGCCAGCACCTTAGCTGTTTTTCCACACCTCTCTCCGAACGTCTCTCCCCTCACACAGAGACGAGAGTCTCCTCGCTCCGCTGCGCTCTTGGCACAGACAAGTCATTTGAGGGTTGGCACATGCTTAAGAAAATAATAGGCCCCAAAGTCAAGTTTGCAACAACTTCTGGACCAAAAACTCAATAAGTCATGGTCATTTAAACTGGGGGGAATAACAAGACTGGATACAGAGCAAAAAGGAGGGAGAGGCGGTCTTGTTCGTGGAGTTAAAAGTGAGAGGAGCTGTTCACCTGTCCGTGGTATTATCTTGGCATAAGAAATACAGTACACTCATGTATTAAGCTGGCTTAATTGTGCCTGCAATGTTTGTTTCTGCAGTTAAAAGCAAAATGGTATATGAATAATATACTGCAAGCATATGCAGTTAGTCCCAGAATCTAACTCAGCTTTACAGCTGTAGTGTTGGAATGTTAAGTGACAACAACCAATAATTTCCCTTCTACTAAAAGTAATTAATTCCGAAAAACAAACTATAAATGAACAGCTTCTACCCTTGAATAGGCAGCTGCTGGACAAAGTATCAAGACTTGGATATTTAATGAAGAGCTGCTATGGGAGCCGCTTTGCTCTGATTGAGTGAGCTGCCTTCTGCCCTCGTCTCCTCAGGCCTGCTTTGTGAGAAGGGTGAACTCTTCACCCACCAAGCCAGGCGGTCTAATAAGCACCACAAAGGGACCTGTCTCTGGGCAATGGGCCACCAAGGTATGGGGCCCTGGGCACCGGGGAACCAGGAATGCAGAGGTCAGTGGACCTGAGCCAGTCCATAGGAGAGGTCACACCTGCCACCTGTCGCATATAGGTCGCATTTTGTGGTATTAGCCGTGGATTACAGCAGCCCAGGGCCCGCTGTTCACCCCAGAATGCCTCCTGACCTTACAAAACTTAACATAGACACATCCCGCATGAGGATTAGTGACATTCCCTAAAGCGTTTGTTGAGCGACAACCAAAATAACTCTCATTCACTCCCTGCTACATGCCACTGAGAAACCGCAGCACATCTATAGTGTTTAAAATAAGTCAGGAGCTTGGAGACAGGGTAAAAACACCTTCAGAGAGGAATGTTAATGACATTAACATCAAACCCTCCCCTGCTATTGTTGCTGTCAAAAGTACAGACGCTCATTTGATTTATGAGGCAGCTCCTCCTTTACTGCCACGCTGTCTCTTCCCGACTCCGTGCATTACGGAGAAGTATAGAAGACAGAAAGAGGCAGACCAGGCACAATTTCAATCATATCTTTCCATTAGTGGATGACCTTACCGGGGACTTAATGGCTTTTGTAGAGAATTACCAAAGCTCCTTGAACCAAGTCAAAATGGACAGTCTCAAAATCATATTTATAAAGGAA
Source organism: Pagrus major (assembly GCF_040436345.1). Taxonomy (NCBI): domain Eukaryota; kingdom Metazoa; phylum Chordata; class Actinopteri; order Spariformes; family Sparidae; genus Pagrus; species Pagrus major. The sequence goes on from NC_133233.1 coordinate 16,450,615, forward strand.
TTTGTTCCACAACATCTGCCAGGGAAAATATCTGTTATATAAGTGTGTAATAAACAAACACCAAAACAAACACCCACCCATACCAACCACAGCACATATTCCACACACACTGCACCTACACACAATCACTGGGGCAACCCCCTTTTAGTCACCCAAGGGCCCCACTCCCCTTCACCCAGAGGCTCGAGCTAAAAATAAATTAATAATGTCACAAAGGGTGTTCCGAGGTGCACAATGCATTCCTCTCGTCCCAAGAGCCACGGGGAGAAACAACTGATTGATATGGACAGGATCAGGAAGTCCTTTTTGTGAATTTCACAGAAGAGGGAGAGGGAGGGGTGAGGAGAGAGGCGAAGGGATGAGAGAATGAGACAAGACACCGGGAGACACAGAGGGGGAGATAAACAGAAAGACAGACACAAACAGAGATGCACAGATAGAGCGACAAAGTGGTAGAGCAAACAGACCGAGAGGAATGTTAAGTGGATATAGAGTGAGACGAAGAAGTTGGATACACTGAAAATTTAGCGTCTAGGACTGGGCAAAATATATTGATAATATATTGTTATAGTTATATGAGAATATTATGTTAGATTTCGGATATGTGTAAATGTAGTCTTTTCCTGGTTTTAACGGGTGAGTTACAGTAAAGTGATGTGATTTTCTGAACTTACCAGACTTCTACTTATTCTAATACTTGCCTTCACCCACTCTGTCATTATATCCACATTACTGATGATTTATATTTTGTGAAAGTACCAATAGTCATCCCTACAATACTGTTGTGATATCAATAAAGGTATTTGGTCAAAAAAGATATACATCATGTATCTTGACATAGCCTAAAAATATTATAATACTATTTTAAAGCCATATTTCCCAGCCCCACTTGAACCCGACACACCATCCCGTCACACAGTGCAGTGGTGCATTCTGGGAATCTGTCTGAGGGCTCACCAGGGCATGTTGCCATGGAACGACCCAGACTATTGCAGCGCTGCCTTAGCTCAGTGATGAGATTTGTGGGAGGCCAATGTGGGCTTGGCATGAGCGCAGTGCTCCATGAAAAAAGCCATCCCTGATCTTTCTTAATGGTATGTGCCCTAGCTATTCTTGGATGATAAATCATTTTGATTTCACGCTCTGCCCTAGCAGCTTCTAAGCAACCTGTCATCACTGGGGATTGAGGGGCGTGAGCACTGTAATAACGTTAGGTACACCAAATCATAAAACTCAAATTGGATGTTAACAAGAGAAATTCCATACTGCAGCAGATGAAAGCTGCCACGATGTCTGTGTATATAGTAAGGAAATACAGAGCCTAAACAATAATTTCTCGTTGTTAGGACAGGGTTAAGAATCCCATGTAGAAACCCTGATGAGTGCTTGAGTGATAATGTGAGCCTGAATGTAACTTACATGTGCTGCGAAGCATTCGGGAAGTGCTCTGCGTACTGTGGAGCTGAGTCCTCTGGGCCGTGAGGAGCAGCGTGACTGATGACCATCATGACAGGACGGTGAGGGTACATCCGCTTGGACATGCGGAAAAAGTTGATGCTGTCGTTGGTGATCAGATCTGTGAAATAGTCCTGGAAAAAGAAAGCAAACACCATGAATAAATGGGAATTATTGGGTGCCGCAGGGCTAAAACCTCATCTAGAGAAGGGTAAAAGGAGAAGGTGGAAAAAATGCAAAACAACACGAGCTTTGATAAAACTCAGACCAGTCACCGTGACATGTTGCTTTCCCTCGTCCAGTCATTTTCAAATAAATGGAGAGGGGCCAGTGGGGATATGAACTGGGGCCATTGAGTACACTACACTACCAATCTGTCGAGTCAACAGCTGGCAGCTTGCCTCTGTGTGTGTGTGTGTGTGTTTAAATGTGAGTGTGCGCTTGAGTCTGTGTGTGTATGTGTATACAGTATATGGGCTGTTGCCTCATCAGTGAATCTCTGCACTATTGAATGTGACACCACTTGATGGTGAGAGGAGCCTGGCGCTCTCAAATGGTATGTTGTTATGACAGCTCCCAACCCTCTACTCCTCCTCTCCAGGCTATCCATTCCCTTTCTCCCATTTAGCTTCATTTTCTTCTACCCCTTTTCTCTTAACATGTGCTTTCTTTCCTTGTCACTGATTTACTCTGGGAGATAATGGAACACACAAATCAGGCACAATGCGCTCAAAAGATACAAGCCTCAGGGATTACTGTACTACATAAATGACCTGAAGGGAGTTATGACTTGTATACAGGAGATGCTAAAGAAGTTCCATCACCATGACCATGAGTGCTCCGTTTTTCCAATTTTATAAAGAGGACAACTGAATGAATAAAAGTGTAACTTGCTGTAAAGAGCTCAGGACTCAGGAAATGTGAAGCTGTCACATCAAACATCCCACAGGCGTGACATTTTATCAAAACCTGTATTCCAGGCGTGGTGGGAGTCTCTTTTTAAAATGTACCGTAGGTCACACCCTTAACTAAAATCACAATAGCATTTGCCAAGTTTCCAACAGTAGATTAACCATTCTACCTGCAGCTTTGGCACGCCGCTGTCTGGCATACAACATGCGGAAGGGAGTGCCAGCTTCAGAATGAAAGGGTAAAGGGTGATTTCCCTGAAAATGTCAGAAGTGGGTTTGGCTGATTCATCCTGTCTCTATTAATAGGCTTTATAGCCAGGCCAGCTTTCATGGCCTGGCTGGCTGCACATGCCTGTGGAGGCTGGTGATTGCGTGCACATGGCGAAGCATTGCCATACTTGTTTTCTCGGTGATGCCAGCTCTCCAAAATCTGAGCCGCTGCTGCTAAGGGCTTTGGCAGGTCAAAAGGAAGTGACGGTGTCATGGGGAATGCCTGTCCAACAGCTATAAAATAGTCAGGGAGGTGAGGAGTATCAGTTTTCCCAGAACCATTTGGAGATGATGAGCAGTAAGTGGCAGTCACATAATACAAACTCATTCACACATGATTTAGTTCCCCAATGGCACTCATCTGTTTAAATTGAGATTCTGACGATTTAAGTGTCGCAACAACTTAAGTGGTCTGACTGTCAATGCAGCAGGGCGTTGTGGATTTACAAATTACAAAATTTGTCGATGGGGATTTGGCAATTAGTTGAAGACTTCTTGATCTCTGATCAGGGGAATTTTCTGTTTGCACTGATGACACAAACATATCACATCTGGCTTGCAATGCCAGCTGCTTTGTGTCCTTGTGAAAGTTGACTTCTGTCATGGCATTTAAAGTATGAATCATATTGTCAAATTAAATCTCACACAAAAGGTCTCTGACAAAGGCGTTAACCTCAATGAACTCATCCTCAAACTGATGGAAACCCAAAAGGGACCAAATTAAATGAAATCAGTGTGCACACAGTGTCCAATCACAAAGACTCTGTATAGAATACATGACCTCCTCACCCTGTGTGAATCTGAAAAGAGGAGTTGTGTTTGTCCCGGTGGTAACAGGTTAATGGTTTTTGGCAGTAAATAGCAAATAGTGTGTCCATTTGGTTTGCAACCACAATCTGCTGACCAAGCCCATGTCATGTAAACACCTCGGCCTCAGCTTGTGGGTAACTTTACACCTCAGTCCAAGTTGGCTGTGGAAAAGCAGCCCAAACATTTGTTTGCCCATCTTTTGGGCAGGCCATCTTGAAACTTGACATGAATCCAAACTATAAACTCTCCTCATGGATTCCTCATGTACCTAGGACTACGCTACCTGGGGAGATATTGGCATGGAGCTGCTAAAACAAGCTGACAGCTCTTACAAAAACATTTGGGGAAGATTGATGATCAGTGCCATCCAGAGCCACAAAAACACAGTGTTACTACAGTGCTCATCTCCAGAATCTACAGTGGTAAAGTGAAATTTCCCCTACTTTCTATATTGTGGTGTTATAGCACAAAGTCAAAAAGATAGACAGACAGAAAGACAGACAAAAACAAGTAGAGGGTGGTATTTATCACAGGCAACGTTGGCTTCTTATAAATATGCTTCAATTTTACAGTGTCTAGATGTTGAGGTGAGGTGGGTCATAATAAAAGGATGTTACAGAAAGAGGAGACGCCACCTCAAGACGCCTCACTCCCTTTAATTCCTGAATGAGAATTCCTGTCAGCCTGGATCACAACACCATGATAAGTGAAGAGCTTCACTGTCTGTGTTTATAAGTGGAGTGGAACCTGCAATTTGTCAGGCGCAGTCTTTATATTAGATCATAAAGGGAAAACAAATGAGTGATTGAGTTAATGGCCCCTTTTTAAGAAACTATGGGAACACATACCTTGGCATAATCAGCACCGTGTTTTTCCTTGTAACCATTCCGACAGACAGTGTAATTATAGAAGCGGGAATTTTTTATCAATCCAACCCATTCGCGCCACCCAGGTGGGATGTAGCTGCCGTTGTACTCATTGAGGTACTTGCCGAAGAAGGCTGCAGAAGAGAAGAAGAGAGAAAGGAGGATTTCTTTTAAAACATAAATACATGTTTTCCTTGTTTCCTTATGTCTGTGAAAATCTGATTTCTGGGCATTTGTGTGACTTTATCTGTGTGTGCAAGTATGTGACGCATAACTTTTTTGCTAGTCTCTTTGCCCTGGCTTCACTGCACAACATTCTCGGATAGGCTGGGCAGGGAGCCAGCCTGTCCCAGAGAAGGCTAATTGCAGACTAACGCATCAGCTCGAAAACCGCAGGCCGTGCTGCAGCCCACAGGACCCCACTGAGCTGCCCAGTCCAACGCCTGCCCATCACTCACACAGACACTGTCTGATGAGACATGACAGCGACCTGGCACGCTCACCGTGTTTGCATTTCTCACAGCAGCCAGCCAGGCAGGCCGGTGGAGTCTAGCTCACTATAAAAATTTGCATTGAGTGAAAATAGACAGGCCAAGAGGACATTCGAGCTGGTGGTGATTGACAATATCTTGGCATAAAGTGAGATTGGACCCAATCATAACCTGAAAAACGCCACTTTTCCATAATGAATGAGGAGAAAACTTTACTAGATTGCATGTAGAGGTCTTTGGGGGACACACAGCTTGACCTTATACCTAATTATTGTATACAGAAAACTGCACATGTATGTGAGTGTGTGTCTTTGTTCACCAACCTGTCCTGTAGCCAGTGTTGTTGAGATAGACAGCAAATGAGCGTGGCTCGTGCTGAGCTTGCCAGGAAGGGGAGGAGCAGTTCTCATTGTTGGTGTAGGTGTTGTGGTTGTGGACGTACTTGCCCGTCAACATGGAGGACCGTGACGGGCAGCACATGGGTGTGGTGACAAAGGCATTGGTGAAAGATGTGCCTCCGTCTTCCATGATCTTGCGGGTTTTATTCATTACCTGTAGAGAACCTGGAGGACAAGGTGTGGAGGTCAGTGCTGAGTGCTTTAGTTTCACTGAAATGGCCAATACACACACTGTTGATTTCGTAAATACATTTTTATGTGGATAAACATAGTTCAGTCCATTTATATTACTTGACCTTTTCCCACTGTTTTCTCTGAGTGGCAAATAATAATAATTCAGCAGTTAATAGGCCAGATGGCCATTCGGCTCTGGCTTATGGCCTCTATTTAATATTTCATGTGTGATGAGAGACCACATAAATCCTGATGCAAAAACCCACAAAGACAAAGAGATTGAAAGACGGCATATAGAGAAAAATAGGAAAAAACACAGAAATTATCTAAGAAACATTGCAAAAGTAAGGAAAAAGGGCCTGGATGAAAAGTAAACAGAGCTCATTGAATTCTGGGAAGACGAAGTGTGCCAATCTTACCCAACTCAACATCCTGGTCGTCAGTCATGATGAGGATAATGTTGGGCCGGATGTTCCTGCGGTCTCTCTGGATGCGACCCCTCAGGCCCTGAGCCCTGGTGGTGATGAAAGCCCAGCTGCCTGGAGCCCAGTCCAGAGACAGCAGGGCCAACCACGCCAGCCACTGCATCAGCATGGTGCCTGAGACGACCAGAGACGGGATGGGTGGATGGGAGGATTAATGGAGAGGTAAAGGGAGGGAGAAGAGGTCCAGCCAGGCCAATCACTCACAGTCGTGCTGCTCTCGCAGCTGTGGTCGACTGTGAAGAGACAGAAGGAGAGAACACGTGGAGACATTAGAACAAGGGACACTTGGAAAAGAGAAATAAAGTGGGCACTTTTGACAAAAATAGAATGGAGAATTACATAATTTTCTCAGAGAGACAGTCAGCCCTCCTAGTAATATTTACACACATTTACTTCAGAGACATTGTGTGCATCAACTCAGACTTACAGACAATAGTTTATCCATAAACAGAGAAGACAAAAAAGTTTCTTCTGCACTTCAGCCTTTGATGGTCTACCAAGGAAAAGTTACCCAACAGTTCAAACACATATGTTACATCCTGACTGAAACCTCATCAATACTCTCCCTTTACAAAACAAAATCCCTAAACAACAGAAACACAGACCTCACCTCATAGAAACCTGCAAATCTCATTTTGTTCTGGTCCTTGTACTTTTTCCTTGTGTTTTTCACTCTCTCCTTCTCTCTCAGACAACACACACTCACACACGGAAACTTTCTATCACTACTGGAGAGCTGTTGTTCAGCTAACTGTGCAGAGACTGCACCATTGGCTCTCTGCACTCAAAACACCCACAGCCAATCTCCTGCATAAGCCAATCATGGCCCACCGTCCACCTGTCACTCAAAAGTCACCCCCTGGTGAGTCAAGCGTGACAGAGGGCCGGTGGGGAGGATGGGACCACACTAGGGGGGAGGGGGTTAGGGGGCACGGGAGGCGGAGAGAGGGTTCCGCTGCATTAACCCCAGTGCCACTGTCGCCAATCACAGATTAGCACTGAGTCATCCTTGCACTTTACTGCCTCTTGCTCTCTTACAATGTCATGGTTGGTCATAAAAAGTCTGCATATCCTTTGCTTTGATACCAGGGGCCAGTGTAAAATGTATACTAGCACTAAGCCCAACTTCAGAAGACAGACCAAAAGAGATATCACACTTGTTTAAATAAATTCCAAAAACTGATCCATAAATCCATTGTTATAAGATTAAGCAGTAATATGGATAAAAAAAAGTGATAAGATGATCTAAATTAGCAGGTAACTTGCAGTAACAACATATGTGTGAAAGAATGGCTTGTGGCTGGGAGATGAACTATGACGCTGTAACAATGAGTACTCAATCATTGCCTGTGAAAAGGTGCCTTATGGACAGCAATCCCGCCGAGTGGCACCATACTGCTCGCTATTCTGAGTTAATGGCCTGAAGATAAATAGCAGGTCTGGGACACCTGAGCCTGGTCAAACCCCCTCTGGGTGGCTCCGCCCTTACCCTCATTTCCTCAAAGGGCCAGTCCCCATTGGCAAGGAGAAGAAGCTATCTCCAAAAATAAGTTATCATTTATGGTGTTTGAGTCATAATGGAAGGCACTAGAAAAGTGTATGGACATTTTTAAAGGGTGAAATTCATATTTTAAATTAATTAATAGATTAGGGGTGGACATGAAACTGCGATAGATGATATATCACAAAGAAATAATCCTCAATATATTACAATATCTGTAACTGAAGAAGAAAAAGAACATTTAAGAGAAGGAGCTAGTCAGTTAATGTATGATGTTTATTAATAGTACATTAGTTTTACAAGAAATTTCAAGAAATGCCGCAGTCTAAGTAACACTATATCACATTAACACTGATGACTGAAGCCACAGCGATACACGATATATAGCTTGATGTTTATAAATCTCCTCAAAACGCTTCATAAATACTATGATAATAATTTGACCAAATACTTTGATATCAATATTGCAACACTACAGTAGGGGTGACTACTGGTACACTCAAAACATATTAAAAAAATGAAAATTAGACATATTGACTAAGTGAGTCAGTCTAGGGATAGAAGAAGATGATGAAAAAATGACAAGATGGATGAGGCCTTGACCACTGCCACATATCAGCCCTTACATACTAAAATCACAATGTTTATTTGTCCAGCAACTACACATACATGCACATCCAGAAAAGCCTACATCTGCAAACACTTGCTCTCATAAGTAACACCACTACATATGATCTTCTCATACCAACACATCAAATGGAAAAAGTGAAAGTGAAAAAGTGTTTGATGTCCTTTGCACTTTGCTGATTATCCATCTCCCCTTCACTGAGATGTTGTCTTGTGATAAGCAGAGCTTCAGCCAGAGCTTTAAGAGCACTTTGGTCTGTCCTGCGTTTCAGATGAGCAGTGTCCAGGCCAGCCACCGCAGTCATCATGACAGGCCCTGTGCAAACATTGGCGCCGTTTGGACAAACACCCCTTCAGCGCAGGGTGGCAGAGTGCACCGAACCTCACAGTGAATTACACACACAAAACACAAACTACTGTACAAACATATGGTGACACGCAGAAACTCATAAGACACTCACACACGCATGAGGCTTTCTCCACAAAAAACAATTCTCCTGCTGTGAGGGTCCAAGTCCTCCTACACAAATGGGAACGCTTCCCAGAAACAATAGACGTAGACCAAATCTAGACAAAACTCAAGTCTCTATTTCTGCCTAGCTGTGGAAGACTTGAAATCAAATGTGAGCCTGTCAACCAATTAGTGTAATGTTAGCACCCAGTGCAAATTCAATTTTGCATGCTGAGGGTTCCTAGCAATAGCCTCTTCATGCAACTTAGAGAGTGAGAAAACAGACAAGAAGGTTCATTGTGGAATCCGATACAAAACTTGTGGTGCTGATGTGGTTAGCTATAGTGGTATCAATAGCTACATTGTCTAAGATGGCAGGGCAAATAAAGTGCCACACATAACGACCAATGGGATGTATGCCTAGGTTACTCAGGCAGCTGCTGTCCTCGAGGCTACCTCTCATCCTAACTCAATTTCACCTGATCCACTTTCCTCACTAGGTCATCTGAAGTTCACTTATGACCAAAAGGATTTCTATCAGCTCTGTGTCAGCCAAACTTACTCCTGAATCGCCTGACAGCTGTCCATCTCAAAGTCACCCCTCATCAAAGGAAACACCACACAGTTATTTATTTATGTAGCATCCACAGTAACCTGACTTCTTCATGTTAATATGACATATGGAGCTCTAAGCTGCTAGAGCGGCGAGAGCAGTGTGTAGAGATTAGCGGCTGCTGTTTGTAGAGCAGAGGTAGATTGATGGCATTTGGCTGGCTGTACTAGGACCTATGGAACATGAAGCAAGTTTCCTGTTCACATGGAGAAAAATAAAGAGCAAACAGAGTGACTTTACTCACATTCAAATTTACAATTCAAGATGTTTAGCAGACATTTATTACAGCCATCTTGTAATAAAAAAAGCTGTGGTTTGAAAGTACTTTTATCAGAATGGGCAAAGTCAGTCTTTGTTCAGCCTCATATGCAAAAAACAACGTTGGCCGAGTAAAGTATCTTCTAAAACAAATCAATAAAGAAAATAAACCCAACATCTCTGATACTGTCAGAGTTACCTACGGTACACTCAGATGATCATCTTCTTGCACACAGGATAAGTGTGTGGAGGTGCAGCTCCAGGCTCAGCTGCAGGCTACCAGTAAACTGAGTCATCTCTGAAGTGTTTTTTTATTTTCTTAGGAAGTGCGGACAAGTGCAAGTAGGCGCAGGTGATGAAAAATACTGGGAGAATCGCTGATCCTGTTTTTGATTTCAATGATCGAAATTGAAAGCTCACTGCGATCAATTTTTGATATAGAAGCTAACCCCCCCCCTTATGCAAAAACATGCATTAATATTCATGATACAGCCACTCAGAAATTAGATTGTAACTGCTAAATACGCAAAATTTTCCTGAACCTTCTTGAGACAAATCAACTGCACCAAGCACTTTTAAATGGAAAAAACCTCAAATATTCCATTAACATTATCTATGTTAAAAACTACATCTGCTCTTGAATGGAAAGCTGGAGAGTGCTTAAATCGTCCAAATTGCTCAGTTTAAATGCTGCTTTAATCACTGCTGATTATCAGGATTAACTGCAAAAGATTAAATGAACTAGATCAGTGTGTTCAAACACAATCACTTCCAAGTGTTTTGTTTTGTACACATGCTTTAAAAAGTGTCATCCAGAGTACTTGCCCTCAGGCACATATGCAGCGAGGAAGGCACTCTAACTCAACTAAACATTGCTGGATGTATTCACACTGAAGAGCCAGTTCATACACTGTTAGTACAATAAATAATATGGGCTAAAATCTGAAAGTTATCATAAAGTTGACCTCCGAAACTCTCTTCTGCTATTGTCACTGCGTCCTTCTTGCCCCCAAAGTGCGTGTTGCCAATTTCATGAACCTCTTGAGAATCCTCCGTGAGAATTATGTTTCATGTCGTGTTCATAAAGCCTTCATTTTGAATGAGTCATTTATTTATGTCATCTATCGTGATATAACTAGAACAGGCTTCTTCTATACATCTGTGGAACAGACAAGAGGTCTTTATTCCTGGACAAAGTCAGAGGACTAGGGAGCACATTGTTTCTCCTTCCTCATTGTTTTGGAGGATTAGCACTAATGACCCTTTAAATGAGCCTTTACTGTACTCATCATGGTTAAGCTGGGGGAAGAATATTGGGGAGGGACGGGAGGAACGTAAAATGCCCAGGGGTTCAAAGGACTGGAACAAAAAGGCCACTATGGAGTTTTCAGACACACAGCTGCCAGATACATAAAAGATATGCAATTTTCAGATTAATGGCCATCAACACTAGGGACTTTTAGCACACCTCAACACCCTACTAATCTTTACTTTCATGACTCAAGTTTTTTTTTTTCCCCCGACTTTACTTGCAGAAAACAGCTCTTTCACTTACTCTCCTTTGGCACATGCAGCATTGCTCAGTGATTTGGTATGGCTGCACAGACAGCTGTGCTTTGTGCACCGAGTAAAGCTGAAAATAATAGAGTTGCTGCTTGTGTAACCATCCAGGGCAGTACTCTTTGGCTGGTTGGCAGTTGTGCCCTCCAGTTAGGGCCTCAAACCACACACCCTGCTGCACCCCGACCCTCCTCTGACCCGAGTGGTAATATGGCTTTGATGGTGGCTTGTTTAACCTAACCTCAGCAACCTGAGGCTACCCACACACAGGGGTTAAGAGGGTAAACTCTGAGGGAAGAAAAATTGAATGAAGGGGGGCTCAGTGCAGAGGTATAGAGGTAACAAAAGTCTTGTAAAGCCTGGACGTGATTGGCCTGCATATTCATTTCAGAGTTTGCAAACAGGCTGCATCTGGCTGGGGTTCTGTTCAGTTCAGTTCAGTGACTGCAGTGGCAGTCTATACATTTATCAGCTGTCACTGAAAAACAGCAGACACACTGAGAAGACACATAAGGGAATTTGTCTGCACAAAATACACTGACTGACAGCAATAAATCCACGTACCCTTTAAAGCAGCAAATTTGTCCTCTGATGTGCGTCTGCCCACAGACTTTATATCTTGTTCAAGTTAACGTGGAGAGTTTGGAGGTGAGGGGGTTCAACTTTCCAAAACAAGATGCAAGTCAAACCCAAACCAGATGCCGATGCCCGGTTAAAGTAAATCAGTCATTCATAAAAGGGCCTTCCCATTAAGGACAATGGCCATTTCAAAGGATCTCAAATCCCCTCTTCTTGTCCATTCCCTCTCTCTCGCTCCCCCCCTCTCTCTCCCTCTATTTGCCCACTCTATCTCTGAGGCAGCCAAGTCACAGAGGACCAATGGCAAAGAGAGGGGAATTAAAGTCTGATGGCATAGTTTGAATTTTGTAGGCTGTTTTGTGCCTATAGGCTCCATGACTATCAGCAGTCATGGCAGAGACCCAAGGAAAAGGAACTTCACTCCACCATAAGAGTAAATTAAAATTGACAGGGAGTAGAGAGATAGTAGATGTTTTGTTGCAAATTGATCTGAGACAAAGCAAACAAGATAGAGTTGGAAAACAACAATGCTTGATCTCTTAATTTTTGCTTCAGATCAGTGACATTTTTCAGCGCAGGCTGATTGCTCCCTCTCCATTTCAGAAGGGAAAAATGATTATTGTGAGGCCTTAGATTAAGGTTTGTCCAAATATTTCTGTAATCCGAGGGAATTCAGCTGGTCTGCTGCCACGAGGACTGACGAGGGCTTTTTACACTGAGGAGGGCCTGTGTCAGGGTCCACTGTGCCCGGCAGGCCAAGGGCAGCACACTGTACCCACCAAGAGCTGCCCGTCAGCTACACTGAGCAGACTGAAGGAGAGCTCTGTCCCAGTGCACTCACTTGGCTGTGGGTATTGTTACGACCAGCTCGTAGGCCGCAACAAAGGAGGAGATGTGCACAAAGCAGTTGCAAACAAACCACAATTTATTAAAGTAAATTACTTAACCATATGGGTGTGGAAGTCAGTATCAGGAGTGTAGGTGAGTGTGTGGGTGTTATGATCAATGTGTGGTGCATGTTGTTAGTGCAAAATAAGGCAACGCAAAGAAAGACAAGACCAGCACGCTGGTCTGGTGCTAAGTGGAGGGAGCGGAGCAGAGAGATCTGGCGTCTGGGAAGGCGGGGTTAAATAGGCCTAACTGGGAGCGCTGGCCAGGTGCTCCCTGTCAACCTAATGACACGACTGCTTCGGACCTGCAAACAAGCAAACAAACAAACCAACAGTGCACTGTACACAGAACCCAGGCCTGGGGCCGTCACACCCCCCCCCATAAAGTCAGGGTCCCCAAAGGGAACCCTGGCTCCCAAACTGCCAAGCTCTATACTTATCAATAGCTGCATTCCTTCTAACATGATGATGATGATGATAATAATAATAATAATAATAATAATAATAATAATAATAATAATAATAATAACAAGATAGAAACAAACCCCTCACCGCTTATGTCCCTCACAAACTTCAGTTCTCCCACTACCTCAGCAACTGGATCCCTGAAGCAAATTTAAGAGGAGAGCGAGACCAAGAAAGATGGGATCAAAAGTGGAAGGCAAAAAAACAAGAATACATATTACACAATCATTCACAAGGGGCCCGAGACAACGCATCCGCCACTACATTGTCCCGTCCCTTGATATGGCGAATATCGAGGCTGTAGGACTGGAGGAAGAGAGCCCAACGAATCAACCTCTGATTGGGAGACTGCAAAGAGCTCAAGAAAGTTAAAGGATTATGATCTGTGAAGACCACCACAGGTGAAGAGCTGACATACACATTAAAATGCTGCAAAGCTAGAATCAATGCCAAAGTTTCTTTCTCAATAACAGAATAGTTCAGTTGGTGTCTGTTGAACTTCCTAGAAAAAAAACACAATGGTTTATCCACCCCAAGGTCATCAGCCTGCAATAGCACTGCGCCTGCGCCCACAGCACTAGCATCCACCTCCAACTTGAAAGCTCTATCCCAATGTGGAGCAGCCAGAACAGGAGCATTACAGATCAAGGCCTTAACGTTCTGAAAAGCAGACTGACACTCTGGAGACCAAACATACTTTACTTTGGATTTCAACAGATTTGTCAGGGGCGCAACAACTGTAGAAAAATTCCTGCAAAAACACCGGTAATATCCAACTAGCCCCAGAAAACGCATCAGCGCCTTCTTAGTTGGAGGCGGGGCATAGTCGTCAATAGCCTGCACCTTTGCACGCACCAGAGACACTGTGCCCTGCCCTACTACTCGCCCCAAGTAAGTCACTGTGGCCTTGGCAAACTCACACTTTGCCAGGTTTATCGTTAACTGTGCGCGAGCTAAGCGGTCGAACAGTTGTTCAACACGGTCAAGATGGTCATTCCAACTATCCGAATAGATGACCACGTCATCCAAATACACCGAGCAACCTTCCAGATCTCCAACTACCATATTCATGAGGCGTTGAAAGGTTGCTGGTGCATTCCGCAAACCAAAGGGCATTACAGTATATGCATACAAACCAGTGGGCGTAATAAACGCAGCAATCTCCCTCGCTCTCTCTGACAACGGGACCTGCCAGTACCCTTTTAGTAGGTCAAACTTGCTAACATATTTAGCGGACCCCACCTGATCAATACAGTCCTCCATCCTAGGGAGCGGGAAAGCATCCGGCTTTGTCACATTGTTAACCTTACGGAAGTCTGAGCAAAACCGCGGCGTGTTATCGGACTTAGGCACCAAAAGACAAGGAGACGCCCAGCTAGAAGAAGACGGCTGTGAAATGCCATTATGAAGCATATACTTGACTTCAGCGTCAAGGTACTTGCGTTTCTCCGGATGGACACGATAAAACCTCTGCTTTATGGGTTTACAATCCCCAACATCTATATCATGCTCCACCAAATGTGTACGCGTAGGTGTATCACCAAAAAGACCTGGATACCTCCTTATCAAGTCAGCTAATTGACCACGCTTCGACACATCCACATGACACAGCAAACCATCCAGATTCTGCAAAGACTCAGAGTTCTTCAGACGACCACACAGTACAGCTTCATCAGGACCCGGTAAGTCATCTTCCTCTTGCCCTGCCACAGCATGAGGAGACACCGACACACACATACAAACAGGGTGGGCACCAGACACCTGCGCTTTCTGCTCCATTAACTGCGATGCACGAGTGTAGTACGATTTTAACAAGTTAACATGACAGAGCTGAGTAGGTGACCTGCGATCGGGAGTAGTTATCACATAGTTCTGATCTGAGACCTTCTTCACCACTGAATATGGGCCAGAAAACTTAGCCTGAAATGGAGAGGTAACAATAGGCAAAAGAGCAAGCACCTGATCCCCAGGGAGGAAAACACGATTCTCTACCTGGCGATCATAAAGTTTTTTCATCTTGCCCTGCGCAGACGTCAACTTACTCTTGGCCACCTCCTGGGCCTTATACAGTCTGTATCTAAATCCATTTACATAGTCAATAAGGTTTTGGGGTGGTTGTACTTCCTTCCAGCTATCCTGCAAAAGCGCTAAAGGACCCCTGACAGTATGGCCAAACACAAGGTCGTTAGGGCTGAATCCGGTACTCTCCTGGACCACCTCTCTAGCAGACAACAACAACCATGGCAAACCGGCTTCCCAATCTCCGTCCATTTGAATGCAATATGCGCGCAACATGGATTTGAGCGTTTGATGGAACCGCTCTAAAGCCCCTTGGCTCTGCGCATGGTAAGCAGATGCCTGATTGTGACTGATACGTAGCTGTTTTAAGATCTGTGCAAATAAATGAGAGGAAAAATTTGACCCCTGATCAGACTGAATGATTCTGGGAACTCCGAAGATGGAAAAAAACTGTGATAACGCACGCACCACAGACCTGGCCGTTATTGTGCGCAACGGGTAAGCTGCTGGATACCGTGTGCTCTGACACATCACTGTTAACAGGTAAATTGCACCCGACCTAGACTGAGGCAACGGGCCTACGCAGTCAATAATAAGATGTTCAAAAGGCTGACTTATGGCTGGTATCGGACACAGTGGAACGGGCTTCAGGTTCTGATTAGGCTTGCTGGTTAGCTGACATGTATGACATGATTTTATATACTCAGCAACGTCTCTCTTCATTCGCGGCCAAAAGAAATACCTTAGGATGCGGTCGTACGTCTTCCTGACGCCCAGGTGACCAGACTCATCGTGGGAAATCTGCAACACCACAGTACGAAACCTAAATGGCACCACGACTTGATAAATCGGTTCACCCACAAAATGTTCGCTCTGGGGCACCCACTTTCTCATCAAGACCTCATTCTTGATGAAATAACATTGAGTGTTATTTTTTACCTCACCAGAAGGCCGCACCATGTCCAGCAAACTCTTGAGAGAACTGTCAGCACGCTGCTCCGACACCAACTCACTGTGAGAAACAGACCAAGGAACATTAGAACATATGACATCATGTTGTTGTGAAGTGTCATCCTTTTCAGAAAAATCTGTCTCAACCAACTGCGCACGTTTCATCGCGCGCGTGACAGCACATGCCCTGAACACCTCAGGAAAATCCGTTACATTTTTATCAGGCTCACTGGTGACCAGAGGCGCTGAAACAATGATAGCAGGAGGAGGAACATCGGCCCACACCCGACTTCCTGCTACATCATTACCCAAAATCATTGTCACGCCATCCACGGGCAGAGCTGGGCGCACAGCCACCGCCACCTCACCCTGAAACAACCCACAGGACAACATAATTTTATGCTGAGGCACCTGCAGAACCTGCAGCCCAATCCCGAGCACCGGTATAAAAGCACCTGTGTAGGACTCCTGTGAAAAAGGTAGAGCCGATTCCACAATGAATGAGTCAAAAGCAGCTGTGTCACGCAATATCTTAATCTTCACCGTTTCATCACTTCCTACCAAGGAAACACACCCATCACTGATGAAAGGCAAATAAGACTGCAGATCTGAACTAACCACCTGCGATTTTAACCCACTTAAAGGCTCCAACGCCCGGTCAGGAACAGGCCCAACACACATTGCCGGCTTGGGATAACTCGCTCCCGTTGTACTCTTGGTTTTAAACGCGTAACAGTCTCTTTTCCAGTGTCCTCGCTTGTGACAATAATTACACAGTTTGTCAGCCTCCCGAGAACCACGCTCATTTCTCTGATCCATCCCAACATTTCTCACTGGGCGACTAGACCATGCACCTACAGTTGAGTGATTCTCCCTATGTGCACCACCACCACGCGCCCCCGGATACCAAGTATCCCCACCATGAGTCAACAGATAGTCATCGGCCAGTGCAGCGGCTTCAGCTGCCGTCTTAACCTTACGCTCACTGATGTACGTTGCAATGCGCCCCGGCACAGAATTTTTAAACTGCTCCAAAATCATGAGATCCCGCAGACCATCAAACGACTCAGCCTCAGCTGCAGTACACCAACGATCAAACTGAGTGGACAACTCACGAGCAAACTCTAAATGAGACCTATCGCCTCTTCTCCAACCCCGAAACCGTTGGCGATAAGCTTCAGGAACCCGCTCATACACTTTGAGAACAGCCGATTTCACTACATCATATTTGACACTGTCCCTGCTACTGAGACAAGAATACGCCTCCTGCGCTTTGCCGGTTAACACACACTGCAACATCAGCGTATAAGTGGACTCAGACCATCCGCGAGCCTCAGCGAGACGCTCAAACAGTGAGAAAAAAGTTTCCGGGTCTCTTTCATTGAATTTAGGAACCAGCTTCAAATCACCCAAATCAGACCTCACCGGGGTGCCACCCGGACCGGACGGACCGTGAGCAAGCACATCATCCACCGCAACTTTCCCTTCTCTAACTAAGACCATTTTCTGCCTTTCCAGATCAATCTTCGCCTGCTCTGTTTCCTGCCTCACCTTTTCAACTAACAGCACTTTCTCCAGCTCAACGCTCTGTCGCACTCTTTCTACGGCGACTTCTTTCTCAGTCTCTAGCTTCATCCGCAACAATAGCAACTCTTTCTGCTGCTCAAAAGACAGCCCATCACCAGGACCCTCTACTACCGGCGGAGGCACGCCCTCAGTGCCTGCGGAGACGGACACAGCCTCTCCCGCACCCAACACGTTCATTTTCAATAACTTGAACTTCAAATTTGCCTTCACTGTCTCTTTCACCCGTTTATCACCAACATCAACATTGTAATGGCCAGCTATTTTAACCAACTGATCCTTCGTGTACTCATCCAGCAACGCTTCAGCTGGCGCCTGCACGAATGATTCAACAACTTCATCCATTTTAACGAACACAAGAGAATGCAAAGTGACGGGACTCACCCAGTGTCGACAGGCCGACGTAGCCTTCAACGGAGCTTCCCCGCTAACTACCTAGCCAGAAGCTATCTACATAACTCCTCCCTAGTCTTCATGAGGCGTAGCGGCGGGTATTTATGCACTATGAGCCCGCTGGTTCGGAGAGGCGACCAGAAACTGGCCACCCCACCAAAACCACGGATGTGCTCCCGAGCAGTTTTAGGGAAAAGGGACCAGGGAGCTCTAACCGCCGTACCCCAACACTACCAGCCCCCCCGACGACACCCAAAGGGGAGACGCCGCTAAAACCTACAAGGGGAAACACTCCTTCAACTCACACACATACAGGTGGACCGACACTTACCTTCTCATGCCTCCGTCAACGTTCACAACCCGAGACAGCGAACGACAACAAAACCCCGTCTCTTCACCACCAAGGAGACGAGTTGCACAGGTGCACCAACTTAACTACAAAGGCACATCTCCCAGAGCGCAATCAAACTCACCATATAAGGGCGAACTACGTTACCGGCGACCAGGGAATCCTCACCATGACGTCACCTTCGCAAGAAAGCCCAACCCCCCGATTAAGGGCTTTCCTCAGGCACAGCCACTTACCCCGGGCGAACGTGTGCTCTCACACAAACAAAAGCGCTCCAACCAAACTTACTCAAAAAAAAGAGGAACAAGCACTAAATCACACAAAAAGAATAAACCGACCTTCAAAGCGGACGAGCCCCCAATTTGTTACGACCAGCTCGTAGGCCGCAACAAAGGAGGAGATGTGCACAAAGCAGTTGCAAACAAACCACAATTTATTAAAGTAAATTACTTAACCATATGGGTGTGGAAGTCAGTATCAGGAGTGTAGGTGAGTGTGTGGGTGTTATGATCAATGTGTGGTGCATGTTGTTAGTGCAAAATAAGGCAACGCAAAGAAAGACAAGACCAGCACGCTGGTCTGGTGCTAAGTGGAGGGAGCGGAGCAGAGAGATCTGGCGTCTGGGAAGGCGGGGTTAAATAGGCCTAACTGGGAGCGCTGGCCAGGTGCTCCCTGTCAACCTAATGACACGACTGCTTCGGACCTGCAAACAAGCAAACAAACAAACCAACAGTGCACTGTACACAGAACCCAGGCCTGGGGCCGTCACAGTATGCACTCGGAAAATGCTCAGACCTTGGTGTTTTCAGACTCTTAACTCCACTGATTTGTTTGACCAAAATGCCCAAATTGGTGCAGGATCTCTGACAGAATTCCAGTGAGAAAACCAAGCACAAGGCAGCGAGGACAGATCACTGGCTCTTTGTTCCAACATGTTTATGGCGACATGACTCTTAACCTTGACAGGTCCATTCAGAATCTTTGTTTCGTCCATGTTGCAACTATAAAACTTCAGATGTTCTCGCTAGAAATGATTCCCATCCACTGGTATGCGGTGTGCTAAGAGTACAACACAGGCCACTTTAATGAAGAAGAATGGCCTCAATTCAGTGAAATGTGAACCTGGAGTGAGTGCATTCACGGCTATTAGTTAAACCCCTCATGTTTCTCTCGGACCTGGTAAGAGACCCTTTGTAGTGCCAAGGCAGCCAGGCCACCCCATCAATATTATAGATGCATCTTAATGTATAATTAAATGAATCCTGGTCCAAAAGACTTCAAAGTGGGAATGGCTTGCGGGCCACCAGGTGGTCTGTTGGTAATCGTGAGGGGGTTTTGGGAACCCTAAGAGGGAAATGATTAAAAAACATACAAGGTCATTTCAGAAATGGGGAAAGCTGCCTGTATTTATTTGTGTATGTGTGTGCACATGTGTGCTCCTGTCCTGAAAGTGGTGTGTATATTGGTGTTTATGTCCATAACAACGGACACCCTCTGTTAGAGTCTGTATATCTAAGCAAGAGCCCCATGCTGCTAATTCTGACAAATTGGGCTTAGTGTCGGTCTGGAGGACTGGTATCACTCACATAGGGCTGAGTGATATGGCCTTAAAGTAATACGACAATATATTTTTGGCTATATCTTCATACATAATGGAGATCTCTGTATTTTGAAACATCAATTTGCTAAAAATGAACATTGAAAGATGATCCCTAATGTTTTTTCTGTAGTTTTCCTATGAAATGTACTGCTCTTCCAGGAGGAAAGTGGAAAAGCAGATTTACCATTCAAGAAGGTAAGGAAAAGGGTGAGAGAAAGAGAGGTGAGGGAGGGGGCAAAGAATGAATGAAAGGGGAACCACTCCTCGGATTTATAGCGTGATATGAAAACATGGAATCACAATCAGAGGATCAGCAGCCACAGTTATATGATATGAGCCCAAAGCAAGCACTTTCTTGTTAAATCTATTCTAAGCTATGAATGGAAACCATTAGTGATAGACGACCTCAAGATGAATAAAATACAGCACATTAATATTCCTCTAGCCATTTTCTTGTCAAAAGCCACACTCCCATCAGAAACACTCTATCAGACTGCGAGAGCTCCAGAGAAAGTCGGAGCGAGAGAGAGGAGAACGTATTGCTCGCTCACGGGTGGCTTTCTTGTCTCTTTGACTCGTCAAATATACCCCAGATAAATTATTCCTTTTACCACAAAAGAGAGCACTGGCAAATTGCTTCAATGGGTTTCCACTGAGGTAATTGTTAAGAATAAAGCGATTGACTTCTTTTCCATGAAATCAGCAGCATGGTGGCACAGAGAAGGAAGCAGAGACAGAGGGAAAGAGAGAGTGAGAGAGAGTTAATGCGCCAAGTCTGAAGGATTTGTTTCTGTTAAAGATCGGCAGTTTCCCAAGTTCAATGGCCCTGTAATGTTCACCGATTACTGACTTAAGAAGTGTGAACCCTCTTTCTTGCATATTGTGGACATTGACAAGTACAAAAAAAACGTGTGTTGTTGAGTTTGACCACAACTAGGGACTGACCTAATACTACTGTATAAGGAAGATGTTTCGCTCTATACGCACCGACTACTAATTAACAAAAAAGACCAGTTTAGCACAAAACTCCTGGATAACGTGTTGACTTAATTTAAGAATGATAAGGTAGCAACATGTTTCACATAACAAATTGAGCTTTACTTTTTACCATCTGTGTTTTTGTTGGTCTGTCCTTAGAATAAAAACAGACTTCTCTTCACTCATAATACAGACAGAAGAGAATTATGTCAATGTCAATACAGACAGATGTGTTTATAGCAGCAAAACAAGGGGGGGGGGAAGGCAAACAGAACATCCTGGATTCAAACTGAGCAAGTATTTTGCCTTCTGGGAACAAGTAAGCCTTGAAAAATCAGATTTATGACAAATTCAAACAGACAGACAATTAGACGACTGTACGCACCTGAAATACACACAAAGTTTAGCAGCTGCTGTGGCTATCAAAGATGATCTACATGTTTCAAAATCAAGCCAATAAACATAACCCAATTACAAATGCACTGTCACCATTAACTGTTTAGATTAAGCTGCTAAAGCTACAATTAAAATAGCTATAGTTGATGATTTAGACTTACTAATCCTAATAATAATACTATCTGGGTGGTTCTTGATGATGCTTGCTGCAAAGACCAGACAGACCCAGTTGCCAATGATTTCGTTTCCTATATATGCTTCATGTTACAGACACAATACTATCTACTGATCCGTAGAGCCAGCTAAGGCAGATGTAAGTGAGTGCAATGTGAATGATCATTTAACATTTAATAAAAGTTTCTGTAATTATGCATGATCATTTTCACATTTAAAATCATGATTATGTGCTATTTGTTGGTGTCTGTGCCAAACAAATGTTTTCTTACATCTGGAGAACAAGATTTGTAGGCCAGGGCATCTCTGCAGCACCACAGTAGTTCATTATAGTGCTGTTTTGTCACACATTTGCCTTTATTAAAAATTTGCAGCTTCCGCAATCTGGATATTGCACTTGGACATATTGCAATTTTGATAATATTTTGATTAATTGTGCAATCCTGGAACAAACCAAATCAATTTGGAATAGCAATCAATAAAAAGAGAAAACAAAAGGTAGATTCCTCAAGGTAAGGTGGTGGCAGCTCTGACAGTAAACCCCAGTTAAATGTAGTGCTGCTGCTAGCGCATGAAACTAAACACCCCTAAAATGTGGAACATGTGTAGGCATATTCTCTGGGAACCGTAGACAAACATAGACCATGAGAACCAGCCTGCGTGACCCTGGACGCCATAAACAAACTCAATGGCTGTGACACACCAACATGATACCACTCATAAAAACCCATTTGTCCGATTGCACCTGTGCCTGTTCAGCACTCCTTCTCTCCAGGCCTGTGGGCATATATGCGCGTGTGAATCTGGATATCATGTACTCTGTGTGCGTTAGTCACTAGGCACTAGTCATTCACTTAAACAGCCAAAGTGAGAATCAGTCAGACTTGAATACAGACAGACACGTAACCTGTAATTTGTACACAGGGGAGCTTCTCCTTTCCATTGCCTCTAGCTCAGTGTGTGGCTTTCCAAAGCATGCAGTAACGTCATTTGTAATTTAATTAACTTTATCCTGCCTGGCAAAAAAAAATTCATCTTAGAGCACTGTGAAATATCTAAAATATAATATCTACTGAAAGATTAATTAATTTACAAAGCATAGAAACAGGAAGCTTACCCCTCCAAATGCTTCCATTCCTTTACATTTGAGCCAAAGTTGAAGGAATGCAGGCAACACATCATCCCAACATGTTCAAGAGACACCAGCCAAACTCAGCTGAACTTGCCGCGGGCAATTCAAGGAAAGCGAAGCGAAGATAATATGTGTCATGCAATGCTGGACCTTGTCAGTGTAAACAAAGTTGCTCAACCTTTAATACTACAACTGTTCAAAATATCCAGCATCCACATGACAAAGTCAGGCTGTTAAAGTAAGGGCAAACAGGACCAGAGGCTACTAGTAGCACATGGCCAAGTCCACACTTATAAAGTGCTTGTGCGTGCACACACACATAGGCGCACACGGGCAGAGGAGGGGAGTGCTGGCAGAGGCTGAATGTGTTTGCCCGCTCCAGGGGAGAAGGAAAGAAAGGAAGCAGAAGAGCTGAAACAAACGCATGCTGGCTTCTATTAGTCGAGCTGTGGAGTGGGATAGAGGGGTGAGGAAATGTATTCATTCCTTCTGCCCCCCTCTCCATCCATTCCCATCCATCCAACCCTCCTACCCCATTATCTCCATTCTGGAAAGGCGGCAGATGAAAGGGACAACCCCCCAGTGGCAGCACTTCTCCCTCCAAACTTACGCCGACGCGTTCTGACGGCTGCTTAATTGTACGTGATACAGGCAGGGCCCTTTCTCTTTCAAATCTAAAACAGATTGCTTCTCCCTGGGGAGGGGATTATTGGACAAGTAGAGATGACAAAGCAGGGACAGTGCAGCCCTCTGGGGGGTGGAGGACGGAGGGGGGTAAGATTGTGGATAGTGTGTGTGTGTGTGTGTGTGTGTGTGTGTGTGTGTGTGTGTGTGTGTGTGTGTGTGTGTGTGTGTGTGTGTGTGTACACGTTTTTCTATGTTTCTCTTTTGTACATGCCTGTGTCACAAGAAGATTATGTTTGTGTCCATGTGTTTCAAATGTGCGCACGTGTGGGTGACAACCAACAACGCGTGTGCAAGATCAAGCCTCTGATCACAACAAGATCTTTGTGTCAACTTCAGACTTTCTTCCCCTCTTTATCACATGTTCACACCTCCCTTTCTCTTATCTTGGCCTCTTCTACTTTATCCCTCTTCCACTTCCCCCTCTGTGTCTCTCTTGACCCAGCTTTCTCTTCCTCCCTCTTTAAGCCCATGCTGCATCTATGTGCAGTGACATTTGAACAAAGGCAGCTTTGAACAACACAGGAAAAGCATTAAAATCCTCTTTCTCTCACTCAGTGGCTAAAAGTGCACATTAACGAATAAAGCCTCACAGCAATCCTGCATCTTCTCTCTATTCATTCGTCAGACAAAACTCCAAGGACCTGGTCAGGGGTCATTCCCAGCTGTTGCATAGCTGAACCAGAACTGCACGAAACGTATCTTCACAAAACAGATCTTCTCTTTCCAACTAGTTGTCAAGCCAGAGCCTCAAGGCAAAGACAAGGGGAGCAATGCAGGACACAAAATTTAAAGCGTGGCATATACGTCTGGTTTGCTGCTCTCTTTAACGCGTGCAAGCACTAAACTGAAGTTTGAGAATCAGGCATTCCTGCCGATGATGAGCTGAATGTGATGTTTGCATGACCTGACCTTTACTGCTCAAATGAGAGGCTGAACAAACACATGGGGGTGCTATTGTGAGCAACCCAATACCCCAAAAATAGATCTATGCTGTGTGTCGTTGTGCATCCACATATGCATGGCATATTTCCCCGGAGATATGTCCACAAAAGTCAAGGACACGTTTAAGTGCATTGAAGCCCCATGGAAATGTTTGATCAGTTAGGACAACAAAGGAACCGAGAAAGTGGCTGACTCATCTAAAGATAGCCTTTCTAGATCCCACATAAATAAAAGCATGCCAAACGCTCACTGTTCAAATACTGGTCATTTGCAGTGATAGGACTGTGCAATCTACTCGAGCGCTACTATGCAATCAGGATAGTATGAGGAACACTATCATTAAGCTGAAGAGATAAACAAGTGCCGGAGGAGAGGGTGGTTTAGGAAATCTTTTCTTAACATGCTCGCACACAAGAGAACACACACAAACTACAGTTAGATAGAATCTTTTTCAGAGAGATGAATCATCAGAGGAACCAACTAAAAAGCAAAGATGTTGAATAATTCAGTAAGAATATTTATTTAATCGTCAGCCAGATTAAATGATTAGGTGCAGTTTGATCAAACAAATATTCATGGTACTTTGGGAAACCCACGACTTTCAAGCTCCAGATCCAGTTTTTCTCCGTTTTATCAACATCTCAACTCCTTTTTTATTGGGCTACTCTTAAAGGGAGAATGAAAAGTCATCTGTAAGGCATTCAATTTAACTGCAACCAAGAGAAACCCATAATGACAGAATTCATAAATGTGACTGCTGTCACTGTGGGGCCAAGTTGAGAAAGCACAATGCAGCGTGATAACAGTGTGACTCAGCTGAGATGAAATTATGGTGCTGATTTAGAAGAAGAAGAAGAAGAAGAAGAAGAAGAAGAAGAAGAAGAAGAAGAAGAAGAAGAAGAAGAAGAAGAAGAAGAAGAAGAAGAAGAAGAAGAAGAAGAAGAAGAAGAAGAAGAAGAAGAAGAAGAAGAAGAAGAAGAAGAAGAAGAAGAAGAAGAAGAAGAAGAAGAAGAAGAAGAAGAAGAAGAAGAAGAAGAAGAAGAAGAAGAAGAAGAAGAAGAAGGCAGGTTATTTGTGGAGTCCATGGGAAAGAGAGAATGGAAAAGGTTAAATATTTGCCGAAACTCCACCGCTCACACATTAATACACACTAGTATCTTAGGTAAAGCACATAGATATAATATATTTAATGTCCTGCTAATTTAACAATAATGAGTCTGCTATGCGTGACTTTGATGCTGTTTATCAGTCAGCATGTATGAAGTCATGCAAGACGTCTGGGAAGTCTGATTCACTGTAACTGGCATTTAAAAAGGACACACACACACACACACACACACACACACACACACACACACACACACACACACACACACACACACACACACACACACACACACACACACACACACACACACACACACACACACACACACACACACACACACACACACACACACACACACACACACACACACACACACACACACACACACACACTTCCCGTTCGCACAATTACACTGAAAAGCACAGATAATACTGCTTCCTTTTCCTTACACTTAATCACTCAGTGTACTTATCAGAAGAATGAATTACTTTGCTTACAACTTTCACACGCACACACACACCAAAGCAGATTCGACTGATGGCAGAGCTGCTACTGAAACAACGTTTGTCTTGGCAAGCGTCTGCCCCCCAGAACCTAATTATTTGCAGCAGCTGCTCATGCTCTTGTTTGTAGCACAGTGAAGCTAAACAGTTTAAAGGATCTCCCTTCTCTTCTGAGCTGGCAGTGAATACTGCATTTTTTTAAACACGTCAAAGCAGCTTTGCTATGCTCTGAGTAAGGTAATCAGAAATTAAATCTTGACGCTGCCGGGGTGAAACTGAAGTGAAGGGAAGATTTATGGATCAGTCTCTTCAATACTGAAGGTTTAAAGTTGGGGTTCTCTTTATTGCTTCGACTTTCTTAGTAACACAAATTGGCACTGCCAGGATATTGAAATGTAAGCCAGGCTGCTACATTTTTTGTTCATTGTGCCTGGTGCAAACAATCGGCTTTGAAGGGGACTGCAGCATAATTTTGCCATTTAGGAAACTAGCTCAGAAGGATAAATTCTCTAGTTTTTTTGGAATGGTACAGTAGGTCAACACATGAATTGAATACACAGGAACAGAGTCCCAAGTCACTCACTTGTACCATGAAATAGAGGAACCGTAATGTCATATCACTCGTCCAGGAGAATAAAAATGTATTTTAAGTAAAAAAAATTTCAACTACAGTGTTTAGATGTTTTAGAGCATTTACATGCAATGTGCATGTGATTTTTTTCTTTTGTGATGTGCAGAAAACACATCCATGACTCAATACCTCCCTATAAAAGTTATAAAACATAGAAATCACAGATAAAGTTCTAAAAAAACTTTTAACCGTTTGCCTAATTGATCTGCCCACATGACCAAATTTTGTACCAAGGTCTTCACTGGCCTTAAAGCAGCAGTCATCACAAACTATTGGTGGTTGTGTTAAATTCTTAAAGTAACAAACAGGAAGTGTAGCTACGGCTGGTTTACCAAGGTAAACAGAAATTCACACAACAGCAGCTTTCACCCATACAACCTCCTCTCCTCTCAGCCCGGCTGCTGTCCACGCAGTCTTTCACAGCTGCACAATCTCCATTTGCAAACACCTCATACACACATATACAGACACACACAGCACACACACACACACAGTGCCCGGAGCTAGGCATAAATACTATACATCATATTCCCACTCCACTGGCAAGTTTCCCTTCTCACTTGACTTGAGTTAAATAGCTGAAGTGAGGTGTACATTCTCTGAGTCTCTGCCTCTCTACTTAGCTCTGACAGTTTATCCGGAAAGCGCTCTTCAGCAGCTCATCCATTTAGCGTATACTGACACGATCTGCCAGAGGTGCACTCTGAATAAGATTTATGAAAAAACTTATCTGGGCTGAAGTGAGGGAATGTTAAATGCCACACTGAGTTTTGGGAATGTAGGAAAAATGCGCTTTAACTTCCTACTAGATGAGCTGACAGAGTTGAATAGAAAACAATTTATCTTCAGGAATAAAATGATATAAATATATAAACCCTTGTCCCTATTATAACCCATAGGATGCCCCCACTGACACCGCTCATTATGCAGCATATTTGTTTTTAAGTGACAGCAAGCTTTTTCAAATCTACAGTAGCTTCCTTTCACTTTCAAATATCCGGCATTCAGGAAACTACAAATTAACAGATGGGTGCTTATGGATTGGGGGAAAAAAGATGACATTAATGGAATGTGCTGCCTTCTAATCCTTTGAGACGGAGGAATTTGCGACGGAGGGAATTCCTGTCATTCAGGGGGAAAACTATGAAGTCCAGCACACACAGAGCTGCTGTACAGGCAACACAGATTTACTGCACTTGTGGACTCGTGACTGCATGCTGCATCAGAAATTTACTGCAAACTGAACAAACTAACAGGCACAGACACAGCAGAAGCTAAAGCAGAAGAAAATAGAGAAAAAAAACATTGTGAGAAAGTTAAGTACCTGAAAGGCAGGAGAGCAGAGTGCTGGCTGAGTGAGAGGGAAGGCTAGGATTCCTCTCTGTGTTTTCCTCTCCTGTTTCTTCTCCGGGTCTCCCTCCGCTCATAGAGGGGTTTGTGTCTTGGTCTTGGGATCTCTGGGTTGAAGAGTAGGGGGGGACCACACAGCTCCTGGAAGACAACCTCTCTCCTCTAATCCCCTCTCCGATGTGATGACACTCTCTAACCTCGACCATCTGTTGAAACACGTCCCGGAGCAGTCAGCACCGTGCTGTGTCAAGAACCCCACTCCCCTGCCCAATCACAGACCGGCTGCTGGGTGGCTCCTTGCTGCCAGGAGGCAGGGACAAGGACACAGCTCACAGCTCAGTGCTGAGGGAGACACACACACACACACACACACAGACACACAAACACACATACGCATGCAGTCACACACTCACATGCACACACACAGACACTCTACGAGATGGAAGCAAGAAAACCCCCAGTCATCGTAACCCGAGAGGTAGAGTAGGAGGAAGGGACAGGGAGAGTGAGAGCAGTGGAAAGAGAAGGAATGGGAGGGGAGAGAGAGAACAGGGAGGGGGGGAGAGAGCATGTTTAGGTGGCAAAAGCAGAGACAGATAAGAAGATGGAGATAAAGTATTCTTGTGCTTTATAGTACCTTATAGTACCTTTTGCTTGTAATATTACTTAACAATTCTCACAATCCACACACACACACACACACACACACACACACACACATACATACATAAATACTTTACCCTATGTCCCCGACCCCTTTCCTCCCATCCCTCTCCCTGCAGCCACAGAGTATGTGGTCTAAAGAATCAAACTAAAAAAGCAATAAAAATCTGTATGGGCTCTGTGGTGGGAATGCTGTTGGCACTAAACTGTTACATCTCCAGGCACAGAAGCACAGGCAGCAGCTCTCACACCTTTGTGCGATAAATCCTTACAGTCCTTCGGCTGCATTCCTGCCCTTCACCACCTATTGCCTTAAGTTAAAAAAGGAGGGCAGAGGGGAAGGCACTAAAATTACAAAGCTAAGGAAAGAGTAAGCTAGAAAGAGAAAGAAAAGGAAAAGAAGGAAAGATAAGAGGGGGTGTGGGTTTACGGCTAGATGGCAGCAGACTGATAAAGCAAACATTTACAGCTTACTATCAACCCTCCAACATTAACACCATTACCAGTGCATTTCCTAAATGAATCAACCAATTTTGGGCCCATTCATGCAAAACACAGTGAACATTAGGTGAGAAAGGCTGTCACATTAATCATTTTGCTGAACCACTGTCCTACTCACTGATCCATTAAAAAAGGATTACAAGACCCTGATGATATTCAGGAGCAACTTCAAAGGCGAACCCTAATGAGTTAATACCCATTCGATATCCGACAGCATCACAATGAGTTAATCAGAGGTGTGAAACCACAAAGAAAGGCTTCTAAGTGGTTCATTTACATTCTGTAAGCAGCCTCTGTTTCAAGTCGTCCTTTGATAGATACCGTTAAGTTCAAACAGGTTTACAGACAGTTCTTAATGAAGACTTTGATTGTCCATCTCCAAATGACCTTTAATCAATGATACTTTTAATTTGTCCACATAAACATATTTATATTCATGCATATTTAAAACTTTTTAAATGTTTTTTATTTATTTATTTATTTTTTAAAATTGGATCACTTCCTTTCATAAAGAACCATCTTCAAGACTGTTTATTATACTGTACTGTTTCAATTATTTGCATGTAGCTTGACCCAACTGGTAAACTTTCATACGCTGTAATATTGCTCAGATCTCTCATGTGTAACAGATTTCCATTTTAATTTGATTGCACCACACACAAACACCAGAGACTGCCACTTTTTTCAGTGGGTGCTCCCAGTTATATTCCCCTCAGGTTTACATATCAGGATATTGGATTAAACCAAACAAAGCCTATTTTCACCAGGGACACGTGAAACTTTCCCCAGCTTGGACTGATGTTTGAAACAGGGGCAGCAGCAAGGGAGAAAAAGGGCCTTAGGGGGAAAAGAGCTCAAATTAGATTAACTAAATTCACAAAGACTGTCCCCAGCCCCTCCTGCATGGCTACACACATCCTAACCCACACCTCCAACCCCAGCCCCCATTCTCACGGCCGAGAGGTTTCCAAAGGGCCTTCAGGCAGGCCAGGGGCGACCAAATCCCTGTGCTCTTTACTGGATTAAACATGGCTGCCCCACTGAGGGAGAGGGGTTGTTTTTTCATAAGCTGAGCACATCTGTAAACATCATGAATCCATCCAGACAGAAAGGTTATCAGGCAGAGTTTCCATGAGGAAAACATACACAGCATACTCCACCAAGGGCTCACCTAGAAACCAAACTTTTAAGTTGTAAAAACTGGTTCCCAACACACATCATCCATTTTGCATGACCACTCTTAATCTCCATTTTCACTTCCACTGATGGACACAACAGCAACAAAAAAGCAAGGATAGAGGGAGGTCTATAAAATGGCCTCATCTTATGAATGACTGAATGACCTGCAGGGGGGCCAGTGGTTCTCTGGTAACCCCCATTCACCCTCCTTCTCCCCAACCTCACCAAGTCCATCATGGTGGATATCTAACACAGAAATCAGCAGTACAATGACTAGTTTTCTTTTACTCTAGACTTCTCAGCATGCATATACAGTAGGACATCATACTCTTGTCCAAACTTTACTTTTAATCTTGACCTCAGATCTCAAACTTACTTCCCCCTTTTTTCCTTCCAGCTTTCCAACCATCAGTTGGGCCTGCAGGTGCAGGCAGAGGCCAGTGTTGGGGGGCTATTCGGTTCACTAGCCCCATTCTCTATGGCTGAATGAGATACATAGGGGTGTCATAGCCGTGCCAGTTTAGAGCGCTGGAGCTGAGGCTGGGGGATGCAGCGAGGATGTGGAGGAAGGCAAACCTAGGGGTGACACTGTCTTGTGCTAGACAGGATTTTAAATGCCAAGCACATGGCTACTGCCATACTAGCGTCCCTCTGTTGTGCTGCAGACCCGTGTCAGATGACTGCTGGGTATCTAACTATTGAATCTGTCAGGTGCTAAAGATCCCTTTGAGTCAGGATATAAGACACTAGAGAAACTAAATACATCAACTACCTTACAACTAATTAATTCTTACTCTGGGAGCAGGGCTTATGGCCACATTAGAGAAGCAAAACTGTTTTCAATAAGCCCAGGTGTGGCTGAATTCGTAAAGTAAGGTACTCCATGGTGGTGTTTCTACATACTACATTTACTTTGGTCCTGCTGGTTCCCAGGACCCCTTACACTTCAGGGGGTTGAATCAGTGTCATCTTAAGTTCATGCCAGAGAGGCACAGCTGAGAGCTGGGGATGACTGGGATACAGCAGGAGAGCAGGAGCAGGATACGCACAGTTGGTCATGAATGTACAGGGCCAGGAGGAGAAATGAAAGGCAGGAGAAAGGGAGGACAGAGGGGAGGCAGGAATACAGTAGGGACAGAGGGGCAGCAGGGGTAAAGAAAAAATAGCTAGAGAGAAAGTGGGGAATGGAGGAGGAGGTGGGCTTCTGTGGTTCAGTGACAGCTAAACACGCAGCACACGCATGTGGAGGGAGCTCTCCTCACGCCACCCCTCCTGCTGTGCCATGCATGTGCCCTTGTACTATATGTATGTGATTTAACATGCATGAAAAAACCCACACATGCATGCAGACAAGAGTGGCTGCATCTGCCACAATATCCTGAATAAACCCCACAGTCACAGTAACATTTTGTTTTTTACACCCAAAGTAAACCAACACTTTCATATCTTTACTGAGTTAGCATTATGGTACTCTATTATATACTTGGATTAAGCATAATTTTATTAACAGTGTGTTGATTGTTGATGTTTGTTTATCTTTCAACAACTACTTTTCTAAGTTACTTATGTGAACATTGGTAACTACCAAAAACATGTAAATTAGGGTTACTCGTTTTGTTACTATTTTTTTTAAACAGCTTAATTGAGCATTTACCCTTATCTCGGTTCTCACAATTATGAGTTATTGTGTGGATGTAAACATGCTTTGTATGTGTGAAGCATTCAATTGTAATACACAAAACATTTAATAACAATATATCACAAGGTTTTTTTTTTATTTAAAAGGTTGCCAGTCATTGTTGCAATAAACACCAAGGCTGACACCCATTCTTGAAAGACCCCACTGTCAAGCAGCTAACAGGTAGGGCTGCAGACAATGGGAGCAGACTAACACACAATGAACTCATTAACAGTAACCTGAGATCAAGTGTTAGATAATGATGATAGGATTTAGAGGTCTGCTAGTAATGACATTCACCAACAGACTTCAGTCAGATGCCAGATGTGCTATCACCTCTGTAGCAGATGTTTGCATGATGGTCAACCACGGCCACGAACCATCAGTGTAAAAGCCAGTTCCGCTTAAATAGAAGATAATATTGCATTTTGATAACATTATCTAATCTTGAGGTCTTTAACCAACAACCCTAAATGTCATTAGTTCAAAGCAGTTAGCGTATTTATGTTTTTCTCATAACATAAAGCACAAGTGACTATCCTTCATTAAAAGCAATTGTTTCCATAAGCCATACTGCCTTTATGTCCCAATCACACATGTTGTTCTCTCAGCATCCCCAAAATACAGTTGACTTGATCCTTCTGCTGATCATTTTTGATCTGAAGAAAATTCTGTGTATCATTTCCATACATAATATCAAATGACAGGTTGTACAATTGGTAATGATAAACAGGTGCAAATACTTACTTACTTCCACAGATCTAGTTCAAGAGGAATGCAGACTATATTGGATAATTCTTGGCATGTAAAAAAAGGTAAATGCGTCCAGATTTCCAAATAACAACAACTGTCAGCACAGACTTTGATTCCTTGGCCTTTTCAAGATGCCAAAAGGCACTTGAGAACACAGAGAGACTCTCCATGATCAATCCTTTAGACACTGTGTGGCAAAGACAGGGCGTCTTATCTTCCAAAACCATGGACAGATCAGGTTATCAAATCCAAAGTCCATCTAATAAATATTTCAAAACTACGTTGCCTTGAATACAGTGACAACAAACATCTTAGAATATGTTTCAGAGTAATGATAAAATCCAAGTTTGGAAAATGACTAACGATAGTGGATAGAAAAACTCATGTAGAAATTTGATAGACCACCCAAGGAGCCATCTTAAAGATGGATTAGGGCCTTCCAAGAACTTCTACACAAGTTGGGAAAAGATAGAAAGAGAAACCAATCCTATCATTCCCCTTATCTGGTGGTTCACAGGATGACGGGAATGATTTGGGATAGCCTTAAGGTTCAGTAAATGGATAAATAGCTGGGAACCATTGCTGTAAGCCACAAAGATATGAGACAGATACAACAGGCAGATACTGATCATTTTCCCTGGGTCCAAGGAAGAAGATGAAAGACATTCAGACATCTAAGACAATGGTGGTCATGTAGTGGCCAGGTTCCACAAACAAAGCCCCAGGGACCGTTCAGACTTCAATACAACTGAATTCCACTTTTTTAATTTGTAAACCACGTTCGTGCCTTTTGTCACTCTTGTCAGACAAGAGCAGTACAGGTGAGCACAATTACTGCACAACTGCAGTAATTGTTTTTTAAAATGAATAAAATGTCATGCTCTGTAAACCTTGGCCTTCCTGTGAACAGTACTCTGAACATCTGTCATTTTGTAACAATAGAAGTGGCACAAAATGGGTTATGAAACATTGATGGGCAGCTCGATAAGAGAAGGTTCAAAAAGAAAAATGTAACAGCCAGTTTTTCCACTTGGACCAAAATATGACTCACAGTGAGTGCAAAATTTAGCAATTGAAAATCTTTTCTAAAGCCTTTGAATTCAAGGCAATTTCCTTGCAATTCTTGCACTCTAAAGTTGGGCTTACAACAGTCACCACACAGTCATGCCCTACTTTTCTTTCTTCTTTTTCTAGGACGACAGCATTTGTTATGTGATTGGTGCTAAAACTGAGCCTGGACACTTTTTCTCAAAAAATCTTTTACACAAGTTGGAATCTCTCATTACGCACTTATGTGGAGCTTTTCATTATCATTAGTGTGTTTTTTGAAATGTGCATTTGTTCTTTGTGTTTATAGTACTGGCAAAGCAATTAAAAGCAAATGGCAAATAACATCTGCTGGATCAAACTATTTTCTTTACCAGATTACTCAGTCAATTTACTGAATGTGCCAACATTGATTAACTCATTTAACCTTCACAAAAGTGTTCTACATCTCTGAAAGTGTCTAAGTAGTTAGATTAAAAAGAAGAGATGGGATTTTGTGCACAAACTTTGTTTAAGGAGTTCACTCGCTCAGTCCCAACCTGAATATGAACCCTTTGTCTGGAAACGACAATAAGCCAAACATATATTTAATCTCAACAAAGAATGTGGTTTTGCCTCCAAAAAAAGATTTATTAAAGATAAAGGAATAAAGACATTGGTAAAGCATATCATTGACCCTGCGAGGAGAGTTCCACTGTAGCCACAAATCAACAGTCTCCACACCACCAAACAATAATGCATTCAACAAATAATCATTTCCCTTCATACCCTCCGACTCCGCAGACTCCACTCAGTCTCTTGGGTCACAGAAAAATCTGCTCCAAAAGTGTTTGTTTACACTGATATTCTCTGCGGAAAACAGGCCAACTCTTTGTTAACGTTTGAAAAAAGACCCCCAAAAGACATTGAGAGAAGGCAGTAATTGTTGTCATAAAGCCAGTGTCCAGCTCCTTCCTGTCTCGGAGGAGCTTTGGGAAGTCTCATTCTCGCCGAGTGGTGCTCCGTTTCCGGAAGCCTGACTAATCCTCTCAGGCGAGAAGGTGAAAGGCAGGGACAAGGAGAAAGGGGGGAAAGCTGTACGTGGGAAGGAGGGCCTATGTGCACTACAACATTAAAAATGCCTGCTTGAAAATAATCCCATAAAGCATGCCGCCAGTGGCCTGTTGAGAGGGAGAATTAGGATTTGCGTGGAGCAGATAGGCCGTTCAATTATCCCCTAAGAGGCCCTTAACTGTCCGCAGGCCACGATAAGGACCAAATTTTTCATTTGTCAGCAGAATGTGGCAAGAACAAGAGAGATAAGGTTAGCGCATACATAGCATGTTGACATATAGTCGCTTAATGATACATAACTACATAACAGCTCCAGTGAATGCTGCAGTTATGTTCTTAACAGTCACCAAAACTGCAACGATTAGTCCATCAAAAGAAAATCTGAAAATCAAGTATTTTGATAATCGAATAATCGTTTGAACAATTTTTCAATCAAATATGTTGCTGCTTCTTAAATTTAAATGTAAATCTTGATACCATCTTTAATGAAGATGAGAAGATGAGAATTGAGATGAAAAGATTTGTGAAAACAATTGGCAGATTAAATCAATAATTTAAATATAGTTAGTTGCAATCTTTAACAAGCAAGCCAAATCCCAAATAATGAGGCCCAAGCAACTAAATTGGCAAGCTAATAGACATCAACTACAGCAATGGTGCCCACATGGAACACTTGGTACTCACACTAGTTTAATTGGAATACAAACTGGGTTTTCTGTGCCCAGTAAGATGAAAACACAGGGATGTGGCTGCGGCTTTTAACAGGGTGTTGGTTGGGTTCCTGGGTGAGCGGAAGCACTGTGGCTCTATGTGATTTGTGATTCGCACGCGGGAGGGAGGAGAGGCCTTTTAATCTGTGCCTTAGACTCCGCTTCCTCTCTCTAGGAGAAAATCAGCAACATAAACGACTCACCACTGCACAACTGCACAACCACTGGGATGTTTATGACCTAGTGAAGGGCCACACAGAGCAGGAGGGTCGTTTGTATGAGAATAGGTACAAGAGCAGGACCCTCCCCTTCTCTAAGCTCCCTCATCCAGCCCCTTTTATATCCACGGGCCCTCTCACCAACCTCTGTATCCATTTCAACTCTCTCTACCTATTTTCCTTCTTTTCTCAGGTGGTCATCCCCTCAACTATTAAAGAATGCCTATTTCACAGACAAGCTTTCAGGAGAGAGGACCATAGAAGTCACGTCTCAAACAGGTGCAAATTCCAGTGATGCCTGCGTGCGCTTGGACACTACTCTGTCTCTATAAACCTGGGCCAAGTAGCACGCTGAAGGTGATGGCCAGCAGAGATGTCTGACAGCTAGACCTGCTTTCATCCCCCATACAACTTGAATTTTCCCCATTGTTTTACTATATGTATGTAGAGGTGTGTGTGTGTGTGTGTGTGTGTGTGTGTGTGTGCGCGCGCACAGTGAGTAAGGCAGACAGAACATGAAGAGGGCAAATAAATGTTTTAAATACATGTAAAATTGTTGCCTTGATTTGAAAACTGTTTAATAATCAAGTGAGTGTCAACAAAACCTCTTAACATCATGAATATTTAATCATATTTACTATGACTGAATGGTATTAAACTGTAACACACTCCTAAGGTTTTCATTTCATGCTCATCCTGCAGACTGCGGAGTCTGGAAACATGTACCGGACAGCCCATCCCAGAGGAGAATTCAGAGTCTGAGGCTGTGTGGGTGGGTGAGCACTCATTTGAAGAAAACTCCCAATAATCCAATTAAGCACATAATTTCCTTTAGTACACAGGAATTGAATCAACTGTCAGAAAGCAGCCGAGTCAGAGAAAGTGAAAAGCGAAAAGAGTGGACAGAGAAAGGGTAAGAAAAGGCTTTTCTGTGTACTGTTCAGCTGCTGCAGTGAACAAAATGCAAACAAAGCTTTGGAGAAAGAGGCTTTAGATCTCGGCAAACATGGCAGGGCCTCCCGTGCTCCACTTTGTAACTGTCCTGCTTGGCTAGCGATCAGCTCTCTCGTCCAGGACCAGTCTTTAGCAGAGATCCCTTGACCAAGAGCCAAGCTGCCTTTCACAGTGTGCAAGTGAGTGCGTGTGCACGCGTACTTGAATATGCATGAGCGGAGATGGGGCTCCTCCACTGTTCTCTGTGCTGTTCTATAGCTGGCCTCACATTCATAAAGAAAGAGAATGAAAAGAGGGGCTATAAGAATAATAGGCTAAATATGGATGTATGGGTATATTAGCTCCATTGAGAGGTATGTTGCATGTAGGCATTAATGTACATAATATCACCTATCATGACTCTTACCTGAACCCTATCATTGACCTCTGTTTAAGCAGATTTCTTTCTCTCTAAAATGACATGGATATGAAGTTGTTTCAGTGAACTCCGGCAAAGAGAGGGGCATTAGAGGGCAGAAAAACAGTACAGGAATTCAGAATATCCTCCTAGTAAGTGCTTATCTTCCCTCTTGGGGCATGGAATCTCAGCCACAATGACGAGGCCAAAAAGGAGAAAACGGGCATCACCTTGTGAATATTTCTGTCAAAAAAAGTCACATAGAAATCATGGTTTTCACAAAAGTTGCCTGAAACATACGTTCGTATTGGGAAGGCACATTTAGAAACAATGCTAATAAAATCCAACCCATGTTTTCCCATCTCTGCCTCATGTTGGCAAGCCTGTTGATCTCTTGGATTTTATCAAGACCATCTGATAACAATACTGTGTGTTCACGATGATTACAGGCACACCTGGCACAATCTCAGGCTACAGGGGCAGATAAATTGTATAATAAGATTGATAAGATTACAAATAAAATTCAATTGTGATACTCATAACAAAGAACAAGGGAGAGAAAGATTAACAAAGAGGGACAAAATAAAAGCAAGGAAGAAGCGGAAAAAAGAAAATGGAGGAGGGCAATATGGTCACAATTAAACTGGCAATAGACAACTTTTTTGCTCTAACTTGCACAATGTAACGGCTATAGAATAATGAAACAATCTACATTTACATTGGTTCCTTATAAGGCTCACTTTCACTATGCAATTCTGTCTGCCACCAGGTACGAAATCTCCTGGGAAAAGGAAGGCTTTTGATTTACGTTACAAGCCTATCTACTTTTTGTGTAAAGAATGAATGAACAACTAAACTTGGACTTTTTCTCCTAATATTTTCTTCTACTCCCCTCTTCACCCCAACACCCACTCCTGTAGTAGTTACTGTACTTGTTTTCATGAAGCAATACTCGAACTATGTTATTACTCCAAATAAAATTATGACAATTTTACTTTACCTCATTGGTGAACATGATTCTTTCTTCTCTCTTATTTTGAAATTGGTGTTGATCATTTCTTCACGGAAATGTGGAAACAAATGCAGTATGTCCTGTGTGGTTGGTAGTTTCGGGGCTCTGAGGAAAATGGAAAGCGACCCGTCTGTCTCTGCAACAGCACCTCTTTAATATAGCAATGATTGTCACAGAACATTTTCTCACAGAATTCAAAATAACATGGTCAGTAATTGAGTATTTGCTCAAGTTAGAATGAAAGACATGAATATGTTGAGCTCTCATGCACTGACTGATTTTGATTAAACCAACCTAAGATTTGTGAACTAATTCCTTTTGATAATACTAAATATTACAATGAATGAAATACCTCACAGCCTTTGAATAAAGGCAGGAAGGAGGGAAAGAAGATATGAACGAATGAGAGACAAAAGGGAGGTAGCATGGAAGGTAGAGAAAGTGCCTCTATTTGTGCAGCCCAGGCTTAAACTGTGAAAAGGGGTGCTCAGCTTTTCTTTTTCCAAGCTTTCATATCCTAAAAAGAACCCCTCTTAATTCCTCATTCTTCATTTCCTGTTCCTGTCCGGGTCCAGATGGCCAAGGGATCCAGAGAACATCCGTAACGGAATGACTGAAGACTTTCATGACTGAGTTGGTGCCAAGCAGGATAAAGTAAGTGGGAGGTAGAGGGATTTGTATCATCACAGTACAGACGACCAGCTTCTTTTACCCATAAATCATTAACTGTATTTTTGCAAATAATAAAAATAAAACATTTACTGGCAAACTAACCTGCAGACATGTTGTAACAGACATAATAGACACAGCGCATGTAGATATGTTTAGAGATCTCACATTTCTAATACAGCTGATGAACTCAATGTGAGGGTTCAATTTGAACTCCTTAAAAAACTGGAAAAATAGTGTCTCGTTTTATACGGTGATGAATGTGTTTAGCTTGGTGTCAAACACGCTGAAACCATACACGTAAGAAAGAAAGGGATAAAACATGTTGAAGGCTTTATGGACCCCTTGCCACATATTGTACACCACTTGAGCTGATGGTGAAATCAAAACTGTACGCTGACTGAATTAAAAACAGTCATAAATATTACAGCCTATAGCTTAGATAAACATGCTTTGGGAACGCAAAAACATCACAGCTGTGGAAGAGCTTCTGCACTTGTCGGATCCCATCCAGGTATGTTAGGAGAATGAGAACATAAACTGACTGGTTTACGGTCGGCAATAAAAACAAGTATTCTTCTAATCGGATACTTCATGCTAAAAATAAGTGGGAGAGTAACAGCAGCAACACAATAAGGAAACATTCTTATGTTCCCCTTATATTGCAGTCATAACTTTATAAGCCTATTTATCTATTTCTATCATGCTTTCCGTTTTCCCAAAAGTGTCCTTGTAAACTGAGCAGGAAAACTGAGACAGGTAGCTTAGAGGACTATGTAGCTGATATGGGAGGGCGATCTAGCCAAAATGTAATATCACCATCTATTTAAGTGCAACAAAGATCCACAATCTAAATTGCGATGTTCTTTTCTCAATTTTGAAATGCCCTCTAGACTATAACCAGACTTGAAATAGCCTATGAATTTCTCCATTTGCACCACTAAAACACAATACAGCATTAAAGATATTTCTTTTTTGGCAGAAGCTCCACATCTGCCATGCCTCCAGCTTTAACTCGTGTTGCATTATTTACATCACCAAAGGAAGAGCCACATGAAGTAATTCGTCCACTTAGTTGGCTATATCACTCTATTGGTATGTTCACGTAGCACAGATCTGCTGGTCAACAAGGTTATGTAAAGTTTGGAAACAGAAGTAAGAAGACCTTGAATATTGCAATTTGTACAGCAGGCCTGAAAGGTGGATTGTGACAGCTTCATGATCGATCACAATCTAAAATCCTCAGATTGCCCACCCTGACTAATGTCAATTTCGTGGAAATAACTGTCATGGAAAAGTGCGGATTAAGGAGACT
Organism: Pagrus major; assembly: GCF_040436345.1. Taxonomy (NCBI): domain Eukaryota; kingdom Metazoa; phylum Chordata; class Actinopteri; order Spariformes; family Sparidae; genus Pagrus; species Pagrus major. The sequence continues at coordinate 16,490,365 of NC_133233.1, forward strand.
CAGCTGAGGTGTTTAACTTCGGGTAAAGAGGGATAATGGGTTACCAAAGAGATCAAACCTATTAAGCACTTCGCTAGCGGATGTATTACCCAGCCACACGCTGCAAGCTTACTGATATATCAGGTTAAATGATTTCGTTTTGGGAAACTGTCTGAATCCCGTTTCGGAGAAACAGCAACTCGGCTCAGCCACAAATATGTAGAGTCAAAAAAGGCTGACAGAAATTGCCTATAAAATGTGCTCTGTGCACTTTCCACATCACATCAAGTTTGCCATATGAACCCCATGCTCTTGGCATCTTCAGTAATGACATTACACAATGGTGTTCCATGTCAAACAGCAAGTTGGTCCTCTCGCATCACCGGCCAAATAGAAATCACAACCTCAAGTTTTACATCCAAGTCAAAGAAAACTAGGCTGCTGGCACCACAAATGTAGAAATCTGGATCAGCAGGAAGTCAAAGGGCTTTCACATCAATGTCTTTGCTCCCACAATTAAGACTTCATAAATATATCCCAGAATATAAAACACTTAAAATGGAGCCCTTTTGCACTGCATTTGACTGACAAGGCCACTACACTCCAAATTACTCACAGGCACACAGCAGGCAGAGTGTTTGGCCGAGATGTGTGTGTGGTGCCAGTGTGCTGTACACAAGCCAAACTTTTGGAGGCAATTGTCAAGGGCATGCAAGTCCTGGCCATGAAAGCCATCTGGAAAGTAGCAGAAACGCCACTATTTACTGCTATAAATAGAACAAATAAGGGCCACAACCAGAGTGATAATCCCTCAACAATGTGGCGGCTTTGCGGCATTACTTAATGTTCCACGACAAGACTTGGAGGAAACGTGCTGATCCACCTAAGCGTCACGTTGTTCCTCTCAGATAAACTGATCCTGAACACATTATAATGTGAGACAGAGCGGTGGGAGAGCACATGACCTTTGACCTGGGCTAGAGGAGTTAGAGAGGCCTGGGATAAGCAGTATCTGACACTTTAGTCATGGAGTCTCACTAAATCCCCACTCATCTCAAAGAGTTCTCTTCAGTACAAATGGAGTGGAGGCAAACATTGCAGTCAGGTACACCACGATCTGTTGAAGACAAGATTGATGAGAGGGCAACAGGTCAAGTTTAATCATTTCTCTTGATCTAGCTACAGGATTGAAGAGTTAAATTTAACAAGTGGTTGTCAAAAAGCTGTATCTATAACTGGAATAATGTGTAGACAAAAAAAGGAAACTCAACTAGAACATCTCTCCAATTGTCCACTTCTTAAGGAGAAGCCTGGATGCAACAACTAGGGATGCATGATACACATCAGCCTGATAAATCACTGGCCTGATATTGGGAGATTTATTTTATCGGCTATATTTCAGCAAAATTATAGCTCAATGGAGCTGATAATATGAAGCAAAAATGCTTTCATTGACTGAACAAATGCAGTATTTACACACTCAAATACAATAGGTGGTGTTATCGCACTAATGACATCAGACTGTTGCACCTGGGTAGAACAAGCCCCCAGGAAGAGCGCCAGGCTCATTACATTGTGAAAGAAGTGGCTGTCGACCGCTGGATCCTTTTTCTTTTTTTTTTTGAGTGTCACAACCCCTATTCATTTGACCATCATAATTTGAGCTATTCGGTCCAATAAAATTTGGACAGTCGAGAAGAGCCGCAAGACTAAATCATTTTATCACTATTCAAGTCAGAAGGGCGCTAAACCGGAAGTTATCCGGCTCGGTCTGCTGAAGTCTTTAGTGCACACGTTCTATGGGTCCCACGATACAGAAGATCCAGGTATTTTAATATTCAAGCTTTTTTGGCTACATGCGCCATTGAGCAGCTACAATGGAATAAACGGGGCACCATCTCCAACACTGTATCCAGACTTTAATTGTTAGATCTATGGGCTAGAGCAATACAGTGTAGACTTGAGACCAAACATGTCGTTTTATAAGAACAAATCTTATTCTTACTGGATTATTAAAATCTTTGCTCACCACATCTTAGCCTTTCTTACCCTAAGGAGCACATAAACTACAGATAACTTCTTTTCAAAAAAAAAAAAAAAAAAGTGAAATTATCGCTCAGCTTATAGGTAATTATCATTTACCTGTAAAGTCCATATCATGTATCCCTGGTGACAACAGATGTCAAGTCATTGGATTCTATTAATTTTGCTGCTTCTATGGAGAGCAGGAGATTCAGCAAAGCTGTGCATGATGTATATGCTATGGTCAGTTGATGGACCGGTTGTCGTCTCAACCTAAACTTTAATCAAATGAGTCTGTTCGGCACAACACATCAACTCAGATCAAACTGTCACACTAGGCAGTGCTGATCAAATATGATCTGTAACTGCGTTGCCCATTTCTAACCTCAAATGTGTTCAGAGGTGTACTGTTTAGCTGTAATACGAGAGAGTTTGTGACCTGGCTACCATGTTTTCCTGCTTGAAAATGAATGAGCCAAAACCAAGCACAGCCCAACTTTACGTGATGTAATCAGCCTGCTGGAGCGTTTAGTGGTTTGGTGTGTCCAGGTGCATCCTCGCCAGAGGTAGTTTGTTTCCTGCTTTAGCTCACAAGAAAAGTGAAAGTGGGGGCCAAATCCCTAACCGGGCAACCCTACTGCCTCCCACATCTAGTCTATATACACAGATACATTTCAGCAGCCCCCCTTTTTTAAACTGATGCTTCTGATTCTCATTACCAAATAGCTTCCCCCCGCCCCCCGTGGCATTGTGTTTGCTCCTTCTTGCTTGACATGGGGGCAATATATTAAAATGTATGAGGCTTTATCTTACCCCGTTCAAACAGAGCCAAGTTGGGTTTGCCCAGACCACAATACAAAACACGTGCACATGCATACACATACACACAAAGTCAAACCCTGCCATTGTTTTAGTAAGAGGGCAGAATATCCACACTGGCAGAGTGTCTAAAATGAAATCCAAAAGTGGCCATTACATTATTAGCAGCAGGAAAGGAGATCAAGCCTCCAGTCCACAAAGACAGCTTTGCCAAAACCAAAGAACATGTATTTAAGGTAACGGTCAAATTTTACTTTGCCACTGTTTAACGCTCTCTTAGTCATTTTATTACAAAACCATCTTGCAATTCACCTCTTGTGTCAGCTTCCACATTTGGACATTCTAACACTGCTTGAGTTGTTTTTTTAAAGGACCTCTGAATAAAAACAACAGTGAGGCTAAACAGGTACGTAAAAACTTAAGCTTGAAGAAAAATTTGTTATCTGCTAAGATGTTTAACTCCCTGAGGGAAGCAAACATGCTTAGACTTAATGCAAAACATATTGAAGTATTAAAGCCCCACATCCTCCGAATGTTAGCAACAGAGCACAGCAGCAATCCTCACAATGTTCCCCTAATCCCCTCCAAAATGGGCCTCATCAATGGAACAAAAAAAAAATGAAAAAAAGATCAGGAAGTTCCTTTTTAATAAGGAGATGGTATGAGGGAGTTTGAGATTAATCTTTGCAAAAGTGCTGCAAAGACTATCTGGAGGAGTTTTCGTTTTTTTGTCCGATATCACCATCAGCTCTGGGCTCAGTCTTAAACACATACCAATCATTATTGGCAAGTTTGTTCTGGCCATCCATTGGATAGGAGAAGGTTATCAGATATCAGCCCTCAGTGTTGTGTGAACCAAACCCTAAGGTCTAGCTTTAGGACATATCTATAGCATATCACAGATCCATCAGAAACGGGGCCTGATCAAGCTGTTGCCAGGCTAAATCTTGTCTTGAAATGACAAAGTGAATAAATAAACACAGTAAGGATCGGAGAAATCTAAGACTGAAAATTGGTTCTGTTTGAAATGTATGAGTGTTTTTACTGCATAACATGTCCGTGTGTTTATGTCTTCAGAAGCGTCAATATAAAATTACATTCAGTTCAACTTATTTTTTAATAGATGCTAATAAAACCTGTACCTCCATTCTCTATTCCATATGTATTCACTTCACTTAATTCTACAATAAAACTATGGAGGAGTTTAAATATTGACCTGCAATTAGGATAGAGAAATACAAATGGGCCTACACCATTGACTTTGTAAGCACTTGTGTGTGTGTTTATGTGCGTCATTTTCACTTAAAGAATTTGAGGTTCAACATATCAGATATAGCAGTTAATGAGAAACTAACTCTCCAAACTCTTTCCCACATCAATCTCCCTGACTAGCTGGTGTGTTGTATGCCTGTATCCCTGAGAGCTGAGGGGTCTGGTGGTAGACAGAAGCTCAGGTTAAGCTCAGACTGCAGATAAATCAACTTGGACTCATATCCTCCTAACTCCTTTCCTTTCCTCCAAGACCTCCCAGCTTCCCTGGGCCCAGCAGGACCACAAGCAGCTGTATCAAAACAACACTAAATCATCTCCACCACTGGTCTAGATAAACAACCTTGCACAAGAAAAACACTACATTATGCCAATCTATATAGCACACCAAAGAAATGCCTTCCCCAGAGCACTGAAAATGATACGGTTATTAAATTAACATTCGCTTTACCCACATGAAATCTCTTAATGCTCAGTGCTGTTTGTCCATTTTATTTTGTTTCATGATTAAATATGTATAGCTTAACCTTAAAATGGGTTAAGTGAAACGTTCAGGGGCTTATTACTGTAGTCTGAGTTCACCAAGTTCACCTGAATTTTAGAAAATTACAGTTCACTATTAACTTATCAAAAGATCGGCTCAAAGTTGCAAATTTAAAGACAAAGTTTATTTTGGGTTTTTTTTTTCAGTTTAGTATGTATTAAATTGCAAAGTAAAATCAAACAGAAAAGTACAGTAACAACACAAAAAAGAATAATAATTTCATTGAACATCAGTATCTCATACTGTAGTATGGGAGTTTGTTCCCAGTCTCGTCGCCCACTTGTGGAAAGTATGACTCAGACTTGACTCAGTCTTTCATATTACAGTCTTTGCTCTTGATCAAGTCCACAGATCTTTTATTTATTTACTCATTTTTTTAAACATGAAAAGCTAGACTGTACACACTGCAGAAAATGTTTGTCCTGCTATTATACTGCGTAGTAGATTTTGAGAAGAAAGGAAAAAAGGAAAACAGATATTTTACAGTGATGGTTATACAAAGCATATGAAACAGTTCAATAGTTGCTGTATGCGACTTATAGCAGCATTTTCGGGTGTCAGAGACAGAAGTGGTTTGAGGGCCGATTCGCGGTGGAACCACACATGGTATAATTTATGGTATATTTGAATGAATTAGACTTCATATTTGGAACTTGATTTCAAAACAGTTTTAAAATATGTCCTATATCATTTTGATGACATAAAACAGTATATGAAAGCCACTTTCTCTCTTTCATCACTAACAGTAACAGTGCTGTTCTACAAAAATGCTCTAACACCAGCACCACCAAGGAAGGGGACACATGAGAGACTATGTGTTTCACTGCATGTACTCATCTAAATAAGTAAAGACTGTATCATCATCTTGTGTGACATAGTGGATGTGCTTATGTGTGTATAAGTGCAAATGGTGGAGAAGGACAACTACCTGCCATTAATCTTATACATAATTCTTGGAAGATTATCTACAGAAGTCAAAAGATAGTTTACTGAAGTAATATCATCTTTCTATTCTATTTTACATTATTTGATACATTAAATATATTTCAACAAATATGATATGTGGTTGCGGGTGAAAGCAGTTGCAGACTCTACTGAAACAAATTAAATGATGATGCAGTTTGTGGTCAACTGGTTACCAGAGCCTCTTGTAAAAGTAACCGCATGTGGGCCACACAGGGGGGCAGATACACAACAAATAAATGGAATACTACTTTTCTACAGTTGGAAAACACAATATGACATTTTATTTTCAGTTTTAGGGAATCTCGTTCTGCTTTTATTCATGTCACTGTTTAGTTGGTGTGTGCATGTATGGCACCTATAATCTCAGTCAGGTCAAGCGCCAATGTGGCATTGATTGTTTGCAACTCTGAGCCTTCCTGGTAAGCCCTCTCCCTCACCCAAGATCCCTTCCAATGAGAAGCAGACCTGACTAGGCATCAGTTGTGGTGTAACGGCTTTGAGTGATTTAGCTCTTAACCCCAGAGCTTGTTTTGAAACCCTCCAGGGGGCATAGGAAAATTAAATGCAAGCGCTGTGGAAAACCTTGCCCTCCTCCCACTTCATTGCCCTAGTTAAGGGACAATTGTGCTGGGAGACAGGGAGTTAGATATTGCTTGGTGGAGAAGTACATCTCACTTAGCTAAATTGACCGTGTCTCATCCCTCAATACCTACTGTTCCCATGGGGAAAAAGAACTCCACCAGGTGTTATGTAGGAGTCTCAAGATTTTCCTGAACTCTTTCCGCACCCTGCATTCCTGCTATAGGAGTGGAGGCTGGTCAGACATGCCTGGATAGCCTTGGTCGACACCTGACCAGCAATGAACGCTGTCTCTGACTCTGATTTGTCTTTCACACTCTCCAAGGTGTGCAGCAATATTTTCTGATGAGTCACATGATACACTTCTGGCACACGTCTGCAGCACACAATCTCATTCTATTAAGCATCACATTTTCAAGAATTTGGATGGAGGGCAAATTGTCCAGATGGCCCTAACTCAGCAGTAGCCATATTAGCTTTCAAAACGTTGCGGCTCAGGCCTGAGTTACCATTTACCTGGGGCAGCTGGGCACTTCCCTTTTGATTTCTGCACAGTTGCTCTGATCTGTCAAGCAGAAAAATAACCAGAGGCTACTTCAAAGGCCAGGTCTCCTCACAGCGGCTGAGTCCAAAATGCTACTGCCTTCATGCGAGGAGCCAAAGCTAAAAGGCGTCTTTATATGAAAATTGGTTTCATTAAGATGACTGGAATCCTTTGAGGGTCAGTGGGAAAAAAGAAAACACATGTTGACAAGCACAAACGTCTGCACCTTCTTATAAACATCAACCTCAATACTTTTCACAATGAACTTATGACGGGATTTTTTCCATTTTGTAAGATAGCGCACAAAGGATTGAATGCAGGTACTCACAAAGCAACTGTAAAAGCCTTATATGTCTAGGCGTTGAAGTAGCTTTTTGAACAACAAGACTCTGTTCTTACATGAGTGGCCAACATATGTGGTTTCTGCTTTGGTGAAAGCCTACCCTATGCACTAAAATTTTATCTTAAGAGGTGTTTTACAGTGTCCAGGGGGAGGCTGAGAGGAAAAGGATCCATTTATTTTTGCCTAATGTGACGGTTCACTGCAGTAAGGTAGCACTAATGACCCTGCAACTAGTATCAGCAATAAGGCTTTTTCTACCTTTCAAAAATGTAACTACTAAACCCAAAAAAGGTCAAACTAACAAAACAAAAACTGATATTTTTAACAAAGACAATAATCAAAAACAGAAAGAGAGCAAAGGTCAGATTGGATGGAAGATATCAAAGGAGCAAAAACAGATTCAAAACCCTTTAATTTCAGGGGCTAATTTCAAAACACTTAAAGCTGGAATGTGAAATTATGGGTCAGCTGCTCATTCACACCCGCCAGGTTGGCCTGGAAAAGCTTTCCAGCTGTAACTTGGCTGCAATAACACACCCAAACTCTGACATGTCAACTGATATCGGAGCATGGAAATTATTAGATATTATACATAAGTAGGAGATGGGAGAACTCCAACAGGGAGGCATTTTATCAGAGCGGAGGCTCAGGACCTGCTGTGGTTGTTCTCTTCCAAGGCTAGTAGGGGGGTAACCCAATCTCATCAAGCAGTTCCTTATCTGGCCAGGGATCAAACCCTCAGGAGTGTGCTGTAATTTCTTACCATGGCTTTGACAAGAAGCATTTTGGTGCGGTTTGGTCCAGCTCTGGAAAGTGGTTAAACTCCTATACTATATGGAATACCCGTACACTATAAAAGGACAAAGCTATAAGGCTGCTTGGAGTGAGTGGGAAATGATGAGGTGTTTCAACACCACATGAGGTGACGTCTTTGGTAATCTAACCACTATCATGTTCAAGCTCTTTTCCACTAGGTCCAGGTTCGATGCTTCGTCATCAAAAGCACACAGTGAGAGGGATTTCAGCTCACAGCAGCAGGTCTTGTAGATAATAGGTTTCAGTTAGGCTACCCCTCGATCATAGCTCACTGAGCTCCATGTGGCTTGGGTTTTTAGAAGAAGTGAAGACATTAAAGTCATCTGTCTGGGTCTCCATGGATGCTTTTTGGAGGATGGTGGGGTTATGAGTTTGGCTCGTGTTACCTGGCTCTGCTGGAGCTGACCTGAGTGGGACCTACAGATTAAGGAACCATATGGGAGCTGGAACCTGAGCTCAGTAGAGGAGGATCAGCAGGGCCAGGACACCACTTTTATTTATTTACAATGATGTGCACGCATACATACACAGTCTCCACTGTTGTTCAGAACTTCCTTTAACTATAAGTACCCTTTAAAAAGGGGAATACTGCTCGAAATGATAATTCCATTTCTTTGGCACAGAACCACACACGAAAGAGCTGCAACGGTAATGTCGTTAGGGATGCCTCAAGCCAATCCTTAGTATTGTATGGAGTCGATCTATACAGTTGATCAAAATCCATGTTTCTCTGCCTGCTAGTGTTACTGTGCACTGCTCTCTGTTATGACAGCTGGGTGCTACAGTGAGAGTATTTCACTGCATATCAGAGTAAGAATGTGTGAATGTGAAAAACTATTTTTGTGGTTATTGACTGTGTTTTGACACAGAGATTGGCAAAATACACAGATCACATTACACCAGTTTCAGGAGTTGTATTCTCCAAGTTAGACATTCCTTCATATCATATCAACAATTTAAACTTATAAACTTAATCCAAATTATGTAGGTCCTGGTTTAAACATATTAAGTATGTTGTGAAAAATAAGGTATGTCATATTAACTATGCTACAGCTGTTATTTCAATGTGTTCTATACATATCGTATTTAATTAACATTAGGTAAATATAAGTATCAGATATTACATTTTTGGCTTGCAGACTCGCGGAATTGTAAGTGATCTTAATCAGAAATTAACTTGTTTGTTCTCATATTCTACCCTTCAATCTTTCTTAAGTTTCTTCTCAGTAAACCATTATAATGGTATGACCTCATAGTCATAGTTGGGTCAGTCTGTTATTCTCGTCCACAGTTAGAGAGGGCAGCGGTCAATGTTCAGTGAACAAACCATGCTATCCTGGGTAAAAGAAATTCCTCTTTAAGTGGAGACACTAGCCAATGAAGAAAAATAAGAAGTTGTACTTTTAAACTAATGGTTTTAGTCCAAAAGATGATTAGGCCCTCACTAATTCATTTCCTATTTGGAGAGGCCCAATACATATATCATACCACAAAGATGCTGACCTACACCACAGTACATTTTTCTGTGAAGCACTTCAACAATTGAGATTTCCCAACAGTACAATGAATATAGTACCTCATCCATCTATGTTACAATTCAGGGGTCAGCACAAGTGCAGGACAAAAATCCTCAGATTTGTAAAACAATCCCGATTATGAAAAATAACCACATTAGCTGCAACTCACAACAGTATGCCTCTAATGAAGACTGAAGGCTGAACCATTCAAATTATGACAACTGGCCACTCATGACTGACATCCTAAGGTCCAGATGTGAAATACAGTAGGCAGGACGTTGCTGTGCTTGTTTTTTAGCCCTTTGATCCATAAAAATGGAGTGCATCTGCTATACATTTTGCCAAGACATTATCCCTTCTACAGCCACGGGGAATGAGAACCAAACATTGTCTAACTGTATTCATGTATTTTAGGAGATTTAGGCAGCAGTTGATTCATGTTTAATGAACACAGTCAGGACATATCCACTGCATGCAGTTCTTTCACCTCCGATTTGACAACCATTACACAATCTTAGTTTGACTTTGCCTCACTGATGTTCTTCAGAAGTCGTGCAGTCCACTTCCGCTGCTGCAGCCCCCTTCTAAAAGGTTCAAGTTTATTCTCAAAAGGCTCCTTTAGGTCCCTGTGGTGGCAGTCCTAATCAGTGTGTTGCACTGAGTAGCCAGCCAAAGGGCAAGGGCAAGGCCTGGTTTCCATCTGAGAAAACAATAATGGCTCCTAATGCCATCTTCAGGACCCCTGTGCTGTCAGACAACACACTATGATAGATCAATTTATAGAAATGGCTTGCATTTTTAAATGGGGCTTTCATGTCATGTCTACAATAGCCCCTTCCCTACAGCAAATGTCAAAGCCAATAACCACTTGTTTAAAGATTATATACAGAAAATATACTGTGCAAGTCTGCATATGTGGGATGTCCTCTGATCTAAAAGCATAGGGACAATACAGTGCCTAAGGAATGAGTCCGAAGAACCCAGATGCTGGTTGCCTGAAATAAGGTCTGTGGTTAACACAAGCTTTAGAGATTTTCATGTTTTGTTCTAAAACATAAAATAAGTCAGTAAATCCTTTAAAAAAGCAAACAGGTGGCTAAATAAGACTACAGAGGTGTTTGGGTACATTAGACATCATTGCATTGCACCATCTTTACAGACAGACTTCAATTGCAAAGTATTTGAGCTCAATCTATCCAACTTGGAGTCTGATCAATGTATAGTATAGTAGTAGTATAGTAGGTGTGTATAGTAAAGTGCAGTTGGAGGCTTAGTGGTGGTGACATTGAAGTCAAAGGACCGCAGTATAGTTCGCTTATAGCCTAACGTTAGCTGTTTTTAGTTCTGGATTATTTTGCTGAACAAAACATGTAGGAATCAAAAACGTATTTAGATCTTATTTTCTGTAATAATCCTACATCGGAAAAATCCACTGGCTTTTTGTCCAGGCCTCCATGCTCCTAAGCAAAGACGCTTTCATTGAGTATCTGCCCACCCATCTGCAGTACACATAAGGCAGACAACCCACGAGAAATTGCCATGGACAGTCAGAAGTGATTGGACTCAATCTACGCCTATAAAGTGCTTGTTCTAATGACAGCCGCATGCTCCACACGTTGCTATAAGCACGGGCCTCACAGCTGCTGCGCTCCAACAAGCCCACCAAAAACATGAGATCAGCATACCATCTGCGAGTTGTGTCTCCTCCAGATCATCAATCAAACTCCCTATCGCTGCATTGATGCTGTAGAAGATATTGTTCTTACCACATCATTAGGCGAGCAGGGGCCCACATAGTTTTAATTGTGACATCATCGTGTTAAAGCGGTTGAACTTTAATGTGTGATGCGGTGAGAAGTATTTTGGGTCATCATCAATGAACAGATAAATCATTCAGAGCGAGGCTTTAAAAGTAAAGTAAGTACACATGAGGATTTGAATGCCATTGAATGGGCGTAAACAATGGGCAGGGCAGCGAAAACATGTCCAAAGCCAACTGTTGCGCAGAACAATAAATATCTTGTTAACAAAAAGACAGAGCAATGACTTCAAAAAATTACTTCCTTCATTTCCAACAAACAAACAAATTCAAAAAGCATCCCTCCAGCAAACGATGTGGCCGGCACCAGACATACCATCTTCACAGTAACACGACAGAACACCAACACACCAATACCCTAAGCAATGGCTGTCACTCCTGCACCCCGTGCTGTGCCACCCCAGAACAACACCACTAACCTCAGACCGCGAAAGCAAGGTTGACTAAGGAATGTGAAAGCAGGAAATGTTTTCTACAATACAATGTTAAAACATTATTTTGATACAATGCAGGCAGTTAAAATGTTCATATTCTACACGTGATGGCTCTCTGTCAAAACAGTCTGTAAACACATTCTAATGCATGGTTTGAGACATTTTATTATATGCCCTAAAGATTAAATACCAAGAAAAGTGCCTCATATTATTTTAATTACAAGGACATGCATGGTTTTAGGTTTGCGTGGGGGTTAAATATGGGCCACCAGCACATACAATACCAAAATGTGAATACAGGGAATATTTTTCCTCACAAAGGGTTGCTGCTTGTCAAAAGCAATAAATCAATTCAAAACTTGGCATCCATCTGCTTCTTCGAACATGTCATCTACAACAATGATGCATGACCACCCAGCAACTACACTACAGTAGGTCTGAAAGTGAATGCAGATACAAATAATGTTGAAATTCTTAAGTAACTTTTTTTGAGTGGTTTTCTAAGTTCATTAAGTTCAAACGTTTGATGTAGTAGACCTGGCAATGCTTGTTTACCCAGGATATCTCTGATTTGGATATCTATGAAAACGGTTGCTGGTTTATAGTCTGATTCCAAGTCAAGGTTGTGTATTGATTTATGGCACAGAGCGTCTAGGACAAGTAGCAACCTTGTTCTGCCAGCAGCTGAAAAGAAGGGGCCTGTGGGCCTCAGCTGAGGGGCTAAATGTCAAAAAACAAGCTCTACCTCCCTCCCACCAATATGAAAACCATCCCCTAGGTTTGGAAATGTCTATGTGAAAGTGATGGGGGGGAAATGAAGAAAGCCAGCATTGTTAAGAAAAACAAAACTCGCTTCTTTGCTCCTTGTCAGGGATTCCTCTGTGTGAATTACTATCTGGATGTTGGTCATTAATTGCGCATAACTGGAAATTTGTGAAAAATGTCAGCCATTTCCTCTGATAAATATCTGTGTTGTCCAGCTGTTGAATAAATGGTCCCCCTTTGCTAATGGCTCACATTTAGACAGCGACTCTAGTCAGATAGATGCATACCAGCTGGGATCCATACTATACATCTTTTATAAAGGCATGGGAAAGAAATGTAAACAGCTCATACAATTCAATTTCGTAACTGCCAAGTGGGTTGTTTCATGTCACAAGGTTCCTTGCCTTTTCAATTCTACCTAGAAAACACCACTTTAGACTGCAATCTACACCTAAAGGTGTGATTTAATTGAGGAAATTGGATGATCAAATCATCCATAACAAGTTTGCACACAGATAACTTGTCACCCCTTTGTGGGGGTCCAAAAATATACACAGTCTGCACTTTTTGTTCTTGGATCCTTTCTGAAAAACTGAAACTACAGTAGCAGTAAGCTTGTATCTCAGTTCCAAAAATCACAGTTCAATTTGGTTAAATTTGCACAAAGAACAAAACAGCTTAAGAAAAAATATTGCAACTATCATACCAAAGCCCTAGATATCTTCTCTAAAGAGCCAGAGGACCAACTGGAAGCTAAAAAGTGAGTGAAAACAAGAATTAAATCCATCATCCGTGGTGAAAACACAACTCCAAAGGGAAGCTTAAGTTGTTCTGTGTGTGCTGAAAGTAGGCAGTTGTTTACAAAAATGTTCGCAATTACAATTCAGTCTCTTGGGGACAAAAACTGCTTAATTGCAGCTTTTAATGCAGCTTTAAAAAAAAGGTTTCCTTTCTTTTTAATCATCACAACACTCCCAATATACTACAGTAAGCATTAACCACTGTTAATGGTTTTTTTTTGAAAGACAGAATACAGAGAAAGAGAATGTGTGCGTGAGAGTGTGTGTAATAGCTGGTGTTTGGGTTGACTGGGAGGGGGAGGAGGGGGGTCAGAAGCTGTCATGTGCCATTCAATGAAACATCTGTGATGGGAGGTGCCCATTTGATAAACTCAATGACCCACTCGTCTGCATGTTGTCCAAGCCCAGATATGGGCTGCTATATAACCCTACTATGGCAGCTTAACAGTACAAGGGATTGTCTGTATCATATTCTCTGTGCAGATTAAACTTCAGGGAAAACAGCACATTTTAACTTGCTCTTATTGACATTTTCAGAAATCCATTATTTGTATATTTATTCCTTATCCGTTACCAGAAGATTTGGTTCAAAATTTGCCATCTGAGAAGCCAAGTCAGGCCAGCACACTCTAAAGGTCTGAGTGAGGTTCTGAGAATACTGAAGCAATGTCCTTTTTTGTGGCTGTCCTGCTTCACGCTGCTTAATGAGGGAGTACATGCTGTTGTCTTTATGCAGCCTTCGAAACTTTTAACACCACTTTTGTCGTGATTCTCTGACTAAGCCTTTTAAAATGGGAACCAGCCTTGACGGTAATCCCTGGAGTACACTGTGGGCACAGACATCAGTGAAAGGTGCTGGGAGATGGGGTGTGCTGGGATCTGTCTTGTTGCTTCTTTATCAGCTGTGATGAATGACAGCTCTGTTTCCTTGGGATGGTTAGTTGATCTTAGCATAAATGTTGACATTCATTTAGCTTGCAAAAAAAATTCTCATCCGTGTAAATCTTTACTATTTGTAGACTAATGGAATTTAGTTAATCAAGAGAAATAACAGTTAATATTCTAAATAACTACAAGAATTAAACACTTTGCATTTATTTCTCTCCCCTCTCTACTCTGAAAGATATACATGTCCTTCCACATGGGAGAGAGCAATTAAAGTAGCTCAGGAGGACAGTAGTAGACAGGCGTTAAACTAAAAGACTGTGTTAAAAACAACATAAATGAAAAACACCTGTTATTCCAGGTTTGAAACACGACCGCAACAGAAGAACAAAGTGGTGTGATGGGTGTGCTTCTGCAAAGTGCGTGTAAACTGAAAACTACTGTGCTCTGCCATCTGAAAAGATCATTTTTTCCCCTCTTCCCGCTCTCAAATTTACTGCCTCTATGACAATATGCTCAGTGTTTAATAAGCGCTGCAGAAACATCTGGTCTACTGACAGACACACGGTCTGTCCATAAATGGCTGAGGATGCCCTGACTTCACTGTATTTGCTTTTGGATGGCAGGGATTAATTCAGTGCAGTACAGAGCATTATAACCAAAATCTATGTACAATAGAATATGGATTTATCTTCCCTTTCAAGCCTTCCAAAACAGAATGCCTGCCAAGGCTCATTTACTAGATTAGTAGCTAAAGTGGATACACTGTAGTGGTCACCTGATACACACAAATTGTAAACAAAAGGCAAATGTGAAACAGCATTGTGTGAACAAAAAGCTTGGAGAAACAAGAGCTATGCAAATAAATGGTTTTATCAACTGAGGATACAATATTCATATAGGACAATCCCTGCTGCTGCTGTGATCTTGGCATTATTTACACTGTAGAGTGATATGCCAATAAGTTGAAATGAAATGAAAACCACTTGGCCTAATCAAATGGCTGCCAGGAGAGTAAACTCATCGTCATGCACAAAATGATTTAATAAGTGACTCATATTCCCTATCATTGAATAAAAAAATAGTGCTGACATACATCAACTTAAAGAGCAAAATTGCAATGACAGAAAAAAAAATGTGAATAATGATGATGAGCATTACAGGCAGTTCCTGTATTTATGTGGAGCGCACTGCACCAAAAGAAACCATGATAATCTGACAAATAAATAAAAAGGGATGCAAATTGAACACACCTGTTAATATATCTCCTCCTCCCCCACGACAGGTAATATGGCTTAGCCTCAAATATCCCATGCATAATTTCTGTGTAAGAGAGAACAGACGCTGGCGTTTGCACTTTGAAATGTTTATTTTTGTAGCCCAGGGATACACAAAGGCTGCAAGTGAAGGGCTGCCTGGCTAAAGAGGCACAGATTTACACGAGTGAGATGGATTTGGACAGACTAAAGCATGACAGGCTTTAGGAGCAGGAGTCACCTTGCCACATAGAGGAATGAAAGAGCTTTCACTGCTCTCTTTGAGGTAATAGCCTTCATACCGACATCAAAGTTGGAAGTCTCTTGCTTATCCAGGATTTCCCTATGTCAATCTATTACACTGCAACAAGCCAGTTTTTCAACAATGTACCATGACTCACAAGAGTTATATTTCCTTGATGCTAGAAAAACGGAGCTCTACCTATGAACGTCTGTATTTTACTATACTTGCTATATAATCACAGTAAAAAAACATTAACCCTTACATTACAGTAATCTAATGACAGGATTACCTTAACCCATAGCAATGTCTGTGCTGTCAATGAACAGAGAGCCCTTAAGACCATTTAATGCTCTTTTAAAAACACAAGTGCTATTATAACAGTTGACAGCTTCCTCTTAAACCCTATTTTTGCTTTAATAGGTTAAAGCAGCCATGCCTGTAAGAAGACTTTTTCAATATGACTTCTTTAGCCACTCATGACTGTGGGTGGTAATGTCAGTCTGTCAGTGCAGTGCAAACAGAAATATCTTAATTAAATTCATTACAGATATCCATGGTACTCAGAGGATGAATCCGAATGACTTCATGGCAATCCCTTGGCTTTTCATTTAGCACCTCCAGCAGGTAAAGGTTTTCACTTATCCAGTGAAATATCTCACCCCTTACTAGATGGATTGGCACAAGATTTTGTACAGACATTAATGGTCCCCATGTGATGTAACCTAATCTCTTGGTAATTTGTAACTGTATAGACTATAAAGCATTTCATTTCTGGCTTTTGGTGTCTTTGGAGTTCTACCACCTATGGATTTCCACCTTTGCACCCCTGTATATCACTTTCGTCCTTCCCTTTATTTCCATCACTCTCTCAAGCTTTCTCTCTCCATCTTTCTCCCTCCTTCTGTCTGCCTTCCTCTAATCCTTTATTCTCCCTTCTGTCATCATTCCAGATGTTGACTGGTGTCATAGGTGCTTCATAAATCCTTTTTTTCTCTCCCGACAGACATCACTCCATCTTCCTTTCCGCAATCTCCTCTAGCTACCCCTCCACCCTCTCAGTAATCAACCTTGCTTAAACTGTCCTGTATCCTTGTATCAGGACTGCTGAGGTGGCGTGTTTTCTTTGGGAAATGACTCATAAATTAGGGGAGCTCCCAGGCTGGCTGTGAAAGAGCCAGACAGGCGTACACAAGGGTCCCTGATTAGTGTGGCTGGGAGAAAGGCCAGACAGGCCAAGGCTGCAGGACCCATTTAAGACCATCACTGACTTGAAAGGGAAAGGAAAACATATTGATCACATGGCACTGGCTGGGTAATTCTTAATAGCTGGAGAACAGGGGGGCCTGAGCTACAGCTGGGATGGTTAAAGCATCTCCTAGGCGTCTTTAGTGAAAGGGGCTTTTTAAAATGTTAAACTTTGGATTAATAGTTAATATAACAACATTTTATTTAGATCAGTGTTCTTCAGTCCTTGTCCTTGGGGCTCTCTGCCCTACATTTAAGATGTTTCCCTGCCCCAACACACCTGCTTCAAATGGATGAATGAATGCTGAAGCAGGGAAACATCCAAAACATGCAGGCCAGGTGTTACACAGATTATTTCACATAAAATCCCAATCACCCAAAAATTTAGTAGAATGAGAGCATTAAAAAAGACAACAGCATCAATTAAAAATACAAAACATTTACAAATGTGAAATGTTAAATGTCTTTTAATGGAGATGCATGTTATTTGGAGTTTTGTCAGATAAAAAAGGCAATATTCAGTTTTATATCAAATTGCTCATTTGCATGTCACACATGACAGCCTATCAAAACTGAATAATCTGAATCTGCAAAGTAGCTGGTAATTTAAGTGATTACATAAATGTAGAGGTAGCAGAAATAGACTTTCAGCACAGTACTCAAGTAAATTGCACTAAGTTACATTCCCTCACTGGATATTCTAAGTTTTGAGACTAAGATTTTCATTTTTACTAAAAATGTATATCAGTTCCTATATGGATTATCTGCCCTGAATAAAAGAAAAAACACATTGGTTGTTCCCTAGCAACATAATATCATGCACAAGCACCAGATGTACTGCACTAAGTGTTTATAGCAAATGCTAATTTACAACACCTGTCCCAAAAAATCCCTTTTGGCTAGGTGGAGATGTAGTGTGAATACAGAGTGGGAACATATATCTGCAAGTACATTCATCTGAGATATTACTGCCATGAGCGTCTTTGTGCTCTGAGGAACAGTGTGGCTTTAAAAGACAGGAAAGGAATAAAAGAAGGTTTTTCTGCATATACAAGTGAGAGTCACAACGCCCTTCACTGTAGTTATAGCTCCCCTCAGATATACTGACAACGACGAGCTGAAGTAAAGCCCAACTCCTTTTAAAATCGTCACACACAGGAAAATATGCCTATTGGGAAGAATCTGTGTCCAGGAGACAAATGCCAGAAACCTTTATATGAAGTTGTAAAAACAAAGCCAGTTGATGAGTTATACTAGCACTCAGGTTCTGGACTTATTTCAGTGTTTAGGAAATCCAGGATGCTATGCTGCATGGTGCTTATCTAAGTGTTCACCTTCAACAAAGTTTGTTGAGTGATGACAGTGCTAAATTCTAAGGAGCAGACATTTTGCATCAAAGACTGGCTACATTTCAAGGAATTTTCTGTTTGTAAATTGTGTAAACATTTTTAAAAAGGAAGACTGCAACTCTATGCTTAAACCTGTGCTATCTCTTTTACAAAAGTGCTCCATACATCAATTCATATGCATGTGCCCAAAGACCTTTTTTTTGATTGCTGTAACACTCTCTCTCCATGTAGTGCACATATCATTGTCTATACAGGTACTTTAGAAGCCAAGTCTTTTGTTCCCGACAGTCAACTGCTCTCGCAACATACCTGTCTCGACAGAACAACGTCAAACAGAAAAGCAATTGTAAGCATATGGAAGCACATGACGTCTAGGCTGAGAAGTCACAGGCTAATAAAGGTTATTCAAGTACGTCTTAAAGCGGAGACACGTAAAAGAGGAAATGACAGCCTGCAAAGAGGGACACCAATAACTCCAGGCATCTCCTGATCTTATCAGCAGCTCTCAGCCGCTCTACCCAGCCTGTATCTTCAGTCACAGAGCAAACAGACATTAACATGCATTCACTAACAGCTAGATGTTTGCACTGGTTCTTAAAAAGGTGCGTGGGGCTTGCAAATTTGAAGGATTTTACAAATGATGCCAGTTCACTTGATATGACTGTACATTATGACACATTTCCTCCCAGTCTTTTTTCACTTGTCAACAACATCAGTTGTGTAGGCTAGTGGTTGCTTGGTGGGTTATTAAGAACACTGAGGTATTTTCCAATCACACTTACAGCACTTCACCAGCTTAGACTAATTAAAAAGTTTCATGGGGCTAAAGCCATACCAATTGCATTGTGGTCTGTAGCAGTTAATAGACAAATGTGATGAAAACACACAGAAGGAACCTTCCCAACAATCTCAAAATTATATGCACAACTTCAACCTCACCCTGTGCAGACAGTCTAGAAAAGTCATGATGTACAAAGACTCAACAGCTAACAAAAACAACCCATGAATGCTTAAATGACGTCCAGAAATGTTTCATTCACATTTTCACGACAGGAGACAAGGAGATTTCAGTTGTTGGAGGAATTTGGGTTTATGGGCTTTCCCTAAGGATCCATAGGGGCATAACAGTTTATTTTAGCACACTCTCTAGGGTGCAACTTTTAACCTTTTGCCCAGACAGACATAAATCCAATTTGAGTATATACTGAACTATCAAAAAGCAAACAACGCATTTAGCACAAGGTACATAGGTGCCACACATCAGTAGGTCAATCAGCCCAACAGGATGCCCACCGTCTTTATGCCTAAATGGTACAGAGAATAAAAGCACACTCACTTAAACATTCCTGGCTGTTCAACAAGGTATTCAAGACTTCAAGTCAAGCGTGTTTCTCACTTTATTAAATGAGCTCTTTTTTCCAAGAATGCCCTTTAGTGCAGACAGCAATAAAGAAAGATGCAGAAAAGTCTGACTCTTAAAACAGAGCTATATTCAGTCTGACTTAAATGAGTATTTCAGAATGGCCAGGTGACGTCTCGTTTTTGGGACAAATTCCCTCAAAGCAGACAACAGCAGAAGCTCTGTTGGTGCTGCGGCCGGGATATGAGTCTGAATGGCCAAGTGCCTCATTCCCAACAGGACAAAACACGGGGGAAGAGAACAGTAAAGCCCTGAGGAGAGTCCTGTGATGACCATTTTCTCACACAGTCGGTGAGCTGCAGAGCAGCTGTCCCTGCACCTACCTAAACTGTCCGAGCCAGGTCAGGTCTGCTCTCAGCTGCCAAAAACAAAACCCTGAGACAACTGACTAGCAAATTAGCATTTTACAGTCTTGGGTTCTAAGGAAAGTACAACAGAGGACAAGGTAGGAGGTGGAGAAGGGGGCGGGCGAGAGGAAGTGAGGGCTTTGACCTGAGATACAGCAATGACAGTGATTGTCATTCAAACTGTTGTAAAAGTGTAAGGGAGTGTAATGAATGTAAATGGATACTAAAGGAGTTGCCTTTTACAAAGGAAACTGCTGCTGATCATCTCAGGGTCAAGTAAATATTAGTTGAAACTGAAAAAAATATGTAAAGTAGGCTAAAAACTAGAGCTGGAACAACTGAAACTGATCTGCAGTCTGCCAAGGAAACAATTCCTAAGAGGAAATTAGAAATGCCAAGCTGGACCCAGCACCAGTATTAAAATGAAATGAAGAGCCTATGAAAAGACTGAGAAAACGCTCCCTGGCAACCAACAGTCCAAAACCCAAAGACTCTTCATTTAGCATCATAAAAGACGAAGAAAAGCAACAAATCTTTACATTTACAAGCTGGAACCAGGGAATGGTTGACATTTTTGCTTGAAAAATAACTGAAACGGTTCTCAAATATGTATCAATATAGCTGTCAAATAATTTTCTTTTCATCAACTACTTAATTAATCAACTAGTAGTTGCAGTTCTACCAGGTACTGCACCATAATTGTAAAGACATTTCTGCGTTGCAACCTGTAGTCCCAGCCAAATCTGCGCAAACCACCTCTGTGTAGTATATACAGTGTAATCCTGCTGAGAGGGACTGACCACCAAAATATCTTGAGAGCTGTGGGAAAGAAAACAGTTGAGCTGGGGAGGAAAGCCTCTTCATGTCAGGATTTCCCTGAAATATCCAACAAAGATGAGCAGAGCATGATGATACACAGAACATGTTGCAAGGCTCTGGCCTCCAATAAGGCGCATCGTACCCTGCCAGATGTATTTTTCCATCGTAACTGAGGAAGAGCCACACAGCTATAAAAATCCTGAGGAAGTGGCTAGAGTTTCCCAAACATGTATTTGTGTCCGAAGATTTATCCTACTTAAAAGGGTTGAGTGAGCTATGAATAGCTAAGGGAAACATTACATCTATTGAAATAACGATTGAAGACTCACTGAAATAGTTTTAAAACAATTTATTTAGTCAACATATTTGAGACATGTAACTTGATTTTATTTTGTTAGAGACACAAAACTTGCTGGGCCTAGGCAACAAATTAATTTCCTTTGTTTGTGAGCAGGATGGAAAACAAAAACAATCATTTAGGATTACACTCAGACAGGAAATAACAGAAATAACATCACCTAAGTGTTAACCCATCAGGTCAGATGTCACCATTTAACATTTAAATGTTAAATGGTTTTACAGGGGCTTTGTCACCCTGATAAAACCAGATCCGTTTCTGTATTATTACCTCTTGAACAATGAACAGAACATTATTATATATTATTATACATAAATTATGCAAAATAAGATCATTCAGATAAAATAAAAATCACGGAATAAACAATACTGTCTCCCCATCTGAATATTAGCTTTGAAAAAAGGTTTATTTTCCACCATTCATATCCATCCCTTATTTTCATAGCATTAAATGGGTACATTTAGCCTGATGATCATGAAACAATATCTACAAGAGGAGAGATGACATCAGCTGTCGAGACCTATTGAGTTTTATAGAAAACAAAAACAAATATGCCAACAATGTGCTAGAGGTCTCTCAATCAGCAACAGTATGTTTATCTTAATAGAAAATGCACATTAATACTATTGAAACATCCAGTGCGCAGCTTTGTCAACACTAGCGAGAAAATGTTTCTTCAGGTGTTTCAAACTTGTCATTTAATGAGAAAAGTGTATCTACCACCCCACGGTAATAAAACCATAAATATATTACATTCAAAATATTTTGATAGGTTCCTATTGGCTCTCAAAAGTCAAATATGACCTCATTTTATCTGAACGCTTGTTCACAGCACACAGAAAAAGGATGTTACAAGATACTTTATCAATACACATATTATACTCTTTACAGAACTTATCAAATATCTTAAAATAGGTACAATATATCTACTGAAACCAAAACCAACAAAGACAGCAGTTAAACTGGGAACTGACTTCCTTTTCCATAGCTACCACCTGTGCATACAGCTTAAAAATTATGTACTCAATAGCACACGGACAGAGCAAACTCTCAGCCGATCTGAGGAGGTGGTGTTTGTATAAATCTAGGAGGACAAGTCCCTGTTGATCCCACCACACCCACTGGTTTCCTCTCTGAAGGGCCTGGAAGGTAAATAACAGCAGGACAGAGATCATTCTAACTGCTGCGCTCCTTGACCACAAATGCAACACACACACACACACACACACACACACACACACACACACACACACACACACACACACACACACACACACACAGGCACACACACACACACGTGTATCAACCCCGCAAATTGCACGGCCTGTACCCACTCTGCCTCCCATCCTCTGACATTCTTATCACCTTCCCCCGCACAATCTGACTTCCTTGATTTCACAAGCCTTGTAAACAAACACGCCAAATGCTAACATTGCATAACCCAATCGGCGACCCTAGCCAAATGTCGCCTCCACACGCATATACACACACACACTTGTCACACTTGTCCATAATGAGGGAGAAAAAAATATGTAAGTGCTCCCTGAGCTCTGATTCAGGCATCCGCAAATTTGCTTATCATTCAATATATCTGTCACTGAAATGTTTCCCCCTCCTCGCCCACATTCCCTTCTTCTCCTTCACTTTCTTGGCCAACAGGTCCTTCCATCTGTTAGCCAGCTGGTGGAAGAGGAGGATGGGGGGGTGGGAATGGAGGGAGAGGGGACGGGGGCCTGCTCCACCCGGCGGTTTGCTGCTCTCAACAGTCTAACTTTCTCCCACTGACTGTAATGACTCTTCTGCGGGTCTCATTAGGGCCTGACCCAGCACTGGGTTCACCTCCCTGCATGATGTCACATCCAGGCCACAGACATCCCAGTGTTGGATTCAGAGCACAATAACAAATCACTGACATAATGTTGATCCATAATGCAATATTACTCTTGTGTCACCTGACAAAAATGACCAATTACTGTATGATAAATTAGTTGGACCTTGTTTGATTTTATTGCATAAATGTTGAGGAAAACACATCACCAGATAGCTTGGTTTCTTAAATCTAACTGGAAGCAAGCGGTTGCACGCACATGACTTAGTTAATGATAGTATGACTTGAAATGGCTCTAATTCAACCATCAGCTCTGATTAGGCTCTTTTCTGACGCACCAAAGTAAGCAACAGTGTCCTGCTGAATGAACTGAAGTCTTTTCTTCCTCCTCCTCGTCTCCATTTCTGCCTCTGCCTCTCCTCTGACAGATAGGTTCAGGGCAGGTCTGGGGGTCGACATCATGTAACCTGACCCTGCCCGGCGCTTGCTCTCTCTCTCTAATGATCTTGGCGTCACTCCCATTCCCAATGTTGGTTTAACCCGATGTTAATGTGCCCATTTTGCACTTCTGAAACAAAGTTCTGTTCCACTGGGTCGAAAATACATCTAGCCTCTGTCACCTCTACCGCCCAACTGTGGTTTTTAAGTAGCACTATCTTACAAGAGAAAGAATGCATTTATACGTCTGAAATCATGTATGTTATTGCTTGACTAAGTAGGCAAGACATAGATGATAGAGATAGATAGACCAGGCCTGCTTAGGGAAAGCCGAGGCTATACCCTAACTGACAGTGATTGTTAACATCCTCCATTACATATCTCTTACATAGCAAAAATCTGTTATTTTCTTCATCTGATGGTTATGATAAGTCATTCTACAATCACTGCCACTTTCACAAACAAGTCTACTACCATCATGAACTGAAAGGAAAAAATGTGTTTAAAAGATTGCACAGATCAACTGTACCACCTCACTTCTACAAGATTGGTTTTCAACTCTGAACTGTTCCTAAATTCCTAAATGAACAAACAAATAAATTAATGTGAGAAAAAAAACAAAAACACCAAGAATTGGCAAAAAAATCAGAAAAAAAATATACACACCATACACTGAAAACTGCCTAGTTGTGCAAATCAGGCAATATTACTGTAGGAGTGATACCCAGAGCACCAGTGATTGCTTGTTCTGTCCAAGTATGTTTCCAGGGACAGTTCCAGACCTGTATTGCCATGGAAACTGTCTTGACCTTTCACCCCTGGTCGTGCTACACCTGTCAGCAAGTCACAACTGCACCGTGGATTCCCCTCCCACCCCCATTTAACCGTCACTCCTGAAATACGTAAACTCCTTCAGTTGGTGCAACAACTCAACCCTGAAGGCGAATGGGAATCTTTAACACACTAGAACCATCCTTGTCAACACCAAAAGAGCTTAAAACTACAGTAGGTGCATTTGGTAAGCTGCAGTATTTAGGTATGAAGATTTACTTTTACAGTGGAAGGAGAAATCCCATCAGTACATGACGCTGTGTCAATTGGCTTGGTGTAAGAGGACTATCTCTGCATCTCCCGTCTGTATGTATCTTCTTTTAAACACCAATTACACTCCCAGCAAATCCCCATTTTCTCCCCTGGACTAGCCACGTTATCATGGAAGAGGAAACTCTGTGCCCCTGTGACCCTGGGAGTAATGCTGTCTTGCTAATTCAGCTTCTGGCTGGGTCTCCTATAGCAAATGAGTCCCAGGCATGAGGCCAGATGACAAGCAAATGACTAACACCTACTGTATGACAAAGGGAAGCATGGACTATATTACTTTGGTGGATTTGGAAACTTTTGTCTGTTTTGATGTTAGCCATTTGTATCTGTGGCATTTCCTGTTGAGAAATTTAAAAATTATTATTGTTGAGAGCGTTTTCATGCCATTTCTAGTTGATTTAAGTCCACCAACACCTTTATTCACCTATACCTTTATTTTCTAAAACCAATGTAGTGTAATAAGGTAGATTAATCATCCTGTGGTGGGAAAGATCAGCAGACCATTCATGGAAAATCTGTTTCAGCACTATCTCTCCTATTAATGCACGTTGCTATTAACTTCAGATATACTGAGTTTGCCCTGTCCATTAAGCCAAGAACAGTTTCTTGGATACAATTCATGGAGATGCACTTCGTTTCCCTTTGAAAATGTGCTGCTGTTCTGTGAATCTCTGCATGGTTCTCAAGAGAAATGCAGAAGTACTCAGAGTGGAGAGAAACAAACCCAGATGATTTCTATGGTCCAGGCTTTGAAGTTTTATGGTAGTGCGGCTCTACCGAGCCTCAGAGGGCAAGGCCCGGACGCGCCTGAGTTGCATTAGACAACTATGGGACAGACCACCATTTTATATCAATCTACCACATGCTCTGGACACACATGCGCATGGTCAGTAAGTTCATTAGGATCTAAAAACATGTTTTCATTCCCAAAGTCAAAGGAGAGAGCAATTGGTGACAGCATGGGCCATTCACATTATATTGACCTCATCTCAACAAACCCCCAACACAACTTTCGCTGCCTGTCTCCCACATCCTATTCAGACCATGTTGGGTGAAAGCCCTAAGTCTTCCCTCATTCAATAAGATGCCTGTCCATTCTAGCTGAGGTTTCCATGTCTCTCCAAACACAGAGAGGCTAGGTCACAAGAAAAGTCCACCAGAGAGAAATCCCATCTGTGTCCTCATCCATTCTGCGGGTCTGGACATGAGCAAACAGCTTGCTTTGACCACCCTGGCAACCCTTTTCACTTCACACTGGCAAAACCATTTGAGTCTACACACACACAGATACACACAGACACACACTGAATCAGAGTTCTTGACGGCAGACCCTCATGAATTGAGAGAGATAAACATTTTAGTAGTCGCACACAGATCGAGACTTCCTGGCTCTTTGTGACGCTGGAAGCAGAGCCATCTGAGAAGCCTGGAGATACTGACAGAAGGAGACCCCATTTTATGAACAGGGCAGAGCTCTATGGACCAAGAATCTTTAAAAAACATTGTGTTTAAATGGCACGCCTTCAACTATGGCTCAATGAGGATATATTTGATGTTTGCATATGGTAATAATCGTCCAGACATACAGACTTGGCTTATTTCAAAACAGGTTCAACAATCTTTAATGTGGTGTATTAAAATAACATATTCAAGATCTGCAGATAAACATTAATGCAAGAAATCGTGGTCTAAAACCAATATCTTTTTATCTTTGGTATTCCACTGGTAACTTTAAATGTTTTTTTACTAAGCAAAAGGAGCTTTGAAAATGCTGCCAAGCTATTGTTTAGTCTAAGTTGACTTCATTATTGTAAAACCTAAATATATTTTCCTATGTTGAAGTTTGACCAGGTCAAAATTAAACAGAACAGGTGCATAATTTGTCAGTGGTCATTCTTTTTTAAATGCAAAGGCTGCCTCCTTCTCAGTTCAAAGCGTCATTCCTCTTTCAATTACATGTCACACAGACAGAGCAATGCGATGGGAAAGTTCAGTCCTCAATTGGGGAGTTTGCTTGGACAGATTGGACAAATATTTCTTTTGTGTGGTCGTCTCCTCGCCTCTGTTCGGCCCTGACAGCCACAGAAGAGGGAGTGAACAATCCAAACTGCACTACATTATGCGCTGGGTGGCTGTTCTGTCCAAGACACATGGCTGTCTCACCAGCTGCCTGTCTGTTTACACTTCACCACTGGCCGTAGGTATCAATTAGGTTCATGGGCGAGAGGAGACCAATAGTATAGCACAGGCAGAATTCAATTTTCTAACTATACTACATTTTCCATGTAAAGGTTCTTGCCTCACAAGAGAAAAGCATGTCTAGATAAACTGCAGAAAGGCCAGCAACATGATGAAAAAAGTACAATAATCTATTTTGACATCATGCTGCAATAAAAAAAAAATGGTTGAATGTTATTCAAAGACATATAAATACAAAGCACCAATTTATTTTCAATGATTATTGTTTTTGACATTAACTAGGAACACTTGGAAAACAGATACAAATTCCCATCCCTCGATCCAACCCACTCTATCGTCTTTTTATTCCAAACAAAACTCCTGACACAGTAAGACAACATCAGATGTCTTTTGCACCATATGGGGCTATCTACAGAGTCAGAGGCTCTGTAATAGCACACCAACTGCAAGTACAAAACAGCAGCCAAGACCACATGTTGCTGTAAATCAAACCCTGACTGCTCTTTCTCTGTCAGCGTCTGACATCCAGCACTAAAGGGCAGGTGATACTATTATGATCACTTCATAGTCTTGCTCCACATCCTGCTCTGCAAAGAGGAGACAGATAGAGGTGGTAAATCTGACCAGGAAGGGGGAAAAAAAGTCTTTATAGATGTTTAAACCTTTGTTTATCAATGGAAAACAGGACCAAGTAAAAGAGTGACCGGCTGCTGAAATTCTTTTACTTAGGTGAGTATCTTTAACTGGCAACATACAAGGTTTTTGCTTTAAGAAATCATTTGGAAGTAAATGTTGATTGCACAATGTAATGGCTACACAATAATGACACCATTGGCGTTTATAAACCCTATAAACCTCGCTTTCATTGCGCAATTTTGTCTGCCATCGGGCATAAAATTTCCTGGGAAAATGAAGGCTGACTGTCAATCCAGTCAAGCTGGCAGCCTGGCACCATTTCTATCTGCTTTCATGTCTCCATTATAGGCTAACTGAATAAAATGAGTCATGTTTTGTTCCTGTGTTGAGGATAATGGAAAACTATTTTCATCTGTTTTACCTCAGGGTTTTTTAGGTAAAACAGACAGAGAGCATAGTGAGTGTGGGTCAGCTGATCATTGCTCCATACCATTAATGTTAGGTCTCTGAGGGACAGCATAAAAAGTATTCACAACATTCAACCTGTGGCCTACTTCACGTTCATCTCGCAAAGGTCATTATTTAGTCATCAAATAAAATGCTTGCAACAGCTTGAATTTCACTCTTACACTCGAGCGTGTGCCTGCTGTAGAATGGCTGGGTGCTGCACTGACCCTGCAGTTGAGTTCTTCCTGTTTTTTTCCATCATCATTGCATTAATTAACATTTTAAAAAAATACAATTTTGACATGTGTGAATCGATTCTGAATCGAGACTCTTATGTCTATCTTCCTTTATCTTTATCTTAATTTTTTAATGTGTAAAATGTCCATCATGATCTCCCATACCCAAAAATGACATCTTCTAATGTTTTGTTTTGTCTGACCAACCATGAAAAATCCAAAGATATTCAGCATATACAGTATTAAATCAACTAATCGTTTCAGCTTTGGTAGGACTATTACAACAATGTAATAAAAAGTGTTATGCTTTCCCAACTTGTACAATGTTAAAAAAAAAAAATATATTCTAGCACGGGAATCGATTTTTTAACAAAAATCTCACAAAAGCAATAGCAGTTGTGCATTATAACAATATAAACATAATAAGAACCTTTTGATCTACACTGTAGGAAAGGGACTCGAGCTTCTCACCCTTATTTTGTCACATCCCTCTGTAGACTTCACATTGTAGCCTTGAAATTCACAATCTAAAAAGAGACTAAAATTATAGTCTGTATCAAATCCTATCAACTGTGAAAATTGTGTGTTTAAGAGGACATTAAGCTATCATTATGATTTTCTAACGAGGGACTTTCGGTCTTTCAGCAGAAACTAGACATGTAATAACAACAGGAGATTAATGACCAGAGCCGGGCCAGGGCTCAACATGAAGGGCCCTACCAACTAGGCATGTCATCACAAACACTCATAAGGAGATCTAGTTAGCCTCCTTCAGCAACATCATCTGTGCCCTCTTGTGGAGGGCTGGCACAGTTCAACCTCCTCACACTTCTTCACTGCCTGTATCTCCCTGTTTGATCTGTGGCAAAAAGACCACAGCTGCTGGCAATATACATTTTTCAACAGTCATTCTAACCTCTTCTCTCAAGTTGCTCTTCTTTCTTTTCTCCCTCAAAACTGTTGGCAAGTCCCAAGCACCTCTCAGCTTCATGGAAATGTATCAGAGAAACTAGTATCAGCCTCAAAACCCCTCATTGTTTGGCCTAGACTTGAAAGACTTGAAAGACTCTTCAGCGTGCAAAGCCCAACCATGAGCTAAACTCTCAGTGACATCATGGAGGAAACCAAAAATTGCCTGGTTATCAATGATTTCTCTTCATTCATTCATTCATTCACTGGTCACTCTTTGACATGAGCCAAAGTGCAACATAAATATCAAAAGCAATTTGTAGGGGGGTTCACAGGCAGATTCTGCCCCACTGAGATGACACAAGAGACAGAGGATGATTCAGATGAGTGTTAATCTTATAATGGGAACAATTAGAAAGTAGAGAGAACATTCAGAACACAGAAGTCATTGGTTGTAATCTTGAAATGATTTTCTTGTAACAAAAACAGTTTAAGGCTCATATTCAGTTCCATGACTTAATCATTTGATAAATGCCTCTGTTAGTTTGTTAATGTAAACTTGAGAGATCCAAGCTTAATGGATTATTGAGTAATGGTTAAGAGAGATTTTCAAAGGCTGTAAATCTGGCCTATTCAGCTACTTTTTTACAAGGGCCAGATCTGAAAAAGGTGAAGTACCAAGGGACCAGACAGGGTGCTTTCATATCAGGAAACCAGGCCTGGATCCGAGTACACTCGACCCCCAAAGTCCAGTTCGTTTGATTAGCATTGTCGCAAACCAACTAGATGCACACGTAGGTGCACACTAAAGTCAATACGAAATTACTAATGTGCATTATAAAACATTAGTACCTAATGTGAAAACACCCTTACATTCCCCATTTCTGATCTGTAAAGCTAGGAATTCAAATGTTAACAATGCACTTTTAGTTTGTTTTTGTCCACTTTGTTTAATAGCTTCACATTTGAAAAAAGAAACATGTATACGAAAGTAAATAAAACAAATGTACCTTTGTAATCTAACAAAATGCTTTCAGTTTGATTCTTGTAAATTTCCTCTCCTTAAACAGCCTGGGCTAAACTTTTAAATAAAATAAGAGTTTTTTTGTGCTTAGCATCAGACATAACTAATGATTGGGTTAATCAGCCTTCTAACAAAATGATTAAAAGAGCCGGAATGAGGTTGTTAAAATGGGTCTGCTGTAAATGATAAAGTGAGCAGACCACTTAGTAATTCTTACATTATAGGACTTCAACTGAGATGGCCTTTATGGCTAATGGATATGCTCTCTTTATGAAAGCTTATAATCAGTGTTATATTCATTCTATATAGAGTGATGATGTTTCTACCCATTCAGCGAAAAAGTTGTTTTGGATACCAAAAAGTCGTGTTTCCCCCTTATCCAATAAATCTATTTTATTTTCATGTTCACTCTTGCGCTGCCACCAATGAGATCATGTACTATTAAGTCTGTCTGCATGCTTATCCTACAGCACATATAGTATAGGCTCACACTTGTGGGTTACACAATTTTACAAGATTGTACTTTTTTTTTTTACCCACTTCTCTAGATCTTTGTGGTCCCTACTTAATAACAGATAAAACAGTGTGGCAAAAAAAAAAGCTCCAATGTCGACCATTGAGGTAGCCTACCTGCTGTGAAACCTTCTGACACAACATTTTCTTTTGAGTGAAGTCTATTCCCGAGGTTCAAACAGCCTACCGAGGTTTCAGAGGTACTCAATTTGGATAAACACTACATTTACAACCTTTTGATTGAAATGGCTGTAAATAAAACAGAAGTTTAAGCTGTCCTCAGGGTGGATAGAGTGAAAAAACAATCTGGGACAGCTGGTTTAGACATCCAATCATTCTTTGTTCAAAATCATAAAACTGAACCCCAGAAAATGGAAAGCATTTTCTAAAGCCAGAGCAAAAACACTTATGACTCAGACAGGATTTCATCCTAGCTCTGCCGTAAAAAGTGAAGAAAGAAATCCATCTTCCTTGTATGTTGATACTCTCAACATCTTAAGCAAATCATGGAGAATTCCGTCACAACAACAAATGTGACTTGTTAATGTTCCGGTCCGTCCATCATGCTTCGGTTCAACCGAGCTGAAGCCAATGTATCATGACCCCTGAATAATTCCATCTCGCATTGCATTGCTGGGAAATTGAGATCAGACTTTTGGCAGTGCCGGTCTTTGATGAGGGGAAACAGCGTCATTTGGGTGATTGGGAAGGAAGAGAACCAAACACTTCCAATGTTACTCACATTGCGACAATTAATCTGTCCTTTGCCATTTCCCCTGTTGTGACCTACAAGCCAGTGGCCCTTAACAATAATCAACTGAGTGAAGCTAATGCTGATGACAGGTATGTGCAAAAAGAAAGGCAACAAAAGGCCACTTATACACTACTTGCCAACAGAGGGACATGATACTCAGGAGGAGAGAGCGGAGGAAAAGAGAAAAGAGAAGAGCAGCAGGTGTGAAGCAGCTACAGCCATCAACCTTCATCTGGCATTAGTACAGACGTTCTCTGGTCACCCCTGGTCAGATATCCATTAGAGGCTATTGAACAGAGCCGATCACACGTCTCCTCCCCTCCCGACTGGCCAGTAACAGCATCATCATTCAATCCTACTCCACCCTTTTCCTGCATGCTGTCCCTTGGAGTCCTGATGAAGAAACATAGAGACTACAAAAGTGATATTATTGCCAAACTAAATTATTCAATATTATTTCTACCGCTTACGCAGTTTTTGTATGAGAGTTTAAGAGCAACGGGTTATCTGGAACCTGTAAGGGTGATTGCTTAAGCGCTTAAGAATTCATTACAGCCAGAAGAGAAGGAAAGGAACAAATGAAAGCAGCATTTTGTGAGGAACACTCTTGAATCCGTTTCAAAGATCACTCCATTATTTAAAGCCTCTGCACAGGCAATGAGCAATGAGCTAGCAAGGTTTTGCTGAGGGCAGACACAGATGTATCCAAAGTGATTAGCATATCAATCCTTATTATACACAATGCCTTGGTATACAACTGCATTTTCTTATGTAATCTGGCAAGCTAGACATGACAATTTATTAGCATTTCATGCCTAAAATCTCTCCAGCTAACATCCAGTAAATATTTATCACCTCCCTTCAAACAAAGAGACAGTGACATGACAATCCTTTTACAGGAATATGAAATTTATTAGCATCTGGTTGAAGAACTGATGTTGGTTTAGTGTTCTCGGATTCTGTTTGATTGGCGATGCGAATCACACAGAAGATGATTTTCATTTGATATTTGGCATGACGATGAAAAGTTTGTTGCTACAGAGGAAATTAGGGTGAATCTATAAAAGGTGGATCAAAGATCTAAAGCTCAACAGATAGATCTAACCCAGCCATCCACCAGCGACCTCTGGCAGACGGCTTTGATTAATTGGTTAAGACATAAAAAAGTACGCTGGCAGCCAATTAGAATAAAGCTGCATGAGATCATGTAATAAATCACAGCTTGAGTAAAAAGCCATGTGCAGACTCAATAAATTCACTGCAACTTTATATGTTAATGAAAACATAAAAGAAAAAAAAAAGCTCTCTTGGAGCACAGGATAGTGAAACCATCAACTCCTACAGTGAAACAAAATCCGCAGCAGTGGAGGTGTTCCACGTTACCCTGAGGCAGCTTGAGTTGGATATGGAGAGAAGGTAGTTTGACAATAGGTACACATATGATCAGGTTAATGTCACTGCCACAATATTTTGTTTCAATCCTCTCCAGACAGGAACAAAACAAATCCGCAAACGCAAACATTTCCAAGACATAGTGCACCACCAGACCAAGATAATGAGACTAACGTGAGCACAAAGATTCTCTGGACCCAGAGACAAGCACCAAGTCTGGATGAGTCATTTGACCCAGGTCTAAGCCTCACCCACCACAAGGCCTGTGTGTAACACACATAGAGCCCAGCCTTTGAAAAGATCCCCAAGCGTCTGCAACACTGACCACATCACGGTCATGGAGAAGAACCATGAATTAGTCTGTGAGAATGAAAAGGGAGATACAGAAGAGACAGCTCAGACTACCATTCTCGCCCACTAAGGTCTCACAATTGAACCCGAAAGTGCTCCTGGGCCGCCTGTGACTGTTACAGAGATTTGACAGAAAAGCCTCACAATCAGCCAGAGA
Organism: Pagrus major; assembly: GCF_040436345.1. Classification (NCBI taxonomy): domain Eukaryota; kingdom Metazoa; phylum Chordata; class Actinopteri; order Spariformes; family Sparidae; genus Pagrus; species Pagrus major. Next base: position 16,523,489 of record NC_133233.1, read on the forward strand.
TCACAACAGGATTTCTGTTTATCCATCCACTATGTAATCCTTTTGGATTTTCCTAACAACTCTTTGGAACAGCATTATTATACATGATGTTCCAGAGGATCATACAAGCATTTGCTAATCCCAGTAGTGATCTTTTTCTTTCAAACACAACACACCAAGGGGGATGAGCCATTTCCATGTCATTTATCATAAAGATTCAGATTGACAACAGGATCTTTATAGAAAAAGCATTAAACAAACAAATGTCTCTACAACTATATCATGTGTAGTTGTAAAAGGGAAGGCCAATAAACTGCCACGGCAAACCAGCTGAAAATGTTAGGAAAACCATTCAGCTAGGAAAAACATAACACTTGTTTAATACAGACAGTATGTCCTTCAACACTTCACAAGTCCTGCCAAGCCTAACAGCCTCAACTATCCACACAACAATGATGGATATCTTCTGGTTTACAATGTTGGGGTAAAGATGGTCAAAGACTATTTTCATTCTGCTGCCTGAGGTTTAAACAGCTCATGCTCTGAGGGGAAATAGATTTAAGATGTGTTCCTAATACTTAAAAAGATAACGTTACATGCTTCAACTATAACATGTAGTATTCTTACATTTGCAATAAGATGTTGGATGGATAACTAATGTTATCACCGCATAAGCTGAGACTGCCATGTAGCTACAAAAGCTAATTAAACTCTATGTGGTGACATCTCTTGCTCAACACTTACAAAATGGGCCAAGCCTAAGTTTACAACATGAGTGAAGGTTACATGTCTCTTACTGAGAAATTAAGGAACATTTTAAACAGCAAACGAACCAACAAACAACATAAAGTTAGCTTAACCTAGCTTACCTTCAAAATGTCCCTTCTCTTGGAACTTGAACGTGGCATCGACGTCGTTTGACTTCTTCAGCTGATAAAAGTTTAACTACAGAGCTAGTTGCGCGTTTTTCTCAAATAAATTTACCAGCCAAACTTTTAAAAAATCCTGTGGGTCGTCAAACACTTACCTCTGTTCTCAGGATATCCCAAGAAAGCTCTTACAACAGCCAAATACGCAGGTCGCGCAGATGAAGGTGTTTTATCCATTTATCCAACTTGTTCACTCACATTAAAATGGCCGCCGGAAGTGGGCAGCAATAAGCTTTCACTGCTTCAATCCTGTCATCAAGAAGAAGATGAGGTTTTACTTGTTGGCATATTTTACAAGTAAGGACATTTCCTCCTGCCACATTTAGTTCAAGGAACAGATTTTAAACAAGGTTTTTTCATTAGTGTGCAGCAGATAATTTATTTTTCATTCTAGCTCGATGGTCTCTTCCAAATCTGGAAATGTCTTCAAAACAGCAGCTGATTTTGTCAAACAACCTGTGCTGTGTTTTTGCCTCTTTGATTTGAAAGTAGTTCTTACTACAAAATAAAATGTAAAAAAGTTTAACAAAATACTTTCTTAAGATTGGAGTAATAGTAGACTAGTTGTTCCAGCGGCGCACAGCAGTTCAATACTTCTGTGCACATGAACAAGTCAGCTCCAACAACAAGATATGACATTGGTCAGACTTGCACTGTTAATTTGGTTTTTTACTGCATCTATGAATGTTTATTACTTCACATTTTCTAAAACAAAGTGAGCTGCTGTGGTGCTGAAACACTTCAAATAGCAGCACAGCCACAATTTTACTTAGATGTTGTTGACAGACTTGAAGAAGTTAACAGCTAAATAACAGTGGATGGTGATTTCATTATAGCTCTGTGAGAGCAGGCAGTTCACTTGAAAGAACAACGAAACAAAATCCAGATTGTTGATTATGTTTTAAATTACCATGAAATTCAACCACACAAACCCCTCGTCGGTCGTGTAGAGGAGCTCTGACAAAAAGCGTTTAATAAAGATCTTCTCCATAATCATACATGGTGCAGTGGGATTGTTTTTATTCAGATTGCAATCTCTCAATATAGTCAGAAAAATGTATGGACAAAAATGTGTCAACATAAGTTGGCCTTTTCTTTTCAAGCAGTGTATGATACTGACTTTAGATGCCTTCAAAGCATACCTCACTTCCACCACAGATTTATTTGTGCTGTACGTCAGGATAAATCCCAGTCTGTTCAGTTGTAAATTAAGACCTGGGTCAGTCTGCTGACCATTGGTGGTGGTCCAGATCTCCCAGTAAGTGCAGTGATGTCTGCCGCTGTTCCTGGGTGGCCCCTGCAGTTGCTTTGAACGGGCCTGTCTGCACAGTAAACATACTTTAAGAAGATATTGGAGGTTCATACCATAGAGAGGTATTAATGTTATGAAACTTGATCTGCCTGATTCTCAAGAACATGACATATGTGATTGATAAAGATGCTGCGTGAGCTGAATGATAATATATGAAGAATCACAATCATCTTTGGAATAATCAAGAAGTCATATGGCTATAATCTGACATATGATACAAGCTGTGGCAGAAAAAAAGTATCAGTAATGGTCACACCATTTCATCTTTATAAGTTGTGACACACTGAGACATTCACAGATACACAGAAGGGAGGAAAAGCATCAGAGCGCAGTCTTTGTGTGACATCTGTGGCAGTAATTTAAGTCTTCATCGCCCAAACTGTCTTGTCGTATTCCAGACCTCCTCGTGCCTTGATATTTTGCTGACATAACAAATGAGAAACTGGAGGAGACATATGAACTCCGAGAAAATATTGATAGTATAAACGGAGTCAGTGCGCTGGTGATATGTGGAACAAGAACAGATGGCAATCACACTCTCAAATCCAACAAAGTGAAAATGGAATATGAAATGTGAAAATTGTAATTTCCCCTTCTCTGACAGGAAAATATTGTTTATAGTGATATAAAGATTATATCAAGGCACCACTGTGACGCGATTATGCCATGCCCCGAAAATTCTTCCACAGATCTTTCGAAACCACATCCCTTTCCAATGAGCACATGATGTGCTAAAATACATGGGACATGAATCCACATACCATGTTTTACAGGATGGGGTTTTCAGTGATTAGTCTTCTCACACATCCTTTTACAGGAATCGGCCTCAGTGAAATGAGAGCGGAGAGTCGAGTAGTTTTGTTGACCACATCCCGAGAGACAGACTGAAAAGTTGGCACTGCGGGGTGTACCATACCACAGAACTCAGCAGGGTTCGAATGGAGGGATCAGACTGCGTCGGGCTGGAGGGTGTGCTCATCGCTTGTGTGTGTCTCTGGAGATGACGTCGTAGACAACCACAGTTTAACCAACACGTGCCCAGGCAAACACACAGGAGAAATGTAGTCATGGTCAGAACAGATTTCGATGTGTCTGTCAGCACCACAGTACATGTGAGACACACAGTTAGAGGGATCGTGTATCTAGGAAAGACTGGATTAAGCAGAGACTGTGTTGAGGCAGTTTTAGTCAATAACAATGTGTTTTTCAGTGAAACAGTGGATGAGTGTTTTTGTGTTTTTACAACCCAAATTCCCAAAAAGTTGGGACACTGTGTAAATAAAACAGAATGTGATAATTTGCTAAACCTCTAGTTTGACATGATCTCAATTGAAAACAGTGCAAAGGCAACATAATTCATGTTTAAACTCATTAACTTAATTGTTTTGCTTTTTAAAAATGTGCTTAATCTGAAATTGATACTAGCAACATGTTTCAAACAGTTTAAACAGGGGGAACAATGGACTGGAGTACTCAAAAAACACCTGTTGAAACATTCCAAAGGTAAACAGGTTTATTTGCAACAGCTGATAGTATCATGATTGGGCATGAAAGGGGCATCCTCCAAAGGCTTGGGGGCAAAAATCTGGTGTCAATATTGGAGGAGGCAATTACATGATTTTTTTTCAAGAGCAAATCCAGAGGCGCACACTAAAAGTAGTGCTGTAACTCTGCTAACGAACACTATGTCACCCAACCAGCTGAGGAACACTACATTGCGTTGGCAGCTTCACTTTTTGACTCAAAAAGACTCTTTTCACGCCAGACACTCTGACTCATCAAAGCAGGAAAAGCACAGGTGGAATACATAACATTAACGATGGCTGCATTCCATTTAGGTGAGCCAGGGGCAGTCAGGGCACTAGTATTGTGCATGCTCACTCATGCTGGGACACTTAATAGAATGGAGCCATCGTTAACGTTATTGGTCACACCTGTGCTAATGTATGCCCTGAAAAGGGTCTATTCAAACAGCTGCAGATACGGTTATTGCGGCTAGCTAGCAAACATAAGCTAGCTATATATGTGTTTTATTGTATTGAGTGGTAAAGTGAACAAATTGTAAAAACGATATTACTACAGGGGCTGGGGAACACTTTTAAAGCTGCTGTAAGTAAATTAATTTGCAAATGATTGCATTATGCTTTTTCAAAAATATATATTTTACAGTGTCTCAAGATTTTTGGAATCAGGGTTGTATGTAGGATCTAAATATGTAGGAAGCACACAAGGTGAAATACATTAGGGTCAAAAATCGAATGAGGACATGTGCACCAAGTGATTTTAATTAATATAACAGCATTCCTTGTATTCCCTCCACAACTTGCGTATTTGCTACTTGTAAAACACTACATCTTTTAACAGTGCATATCAATAAATGCTTTCTTAACATGGGTGTGCTGCCCTCACAATGGGAATATGCCTAGAAAAAGAGTCCGTCAACAACAAAATGCATCTGTTTCAGGACTCCACATGGAAGTTCAATAGCATGCTAGAGAGCAAACAAAAATAAATGTTATATTCCATACTCTGAAGTTATATTTTCACATTTTATCATACAGTTACAGTACAATGTTTATGAAATATCTGTGAAAAAGTATACAATCTTCTTTTTTCATTCATATGAATTATAAAAATAATTGTCTCTGTACACATATTCAAAATGTCCAGTGGTTTGCATAATAGTTTGATGGGATCAATGTCTCTGGTCTTCGTCACTATAGGCCTGTGAAAAATGACAGACATAAACATCAGTCTCCTAGAAACCAAAATCAGACACATTTAACCACTAATAAGAATAATAACCGGGGTAATCACTCTGAAACGGCCATTTAATATTTGAACATGTCATAGACAAACATGGGGTGGAAAATGAGGCCTGCTGCTGCCCAGTGTAGGCTCCAACGACCATATTTCACAATAACTTCTGGGAGAGCAGTGATTGGGGTGACTTAAGCAGCGAGCTTTGAGTTTGGTTGCTGTGGCAATACGCTGGCCTCTCTGATAGCCAAGCAGCAGCAGCAACAGCATGCTCTCAGATCTCCCTCCAGACTGGCACACTGACACTGGGAACTGTGGGCACCTCCAGAGCCACAAGAAGGAGAACCGCAGACAACCTCAAACCAGACAGACTTTCTCCTTCTCCCAAATGTTGACGCTGAGCGCTGACGCTGTCTGCTGCGTGTAAACTCAGAACCCAAGTGACTTAATGGAACTGGGCAACAGCGTTCCCGTCTCCACACATGGCCAGCCTCCACCAATCACATTTCAGAGCCACTGTGCCCTCCATTTAGCCTGTAACTGTAATTGAATGGACCATAAATGAAGGTGGAGGCTTCTACAGCAAGTCGCCAATTGGTAGTTATTTGGGTAACATGTTGTGGCTCTCTGCAAATGAGGTCATTGACAGACATCGAGGCTCTCTAAACTTAACAGACAGTTGCGCACAATGGCAAAATTGGTTTCTGGTGATTCAAATAACGGAGCACATTCTGGGGTTAGTCTGTCTCTGTGGGGTTTAGACGGTTCAGAGTCTCACCTGAAAACACAGATCTCTTGTTGGCATCTCGCGCACCACCTGTGAAAAAAATGAAAACAGACTTTTAAAAAAAAAAAAAAAAACCCTTTTAGAGTGTGTCATGTAACATACAGATTAACTTCCACTGTACAGTTCTTTGTAATTCATTAATGTGCTGAGTGGGACAACCACAGGCATTAGCAACAAAAGGGTTAGGAGTGAGAATGAGGACAGACTGCTTTCATCCCCACTGTGGTATGTGTGGTTGTTCCATTGTGGAAGTTTATAGAATAACAGGAAATAGCTATGGATTTTTTTCCCCCATTATTTAGCTCTCACCACACTTGGCGCCAGCAAAGTCACATCTGCTGTGATACTGAGAACAGGGTGTCACTGTGCTAATGAAGTGAGCCCCACCCCATTCACAGACACACAGGCACATACAGGTACATGGCTGGACTCAAACATCAAGAGCAAACCACTTCATGGACAAACATCTCCAAACTCAGGTTTAAAATTTGGTGAGTTAGCAAGCAATAGAAGATTTATCTGATTGTTACTCAGTTCCTCTGGGGTCCTTCCTGTTTGTAGATTATACTTTAAGAACAATCTTAGTTGCTCGTATGTGATTCAACTATTTCATAGGTCAAAAAATTACCCCTGAAAAATCAGATTAAGGGTGGAAAATGCTCTCGGAAAACAATTTTAATGTCATACCCTGACTAATACAATCACTCACACGCTTATTACACACACTTACACATGCACACACACAAAAACATACAAACCAGATTACAGCAAACAGTCCTGTGGGCCCTCTCTCACGCCAGAAAGTGCTTTGTCACGTCTTGTGGCTGTTGGGTCTCTTTTCCTCCGTCAGTCTCTCCCTCCCTGTGTCTGATCCACCTCTAATTCAATGTGCGGCTCATATCCTTTCTCAACATGCCGTTACTGCTGCCAAGGCTTTAGAGCAGGCCCCCAGGGGCTATTAGGAAAATTTATCCATTTATTTTGCAAGATACACATTTGGCAAAACAACGAGCCTCTAGAGAAACTTGTCAGGAGGGTTATATTTCCATGTGACAACCATTTCCCTGCTTGATCTTTTGTTTGACTGGAATTCTTGTGTCATAACGTCAGATGAAAGCTGTCTTGTTGAGTCACACATGCACTTGATTTTCAGTTTGAGTAGCTGATGTTGACGCTTTGTTTACTGAGAAAACAGGGCTAAGTTAATTTGAGAACATTTCTGAATTCACGGCATATATAATTTTTCTGACTCAATCATAAATTAACTTCAGAGTTGGCATTTTTGCGCCAGTAGTGGTTGGATTTACATATTGCAATGCCAGCCAGTCTGTTGCTTAGGCCTTTGCTCCGTTTGCCCAACCAACACGTTGGTTCAGATCAAGAATCTTGGTCTGATTACAATGAATTTTGCCTGAAATTTGTCAATGACAAACTCTGTGGTCCAGAAGTTATCTCTGACGTCTAAACTAAACTGACGTCTAGATGTTCATAGAATTAAGTATGGAAGTTCATTGTCCCGAGAGGATTAGTCAAAATGTTTTTGGCCACTATGTGACATCTAACTAGGCCAAAGTCAGGGTAGATCACCATCACTTGCAATGAGCACATTGGTGTTCCCCAGATCATGAACCTTTAGCATTGTGGACTTTCTTTACACTTCTGAGCTTTCCGCTTCAAACAATTAACATCGCAGACCATATCCCATAATAAGCTAATAAATTATAAACTAATATAAAAACATTCCTAATCCCAGGCGTAAAAAAAACCCCTATTGATTTTAATGGGCCTATGTTTTTTAGCGCTTCCATCAGGACAAATCTTACACTTTAATTCAGAGGATCAGAGAAGTTGCATCATATATTACCAATATTAAGAGAGCATAAATTTGTCAGTTTGTTAGTGGACCTCAGTGATTTGAGAACTACAAGCCTCTGACAATCAGACCATTTTGCCATATACAGTCATGTGATTTATGGACCAGAACATTCAAGGAGGTCTGATCTATTTCTGTCATGTTTAAAGCCAGAGTAATGTGCTGTACTGTATCCCAGCCAGACCACTACTATGACAAGATTTACGACTTAAAGAAAGAACCGTTCAAGTCTATTGACTGGATCTTGATCGAGATGTATCTCTTACACGATGCCAGGAAAGAACATTTTACATGACATAACATTTCCCCCCTATGAGACCCCCCAGGATTTCACCCAACTGTGAGATGTGGAAATTTTCTCGCGTCAGCCCTTATGCTTCACCTCAAAATTTTACAAGAAATATTCGCACATTAATCGTCACTTTTTAATAGATCTATAGCCGCGTTGTTACTCACAGTCGTAAAGTGAATTAACTCACGTCTTATAAAGAAAAAAAAAAGTAGGAAGGTAAAAACATTAGAGCTGCAATTTGTCAGATTTGTGAAGTGTGGATTCAACTGAGTGGCTTTGTGGAACGCACAGCAACTCTCTCTAGTAAAGAGAACCTGAATGAGGTGATAAATAATCAAATGTACAGTTTAAAAAAGAAGGAAACTACAGAAGGAAGGAAGGGCAAGGCAGGTTACTCACTTTTATCCTGCTCTGGAGGCTCCAGGATGTCACTGTCTGTGTCACTGGGAATATGCCAAGGCTGTCTGATGGCCTGTAACTGCTGGTAAAACTCATCCTGATGTGGAAAAAAGAACAAGAATAGACATAATGGAAGACATGAAAAACAAGGCCTCTCTGCTAATGTATCCATCTGTTCATCTATTCAAGGTCTTGCAGTGAATGTAAAGCAAACGTATGGAAACAAATATGGTATTCAGATTTCAAACATTGAATCTAAACTAATTTCAAAATGTCATCAAACAGTTTGCGGTTTTCCTCATCCTGTTTAGGGCTATGATGGTATTACATTACAAGTGGCAATGAGCCCATGAAATGGAGCAGCATCATATTATACTTAAGGTGCAGTATGTAAGAGTTGGCCACATGTCAATTCATACTCCAAATCAATAGGGGGCAGCATATCACCAGAATAACTGCTAACTGAGGCTTACTGTAGCTGCCATTAGCTAGTTAGCTCAGTTAGCCATGCAGCTAGCGGTCTGACCTGGAAGCTCGGAGCATTGTGAGAGTGTTGGTGTTTACACTGCTAGTTAAGGAGCTTTGGACTGTGACGGGCCAGTGCTAGCCAGTTAGCATGATCTTCAGTAAATATCTTCTTTGCATTCTGTTTATAATTTTAGTTATTTTTTTTATTTTTTTCAACTTGTTACATGTTGCACCTTTAATTGCCCTGCTGAAGAAAAAACATCTTAGACCAACCAGGCTGGTTAGGCTGGATGACCAGCTAGACCAGCTTGGTAAAACAAACAACACCAGCCTAACACCAGCCAAGACCTATGTAAAAACCAGCTACCATCTTAAGCTGGCCTAAGCTGTTATTTTCAGCAGGGTCTTCAGGACAAAACTTAAGTAAAATAAAATGGCCCATGCTACCTGCAAAAGCCTTTTTTGTCTTATTTTTGAATGGTGGGATGACAGAGCCCCGATCCTTGAAATAACTGCACAAGTAGTCAAGAAGTCATTCCTGTACATCCAGTATTTAAAAAGGTTCAGGATTTCATGACTCTCTAAGCAGGCCTCCTTTAGGGCCTTTAGTCCTTCTACATGGGACCAGGTGGCCTCAATAAAGGCAGACTCGGTGCACTGGTGTTGTGGATAATCTCACTAGGTGTCAACTAGCATAACTGTCAAAGAGTATACGGAGGGACTGCAAAATCCCTGCCCACTATTAATAAAGCCTTCAAAAAGGTCTCATATTTAACAGCGCCGCTGTTAAGTAAATCATGAAAGCAATATAAGAAAGAAATCCCATTGAAAGTTCTCCTTTTATGCCAGAGTCATTTTTCCGCAATGAAATGACATACTACTGTATGGACCTCCCTGGCTCTCCAGTAAACCCCACACGAAGAGTGCGTGTATGTGTGTGCGTGAGGGTATGCACATGTGTGATATAGTGTGTTCTGGTGCTCTCAGTCATAATCTTTATGTGTAAAGGCTCTCGTGTTCTACAGCCAGCTTTACTTGGGCAGCGAGCCTGTTTGACTGTCAGCACACAAGTTCACGCTCACCATAATAAACATTACAAGTTGGAGTGATTTTCAAGTCCATGACCCAAAGTTTAAGACAGTTTTACTCACACAGTGTGCTTGATCTATTTCACAGGAGATAAATCTTACACATGAGGACTAGCTAAGATGTAATATGTAGAATTTAATGACACACCATGGAAGATACTGTGTCAACAAAAGGAACAGATCAGTATTTTGGCTAATGCACTTATTCGCTTTCTGACCAAAAGGTAGACGAGTTGGTTACAGCTTCGGTTTGTCAGCCAATAGTATAACGTCGTCGGTATCACATGGTATCCGTGTTTCATCAGCAAACAAAAACTGTGTTGGTAGTTGCCAGTTTTGGGGGGGAAAAAACGGAAGAAAGGCTGAATTCACAGTGTGCTCCCAACATACTGTCCTGATGTTAGCTAGCTTTAGCGAAATTAACTTTAGCTAGCGTAAGCAACATTAGCTAATGCATAAACTGGCAACCACTTGAGGGGGCAGATGATTTGAATAACAGCTGTGTTGTCAGTCTTCTCATGTAACTCTCTGAAACAAAGTGTGTAAACACATTTCCCAAAAATGACAAGGACACTGTCATGCATTATTGCTTGTATAATCTTTGAACAGTGAGCAACAAAAGGTGTTTTTGATGATTAATGTTGAACTCTCAGTTTTGGTTCTTACCTCAGACAGATAGGCCCGTAGGCTGGCACCAAGGCTGTCTGTAGTGCTTAGTCCAGGAGGGGTGAGCAGCGGTCGGGGGTGCATGGGCTGACTTGTGGGTGTCACAGGGCGGCTCCGCGACCTCCTGAAGGTCACCTCTTTATGAGATCCAGGGTTAAAGGTGGAGCGTGTCAGTAAACTATTTGGGGTCAGAGGCCTGCTGGGCGTTCTGGGGGTTTGAGTCCGGCTCCCGGGGTTGCTGGGAGATTGAGTTCGACCCATGACCAGGGAGGTGGGCTTGGGGCTGAGCAAAGGTAGGCCCACACCACAGGGCTTGCCTGAGAGACTGCCGCCTGAGAGGCTGCCGGCTGGAGACTGGGGTCTAGAGAGCAGGCTGGTGAGAGGCAGTGTGTCGGGTAGTGTTCTGTGGCGCAGAGGGGTGTGGAGCAGGCTACTGTGCGGATTATTGGTGCTCCGAGTGGTCATTTTCCCTACTTCTGCCAGCTTGGCCAGGTCCTTCTCAACCTCTGGAGGAAAAAAGGGGAGATAATGCAAGTCAACATCCAGATTTCGATAGATACAGTAACACAAGGGTTGAGTGCTTATGATGTCCTCATTTAAATTCTATTTTTCCCCGACACATTTAAATGAAAATGTTGAAACTTGTAAAACAAATCCCATATAACTCTGGTTAATGGACTAAGAGATTCCGAGGTAAAGTCAGGCTTATTTTTTATGACCTATTCAGAGGCTGTGCTGTGAGGTTAGTATATGTCCGACAAGACTGATGATTCATGAACTTTACTGAGCATTAAAGTGGGCGAGACTGCTTGCTTTAATCCTTATTCTGGGCAATGATGACAATATTTATAGACCTTGTAAATTGTGGTGAATCCAGCTTCCTCTGTCAGAAAAGGTTCCAAGTTGATATACAGTACGTACAGCCTGGTAGAGAAATGTTCCTGTTACTGACAAAAACACATTTGTTTGCCTCACTGGTAGTCTCAAAAACATTTGTGTTTGTGAAAGTAGTGACGCTGCCAACTTCTACGATCAACATCTGGCTCATTTTTTCCGTGTTTTATGCCTTTGTCTAAGACCTTGGCAATTGGGATTCAACAAACCAGTCTGGGACTTATCATTTGAGAGGGATAATTTCAGGAATGACTCATCAGAGGGGAGTAATTTTTTGGATATGTGTGACTTTAAATAAATAACAAAAGGAAGCATGACAAGCATTTCACAAACCCTGACTTCCTTGTTTTTGAGAACACTGTGCTCACCTCCTGCACAAACAACATTTTTCCATCCATAAATGTCACGCATATGGTCCCATTCATTAACAAAAATCCAATTAGGATGCAAAGCTGAAAGTCTGCTTTGGGACATTACTTAGTTGGATTGTAATCTATTCCAGACTATTTTGTATACAATCCTTTAGGGATCAAATGCATTCAATTCTCTGACATGCATAATGTGATGGCTGTTTCTGTGCCTAATCAGCTCTGATTGCATGGAGGTCAACCTTAGACGCAATGCAGAGCACATACTGCTTACTGCCCTGCACACGTGCATTGTGTCTGTGTTGCTTTAACCCGAGTATACTCTACACATGTTACTTCTCTCAGTAACAAGAAGGTAAAGGTGCATGATACAACTTGCTGTTTGCTGGTCTAGCTCTGACTGTAAAATGGAAGATAATTAACTTTGTGGGATGTTCAGGGCACATCATAACATCAGCCCACAGTGATGGCAGTCCTGCAGTGTGTAACATTGCAAACCATAAAGAAACTTTGTTATGAAGTTGCAACATGTTCTCACTCCCAACTATGACACTGCCAACCCCTCCAGGGTCAGTTTTGCACGTGCATGGCTCTGCAGTCAAGTTAGCAACAATACATAATATACAACGCAGGGTTAGACTTTCAAAATAAAGTGCGCTGACAACAGTTCACATTGTATGATATATTACTGTACGACTTTTGGAAATTTTATTAACATTGTCAAATTGTCAGGGATGGTTAGGTTAAGGCATAAAAAAATAGATTGAAAAGATCATACTTTGAGTTAGAATAACGTATGTCACGTAATGTACACATCACTTAAGTCACATACATGTTATCAGTCATGTCATATACGTAGGTTTGCTTACTTATGTTACATAAATTAAAAAAACAAATCACTCTTGACTTTTGGTCACAAATGTGACGTTAACACCAGTCTCCGGAGGGGAAGTCCTGTGGATGATCCACCCAATCACCCCCTGGTTCGGACTTCTGTCACTCTTTATACTGTACTATTGCACTAAAGGGGCGCTTCAAGAAGTGACACTAGAGGGGTAACTACAGCGTCAAACTTAAGAAGTGTTGGGCCACTGACAAGGCTGCCTTATTTAAAGTGTTGGAGTGAAAACAGGCTGGAAGTTGATAGTCTGCATGAATGTGCATATCTTGAGCATTTTTAAATATGCCAATGCTCTTTACACTTAAGGGTGCAGCATGTAGGATCTTAGTGGCATCTAGCAGTGAGGTTGCGGATTGGACCCTCCCCTACCGGGGCCGCTCGAAAAAAGCTCAAGGTCCTCTCTATTGCCCATGTTTAGTTCTTCCACTCCGGTCTACTGTGGAAACATGGTGGTGGAAGAGGACCTGCCACCTCTGTAGGAATGAAAGGTTCATTCTAAGGTAATAAAAACACAACAATTCTTAGTTTCAAAGGACTATACACTAGTGAAAAACATAATTATGAATATTATATTCTATTTCTGCCCCTGAATCCCTCTAAAACTGCGAGCTTTTGCACATTTCCATATTATGCACCAATATACCAAGGCAAATTTCTATGTGAAAACCTACTCATCAATAAACCTGAACCCAAATCTGATAAACAGCTACATGGTAACCATGAGATTTGCTGGGGGTCCAGTGCCTCTGGATAGCAGTGAAATACTGACTATATACAGAAGAAATATTGGTGTAAACTACAGGTCTACGTATGATGATTTCCCAGTTAAAGCCCTTAACCACCCACACCATGACTGATGTTATCATTATATCGTAAACAGGATATCTTCATTAGTAATCTGTTCCCATGACGTAGAATTTTCATCTCAAGCTATTTACCAGTAAATTGATAAACACACATGTTTTTGTTTGAAAATCCTTCTTACTTCCGTAAATGGTTGCTCCACTCATGATTTTATTGTAAACCAGTTGCTTCCCCCATACTTCCTGGCACTAATAGATAGCATCGTAAGCAGCCTCCTCTTGAAATTCTATGCGGGTGACTGTGTTTAACAAAGAAAAACTATAAGCCACGACACAGACGCTGATATAAAATGACGGCTCCTCGACATCAAAGAGGGAGCATCAAAATCCATCTGGAATAAACCTTTGAGAAGTTCTGATCCAGTCTTTCAGTAGTAGGAACGGGAAGAAGAAAGACAGGGAGAAAATGAGACAGAGGAAGACAGAGAGAAGGAGACATGAAGAAATAAAAACAGATCTAATCTATTAGTCTTTGATCAAGCAGCAGTTGCACGTGGTGAGAGAGTACAGGGTCACAGCACGCTATACAAGCATTTAGAGCTCATGCAAACTTTATTCGGTCCCTCCTCTGAAAATAAACTCAAGCGCTAATTACATATCGCTTGTCTGAATTTCATCTGCTGGCTTACAACAACATAATATGCTGCCTGCTTGAAGAAATTAAAATACTAGCCATTCCTTGGTTAGATAAATCAAGTACAAATATGGGCTGAAGTACACATTTCTAATATGGTGCTACTCAGATGGGGTATTGAACCTTAAAAAGGAGTCATATGCTCATTTTCAGGTCCATAAAACACGTCAGTTTTCTCATACTGTCCAGTGCTGCAGCACTGTATTCCCCCTCTGTCTGAAACACTCTGATTGGTCAGCTCACATATGCCAGAGCCAGCATATCAACAACAACAGAGCAGCTGTGCTAAATTAATTCTTACATGCCAAACTAGCTGCTATGCATAAATTATGGATATGTGTGACCTTGTGATGTAGTGTGATGTCGCAAAGTCACAGAATCTAAGGCGAGACTACTGACGGGGCGTTTCAGGAGCAGCGTTTCCAGTGGGAGAGAGGCGCTTCTGTTGGTGCGGACTTTGAGCTTTTTAACTTTCACATGCACAAGAACATATATAACACACTGCAGGGAAGGAACAAATGAAAAAAGCACAATAGGTCTCCTTTAATACTTTGTGTGAGTACAGACCAAAAATTTCCCTTTAGCATTAAATATCAAAAAGTGTCACAAATCCAAAGTTGGCATCTAAACCTGGAAAGATTCTTGTCCTTGATTAATTATACTTTTTTAATTTGATTTTTTGTGATGCAGTTTGGCATGTTGTGAAATGGGGGAAAATAATCAAAATATGTTTATATTCCCAAAACTAATTGCATCGGCAATGATATAGGAAATTACCAATCTAAAAAAATATATATTAATTTGAACATGAAAGACAGAGAAGCTGTGATTTCACAACCACATAATTGGGGTAACAATATAAGATGAAAAGTGAGGCTCTGGCTCCAAACATGGAAAGTATTAGCAGCTAATAAAGGCTTGAAAGAGTTGAATTAGCTTGTTGAACAGCTTCACTGAACTGCCTGGTGGGAGCCCTTGGGGCTGAACATTCAGTAACTCAATGTAAAACAACCAGAAATTAATGCCATCTGAGGAGCTCTGGGATGAAACTGAGTGTGTTGTTAACTCCTCTTATTGTTCCTCCGAACATCAGCGTGCTGTTTTCTTCTGTAGGCTCTAAGGGAACCGGTGCATTCAGTGCTGTTGAGCAGAGAGGATCAGAGCAGTTGTTGGGTGACAGTAATAGGTTCACTACGTAGAACCAATATGCTTTGTATAAGTCTGGTATGTGAAGACACATATGAGGTCTTTACACACAGTGATGCTGTCAAACAGAGTGGGAGGACAAGCATAAACAAACAAGTGGGTGACACATGATGAAATGGCGACATTCCCTCTGGCCTCCACTCTGGGCTTTCATCTGAATCATAAGTGGATACACGCTTGATCATCATGACAACAAAAGCAGTCTCGGAGTCGTCCAGACGGCACGTAAATCAAAGACGAGCCTTGAACTGCATTAGGAATAAAATGATTTCCAAAATGCCACACAAATTCCATTTTGTCAGATGAAATCTGTCTCTAGCACTGTGACTCAGTGGAGAGTTATTGATTGAAACTGTCAAAGCTGAAGCCGAGATAAATTGTGGAAATTACTTTAATTAGTTTTTCTATTTAGTCTTGACACATTTTAGCAGGAAGATCAGTTTTTAATTAACCAAGAAAATCCTTTGGCCAAAAGCTGTGCATTCTTTAGCCGCACTCACCCCCTCCCACTCCTCATAAGTGCCCTCAAAGCCCCTTTCTATTTCATAAGTCTCTGTAGTTCAAAGTGTGTGTGTGTGCGTGTGTGTGTGAAAATATTTGCACAGTGTGGACTATGTTTTGTACTCCAAAGAAAGTATCTGATCTAACCAGTCTATTCATCATTAAAGTCACTAATAAATAATACACAGATGCTCTCCTATACAGCACACATACATGAACACCACACAGAAGTGCCTACCAGCAAGCTGTTTGCCCATGTTCTCCAGCTCTTTAGAAAAGAGGGAGTCACCCAGTAGCAGGCCCGTCTGCCCGACAGCGCTCCCACCTCTCACAGCCTTCAGATCAGTCTCCCAGACAGCCTGACGCTAGTTAGCGAGGGGAACAGAAAAGAGAGAAAGTCACATTAGACCAAAGACCCTTCAATTAACTCTTTATATAATTTTCAGCTATTGCTGGAAATATCCGAGCCATATCTGCTGGAAAAAAAGGGGGCAATTATTATTTTATAGGCTTTAGAAAAACATAAGAAACCACAGCAAGTGTAGATGAAAGCCTGGAGCATGCAGTGCAATCTGTTTAGTGAATGCGGGACGATAGACTGTCAGTAGTGGTTCAGAGCATTTTTGTCTAACTATCAGTAAATCTATAGGAGCTTGTATGCACACTGGTCTGTTGGCAGATAGCCTGACAGCAGCAAACTTACACCAGCAGTTAAGGAACAATAAATCTGCCATTTTGGATAGTTCAAGGGCACATGATATTGGTATTATACTAAAATAAAGATGATCATATTCCAAAGCATATGAGAGAAAATAAATTCTAAAAAGGCAGATTGGACCACTTATAGGGGCCTTTTGGGCCTCTTTTGCTCGTACCTCTTGCTGGCCAAGTGTATGATCTGGAAAGGGACCTGTTAGGCAGACTCAGGTTGCCAAGTCCTGAAATGGCAGCATGCCTAATCCTCCGATTTATTCCTTTGATGGGACACAAGTGGCCAGATGATCTGTTAAGCCAGTGGACCAAGTACACGTGAACTTGGAGCACAGGTGAGACATAAAATCTGTCAGCAAGAGGTCTACCTCCTTTAAGTTTGGTTTACACTAGATAAGTTATGATACCTCCGATGCCAGCGCTTACATCATCTGATGTGCTAAGCACTTAATGAGAGACAGAGTTGACTTGACATAGTGCTGACACAGAGAAAGGCCCTGGGAGATCTGGTGATATACATACGGAGCAGTCATCCACCAACACTTAAAGATAAACCTGGGATATAAAAGGCTGCGATTTTATGATTTCAGGATTCCAGTGTGCCTCCTAAGAAGAGGTAGGGTGAAAAACAAGTTAAGTTGCTCTCCTCTGATAAATGACAGAGCAGGATTCCCAGGGTCTATGGCATTGATCTTTGCGCCTGTCAGATACATGAGGCCCTCTGTGGCAGCAGGACCACAACACCACAAGCCAATCCTTAATTACAGCCCTCATAAAACATCGAGGCGGGTTGAACATTACAACTGAGTCCCCTCCCCAACTTTATTTCTTTCTCTTTGGTGGTATCCCCCCAAATCCAACAGCATTACATCATCTTGTCCTGCTCTCGCTCTGGGTCTTCTCAGCTCTGGCAAACAAGGCCACCAACAGATTCATCGTTTAAGTTTCCCAAATGCTTTTTAATAAGCTTTAAAATACTGTATGTGATTACATTACAAAAGGTGCTACGCCTAGAATTCTTTTGTAAAGGCTTCACCTAGGTTATGTTAGCCTGTTTATTCTTGGAAATGTATGTAAAACTAACCTCAAGCGCATATTCACACATTCAAAGCTGTTGTTGAACCATTTGGAGAACAGGCATGGGCTCTTTTGAAAGGTTATAAGCTGAATTTCTTCCCCAAGCTGTAAGAAACTCTGTTAATGCTTCTGGTATTAATCTGCAGAAGTTTGATCACACTGAATGATTTATAAATTAAAAATAAACCGACAGATGACCTGTAACCCGTAATAGCTGGAAAACACAATGGGTCCACATCATATGGTCTTATGTGGTCCACGTAGAAATTGGATAACAAAATCACTGAAAATGAACACTGAACACATGTTTTTCTAAAGAAATATTGAGGCACCTGGCAAAAAAGGCAAAAAACAGCCTATTCAAGGAGAAAAATGCATTAAACAACATACAAATTGATACAAACTATATATTGCTAGATTTGAAATCTCATTGGCTTTTTTGTTCAGGTTTGGTGCCCTACTGAAATACCCAGACACGTGAGTTGGTGAAACTTTGTACATGCGAGTTTGTTAGTTTGTTGTTTGTACCCTGCTCATGAGGAGTTATCTTGAAATGGTTTCCAACGATGTATAGCATGACTATAAACTTAAATTAATGCATTAGCATATTTGCTTAGCAATGTTCGTATTGTTTGGTGAACTAGCCGGACGGTGGTTGGGAAAAGGTTAAAGGTTATGTTTTTAAAAAGAACGAAAGCCAAGTCTGGCATAAGACCACATGATATAGTACGCAATACGCATTTCTCTTATCAGCAGTGCCTACAGCTTAACATTTGCATGTCTGCCCTCAATCTCCTCCGTCCACTGAGGGAAAGACTATACAGTAATCAGGACCATATATCCTGGAGACTGCAGACCGGAGGCTGAGGCCGCTGGTACACAACAGAAATGACAGGATATACTGGGTCTGCAAACAATTCACCTCCCTAGATAACATCAATAAATAAACAGACATTACAATCAAAATGACTGTTGTTCATCAAGTTTGGTGAGGGCAAACATATTTACATACATATTAGAGTCACCTGGAAGACGTAAACATGTACAGCGTACCGTAGTAGTGCAGATTAAAAAATCATGTGCAAGACAGCAAGGCACCACACAGTAGACAGGGCAGGAAAATAAAACACTAAGCAAAAACTGGACCTGATTACATACTTAAGAGGCACAATGAAGTGATGAAAAGTGATTTCCGTTCACTATAGTTTAAAGCAGACATTGTCCTTATCAGCGACAATGAGCGCAAATGAGTCAAACGTTTGTTCCTTTGTTTGGATGCTTACATTGAATGCTTTAATCTACGGAGACAAAGACAAGAGACGGAGTGCCTTTTCATCTCTACAATAAAGAGTGGCTATGATTCTGCAATGACTTATGAGTATATTAATGTCAGTGGCGCAAAACCCAAGATGTATAATCTCCCTCCCAGTATGACAAAACGAAAAGAGAACAGGGAAAAACCCTCTGGTGATGCTTCTGCCTGCCTAACAAACAAGGGTCCTGCCAAGTTGATTCCATGTTGAGAGCAAACAAGACAGAAGGAAAAGCAGGAGTGGAAGTTTAGAGTTAAATATTTTATAGCCTGCATGTGTGCAGCTATACGTGTGTGGTCAGCAGTAATAATCACCACAATCTGGGGTTTGGTCCAACGTTGCCCTCCACACAACAAGGACTGCTGGAGATGTGTGCATGCAGTCACAGACCTCAGACGTGGACATGGCAGGGCTGGCTTTGCAAAGCACTATTGATGGACTCTCTTGTTGTGGTCTTTTTTAGGCCTTTAACTGGGCAAATTGATGAATTGGGGCTACTTGTTCCTTTGGATGATACGAGCTTGGGGCAATAAGCTTAATGTAGTTCTTTTAAAACACAACTGGTCATTGTTTTCAGTCTGTATTACATTGCAGCAGCTACAAGCTTAAAAGTGAAAACATTTCCTTTTGATCCTATGACTCATCCAAAGCTGAGGCATCTCCTCTAGCAGAGAGGAAGATTGAAACAGAATGAGACTAATAAATACAATTGAATTTTTAGGAAGGATGACTGGATGACTGCCACTGCCACACACCAGACTATACCTCATGAGTTTACGCTCTAAACGCAAAAACATCCAAAATGTGAAAAATCAGAAGCAAAGGCCATTGGCAGCCCAGCGAGGACTCCGTTCATCAAATCGGGCGACGGATGAGCTGATGTCTGAGTGAAGAAGAGAACATCCTGGCAGATGTGAACTTGTCGACATAAGGAGTTGATATGCACATGTGTTGATAGAGAACATCGTGTATTGTAGCACTGAGTTATTTTTATTGTAACCAAACAACAAAGTTTTTGATTATGCTGATCACCAGCCCTTCAAACACGCAGGGCAAGATCATATGTCCTGAGAGCACACAAGCACAGACCACTGCTATTAAGTTATTTTCTTAGGTAATCAAAAGGTATATGTTCCTGGACACTGGGATTCAAACAGTCGATTAAACTTAACTGTTAGAAACAAGAGATACTATATGTTTTCCAGAAAACTTATTGTGTTGTTGTAGCCCCTTCTGCAGTGGCTTGCATAGCCATGGGAGGCTGAGGGATACGAGGAGTAACACTCAGCTTTTAATGAGTTCCTGTTGTTTTGGCTCACAGCAGAATCACCTAATGGATTTTATGGACTGTATACAGGGCTCACCGGCCCAACCACTGAGCTAGCGCAGCCAAAAGCAAACAGGATATTGACAATAACACAGTTAAGACTTTTATTCAACCATTACAAAGACAGGTTGTATAACATACTGTCTATGCCTCAGTCACAGGAGAACTGCCAGCAGGAAAAATTAAAGATTGTGCCAATGGGAGTAAAAACTAGCAGAGGGCAAATGAGGGGATAGTTTGTAGGAAATCATACTGTTCGCGAAGTGTTGAATATCAGAGAGATGGGAATTATAATCTTGAAGATAAACATGAAGAGTCATCAACAACATCAATCAAACAATCTGTCACCAACCAAAAGCCTTCTAAGTAGGAGCTATAATTAGCAGACCACTCAATGCTGAAGTATGAAAAGTAGGGTAAAAAAGTCTGAGACCACTTGTTAAAATACTGACACTGCTGACATTAAAATTGATAGTATCAACTTCATTATTTAAAAGAAAATAATATAAATATTTGAAAAATGTCAATTACATGTTTGGTATGTCCCCCTTTTGCTTTAGTGACAGCATGCACTCAAGCTGGTATGGACACCACAAGTTTGTGTAAAACCTGCTGACTCATGTTATCCCGGCATGATGTGACAGTGTTCAAACCAGCTTCTTGTGAGGTCACAGACTGCTTGGCTTTGACAGTTTTCAAGTGCCCCTATAAATGTTCAGAGGAGTCTAGATTTTGCACAAACTTGTGGAGTCCATGCCAGCTCAAGTGCATGCTGTCATGCAGAGGAAAATCGCAAGTACTAAGACATTCTGAAAGTCATGTACATTTTTCAAACTTTTAAGCTTATATTATCATTTTTATTGAAAAATTAGTATAACAGTTGAAACTAATGCAAAGTAGACGTATATTGCCTTGTGGTCTCAGACTTTTTGATCCTAATGTATTTAACTATTATTAAGTTATCTTACCTTCTCACTGAATTAATTACTGGGGCTTTATTGAAATATTAAACAAAATATACTTACAAGTTCAATTGTATCTTATGCTGTTCACTAAGCCTGAAGGCTGACATCAAACATTTTGCAACCCGCTATAACTTTTGTTCGGTTGAAATCAAAGAATAGAAAAGTGTTGCAATTGGACCTTCGGAGGAATAAAACTGCACTAGAGCTATGCTGTAAAATCACAGGGATTTGCTGAGAGGATAACCATGCTTGCATGACTGTGGAGGTGTGAGGAGCAGACTGGTGCCAAATACATAAAGCCATACAGTGTATCGGCTGAATTTCTGCCAAAAGTCCCCTGGAAACAAAAATAAGCCATCACAACGGCTCTGCATTGTATCACACACATGGCATTGCATCACACTAATTATCTTATGTCTACCATACAAATGAACAGTTTCCCCTGGCAGATTTTATGATGGTTAACACCCCTACAGTACAGCTCTGAGCTAAATTTGATTAAAACATATCATTTAACACTTACAAAGGAAACTATAGAAGAACTGTTTGGGGAATTTGCTCTGGCAATTGCTTTAGGAAAGTATTTGTCTTTATGGGGCAATTATCACCTAAAGGAGCTGGCAGAGGCAGGGGGCCTGTCGGACTAATAATGATAACCATTAACAGTGTTTACTTTCCAACATCGCCAACCTTTTACTGCCCAAACCAGGGCAATATACAATGTGAGGCATACTTCATTTAACGACAGCCATGCATGATTAAATGTGCTAATAATTAAAAACGACTTCACAGGTTCAAACCCTGAAAAAGTTGCATGCGTCCTTTCTTTAACACAAATAACTAGTGCAACAAGTGAAGAAACAACTGGGACACTTTTCTAGGACACTTGCGTTCTCACAAAAACATGCAACTAAGCAAGAACTGCAGCAGGAGATACATTAAATAATAAGTAATTAAAACAATTTGGAGTTATTTCTCATGATGACTTCAACTATTGTGTTTTCTCCCAAATAAGCTCATAAAAGCATTTCATTATTGTTCCATACCGTTTAGTGATTGTGGCCCACGAGCCCCTGAAGGACCAGTTAAACTAACAAGCTCTTACAAATTGCATTTTCCTTTCAAAGACAGCCAAAGCATAAGCAATTAAACACAAAACAAGCACATTAGCTACAGTAGATGACAGTAGACGTTTGCACTCGTGGTTTCCATATGGGACACATTAGTACCTTGTTCTTAAGTGTGCCAGACAGGGCTTAACCTATGGAGATGTAGTGTTTAGTCCTCTGGTGTAAGCAGCTGCAAAATGAAGCAGGCGCTAAGTGGACGTGAAGGTCAGTGGTAGTGAGGACATCAGATTTAGGGTGTGTTAGATGTTATGCATTGATAAAATTGACACACACCTTTTCACTTGAAACAATTGGAAAAATGTGTATAATTCAGTCTAATGTTCTAAATTGCACAGTTTCTCTAATTTCTCGATAGTGTCTCGTGCATTTGGCCTAATCCGTCAGACTTCCGACTACAGGCTTTGATTCTTTCTGTTTCTAAAAGTCTGCTCCCAGTTAGTCTGGAGCCGTTCTGCATCTGCTCCGCACACGGAGCAATGCCTTGGCTCCAAACCCCTTTTTTCTTTAGAGAACGCCGTAAAATTCCTTGTCTAACACTTAGATCGGGCAATTATAAAAAAGGTATCGGCTTTTTTTTGGTGGGTAATTATACAAAAGGTACCGGCGTCTTCGCTCGCCGCTTTATTAACAGCATGTGAGCGTCTGCCTGTGTCGGAGTCTGGTGTGTACCACATTAGGCCTCTATAGATTTCTCCCCCCGAAGCATGTGAGGTTATCACGCAATCCTCCTGTTGAACAAAACTGTGTGTACTCCCGCAAGCCATAAATATTTAGCTCTATTGTCTAAAACTTCTAAATCAGCCTCAATTGTTGCCGTGTCACACGATATTCTTTTCATTTCAAACTTTTCAGATCACACACAAGTGCCCTGAGAGGTAAGCAAATGATACAGGGAGATTTCTGATTTGGCTATCACTTATTCGACTGTTGTGTAAGCTGAAATGCCCACATAAAGATAGATCAGGTCCCATCCTATTAACAAGAAGCTCGAGGTGGTTTTTCATTCACTTTCGAGACAATAGAGGTTGAGGAGGAGAGAGCGACATGGTAATTGATGGCTGTAAAGTGATCTTAATTGTTTGGTGATGGATGTTTGGGAGGACACTTACAGAGGCTGACACTTGAGACAAGGCCTCGCATTCCTGCAACCGCCCCGCCACTGTGTCCACCCCGGGCAATGGAGCTGCTCCAGACGACGCACACAAACAGGAAAAAAAGAACAACACAGAGGAGAGCGTGAGACCACAAAAATGTAAGAAAAAAAAGAATAATAACTACTTTGAATTTGAGCTGTGTTGTGAAACTTACAGGAGATGTCAGGTACAGCTTGTTCAGATATGTGAGGCCTGTGCTCCTCTTCAGATCTGGTGTCTGATAGACTGTCCCCCTGCAACCTGGAGACGACACGCAACACAAATACACTACTGTACACATTAAATAATCTCTGACATCTGCATTTTTCAGCCGTAAGATTGCATGTTTGGAAACTGAATGCCAGATAACGAAAAGACAAGCAAGTCTCTATCAGTCTGAGGTGATGAGACAAAGAGGAAGTGTTTAGTGAGTTTATGAGCTCTTCTTCTGCAAAATCTGGGGTGGGACCGAGAAAAGAAGAACACAGGAGGTCAGTTTTGGGGCACAAATCTTATCAAATCATCACAGCTTTAGTCCCACTGAAAATAAAAATGAAATGGTCCTTAGTACGTTGATATGAAACAAAAGCACGTGGTGTATTGATACAGTTGTACACAGTTCACTTGTTAAAGAAGCAAGAAGCACTTCACTCAAAACTATTAAAAGGCGGCACACAGACTCTGTTTCCCCTTAAATCAGTCATCAGTTATCAAAACATATTCCAAACCCCTATAGCTTGGAAATGGAAGCAGGTCTGAGAGATTTGGCAGTCTCCTTAAGATACTGAAAGGTTTAAGTTTTCCTGCGACAGGAAAGTAACCTGTGGGTGAAAGACAGTTGTAGAATCTAACTAAGAACAAATCTGAGTTACTTTTACTTGAGCCTTTTCTTTTCATGCCACTTTCTACTCCACCACACCTGAGAGGGAGATATTGATCTATCATGAATCATATCACAATCGTAATACCTGTCAAAATAATTGCAATATGAAGAGTTTGTAAAATATGATGTTTGGTCTAGATTAAGTTGACCAACAGTCTATAAAAGTACAGCTGAAACAATCAGTCGATTAATCAATTATTAGACTGACTGACGATCATTTAAATAATTTTTCGTGTAAAATCAATTCATGTTTCTAGCTTCTCAAATGTGAAGATCTGCTGCTTTTCCTGATCCATTACTTTGACTTTAATACTTTAAAGCAACATTATGTAACTTTTTTTACCTCAAAATAACAGCTTCAATATCATTTTGATGGTTCAGTGTCTTGTTATAGGGTGAATGGTGTCTCTGTCTCAGCCACTCCGCCCCCCCATCACTTGTTTCTGCACTATGTAACTTCAGTGAGAGGGTAGGATCACAGTGTTACCTACATGTTTACTTCAAGATATAAGGTTTCAACACATAACACTGTGATGAGTTTTGTTTGTAGTTAGCACCTATATTACGCCTGACAAATTGTTACAGACCTGGGATTTGTATTTACGACACAGAAATTGTCACAAATCACACAAAATGCCAATTTCTACATAATGGTTTCCATACTTTCACTGCATTGTCAAAAGAAAAGGATATGAATACTTCCTCCAACACTGTTGAAAGAAAAACATGCGATTGAAATGTCTTTTCAGGGGGAAGATAAACATGTCACACATGGCTTTCACACTGCACACACACACTAATTCACACACTTCAACATCAGTGTGGAATCAAACACGACCTTTATTTTTTCTTCCTTATGTTTTTAAAAACTGTAAACCATACCACATATGAACTGTTACTACACACTTTTTTAGCTGCATGCTATTTCCATGTCATTGGCACAACCATTAGCTGAAGACAAAGGAAAGAAATCCATGTGCTTTTATGGCACAGCTGCATTCCTTCTCAGCCACAGGGACGTTTGGTTTCTACCTCTACAATGAGGGTTAAAGCAGAACACAGCTTTTTAAAGTGTATTCTATTTCCTTTCCTTCTTTATACATCCTTCTCCTTGTCTTCTCATCTCTTTAATGGTCTTTATAAGACCATTAAAGAATGCCCGAGATGACTATCACAAGGCCTTCACATTCTCTAAATAAAAGCTGTTTGTAGCCGCAAGTCCTGACTATCATACCCTCAGTACATTCCTGATATGAAAACAATTAATTTAATGAGAACTACAAGCCCAAATGAGGTTTTTGGAGATCTATCCATTTCCTTGGACTGCATCGCCAACTCCTCCGGACTGATCCCAAGATCTGGGATGCGTTTGCACACAGGAGGTTTTGTGGCAGGAGTGCACAGCCGTTAAAAGAGCTGATCGGGTGCATGAAGGAGGTGGATGTAATGCTGGTGTGACCACAGCTATAGCCCGAGAGACAGAGACATGCCCACAACACACAGGCCACACGGCACTTTGCACTTCAACCGACCAGTAGAGAGCCAGAGGAAGCAGTGTGTTTCCTGACCTGCCACTGCTAGTTAGGAGCCACACAGGCTGACTGCACTGTTTGCTGTGTGGACTGAAGAAAAGGAAAGGGACAATGATTCAGGGAGGTGTCTAAACGCTGGGAGAAATTTTAGTTTGGGGTCAGTCAGTTCAAAAGGAGAGGTGATACTACCAAGCAAGGCTTACTTGTCATAAATGTAAACTTAATTATGCAATTAAGATACTATAGTACAATTTTCATGTGGTCCAATGCCACATTGTGTTTGCTAATCCAAGTTTGTTGCGTTAAAGGGCTAATTAATCATTAAAAAACACTTGCGCAATTGTGTTAGCACAGCTGAAAACTGTTGTGCTGATCAAAGAAGCAATAAAACTAGCCTCCTTAGGCTAGTTGAGTATCTAAAGCATCAGCATTTGTGGGTTTGATTAAAGTCTCAAAATAGCCGGAAAAAAACAACTTTCCTCTGAAACTCGTCAGTCTATTCTTGTTCTGAGACTGCTTGGAAACTAAAGGTCTCATACAATGGTGCGTACTCCTCATTTCTATTCTTTTCTTTGAAATGAGAATAGAGAGAGAAACGGGAGCCCCTTGTGCAAAACTAAGCAAAAGCACAGGTACATCAGACTCAACTGTTTCATTAAATGATACCCGCAAAACACTCATCAACAGAGTAGAGGTGGCTCCAGGATACTATAGTAGAGTAGCGCCCACCTTCGGAGGCCTGAGCTATTCTATTTAACTATTTTTATGGGACGGGCCAGGGCTAGCTGTTAGCATGCTAACTTCAGATGTCTCCGCAACACAATATAAACGTCTTTGACATCACGCTAATGCTGTTATTTCTTCACATTATGTTGATAATTTTAGTTAATGTTTTAAGTCTAACACTCTTACATATTGCATCTTTAATATAATGTCTCCTTAAAAAAAGTGTTAGGGTTAGCTTTACTTTTGCATAATTTAAGCCTCCAGTAATCAATTTACACCTTCAGCACTGTTGCAGGTGGAAAACATACAGGAGCACTGCTGGAAATTAATAAATGTTCACTGGGGAGGAATCGAGTTGTCGCCTTCACGCTGTGGGTGTGAAAGTAAGCGTCACCTCTCCTTGGCTTTGGGTGGTACATGGTTAAGCCAAGTGGCTCAGTCTCGTTTGACCGACAACGAGAGGGAGCGAAAACATTGTACATGCCTCTGAGCTCACTGACCCATCAGAGCTCACATGCAGAGAAATAGAGCCTGAGGGGTGATGGGTATGTGAGGAATGTTTGTCCTACTTGGGTCAGTGTTCACAGTTCCATACTGGAGCTAACAACCTTCGACTATCAGAAAGAATCCACCCAATATTGTCAGGCCTTAAATTTATACTTAACTAACTGTAAAAAAAAAAAAAATAAGTTCAAACCTTCACCCTGAGCACAAGGTCACATCTGTACAGTAGTATTGTCTGCAGGTGTTAAACACAGGGGCAGTAAATATGCCACATATGTTAGTGTTCTAAAGGGTCGGTTTAAAGGTTGGCCCCATATTGAGACGTGTTTGAATGGTGTTTCTGGCAATCCCATCAAGACAGAGTGCTAAAGCACACAGCATAAAGTCTCTGTTAGGATTACCCCACACTAAACTGCTCACTGACTCACTGACCTCTTCCTCCACTGTCTTCTCTTCACAGAGAAAGTCTGTGTATGCGTGCAAAGGCATGCACGCACATGTTTTATGTGTGGATTCATGAATATCAGTGTGCGTGCATGCATGAACTCCTGATTTCAGAATTACGTGTCTCCAAAATAGCACTAAAGGCATACCATGCGTGCAACACTTTTCCAGCTTAGTGATCTGTTTATGGCCCTTACACTCACCAAAAATGACTTTGAACGACCACTACTCCTTCGCCAGTAGAACTTGGGAAGGATTTTGTGGTCAAGTTATAAAGGACGCAACAAGAATTTGGACTGAAGCAGAAGAAAAGAGGAGGACAGAGAAGGAGAACAGATGTCTGACATTTCAGCAATGAAAAAAACTAAAGCGAATGAGCCAAAAAACATCTCCAGATACAGATGCTGCTTTGCTCGGACGCTGATCTGAACCTGGGACTCAATGATAAGCTGAAGGTATAACCTATTTGCTTCAAAAACATACAGCCGATAAACAGCCAACAGAAAATCTACTGATAGTATTCATCCTCCTGCACAACCACTGACAACGTCCCGCAGCCTGTGCGTGGAGTGGAACCGATAAGCACTGTGAATGAAAGAAGAGTAGGAAACAAACAAATTCCAAACCCCAAACAGAGGAGGCCGTGCAGGCAGATGTGTGCCTGGCGTCTCATCCAACAGATACCAGTTTATCTTCGACTGGCATCAAGGAAGAGTCCTGCCCACACCTGCCTGTGGTATCACACCCAACACTCAGAAATCTGAGCGCAAGACTGATGCTGTGGATCAGGGGGAACAGGAAATGTGTCAGAAGAGAAAAACAGTGATAAAGAGAGAAAGGGTGATAATGGAGACGATTATCAGTGCACGGGCTGATTTGTGAAAACAAGCGACACCGGAATGCACTTCGAACATGATATTATTCTCTGTTCTGGATGTTGAGGTATGCTAACTGATACAGATGCGGAAAGAGTGGGTGGGGGAGAGGAGGGTAGGGCACAAGGAGGAGTCATGACCTGGGATAAGAGTGCATTTGGATGATGGAAAGCAAGTAATTGATTACAGTAGTTGCTGCAATTTTACTGTAGTTAAAAAGTATAATTGTATTCATATAATTTAAAGCCTTAGAGCCTCTACTCTTTAGTGTTACTTGAAGGAACCCAACAAATGTTTTTTTTTTTTTTTAGAAACGAAATAAGTTAATTTAAACAAGAAATACTATCAAAATACTTAAAAAATTAGTTACGAGCTAAACTCAAAATGTGATGGAACAATAGTAAGCGGAGGTAAGCGTAACTGCTATAGTCTCTGTTATATCAGAACTGGAGAGTTTATTTCATTGAAAAAGGAGCAAAGAACGTCACTGAAGGTTTTTCTCAATGGAAAAGATGAATGATTCGCCAGTAGGCTCTGATGGTAGCGCTCGTCAAATCACCTGACAAGTATTCTTTTTAAAATGCCTGCCTTTCTCCCAACACTTCGGGCACATTAGGTTGCTAACGCCAAGAGAATTTCCCAAAATGTCAAACTATTCCCTTAAAGCCCCGTAAGAAGACACTGGCTCTAAATACTGTAGAGTAATGATACAAACTCACTCTATGGCACCAGATAAGAGAAGGTGGACACATTTACCTGGCACACCTCGAGCAGATGTTGAGTGTAACTTTGGCCTGCGGTTCAGGCTGATAGGAGCTGCGTCCCTGGCTGAATTTACTGCCGGATGGAGCCAAGCCCGTCACACCCTCCATCCTCAGGTCATCCAGGTCCTCTGAGGGGGAGGAAAGGAGAGACAGAGGAAGAAGAAGAAAACCGAGAAAAGAGGGAGAGAAAACAAGAGAGAGACAGGACAGTCATTAATCATACTTTGGCCTGCCTTTTGTCAATACTATGCCCGGTGATGACAGTGTGCTTTGGGCCAAAAGGAGCAAGTAAGCACATCACAGTAAACAAACATTCTCAGCCCAGCCATGCTGCTGCGCTCCCTTACACGCACAAAAACACACACAGAAGGACAAAAACAGTTTTCATCTTCGGCTCTTTGTTATAGGGAGCGATGTGGAAGACGCGATGACAGCGCCGCATTATGGACACAGCGCAGAAACAGGAAGCGTACGTTAACAAAGTGAGGAGGAAGGGGACAAAGAACAATGAAGACGAAGAGGAGAAATAAGGGGCGAGAGGGAGACGGAGAGCTGGAAAGTTTGGTTTCGTCTGATCTCTCCCTGTGTCCCAGAGAGCACACACACATAGAGCCTTCTCGGAGTCTCTCTAAAGAAGTCCATATGTATCAGACACGCCAGCATTGTTCATCCTAACCCCTCACTCTGTCTGTTTGTGTCTCTGCAGCCACAATGTGAGCATACGCTGTCACCCACTTAAACACACAGATAACAGGTGCAGAGGTCCGAGTTTTTACTTCTTCTTTCTGTTTAATAAACTCTTTTTTTCTGCCTACAGCTGTTTCGTACGTGATGAAATGCTCTCCACATGGAAGAATTTTAAGTTTGAATGTGATACAAGACTAAACAGGATCATCAGCTTATCATGGTAGAGTACTAAATGTTCGTGATCAGGACAAAAGATCACAACACAGGTTTCTTTAATAGACACTTGGCTAGCGTGATAGCATAAATCAGGCCAATAGCAAGATTTATGAAAGAACACAAGTGAAGTAGATTAATATGAAGTCAATGTTTTGTGTAGCAAAGCACAGAATTGTAATGGTTTGTTAAATATAACAGAGGATCAAAAGGGAGAGTCTGAATGGGCCAGACCATTTTGGTTTTGAGTGCATCCTCAAGAGATAAAACATATTGCAGTACTTTCCGTGTTATGAGAATGAATAGCGAGTCAGTGTCTGGACTCTTGCTTGGTTAAACGTGTTGGTCAAGCTTGTCAAACACATGTTGAATCATACAGAACATTCTGACCGGTCACCATAATAATATTTGTCCTGTTCTTCCCATCAGACCAGAAGAATTTCGGAGCTTAGCCAGTGCGGAGGGTCGCCTTCAGGACATACAGTGTATCCTCGCCTCTTATTGTCATTGTTTCTGCTCTTGTGCATACAATACACTGCAGACAGTCCGTGCCCATCTCTGTGAATGAGTGCGTCGAGTCATCTGAAACCAACATTGATACTTTTCACTTAGAGATCACGTTTCCTGGCCCCTAGTTTGAGGGGAAAAAATGGGCCTCACACCTTGAAAAGGAGAATGCATGACTAATCACCTGGATTAGATTAGATGACACTTGCTCATGAGAACTCTCTCCCTCCATCCATCAGCGTGGCACAGAGCCAGAAAAACTCACCCGTCTCCTCTGGGTGTCAGGAACTCAGCCTGACGAGAGTCAGTGCTTCAGTTTAATCCACTAATTTGTCTCTCTATCCTGACCTGAGTAGTTGAGCACAGTCTAGTGCTAATTGATTCTTAGTTTGGATTTTTTCACAAACCACACCGCACGAGCAAAAATAATAAGAATAGATGAATAAGCAGTCTGAATTTAACACTATTTGTACTGTGTTTTTAGTCATGATAGTGTGTGTGTGTTTCTAGAGGATGAATCCTACTTACTTCAGTGATCCTGATCTTTTTCTCTAATGTCTCCATGAGGTCGACATTTCTGGTTTTGAGTTAGATGTCTGAACAACTATTGGATCAATTGCCATGACATTTGGTACAGACCATTGACAAGAAGCTAATTTAGGATGGTGAACATGGTAAACATCAAACCTGCAACACATCAGAATGTTAGCATGCTAAAGTTAGCATTAGCATTCAAACTCTCTTCGTTTTCATGACTGAATAAGCTGAATAAACAAACTGACCTTAAAAGGACAACACAATTTCAAAGTGTTTATATGTGGCGGACCCTGCCACCTTTTTAGCTTCAAACAGTGTTCTGGGGATCTTATTTTTCTCTGAGAACAGCTTGTTTATTCAGTTATGGGAAAAATAAATATTTCTAAGTTTGTATTATTACCTCATTAATATTGTAAATATTGAATTTTTTCTCCAAAACTACACAGTGTCATTTAAAAAGTCAAAACATTTCTTGGTTTTGACATTTCGGTCAGGCCACTCTCATTGCATCCAGGCTGTCTGAGAACGATTGTTGTTTTAGTGTTTTGACGAGGACAGATACATTCCAGTAATACCCTTAAGCAGTGCAATATTAAATGTCCCATTCATCACGGTATGCATTGGAGGGGGTGGGGACACAGAGAGCCACCAGCGACTTTGCTGGTCGTGGGAACTGCTCGACTTCGGGCCTTCACCTTCCCCTCTTTTCTCTTCATCCATTCCCACTTCTTCTCCTCCTGACCATATTCCCTTCCTTTGGCGACTGACTAATGTGGCATGCCAGATTTTCTTTGGGTCATAGCCTGTGATACAAATCATTACTTGACACTTGGAAACGTTTGCTTGTGAGACTGCAGCTTTCATGAAGTACTAAAAGAATAACAGCGAGAGGCTCTGACCCTAAGAAAGAGAACATGACCTCAGTGTACACAGCTGCTTGTCACCTCTCCTACCACTTTGTTTCCTTCTGTCAAGATAAAAATGACACAATAATGGAGAGGAAGGCCTCAGAAAGCTATTCTCAAAGGTCACTGAGGTAAACAAAGGCTTTTATCCGGAGTGCATCCCATACAGAAAACAGATCAGACAGTGTCTCAATGAAATGTAGGAAGTTGGAACACTGACAAAGAGCCACAATATTTTGTTCTATAGCAACTTGTTCCACGCTTGCATCAGTTCCTCCTTTGGCCAGACAATTGAAGAGAGAAATTTCAGTCACAGATGCAAATGGAAAGTGAAGTGTAACCCCTGATCAGTCCGGTTCATCTTTGTATGTGTATGCTTGTTTGTGGACACAGATGATTTAAAAAGGAAAAGGTAATGAGAGAGAGTCCTGAATTACTACCTGTTGCTGCTCACTGGCCAAGTTGCAGGTATGGTAAGGTTAGCAAGAAGAACTTTCCAACACCGCTTGGATAAAAGTTGGGTACAAACATTTATTTTCTAAATTTAAATCCTCTCCAAGCGCAGGCTTTAACAGCAGACGCAGCCCTTCATCTGTGCAACAGCAGTCTGAACCTCGGCCATGACAGCCATCCACAAGGCTGAGTCAACTTTCTACTGGGGTGGGAGAGGAGACAGATCTCTGTGTTGACACCACGCTGTCTCTGAGGAGCGCCTGTACAGAGTGCTAAAGTGATGAATATAGGTCTCCTGGGTTGGGGTTTGGGTGTTAGCATTGTAAATGACTGCTTTTACATGCACAAAACTACTCTGACGCACATGTTCACACTGTAGCCTGATGAATGCATTTGACCGCAATTGTTCGTTAGTCGTGTGAGTTTTGTCATCTCAGACAAACAGAAAGAGATATTTCGGTCCCAATGTTTCTGGTAAAAAGTGGACGCTTAATTACGCACAAGTAGTTTTCTGTTCTGTCCAGTGAATGTGGACCTTTTGACAAGGGCTGCATTTCTACATCTGCCAGCGGCCCATCACTATAACAGTGGCGAGAGTATCAGTCTGGGCTTCATCAATCGGCCAAAATTTGTTGGAAAATATCAGCAAAACTCAAATATTGTGCACCCTGACTATAAATGTAGATGAATCAATTATTGTACAATGTAGACTTCTGAAAAACTTTCACACCTTGCTGTCATTTCATGTGTGAATTCCCAAATCCATGCTCATTAAGAAGTTTTCTTGTGTCTCAGTGTTTTTTCTTCTCCGTGTCTAACTCATATGACTGAGTGCATACTCTCCAGGTTCACAATAGCTCCCAGCATGCCTCCCACACAATACCACCATGATAAGTTTACAGTGCGTCTCCCGTGAGACCAGTTTACCCTGAGACCATGACAGCCTCCCAGGCCTCTGTCTAGACACAACAAACGTCTGTCCACACTCGCCCGTTTGTCAGCCCGTCACATTTCCACTCCCCGGGCACCGGGGCAGCCATGCGTGCTCCCCCTGTCTAACGATGAGACATGGCAGATAAAATAAAATGGGTCTGAACTGAGGGGGTAGGTGGGAGGGGAGGGGATGGAAACTATTCGAGCGATGCAATCCCAACAAAAGGGCCGGAGCGATGAGAAATTCCGTGCCGCAATCGACTCAGTCACAGTAAAGCCAGGAGGAGCAGATAAAGTGTTTGTGTGCACCCCTCTCCAAGTTTCCATGTAATTTAATGTTGTTTAGATAGCGACGGGCTGACTGGCTCTGTGCTGCTCTTCATACGGCTAAAAACAGAGCTGAAGTCATAATTAGCGCACTGGCTTCACTAAAAACTTAATATACACCTTCTCGGATGATGCGTTGACAGATGTATGGGGTGGATTCATCAGACACGTTACCCCACACGTGAAGTGGGGAGACACGCACGCACGCACTTCATCATCTCCTGCACCAAATCCGAGGCATTTCATCAAGCGCTGTGAGTTATTGTGTCTCATGTCTCGAAGTGAAATGATTGAATTTTCCGTTCTTTCAAGAGCAGCGACGACGTCTCGCCACATAACATTAGGCTCTAATTAATAGCCTGTATGTGATAGACGCCTTGCTGCACTCACACACAGAGACCCACATGTGTGAGCAACGTAGTAGATAGAGGGAAAAAAAAACACACACGTACGCGCACACACACACACATACTCAACCCAACACTTACAGTGACACTTGCAGACCTCACACTTTTGTTGCCCTCACACATACAACCAGCATTTGCTTTTCATTAAGCCCCGAGCACCAAAGCCTCCACTCGGTGGTTAGTCGACACAGAGACATCTTTGATGTGAGTCGCGGCAGAGACGCATTTGTTTGGCTTTGTAATAAAAACAATATTCCAACTTACGTTTCATAATTATGTCTCGGCTCTCGATGGCACCCCTCCTCCCCTCCTGGCCTAAAAATATGCCTGTTAGGCTCCAAGCACCCTACAACTGAGTGCAGCAGTAAAAAAAAAAAAAAAAAAAAACTTTGATCAGAATCAGATGGGGACACACATGAGCAGGGTAACATCACAGCTCTGAGGTCTGTGGAAAGTCTTATCGCAGACTTTGGTGCAAACCTCCTTTTAACTCACTTTCTAACCGCAAATATTGCAGAGATTAGGATGTCAGTGTAGACACAGCAGAGCCTGGTCTACTGATGCATTACAATGGCAGCCATTGCAGCAGGAAAATGACGATTGGTCCAAATGAACTTGGAATTGTTGATGAAAATTATTTTGAGCTTTAAAAAGGTGCACTATGTAGTTTTGGGGAAGATATTTTAATCAGAGTAAAGAGTTTTGCCTAAACAAACTAAATAAATAAACTCTCTTCGTTTTCATGACTGAATAAACAAACAAAAAGGACAACATGATTTCATACCGTTTTACTTTGTTTACATTTGGCGGACCCTGCCACCTTTCTAGCTTCAAACTGTGTTCTGGGGACTTCATTTTCCTCTGAGAACAGCTTGTTTATTCAGTTATGGAAAAAATAAATATTTCTGAGTTTGCATAATTACCTCATTAATATTGTAAATATTGAAATTCCGTACTTAAATTTCTTCTTCAAACAACATAGTGCCCTTTTAAGAAGGTATTTTTGAGGCGGTAAACCTGCTGTCTGGCAGGATCAAGTCTGCCATCTACAGTTCAAAATGCTGATTTTAATGCCTTATAAAAGAATTAAGTAATCCATCAAACGGGAATGGGCCTGTACAAGAAGAGTCTAGTGAGACGTTGGTGACAGAAGAGCAATTTTAACAAAACAAACATAAGTTAACATGAGTGATGGGATAATGAGTTGATGTAATAAGAGCGTTTCTCTCCTTTGACTTTTTAGTGACTGCAGTTCATTCAGGAGATCACTGTTTCCCTGCTTGTTTGTGATAAACACATAGATACAGCAGTGCACAGCTCCACATCTGAAGTCATGGACTACTGATTACACACCAATTATATATAATGACATCAAGTCTGTAACTCACTTGTCTATTTGTCTCTTAAATCTTAATCTTGCAGTAAACAGGAGCCAAAGAGCAGTGATGTAACTTTATTCTACGTCCTACTCTTTTAGATAAAGTAACACAATGCTTCTATTCACGGGAGTCGTCTTATCATCCTCGTGTGTCTATCTGCCATCTTCTGCTCGTGTCTTGACTACAGCAGCCACAATACACCATCACAATCCATTCAGCTGCCTTCCATTCAGATAATCTGCTCAGTCCATCTAAGGCGCTTACACATGCCGGAGATACGTACGCTGGCTGGTATTAGGCCGTGCTCAGCATAATGACTACTGCAGGATTTATGGTTTGATCACAGCGGTCTACTTGCCTATTGATAATTGCTTCCAGTAATACCACCGTAATACCGCAGCAATTTGCCTCTCGATTAGCGTATCCATCTGCACCCTGGAGACTTTTACAGGCGTCAAATTGGGCGCAGTTAGACTTTTACTGGGGGACATTCTTTTCACCATCAGGCCGGCGAAACCCTCAGAGGTGAACCCGGCCCTCTGAAGCTTGCACTTCAAGTAAAAGATTTAGTGCCGAAGCAGCTCACACCACTGACATATATGTTCTCCTCCATCTCCTCCTTTCAATGCACTGTGATGACACTGCTGTGTTGTTGTTGGTTTACATTGTTTCCAGGGCAACTGTTGTGTCTTTGGTTGTTTGGGCGAGGATGCAGGGGGCAAATGGGGGTGATAGGAGTGTGTCTGTGTGTGTGCTGGCGTCAGGAAGAGTGCGACTCGTCTGCCAACTCTGGCAGTCTGAATGTTGGCCTAAGGCAGGAGGACAAGGAGAGAGCTCTTAGTCCATTCAAACACATGCAGGGATGTGCACATATTACCGGTCACATTACCAACCAGAGGTGAATGATATTCACAATGCTCTCAACAGTGGTGGAAAATGACTAAGAGTGGTTAATCAAGAACAGCACTGTACTTGTACTTTACTTACTATTTTTTGTTCCAATACATTTATTTGACAACTTTACCAGTAACTATGCTGATTATGAATTTACATATAAAACATAATGGGCTTACAAAATACAGTGCGTTGTGTAAACTAATAAAAGAATGTAAAATATGCTCGACTTTTGCCAGATTCAGCATAAGGTCCACAGTGGTTGTGTCTAGGTAAACATACGCTCTTGATTTAGCACAGTAAAGCTTGACTCTGCACAGGCCAACAATGTCAGATATACTGCTGATGGGAGAAGGCGGTCCTCAGAAAGCCGCTGTTTGTGTCCCTTGTGAAACTAAAAGTCAGGGCTCTGGTGTGGTGTCAAAGTCTGTTCCCCCGCTAATATGTGTTCCAACTTACCAGTGGGACTCGAGACGGTTGAAAACCAGCATTCTTTCTACTAGATCAGTCATTAACAAACCCCTCCACCTTATTAAAAGAACAGGGTGTTTTACTCTGTCTTCTCATAGCTCTGAGATCAGGGTTTCTAGGTCAAATTGGGATTCTAATGTTTTGTTTTTGCTTTGGATAGAGACCAGGCTGCTAGTGGTAGTCATGTTGCTAATGTTGTGTTTGCAAAAGTGGCACCAACAGTAAAACCACAGGAAATGCAAGGGGTGGGAAAGTTGAATATATTTATGCTTTAATGTCGACATATTATCTTAACCAGGCCGCAATGTATTTTTGGGGCCTAAACAAACCAAACACAGACTGAAAACTGAAAATAATAATTTAAAAAAATATTCAATCACCACTATCTTCTCTCCAGGTGAACTTCGCCTTGAAGTTGGCTGACATAGCAAAATCTTGGGAGCGTTTCACAAAAGGGTTACCATTTAGACATGACCATCTACAGCCATGCTAGTAACATGCTCACACTGATGCTGCTAACATGCTGATGTTAGGCTGTTAAATAGTTACCATGTTCAGCATCTTAGTTTAGCATGCTATCAATTGCTAATTATCACTAAACACAAATTACAACTAAGGCTGATGGGAATGTCATCAGCTTTGCTCTTTCACCACGGAAAGTCATTCAATAGGATTAAGTAAATGTTAAGGCCTGAGTAGAAAGGCTGACACCTTCATCACCCTCAGAGGTGAGGGGGTTTATATGCAGCAGATGAACATCTTTCTTTTTTTTTTTTAATTTTGTCTTTATTGAGGCCAACAGGTTTCAAACAACGTAGGATACTTTTCCTTTTTACATGATTTCTCTTATGATTTGCAGGTGCCTGATATATAGGGAAAAAAACAAAACAAAAAAGAAGGGAGAGAAAACCAAATAGAAAATACAACTACAAGGATTTTCCATCTGTGTCACTACCTCATATCAATATCAGTTTTCTTTCCAGGCCCTTTTTTTTTTTTTTTTTGTATTTTAACAATAAGAACAGTTCAAACAGTTCAAACATAGGGGGGAGTTTCACTATGCCTCTCTGAGAGAGGATAAATAAAGAAAAGAAAAAATGACATGCATATACTTAAGACAAATACAGCCAAACAAACAATCTTCAAACAAAATCTGATCTTAAACCTATATGTTCAACATACCCAGTCCATTTAGACCATATCCCAGAAAATTTGTCAGTCTGGATTTTGAGGGAGTAAGATAACTTTTCCATTTTATATATATCATGAAGATGAACATCTTTCACTTGAATTTCAGGGTGGCAAAGACAGTAACGATTGTGACAACTGAAAAAAAAAAACGTGCTATTGAATCGCGCCATATGCTCTGCTTGATCGTGGGAGACATAACGTCCTCAAACAAAAGAGCCACACACTGGCTCTGTAACTCATCCACCAGACACTGCTCTATTCTGCGTATCAAAGATCAGACATAGCTTTATCATGCCCTCATCCTGTCCCCATCAAATACTCACTGTCACTGTGAATCAGCAAGAGTGGGTAAAGCTACTCTCACGTCCTCCTCTCCTGTTACAGGAATCGTGCCAGAGTTGGCCAACATACCTAAAAAGGGTCTGTGGACTCATGCGGGGGGGGTCTGATGTCTGAATGTTTCACACTGAGAGAAGCTTTGTTACTCTACTGCAATGAGAGTGTGAGTGTATGAGATGTACAAACTATTTCTTCTGCACGTTTCTTATAATTCAGCCTGATGCATCATATATTCATGTTATCTTTAGAAACTTTGGAAAAAGCTTGAATTTAAAATAAAACTCAGTGGGTCTGAACAAGTCTTGACTGAGCAACATGTCCATAAGGCCTGAAGGGGTTATGCAGAGTCAAAACAGAGTAAGATGGCATTCATATTATAATCCGACTCTCCATCACACCTTAAGAAAGCCTGAGTTTATGTTTCTTCAGAGGACAATATACAACAAGCACTGTCAAAAAATAAATAACGAAAAGTAGATTTTGAGAATTCAGAGTCTCAGAGAAATGGAATACTTCCACCAAGGATGACGAGCACAGTAACTTTACAGCGAGGAACTGGCTAACTCGTCTCATTAACTTACCATAAAATAACACTGCAAGGCCAGAAACAGGGTGTTTCTCCCCACACACTGAACTCAGCTTGTTTCTTATTTCAGATCGGTATAAAGTTGTGGTCTCGCCGCCCAAGCGAAAGCTAGAATCTTGACATTTTCCGTGGCTTTACAAGAACATGTGACTCATATTCATTTTCAATATGGTTTGGACTGTGGCAAATAACAAGCGCAGAACTAATGAAAACAACTGGGAAAACATAGTGCCATCCCTGAGAGCAGCTAGAGAATCAATAAGACTCTAAGCTGATTCTACTTTCTCCTTTTGGAACAACATGAACAAAACAAATCAAGCTTAAGCCATGTCTTTGGTTTTTATAATTGTATTCAATCTGGACTACTTTGGCTAGCAGTACTGTAAGCCCTTCCAGGAAGATCTTATTTTCTCATAAGCTCCTTATCCAGGTGCTGGCAGAAAGACATCCAGTCCTAAAAATCCTTCCTGCTCAATATGGAAATGGAGATTAGTTGCTAACTTTCTTTGCATCTCCTGAGCCTGCTTTTATCACGCATCTTACTCTCTCACAGAAGTTGGAGTTGTTACACAGTAGGACAAACTGGTGCTCCTTTCCTGCCTCCCAGTGGATACTTTGCAACATGTTTAGTGTTCACCGTAGCTCTGAACTCTCTTCTCCTCGTTCTCCAGAGGTTTGAACACACAAGAATGATTGATCACATCCACACCATGGGGCCTACTTGTTTCTCGTTAATGTAATTGCTTTAATTTGGGTGGTGTGGCTTTGTCTGTTGACCTGCAGCAATCAGCACAACAAGGAGACTTGTAGCCAATTAGCTGGTGCGATGAGCAGAGCTCTGCTTCACTGATGATATGACTAAACAAAGAAACTACTCATGTGCTCCTGGAGTTAACATATGTTCCTTTGGGATGAGCATTTATGACCAAGACTGCAATATACCAAACAAAACACTGTATTCAAGAAGGTGAGGTATGTATGGGTGTTTGAAAATAAATGCAAGTGTCTGTGACACTGTGAAGTTAAAAGTATGTTTGATGGTTACAGATTTTGCTGAAGACTTCACAGCGCTGAATCCAAAAGCTTTATCTTAATGCTCTGTCTAGTCATCCTGGTTTCGTGACATCCGACAGAAGCTTTTGGATTTGGGTTGATAAGTTAGCAAATTTATGGACAAAGTTCACTCGCCAAACTTTTCTTCATTCAAACTGAAGTTTAATGTTGTTTCTTTTGGTGTAGTTTTCTCAGACTTCTTGGTTGCAGGTTAGGGAGCCATAGCGTAAAGAATTTAGGTTGGAAATTTGCGGAGCTATCTAACAGTGCATCTACTCCATTTCGTGTCCCGCTAGATTAGTGGTGTCTAAGTAAAAAGTAAGTTAAGTTTATATAATATAAGCACTTTTTGAAGTGCAGGGTCACACAGTGCTTCACTAGTAAAAATTGTTAAAATATAATACCATTAAAAGAGTAAAAAGAACAAACAATAAAACATAAGACATCTAATTTTTAAAATACTTTGCAACCTGCCTTAGCTCTTCTAAAGAGATGTCACACACAACAGCTGTAATATCACATTTTAGCCACTAGATGTCAGCCTATGCAAATGCTTTAAAAGATAGCCGACAACCTCTGGTACTGTGTGAACTGCTGCATGTGAGAGGCCATAAGATTCAATAACTTCCCCTGAAGCAATGCACCAAATAGCTTGGTCTGTGAAAATATTTCCTAAGATAACTGTACAAACTGCAGCTACAGTAAATTTAGCTTTTGCTATATCGTATATTTTAGAGAAAAATCTCTAATTCCAATGATTTACTCCACCCCACCTGGTGAGAGTCCTTGAGCAAGTCATTGAATCCCTACCAGCTCCAGGAGTGCTGCTGAGCAGCTGAGCAGCTGACCATTTGTTTTAACCTTGATGTGGACCGCAGCAAGGAAAAAGATAAATATCTCCTTCAGGGATCAATATACTATCACAGGATCACCATCCCTGCCAAGTTTCATCAGTCATCTCTGGCATGCACATCGTCATAGCCCCAAAATCTGAGCCAAAACTCTTTTTAAAAGAGGCACAGAAATCCTCCTGAGGGTCATTCATTTCTCAAAGTCCACCAGGCCACCACATGCTGCATGTTAGCCTCACCTTAATCAACTCTACGGTAGTGAGGCAGGCCACTCACAGTGACAGACAACACAACAGCGGTAGTAGTCCCTGTGGAGAGCAGCAGGGCCCGGCCTTGACAGAGGATCAGAAATGATCTTGCTGCATTATTTCCTTTGAATTACTGCCCTGGACCATAGTGTAAAATCCACTGGGAGAATGTGGCAGAAATTCAGAGCTGTGATTAAGGAGGGCCATCACAGATCATCAACAGTCTTCTTTATGGCTGTATCTTTCAACATTATATACTTTTGTCCGGGGCCACGACTGTGATGGGCTCATATAAAGCAAACCAAAGCCTGTAAGTGAATACAAGTGTCTAGGATTGAATGTGGCAGAGTTGAAAGTGTAGTGACAAGATTAATTTTACCCTGATGTACAGCAGTTTAATCCAATGTACAACAGTGTGAAAAAATAACAGTTTTGACATTATGTCAAAGATGTCCATGTATCGTGTTGCAGAGATATCTACTGATGTTAGCATGCTATCCAGCTAACCCAAGTCCGTCCTGAATATCGCTTTGTACCGCAAAAGGTGATCATCTGATAACCCCCTTCATACTTGCCAAAAATCCCGATTGTCCTGGGAGACCCCCTGGGGTCACAATTCTCCCGTATTCTCCCGATTCATGACAATTTTTCACACCTCTCCCACCTTAAGTAATCATAATCCGTTTTTGGCACTGAAAAGTGATTAATATTACTTTATGCCACAGATTTATGCAAATTTACACTAGAGGGTGAATTAGTTATTTGAGACAAAAATGTCATTGCATTTCACTTATTTTATTTTCATTCTTTAAATGTCAGCAGACTGCAGACATTTTTTTTTTCCAGGAACAGGACCCCGAGAACCCCGCTTTGGTTTCAAAATCCTCCCTATTTTTGAGGTCCCAAGGTTGGCAAGTGTGACCCCTGTAGTTTCAGCTGGGAGATGTATGCCTGCAGCGAGATTGCTGCTTAGTCCAATAAGTCAATAAAAAAATTTAAGAAAACTCACAAAATGTCAAGAAAGGAAATATTTTTATACTTATTTTCCTTACCTAAAAGAAAAATACAACCGTAAACTGTGTGAATTCAAGTTTTTCTCTTTAACCAAACTAAGACGAGCTTAATTGCCTTGATAACTCACAAAACACACTCCATTCAAACTCCACACAAACAAAATAAAAATCACCAACACAGTCTTGGTTTGTTTTTCCACAATAACCTTTGTGAATTAAGGCTGTTTTCCGACCAAACCAGAGTTAAATGTCAAAATATTCCAGCTCTACACACCGTTTTGTCCCTCTGCTGATACTCCACTCTCTCTCTCTCTCTCTCTCCCCTCTGGCCCTTCATATATCTGGTGTCCCCTCCTGCTGTGTCTTCTTATCTCTGGAGTTGTAGTCCTGGTCTGAGCCACTGTAAATCACCTCTGTGCTGTATCCCCAGTCTTCTAACTGGTATTAGTCAGTCTCAAACTGGTGTTCATCCATATAAACTCCCAACAACATATAGAGCCACTTAGCTCCACGGCTAACTAAGCTACTTGCTAACAGCAGCTTGTTGCTACAGTCAAAGATGGATGAAAAGGAAAGCAGCAGTCAGCGGTTATCCTGGCCCCTACAGATTTGGAGCTACCTACAAAGTACACCTTTAAACTGATCTGTGAATGTCAATTAGATAATCACACATTTCTGACAAACAAGCAACTTTCAGACATCATTTTTGGCTTCGTAACTTTTTATATATAGTCTTTTGATAGTTTATATGCCAAGCAATTAAAGGGTAAAAGGATAAAAATAGGATAAAAATACATTTGTTTTAGCTCCAGTCAGTGTAACCTGTAAGCCACTCTGCTACCACACATCAATAAAGAAACGTGACCCTCTGTATGACCCCAATGAAAAGATCCAGCTAACAAGCATGTGCCTCACTGCTGTGACAGCAGAGCAGAGAGCAAATACATCCGTAGATGGTGTGTCACCACAGAGCAGCAGCTCTAAGGAGACTGAAGAGACGCTGAAGCTCTTTAATTGGGGCCCATGTTGTAGACTGAAGGAGATAAAAAAGACCAGGTTGTGGGTTGTTATCCTTCAAAGGATGACGGTAGAGGAAACGAGTGACTTAACAATGAAAAGCTGATTTATCTCAGTATGAGGTCCGATTTTCAACAATTCTGATGGATTCTTTTGAAGAGCTGCAAGTGAACTACATCCGATAAGTGACACTGTGTTGCATTCTTTTGTGGCAGCTGTTGTGTGGATGACCTTCCTTTACAATGCAGGAATAAGCTACTTTACTCAAGCAGATCACTCCTGCAGGTAAAGATGACAACACAGCAGAGACAGAGTAAGTGTGGTGAGCAAGCGACAGAGAAAAAGAAAAAGAGAGACAGGAGCCTTACCACACAAAATATTTCAGGTAACATATTCAATTCGGCACAAAGCATTACATCCTGTGTCTGCACAGACAGGGTGAAGTGCTCTCTGACTCGCCACTGAATAAAGCCAAAACACGACTTCCCTTCTCCACCTTCTCATCCATCTAAAGTCAACACATGATGGCATGAAGGAATGTAAACACACATAACATATCTCAAAGGAGCTACTTTGTGATTCTTCAGTTGTCAGAGAATTGAATGCCTGGACTAACTGGCTGAAGCATCTGGCCAGACTATGTAAACAGGAAGTGTAGTTTCCTTTTCCAGCTACTATTAAAGTGCTCCTTAGTACAGCACATAAACTGACTGCTGCTGCTTTGCTCATCCAGCCGCTACTTACAGTACAGTATGTACGCCTCTACAGGTCTGCATGTATCCTCTATATTTATGAAATTTTTTCCCTTTCATTCCAATAGTTCCCTTTTTTCTTGAATGCACACTCTTTAAGTGCTTTTACACTTTTGCCAGAGAATCTTTCTAAACATGGCACATTTGGGTACATGCATGCAGCCAATGAAAGTAAATGGGATATGAATAACACCACAAGCAACAGTTTTTCCAGCTGTGAAAAAGCCAGAGCCCTAGTAATGCTTTCAAGTCAGTGGGGAAATTTCTATCTCAGGCTCTTCGATGATAAATGTCTCCCTCTTTCAATGTTTAATGTTGATGCAATGCAGTGCAAGAGAAAATGATGCTAAATACTTTTTTTTTTTCTACGATCAAAGCTTCATTGTATCTGCAGTGGTAGT
Organism: Pagrus major; assembly: GCF_040436345.1. Lineage (NCBI taxonomy): Eukaryota > Metazoa > Chordata > Actinopteri > Spariformes > Sparidae > Pagrus > Pagrus major. Next base: position 16,567,957 of record NC_133233.1, read on the forward strand.
TCGAACATATTTTACCAGTTATCAAGTGGAATAAATACATTTGATGGTGAAAAACAGGTACTGTATGTTTATCTCAATTTTTCTATTAATTGTCTTTCCTTCATACACTATCTCAGGGCTGACCAAAGGGGGCCCAGGGGGGCAAAGTGAGGTTTAATTGAACTACAAAATGTTTCTAGCAAGGAATCACAGTTTATGCCATTTTTTTTTTTGTGAGGAACAAAAATACTCACTTTTTTTCTTACTTGCCTTAAGGACTTCTGTATAGTGCTTGCTTTTGGCCCGTGGTCCAACATTAAGTTGCAGTTTTGGCCCTCCAAGGGAAAAAGTCTGGACACCCCAGCAAAAGCTATACAACGCTCTTCTTAAACACATGTTCAGTGCCGTCATTGCAGTTTCACTTACAGTCTCTGAAATACATTTGGAATATTGAATATCAAAGAGATTGATTTTTAGAAAAAAAACCCTAATGAGCTTTGCAGAGAGAACGCGTCATTAAACATGAATTGTTACAGCTATAATTTGTTCTCTAGTCCTCATGTCAGCGCGGGATTAGTCATCTTACTGGTTCACACATACAGTCACACACACATACAAGGTAAATGCAGCAAGCTGTTCTGTGTCTGTAAGGTGGTAAGAAAACAGGTGTCTTTCTGACACCAAAAGGGGGCATCTGCTGGCACACACAGTAAGGCGTCGTACACCTGCTGGCAGCTCAGTAATCTCAGTGATCTCGAGAATTGATTCACAGCACAACATGTTAACACAATTTGTGTAAAAAATGTGTATGCACGGAACATGGGACGTTACCCAGAAGCTCCATGGCATCGTCCTCATCCTCCATCTCTTCCTCTGCGATGGAGGGGGCAGGGCTGTGAACCGAATCAAACGAGTCCTGGGACAACATGGCTGCCAGGAGCTTCTTGTGATGCTGCTGTTGCTCCTTTAGTCCTTTGCTCTTTGTTTCCATCTTCAGGCTAGAAGAGGCAAACAGAAGAGGAGTCGGGGATTCAAAATTGTACGAATTAAAAGCACAAAATAAATATTTATTGACAGATATTAAAATTTACATAAATCAGTCGTTGCTGATCATTTTCCACACACAGACCCTAACATCTGAGTACTGAAGAACTGAATGTGAAGCTACAATCATCCACAGCACATCACAGCTACTGAGAAAAATAGCATGTTTTTTAATAACTGTGCTCCTGTAGTAATTACATCCTCTTATCCTAACCTCTTAGGCTTTTATCTAAGCTGGTTCAGGTTCAGTACATGTTGTATTTGCCTCCGTTATGTGCAGAGGTGTGATTACTTTTAAAGTGTTAAAGTTTCACCACTTGTTGCACTTGGCAGCCATTTCATGGTCTTTAAAGGACAAAACACCATACAATCATTTCAAGTGCCATGTAGGTGCAGAACACCTTGTTGTACTGTAAATGGTTAGCAGGGAGAAGATCAGAGGGGATAATGGCTCTGAGGTGAGTAACACTAACCGCAAACCAATAGCGGTACTATTTAGACGATGTGGGGTTAAAAAGAAGGGCCTGAGGCGAGGAGGTTTTGATATGAGGTGCTGAAAGCGCCCCCTGTAGTTTTTAGTCAGCAGGAGAGCAAATGATCAAATCCAAAGTATTAAAGATGAAATGGATGACATGCAGGAGGAGAACTTATTGTTTTAATCTTTTAATCATAAAGTAAAGCACAGGAAGAAGCAGTCATAAAATGTTTATATCACCTGATTCACTTAATGTGGCTAAAATCTAGTAATAAACAGAATGCTACCGTTTTCCATAAACTTTCTGCTTGTTTTACATTTAATCTTTGTCTTCATACTAGACTATTTGATCATAAAGGCTTATACTGTCATACTGTGGCAATTTATAGATATAAGCGACAGCATGCAGCTCTGAAAATCTACTAGTTTTCTGCAGAATCCATCCCTGTTTATGCATTAGCACTCATCACCACATAGCTTACAGTTCCCAGGCTGCCTCCCGGGCTGTTTTTAAATTAAAAATGAAACATGGATAGGAGGAAAATCAAATTCTTCTCTTCTTATTTCTTTTTCTCCAAATTCATTTCTCAGTTGAAATTGTGGTGCATCTGTTTAAGCCTAGATCATTGGAGAACGGCTGAAAAATGACCAAGTTAAAGCTACATTTACATTTATGAAGCCTGACTTCTGAGATACCTCTATATTGGAGAAATTAATTTCCATATCCCACAGGCTGAGGGCATGGATTAGAGCGGCGGAAGAGTATTAATTTGATTCTAATCTTAGTTTAATGACTTCTATTTACAGTTAATGGAGAAGGGTCAGAAGATGACAGATATTGCTTCATACTGTCTGCATGGTATTTCTGTGATAATTAAATCTGCCAGTATGGACAAGGCAAGGTGGTTAGTGTGAATTTGCACATGTGATGTCTTCCACAACTGTTTGGGAAAAAAGTTGAACACGTTCAGGTAGCTGCAAACATCCACTTTAAAACATCCACATTATGGGCTCACATCTCCTATCAAAGTCTCTGGCTCTGGTACGAACCAGTCATTTAAGACAATAAATACATAATCATAGCAGGTGTTAGCCACAAAGCTGGCTTTCCCTCGCTTTTTCCATATCCTGATCTTTCCCTGTTATGTAAAATAATGAATCAGGATCTGTTGGTATTTCGAGAAAGAATGTACGGATATAACAGGAATGTTAGGAAAGACAGAAGTACAGTTTATTGCAGTGGCAGGCATGAGATGAGGAAATCCCATTCCACTGGACAGACTCTGTCAAAATAAGCCATTTCCTTGACTATACTTCTGCCACAGTTGCATCTGATTTCCCATGTGCCCCTTGCACTTATTTTTCCTGACTTTGCAGCCAATCATACAGAGAGCCACCACCACCGCCACCTGTCAGCTCTCCTTATGCTCCTCAGTGACAGGTGGGCTGGGATGAGGGTCAGAGGCAAGAAGATCGAAAATGAAAACAAGTAAACTTAACAAAAGTAAGAGAAGAGAGATGGACTGGTTTGACAAATAAGGTCAGATACATGACTCTAGACTGAAAGTGTATGAGCACCAGAGGGGATGGCCTATTAAGGCTCAGATGGGATTTTAAGGGAGGGCAGTGCTGGTCTTTGCCAGTTTTCCACTTGGTCAGGGTGGTCATTTTTATCTCATCTTGTCCAAATTATAAACCTAACCAAATCTTTTTTTTAATATGATCTTAAATTCATTGTCTGACACTCTGGGCCCCTATCTCTAGGCAAAAATTAGAAAACAGCCCTTTCTCTCAGCCGCCTTAAGCCTGTATTTGTTTACATTTTGGCAAACTTGCATCATTTAAATTATGCCAAAATAGCAATTAGCAGTTCCTGTTTACAGTTTACTCATGGATATACAGAAAACTATTACTGGATTTACTCTGATCTGAAGAAAACTTAAAAATGTGATGATTCTCAGGGAAGTTCTGTAGTTATAAGGAGCTTCTCTTTTTTATAATTTCTTAGCAGATTTATAGAAGTGTCATCATGATGTACTGTACACAGGAGATCATGATATCCACTAAAAGTGCAAGTCACACTGATTTTAAATGTGTTTTGTGTGTATGCAGATTTGTGAGAGTTATGAGAAAGGCCAAACTGTGGGATAGGTGCATTCGAACAGCGAAACAGCCGTTTACCTCGCGCATCATCTTTACCCTCCTCCAAACTTCCCACGCCCCCCCCCCTAGGGAAGCGAGTCACACAGTTTGGATTCCTCTACTCCTCTAAACAAATGTATTTATGTTTTTTCTGATCAACCTATTTTTTACTTTATGGCTCAGTCAGAAAAAGCAGCTCAGAGAATATGAAAGCGATCTCAATCCCCAAACCGGATCTGAAGTGGGAGAAACTTCCCAGTAAATGCAATTCAGAGTCGATATAAATGATCTATTGGATGAGCCAAACACTCCTCCGGTTGATGAGAGAAGGAGCTGTGATTATTTTGGGCTGCATTAGTCCAATGTTTCTCACACTCTTCATAGGTAAACAAGAAACATCTCATTTACACACAGACACACACACACACACAGAGCAGGGCTCATCAGCGGGCCCGCACACACATCCCTATCTTCCAGCTCAGACTTCTAACTAAGTGATTTCTCCCCATAATCCACCCATACGGTAACCTAATGAGATTAACACTGTGTGTATGTCAGCTCAGGCCCCACATGATTTATGGTTTTATATCCAATCCTCCTCTAATTAGTCACATCAGCAGCTGCGGTGCATGTGACACACGCACACGCACTCACACACACGCGCACACACACACACAGCAAAAGTAACCTAATCTAAGAGGTAGCAGGCTATTTAGAACCATGTTTTGTGGTGAAAAAAGCTTCCTGAGCAAGCGACAAACAAACAATTTAACAATTCAACACATGACGCAGTCATATTGTCAAAGACAGGCCATTTTTAAAATAACAAGCACAAAATTCCTCTGGCCTTGAGCGCACAGAAATGAGGTTAGCTTTAATTTGAAATTGGGTTGAAGCAGTATCATGGCAGGCATGTTTGATCGCGCCTTTGAAATGGGATTATCAAACCCATTCAGATGGGCATTCCTCAGGCAGCACAGTTCGAAGTCTACCTCCTCATTTTAAAGAGCCAACAATAGCTTGGTGAACTTTCTTGAAGTTTTAAACTTTTTTTTTTTCATTGAAATGATTCACACATGCACACATACACACACATATATATATAATGCCAACTACCAACCTCCCAGCAGGACTGCTGTCTCCACTCCAGCACACTTCAGTTTTAGCCCGAGGGACAGGGGGGTGCAGCATCTCAGCAGCCAGCGGGTCTGCGTCCTCTTCCTCCCGACCAACCCATTCCCCCACCACTCGAGGGCGCATCACTGAATTGTAGCCTCCCAAGTTCTAAAAGAGAAATACAGAAATCATAAGAGGACAAAACAATAGACTGTAGAGGGCACACAGAGAGAAAAAGATGCTGATTCAAAATGAAAAAGAGCACAGTGGTGCGAGCTTTATTTTAACACAATGGACTTTTAAAATGCACCACATTATTGTCTGAGATCTGTCTTCCTACTATTCTGTTCCCAAAGCCAGCTCGTGCCCATTTACAACCCTACTCAATTCAAAAAGTAAAGATGTGTCAGCTTGACTTTGACTAAATTCAGGAGAGTATCAAATGCTATTGTCTCTGCATGATCAGAGCAGGTGTTTAGTATTCATTCCCTGCCCCGTCCCGCAGAAAAGAGGGAAAATCTCTGGGCTGAGAGCCAAGGACGTTGGACATATACTGCTGCTGCACTGAGCAAAAAGTGAAGTCCCTGTCAAAACATATGCTGCGTCTCTCATCCAGGTCCATCGTTTCCAAACTGCTCTGTGCGTCTCCAGCCTGGGCAGCCACTGCACAATTGTGTTGGGAGAGAATTGGGGCCAGGCGAGGACAAAAAGACGGAGCTCAGACAAAGCTTCGCGCAGAAGATGCACACTGAAGCGGCGAGGGAAGAGGGAGATGGAGGACATGCTTACTGAAGTATCACTCTCGCATATCACTCCCAGGAGATAGCTGTTCATCATCAGAAAAAGAGCTGTGCTGCTCTGTCAACCAAGTGAAAGTTATGAAACATGACTTCTGTTTGATGTAGCGTGAGTGATGCTGCAGAGTGATGAGTGACAAGAGCTCCATTTCCACATGACTGTAATGCCGGTGTGTATAAGAGATTAATAAGGACTCCAGTCTCGTTAGTGTCTACCTGGTCGAGCTCATCAGAGATGGCGATGCCTGTAGAGAGAAGAACATGGTTTAAAGCACAGAGAAGCATCTAATACAGTTCAAAATCCCAGCTTAGACTGCTTCTGAGCTTAGTGGCGGGCTTGTAAGATTAGCTGCTTGATCTGGTTTTCTCTCAGGATTTACAGTGACATTTACAGAAAGGTCTACACTTTATTTCTGTATTTTATAATGTTTTAAGCACTGCTCAGATATTGTGTGCATGCCATGCTGCAGCCACTCACTGCGTGACAGACTCTCCAGGGCCTTGCCGAGCTTCTTGCTCTCCTGCAGGATGTGGTTGAGCTCGTCAAAGTCCCGGCTCTCCCTCCAGTCCCAGGATGGGCACTCAATTGACCGCGGCACTGGACATCACAAACAGATACAGAAAACACTTTCACAATGAATTTAAATAGTATATGAAGTATTAAGTATTAATACTAATTAAAATTGGATCCGGATATGTTATCTGGATAATACAGGATCCAATCTTGCCCTTGCATTAACAACTAATCATTTTTAATGTGTTCTTTTTATCCTCATTGAGATCAGATCTCTGAGGAAAAAAAACTGAGTGTGAGTAATTCGAGGTGGAGCCAAATCAGCCCCAGACACCTTTCAAAATAATCAGTGTTTTTGAGATGAGAAGTTTGAGAAGTTAGGCGAACCATTATAAAGTTTGTGATACACTGTCTGTGACAGATTCTTGATTATTTGTTCCTTCTTGTAAATACGGCACACACCTTTTTTGTATAAAAAATGTCAGTTTGTTCTAGTGTGTAGACTACCCTGTGAATAGATCAATTATATGCCTTCTTAACAGCAGATAAGCTGCACAGATGAGTTATTTCTTACTGAATATCATTCATTTTCCACCTGTACTGCTTAGTGGAGCTTTCACACAGTTCTGTTGGATAAAGCATCTTATAGCGCTTTCATGGCACAGAATAGACAATCAGAAAACAGGGGTGTCTCTTTCATCTCGTTCACTTGCTAAATTTGAATAACCAATATTTTATAAGCTAAAACTTTTGCCAAAACTCCCACAGATGCATAAAACTACTCCATGACATAAAATGAACCACTGTCAACAAATGACAAAAATAACAGTTCTTTTTACCTGTAGATGCATTTACGATGAACCATAGCAGTGCTAAACTCACTGAACAATGCATTTCCTGTGACTAGCCTACTTCAAAAGGTGTAAGTATATAAATTATAAATAAAGGTCAACTCGCTGTCACCAGTTAAATGTTCGGTTTGCATTAGCAGTAAAATTCAGACAGCGCTCTACAGACAATGAGTGTCTTTTTGTGACAACACCGGTGATACTGGCTTTTTACAAGCAAATTAGTCAGTGGGAACATTTGGTCACCACGGCAACCCTAGTACACATGCATTAACACTGACCATCTGAACACAATGTGAGCCAGACTAGCTCCAGATGTGGTCCGTCAATTCCAATCTAATTCTGATCATGACGCGTTTACACCTTGCATAAACATGTACTTTTACAGACAATACCAGGCGTAAATGGGGTGAAATTGTTTGACCAAACATTGAACAGTAAGTATGACAAAATCTTTTTTTAAAACAATAAAAAATAAGTGCAGAATAAACAACCACACTGTCATTCTATCTGTAAAAGCCACAGCTTGATGTCAAAACAGGACTAAGTGAATCAGCGCAGTATGGAGTGGAAACACTCGCAGAAAAGTCAACATTTCTCTTTCAGAAGCGCAGAGCACAGTGGGTGCCGGCCAAGGGACAGTGTCTGTCAGTCTCTTTGATTAACATTCAAAATAAGTCAAGCAGGAGCAGGAAATGACCCACATACTGTCCTGACATCCTGCCCGCACATCCTCTAGCAGCATCCCTCAGCTTCTATATGATGGTTAATTTATAAACTGTTGGATTCAGACATTATTTATAGACAGACAGGAGTGGTATTCTTTTATAGGAGGGGGATTACTCGGAGTTCATCCATATCAAACGTTCTTATGCTCTGACACAGCTGAATTTGAATTAACATGAAAAAACACTAGTGGGTTATGATTAGATGCCAAACAAATGTACTGGTTGTCTACCACACTGCCTGCACAGACATGTTGACTGTAATATAATGTAAAGGACTTTGAGTTTTGAGTGAAACACATGTGATGACAGGTGTGGAGGGTAAGCGTCACCCTTCTGTTTGCACACACGCATAAATAAATTAACTCGGATGTGAATAGTTGACAGCATTGCTGCAACAATCTGCCGTCCTCTACCCTTGTTTACCCTGACTAAGCTGCTTGGCATTGTAACAACCATAAACACAGAGCAAATGTCTCTGCCAAATGCAGACTGGAACAAAAAAAATAAAAACCTTTCATTACTTCCCGGAGAGAGTGCCTCTCTGTCCTCTCTGCTCTGCTATGTGTGCATTGTGCTGCTGCTGCTGCAAAGGGCTGTGCTGTATCTTAATAGCCTAGATTAAGGGTTAAGGATTCAACTCCCACTGGGGCCGCCCATTAAAGCATCACTCAAGTGGGACTGAGGCACAAAGCCCAGTAACTGTAAACAGAAAGAGAGGCTCCACTGGTATGCTTGATTTTTCCGTCTTTTGTGACACCTTTTGTCTTGTTCTTGCTACACAGTACAATAATGATGAGCGGCAGTTCTTTTGATTTAAATTTTTCATGAGTTCTGCACACCAAAACACCTCTGCATGTTTATTTAATGTGATTTGACTTTAAATGTAGCTTTCAAGGCTTCTTACTCTGAAGGGCTAGAAGGAAAGCTGCTAATGTTCGTAACTCAAGCGCACCTCGATGTGCCGAGTGTTGCTGCAAACTTTATTCGGACTTCTCCCTCTCACTTGGTTCCTCTTAGTCTCTTCATGCACTCACCCCGACACCCCTTCTCTTCTTGATTGTGAGAAATGCCCCGACCGCGGCCTAAAATAGACCTGGTCTGGCAGTGATGGAGCCCAGTGTTAAATTATTAAGGCAGTCTATAGCTCTGCTCGCTCCCTATTTGACCTACCCTCATTGTCTCAAGTGTCATACTTCATTTGAACATCATAGCTGCAGCAATTTATTACAGGACTAAAAAAAGTTACTGCCAGAAAAATCTTCTCATCTGCATCCATTTTGCATTAATGTAAGAACTTTGTGAACAATCCATCTTCAGAGTGTGTAGCAGCGCAGCAGCAAGTGTGTAAAAGTGGGACTTTATAATGAACTCATCTGCAGGGCTCCCAGAGGCTGGAAGGAGGACGCTGGACTATACACTGTGACTAACTTTAATTAGATATAATTATGTCAAATTAAAAATGGAGATTAAAGTCAATGGAGCGTGTAATTGGGATACAAGTGATACAACAGGTATGGAAAGTGTGCAGCTTCATATTCTTAAGTGGATGGTGTGTGTGTTTATGTGTGTGGAAGAAATTCAGAAAGTAGTGCACAAAAAAAAAAGAAACTTACAAGACTTGGATTCTGGTGAGGGAGGAGAGATGCTCGAAACAGCCAGGTCGCTCTTGGATTTTTTCGGTTTCTTTGGGTGAATTTGCCATGGCTTCTCATAGTTGCTGTGCTCCCTTCGAGGGTTTTTGCTTTCTGTGTGGAGAGATAGTCACAATTTCTGCTCAGAATGCCCTGTTATGCAAATTCTAGAAAGCATAAATGCAGGCCAAGTTTACTCTGCAGGCTTTATGTACTCTGTGGCAGATGAATATTAATTCCAGCCTATAGTCATCATAAACTGTGTGCATTGTGGTGAGGACGATGCGCAAAGAAGTCGTTCCGCATGTGTGAGTACATTGTGCGTGCTTGCATCTGTGTGTACCGACCTGGGGAGCTCTGCGCCCACAGTGCTGCGGAGCCAGAGAGAGCTCTGTGCAGCTTGCCAGGGCTGTCTTGCTTGGTCTGCAGGTGATCAATGAGAAAAGGGATTGGATGGTCTGGAGTCTCAGTTATCAATTTGGTCATCAACTCCTACAGGAGCAGAGTAAAGCAGAGAGCAGTTAGATCAAAGTGGCACTACAGAAAGAGCGAGAGAGAATGGCCAGTGGAGCATCCACCATGTGGAAGTAGAAAAAGACAATCAATCCCTACAAGCATTACAAGTCTTGTTTTGAAGTTTTGTCGACTTCACTGTCTAGGGAGCATATGTGAGAAGAAAACCAGCCAGAGCAATGAAGTAATCCTCTTATCTTCATTGTAGTTTCAGGAAATGTGCAACACTAAGTGTCAATATCCTAAAAAATAAAAAGTCGAGGCAAACAAGACAACACTACGTCCCCAAAGATGGTAGCACTTCCCTTCTGTGTCAATTAGTAACAAACATGTCAGCAAGCTCCATCAAAATCCGATCAGTCTGCCAAGACACAAGGACAAACACTGCAGCCTTTGCTCAATCTGTGCCTTTTGAAAGTGGTGTTATAGAAGAAAAAGACAGAGCATTCCCTCACAAGGCTCCAGACCCTATTTTTACACTGGTTTTCCTGGTGCGTAGTGTTGTCAGAAATATCGAATTATAAATAAATATTCATATTGAATATTGATTTTTTTTGCAGTATCAATACTCCAGTAGACACATACACTGCTGTAGTGGCCATATTACCCACCATTACTACTTGTGCACCTAACTTTTTCATTCAGGTGCACAGACAAATAATTTAGTGCCCCCAGTAATAACAATAATAATAATAATAATAATAATAATAATAATAATAATTCCTGAACAAAAATGTAAATATTGTAATGTCTCACAGTTTCTCTTGTTATAGCATGTGTATGCTATAAACTGACAAAATAATCTATAGATAATATGTTTCTAGAATTATATTTGTTCAAAGGCAACTGCCTTCACACCAAGTTGGTGTTTGTTAAAAAAAAATATACACACACACACACACACACACCGGTGCAACCAATGAAAATGTTTATTCCAAAATAGCCATATTAGACATTCCCTGGAGCCCTGCCTGATGTTTTAGGAAAACCAATGAGCAGCTTCTGACACAGTGGCCTGATGTAAGAATGGACAAATGTAGAGACAGACAGATCATATTAAGAGAGAAAGAGTGCAAAGAGGATGTGAACAGTTAAAATACTGAGAAAGTTAATTTTACTGTGAGTAAATGAGACACTGAAGAACAGGGAGGTAGTGAAATTATTCATAGGACAGACTCAGAAATTGTGAGTCAAGATTGAGAGACTCAAGAAGGCAAAAAGTAAAATTGTGCTGCAGAGGATAGAAATCAAGGAAAGCACACATTGAGTAACAGTAACAGGTGCTGAGGGTAAAGGCCACATCTTAGTCTGCATGCTAATTTAAAATCCGTCAAGCGCACGATGGGAATTCGGCATCAAATGCGCCAATCATGTCAGAACTAATCATGTCCTGTCTCTGTGCTTTGCCAAGGCACACATTCATAATGAATGAACCTTATAACACACAAGGTGAAAATACAAATGTAATGTGAAAAGTAATGACTTTTTTCACACAGAATGCCAAAAACTACTTTTGGCACACAGCAAAATCTCGCTTTTATTACAGCTGTAGGAAATAAGTGTCCCTTCAAAGCTGATATGTGAAGTGAAAAGAGCAAATGTGAGTGTGTGCTGGCTTGATATGGTATGAGAACGGACTCCGTTTGACCAGTTTAAGCCAGCCGGAGCAGCTGAGGATGACTACAGGACACTACTGCAGAGAGGGAAACAGAGTCATTAGTGGACTGCAGTGAAATGGCAGTTACTGTACGTATGGATAAAACAATTGTGTGTGTGTGTCGAGAGCACGAACTGCATAAATGTATACGTGCAAATTGACAAATTCATGTAGTCTGATGCTTTGGTGGCTGCGACGTGCTTGCCCCTTGCATACATGTTCATGTATCTGCATGTGTGTATTTCAGTGGGCGGGGAGAGCCACAGAGCGACAGCCTATGTGTGTATAAGTGCTGGCTAGCCTTGGCTGCAGTGCGTGTGCTCAGAAAGCTAATCAGGTAATTGGTCAGGGGGACATTCCTGCCCGGCCCTAGTGTCTACAGCAGCTCTGATAGCAAACAGCCTGTGAATGGACAAACGGAGAGCGTGCTGAAATGTTTCTCTGCAGACCGGGAAAACCTTCTCCTCTGCCTGCAAGAGATAAAGCTCAAGTGATCCACTGGCGCTTCAAGAAAGAGAAATGATGTTATTTTTGAGAAATAGAAATATGAGAGAATCCTGAAACAGTATATAATGCACACTGAGAGTTTAGTCTCCTCATGACTGCATTGGATTTCTGTGGCCTCTGTCTAACAATTACAAACCACTAACGATGCTAAGATGTAAAAGTTGTAATTACTGCTTAGTAGCTCTTCTGGGTAATTTAACTAACCTACCAACAGGAGGTCTATAAATGAAGGTTGTAATTTGGGAGATTATACAGGAAGCCGAACCAGCAGAACTCTGTCGAGTACCGCAGGGTTTCCAACTCTTAATAGTTTTTTTGGGAGGAAGGGGGTAAAGGGAAGAATGTGCAGTTCTTTTTATGGACGGTGATTTTTTTATGATTGTGCTTCTCGGTGGAAACAGCCACGAAGGAAACTGTCATTTGGGTACCTCCGCATTCTGCCCACGTCAGTACAGTAAAACGCTTGCGTGCCAACATATATTGATTGCACATCATGTAGAGTGTTTTGCATCCAGTATGACACAAGCTGCTAATGTACCCTCATACCTTTGTGTCCTTTACCATCTCCAATATAGTCATAAAAAAGCAAAGAAACAAATAAGATCACACAAACAGATCCCGTAGTTGTCTTCATGCTGTGTACATTATATCAGTTACATATAAAAGTAACCCAATCTGACACTTTCACTTTCTATGGTAATAAGGCGCTCTGAATAACAGTCCTGTTTCATAAGCCCATGCTGTTTGACTCATAATTATATTTTCTTTGACAGGAACCATAGCAAGATGTAGGTTCATATTTGGGTCACCATTTCTATATACAGGTAGACTTTAATGCTATTTGCCTAGAAGTAACTTGCATCAGCAAAAATGGCATTATTAGCATATGTTGGTATGTGTGTGTGTGAGGGAGATAAAGAGAGGCAGAGCATTTCAGCGCTGGCACCAATGTACCAAGCAGGACAACAAGTGGCGTGAGCAGCAACTGAGACATGCAGTCCATATCTGTGCAGATCTGTGGTTGGGGCGAGATATGTCTCTGCCCCCAGGCAGATTGGTTTGGTGGCCGTAATTGACAAGCTGTCAGCCGGCCAAGAGACACCCTGTGTCCTTGGAAGCTCTCAAGGACTACCGCCCGAGGGACAATGACAATCATGATACTTTCACTGATGCTTCCTGCTTCCCTGCAACTTCAACAAACCCCCCAAATTGAAAGTGGAAAGATGAGGATGGAAAACAGGGATAAAGTTTGAAGGTCACAGCTGGTAGTTTAAACAGAGAGAGAAATCCACTGAGAAAGTTTCACAGTGGTATGAAGGGGAGAACGATGAGAGAACAGGGAGGTGATCTCTGGTAACAGAAGGCACACACCCTGCTCAAGTGTCCTTAAGAGATACAACTCCTGCTATTCTCTTTCTGACCATGGACACCTCCCTTTCTGTGAAGGCTAAAAAAGACAGATCTGTCTTGTGGGAATCAAAGGAGGTATCAGTGTGTGTAAGGAAAGAGCGGAGTGATAAAAAGAAAAACTGATGCAGCTACATAAGCTGTGTGATTTAACCGACTTGGCCTAAGATTTACTCTTCTCTTTCTAGACAGCCTGTGAGCGGATGAATTTCCACCTCAGCTGCTGCAGACTCCGGGTGGACTGTTTGAGCCATGGATGTCTGGACGTGAGGAGACACTGAGCTTGCACGAGCCGGCTCTCTGTGATGTCTGCATTCCTGGGAGGCAGTGTATCCATTGCAATCTACTGAAACAAGACAACTGCGTCTGTATGCTTTGTGTGAGGAATGCCGCAGAAATATACTGCATACATTTATAATATATTCTCATGTTTGCCTGGTTAAGAATAATTTTTACCTGCAGAATATTCTGAACTAAAAAAATAAAAGCCAGAGCTCTGATCAACTATAAAACCTGACATCTTTTATTCAGACTTGTCCTTGTATAAAAAAAAAATTTAGATGCAGCAACAGCTCCTCCAGGACTCCCAAGAGGGCTCCCTGTCCCTGTTCTCCAGGCCACCGACTGCCATTGATTTACCTGCTGTTTGTCAATGAAATATGGCAATACAAAGGGGTATCTAAGGTGACATTTGAGCGCCTGTCCAGCGTGCTTCATGTACACAAAGAGGTCATTACTGGAAAAAAAAAAGAGAATGATGTGATGAGAGAGCGAGAGATGCCACTGGAAGAGATCCAGACCTTGAATAAGCAGGCAGACGAGAGCAGGAGAGATCATGCGGAAGAGGAGACTGTGGGAGCGGCAATGTCACCTGACCAGGCTGGCACTACCAGATAATAGTCATCAGAGGAGATGCTTGTATCTGCCCCTCTGATACACACAAGGAATAGATGCCCTCACTCCTGACTCACTCCATCCTGCAGCACTGACTCAAGTCCATTTTCATCACTACGCCCAATTTTTTTTGCAGAAGTAGAAATATGGCCTTGTTTAGAGTATGAGTAATGGACGACTGGCCAACCATCAGTCAATTAATCCACTGACAGAAAATGTATGTCCAAAATGTGGTCATTTATAGAGTGACAATGCTTAATATGTTTTTGTGTTATATGTGAATATTTGCAGATGTTTTTCTTTGTCATACCATTTAAAATAAAACATATTTGGGTCTTGGATTGTTGTATGTTGTATTTACATTTTAACATTATTCCTCTCAAGTTGAATTTCTGCTACTTCCCCTTCTTCACTTTTGCTTCCCACATCTGTTGTCACCAATGATCTCTCGAGCCACGCGGTTTGATAAACATCATTGAAAATCTTTCTTATCACCACCATGACCTTCAGGACGCTCCAGGAGATTGAACTGAGAGTTCCCATCATTCCACTGTGCCTAGAGTACACAGGATCCTGTTCTGTCTTCTGTCCTCATATGTGCCTATGCTTGATGGAGATGTTTTCACATTGATGGGGCCTAATCATCCATCCTTCAAAACCTCAATAAATACTACACGCTTCCATTTGATTTCTACTTATCAAAGTATTTTCTCACACTGTATAGACAACATTAATATCCGATCAATTGCCTATACATACACGCCTATACAGTATGTACATGGAAAACATTACTGGTCATTGTAATTGTCTCTGACAAGTGCACATATCCCTTCCTAAAGCGATTTCAAAAGGAAGTGATGCAGCAAATCTGTAGTCCATGTTCTGGGGAAGCACAAAGAGGACATTTCATACCAAGAAGATTAACTTTGGAAGATGACCACTAGGGGTTGGACGAATGGACAAACATATTGGCAATTGACTAGATCCTTGAGGTTCTTTTTATTTTTGTTTTATATTTTTTTTATAGTCTGTTTGTTTTTTTGGGTGTTTTTTGTAGTTTTATTTAGCTAATTCAATGGTCCGTCTCCAAAGTACGTGTCAGACTCAGAGCCATTGCTCTGAGCTCAGACTCTGGCGTAAAGAGCTAAGCCATTAGCACAAAGAGGCCAGCAACAGCAGAGAGAGGCAGCTGGTGAGTTTTATGTTGTTTATGGCGAGTTTGAGTGAAGTTTGCTTTACGATGAGTTAACAAGGCAACAACAAGGCTTGTCAAAGCAAGAAAAGCACAGGTGTGACAAATAACGTTAACAACGGCTCCATTGTATTGTGTGTATTGTATAAATGTCTCTGTGAGCCATGTCAGTGAGTGAGCATGCACAATACCAGAGTCTGGAACTAGCTCACCCAAATAGAATGTAGCAATTATCAATGTTATAAATTACACCTGTGCTTTTCCTGCTTTAATATTCGTAATGTCTGCTGTAAAAAGGGTCTAAAGCACACATCTTGTTAGTTACAACTCGGGATGTCACAATTTTGATTCTAAATGATCACTTATCAGTTGTCCTTGGGCACAAAGACAAACAACTGACTGGTAGGAAGGTCACTCCAGAGACGTTTTAGAAATCATTTCTTTGAGAAGAGGGTTTACTTGTGGGGGAACAACTGAACTAAACAGATAACATTGCCAGAGATCCTTTATTGACAAGCTTGGGAAGATGGTTTACCTCGGGACAGGTTTGAGAAACTGAACTTTATGAGGACTGTGGAGAAAGTTAGGAAAGGATCTTTAAATCATACAGGACAAACAATTATGCCTACCAAAAACTGCTTCAATGTTACATATGGGCATGGAGATTCAGTTACCTTATCTTATTTTAAGATAGAAAAATATGTACTGTATAGGTGCACATTGGAAAAGACACATACTAACCCTTCTTTGTACAAACACACACTGTCATTAGTCACCAGCTGAGCAAATAAAGGGTACCTGTCAAGGTTCTGTGTATCAGATGATCAGCTTTCCCACACCACCCGCATGACTATCAATTACACACAGCAGTCATCCTCAGGCTGTGAGTGGACATGATAACATTATTAGCATGCAACAAAGACACTGTGCACTCTCCCCTTTTCTCTTTCTTGCACGCACTTTGTCCCCAGCCTTACACTGCACGCTCTAAATCTTCCTCATATTGAACTTCACTCATCCTCTCACTGCCTGATCTCCCAGATATCCTTTGCCTCCCCTCTTTGCCCTCTTCCTGTACTCCCCAAGGACCTACCTGGCCTTAGGCTGCCTGTTCAGCTGCCCGTCTCGTAGTAATTACTCTAACTGTGCCTGAAGGGGAGCTGTATTAACCCATGCATGACTGGATGCTTGGCATATCAAGTCATACCCTTTGACAACAGCATTACTGACCTCAAAACATGCTACATTGATCTGATGAGGACTATGGCTGGGTGTTGTCTGGCACATTTTTTGTTTAGAGTTGAACCAATCACAAACGGTTTACCTCCCCTGAATTTTGATGGTGTTTATTTCTAAATATGAAGTCTATCGTTTTTTCCAGCTTGCCCCCAGAGACATCCCTCTTTTCAACAACAAATTACCATAGGAAATTGAAAATCATTTACTCTAAATTGACAGGATTGACTTTCAGCATGCCTTTACGGTTTTTAAATAGGATTTTAAAATTAAAATGAGCCATCTACATTTCTGTGTTTGGATGTAAATATATGTTACAATACACCACCAGCATACAAATGAAGGATAAACTCGGCAAGAGCAGATATTTTTGATCTGTGGACGAAGGTCAAGGGTGTTGAATAGGGATTGCAGTTTTGGTTGTTTTTCTTTCGATAGCCCAGCACCCAATAAATGGTAAGTAACCATTTAATTTTTCAGAAAAAAAAAGCAAAATTACTTTAGATCTAAAAGACACAGAGTGCCAGGGGCCACGTGCACGGGAGCTTCTGTCACAATGTGTTCGCCGTTATCATGGAAGCAAACCAACACATGGCCATTGAGGCCCCATGTCTCCATCGCACTAGCTTCCCAGTGACATGTGCCAGACAGAAAAGATCTGAGTGAGGTGCACACTGAACTGCATGTCCTTGTCAGCACTGATGAAGTGACGGTTAGTTGTGATGTAGCTTTCATTTGTGAGAGCTGTCCAACAGTCGGTGATCAGAGCTAGAGCTAGTTTGTCCGCCATGGCTAGCTTCACTTTTAGCTCGTCCTTCTTCTTCTTCTCAAAGGGTTTTTCAATGCATTTAGTGACAGTAGCTCTCGTTGGCATAACATACTCTGGCCTGAGGTACCAAACTACTCCCTGACCCTTTACTGCACTGACTGGCAGCATATCAGTCTCAATAATTTGCCTTAGGCCGGTGTCTATCACACTTCCTCCCCCAGCCAGCAGCTGTGATCTTTGCTTTCTGTGAGCCATTCTTGGACATGGCAGCCAAGTGCTTGTTCTCAATGTGGTTTGGCTTAGTGGTAGTGCTAGTAGAGACTTTGTTGACCAGGTCTTTTCTTCGCAGGAAAACAAAACCTCAAAATTCCGATGAAAGTATAAGGTGGACGATTTTAAGTTGCTAAGGAGTGAGCCATCTTGCTTCCTTCTAATCTCTGTTGAGAGCTGCACATTGGCAGTAGTGATCGGCCAGGATGCATGAATCAGGGAGCAACACTGCTGTTAGCTAGTTGTCCATGCAGCTAACTAGGGGGAGTTGTGGTGTTTATACCACCATTACAGTAGCTTTGGACCGACAGGACAAGGAGGTTTTGAGGAATAAGCACCAAAATCATAGCTGGGCAGAAGGGCAACAGAGCCAGGCTTAGCAGCTTCCCAGACAAACAGAGGCCAGTCTGACGCAGGGGAAAACAGTGACTAGTTGTCCACGGGTGTGGAAAGTATGTCCGACATGTTGGGCAAGGCTTTGACTCTGGGGAAGCATTAGAGAAGCGAGTTTGTAGTGAATTAATTTGGAAGGATATATATAGAGTATACATCAAAACAGTAAGCTGAAGTAGAGTAGGCCATCACTGTGGAAAAACAATGCCTTCCGACACGCGTAAAGGGTAAAAGATATTCTCCGTGGTTAACAGATTAATGTTTAACCACTGACATCCCTAGTGATGAACCGGCCGTCATCATACCACTGAGCATAATAAAAGTACCTCACCTCTCATTGTATATACAGTAGGTATTAAATTATCATCATTTTTTGTAATAACTGTCCTAATTTTGCAGATTTTTTGCCTTGAATAGTACAGTGAGGCAAAAATATAAATCAAATAACCCACAACTGAGATGAAATTATTAGGTTATTATTACCAGATGTGTGGGAGGCATGCCAATGACAAAGTAACACCGTCAGACAGAAACGTTTCCAGGTGTGTTTGTGGATGTAATAAGACCTCTGATGGATTCTTCCTGACTTACAGCTGAAGCTCTCTCCGTGTGCTAAATTGTCTGTGTGTGTTTCTGCTAATGCGTCTCAAAGGTCAAGAATAACAAAGATTTCAGAGCCAGATGCCTTCGTGTTGTGACATGTTTTTCTTCCCTTTTTCTTCTAGAGCTGTACAGAATTAATTTCTAATGCAGGTCAGCTGCAGTGAAATTCTCACATAAACAGTCATTATGACAAATAAAATGATTAATAAAAGATACAAAAACAAGTTACATGGATACAGAAATAGCATGATTTCACTGAGACAGAAAGACAGAGCATACAGCTACTACACTACGTAAAAGCAGCCGAAACCCAATCACACCCCGTCCAATAAATTACCTCCTTAGAGAGTGGATCAATAGGTCAGGACTGTGTGTGTGTGTGTGTGTGTGTGTGTGTGTGTGTGTGTGTGTGTGTGTGTGTGTGTGTGTGTCCATGTCCTGCTTGACTGAATGACCTCTTTACAGTATAGCAGATTGGAAACACTACACAGCTGAGCAGGATGGAGTGGATGGCTCTACTTTATAGTTTCCTCTGAGAAATCTATAGGGAGAGGCAAAGTCATCTAACTTTACTATAAGTAGCAACACTAATCACAAGAACAGAGCAGCATACCGATGTAAATTCCAACACTTAATCAAGATATACACTCAACCCGAGTGCAGATTCAATACCAGTGCTCTTTTTAGTCTTTATCGATTTAAAATCTGTAATTCTCACCAAGCAGAACTAATTGGGATCATTGTTCCATGTCAAAGGAGGTGTGAGGCTGGGACTAGACATCTCTTCTTAGCTATAAAAGAAAGAAAACTTTCTATACGCTGCGTGATATAAGAAAAGCATGAGGTGATAGTATTTCATCGTGTATGGTTGTAGTTGTAGTAGAGCTGTTGAGCAACTATTAAATTAATCACTAACTAGTCAATATTCTCTGATTCTAGCTTTGTTAGTGCATACATTTTCTGGTTTCTTCACTGACACATGAACTGACATAGGCATGCTGGAGTTGAACCCAGGACATCATAATTGATGGTGTTCTGTGACCATCATTGAAACTGACCAATACCGTTTTTGTAATGTCATAGCTTTAGCAAGGCTGGAGCAAAAGACCATACAATTACGCACATGGGAGAAGTTATCCTGTCAAACACACGTTAATGTTGTGAAAGGGTCCTGGTTCATGGGGCCCCCTGCCCTGCATGTTTTAGATGTTTCCCCGCTCAAAACACACCTGATTCAAATAATCACCTCGTCATCAAGCCTGATAACGACCCATTCATTTGAATCAGGTGTGCTGGGGCAGGGAAACATTCAAAACACACAAGACCAGGATTGAACATGACATGAACCTAACCAAGTATTTGTATTGCCTTAAGTATATCGCATATGTTAGTTCACTAAACCTAACCAAACAGCAGCAGAAAACTTGAGGTTATTGTAATGTCTTGTTGCATGTGTGAATTAAATGAAGAAAACCACCTTTTACCTTTATTCCTGTTTACAATCGTTTGATAATGTATTAATACATTAAATTAAAATGTATTATTGGGTGCAACTAAATCATTACTGGTGCACCTAAATGAAAAAGTTAGGTACACCAGTGCAACTAGTGTGAAAAATTTGTCTGCCCTGATTAATTTCAGCAAGTAATCACAACCCCTGAGCTGAGACCAATATTCAGTTAACACTAGATATTATCAGCCCTATATTCAAGCTATCAAACTCCTGAAAGGAAAAAGTCAGACTTCACCACAAACAATGACACCAATTCTTCCACAGAAATGTGTTATAATTGAGCATTATTACACGAGAGGGTGTGCTTTACCGTCATTATTGTCACGACAGTGATGTGGTCAGTTAGCATCACTGAAGTGTCTCTCGTGTAATAATGCGATTATACAACAACCACCAATAAAAATAAAATATAAATGTATCCATAATGTGGAACAATACGCTCTCAAAGTATAAGTGTTTTGCTAGTGTTAGTCCCCATTTCAATGGAAATACATGACGTCTGGTGTTAACTAGTCCCTGTCAGCTGCAGCCAACTTCAGCTTATGCTTTCAAGACATCGCAATTTCCCAAAACTGAATAAATACCACACCTAGCAACACACAACTGCTTTGCAAGCTCAATCATGTTGTAACTAAGATATCCGCTGGAAAAAATATTTTTTTCATGGACTGATATAGTTATTACGTCTGCCGACTTTACAGCCATTTTAAGCTAGTAACGTTACGGTAGCAGGTGCCGTGTCAATGACTCATCAGCACAGCTGATCTTTATCTACAATGATTAACAGTTATACTGCTTTCATTAAATCAGCAATTTGATAGTTTATATGATCCATTTTTAGGCGACATTTACTACATCGTCTCTTACATCTAAATATTTATTACTTCTGCTTATTCTGCATAGGCATAGCTATATTAATCTTACTGTTCTTCTACTGTACTGTACGTAGTTTAAAATACAGGCGGAGTGATATTTTCAGTGATGAGGCATTTTTCATTTGAGCACGGCTAGCTGTGCTGTGATGCTCATTTGAGCACAGTCTATAATGTCTGATTGACCAGTCAGATTGCTCGGTCGGATCTACGTGTTGTAAAATTCAACATATGACTGTTACACCAAATCCAGCTCAATCCAGTGACATTCTTTGGTCTAGGCTACATTTATATAATCCACCTGTTCAGTCTGTTCCAATAAAGCAGTTATAAGGCCTCAGATATGATTGACTGATCACAGCAGGGAGGAACATGAGAGCAGGTTTTACACTGTCTGCTAAAGGCAAACACTGCTCCATTTTTTCACCTACTGGTCCTGTAACACGAGTATAAATGTCAGATAGAGCCGACAGAACAGAACTTTAATCCCTTGTATGTTGCAGTAACACACATACATGTATGTTTGCTGTATCTTTTTACAATGTGAATCATAACAAAGTATCTGACACTATACGGACTAAATGTTAAGTGATTGGAAAAGAGTAGGTGGTCAAAAAGAATATCAATTTACCAAAATGGGAACGTGGCTGACAACAATCTGGACTGCAATTACTTCAATTATTATGAAAGGCTGCTTCACTTTTTGGAAGAATTTTCAGCCAGTGTTGACTCAGCTTGCTATCTCTGCAAAGCAACCATTTCATTAGCGAGGGGGGAAAAAAATCAATTCCATGGCAAATCATAAGCTGTGTCTCATCAGAGTGAGTAAATGAACCCCCGCTCGCTGTTACACAGTCTGTTTAATACTGCAGCTGTTTGCTGGGGGTATGAGGTGGAAGTGATGAGAGGTGGAAATGAAGAGAAAGGAGGGTGATTACATTGAGTTGACACAACATGAAGCAAGGAACCCAGGGTGTTAATTTTTGCACTTCAACATACATGTACACTATTATCTTGGATATTACACGACATTAGGATACAGCTTCATACTAGTGTTTGTAAAGTAGGGAGCAAACGATGTCATTAATTCATAAGTAAGGAGAACGGTAGGAAGGTGGCAAATAAATATAAAATCACCACTGATGGATTGTAACTAAGTACAGTTCACTCAAGTAGTCTACTGTGCTTAAGTACAATTTTAAGGTACGTGGACTTCACTCAGGTATTTCCAATTTCATTTGCAGTTTTATTTCACTGCATTTATTTGATATCTTATAACATATAAACAAAAATAAATCAGCCATTATGAACAATTATGGTGCTTTATTATACATGCCGCAGTACTTGTATATAAACAAAAGTAAGACAACCCTTAAATGAATAATATTATGAAAGATTACAATTTTTCTGTTTGCATGGAAACCAACCAACTCAGTAAGCGATGGTACATTTATTCTTTCTGTAGAAATTACTGTGGAAACTAACAGTGTGGTGCTTATGTAATAAATGTAGTTCAGTTACTTCTATTCCTTAATTATTACCTTTGCCAAGGAGGTTAGGTTTTTGCACTTGTCTGTTTATCGGTTGGTTGGTTGGTTGGTTTGTCAGTAGGATTACACAAAAACTACTGAGCGGATTTCCAAGAAACTTGGATTGAGGATGGGTCTCGGTCCAGAATAGACTCCATTGACTTTTGGTGTGGATCGGGATAAAAGGGACGCATCCAGGAATTTTTTCTCACTTTTTTAAAACATTGCTAGATAGGGTGTTTTCTACATTTTCGTTATTTCTCAGAGAACGATGCATGGATATTGATGAAACAATATCAGCTGTATTTAGGTGGCTGGTATCAATGAGTGAGTACAATTTCATGTAGATCCAAATAATTGAATTAAAGAGGACTGTTGGAGCTTGGCGGAGGTGTGCACTCTACCAGGTTTGATTCTAGTTGCAATTGGTTTTGGTTCAGTTTCAGCCCAAAA
The DNA here is from genome assembly GCF_040436345.1 of Pagrus major. NCBI lineage: Eukaryota > Metazoa > Chordata > Actinopteri > Spariformes > Sparidae > Pagrus > Pagrus major. The sequence continues at coordinate 16,591,039 of NC_133233.1, forward strand.
ATCCTAAATTTGCCTCTAACAGCTTTACAATACATAAGATAATATGTAAGATACAACACTGCAGACCATCTCAATGTCACATTGTAGCTGCTTTTTGAAGAGTTATAAACTTTGTGACTAGGGCGGCAACTCATTTTCATTGTCGATTACTCTGCCTGTTATTTTCACTATGAACTGAGTAATTGTTTAGGCGATAAAATGTCAAATAATTATGAAACATTTCCCAGAGCCCTCACCAAAAAAACGTTTTCCGTTTCCGTTTTTTTTTTTGCTTCCTTTGTCCAACCAAAAGTCCAAAACCAAAAGATTAATTTGCTATCATTAAAGTCAAAGAAAAGATGACTGAAATAATTACTCCATTATCAAAATAGTTGCCAATTTATTTTCTTTTGATCGACTAATGAACCAATTGTTACAGCTCTATTTGTAACAATGAGTAATAGAAAAATACTACGTAGTACACAGACTAATTTCTACAATGTGCTCTTGTGTTCGGAAATTGATTTGATCCTTTGTATGTGTTGCACTCATGTCGAATAGCAATCAAACTTTCAGCGAGGTCCTTTGTGCTTTAAGCAGCGTAGCAGAACAGCTGTATTATTACTTCTGCTGCACGGATTCCCTACATCTGATCAAATAGAAAATTGCAGGGAGAATTCCTGCCTCCCTCCTGGATTCTTTCTTCATGCCTGACTGCACACGGATGGGTTTTCTTTGGGACAACAAGGGTTTTTTTTCCAACTGCAACACCAAGGTAGTGGCTACAACATTTTTTCTCTCGATAGGAGTGGCAGACCCAGGAGAGGTTTCATACAATCCCCTATTACTACAACTCTCTCACATAATGGTCAGTTTCGCCTCATAGTCTAAGCCGCACAATGCAGCCTCACGACACACCATTCACGGTCTAAATGCTGTGAACAACTCAGCAATGATCCATGACGTTGTTGGTCAGAATAAAACCTCTTGCTTTGTAAAAATCTTTACTACATAAGCTCACTGATCTTGGGAACAAAGGTGTTTTTGATCAGCTTCACTTCACTTTAATCATCTTCCTCAGTCACATAAAGGAGACACAATTTAAATGTGCACAGAGGCAAAAAAAAAAAAGACAGAAAGAGACAAACAGAGACAGGGGAGCTGAGGCACAGAACAGAGGGGGGAGACAGGTGGAAGAGGGAGATGGAGGAAGGAAAAACAAACAGAGAACACACAGAGGACCATCATTGTGCTGTTGAGCCTCACTGTCTGCTGTGGCCTCACACACACACACACAAAGACTTCTTGTCTTCTTCGCTGGTGTAATGCTACTCTAGAGTCTCTGTCCACGGTGCTGAAACACGCCTGCTCTCACATCTGTTTAACATGCAGCCCGTGTTTGTGTGTGTGTGTGTGAGAAGCGCAGAACTGAAATGTCAGCACTTTTGCGCATCACATCATGTGCATGTGAATCATGCATTGCCATAAACACAGTGCATGTCTTTCCTACTTCATCCCCAGGTTGAATTTCATAGTTTTCAGTCTTGTTTGACAGATCTGCTTGGGGGGGGGGGGCCAGAAGAGCTGGACAGTTTGGTCTCTCCATCTTTACTCTGATTATGCCTCACACCTGTGTGGTCCTGCTCTCAGCCAGAAATCCAACCGCAAACAAAAGGATGAAGTCATGCTCTCCCATGGGTTGCTTAGATGCCACACTGAGAGTACAACACACAGACTCCCCCTTGATTGACGTACAGACGGAGAGCCAGGTAGTCTGAGGCTGTTCCCTCTGGAGCAGTAAAGCCTCCAACTTAAACTAACTGTAACACTGCCGAGTCAGGCAGTGGCAGCAAATACACCATCCTCTGCTCAAATGCAAATCACTGATGAAAAAACGTGAGGGCAAACACGGCAGCCAATATTGAATCATGTGTTTCTGTGCTACAGTAAAACGGAGCGCAGTGGAGCGTTCCACCAAACTGCATTTAAAAAAAGGATGATTTTAATCTCTACCAGCCGATTGCTTGAACACCAGTACATGTGTGTGAGGTTAAAGGAGTGATGATCCAGTCCTCAGTTACTTCAGTGTGGCAGCTCACATTGCAGATGTGCTCTCATCATTAACTGGCACAACTACATGTAAAAGCGGATTTAACACATTCTGGTGCAAAGCAATGGCGCTTGAAATTGGCAGACAAGAACTTAAGAGTTGCATTTTTGGCGGACTCACCTCAAACAAGGGTCCAATTTTATTCTTTTCCAGATACGACTGAATTCTTGACTGTTGTGGAGACGCCATGAAGAAACTGTTGTGCCTCGCGGGAGCTTTCAGCGGGATGAAATCATGAGGTGAGCCGGTGTCATTCGTCCTTCAGGAGAGAGGCGTCTCTTCCGACTCAGGAAAAGAAAAAAAAGAAAAAGAAAAATGTCACCACAGTGGGTTTGCGGTTAAGTTCAGACGGGTGGCGTCAAGTGTGGAGCAGGCGGCTGTGAGCCCGGCTCATTGTGGAGGACTCAGCCCGGGACCATCCCCAGGTTGTCGCCTCACTGACTCTCTGGCGGCAGCCTCCCGGTAGAAACCAATGGCACGGCAGCTCTGTGACAGAGCTTACAAATCTTCCGCTCACTGGCTGCCAGCAGTGTGGACGGTGCCACCGCCACTCCCATTTATCCGCCGGGCTGAGTTCAACCTGAACACGGAGGGAGGACAGCCGCGCTAATCAACTGCGACACAGCACGCGCACCGACGGCGATTAACGCAGGTGCAGTGCGTGCTGCTAATTACTGTGGGAGGAGTTTAAAGGTTCAACAAGTGTTTTTGCATCCAGCCCAATGACAGGGGAGCGGTGTGCACCTTACTAAACTACGTTAGGCCAGACACCAGAATGAAGACTGAAGTGTTGTAAGGAGGAAGCAGGAGCTGAACTGGTGATGTGAAAACATTTTCAAGCATCCATCATAGACTCATTACGGAACATTGTTAGGGCCAGAGGTGAGGGCGAAAATGAGAGGAGGAAGTTTTTTTTCCTTCATTATGCACTTCAAGAAAACAGTTGAAGTGTTGAGAATAAATATGAAATACAATTTCATGAATAAAGTCGATCTGTCAAGAATAAACGTGACATTTCGAAATTAAGGTGGACATTTTGAGAGTACATCCAACAGCGCATATGACTGCCGCAACAAAATGCTTTAGGTAGATGAATTGGTGAAACTGTACTTCAGAATTGGCTTTAGTAACAAGGACGTTATTTCTGTTTTAGCTCATAAACACAGTGTAGTTGTCAGTATTGGGACTTCGAAGAGATTGTTACACTACACACCGTAGGCTCGGGGAGCTCACGTAGCTGTCAGTCGCTCCCCTAACTGGATTTGATGGACCAGAAGAGTTGACTTTCTTCTCGACATCTCTACTTTTTCTCTCACCCCTGGCCCTAATAGTCTTCTGTAGACTCAGATGTCATTGAGATGGCCCATTTTGTCCCCATCACTTTCTGAAAGAGCAACTAATATGAAAAATAATTTACATGTACACCAAGAAATGTTATCTAACGAACAAAAACACTTTACTCTCCAACAGCACAAGCTGTTGAAACTGGTAGCTGCTGATTCTCTTGTGAAATTAGGACAGAATGGTAACATTGGACCTTGTACGATATGTATAATATACACAGTAAACTAAGGCTAAGGAAGATAAGACTCATGTGGAGGAAATGTTATTAGATGTGATCAGCACAACCTATACTGTGGGCTTAAACCAGAATAGAGTGGTGTAGTTTGAAGTCCTAAAACCCGGAAGTCAGTCAGCATTTTTGCGTATCTGGTTCCCTTGTCCCATAGTTTGAGTTTTAGTCATTTACGCTTCGAAAATCACAAAAGAGGTGTTCACCTGTGAAGATTATCCTGCTGAACAAAACCTGTATCATAAACTTTCAGTGACCTTTTGATGCTCCTTTAAGCAATATTTTCCCCACCTTCATTATCTCTGACCTCATACAGTTCCACCATTATATTGCCTAAAAATCTAAATGATTTTCGTCTGAGCTCTCATGTCCCCACCACTTTTCAACACAAAGTTACGTCCTCACATAGAAATGACAGCATTTTAGTGATTCAAAGAAATTCTGCTGCAAAAATCAACCATTTTCACATGGATGTGACAGAGACATGTATACAGGAAACACTGATTGAGCTTATTGATGCAGTTTATTACCACTTGTTTTGTTTGCATAGTAGTGAGCTAGACATCCATCTACATGATACATCCAATAATAAGTAACACAGAGAGACACTTTAATCCTGAGTACTGTCAATATAAAATAACAGAATATATCTCATAGCTCTACTTCCAAAAACCTATCGTGTGTTAATACTGATAAACCATTGAAAATCTTCATATGCATGCATGTAACAGACAATGCGAAACAAGGGCATGACTCATTTAGCACATTCGCACACTAAATATGTATATTTACAAGCGAATAAACATCATTACAAAAAACACACATTCATATGGTTATCAATACTGAGAGAACTCGATAAAACGTAGATGTCAGAGCTGAAGTCAGGCAGACAAATTATTGGCTAATTGGAAGACAATAGGAAGCCAAAATTCATCCAGTATCCTTTTAATCAATATTATGTTGCGTATTTCATATGCAAATTAAGCTAATAACATGAAATGCAAATGTCCCTCATGAAAACAAACATGATTTTCAGCCCGCGCAACTCAGACAGTGAACTGATGGGATTCATTCCAACTCATTAGGCTAATTTAACTGCACTCTCAGGGTACAAATCTCTTCTTTTGTCACTCTGAATCATTGTCTTGTCAGATGCATTATATGAAAAAAAAAAACATCAAAATATGTATAAAGTACAACAGTGAAAAATATAACGTATTAAAAATACTATTTACGGTTTTTAAATTCTATTTACATTTAGGCAGCCATTCTGGACACATAAAAATGGACCCAATAACTGTCTTTAATTAGGTTGATCCTTCATGAGTGGAGGGAGGACCTCGAGCTTTTCTTCGGCATCTTCCTGGATGCAGTGCATTATGGGTCACCATCTGGGGGTGGAGGCTGGCACAGCTTGTACAACCTGGTCAGAGACACACACAAGCAAAATGGCATTTAATTAGATTTCTAGTATACAGCTCAGTGAGCGTTGAAAAACATGAGGAAGTACAAAGCAATGATCTGCACCTGATCTGTTGAGAAATGTCACTTTCCTGTTTGGTGCAAAGGAAATATAACCAGAGATTTAGCTGCAGTCTCACGAAGAAAACTGTCAGCACCGGAAAAATAATTACCCTTTGCTGCACACATCCAGTCAAACAACATTAACCCTGTTCAAACACGTAAATAATGACTTCAGAGTTTAGCTTTTTACCTTCAGTGTTAGTGTTGGTACAGACAACAGTATACACTACAGTCTGGTTATATCTTCAAAATAATAACTATGAATTATGCAGCAGTTGTTTGCATTTGCAATAAAATAAGAAACGCTGCATCCTGACTGACTGCATTTTTTCCTATAACCATTATGAAGTAAATTTAATCCTATCATCTCTAATCCTTCGCACAGTCAAGCATTATATGGTCTATTCTGCTTCCTTAATGAACAGAAAACACTCCTTAAATACCACATTTATTTTGTATTATTCATAACTGATCAGTGTTTTTCTAATCCCAGTACAATCTTCTCTAATACCAGCTGTATTCCTTGCATCCTAATCGAGCACTACTGTCTCCTGCAGTTTAAATAATCGATTGCACCATTCACATCTTTTGCTCTCCACGTCTCATGGCTGCAGGTTACACTCACTAAAATGTTACCGTCTCTTTCATCTGCAGCTCAGAGAACAACCAGCACGTCTCACGATCCTCACAGCACACTTACATATTCTGCGGCAGTCACTCACGCTGCAACAATTATGACATAAACCTACAGCGAGTGCAGCGATTTCGCTCTCCGACCACAATGTCTCAACACTAATCATCCTGCTTCTTAATTGTATTTGTCAATTTCACTAAAAGGTTCAAAAGGGCTGCCTGTCACACAAAAGCCTATATGTCACAGCCAAATGGCTGAGGCAGTCCTTGTCCTCATCTCGGGGCTACTGAGTGCAGGGAGCTCCCCTCTAATGGAACCATTTGGCCACAGTCCTGCGCAGAAAAAGCATGTGCACAGACATACACTACTGTACAAAAACATGCACTCTGAAAAAGCCAGACTACACCAACTAAAAAGAGATGGATATTATAGGAGCATGTATTCATACTGCTTACTATTTGTTTTTAGACTCAAGACTTTCAGGGAACCCTACTGAGAACACTAATTATTTATGTATTACTCTACTTAATCTTGGGTCAAATTTATGCAGTGTATAGAGGAACTGAGAGCAGAGGCTGTTTTTTAAAGGAATAAGTGTCATCTAGCAGTGACTTCACAGGTTGAAAACAACTGTCTCGTCTCCCGTGACGAGGGGTGTTCAGTTCAGTTGTTCAGTTGTTTTCAAGTTGTGGCAGTTGTGGCAGCTAAAAACTGGAAAACCCCTCTTGGAGGTAATGTTTTGTTTGCTTGTCCTGGGCTACTGTAGAAACATTGCAGACCCTGTAAAAGAGGACCTGCTCCCTCTGTGGATATTAAAGGGTCATTCCAAATGAGCGGAATCCCTTTAAAGTCCTTGAAGCGTGAAAGGTCATATTGACAACATTTTTATGAAGTCAAATTATTTTTTGAATAATAATACATCTGCAGAGCTTGTAGAAAGATGCAGTATAAAAATATCTACAGCGATGTTGTAGTGACGTGAATGCAATGGTAGGGGGGAGATGATGCCAGATTTTGTAGCTGAATGTTATCAATAACACCTTAAAGTAAGCTCAAGCATCTGGGATTCAAGAGTCAGCACAAGCTAATGTACATGATGGGATTTTTTAAACCATAAAGTTACACAATGAGAAAACACAGAAGACCATCTGCAGTCATAAAGACCTATTACTGTAGTTGTGTGCTTCGATTACAGACTCTAAAATTTTCAAATGAACAAGGAAGAAAATTCAAAACAATTCCTGATTCCAACTACGATGTGGTGACTTAATGCTCACTGAGGCATTACACATCTTTCTCTCTCTCCAGGTTGATTTTAATGCCTAAATGAAATAAATGGAAACAAATGCCTGCCTGGAAGGGGGTGGGGGAAATCATTCGAAAAACGATTATTCAACAAAATGGCCAGCAGTGATGTAATATATATGATTTGCAGTTAATGAGCTATAACATGCAAAGCTTGCAAAGATCCTCTAATGTACGATGCTGATGTTGCCCCACATGAATAGGATGTGACTGCAGTTTTACCTTGGGACTGATGACGGCGTGCGATCCCTCACTCCCAGATTCTTGGCAGAATTCTGAACTCTTGCCCCCTGTAAGACAAACACACAATGACAGTTCATGACTTCATGGATCAGGATCAAAAACCATAGAATGAAGAGCTTATATAAAACCTCAGGAACACAAGAAGCCCTTGTCTTAATGCCACGTTTGGAGGCCATCTTGGTCTGAATACACCTCTCATGATGATTTTGGTTTAATGATATGAGTTCCAAGTGAGGTTGCTTCCTGTCAAACCCAAACAGCCCTATACATATTGCTGGTTGTAAAAAAAAGATGTGATGTTGCATGTTGAGACCCTTAAATTTAAACTAAAGCTGCTTTCTATCTTGAGTATCCGTCTTCTTTCAGCCATGTTTGCAAAAGAACACATGCAGAATCGCCTTTGTGAGGAAATAAAAGTAAGTAGTAAGGCATTTGGAAGATGAATGGTTCTTGTTATGCGTATGTTGCAGAGTTTGATTATTCCCAGTCAGGAGCATGTCTGCTCTTTGCTAATGTTGCTGTTTGCTGGCAGCAGCGCGCGCAGAGTCGGCAGATACACGACTGCAGGGGGGCAGGAAGCCACTCAGCCTCCCGATTTAGAGACACGAACACCTGCACTCACACAACACACCCTCACTCTCTCCCTCTCTGTGACGCGCACACGCAAGCGAAAGTACACAATCGAATCATTGCTCAAAGAGGAGACGCTGATGACCTCTTTGGATAGAGAGCGAGCCACTGGACAAAAGTACATTAGCTGACCTCTCGGTTACAACTCCGCTGTCTGCCATGTCACTGTCTGCCCCGAGTTGCGTCCTGATAGCCGGATAGCATCAGCAATTATTCGATGCCTATCACGGCCATCCATTCTGATGCCTCCAGACAGAGATGCCCCCTAATGTCCCTAAAGGACGCAACACCCAGAGTGTATGTGACGAGACAGGGGAAACAAAACTTTTTTTTTTTTTTTAACAGTTACTTCATTTACAAACATAAGAGCTCTAAAACCAAAAATATCTCATGATGCCTGAAGTATTAGCAAATCATGCAACACTTTCCTGATTTGGATTTGTGACTTTACGATACAAGGTAATGGATATTTGTCTTTGACGTGGCTCACAAGTAAGTAACACGACAAGTTTACAGCCAGGCTAGCAGCTCTGTGAGACTGTAATTGGGAGCAGTGTTGCTTTGACATTCGTATGGTTCGTTGACCTGATTTAAGGTTAAACTGGTTAAAGTTAGCCCATGATGGACAGATGGTTCTTCCAATCATCTGCCAACTATTTTTGGAAAGTGCCTGCCTTTTTCCAAAGCAGTTTCCAAGGACCACTACGCAGATGGTTCTGCGTAACAAACCATCTGGCACACCAGGTTAAAACCAAAATATTGGACAAATTAAAACATTTGACGTTGTGGTGGTGCCAAAGAAAAAGTCAGAGACTCAGCAAAGTTATTACAATTTATCCTGTGCAGGACGTGCATGTCTGTAGCAAATTTCATGGCAATCCATCTATCCAATAGTTAAATAAAAAAGGAGGATTTAGGATTGCCTCTAGGGACAATAACCATATTTACAAAAATTTCACAGCAATCCATCCATTAAAAAGTTGTTCAGTCTGAAGCAAAGTGGTGGAACTGGGGCAACATACCGACTCACCAACATTGGCATCCATAGAGTTAAACATATATTAGACAAAATTAGACAAATATGGTGAATATGTGCCATGTTTGTGGGTTTTAGTTTAGTTGTTTCTTGATTTAGGTTCTCTCTGTATGTGTCATGTTTTGTTTTACACTTCCCGTCATTGTCTTTTTCACACATTTTTTGTTTCTCCCTGTGTATACCTGCATTTGCTACCTGTGTTTCTCGTATTATCCTGGTTTGTACTCAGTTTTTTTGCTCTTGGATTCTTGCGTTTGTTGCCTGCCTTTTGTCTTTGGATTCAGCCTGGTTATTAAAGCTTGCTTGTTGTTACTTTTGTCTTGCCTGCCGTAGTCTCTTGCATTTGGGTCCTTTATGTTAGAACATAATGATATGGCTGTGCAAGAAGTAGCAAAATGTGTTTCCATGCAGAGTCTTTCAATGCTTTTTTTATCGTTCACAAACAATGACTGCATTCAAAATGCACCATGTGTGTATTAACATACAATTATACGAAACATTAACATTTTCACATGTCTGCATTACTTAATAACCACAACCCAGTAGCTGGTATATCTGGATTTGCAAGCTTTAACTACATATATCACTTACAAAAGAAGTTCTAACTTGTCCCTTGCATGTGCAGAAACAAGAAAAAGTCCAAAAGGGTGATTCCATGAGTTATCTTCTTAAACTAGTTTAGATACTATACATATACTCTTCCTATACATGACAAATATGGGAAATTACTATGCAGACGTTTACACCTCAAGCTGTGATTGGGCCCATTTTGCCCCATGCATTCTCATTCTGAATGATGCTGATTGGTGTCGATGGATGGGTCCTGCAGTGCAGATAACCTTTCTGAGAGTAAGTATGACTATTCAGCGAGGAGCAAGAGGCGTCATCCAAACCCTGTGTGAGATTCATATTCATCAAATTCATCAGCTGATGTCTGAAACAAGGACACACACACACACTGTCAGACACGGCAGAGCAGACTCCCCTCTGCTCTCTATCAGGACCACACCATCTCTCCTCAGTGAAGTCTAGGTCAACGATGACACAAGGAAACACAAAATGTCAAATGATGGTTGCAGAAAAACGATACAATCAAAAAGTAATGAAAAAGTTCTGCTCTAGAAAGCAGACATGATAAATGAACCCCAACAGCAAATTTCCATACCAGCACCTCTTCATATTCCATTAAAGATATCTCAAACCACACCCTCCACAGCACATCTTTTTCCAGCCACACACACAGCTGTACTCAAGGTCACACAATGCACAGAGTTGCATCCTCCTGGCTGGCAGCCCAGCAGCTTTCTGAGTGTAGAAATTAAATGCCTCTCCTCCCGCAGGATCTCAGCTTCTCCACTAACCTCCCTCTCACTGCAAAACAGCAAACATAACCAGCACTCACAGAACTACAGATGAGAGTTTGAGATAGTGGCCAAGATGTGGTCATGGCTGCAGCCTTTTGTGGGGCGAAAATATGTACGCATGGAGAAAAGTAATGGGAATAACGTCCCTTGACCCCTAATAGACATGCCGACAAACAAACAAGCTCCAGACTCTCAGCCAATCTGTTCAGTTTCTCATTACTTTTTTTTTTTTTTTTTTTACACCCTCATTTGGTTGGATTCATATTCTGGTGGCAGTGAATGCATATCTGATAAGATTGAAATCAGACGGGTGAAACAGGGGAAGAGGCGGAAGAAATTATAATACAGGCAGCAGCAGAGTTGATGATTTTTGCTTGTGGACAGCAGCAAACACTTTTCATCACCTAAAAAAATACACTTTTTCATTTGGCTGCCTTTAAAAATTGCAAGAGAGAGAGAAAGAAATCAAACTTTCACAGAAAGTGAAAGGACATAACTGCTCCTCTATTGACGCTGTTAAATCCATAGCTAATACTGTGTTGGCACCCTTGTTTGACTCAATGAAGCATACAGTTTATCTAATGATTTTGGATGCAGAAATTGCGCTGCGGATTGAAGCAAAAATTCACCCAGAAAATGTTACTCCAGGGAGTATAGACTGTTTTAGATATTAAGTGAGGCTATATATGCACACGGTTACTAAGTACATACCTGTTTCCTCATGACATCAGTGGCCTGCATGATGCAGCGAGGGGGCAGGCCGTGGTTTCGGGCCAGCAGGATGGCCTGCTCCAGTGTCACACTCAAGGTGCAGCTGTTGGTCAGAGAGGAAAACCAAAGGTCAAGCTCAAATCTCTCTAGCTGCATATTCATCAGGTTCTTACTGAGGATATGGATGATGAATTATGTTGCAAGTAAATCATAATATAGAGTATTGCTCTTGCTGTACTATCAAAGCAGTCTGTATTCGAAAGTGGTGGAAGTGTGGAGTTATCACAGAAAGGAAAAGCGAAAGGTTTTAAAAAGCAGTCCACTGGTCTAGCATTGTATTCCTATAACACTCCTATAACACAGTTTGAAAACAAATGATGCATAAGAACCAGAGATACCCCTTTTTTATTCCACGCATTCATCTTCCTTTTCAAAACCTGGTGCCTACATTACCCACAATGCAACTTAGCCACTGAGTGACATCACTGGATTCAATTTATCAGATTACATGCAGCTTCCTGTGGAGCCACAAAAGGCTTTATACAACTTTTTTTTACGTATGCAGTAGTGTAATCACACTTAAATGTGTAAAATTGGTGGAATTACCCTTAAAGTAAATGTACATAGTTACATTTCATCAGAAGTATCTGACACAATAAAACCATCTGCAGTGACAAGAAACACCTTCTCTGACTCAACACTGTCTAACTCTCAACATGCTTTCATGGCAACAAAGCAGGCTCTGCACCAGATGGAGATTGAACGGGAGATCTGACACTGAAATAACATCAACAGAAAACAAATGCATGCCAAGACTCAAACTCTTGGCTTTATCCAGATCTGATGAATCTTTGACAGAATTCAGCGCGGCTAAATCAAATCTCCCCGCTCACATTTTGCTCCTCTTGACACCTTGTCATAGCCGTCACATTCCCCCCGCTTCACCTTCGCTCATCTCATCGCTAATGAATCATTTCACTCGATGCTGAAATGTCACTCAGCAAGCAAACATCAGGAGAATAACAAACCTCCTGATCTCTTATTGGGCTGAGTGGGGGGAAAAAAGAGAGGATTAAACATCATCTCGGACTTTCAGCACTTTTCACATCATCAAGATTGATACTTCGTGCCGCGGCCGAGAGAAAAGGGTCCAAGGACGAGTCGGCGTGTCTCCCGTGGCAGAGGTGGTGTACTCTCACTGCCATGGGTGTGATGTGTGCAAAATGAGTGCTGACGTGAGTCTGTGATTCATTAGTTACAGCAAACTCATACACACTCAAGACACACATGCAGATAGATGACAGCATGTGGATGAATTCTTGGCGAGCCAGTGACAGCTATCAGAGCTGCTAGTGACCTTTCTATGATAACAAGCTGTACTCGTATATCGATCCAGGGCCTTTTCACTGCAAATTGAACTGTCTAAAGTTCCACTGATGCCAGGCTCGGTTTCTTTGAGTTACATTGCCAAGGGGCTGCAGAGAAATCTGAGCAGTTTGTTTAAATATCTCCATCTCTTGTGGAAGGATTTTTACACTGACTGAGAACAAAAACTTTTGTTAAAAAAAAAAAAGGTGTGCGTTTTGGAATTTATTGCTGCCAGAGGCCATCGCTTTGAGTCAATCAACATCAAGATTTAAAAGTCCCCTCGAGTTCCAGTTGCATAACTTTATGACAGCGTGACATGATGTGATAAAAGTAATGAACTCAACAATCATCTCCAGTGTGTGCCAAAAGATATCCCAGCGGAGAAGTGCAAAAGATGTCCTCTCGCAGGCCATCCCGGAATATTCTAAGCACCCATTTTGAGCTTCCCACACCGATAAGGGGGGGAGGAAAAAAAGTCACCCACAGAGGATCTTTAAATATCTCTTCAGCTGGAGCAGGATGAAGGAACTGCACAAAATCTGAGTGTGTCAATGTGTGCGTGTGAGGCTGCACGGCTTCCCTTTTCATTAGGGCTGGTGAGATAGTATGAGGTGATTTATACCCATCTGTTTCATGTTGTTCCAGCCCATATCCCATTTAACCCTCCTCCAGAGCCAAGTCCATGCTGATAAATGAGAAGAAACGAGAGAGCGACACACAAAAAGAAAGGGAAGGAATGACAGAAAAATAGCAGAAAGAGGAGGGATGAGCAGAGGGGAAGTGCATACCGAAATCCCCCTCTCCCAGTAGTGGTAATTTCATATCCACATAGCGATACATGTTTAAATACATAGTTTATATAAAATGGAAAGGCCTTTTTCTTATTACGGTCATGTTTTCGTCCGTGTCCCTGTGTCTGCAGCACATCAAAACTATGGATATATCCCATTAAACTTGGATGGAGGATGCATCTCAGCCCAGAATAGACCCCATTAACTTTTGGTGCAGATCTGGATGAAAGGATGATCCAGGAATTATTCCTCCCTTTCTTTAAATTGCGAGATAGGGCGTTTTTTCGATATAATGCATGGATCTTGGTGAAAATAAATCAGGCAGCTCGTATGTATGAGTGAGCACAATTTCATGCGAATCCAAGTAAAAATCCAGATCTAGTAGATTTAAATATGTTTTATTTGATATTGGATTAGGCATCATCCAAATCCCTTTTCATACTGTTTGACGTGATTCTTGCACAAAGAGGTTAGTGGTGTTAAGTCCGTGGTGGGGACCGTTCTGCAGCATCATTTGCAAGATTCAGTTTTCTACTCTGTGTTGGACTTTTTATACCTAAACTGCGCTCATGCGTCAGAAGTCTCAACTAGTCAAATACTGGATTTAAGATGTTTAGAGAAGGAAAGACTGCCGCTATCCCTGGGGCATTGTTTTAGGCATTTTTGCCAAGAACTGCTGATTTATCAACTAGTCAACTATGTTTTGGGTTAGTCGATGACTATTATAATGCAGCAGTCGTGAACGCCCTAATTGCCTTCATGCAAATTCCTGCCTGAATCCAACCAGTGTTATTTACTACAGTATACAACGTATATTGTCAATTGTTTGTCAATTGTCACACAGAATATATCTTCGTATCGCACAGCCCTACTTGCATTGTGAGTATAATGAATAAAAACAAGGGGAAAATGTCAAGTATTTGAACAATTTGGTGCCTTGTACCCTGTGCATGAGGCTTTGTGCTATCGTTTTGGCTGTTTCTATCAGACAGGAACACTCCTTTAGCCTCCCTAATGGTTTTTGTGGGGGTGACTGACAAAAAAAAAGTCTGGAGAAGAAGAGAGGAGCACAGTGCATTGCAAACTGCTGATGCCCCCAAAATATCTCGCTTTCACTGTTATTAAAACTCATCCATCAAGTCAACTAATCCAATCAATAGTGCCTGCGAAGGCTGCCACACTGATAATGCAATTTCCACATTACTAATCTACTGGCTTGGTTTCATAGGTTTTTCAATTATGCCAGATTTAGTTTGCTTGCTTAAATTTACATGAGCAATACAGAGATTATTTTTTAAATATATATATATATATTTTAATGTTTCAAATATGCGGAGAAATCAGTGAAATTGGTTTGTCCATACAAAATGTGTATTCTGTCAATAGTGAGGGTCATACACAAAAACCTTGACTGTCAAAGTTAATAGCATTGATTTCTGTGGATACTTCGAATCCAATACACCCATCAGTCTGCAGCTTTGGAGGGCAAAACAGTATTTTAGGAGAAAGCCAGTTCACAAATAATCCTAAATATGTCCGGCCTGTCACCTGCTGTGTCACGGTACACTTAGCCTGCCTGTCTGGGTGAGTTGTGGCCAATGGGTATAATTGCACAGACGCTCACACGCATATACACACACACAGCCTGTGGGTTAATAAAGTAGCAGCAGTCACTGCACAGACAGGAACTTTCTATTAGAGCTCAGGCAACCAGGCGGCTCCATCCACGGCACTTTATCAAGCCATCAGTCACATCCGGCGAACGCATGAACGCGCGTGTGCGTGAACCTGTGCATGTGACTGAGACAAAAAGATATGGAAACTGTCATGGGGTGAAGAAAGAGGGAATCGGAGCGAGATGGGTGGGCAAGGGAGAGATGGAAGTTGGAACTGGGGATCAGTGGTGACAAACGATCAGGATATTTCTGTCCGCTTACATTGATGAACGTGCCCTCAGCAGCAGGTGAATTAAGCAGCCATATATAGAATTCAATGAGAGTGGAAGTAATTGACCTGTCTCCTTCCTGTGTAAAATGCTATGCCTGCTTAAAAGTCCCTAATCTGGTCTGAGAAACAATGGGCCCTATTAGCAAGAATATCCTGCTGGTAATTAATGCAGAGAAACATTAATAGAAAAATCCCCCTGGTAAGGAGTACAGGGTTCTCATTGAACTGAGAGGTAGGCATAAAGGATAAAAGAAGGTGCACAGAACCAGTGCGGTAGAAATGATAAAGGTGATAGGAAGGGAAAGGGAAACTGCAAGAGAGCTGTCAAAAGAAAGACAATGATAAGCAGGAACGTATAATTGAACTGGAGGCTGGAACTGGAAGTATCACTTACCGATGAACGCCGCTGTTGCACATGACAATGTGCGTGGCTCCCAGGCGAGAGCAGAGCTCAGAGGCCACAGTGAGCAGCCCAACTCCAGAAGCCCCGCAGGCGGTGTACTGACAGGCAGCGGTGCGCCGACAGCTGATAAAACTCTCCATCAGACGGTAGAGCTCCTCCAGAGCGTTCAGGGGACGCATCAGCTGGGCAGAAACAGAAGGAGATGGGTTAGTGCAGGATCCAAAACCTGATTCCAGGTTGTTTGAGCAAAGTAGAGCACAAAAATAGTAGATCTGCAGACTATGAAGTGCTTCTGTCAGGTAGATTCAGGTTGTGCTGGCACTGGGTGACAAAATCTAATATCACAGTATTTTTGACCAAGGAGACTGTTGGTTCTTTCACAAAATAGGAACACAATGAAATTTTTGATAGATTATTATCAGTATTGTGGATATAATGACTAAACGGGTAAAAGCAAAAGTTAGAACAAGTAGACAGTCTGGTAAATTCAGAAAATTATATCACTTTACTTTGATGCAGCCTTTAAAACCAGGGAAATACAATACTCATGCCACATCATGATATAACGACATCCAAAATCTAAAAAGTTATACAGTCTCATATCACGAGAATGATATTTTATTGATATATTGCCCAGTCCTAGTTCATGTCAACTTCCAATGGTAACTACAGGTAACAGGTATTTGCAGCAGCCCTGTCTTGCTCGATTTTCTGCTCTGGAGGTTCCAACATGTTACACGTGCAAACACTTCCACATTGCAGCGTTGAGATCTAATCCCATTCTTCAGTTTTTCCATGATGTCATGAATGCAGCACGAGGCTGTTCTTACCTTATCTATGAGGGCAGCTTTGGGTGCAGCACTAGGTGGCATGTTGGACTGATCCAGGTAGAAAGCCCTGGGGGAGAAACAACAGTTCACATATGGAGTGAATCTAACAGCAGTCGCAGAAAAAAAAACAACGTAAAGCAGTAACCAACGGCAGTAGACCTTGTTTAACAATCAAACACACGTTTGTTTTTTATTTAGAAGCTCCATTGCCTGACAAACACACTGTGGCACTCTTTTCCCTGCATCATTAGGTCATCGGGAGAACTGGCTGCCTTTCTGGGAAAAGTAGGCCACCTGCTCATTATGGAGCTCCACCATCCGCCAATCAATCATGAAAGTAACTTGGGCACAGCTCAGCAGAAACACGGACTAAGCATCTCTTGTCCTGGGCATCACTCCAAATGCCACTGCCTCATTCATTCATGGAGTACAGCCGGATTTGGTGTCATTTCCCTTTGCCACACACTGGAGGCAGCACTGGACCGGCATCCCTATGCAGACACAGAGGATGTATGCCGCAACGAGTCCATCTGAGGTGGAGTGCTGCTGGTGCAAACTCAGCAGTCTGTGACTCCATCAAATCTCCGTAATCCAGCAGTGGGCTAAAAATAGGTACACTACACCACATTAAGCCCCTTGTAATAAAATCACATACTCCATTACTTCTTGCCAGAAGCGATAATGAAGTACAGCATACGGTCAATCTGTACAGTACACTTTTGTGAAAGCGCAAATAGTCAGGAGAATTCAGTTTTAGTAGATGCGGCACTGCCAGAGGTTGAGGGAGGGAGATTGTTTACAAGAAGCAGTGAAGCAGGGCTCATTCATCTGCATTCACTCTGCTATTAGGTGATTAAAATCAGGCCAAGGAGGCATTCATTATGAGTGGGGTACTTCTGCCTGACATATTATTAATGAAATTAATCAATCAGAGCTGAGTTACCACATCCCTGATTCAAGATTTTACAGTGATTATGAAGCAGCCAAGTTGAAATGAAAAGTCATCGTGAACACACAGAAATGTAAACACACACACACACATTGACTACACACTTCCCCAAAGTAATAATGTAGGAAACAACACGACTTAACATTAATTCCCTTTTTTTCTGTGATCCCACATTACACAGAATTTAGCCTCTCACACCGGGTGCCAGTGGTCAGAATTGATTTTAAGGCATTACATGGCTCAGCCCCGATACTGACCCCTTTCACCACTGACCTCTTGGTTCGTGCAACACTTAAAACCAAAGGCGACTGTTCTTTTGCGGTCCTGGCAGGCAGACTCTGGAAAAAACCTACTGGTTCCACTAATGCATATACAGTACATGAAAGGGAGAAACTACTTTTTCATGCACTGATCAGAGTATTCGAGAATTTGGGCTATTTTGTTTCCATAACACGTCTTCTTTCAGACTAGTGGAAATAAATTGTCCAAAATACACATTTAGATGTTTAATTCAGATTTCTGTTTTGGAGATTTATGCAAATTAGACTGTTTTAATTAGATTTCCTCATTTTCTTTTCGTCTTTTAAATTCTTTATTTAGAGGATACTGAGAACTAGCCTTGCAGGTACAGAGAGCATTCGAAGTCTGCAGTAGTTGATGAGGTGGGGGATGAGGTGCAAGTGGAGAGACACTGGGAACAGGGCAGTGCTATCAGGGCTGATGTGAGCATTATTCATCATTCTTTGTCTAAATGTATGGAATTTTACTATATATATCTGTAGAGACACTTTTCTCATACTCTGAGCCAGAAATCTATACTTCAGTACAACTTACATAGACAAAACTTTGCTGTTTTACTCCTATCTATATTCTGAAGGTTTTTACAGAGAGGTTTGTTCATACATCATCCCTCGCCTGATTTATAAATAATTTTATTACTAAAAACATGAAGAAAATTGATTTTTTGCTCTGCTTTTCTGATAAAATAGAGATATCCGAAATTCCCTCTGTAAAACCTCTTGGCTTTAATATATCAACAGAATGGGACCAGAGTGTTTTGATCAGATAGAGATATCTGTTCAGGAAATGTATGCAAATTACACTAGTTACTAGTTACTAGTTAATACGATAATGGCTCATTTGCACATTTATACATCACAGTACCGAAAGTTAAATGTTTTATTTCATGGTGACATCTATTAGTTAAATAATGTACCCAATTAGTGTATATAGTACACTTCCTTCATCCTTTTAGGCCAAAATGGCTTTATGCCTACAACAGCATGTTTTCTATTCACTTTAGCTCATTCACATATAAACCTACGATGCAACACACATCTATTCAACACAGATGTCCATTTTATATAGTCACTTGTTGAAGGTTTCCAAGGTCTCAATCGCTATCTGGCAAATTATCCTTTAACCTCGTGGCGTGCTCCACTAAATGACTGCCAGCAGAGTTTGCTAGGGGTTCAGATGGAGCTAACAGCCCATGTAATTGGTTCAAGATGGCCTTATCATTCAACTGATGCTCACGAGTTACTCCGCACCTCATGAGGAATACACACCTCTTCAATTCCTCTCATAAAGTTAATGGCCACGACTGTCGAACAATCTATACAAGACTGTGTTCGAGGCTCTAAATATTTGATTTCCTCATTAAAGGTTTGACAGTAAACACCTGGCTTCCAGACTCAGCGAAAGTGCCTCTGCGACAAACGCACGAGTGGCGGACAGTGGATGTGCCATCTATTTAATAAGTGAATACTTAAATAATTAAATAGCTGGAATGTCCACTAATTCCTTTGTGGTCTTGGTATTATAGTGTAAGGGCTTACACAGCGTTCTCTTAGCAGGTCAAACAAAGAGAGAAACGAGATTCAGTGAAGCAATAAAACATCACAGGGCACAAAAGAAAGTTTATTGGGATTCAAAACCTTGTCCTAAAATCCTAAAATTCTGACTTTTACTGCAGATGTTTCTGGTTATCTGTATCCTTCCAACTGTGGGTTCAACAGTCATCAGACTTTATCTTTAAAGGTCTATAATAGAATCTATCTGAGACAACTCGACTTCTGCCCACATTTATTTATCTCTTTCAGACTAAATAAAAGCACCTTGTCTTGACCTTGTGCATCTCTCCTGCAGAAACAAGGTTATACTACCCACTGATTATCTCGTCGCCTACTGTAAGAGTTCTATAAATACCATCGGCCACAGCTTGAGACGCAGGGCTGACTCTCCTGGAGGTCTCTAATGACAAAATAATAGGAGTCAGACTACAAGTGATGTGTGGTTTTAAGAGGACCTGCAGTACATCTTAGCTGAAGGTCTTTTGTCAGAAACATTTATTATGGATGAAAAATGAAGTTTTAAGCCCACACAGTGAAAAAAAACACAACACTGTGTGGCTCGATTACATTACATACACCTTACGTACATAAGGTAGGGTCTATTACTCCACAGGTTCTTCAGCATCGAGGGCCCCTGCAGGACTTTGCATAAAATTGTCCACTGGCATTCTTAAACATTAAAGCTAAAAAAAAATAACAGCTCCTCTGGTTTAATCCTCAAGTTCTTTAGGGTTTATTTACACTAATCAAAACTCCAACCCACCATCTGTCAGCCTGTGTGCATCAAACACAAAGGTTACATAAACTGTGTGTGATCAGGCTCATTATTCTGAGCATTTCCCTTCTTCATATTTTGCTTGAATCAAGGAAACTTAAGGTGAAGCTTGCCTGCAGCTCCTTTTGCAATAAGTCGCAACCGACCACACACACACACGCACACACGCACACACACACCCACACACACACAGAACCTGCCAACAGGTTTTACATGAGACTCTAATGGAGAATTTGGCTGCAGGCCAGAGATGACCTGCTCTGCGTGTAGCTGGTTTTATTTTATTGGGCTGATGAGAATACTTAATTCTCTTTGTTTCTGCTTCCTTCATGACAATAGGACACTTGAGGCCCTTTACAGCACAGGAGCATTAGTAGTCAGCTGCAGCGTCAAAGAAGAAGGATCTGAGGCACAGATGTTTTCACAGAGAAGCGGCGTGGGAATGGGCACATTGGCATGACATCCTCCATTTGAAAAAGCACAAAAGAAGCTAAAACGATCCCTGAAATACCTCGAGTCTTCCATGGATTTGGTTTCACACCCGTTCGCTCATGAGGACACAAGTTAAGTGTCTAGGATTTATGACAGTATATGTGATCCTGCAGAGGTGCATGCTGGTCCATGTAAATCACTCACACTGCCATGATGGATGACACTCAGCGTTATTAAATCCCCCACAAACCCCTGCAGTGTGCGGCAGGGCCGCCTAAGGGCTAATGAGGACTTCCAGGAGCCATCGCATGCCACACAGTGATGCTTCTGCACTGACACCAGAGAGGTGGTGTGTGTGAAGCGTGTTGGAGGTCATACCCTTACCCCACGCCTACTTCCTATTTACACCACCAGGAAAATATTTATGACCAGCTATATGTCAACTGCAGTTTAATATGGAGCACATACCAGCAGGAAAAATGTATTAGCTCTATGTAGGTAACAACTGCATGCTTATAATTTTGGTCAGAAGACATGATAAAATCCCTCAAAAATATTTCACACGTATGCTGAGTACATTTAAATCAAGGGTGAACTACAAAGTCATTCGTGTCAGTCAAGAGCAGGAAACAAATGTCCGCCCCTTGACACCAAAAAGCAGATTAGTGTTAATGGGGTCTTGGTGTCGCAGCCAGCTGAAGACATATTATCACTAAATCATTGTCAATGAAGACACACATGCAGTAACTGCATATATTACAATGCAAAAATAGCGACTGGCTTAAAATGGCAAGATTAACGGCCCTGATGCTGCACATAAGTAGATGCAAAGTATTCTTGCCTCCCTGTAAAGGTGATTTTCTTTAACTTGTTGGAAGGTGAGTCAAGGTCTTTTTTACGATATACCAAGCATCACCAAGTGCACGGCTGTCATCATTACAGCCGCTCAACGACAGAATCATAGAGAAATGATAAATAGAACCAGGTTTTTGATGCTCAGCCTCACCAGGCTTCATAAACAAGGGTTCAGTGCACACTAGCTGGAGCAGAACGAAGCCCCACCACCAGCGCTCTTGTGGATTGGGACTCCCAGCGCCGGTGCAAAGACCATAGCATTTTCATCACTTCCTAAACCAGAGAAGGAAAGCTCTGTTTCTGTTGTTTCTGGGATAATAATCATAATCAGGTATGATCGCTCAAATAAGAAGTATTTTTCATTCTGTGAGGAAAACCTAAAATGTCATCTCAGGTTAGAGGTGGAGCCGTCTGAGAAATCCCACTTTTCCCAAACTAGCTTTTCAATACTAATGCATGTCAGATGGAAGATTAGGGAACTTACTGCAGTGGCTACAGACCATATTCTTACGGCGGCCATTTTCCTCATGCTCAGGATGGGAAGCTAAAATATCATCTGATATTGAGATGACAAGCTGGGAATCTGTCAAGTTGTTTTAATTTCACCGGTTTCTGATTGATCCGCAACTGAAGAGGCAAGGATAGTACAAATCTAGAGGGACATCTGGCCATATTTCAGGATAAAACAACATATTTGATAACCTGTTAGCAACTTTAGCGTTCAACCACTTCATAGCTAACATTATTGTTTGATTACATCAAGTGTGTTCCACTTCCATGCTTAAATGTTTCCCAGATGTGTGTTGATATTTCAGAATCAATTCACGCCTTTCCTGTTGTATAGTGTATCACTATCAAACAGTAACTTTAGCATCAAAGTAGTTGAATGCTAACATTAGCTGTTGTCTAACAGAAGCTAATGGTTCTCAAATATGTTGTTTCACCTTGAAACATGGCCCATTGTCCCTCTGGGTTTTCACTATCCATCATCTGATCAGTTGCTGATCATTTGGAAAGTGGTGAAATGATAATATTTTGTCAGATTACCAACGTTTATACGACTTGCAATTCAGAAAACAGCAGCATAACATCATCCCAGCATTCAAGCTTCTAACCCTGAGTGTGACGTCAACATGAAATGGCCACTGTGTCTGTTGGAGCTGCAGATTTGTAGCATCGTTTCGATGTCAGGGACAATGGTGGGATTCATATTTGTGTGCTGAGCAACTTGAAGTGACGTCACGCTATCTATGGTCTCTTGTTGAGCATATATTGTGGAGGTGTCCTTGGAGAGCAGGGCTGTCAGGGAGGCTTATATATATGGTTGTAGTTGCACGTTTGTGATGACGCAAGCAGAGGTAGATACATGTGTATATCAAAACCTTACCTGAGTTGGCAAACTAGCAGCTCGCAGCATTAATCATGCAGCACTTTATCTTGCATATTCACTCTATAAACGCTGGGTCACGTCTGAACAACAGTGAGAGGATTGATCTCTGCTCCAGCCACAGGGCAGCAGAGATAAAGGGCGGAGTGACAGAGCTCACTACTGTGCTGTAACTGACACTCTGACCTGCAATGGGCATCAAGCATTTCTGCTTAATCAAGACAAACTGCACTGCAGCAGTGTGATTACCAATTCCCTTCAGCTGATGGGAGAGCAAACACTGCAAGCACAAATGACCTAGAAGCTGTGACTGATGACTGTTTAACTGTTTAACAAAGTGTGGAATACAAAAGACTGTAGTTATAATAATATGTGCAATTTGTTGGGGATGCCATACTTCCGAGTTTACTGCTTATCTTTCAGTCACCATGCCTTCATTATACAGCGTTTGTCAGACTGTGTAGAATTTTAATATCCACATAAATCAAGTAGTTTTATCAAAGGGACCATAAGATGTGGAAATCTCACTACTGCCTTGTGAAACAGTGCCAAACATTTCCTCACTGCTGCCAAATGCATTTCAATTAGAGAGAAAAGCCTAATGCAAGCAGTGCAAGCTTCCTGCCTCAGCTGTGCCAGAAGATATCGATTTTAACACGCCAGCTAACACTCACAGGTTAGTGTTACAGCTGCGGCAACATATGGGCATGACACACATACGATTCACCAGCAGACTTTCTTCTGCATTCTTTCACCATGCTTTATGCACCAAGCTCCTTGAATCAATAGCGATTCTCTCCTGAAACTTCCTGTCAATACGACCAAAATGAGATGAAACCACAAGCCTGCGATAATCTCTCCCTCTGAATAAAACATTTGCAGACTCTGTGCTGCTTCGCCCCTCTGCACTCTGCCCTCGTCGACTCCTTTGCACACTCTCCTCCTCAAGCCCATCATCCTCATCCCTCCGATGAAATCTCCTCCATCCTTCCAACCTGCTCTGGCGATCTATATTCCCCTTTCAATTTCCCCCTTTACTGTTCTGTGACTGCGTCCTGAAGGAAAAGCCTTTTCTTTTCACAGCTTTTTATTTTTCAGATGTTGCTTCTCCCTGTAAGTGTAGACAATATACTCATTTGCAAATTCAGCTCACAATCTGTAACAGAAAATGAGAGACAATTACTTTATCCCTCTATGTCTTCTTGCTTTTGCATCATGAGAATCCTGCAAACAACTAGGCTGTGGCTTAGCAAACTCAGTGTGTCAGGGTTTCAAACCTCTTCTACCTAAATGCACATGACAGCCTAGCTGGTTTATGAAAGCATGAAAACATGCATACGTCATCTGGTTAGCTCTGACTCCAGCAGCAGCAGCCATGTGCTTGTGATTTGGCCCCAGAGTTTATGTTTTGAAGACTTGAGTGACTTCATCAGGAAGTATGGGTTTGCTCGGATCATACTGTATCTTGGTGCGTGTGAGGAAAGTGTAAGCCTTACAGTGCTATCATTTACCACTCTGAAATTGGATAATGCCCACATTGCAATGCATGCTAGCAAAGTCATCAGTGGAGAAGCAAGGCAAAAAACATGCTTTCTTTTTGCCTTTGAACTTCTGAAAAGGTCAAATCTTGACAGGGTTGTAACAGGGTTTCGCAGCATAATGAGCGACTTTCTTCTTCGTTAATTTAATTGAAAATAAATGATCCCAATACATAGCATTTCTAAGTGAAAATGCTAATTTTTATCCTCATCGCTATTATTTCTCCACATGCAACGTTAACAGATAAAAAATTCCCTTTCAACTTCAAAACAACAATAACTCAGCGCTCGTAAATTCACATTTAGGCCTGAGGAGTAATGGGAGTGCATTTGGGGGGATCGACGGCATGAAAACACTCAAGAAATCTCAGCCCCTGCAGTTCATTCAGTTCAGTATTGCGTGTGCTGTTTCTGTCTGTCAGTCAGCCTCTGGCTCCGGCCCATAGTGTGGGTTTAACCCAACACTGCCGTGGCCGGGCTCCAAGGATAACGAGGTGCCTGAGGTTGGAACGCAGCAATGGAGAGAGGAGTGACATCACAGGCTGGTCTGTGGTCAGCCCAAAGACACATGGAGAAAGAAAACTACTGCTAACATTACATAGACAGAGACACTGTATTCGCTGACTGGTGAAAACCAGCTGGGAATATTTACTTTACTGCGATTGATGCGAACAAACAACACGTTTCTGGTGCGAGTAGTCACCTGCTATAGTTTTGCTTGTTCTTACTCTATTATTCCATGTACACATGAATGACTGAGCAGCAATGCTGAATTAAAAGTACTACTTGGAGAGTGGTTTGGATAACCGTGCGGCTAAAACCAGTAGCCAATGAATCGATAAGTCCATCAACAAAATATAAATTAACAACCATTTTGATTGATTCACTGTTTGAGTTATTCTACAAGCAAAAATGCCAAATATTTAATAAGTTTAGTTAAGTAAGTCAGTGAACAGTATGTCTTTGAGTTTTGAATGTGTTTCAACAAGTTTTTTTTTTGTTTTTTTTCAGTATTTTGTGGTAATTTAAAACAATTCTTCATTAGGGAGATTTGTTTATGAGGAAAATAATAGTTAAATGCTGTACATAGGTGGAAGTAGCAATATTAGCAAAGCATTCTTCAATAATGGTACTTAAATGCACAGTATGTCAATTCTGCTGCTAGGGGTCCCTCAAAACAAACAATTAAAAAAATGTTCATGGACGAGTTTTATCGACTTCCTTCTTCTATCGACTTCCTTCCTCTGTCTCTGACATATCATCTGATGTTTCCCTGTAAGTTAAAGCCACAGGTCACCAAAATAAAACACACTGTTACCTTGAGTAAAAGTGCAAATGTCTGGGTTTGAACATTGTAGGAAACATTTGGGATAATGTCAGTACACAACTCAACAAAATATATAACAAAGGTCTGGTTGTTTTTAGACATTCTTTTGTGGAAACGTTATATCTTTCAGCAAATTTATGTAAATATTAATAATCATTAAAATATCTCTCTGAATGTTACACTATTACATATTTTATTAGTGTATTATTTTTACTGATGCAATATTGCGCAAGAAGAACTGTTGTAGTTGGTCTTCATATATACTGTAGAGCAGTGACTCCCAAAGTGCAGGTCGGGGCCCACTGGTGGCCCGTAAAGGTACTGCAGTTTGAACCATGAAATATTTCCGATTATTTTTGAGTGTTAATATTTAAACAGAACAATTAAAACAAGTGAGTTAAATAACATGTTGTTCTTCATTTATCTGACCTATTTTTATCTGGTCTTGAGTTTAAGTCTGTTCCATCGATGTGTATGACATCTACTGATCTTTACATGCACTGCTGGGTGGCATTACATGAAACACAATCCTAACACAACATCAGAGCTTATCTTATATTGCATCCACAACAAGTGCATGTGTTAAAATTCAAATTGTTATGTGTCTGTCGATGGATTATTCATTTGCACTGCACTACCTCTACCCAACCTTCACATAGATGTTTTTCTGTTTCTGAAAGAATTTAAGTTAAGTAAAAGTATGAAGCAGTATGAAATAACAATATTCAACTGAAGGTCATAATAGTACAATTCCACCGCTGTCAGTCATTTGCTTTGCACTGTGTCTTTGCCTTATATGAGTCATTAACTATCTTTTTATAGCAACAGCAGTGAGGCAAACTCCTGCTCCTGCAAACTTTTCATACATGTGATATAAAGAATTGTTCCTTGGATACAAAACATATGTCAACCCAACACCAGCTGATTCACATACGAGTATATACAATGTAGAGCTCAGAAAGCTGATTGGATTGAGACAGAAACATCTGCAGTTTGGCGCTGAAACAGGTATGGAGATTTAAAAAAGAGACTAGAGAGTATTTAAGAGGAACACAGTCTCTTTAACTGTTTCACTCCAGTTGGGCGTTTGAAGCACGCTGCCGACCCACATCCCTACCCAGCACCCCTCATGCTCCCCACTTCACCAGCCTCACTCGTTTTGCCTGTCAGTGCACATCTGTTCCGTGTTACTGCTGGAGCCTCTGCTGTCAATTCAATTAGGCTCATTCTGCACAGGTCATACTGTACAGAAACACACATGCAGGCATAGAAAAACACAGGCTATTCTGAATTACATGGCTGAATCCTGGATGTACGCTTTGAGTAATGAAAGCTTATTAAGATAATTTCATTTTAAAAGGTGCTGCAGGCGCCCTGACACAATATATCTTTCCCTGTGGTTCTTAATTAGAATAGTGACATTTTAGAGACTGATCATGCAGTCCTTACTGCAAACAAGGACTCAATAAAATGAAATGAAAGAGATGCCACAAAATGCCAATACTGCACTATTAAAAGGTTGTGGAGTCCCAGAAGATCTAGTAGACAATATTATCACATAAAGCGATGGAAGGACAATTGCGCTAGAAGGATTTAATGACCCAGCACAACGTGGTACGTGTGGAAATCTGACAGAAATGAATGCTTGAAATTCTTTTCACTCATCTCGCTAAACGCTACGAACAAATTAAAACCCATCCGCGGAAAGCAACCCAGCAAATTAATGTTTTTGTCGCGGCACTGATGTACTAAATCATCCGCCCCTCCCCTCCCCTCAAATGCAGATTGTCCCTAAATAACATGATGAAGTTTTGCTGTGCTCTGTGTTTAATTATCCACACAATCAGCAGCAGATGTTTAGTCGAAGCCGACGTGTCGACTGGTGGCACTCGTAGGTATTCAGTGAGGGAATGCACTCTGGCTGGGCTTCAAACGGCTTTCCAAGAGTGTGAACGATTCTTTCTAGATGGTATCAGAGAGTATCGTTTCATCTTGATGAGCAGTATCTGTAGTAAGTAGATTGGCAAATGGGCTGGCACCAAACTCAGATCTATGATAACAGTGTCCAATTTATAGACCACAAGAGGATCGGATGTAAGTGTGCGTCTATAAATCTATCTTGTAGGACATTTTGCCAAAGCCACATCTCATTTCTTCAAAGTCTAAAATATTTCCTAAAAGATGAATTCGTAATGTGCATCCACAGACATCCTTTTACATGCAGGTGGTTTAAATGTGACTTTCGTTCAGGTAACATCTAATACGAAACTAAATTGATATTCAGACAGCATGCCGCACAGGCCTGACACTCGCTCACACATCCAGGAGATTAAATAAAGCAGAGCCTTTATTTTCAACTCCCAGAAGTGTCCGTTTCTTCCATTCTGTTTCCACCTCATTAAATTATCCATGCCTGGCCAATCACAGAGGCTCTCGGGTGTGCGGCAAACCGAACGGGTGCGAGTTAACTGAGTGCAGCAGCTGTACGGAGGCACTACATCAGCGCCGGTGACACGCTGGGCACTCTCATCCAATCACTGCCGCCCCTGCTGCGTGCGTTCGCAACCAATCATAAAACATACCCGCTGTGTCTCTCTCAGCCAATCACCTTGAGGCCCCGCTGGGCGTTGAGTCAAACCCGACTGGCGCAAGTTGTGTTGATTTATATTAAAGTAAAAGAGCCAAATCACACAGCCTCAAAGTAATGTGTGTGTGTGTGTGTGTTGTATAACATACCTCAGTCTCTTGTAGTACTGTTTGACTTTATCCAATGAGGCAGCATTGATTTGGGCCTGGTATTCTTCCACTGACACATTGTCTCTGTAGTAGTAACCCTCCATACTCTCCAGTGCTGCAGACATTACAAACCAGAGAGTGAAAGATAAAGTTATATATTTATATATGTACATTCATCTCTGCACTCCATGCAAGTTCCCTAACCAGGCTTCCTGTACCTTGTGTGAAGAGCACAGGGTAGATTTTGATGCCCACTCCGTTTCTCAGCCGGTGAGGCAGCTGGGAGAAGTAGAAACTCTCAAGGTAGAAGCAAACCTTCAAGGTCTGACGGGTGCCCTCCACCTGGTACGACATGGGCATGTCTGCCAGAAGAGATGAGATATATTTAGAGAACTCCTTTAAGCTTAATTTCCTAAATTGAAAAAAAAAAGAGAAATGCTAGTCAAATGTAAGCTTAAAGTCTCAGTGTACATACTGGCCACCAGCGGCTCCCCTTCAAATTGCTGGAAGTAGAAGGTGACCTTCTCCAAGTCAATAAGGGCCACCTGAGTGTCCTCCAACATGGCCTGCTCATCAGTCTGACGAGAGAAAGATAGCATGCTAGTGAGATTGTAGAGGTGAAGAAAGCATTAGGATATTTTTTTGGTCAAAGAGACAGCACACAAATGACAAATTAAAGGAGAACTTCATCAATTCTACACATCAAAGTCTCTTTACAGCTCTTGGGGATTACAATTACAACTGAAAGTACACATTATGCAGAACGGCCCCTTCTAATAGCTTAATTAGAGCCAAGAAACTTAAGTTCTGGGAGAAAAAGGAGCTTCTCACAGTCAAGTAGACGCTTAATGAGTTGATCAATACCCTGCTCCTTGACAGAGAT
The DNA here is from genome assembly GCF_040436345.1 of Pagrus major. Classification (NCBI taxonomy): domain Eukaryota; kingdom Metazoa; phylum Chordata; class Actinopteri; order Spariformes; family Sparidae; genus Pagrus; species Pagrus major. The sequence goes on from NC_133233.1 coordinate 16,620,222, forward strand.
CAATTCTTGTTAAAGAATCAACATTTACTGTTCAACAAGATCGGGCTCTTACTAATGATTTAAAGTCCAAACATTAATCCCTGAGGAACACCTCAGAGAACTCGTGTTGTCTTGACCACCAAGTTGTTTTTCACTGGATCTAGCCACTCAGGATGTTTAAGGGGAGAGGGCGAAGAAAACAAAAAAGGCACCACATGTATGCAGGGGGGCACTGCATTTTGTTCAGTGGAAGTGAATCTCTGCAGCATGACAGTACTTCACCTAATGCTATTTTGTCACACATTTGACCTTAATAATATTTTGATTAACTGTGCAGCCCTAGGCTTTATTGGCACTAGTATAAGACTAGTATTACTTGGGGACCTCTAGTAATTTGTAAAACATTTGAAGAAGTTGTCTGTGGTCTTAAGCCTGTGCGAATCTGCCATGTCAATAATTTGAAATGTAAAAATTCCACCACATATTACCTCCCATATTTTACCAAACACAGAGCTCATATGATAACATTAGTTCTGTACAAATTGGCATATCAGTGATTAAGGGTTGTATTTCTTTCTTTCTTTTCAAACATCTGATTTCTGTTGTCAGACATCTGAACAAGTAAGAAATTCGATTACAGCTCATAATATGCTTAACAGCAGCCAACAGCTAGATTTTGACATTTAAAAGTAATGACGGAGAAGCTTAGGAGCAACAAAAGGTTGTCATATTCAACAAGAGCCACAAAGCATCTGTTGCTTGAAATAAATGAACTGCAAATGCGTAGTTATGGTTGGAACAAATGCAGAAAGTGAGCAAAACAACTCTATAAAGTATTAATATTGTGGCAGACACTTCACTTCTGAAAGTTGATGCTAAAAGAAGCCTTGACATCAGTATTTCTAAATCACGAGGTCCCCTGCATGTGTGACAGCGTGTATGCCCACGTCTTTGTCTGTTTTCACGTTTGCTTTAGTTTGTTTGTTTATACCTCTGATTGTGTGTACGTGCGCTTGTTTCCTTTTCAAACATGCACTCAGCATCCTCACACACACAAACAAGCACATGCGCTCGTGGCGAAAGCGAAAGCAAAAGCGCCTCGAATACATTTCGGATCGTGACGCCCCGCACTCCTCCGTCACCCCTCCCTTCCCCTTCTCTTTCTTCTTCCTTCTTTCCTTCATCCACCACATGCAGAGGGATAACCAGGGCAGTGGTGAAAGAGGATTAGGGCCTTTTTTTCCTAAAGACACATTTGAGATGGCCCGACATGTGACAGAGGAAGACCCGCTGCCCTGCCAAGTGACGTCTGCTGCGTGTGGGCAAGTTTGTCTCATACGGCGTCACATAAACACATTCAGCATACACAAAAGCCCAAACATAGACACACACATCCACAGCATCCCCAGTTTTTGTGCCTTTCATGTGGTGCCCTAAAAAGGAGCGTGCCGAGATTTCACTGGAATCACCTGCAGGTACTGAGACCCTGTTTTGTTCCGCGGGGACACTTGAAAGAGAAATGTCTTGAGAAATGAAGGGGAAAAGAGAGACAGCACTGCAGGACGAAGAGGGAAAAGCATCAATGATTTCTGGGGATCTGACGTAAGCCGCCAAAATACACTTTTAAAGCACTTCCTGTGTTGCTAATTCCCAGTGAGCAAAGACAGAAATAGAAACTAAATCGAAATACCTCACCCCAATAAAAACATGTTTTTCTGTGTGGTTGATGATGCAAAATGCAGAAAAGAAATAGATTGAAATAGGACATAAATGCTTTGGAAGAATGTATTACAGTCCTTTAGCAGCTTGAGTTCCAGTTTCTCTATCATGATTGAAAACTTTGAAATTATTTAAGAAATTCTTGGAGGGAAAGGTTAATATGGATCAAAGTGAGGTCACGGTGTGGGCGCTTGGCCTGATTTAAGCAATCCACTGTGGCTGTTCAGAGTGAACTCTCTTTTCAGATGGTCTTTTCACTGGACTGACTTAAATTTAGGTGAGAGAGAAAAGCCAAAAGACGATTCAATTTCAAGTTTTCCAAAATAAGATCAAATACTCACAAACAGCACTCAACATTATAGGTTATATTCTAGTCGTTATCACTCATGAATTGCATTTTGTTTACTCAATTTTATGTTTTTCAAGGCTGCCAGGGGTTTCAAAACCTTTCCAAAATTGTGAGATGGTGATTTGGATTAATTTGAAAAATTTAGCGTGTTTAAATCCACGTGCAGAGGTGCAGAATCAGGGTGACAGTTTAGCTTTTATGCTCCGAGACCCTGGAGGACCTGAGAGATGCTGGAAGTGTTGAAATCTTTACACATAAACTTAAAGCCTACCTAAGAATGGTTTACAGACAATATTTACTTTTACTTTATTCGCAATTTTTTATTGTATTTATATTGTATTATTTTATTACGTCAGTTATTTCATTATTTTAGGATATCATCTTATGTTGTTTTATATCCCTCTCATCAAATTTATTTGCTTTTTTAAAAATGTTGTTTTGACTTTTAAAATCTAGTTTTTTTTAATCTAGTTTTAATTTCACTCTATTACTGTCTACAGTCCATCTGTCTCGGTTTGTTAGTCTTCTGTTGTTAGTCTTTTGAACTGCCCTAACCTGTATGAAAGCTGCTTTAGAAATAATTTTGACTGATTGAATAAAAAGTTCTGATATCTAGTCTATCTGCTTATGACTGGCATTAGATAACGTGTATCAATTCCAGCAGCAAGTTTACATGACACAAATGAAAGGAGATCGACAGTAACTGTATGAGTTCATCCCTTTCAGACCTGAACTGCAGTTTGACATTTTTCCACAACATCCCCAGACAACAGCTCCAGCTCAAACAATATCCAAATGACGGGAAAAGAAGACGGGAGGTTGGCTGTGGGACAGCGGCACACCTCAGTGGTTCAGACCACATCCTTACACAGTCATTAAAGAACTATAAGTTCATCCATCGGCATGGGGGTGAGTAGACAATGTCTTAAATTGTTATTTTTGGATGAACTTATCCTTTAAGCTCAGCACATTTTAGTGATTTATTGTTTTGTGTCCACCACGCAGCCTGACAGTGGCATCTTGAATGATGATCTTAAAAATTAAACGAATAAACGATGACATCTTATTTTATTAGCGGAACAATTATGTTAAATGTTGCATCATAATGTCCTGTGTGATATATGATTGTTATTGTTTGGTATTATAGTTTTATATCAGAATGTGAGTGCTACACAGGCTGGTACACACAGATAAATATATGTATTGTTATATTTTGCCATATTTCCTCAGTTTTTAATTTCTGTATTCAGACAGCAACTCCTTTTTTTCCGAGTGTCTGTTAAAGCGGATTAACTGAGAGCTGAGGCTGGTCTGGTGCTCACCAGATTGGGGGAGAGGAGGGACTGGAAGTGGAAGAGCAGCCCAGCGCTGGCAATCTGCTCCAGCCAACGGCGGCTGGCTTCCTGGGCCTCCTGAAGGTCCTGGGGGTCCGAGCCGTCCCCGTCCTGGTCTCTGCCTACATTGTGGAACTGAGAGTGGACACATAGAAGAGATCAAAGAGTGAGCTGAGGTTAAGAATCAACCAAAAATAGATATTTTCATTATTCAATCAGATATGTGTATCGTTTACCTGGTTGAGGACGGCCAGTAGGTGCTCTGAGAAGGCACAAACAGCCGCAACTAGAGACTGACAGAACACCATATCTCGACGCAACTGGATCTCTGAGTCTGGAGGGAAAGAAAAAGGACATGAGGCTGAGAGGAAAAAAATAAGTTATGTACAAACAATAAATCAAAGTAAGAGGAAAGAGATATAAGAGAAATAAGGAGTGACAGAAACGAGCAGCAAGAGTTTGTTATGATAATTAAACTTTTCAGACTTTTTAGGTCAGACTCTATGCTGTGGCAATTTTTAAGCTTTCAATAAGGTGACGAAAAGCCGTGGCTGCTTTTTTTTAATCTGCTGGGTATTAAATATTGTATCAGGGAGGAAAAAAATGAGAGCAAATGACAGGTGTGCCCGAGTGGAAAATAATTGGCTGCCATAATGTCCTGAGAAATAGGCCCCCTGAAAAAGTTCAGCAATTCGCTGAGTTAAAAAATGAGTTCATGAACTCCTCTGAAATGAATAATGTGTCATGAGGAATGACTGCAAACTCTTTGACACTATTAACTAATCCCACCAAAACCTTAGAAAATATATATGCTTTTTTCACTTTTTCTTATTAATTTATAGTTCCTGGAGGCATGTAAGGGAACATAACACATGATTTCATCAGTGTGCTTTCTTGACATCTGAGCTTAGCAGTGCTGCAAGGTTTGATGTGGATTTTCATCCATAGTCACTCTTAGTGCTGTGGAAGAGAGGACAGTATTCACTCTGTTCCCCCCCCGATATGTGTTTTTGAGAAAGTCTCTTACTACTAAACCAGTAAGTAACAAAACCTGCCTGCTTATTAATACAACCATGTGTTTAACTGTGCCTTTTTGTAGCACTCAGCACTCGGGTTTCTAGGTCTAACTGGGATTCTTATGCTTTTGACAGTAGCCAGGCTGCTAGCAGTAGCCAACAGTAAGACCACAGGGAGGAGGGAATGTTGGAAAGTTGTCTATTTCTGCTTTAAGTTTACACTGTTCTTTCTTCTTTAAACAACTCTCTCTGTTTGAGTGTGTGTTTCTGATTTCCATTCTTTGCTTGTTCTCTTTCCCCTCTCAGTCCTGTTTACAGTTTCAACCACAGAGTGGTTCTCCAGTGCAGGACACCATGCCTTTTACAATGGTTTTATTTATTTCATAATTTTTCGTGCAAAAATGCATTAAAATTTCAGTCATGGCAATATTTTGTGTTCCTGTGTTCCTGCAGGAGGACAGTAAGACAAACCTGTGTACTGTAGTAGAACCAAGAGCAGCCGTGTCTTCACCTCTGAAAAAAAAGAAATAAAATCAGTCCAGTGAAGCAGTGAACAACCTTACAGCAACTCCCAAAGAGCTCCTCTCCCAGACTGCAGTAGTATGACCTGTGCTATAAACTTGTCCCCTTCAAGTCATAAATAGGATGATGCTGTATTACTCTTCTGCTCCATCCCAGCTCCACAGCTGTTTATCTTCACATATAAGAAAAAAATAATAAAAACCAGCCACAGGCAAAGATAATAACATAAATCCGTATTTGTTTATAGTCATATCAGAGCCGCGGGAAGCTTGGCAGGACGCTTAGCTGCATGAAAAAGCCATCATGGGGAGAGGTAGGGGGAAAAAAGTGGTGTACACAGGCCAAGCTGCACATTAATATGAACTCTGCTTATTTGTACTCTCTTAGTTGTGACCGCCAGCTCACCTTTCCCAGGAGTGTCATGTGGCTGGCCTCAGGCCCCGGCTGTTTGTATCTCAGTGTGTTTGCCCCGGGTGTGTCTGTATGTATAGTACATATGTGTCTGTATGTGTGTTCAATCTGTGTGCCAACAAACACAATACTGCACACTCCCGTTGCGGATAAATGAGGCTCAACTCCCTCTGTAGATATAAACATCTCATAGTGTGCAGCTCCTCGTTCTGAAACCTGCTAGTTTTCAGCTGCAACTCTGTAGCTCAAATTTATGTATCCCAGAATGGTTTTGGGTTAAAAGTTTAAAGTGTGCAGCGCAGTTAGCGGTCTGGGACAGCCTGTACCCACACAGCTGTAACACGGGCTATTATTGCATCCAATAAATATGATGAGGCACACTGGAGAATTGGTCAATTTAATGTACGCTACCTCCCAAGCCTGGCGTGCTTTTTCATGACATACTGCTTGTTCACATGATCCTTAAGTGCCTAACAATGTACGACAGTAATAAGTTTGAGTGTGTGTTAGCCAGTGTTGGGGGTTACTGTAATCAGATTACATGTGTCTGTAAAGCAGTAGTGTAACGCCTTGCCGTTCATTCAGTACAGTTAAAATTACTAATCAAACATTTAGGTTCAAAGTAATATGATGAGCAGTGTATCACAATACTTTCTACAGGGAGTAAATACATTAATTAATACATTGCTTTTTAAATAAACAACAACAATGTGTAATAAATTAGTTTGCGTATTCACCCAAACACTGGTGTTAAAGGTGCAATATGTGAGAATTCTGGTTTAAAACATCCACAAATCAAGTTATCAACAGAATGGAAAGAAATAACAGGTTCAACGTCATGTGTTTTGCAAAGATATCTCAGAAGTTAGCATGCTAACCAGCTAGCCACAGCCCGTTCTGTCACCTCTACGAGCTCCAGGTCTGGGCCGCTAGCTGCACAGCCTACTAGCTAACAGCAGCAACAGTTAGCGGGAATTTGCGGTTACTCTGCAGATGTGCTTCTCCCCATTTGTTTTAAAGTGACCTTTGACGGGTGGCCAATTCTTACATATTGCACCTTTAACCACGATTATGTTCAGGTGCACACTCACCCTCAACATATTTGGCGATGGTTTGCGTGAGGGTCTGAACGCTGCTGGGAAGGTTCCAGGGATCCTGCTTGACGTGGAGTCGCAACTTTTTGGTGCAGTTCACCTTGGGCTCCATCTCCTGCTGAAACTCTGAAACACACACAGACATGCACAAAGAATTGGCATAGTGGCTGTATATGAGTGTATGTGTAACTGTTAAGCAACTTTTGCATATGGAGAAAGGTCAATTATATGACAAACTGCCTTTGTCCACCTTTCGCATTATTAAACATCCCCTCCACACATGTATGTATGTATTTGCGATGTCACCTCATCTTGCTCATGGCCTCTTAAAATCAGATTTTCAATGAGCACAGAGAAAATTTAGACTTTCAGTATGAATGTGAAAACAGCCTTCTAGTGTCGAACTCTGCGGCACATACATCATTCTACACAGTCAAGCTCAAACATTCAACTGTAGGAACAAGAAGAAAACATACTGTTGACTGGAGGGGGAATTTAAATAGTGAGGAAAGAATAATAAACATCTTGATCGATTCTCTTTTCTCCCTCTTCTCCAGCTCTCTTTCTCCCTGACTCTCCAGTTAACTCTGTTCACAGATTTTTACTGGCATCATAAAATTCCCCTTACTTTGCTAAAACACTTGGAGCACATCAAACTGTTTAAAACTATAACACCCTTGAATTATTCATTAGATTGATTATTCAGTCAACAAAATATTTCAGCGAAAGATGATCATCAAAAAAAGATGACAGAAGCCAATTAATTATTACACTCTAATCATCTTTTCACTTTTCATCGTCTATTCCGCTTTACATCTCAGTTACTCTTCATGTGTCCCTCTTCACATTTGTGTCATTCTTTCATCTCCATCTCTCTGAATGAAATGATAAAAAATTATGGCCTGCAAACAAACGATATTCTTCTGTTTTATAAGCGTATCCCGCATATTCCTCGTCTTTGCAGTGGCAAAACATGAGTTTAAAGGTCTGTCAGCGTGGCGTAACCCCTCTTGAAACTAAACAGAACGGCTTGTAATAAAGTTTATTTTGCAGACAAAAGCAAAGAAGAGATCTGTGATAGAGCGGTGGCTGTTTAACAGAGGCTTCAAGGGGGGTTTGGAGTGTGTGTTTGTGTGTCTGAGGGCGACGGAGAGAGTGAGAGATCAGATGCAGGAATGCTCCACTTGTTAGATAATCCTATTTGCTCTGTTATCAACCACACACATTACTGGAGTGGAGATGGATCAGCTATGATCAAGGCCTCCACATCCCTCCTGAGGGCATTTATGCACGCACACACACATAAACACACAAAACACGGGAAGACCTATTTTCAGTTCAAGCATATCGGCGCTCACTCGAAGACAGCCTGAGATGAGAGGGGAGTCTGTGTGCCAAATGAGTCGGGGTGTGTGGAGGCTTCCCTCGTCCAAACATACAAAATAATCTGCTCTTTAGCTTTTAGTGCTGATCACACTCTATTAAAGTCACTTTCAAGATTGTAAAATAAGCAAACTTGGTTCATATCAGGGCTTTTTAAAGTCTTACGTAGCACAGTACAGACCACCACGATGCAAAACATACAGCTATAATCTGTGCAGAGTCTGGGAACCATGAAGCAACACAAGATAGAAAGAAAACAACTGTTTCTTTTGAGCGTTTCTTCTATCTAATCTTCATAAATGGGATGAGTCACCTGAACAAAACACCACAGATCGTGAAAGGGCATCGTAAGCTAGTTTATATCTGTAGTGGGAAATGATAAGGCTGCATTTAGCCCCTTCCAGCAACATTTCCTACATCTTGTGAGAGATAAAACTTAACAACAGATGAGTGTGGTTAAACACCGAGGCCAAGATGAGGTTGGGTGGCAAATAAACACATAGCAAAAATAAAATGATCAGATATTCTACAACTACAGGAGCAGCTGCAGGGTCACCCTTCCCATTGACGGGTAAGTAGCACTACAATAACCGTAAAGAGGAGATGAGTGTGCAGCAAAGTGGTGTTGTTTCAACACTATGAAGTGCTTCAGAGTGAAGGACGGAGGGATATGTGAAGGCAAAAGGAAGTGAAAGACCCTCACTTTCCTCAGAATGACTACCTGGGTGAGACAATTAAATCAGTGCAGCAGCTGATTCCTTACATTTTTGTGGAATAATGAAAATCGACATTTTCCTCTCTTTCAATTATCTTATTTCATTTGTAGTTATTCATTCATTTTTCCCGGTCTGGGACTGGAATGGGCACCAGAGCCAGAACCAGACAAGCGGGCAACGGAACCGGGCTCTGCAGCCTCTATAGACACAACAGTTAACAATGGTGTTGCTTTCCACTGCTCCACATCTCCTGGCGAGTAAATGGATGAAGTCTGATGCTTAACTTGCAGCGTTTCTTCTCAGTTATTGGTAAACAGCAGCTAATTTTGGCTATTTAACATTAGCTTTCTTACAATTCTTACAATAGCACCTTCCACTGTTATGTGTTTTTAATTTTTTTACCAAGATTACAAATTAATAAGACTAAAGTGATGGTAGAAGGAGGGGGAGGGGCTGGGCGGGTTTATTACTGGAAGAATTTGATGATTCTTCAAATTCCAATAAAATATGTTTATAAAAGAAAGACATAAGGGAGGAATGAGGCGAGGAGAAAATGGATGGGAATCTGTTTTTTTTAAGGAGCTGGAATCCACCTACAATACTCCCCCCCCCCCCCCCCCCCCCCATGTCTCTACGATCACATCTGTGCAGACATGCATTACACAACAGGAAGTTGCAGCCCCTTTGCGCAGGCGGCGGCTGCGACATTTTCAGCGTGTGCTCTGGTTTCTCTCAGTGTTGGTGCTGGTTGGGCTAGGGAGTTTCTCCAATATTATCTTTCCTCTCTCAGGCCCGCTGTGCGGCCCAGCACGGCCCAGGAAGCGGAGCTACACCATCAAACAAAACACATTCCTCACAGGAAACACCTCCACTGCTGCAGTCGAATATATTTTTGATTCACAAAGAATAACTTTGACATTTCTTGCTCAAGCTGTTTGACGGCTCGATGCACTGTGTAAACAGACCCAGAAGCACATCACAGTCCTGGTGTTTTACCTTGTAATCCTCTTCCAGGAGTGAAGCACTTGGTCTGCTCGAACGCCCGAGCCACCACTGCCCCTCTCAGCATGCTGGTGATGGAGTCCACCTGAAGGAAGCACAAAGATCAAGATGGTGCACTTACACGATACAGTTTCACACTAAGCCGGGATCAAAAGTATGAAGAGGGAAGCAAAAACTGCTGCCCAAACATAACCAACACCTGCTTCTCTCGCCCTCTCTGAAACACACACACACGCAATCCCACAGAGCCCCAATGAATACAATTTGCTATGCAGTATGTAAACAAAGCTGTGGAAACTGCGCTACAATAAAACAAATGACAGGAAGCAGCCCAAAAGTGCAGAGACAGCAAAGTGCAGTTTTTCTCCCTTTCCACTGCCGATGGAGACATCCTCAAAAAGCTTCTCCTGAATGGTGTATGCATGTGTGTTTGTGTGTGTGTGCTAAAGAGTGTGTATGTGTAATCCGATATGGTCAGCCTTTGCTTCAAAGGTCTCAGAAAGGTCATGGGTCAGATTAAGGCTGTCACGACTTTCCCTTCCTGAAGAAATACACAATATCTGTTCTCCATACACCAAAGTCTGAATGAATATTTGACCTTTAAAACATCAAGTTGAAATATGAGAATTGTTTTGTGTTTTAAAATAGTAGAATAATCACAAAGTTGTACATGTTTTTATGAGGCTATTTGCAATCCATCAAACAACACGATCAGACAACACAATGACTGAGCTTTCACCTTAATAAGATAACCCAAAAAGTCAAATGTTTTCCTTCGGGGATTAATAAAATGTAAGATTTAAAAGGATCTGCACGACAAACTGGATTTCAGCGATGTTCAGGGACAGTAAGAAGTAAGAGAATGTGTTTTTTGGTCTCTCCACTAATAAGTTATATCAATCACATCTGTACAGATGTTGAGCTGACTCACCTGACTAAAGAGATGTTCAAGAAAGCTGTGAAGTTTCTTCTGCTTTTCATGGGACAGCCACACACTGGAGGGCATCTCATCTCCTGCAGAGGCGTGGATAAAACTTGTCAGCATTAGTCCACTCAAGTACTAAACACATGCACGTTTACCTACTGCAGCAACACATCTACTGTTTGACACTTTATACAAATAGCTGCAGTGTGTGTGTATGACTGTGTGTGTGTGTGTGACAGAGACATCCTCAGACATGGAGGGAAAGCATATTTGACAGGATGCACAGCTGTGTAAGATGTTAATGACAAATCCAGCTGAGATGTGCGGCCAAACGGTTGTCTAATCCAATTAGATTCAACTTCAGGCATTTTTGTTCTCGCCTTCTCGATGATATAATCATGCAGTAACATTATAATCATGACCTGTCACTTATGAGACTATTTTGCTATATACTGGGAATTAACCAAATTACATTATTTCTATCTAACAAGTAAGTTCACCAATGTGTGTCATGTCAGTTGTGTTGCATTTGCGTACCTGAGTCCATGTCATCGCTGTGAACGTAGGAGCTGCAGTGGCTGCTGCAGATGCTGGTGAAGGAGGCGATGGAGTTTCTGTTGCTGTTACAGTCACTGAGAAGAAACAGAGAGATCAATGTTAAAGCTAGGGATGTTAATTTAGTCTAGAGGTGTTTTTTGTTGTATTTGTTTAAAAAAAATCTTGACAGCAATCGATACATCAAATGCTGCAACTTACAAAAGAAACAAAAACAGCAACTGTGGCTGTTGCAAGCCTCTACTAAGCCATTTCAATCGTCTCAATATGTTAAATATATTGCTAAAGCTATTAGTGAGTTAGTCGCACAAGAAAAGGAGAGAAAGCGCAGCCAAAACTTCCCAATACTTACAATAGCTATGTTCTTTTTTTATGTTCATTATGATAATGTTAGGTGTTTTCTTACATGTGAGTGAGGCATAAGGGTAGCTGGATATGGTTAGCAATGACAACAATGCACTGCGCTCACAGTAAACAGCCCCTGAGCCTGTTGTTCAGCAGCTAGCTAACTTTGTATCATGAAGCCCACAGGCCCTGCGCCAAAGACCAGACCCACTGCAGCAGGAACAGCCTCCTTTGGCTGCTAGCATTAGCACAAAGCACACAGGCCCTCAGCCAAGATAGCCCTTACTGTACGGTACATCTACTCACTTATCTGATTTTGGCCAGCAGCAAGCACAATATGGTCTGCCATTCTGCGGTATGATGTAATATTGTATGGTATATTACCTTTTATTGCTATATAAATAAAGATGACTATTATTGCAATGCGATACTACTGAATTTTCACAGATTTCTGTTTTCATGACACTCTCTCACTGTTATTCTTTATCTAAGATGTTGGTAGTTCTCTTAGATCTCCCCGAAGCCTCTTATGTAACATTGTCCCAGTTCAATCTTACCTATATGAGTCTCTGTTGCTGATTGTGTCATGTCCAGAGTCCTCCTGCTCATCCCCTGCCACGTTAAAACACACTTTCTTCCCGTTGCGCTCCCCCTTCTCCCCCTCGCTCTCTGCTGATATGTAGCTCTCTGGAGTCCTTGCCTCTGTCGCCGGAGGGTGGGTGATGGAGGATAAAAGGCTGACAGAGAGAAGGAGAGAAACGGTTACCAAAACAGCTGTGACATTCAACCAAAACTTGAGACAGCGGGATGAAAACAGCTTCTTTGATCAGACTAATGCAACACAGAAGGCTCTTACATTTGTCGCAGCATGGCTACATATTGAACTGTACATCCAGTATGGGCAGCATGTGCGTGTGGCTCAAACAGCTGAGCGAGAGGGCCAAACAAAACCTGTTTGTGTTCAGCTTCCGTCACAACAGCTTCAGATGCACAGGGATCCACATCATATTAATAAGCTCAAACATGGAGCAGGGTACAGCTGTGTCAACATGCTGCGACTCCAGTGCAAAGATCAGCTCTCACTGTTACCGCCGGCCTGTATTGTATCAGGCGACTATCAGAGGAGCAGGAAGAGGCCGGCCGGGATATTTTCACAGTTGCAGCAACACATGGTGGCATTTAAAGCCATATTCCAATAAATGCTAGGCTTTGACTTTTTTTGATCTCACTCCCCACGCACACACACGCTGACACGCCATGTCTGTTTACATTTCAGGCCTATTTTAATTTGTGTCCGCTTACATTTTCCATTGTGTCAGAACATCGGCCTTAAGGACATTTGGAGGCAGTGTGGAGGGGGCTGCTCGAGGCCGCTGAAGTAAACAACCTGTCTCCCTCATGCTGCCCAAATGCATCTCAGATTTTTATGCCTTTCATGCTTTTAAACACCTCTCCTTTCCCCCCGATTTCTCCCTCTCCCTCTCTATTGACCCCCTTTCTTCCCATTCACAGGCGGACTGGGCCACAGAGATGCCCTCATTATGGTCCACTCCAGGAGCCACCACAAAGCCCCTCCACAGCAGAGTGGCATTCCATCGCCATGGAGAAGCTCTCTAGGCTCTGTGATTGGCTATTGGTTAATAAAGAAGTGAACGCAGTTTGGGGCCTTTGGGGCACAAACTATCGGAGGGAGCGAGGGAGAATAACAATGACTGGATCAGGGAACAGGGCTGCAACAGAGGGGAAAAAACAGGCCAAAGTACACCGCTGCTTATCGCGAGCAATCAGAAAGATCTCTTAATCTCCCACAGGAAGCTCCTCAACCCACTTCGACACATTAAACCATTAAACATCAATCGCCTTCATTGCAGCTGTAAGTGCATCTGCATTACAAAGCTCCCCATCAGGCAGTTTCGCAGTAGGTTATTTGCATTCTTTAATCCATACTGAGGTAAATGAGTCAGAGGACCCTATAGCTATGGGGAAGGAAAATATGGGAGAATGGAGGTAGAAAGCGGGGAGGGTGTGACTTGATCCAGGAAGGGAGGAGGTCCTGATGTAAAATGCACGTCCACATGCAGCTGTGACCCCTTATCTGTGGCCCCCCGAGGCAAAGGTCCACAGGTCGCTGCCTCGAAATGGATTCCTCAAGAATCAGCCAAGATGTTATGTAACATCGCTCTACGTTCGGTAGTTTTCTTTCCCTGAATTACTTGAGGATATTTGTATTCTCCCGTGAATATACCGTAGGCTTCCTCTCTTGACTTTGGGTTGTGACAGCGGAGGTTGACATAATGCACAAAAGAGCCCTCATAAATATGGCCACTTCAGTTCATTATTTAATCATTACAAAGTGGTGCTGTCAAAGTTAGTAACACCCAGGACAGAAAGAGAAAGAGACATAGAGTGAGGAATGTTGTGTGCAGACGGGTGTGCAGAAAGCAAGACAGAGCGGAGATGAGGACGGACAAAGAGACACTGAGCAGAGCGAGGACAGACAGGGCAGGGTGTGTGTGAACAAAACAAATAGCACTGACCCTGGGCTGGTCAATGAACAGGTTAATATGCAAACTAATCTAATGAAGGGCTCAGGAGGATTGAACACCCCCACAGAGGTCAGAGCAATGCACCCATACTAGCACACAACCCATATTAGTTCCACTGCTGCTCGCCCACACAGCTCACACTTAACAAGCTCCTGAAGTGTGCAGGTCTGCATGTTTAAACAGATAGTGGATGGTAAAGGTCATTATCCCCTCGCCAGCCGCGTCACGGGCCATTTGAATGCGCGTGGACACAACTACGCTAATTGGCAGCGACAGGAGCGTGACAGAATTTGTCCAGACGCAGTCATTAAGAGCCCTGCTGTGGACTCCACTCATTATTACCACGGTTAGTTGACAGCTTCGCTCCATCTAACGACTTTTAATGTCATTCTCAGAATGCCGCCGCCTTCGTTGAGGAGACTTCTAATGACTAAATCAATCAGATGATCATCTAAAGATTCAAAACACACTCATCTATTGTAATCAGGGAGCTGCCCGCCATTAATCTGCAGGTGGAATCTGGTGCTGTGAACATTTTAGAGGTTTTACACACATTGGGAATGTGTTTGCAGGCATATGTCAGTGGTCCATTGTTGCTAAATGGCATTTCCAGAGGGCACCTGGCCTAATGACACACCCTCTTCTAGTTCATTGAGATTGTATTTCCTGTTTGGGGGTGGGGGAAGTCGGACTGGAGCAGCGTTTCCCATTTCCTTCCCGTAGCCTCATGCGCTTCCAAACAATGAACCCAGTGACCACACTAAACACAGAGTGGCGAGCCAGGAAGCACTGATCTAACATACACATGCCATATCGGGTTTAAAATCCTTAGCATAAATGAAGCGTGAGCATACCTTTGTGCACAAGTTGTGCAGACATACGGCAGAGAAAATCCACCAACCTGACACACTCTCTCTCTCTCTCTCTCTCTCTCTCTCTCAAAAACACATGCACACACACACAGGTGCTAGAGTAATGACCACAATGTATGCCCGCCCAGCGCCAGATGCAGCACGTTGAAAAAACAGGCTGCTAAAGTTACAGCTTTTATATGAGGCAATCTGGTTTCAGAGGACACTTCCAATCAAGTCAAGTAGAATCAGCGGGAGAGTGTCTCTTTCCATCATAAACAAAAAGTGATTTGAAGCGTTTCAAAAAAAATTACACCCTTTGTTTTGCTATTTGTGGGCAATATGTGAGACTAGATTAATCTCAGACTTGATTTAATGAAACAGAACGCTGTTCACAGTCTCACATGGGAATGATTTGCAGGGGTCTGTGCACAGGAGAAACAGGTAAACATGTGTTACTTGAGTGTGTTTATGTTTGTATGTACATACAACGCCACTCACTCGTGAATATGAGCACCGTGTGTCTCCATCTCCTTGACAACCGTGGTGAGTTTGTAGAGGAGCTTCTGGTAGGCATCCAGGGTGAGCAGGTCTTCCTCTCTGAGCAGGAAGCGAAGGCCGTGACCCTCCGTCCTGCCCAGGCTGTGACCCGACGGTGCAGCCATGGTGGTGATAGTATGCTGGACATTAACCATGGGGTTCAGCTTACCTGAGGCGACACAAACAAGACGATTAAAAGTGTTTTTTTCCGATGCATCATTATTCCACTGTGCAGGCATTTTGTTTTAGTGCTCACCCTGCTCAGCACTGCTGCTGCGGCCTCCTTTCTCCAGCGTGTTCTTCCTGTTGTCCAACTGCACGCCAAAGGCACTACCCAGAGAGGTGGTGGTCTTCGGGTAGGACACCTCCATCACATTGATATGACAGTTTGTAGGGCAGAAGTCGCTGCTATGGAGGGGGGACACCTTGGCTTTGGCCTGCTTGAAGGTGGGCCAAGCTCTGTTCTTTAGTACCCGAGCAAACTGTTCCAAAAAAGTAGAGAAAGAGAGATACAGGTGGTTTGGTTCATATCGAACAATTAACATGACTACAACAGTAACAAGTTACCAAATAATGTGAAACAAATCAAAAATACTTCCTTACTTCAAGAAGAGACTAAAACAAAAACTGAGTAATCCAACATAGATTGCTGTTTTTGTACCACTTTGCTTGTTTTCTAAAATCTTTAGTGCCGTGTTGGTTGTAATATCTAATGTATATTTTTTAATGTGTTTAATGCATATATGATATTTTAATCAGAAGAGAAAGATCTTCATTGATTGATTCTCATGCTTAAACAAACTAAATTGTCTCTGTTTTCATGACTGCATAAAGTCAATATAGAAACTGAAAACCCGACAGAGTTGACCGGCGACACAGTGAGCTCAGGCATGTGTGAGCTGACCAATCGGGAGGTGACCTTAAACAGACAGGAGTCGAACAATATGAGAAAACTGGTTTGTTTTGGAGCATTAAAGCATGTAAATCTATTGTAGTAGTAACCTAAAATTAAATCATGAACCTGAAAATGAGCAGAACATGTCTCCTTTAATAGGTATGATTTTTCAGATCTTCTGTGTACCTCACTGAATAAAAGGCTCCATGTGAAACAAACTACAGAATATCTGTCAACTTGAACGTACTGTTTTGTTTCACACATGACATCTGGCGCTAGAGGAAAGGTATAAACACCCATTACTGTACATTTTCTACATTCCTCTTTTTATATGACAGCTCAAATATTTAACTCAAATCAAAGATCCAAGACAGACACATAGTATCATCATTACTCACATATGTGAAGAACTCCAGACCCAAACATCCATTTATCTTCTTAACCGATGTGAACTGAATTAAACTGATGTATAGCAGCTCATGTCATCAAGTCTGTGAGGTTATATGATGAAATGATGTTTTGCTATTCGCAATCTGATTTGTAACTTCAACAAACCTCCAGAATGTGAGTCTCTGTTTTGAATTTGTTGCAGAGGAACTGTGGTTGTATTTTATTACAGTAACATCAAACACGCTTTCCGTTGACAAAATTAAATAAAAATGCTTTCAGATGATATAACGCACTGTTAAACAAGTGTCAATATCCTCCTCAGTGGCTTAATGCTATGGAACGCCTATAGAATATCTAACTCCACCCAATCCTGCTGTGCTGCGAGATAACATCTCCATGTAAAACAGAATTCACAGGGAGCCCTGAGGACTGCTCGGATCCAGCAGAGCTGATACATAATATCACAAACACATTTTTTTCTTTGCAACATTTGGTTGCACTTTCCTTGAACCCCCACCATCACAAGGCCTGTATCCTGTATCCATATTAAACAGCAGACGCTACGAGCCGCCAGGACAGTTTTTAGCAACTTTAGCTGTCAAGCAACATAAGCAGAACATAATGTATATGTTTACCGAGGAACTTAAACCAAACATGTCCTGTCGGTTATCTCAGATAGCTGCAGTATGAAACTACTGAGATGATACGCTCCAGATCATGAGACCAAAGAGTCCCAACACATCTCTTATGTGTCTCTAAAGGTTTCTCATTTCCAGGCCTCAGGTTAACATCTTTCCTTATATCTCTGTTCTGTCTCTTTTTGTCACTTCCTCCCTCTTTCATCCTACCCTCACTTCTCGCTCCTTCTCTCATTCTTTCACTTTCGCTCCCCCCTCCTCTCTCTCTGGGGGTTTGAGAAGGAATGCTCCAGTGCAGGAGGGGATCTTACACAACAAAAGTCCTGGCTGTGGCTGCGCAGGGCTATTTATAAGTGACTGGTAATTAATCCAAGGCCCACTCTAATGTTGAGTCAGATCTTTTCCTTTTCCCCCTCTCACGCACATTTGCACACATCGGGATGTTTGGCCTATAGACACATTGTTACAGATGTGATTGAAAAGCGACGAGGCTCTGTCAGCAACCAGCTGTAACCTAGTTACAAACAAAGTGGCAGGTTTGACTACATATTGCACACATATTCATAAACAGCGTTCACTTCAGTGACAAGTTTGTAAGACAATGAAAGACATCTTAGCTAAATATTTCTTCTTCGCTCTCAGGTCAATGAGAACTGATTACAATGATTGGAGTGTGTCTGGTTTAATGCACAGAAGCGCTTTCCACTCTGCATATTCTTAACCCCCCTTTCACACACACACACACACACACACACACACACACACACACACACACACACACACACACACACATGTTAACCCAGGGTTAAACAATTACAACTAATGTTTACATTCTGGATTGAAGCATGACTACTCTGTTTACTTTAGCCCCGTTTCACACGGCACCTTTAGGCCATGTGTTTAGTCAATTTTCAGGGGACAACCCAGCAAACTTGGGGCTTACTCTGCTCTGGAGCAGGGGCCAGCAAGCCAAAACGCACGTCTTGCTAATAACAGTCACTTCCAAGCAGATTTGCATTAATGAGATATATGAATTTTGAAATCTTCTTTAATTGTGTCGCTGTCACTGTAACGTTAAAAGTTAAGTAATTAAAGGTGTTGGTCCGACCTATCTGAAACTGGGTTTTTCTAGCCAGTCATAATTGTAAACAAACATTGTGATTGGTTCCATGAAAGCCTCCTTTGCTGGGGCTTACAGCTCCCTTAGCCTGGGGCTAAGACGGTTCTAAGAATAATTTCAGCCCCGGGGTAAGTACAGTGTGAGAAGCCCTTCTGATACGTTGATGTAAGTGCAGTATGAAAACAAGCCTCCATCAAGGACTTCCATGTCTTTTTTAGTACATACTCAGTATGTTGTCCTCACTTAGGAGCATGTGTTCTTGGGGGCAGTCGAGGTCGCTATAAAAGTTCAATCACGGTGCATCAACCTCTACCCTAGTTCAGCAGGCTTTCTACTCCACAAGTAAAAGTGGAATTTCTACACTAGCTGCATCCTGCTTCTGTTATTATCAGTTTACACTGAATAGCTAGATTAGAAGATGATTTTCGTGGTTACAAGCTGTGTGAAAATTATACATATGCAAGATAGTTACCTTTCTGTAGTTGGTGATTCTCCTGTTGATGTGCTCCACCCTCTCACCACACATGGCACTGAAGCGCACCTGCAGCTCCTCTGGGATCACATCACAGCTGAAACTCAACCTGCCGCACATCTGCACCAGCGTGTCATCATTACGCGCCAGCGCTTCCAGGATCTGGTCAGGGAAAGGGCAAACAAAGGCAAGGATGATTAACTGATGCCTCTAAAATCCATTTTTGGGACAGCTAATGGAATGTAAATGAATGGCCGAGCACCGATTTTTCCATCGGAAAACAAAACACTATTTGGCCGGAGGGCTGATTCCTCCGCAGCATTTCATGAGCAGTTTAACTGAGATATCTTACAGTTCCATGTGCTTTTCATAAATCCACAGAGATAAACCCAGACTGTGATACATATGCTGTACGTATGGATAAAGACTCTGACTTTCCAGATCAGAGATTAGATATGAGCAGGAAGAGAGACACAAATCTCCCAGCTGTCTTAATGAGATGCCCAGTGGAGGAGAGAGAAAAGCAGAGGAGGAAATGTAAGAGCAGACTGAAGCACGAGAAAACCCATGCGCCCCAACAGCGTTAGCAATATTAAAATTCAACATCACACAGATCTCAGAGGACATCCTGGACTGCCGGGGCAGATGTTTAAAATAATACTAAAATTACTTTCACTTTGCAGGGATGGGAAACTACTTATAGTCAGAGGGGATGTGGCAAGTTTTATTTTTATTTAAATCATCAGCTTTCATTTAAGATGGTGCTTTCAAAGACTTTAGAACATAAGGGCTGTAAATCTAGATCAGTGAGAGACATGAACCCAACGTGTGATCTCTGCTAGTTTACCATGAACAAGAAACATCATGTTCATTATGGAATTTGGCATAAACATGTTGCAGACTACATTTTATCTTCCTCGCCGGCATGTGTGAATCTACGTCTGAGTGAATCTTCTTTCCTCTGTGTGTCTTAAATCAGTAATGATCAGTCTGTGAACATCGCCGGTGGGATGTAAAAAGCATGCACTTAACGCAGCTGGGAACTAACATGACTAAAATAAAGCTGTCCGTTTTAACTAGCATCAAGACGCTTTATCTGCACAGCAGGAGAGCTGTTGGCTGTATCAGGCTGGGCGAAGTGTTTAAATGCATAAAGTTACATTGTAGAAATTGTGCGTCGTTTCAACTTTGAGGAAAAGAAAGGTGCCATGAACGAGTTCTTGACTACAATTTCTACTAACTTCAAACAGTAAACATATATAGTGAAAAATTATGACTTGTCAGCATCATTTTCAAGTTCAGAGACAAAGACAGAAGCATTGAATAGGTAATAAAACATGTCTCTCTATCCCTCTCTGTAATCCACAGACAGTCATCTTAATGTCAGAGCCTTAACAACAACAAATTTGTTTCTTCAGGGTCCAGTGTGAAGCATTAGGGGGGGATTTAGAGGCCGAAATGGAATACAATACTCATAATCGTGAAAATAAGAATTGTTGTGTTTCTGGCTCTACACAAGTGCTTAAAACGTTTTAAGGGGCCGTCGTCGGGGAAGGTGAGACAAGGGGCATTCAGTTGGTTGCTATCTGCAACCTCACCCCTAGATGCCACTAAATCCTACTCTGACCTTTAAATGTAAATAAAAGTAATTGTCATTAATTGACATTCAACTTGGCTGTCTGTGAATTGTGTACACAGTGCACACGGCACATGGTGCACTGCAGTTTTTCTACATTCTGCCAGAACACCAGAAACCAATCTGTTCTCTTCTGCTGGAAAACGAATGATTCATGTGATTAAACACCAATACAGCAAGGAATATGCTCCATACAAGCATCATATCAACTGAAATAATAAAGGTATTAAACTACATGTTGATGCAGGGCTCTTCGACTGTACAAGACAGCACTTTTAGGCAAAAGTGAAAACATTTTGTGTTTTAATTGTCACGGTTTTGGCTTTCAGTTTAAATGAAGTTGTTTTATTTTGTGGAACTCACCCTCATGTGTCTTGTTGTAACTGTCAGTTTGTCTCTTTTCCTCTTGATGTCTTTTGGCTGCATTTGCCTCATGTGTCCTCTGTGTTCTCGCTTTTGTTTTCACTTTGTGGATTGTCCTTACTTTTGCATTCTTATTTTTTTCTTGGATTCTCTCTAATTGTTGTCAGCCTTTTTTGTCGCCTGCTCGTTTATTGCCTGCATTTTAGCTTTTTGGGACTCCAGCTTTGTAAATAAAGCTTGCCTTTTGTTTCTAAACCTGCCTACCACTGTGTCTACATCTGGGTCCTCAACTTTTTGCCAAACCCTAGCATTAAGAGTAAATATTACCAAACAATTCACTTGATCACATTGAAACAAGGGCCTATGTGGTAATCTAGCCTTGAAGCTGGATCAAACAAATCATATTTAATGAACAACCAACATCACTGTCTTCCATAATTAGGGCTGAAAGATATTCTGTAGTTTGAGTTAAGATTTTTGCATTTCATTTTCACTGAAAAAATTGAAAAATTATGATGATTTTACAGAAATATGAATGATAGCATGGTAATAAATGTGATAGTAGATCATAACATATGTATTAGATAATATCATTTAGCCATACATTCACTACAATTATATTTTGGACAGAATACCTTAGCAGTGAGACTGAAGAATCCCTTTGGTTCCACCATCTTTTCCAGCACGTGACACTTGATACCAGCTGTGCTGTCATACTCATACATCACTCCGTACTCCAGATGGACGTTGTCTACCGTCAGACTTACGTGGTCCTTCTTCCCGTCGATGATCGCTATAGTGTTGAATTTATCCATCGCCTCTGAGATTTTAAAAACACAGGAGAACATAAGAGACGGTGGTGAAGCAGATCTCTGGTTATTTGCACGCAAACATGGCAGCACACATGTGTGAATCAGATAAAAACGATGTTATGATCATGTTTTTGGTGAAAAACACAAAATCTTCACCACATAAAGTGTTTTCATCATCACACACTGCAATGTAGGAGGCCTCAGACCACCAAATGTGCAGCTCATTTCAGAAGAAGACCCTCTGCTCGTGGCTTCCTTCCATCGCCCTCCGAAAAAGACGAGCAATTCCAAGAGCATAAAGTTAACCAGCCCTATGCTAACGTGGTGACTTAATATGGCAATAAATCCTGCTCTGGAGCAAGTTGCTATGAAGGGAATAGCTTTCCTCTTTTACTTTCTCATTGGGATCCATAAATCGTAGGGGGAGAATTAACACTTGATGAGCCAGAGGAGGCGGCTGTTCTCAGGCTAACGCGCTCCAGATGAGCCTCATCGGAGACACGTCTGACTTGTTAAATGGAGCTGGTGTTCCCGCGAACAAGCCTGCGTTACATCCACAGACACCTTCAGCCGAAACACTTTTCCCTGATGAGCAATTCTCGTGTAGTTCCTTGAGAACGTGTGTGTATGGATGTGTGTGTGGTCACCTTCTACTTTACACTCGAAGCCGTCTCCGTTCTCCTCGAGGGCTGGCTTCTGGTTTGTTTTCTGGTTGTCCTCCTGGGCGCTCTCACTGTTGTTGTACACCCACTTAATGGTATCTTGCTGCATAGGATTACAACACAGGATCTTTTTTGGAGTGCTTGAATCATAAAAAATCAGAAACAACTGAAACAAATTAGATTTTTCTATTTATTCTTCAAACTTGTATTGAACTGAACTGTTTCCACTTAGAATTAAATTGACTGGAACCATTATAGTCACACAACTGTCAACACAAATCAGTCTACTGTAGCATTCCTCTTATCTCCTCGTTCTCTCTGGTGGTTAACAGGTGGCATTTCTATTGCTAGAAAGCTGGAAAACGAGCAGAATAAAGCTCTGAGCACACAGAACTCTGGTGTGTGTGTGTGTGTGTGTGTGTGTGTGTGTGTGTGTGTGTGTGTGTGTGTGTGTGTGTGTGTGTGTGTGTGTGTGTGTGTGTGTGTGTGTGTGTGTGTGTGTAAACAGGCTGAGGTTTGGGTTCGATGCAGCATGTTTAGCTGATTCTGCCCAGATATGGTGTGCAGTGTCACAGTTGGGTTGGCAAAGCATACAGTGAAAAACCTTCACAAACATATGGGAACATGGTGCTTGGTGTGACCGCAGAGGCGAACCCATGCCAATCTCATCAACTCACTCTAGCGTGCCACACCGCCCTGTGTGTGCTTATGTGTGTGTGCGTCTGTGTGTCTGTCTGTTCTCTCCACACCCAAGCCACAGTGGGTTTTCTGCCAAGGCTACATGCTGTGCCTGCCGACTGGTCTGTGGTCTTCTAGTGTACAACCGCACACAGAAAGAGACAGAGCGCGAGAGAGTGAGGGCGGCTTCTCTGCGTCCATACTTGATGTAAACCAGATCTGCAGTAGTGTTGGAACCCTGAAGCACTTCATTAAGCCTAAAGTCCCAACGGGGTGCAATTATAGGGACACACTACACTAACTCACACTATACACACCCCCCTGGGCTTCCACTTTCACACAATTTTCCCACCTTCAACAGGTGGAATACTGAGCTTTGCTCTCTCTGCTGTCAACCACTCTACCAGGGTGAAAAAAAAAAGAAAACCCTGGCTGGCATATTTTTCCCCCATCTTTTCCTACCTCCAGGGATTTCACCACCCCAAGCTCCAGCCACCCCCAGATCCTTTCCCACCTCTCTCTGCAGCCTGCCAGTCTCCCACAGCAGGCCCACCGCTGTGAGCCAGGGGTCAGAGCTGGAGGAGCCAAAACTACTATTATTTCTGCGTAATGACCCAAGAGAAGGAAAGAAGGAGTCAGAGGGAGAGAGAAGGAGAGAGAGATATGAAGGTGAACGGGAGCTAGGAGTTCTGTCTGTGTTTATTCTCACGGTCAACTAGTATGTGTTTCCCCACTTTTCTGCTCTTTTTTGCTGTTTCCTAATCTCCCACACTTCTGGTCCTTCCAGTTTTATTGCATAACTATCAGAACAATCAAAATACAATTCAAATCAGTTAAACTTTCCACAAGTGTGGTTCATGGGAAATGAAAGTGTGACCTCCAAATCAAACAAAAGATGGATTCTGTTGATCGAGTGAGTGATCTCGAGAATCCATCTCGCTACGCTTCAAGCTATGTGCTTATGGCCGAACTACAGTGGTTCTATTGGCAGCTACAGGCGTAGATGACCTTAACCTTAACCCTAACAGGTTATATCAGAACTGGCGAGTTTCATTGATCGAAAGTTAGTCATCGACAGTGATGGACAGATGGTTTGCCTGCCCTGTTCCAAACTGTTTTCAAGGATGACTTCCCAGATGGTTCAGTGTGACAAACCATCTGGTAAAAAATATACAGTATGACACCCTAAACACTCCTTCTGGTTGAAATAATTTTTCTCCTTCTCCCTCACCTGTGTTGGCCGTCTGTACTTCCTGCACGCGGTGACATGAGCGATAACGCTGGCGTGGCTCTCCTTGCTCACATTGATGCCGTTCACCTTGATGATGCACTGGCCCGGGTGCAGACCAGCGATGGCTGCCACCGTGCCTGGCGTGAGATAAAGGCAAGCAAAGAGACAAAAGGAGAGGTGTCAAGGGTAATAACTGTAGCACATTATCATGCAGGTGAGAGCGGAATCCGGATGATACAAAAACCGGCACGTCCCCAAAAAACAACTGTCACATCTCCCACATCCTGTACACAAAATTGGGTTGAACAACATTCCTTTATTGTATTTGCAACTTTAGTTTCCTGTTTTGGCAGCTCGGGAGAAGTGTGAGAGAGAGGAGGGAAGTTGTTTATCTGGGGTAGACGAGGGCCTCTCTGAGGGATGTGATTCAGACCATAAGAGAACTTCAAGGTTTACAGCTATCAGAAGGAAGTGCATGGCAGACTAAATATTCCTCCCATTTGTTTTCATAGCTCCTTAAACACACACCAGGCATAGCTCACATTGCAATATACAGAATCTGCACTTCACTCGCCAGGAATGTGTAAGAATTATTAAGATGTCTTCGAATGAAATTATATCAACAGACAGGTCCACTTTATTCATAACAGAACAGAAATACAGGCTACTAGTCAACACAACAACAGGGCCAATATGATACAAATATTATTGGAGTTGTTCATGTGTGTAAGTGTATCTGTTTGCTTTCCTAACACAATCATCAACAGCTTTATTTACACACCCTGTTTCGCGTAGGTTTCTCTTTTGGAAAACCTTTCGCTAAACAGGAAGTGTTTTATATTTAGAACAGAAACAACACTCTTTATGGAATATGTACAAAATATTGGGTTGGTTAAAGGTGCAATATGTAAGAATTTAGTTTAAAACATTTCAAAATTAACTTTTGATTGATTGTAAAGAAATTACAGTTTTGATGTTATATCTAACATGTCTATGTATTGTGTTGTAGAGATATTACCTTGTCACCTTGACATCTTAATTTGTACCTCCGTTTGTGCTTACAGGACAGAAAGAAATAAGAAACATCTTCGTGGCTCCCCTTTTCAACATAGTGGGGTTATTTTTATCCTTGCTTACTGGGAGGGAAAGTTTACCTGCTGAATAGCACAAATAATGCGATGGAAACAAATATTTCTTATACCCAAAGTTACTTGTTATTATTCGAGAAAAACAGTCCGAATACAAAGTTACAGCTACAAATAATGACATCTCTATGCACCTCAAGTTGAGATATTTCAGTCATTGGCTGACAAACTAACTTCCTAGAATTTGTACCTCAAACAAACAAAAAAAAATGAAGAAACAGAAAGCATCACAGAAACGACAGTTTACCATCGACAATGAGAATACAGTGACTTGCCACCTAAAAGTGATTTAATGATGAACCTGTTATCTACTCCTTCCTGTCTCTCAGTGTCTCTTCTCTAATTGTCTCTACCTGCTCCTGTTGACCTCAGTCACCAGGGGACGGCAGCTGTTATGACAATCCAAAGGATTAAACACCTCCTTCATCATCTTTGTCTCAGGGGATCAGAGCATCTACTTAAACACACGGCAGGTTCCCAGGCAACCACATCATCAGGCCAACACATGCACACACACACACACACACACACACACACACACACACACACACACACAAGCACAGCGACAGCACATTTCTACCCTGCTATCCCACTTAGATTGCTTAAGGAAAAGAAACAAGATTCAATTCCCCTGAGAACAGCCAGACAAGGCCATGGATTGTTTTTGGATTGGACGCTATCTTGTGCCAGGCTTGATAGTGGTGCTGCTAAACACTCTGCATGTTTGGAGAAATAGAGGAACTCTGATTAAAAAATGATGAGTGCCTCTTCAATCACACGGAGGAACTGAACCGCTAAGAAAAAATAGTACATCGGCGGGCACCCCAGCAGCTCAGTTGGTAGAGCATGCAACCCATATACAGAGGCCTCGTTCGAGTCCAACCTGTGGCCATTTGCTGCATGCTCATGCTCTCTCTCATCCCATTTCCTGTCATCTCTCAAGCTATCCTGTCAATAAAGCCATGAAATGGCCCAAAAAATACTTTACAAAAAGTTGAATAGGTACATGGGAATTTTTGTGATGTGCAAAGTGACTGATAACCAGATAATCCTGCGTTTTGGCTGCACCATTACACAACCAGCTGAGGCACATGGAGAGCATCAGCGGGGAAAATGGGCCTCTGGTGGCCAAGTCACGCACCCCCCCCAAAGGCTGGCGTGGCAGCTGCTTGCCAGCTGTGCCGCAATAACAGCTAGGTGACGGGAGGCCCTTTTTCTGATGAAGAGAGACAGCTCAAGTGGTGGAGGCAGTGATCTCTTACCTCTCCCAACAGCGTGGACCACAGACGGGCCGAAGCCGCGGATCTGGAAACCCAAGCCGTCAGCCGAGTCTGGGATCTTTACCGTCCTGGGGAAGAGGAGGGAAAATAGGAGAGTTAGCACAAATAATCACACATGTACATATCTACATATAAAGATCAGACTTACTCTCTTGGCTTGGTGCTAACAAGCACCCTGAGGGGACCCTTGCTGTTGAAACACTGCCTGAGGAGAACTTCTACTTCAGAGAAAGGCCTGAGGAACACCAGGTCTCCATTTATGGCAAACAACTTCTTCCCTACTTCCAGGCCAGCCATCTTAGGAGAGGAGAGGAGAGGAGAGGATAGACATACATAATCAAAGTCATTTTTAGCTGAACTTTTCTGATAGAAACAACAATATTCCCGAAGGGTTTCTATATATGACAAAGAAAAGCGCACACACTCTCACTCACAATACGAGACAACTTTTATCTACGAGTATACAGCTGGATCCCGTTGTGGATTTCATTGTCCCAGACTGAATATTCAAAGGCAAACACACGTCTCTATGCAATCCAGACCTTCCAGCCGCATTCGGTTGCTACTTCAGGGCTGGAGGGAATTACAGGTCATGCGCTCAAATTGATCACATTCGCCTCCAAACTCCTCCATCCCATTTTCATCTAGCAGATCAAAGCTGAACACCAAAGGAGACCTCAGAAATACGGCGCCCTTTAATGCGCTCTATTTCTGCATGAAAATACTTCTAATGTTAACATCAGTGTCCATCACCGCAAAACGGGAAACAGTTAGCGATTTAGATTTTTCATGACGAATGACCGAACCGCATTTTAACTACAAAAGGCTCCTGCTGATTGGCACGGATCCGCTATGAAGGCATCAGAGCTTTGCAGGACACAGTGAACCACATTCAGAAAACCAAAAACACCCTTGGATCTTGGTGCCTACATTGTTCCAGCAGAGATTACATGGATGTATTCTCCACTGTACAAGACTGTAGGTAAATCCAGGCAGTAAGAATTAGCAGAATTAATAACAACATCATTTTGGAAATCAATTTGTTCAAGAAAATGTGGGCTGAGTGGATTTGCAGAAACAAAAGGACGTTTCAGGATGCTTTCATGTACAGAATGCTGTATCCTAAATGGAACAAGCATCGTGTTAGCTGTGTTTTAATTTTCTATAACAATGTTCTTCTGAAGAGACTTCCTTTGTACTCTTCGTATCGATTGTGTAAAAGCATCCTTACCTCAGCTGGGGAGCCCTTCTCTACAGATTTGATGATGGGCACCCTGTTCCTCTCTTCCAGGGTAAAGCCATAGCCTCCATCACTAGGCCTTATCTAGGAAAAAACGACATGTCTCCCATCAGCAGAATCCCAAGCCAGCAGAGCAGGACATTTTCACAGAGCGCAAACACACAAACACACACACACAAGAGGCAGATTCTGGTACAGACAGATAGCAGCGACGTCAGTGTTTACTCTCTCCTCTGAAAGGAATGCTTACTGAGGTATAAAATGGACTTTTGCAGTGTTATGACTTTTCCTCTCTCACAGCTGTGTGCTTCCTAATGATTTAGTGTTCCATTGGTTTGTTCTGCGTTGTGGGTACGTTACAGCAAAGTCGCAGTGCATTGGACAGACTAATCAATCAATAAGCCACAGAGGAGTGCCGTAAGTGAGCGCTCACCAGGAGAGACTTGGAGATGACGTTCTCGACTATTTTCAGGTCGTGCTTCATGGGTTTGTGTTTGGTGTTGGAACCCTCCATCTCCTCATCAGCAAAGAAGCGGAACAACAAGGGCTCGTCCTTGAATTCGCTCTTTTCCAACACTGAAGGAGGCAACAACAAGGTCAGAGATTAGTAAAAGTTTGACAAACAATGTTCATATTTCTGGTAAACAGATTATTTTCAGGCTTAAGGGTTCATACCAGGGTGAATGTACATTTTCCACACGTGTACCACACAGGCTTAGATTCTTGATTCTTTTGACAAAGTTACATTCTCTCTCTCAAGGTTATGCCATTTTGAGAGTGGCTGAATTGAAAAAATGTGCAATGTATTACCTCAGAACTATTACATAACTGTGATAAATTATTATGAAATCTTCACAAATTGTGGGGAAATGAATGGAAACCAGTGGTTGTATGGAAAGGTAGAAAATGGATTCAAAATTCTATAATAAACAATCATTAGGACATGACGTCTGGAAAATGGGCATGCCTGGACATGCAAACATGTATTAAAGGAGACACATTAGGCTCATTTTCAGGTTCATAACTGTTTTTTGGGACCAATGACAGCAGACTGGGTATTCAGGAGGGTGGGCCTTAAAAAGCGGGAGCGTTTCACACAGAGGGGGAGCACATACAGACAGTATGAGAAAGCTGATGAGTTTTTTGAGCATTAAAGCATGAAAACCTGTTCTAGAACCTGAAAATGAGCATGATATGCCTCCATAAAAACTGCGGTATACTGCAAAACGCAGAGAGAGATTTATCTGACAGTGTGTGTGCTTAACTAACATTGTGTGACTTTGCTTGGAATGGGCTTAAATTAACGGACGTTCATTTATATGTCGGCCCACACTGCAGGTTTAAGTTAAGAGGTTTAAATAATTAGTCACATGCCAAATGGAGCATGCCCAAGTGCTTAAACACCATGTATCCCAAAATGTACAAATACAGGCCGTGAGAAAAAAAGGAGACCCCACTTCTGTGGCAAGATATCACTTCTGAAAGAACCCAGTCTCCACGGTAACATAACGCCTTCACCAAGACTTCGATTTTAGAAAGAAAAAATATGCCTGAGGGGAATAACAGAGTTTCCTTCTAACATTTCCTCACTTCATTCCCCTCAAGATCAGATACAGCGCCAATAGTTTTAATAGCTACATCGTCAGGCCAAATAACTCACTGGCACCACTGGTAAAATTACCCCGAAGGCTGTGGAAGTGAGAGGAAGTTGACGGCTGGGACTGCTATGTTCCATAGATGTGCGCGTAATTTGTAGTGTGGGTAGGTTGGAGCAGTTACATCACGGGGGTACGAGGAGACACGCTGTGACTCATACAGTAAAGTGTATGATGTAGACTTTGGCAAGCGCAGAGTTAAAAACAAGTCTGACTCGCATAAACAAACTGCAACCATGGCTACTGACCATTTTGCACCTAAACATCCATGTGTTATCCGCCAAGTTCTCACAGCTAAAGCAACCAAAGCATGTACCCTGTGCTTGGTTACCTAAGTCACGAAAGTATGCATGAAGTTAATGATAGTATGCATGAATACAGCCATAGCCCTAACCACACACACATGCATGCATACATACAAATTCATTCTCTGGATTGGAAAAAATTCTATTCCTGTAGCGTGTCAAAGGGATTATAAGTAGAAATGGAAAGAGAACAAGAGTGGTTGTGTTCTAAAACAGGATGCTAAATGCCAGGCGCCCTCTGTGCGGTTTCTCCAAAGCATTCAACTCTTATTTAGTCAATGATGGAGAGGATTCCACGGTTTGTGAACAGCAGGATCAGGACTTTTTTTGTTTTTTTTGTGCTGTTGAAATCCTCAGCAGAGAAAAGTGCTGTACCGTGATGCATGAAGCCATTGTCGCACAGCTCCACCCCCAGGATCAGCGCTTCTTCCCTGGTTCTGCAGTCCCCCTGCACCAGAAGACACGAGGAAGAGAAAGAGTGGATGCAGTGGGGAAAATGAGACGGATTTAAGCAAAAAGAGTAGATCGAGAAAATGAGTCAAGAGGGAGAAAAGCAAAAGAGGATGAGAGAAAATGAAGTAGAAAGAGAGACGGAACAAAAGACATGGTGTGTTCAGAGAAATGTCACACTCACGCCCTGCTTCCAAAAGCCCCGAGGCCAGCAGAGCCACTCCACGCTCCATCTTAAACACAGCCAAAATCATGTATAGAAAGCAGGAGTGAAAGCTATTCTGCTGGCCTGGGTCAAACACCTTCATATGGACTACCATATGCACCACACGTATGCACTCATAGCAAAAATGCGCACACAAACATGTAATGTCTGCCATTGATTCTGTGGTGGTCGCCGTATACATTTCATTTCTTTGTTGTCATCCCGAGCAAGACTATCAATCTGTCAACCTCAAAAGCTTCCTGTCAAAGTCAATAAAGCTCAGCTGTCAAATCAATTCGACTTTTCTTTCTTCGTTTCCTTTTGACTCAAGTCTGACGGCGAGGAACACTTTGTTGTCTCAGTTTCTTTCCTCTGGTCCACATTTGAATTCGCTCTCAAACATATAACAAGAATCCAATTGATGTGTCATTTAAGTTATATATAACTTCAGACAAGCCTTTGCTTTTTTTGTGGATTCAGCTTTATGTTAAAGGTGCAATATGTACAAAGTTTAGTTGAAAACATTTACAAAAAATAACTAAAATTATCAACAGATTGTGAACAAATGCTGTTATGTCTATGTATTATGTTGCAGACATGTCTACTGAAGTTAGCATGCTAACCAGTTAGCCCTGGACCATGCCATGTAAACACTAGTCGCCTGGTGCTCCAAGCTCCCAGTCCGGATCACTACCTGCACAGCTTACTGAGCTAATTAGCAATTGGCAGCTACAGTTAGCAGAGGTTAGCGGTTACTCTGGTGTTATGTTGCCCCTTGTTTGTTTTAAGTATGAACTCGACATACAAACTACATACATACAAACTACATATTGCTCCTTTAATAAAGCTCTCTTTTCGTCACATCTTCCGGCCTCCCTTGCATTTGGGTCCTTTTGTGATAACCATAACACACTTACAGCTGACATACAATAATACTGTGCAACCATTGCTGCGGATGAAGCACTTTTAGGGCTTACCTGTGCAATGAGCCAGTCTATCAGCTTGTTGGCCATCACTACTGATTTGTAAGTCCTCAAATGGTAGTCCTTATCCCTGCACGGGCATAAAAGCAGAAAACTTCATGAGAAGGATCAATAAAACAAAATTCCTACCTATAAACTCTGACTGTGCCATGTTAGTATTCAACTCTATGATTCACTTTAACTGTATTAAACCCAGATGGTGAACACGCAGAGCTGTAATTGCTTGGTCTATTTAAACACAATGACTAAAAGAGGACTAATAATTCCCTCTGTCAGCGAGGCGTGGTCACTTTTCAAGTGCTGGCAGTTGCGTCATAAATCTAAGGGAGTTTCTGACAGTCGGTGACAGCAAAACAGCATTCCTCCGAGCATGGCTGCTAACGGCCCCTGCAGTGTTTGGCACTGGGGTGCCCCCATGTCAGTCTGGTGTTACTGTTCTCAGTGTTACCCACGCAGGCGTACAGACCCCGGGAATGCCGTCTGAAATGGAGCTGTGACTTTCCCATGAACACAGGGGCCTCTCCTGGGACACACAGGGGCCGAGCTGCAGGCCGGGAAAGTCCAGAACCACCGTGACTTATACCACTTCACCATTTCCACCACATGCAAACACTCACTCAGACACACACGCAACCACACACACACAAAGTTCACACAAGTCAAACATGACATGTGGGCCAAGTTAAAGTCCAATCTCAGCTGTCTGGAGCTCCTCAGAATGTGAAGCTTGAGAGGCCGAACACTGCTCTGTTTCCTCCACAATGGAAAGTTCTGTTGCGTAACTGTATCTGACAGCCTGTGTTGGTCTCTGATGAGGACCCTTGTGTTGGTATTAGGAACGTTGCCCTGCCTTTGCCATGCATAAGCCACTTGGACCAGAAGAGGCAAGAGGAACAAAGTTTTTCCCCTGAATTGCGATCCTGCGGAGCGGCTGGTGCACAGTGAGGCTGTCAGAGTGAAAAATGGGGGGTAAACATGGGTCCAGCGGGCAGCCATATGTCCGGCATGAGGAAACAGCAGTTTGAGGAGTAACAGAGGGAAAGGTCAGAGAGGTAGTTTTTAAATTTGCTGTCCAAAGAGGAAAGTTTGCCTTGACATTTTGGTAGCGGTAAATGGATGATGGCGGAAAATGCTGCATTTTCAAAGCATTCTTTGGAATATATTATACAGGGGATGCTGAAAGCCTTTACCAACTGCTGCAGTCCTGATGAATTGCTCAAGTACAGTGTACCATATCATTTCTACACTTATATCCATAAATATTGAGTTTGAGGAGGACTCTCCAGCATAATAAGGAAAACTTGTCAATATTTATCTTCCAATCTGTATGAAGATAATTTATGAGATCACCTTTGCAGTATTTTTTTGGGGTTGCAGCCTCTCTGTGTGCATTCTTCTCATTGCATTATTAAACTATGTGCACACAGTATTAGCCAATAGTGGACATTTCAAACAGTGGGCAGAAGCTGCGCGGGGGTTTCGTCGTGTACGTCCCCCCCTTCGCTTCATCGTTCTCGCTCCGCCAGGAAATTATACCTAATTAGGCAGGGGCCGCTTGCTCCAATTAAACTCTGGCATTCCCAGGCCCTGTGATGCATTGTACTAGGCTTTCAGTCAGAACACACTGCACAACAACACACACAACTCTAGCACACCAACAACAGTTTTTACGTAAAGAGGTTTGGCCTCAATACAAACGCTGATGGACTGGATGCTGACAAACACAAAATCACCCTTTAGGCTTTTAGCACTTGAATCAAACAGAAATACAGAGAAGCCTCTATGCTGGGATACTACACTTACTGTATAATCAGCGTACCCTCTGGCTATGGCACAGTTTTACTAGTGTGAAATTAAAGCTCTTCATCAGGCCACTTCAAATGCAGCATAAACAGGCAACCTTGATGCGGTGCTTTGCAGTAAAACACATTAGCAGTCTGCACCGCAAATGCTGATCAAATGGAATCTAAAAAGATAACACATGCCAGCAAATTAGTGTTTAAAATGAGACTGCTCCACTTCTAACGCTGTTAGACAAAGGGTTGTTTCAACACATGTGCCAAAATTGCTCAATAACACCTGTTTGGCATTTGGGTTTGAGTGACTATTTCATAGGCATCCAGGCTGTTTCTGGTTTTTAACATGTTTACACTAATTACCAAGTTTATTTTTGAATAACATATAATGGAACTCCATCCAATTTCATTGCTAAAACTTTGAAAACAACAGCATTGAACTCCAGATGTCACAATGGCTATTTTGCATCATGTTGTATGTATAAGAATTGGAATTGATGTTTGGCTCCAGCAGCACGACTCGGTGACGGGCCTTTCAGAGCAAAGGATCAATATTCGGTCGGTCACACTCTGTGAAATGCATAAGAACTGTGTATTGTACCTGAATGGCCCCTGGAAAATGCTGTTTAACAGAAATGAGGCTATTTGTAGTTGTGATGAATGGATCGAGCCATGTGACCCAAACACACACAACAAAGGAGGAGAAAAATGAGCAGAAATCCCCTGTACGTTTGGATTTAGAAATCAGGCAATATCCTTTGACAAAACAATCACAATGGCAGGTCCACTAACAAGCTCTGTCCGCCCGTATTATCATTCAGAGAATAGCTCAGTGGCTGCTGAAATTTAATCCATAGTATTTTTGGGACTTCTCATTCATGTTTACTTACAAATAAAAATATACGATGAAAGATTTCTGCAATAGAATGTCTAAAAACGACTGGACCTTTGTTATAGTAAATGTAAAATAAAAATAAAAAATCAATGCTCCTTTCTAGCTTTCAACAGTATCACATGGTCTTCATCAGGGTATTTCGCATAGGTGTAATAGAATAGGATCGGTTGACATGCGTGCTCACTTAGCTGTTTAAATGTGTCCGTGTTGGCTTAAAGTTAAGACTTGACAGGAGCCAAGAACAAACGTTCATGCTGATGAAGACCATGTGACATGATTAAAAGCACCAGAAAAAGCTAGTAAGAAGATCTTGTGTGGATATATCCTTGTGAAATCACTATGTATATGGACAAGAATGAACATCGTGCTGCATCTGATGCATTGAAAGCTTCAGAAAAAGCTAGTAAAAGGACCTTAAGTGGGGTCCGCTGTGTTAAGCTACTATTTCCAATGAATTTTGGGGTGCAGCTGGTCAAGAATGAACTTTTATGCAGATGAAGACCATGTGATGTTGTTGAAAGCGCCAGAAAAAGCTCATCGGTGGACCTTGTTACTACTACCAATAGTTCAGATTTCTCACAAATATTTCGAAGATCAAGAATAAGACTGTTTCTTTTTCACACTGTTTACATACCAGCATTTCCAACAGGCTACTAAATGCTGATAATTACCATTCAAAAGCACCAAGAGAGAATTCATCCCATTGTCTGACATTTATTTGTCTCCCACATGTACCCAAACTGCTCCTAACATCTGATAGATTCAGCCTTCTTCACCACATCTGTGATTTGAGACTGGGGAGATAAAAACCTGCCAGGCTCGATCACCCACAGGCCCTGCTGCACCCCATCACCATCTGTGCCAACTCCTCCTAAGTCAGGAACTCTTTGAAAACAATGAGCTCATAGTTCACCGTGTTATTTCTCTCCTCCACTTTCGTCTCTTTGTTTTGGAGCTATTTTTAGGAGCGAGAGCCAGATGCGAAGCGACTGGAGCCCCACCTGGCTGGGCTGCAACGGAGTGGAAAGGAAAATGGCCGCCTACCTGATGACAGGAGTGAAGAGGCTGTGAAGACGGCAGAAGAGCCGAACGCCCTGAGGAAAACAGGGACAGAAGATCTTATTATATCAGTTATAGGTGTATAAAATTTGATTTATAGTAAATTAGACCTTACCTTAGATATGACGTCATGCATGTCGCTCCTTGGGTGGTAGGTGCCGTCGTCGTAGCGAAAGCGGTAGAGCACAGGCTCGGGTTTGAACTGGTATTTGTCTGTCACTGAAAATGCAAAACAAGAGGGGTTTTGTGAAAGGAGAAGTGTCGGAATGAAAGAAAAAAACAAGTGGAAACGACTCAAACCCTAAAGGAAGTATTATTCATCTTGCTTCAAGTTTGAAAGCATAAGAGGTTTTAAAGCATAGCAGGGCTGCGTGGTGAAACAAGCTTTCAAGACAAGAACACTCATACAGAGCGGTCACAGATAACACAGCTCCTCTTCCTTCAGGGGACTTCGTCGAGGACCCTTCTAACAGTAATAACAGTTGGCTCCTCTGTATTCTTGGCTGAAACCGTGCTGCATCCATTAAAGGTTTTTATGAAAAGATATTCTATCGTTTTCCACATGGGGACTTCTAACTGCACTGCGAGAGAGCTCAGAGGGGGCTCGGAGTTATTCCTCTCTGTCAGGAACGGCTCTAAAGCCCAATCTCATTTCTCTGTGAGGAAGCAATAAAGCTCCCACGAGTGATTTAAGATACAACTTGGCTTGGGGCCCTTACTCTTTTGAGGAAAAACTACATGCAGAGAAGCATGCGCCATTTAGTGCGAACGCAAAGCCACCTTAAGCCTCACGCGCTAGATACACTTGTTACACAAAGCCGCAGAACAGCCACTGAGCAAATATGACACAAACATTACGGCAAGAAGAGATTATTAATTATAATCCCTTACCTAAACACTGTGTCAAGGGAGTGTTTAAATGGGACACCTGCTAGGACATAAATAAGACAGCTGTGTCTACGGTGTAGGCTCCAGCCAGGGAGGGAAAGTATTGAGAAACTCACGGCACATTCATTGGGCATTGCTGAAGGTTAGGTAAGGCTGTAGCAGGCACTTGTATGCTCCATACTGCGCAGCACAAAGTGAATTAGACTGTGGTAGATTTGGTTTTTGATATGGAACAGCAGATAAAGCGTGAGAGAAGAGACTGGATGTGAGAACCAACCGTGGTGGATGATGCCGTTCTCCAGCAGAGCTTGACCCAGGTGAACCCCTTCCTCTTGGTTGCCTGTCTCACCGATTTCCATCAGCCAGGACACAAACTCACTGGGGACACACAAAAGACAACACTGGCATGATAGCAGACACACTCACTCAGTCACTCACTCAGGGATAACACAACAAACATGCACAAAATCCCCATGCAAAATCGCATCGCTCCATCAGAGGAGAGCTTTCATTTCACTCTTGATAATCTGCAAATTGGAAAAAATGTGGTGGCCTTTGCTATCATTACAGAGAGCCTTTACAACTCGCTACTAACAACATTTACTCTAAATTGATGTGACTATGGCAACAAACACCATCTTGGCAGAAAGAGGAATGATTTATTTACTGTCAAGGGCCACATCTGTTGGTTTAAACAACCGGCAGGCTTTAGTTTGCATGTTTTGTCTAGTTTAACTTTATTTATTTTAGACAAACACTGTCACACTATCAAATACGAAAAGGTTTAATTGGATCTTAGGAAGTTCATGCAGAAAAATGCAAAATATGTTTTTCTGTGCGTCATTCACAACTGGGAAGAGGAAACAAACTCGGCTGCCAAAACAACAAACAGCATCCGATCTTCTGATGGCCCAAATGAGCTAAATTGGATAATTCTCCATAATTTAGAGACTCAGCCAGAGAGAGAACGAGAGCGAGAGTATGAGGACAAAGAGAGAAAGAGAGAGAGAGAGAGAGAGAGAGAGAGAGCAGGCGGAGTAGCAGTAGCCTATCTGATTACATCCTTGATGTCCTGTCTCCCCATAAAAGCCAAACAAACACGGCCAGCGGCACCACTGGAATTCACTGGAATTTACTCCCAGGCCATGACGGAGGTGGCCGGGTGTCAGCGTCGAGCCAACACGAGCAATTACAAAAGGTTTCAGAGAAACAACTGAACAAACACCACCACCACCGCTACCATCTCCACCCCCTCCCCCGTCCGTCCGGCCAACATCTTACACTCTTTAACCACTCATCCTTGGCGCTTTTCTCTCCCTAACAGACCACAGGGGAAAAACACAAGTCTATAACAACGTCAATTTGTCAACCTCTGTACCTTAACCATGGAAGGAAAAATACCCTGAAAGGTTGAGCTGTGCAGTTCTCATGGCCTTGAGGAGCTTAGGGTCACATATGTAACGAACAGCTTTATTCAAAGCAGGGAAAAATGGCCAAATTTAATCTACCAATATTTAAGACTCACTAATGTATATAGAGATAATTTGATGTATGTATGGATATTGGTGTTTGTTCTCTGACAAATAAACCTTAACACTTCCAGTCCAGCCTTTAAAGGGCCTCAAAACCAACCGTTTTGTAAATGCACTTTGTATCATGAGCGATGTTCTCCTTGCTTAAGTTGAAAAGTTTAAGTCATGCCACATTTCTAGGATAATTTGTTTGTGCTACACTCACCGGTTTGGAAAAAACTTTGGAGAAAAAGTTAGAAAAAAGGTGATGTCACAGGGTCACATACCTCCCTGAATCACTGTGTGATGACAGTAATGATAAAGCACACCAGCTAAGTTTTTAACGGTTGATTAAAAGTAGCACCAATGGCTGTTTTTCCATCCAAACTTTAACTTAAACTTGAATGTTGTCATGAATATTTCAGAGAAATGCAGAGGAAACCAATCCCTCAAGGTCTTCAGGACAAAAGAAAGGGACATTTCACTCAATAGCTCGACATTTTAGAAGATGAGCTCGTTAGCTTTCCGGCCAACAGTTCGATTAGGAGAAGAAAAGCTTCCACTCACATATCTGGCGGTTAAATATGAAGCTACATTAGCCGGTTAGCTGAGCTGAGCATGAGGAAACAGCTAGCCTGAAACAAGGAGTCAGTTCTGTTCACCTTTTGTACAGACTAAACAAACAAGATATCATGTGTCAATTAGTGAGTTTAGAGGTCAAAGGTGAATGTATTTGTTATCTCTGGAAAAATACTTACTTGCTGTTTCCTCCTGTTTCCAGTCTCCATGCTAAGTTCTAGCTAGCTAGCTAGCTAGCTAACTCCTCGCTTGCTGACTGTAGCTTAATATCTTGCAGAAAAACACAAGAGTGGTGTCAATCTTCTCATCTGACTCTCGAGTAAATGAGCATATTTCCTAAAATGTCAAACTATTAATGTCCCTTATGTGACCCCAGGCAATACTTAAAGTCATACAATATCAGTACAGTATATAAATGATTATATCTCACTGCTCTGTGCAGTAGAAATGCTGTCTACATCTACATGCTACATTTCTATTCAGCTTTAGCTTTAATGATTTTTAAACACAGAAAGAGCAAAATAAGTATCCCTAGTAATGTCAGAAAGGAAAGAGCAGAGGCTGACACAGACAGCGTGCGTTTCTTACAGGACGTCCAACTTTTCATTGAGCTCTTAAAGGGCTTTTTAATCAACATCTGTCACAGCAAGCAGACAGTATTGTCTTTCGTATGTAGAAGAGACTACCACATTGACTTCCTTTTGTTTTTCTGTTTATTCCAAGTTTAAAATTGGATGAAAACTGCAAGCTAGGTGGCTGTCACACACATTTCCTTTGATGAATTACACTCTCACAGGAACGAAACCACAAATACGATTGCACCACTTAAAGGGGAGGAGTTTGAGACCCAAAAATAGCCCTCGGCCTTAGAAAAAATCAAAAAGAGAAAGACGAGGCGTGGAAAGAGAATAAAGGCAAAGCATTTCACAATGGGGGGAGTGGGCCGAGTCGAAGCCATAGGCAATGTGGCTTTCATCAGAGACATACCATGCTGGTTCCAATTCAACAATTACGCCTACATGTAATCTTCTCCAAAGTCATCTCAGACAGGGGAAGTACAGAGGGGCTAGAGATGTCTTTCTACCCACAAGTGGTCATCCAGGTGTTGGCCAAGTTGTCTGTGGAAGGATAGGTTTCCGAAGGGAGCTTCCCTGAGCTGCTTTCTCACCATATGATCCCTTCAGACTCAACAAGGTACCCACATATGACCAACATCTGATCCTTTTAATCTTTTTAGCTGACAGATCCATTCCTCCTCCAGACCGCGAGGGATCTGGTGTTGTCTGCGTGGACCAAAGGAGAAAGTAACTCCTCATTCCAAACCACCATGCGATATAACATGGCCACAACTATGTCCAATTGGACTTTTTGGTTGTTGTTTTTTTTCCTCTCTCTCCATGCTTTTAAAAATAACAGGGCTTTTGAAATGACTGTTTAAGCTGGGATAATGTTCAGCGTGATTATTACCAGTCAAAACACTCTGTAAAGATTTCAAACAAATGGAAAACATGGGTCATTCTGAAACGCAGTGAGGCGTTTATGAGGGGAATTTGTTATGGGATTTCAAGAGTCAAGATAAGAGCACAGTTTAAAATAACATCTAACCAAGACTGTCTTGTGAAAATATTTAATTTAAATTCCAATTTTTAAATTGCATGTGTCATCACTTTATTAAAAGGACTGCTGGCCGTCACATACAATTTTTCATTTTCAAACACGGAGACCTCTCTTTGGCTGCAACCAGATGTTTTTTTTAGATTTTGTCATCCTGATCCAGCTTTGTCCCCAACTCAGTCTCACAATGTGTGCGCCACACTTAGGCCTATAATATGTGAACCACATTATTGTAAAATAAATAAATAAATGTGTTAAATGTGAGAAATGGAAAAAAGAATTACAGGGTTTTTTGTGCTTTTCCAGCTTAGGAGAGCACAAGGTGTGATATCCCATCAGGATTTACTTTAAAAAACCAACAAAAGAACATCAAATCACAGCTAGTAGTTTGAGGATCACATCATCCTGGCTCTCACATATACCAATGATTGGAGTTACAGTGTGTTCTGCCTAATATTGGATTTTGACATTGACTGCAGGAGATCTAGACTTCAGCATTTTAAATTTAAAGAGTTATTTAAGAGTGCTTCCCTGGACTAGATTAAACCCTGGGCAAAGTCAGTTCAAACTGACTTTTTGACTCATTTACTTGCATAAAAATCTGGCAAACTGATATGACAGCAAGGCATCTACATCTTACATGATGAAAGGGAAATACTGAAACGGGGGCATCAAATCATGCATGCTTAAAATAGCTCAAGGATTTTGAGCGAGGCACCCTGAACAGTAAATACTCTCACCTATCAGCGAGTGGAAGATAGATTGGCATGTTTAGTCTCATTAAAAGTAAACACGGAAAGTCAAGGACGGAAAGAAACGACAAACATGTTACACACAGGCAGCTGCCCTCTGGCATGACGGGCCCCTGACTGCAGTTCCCTAACGGATTCCTCCGGAGAGAGCTTATTGTAATCTAACATGGGCGAGAGGGAGAGAGCGGGCAGTCAGCTGAG
Organism: Pagrus major; assembly: GCF_040436345.1. NCBI lineage: Eukaryota > Metazoa > Chordata > Actinopteri > Spariformes > Sparidae > Pagrus > Pagrus major. The sequence continues at coordinate 16,660,964 of NC_133233.1, forward strand.
ACGCACAGGGATATCTCCCTGTGATTTACGACTGGCGTTCGATGGCCGATCCGTCCCCAGACACCACACCAATAATCCTTAAATAAGATTCATGGGCTAAATCTGGCAGGATTTGATTTTCCCATGACTGAGACTGCAGATATACATAACACGGAGTCTCCGGAACAAAAAGCGCCGACGCTTTCTTCTTCCCAGCTGCTGTCTTTAGATATCTTCGCCAATTTTAAAATGAAAGCAGGGACAGTAGGGATTTATATTACAGTTTTATGTGTACTCAGCATATACTGTATGTACCAATATTACTCAATTTCTACCTATTTCACATCAAATATAAAGAGCTAAACATCTGAGAACATACAGAATTAAATATTAGATATTTGTGGCACGGTCGTCTACACTCACTCCCTCACAGTTATATAGTCACACCGATGTGAAACAGAGGAAACCACGAGGACTGAACACTTCGCAGCTTTCTCACGACTCTTACCTTCCCAGGAAGCACTTGGGGAAGGTGGTGAGCTTGCGTTTCCGGTCCTTAATGAGGTTACCCTTGGCCATGAGGTGGTAGAGCTTCTCCCCCTTCTCTGACACCATCACCCACGTATCCTGCTCCATGCCGAGCCTCAGACCTGTGCAGCAGAGGGTGCAAAAAGCCTGTCAGTATCGTGGCATTAATAATCTTTGCACTCAGCTTCTGGACTGGATTCGACATCAAGGTTAACGCTAACTTTGCAAGATAATTAGCAGCGTCTGTGCTTGTAGTCTTCAGCAGGGTTATTGGCTGACGCTATGAAGAGTTTATCTTGTACACAAAGTCAAAATGGGTCAAATACAAACAGATTATATGCAGTTTTCACTGTAGTTTTTTCTTGAAAATGCTAGCAAAGACACACACAGTATTGCTGCATTGCTCACTTTCTTTCTTTTGCAGGTCCCACAACTAATCAGAACTTACTTTTTCAATTATTCCAGTTTAAATTGCTCTGTATTGATTTTCCCAAACGCAGCATATATTCTCAGTATTTTAATTCAAGACACATGGTGAAAATAAAGAAAAATTAAAAGGAAATGAGTTTCCTAATCGACCCCCACCCTGATACCGATACACCGAAGCGCCTTCTTACTTTTCCTCCGCTCCCTCTCCTTCATGATGGCCTCCAGCCACTCCTGCTTCTCCTCCGGGGTCTTGGCCATGCAGACGAACCACTTGTTCTTGGCCGTGTTGTGGATCTTCCAGCCGTTGTTCACTATGTTCCCGCTGCTGTGGTAGTCAGCTGTGAAGGCAGAGGTGGAGAGAGTTTCGACTTCACTAGTTTTATAAAGTCTCCTCTCCTCTCTGGGGGGTGTGACAATGCAAATTTGGACTCGTTCAGGCTCTGCGTGGTTCTTCGCGTTTGAAGGGGAGGCCCGTCAATTAGTGGTCGCACTGATCATGACACTGTAAACAGAGTTGTTGGGAAGTCGGCTCTGCAGCGAACCATGGTTACCGCATGAAACACAGCAATAACAGGAGGCACGAGTCCAATGCTCGGCTTCAAAGAAGCAAAATTACATCGTGATAACAACGCTACGCCTCATAGAGAAAACAGACAACAGCAGACAACATATTATCTGATGATTAAAGGGGGACTATGTACTTTTGGAGAAAAAATTCAAACTCATAATATATTCATATTTGAGGTAATAATAAAAACCCCAAAATATTTATTTTCTCCATAATTGAGTAAACAAGCTGTTCTCAGAGGAAAATAAGGTCCCCAGAACCCTGTTTGAAGCTAGAATGGTGGCAGGGTTTCTAGATATAAACAAAGTAAAACAGTATGAAACTGTGTTGTCCTTTTTCAGTTTGTTTATTCAGTCATGGAAACGAAGAGTTTGTATCTTTCTCTTCTGATTCAGACTTATTCCCCAAAACTACACAGTGCACCTTTAATAGTAGTGTACGCTCCATTTTTCAGAAACATCCATTTTAAAATCTCCTCTACCTCAGCGCGAACACTTGCTCTAGACTCATTTTTCCCAGTTCTAGTGCCGGCCCTCATTGCCTCTCTATTGAGTGCTTCATCGATTATCGCTCTTCTCCTTTAATGAGGTAAACGAGGAGACACACATGCAGAAGAAGAGCCATCCATCAGCATTATTTACTACTGAGCCTCCAGGATACTCCCACACAGCTGTCGGATACTTGTGATTCTCCACCGAAGCTCAAATATAAACGTTAAGAATTTATAAAACCAAAAGTAATTGGAGGTGAACTCTTGACCGTTCGCTGAATCCCCGTCATTATTTCCATCTCTGTCCGACCTCTGATTTTCCTCCTCTGAGGGTGTAACAAAAAGCAAACAATTACGATCATCAATTACAATCACGTCTAAAAGCATCTACAGTGTGGTGTCCTTTATATGGTATGCCTCGAGGGCGTTTTTTAAACCTCAGGCAGCAAGTGTGTGCCTGGGAAAAAAGTCTTGGTGCTTTCATTACGTCGGAATCTAAGCTAAAATACTCCTGTCGCTCTGGATTTCAGCTTGAGATCTCCCGCCTGTGGTGCAGAACACCCAAGAGTTACCGCGCCGCCGCCTGCCCCACTTGTTTATCCTGCCTCTCCAGACCCAAACCCATCCATCTCACACCAAAAACACCCAATATTACTGCCCATCTAGGTCCGCTGGAGAGGAAATGATGGCTTCTACAAATATAAATGATAATCAGTGGCTATGTGAGGCCAAGAGACACAAGCGCTTGAGTTCAAGTACCAGCAGCAGCACAGTCCCAAGGATGTGTAACTATAGATGTCTTAAAAAATGTGTTTATAGGTAGATCTTATTTTTCCATCGGCGATCCAAGTATAAAATCACACACTTGTGCACAAGTTCAAGCCAAGGACTATGTTGTCAGTGTTCCTGTGCGGGTTATTATGGCACATTTTTAAAACCCTGCTGCTGCCAGGAGTGCTGAAATAAATAAAAATGAGGATCTGAAAGTGAGCAAACACAAAAAGAGAAAGAAAATCTAGCTGCGTAAACATTCTCATCTATCATTTTACAGGACCACTCACCCGTGCCATCATCCACATTTTCCACCTCCATCACCTCCGTGTTGATTCTCCCTCTGAACAGGTAGCGAGGACCCTCTGTGGCCGTCTTGCTGTTTTTTAAACGCCTTGGACGGAGAGGGCAAACCACGAGAATTAGCCAATGAGGTTTAATCATTCCTTGTTATTACCTACTGCATAATTAGTCTCAATCGCAGCTCAACAACTATAACGCACTAATTATAATCATCTGATGTTTGTCCATATGTACTAACCAAATTAAGTGAGGAAAATGTATTTTAATTGAAACAAGTTCATGAATTTAAAGGAACAGTTCATTCCAAAATCAAAAATACATATTTTTCCTCTTATCTGTAGTGCTATTTATCCATCTAGCTTCTTTTGGCGTGAGTTGCAGAGTTATGGCGATATCGACCATATCTCTCCAATATATTGGAACTAGATGGCACGCTTTGTTGTGAGCAGTTTCATGATTTTGTGCCATAGTAGTAGCTTCATCAACAACTACATAGCCACTCCTGGACGGGTGGCAAAACACAAATCTCTGCATTACACTAGATCACTTCCTCTTCCTCTCCACATGGCTGGTTGGCATGTGTGTGGCAGACAATGGACTGAGCGCCCAGGTTTGTCAAAAAACATCGTTTTGTAGTCTTGTAGTAATGTTAAAGAGGTCCTGCTACTGTAGCGTTTGGTGTAATTTGCCAGTGTTGCTAACGCTCGCATAACACTGGCGGCAATACAAAACTCCCATAGGGAAATTACTAATTTAACAATCATTAGCATTGAGTTTTAAACTATATATTTGATTGTGTACCACTAGCTAGTTACTGCATCTTCTTCTTTTTTAAGTTTTATGGTGGAAGGCAACAAGCATTGAGGTGCATTACCGTCACCTACTATGACAAAGAGAGAATGGAACGAAACGAAAATGATCCATGCGGCGCTGGATTATTTACACAATATTATCATATGTGTGTCATTACCACAATATCATCATTGTCTTGTTGTTGAGTGCCGTCTATTTCAATTCTATTCAAATGGAGGCAGACATCTCTACGGCCGATATCTCTCAAAACTCTGCAACTCTCACCAAAACGATCTAGATGGATAAATAGCACAACACGGAAGAGGAAAATTAAGTTGTTTTCTTTTGGGGATGAACTGTCCCTTTAAGGTCAGAGGAACACATGCTATTTTCTTTCTTTAGTCAGTGACTGAATTTGCTTTTATGTACTATCTGCAGACACTACACTGTATATGACATGCACGGTAAAAGCATAGCTCAGCAGGTGGCAGGTAGACAAAAGCTGCCAAAAACATGGTACTATAGATGTAGGAGCATTGTTAGCAGCTGCATCAGAAGCTCAGTGTGAGCTGAACAGATCTGGCGATAAAGAAGCTACTGTTCATCAAAAGAGTTTCCTGACTTAACTCGTACTGATCATCATAACTTTCATATTTCTTGGTATACTTCCGCATGAAGTACCTGAAAGATGAATCTACTAGAAAACGGTGGTTAGACTAATCACATGTCCCCGTTTCCTCAATTTAAAAAACCTTCCAAATCCTTTCCTCACGTGTCTCCTCGACTGCATAACTTTTTCTTTCAACCCCCTCACAAAATGCTTCCCACAGTGCGCTGCTCCGTTTTCTTAAAAAAAAAAAAGTAAAGGAACTGGTGCGGTGAATTATTTATAAGGTCCATGCTCTAAATGTTGTGTAGGAGTACAGAGACAAAGTGAAATTTAAAATTAGCATAAATAATATTTTTAGTCCGTCTCTTAAAAGACATACACTGTAATGACAATTTAAAACCATCTTCTGCGTTGTGGGTTTTGTCTGCATGGTGATGAATAAAAGAGGGTCAAGAGACACCTGTTTTTCTTCTTGCAATAGACCAGGAGCTTGTCGAACAGGAAGAAAATCCTCTCTTGTATGTTTCCGGCTGAAATCTTCAGGAGGATGCCATGCATGAGCATCTCCGTGCATGTATCCGTGATGTTGGAGCCCTGCAAGCGGACATGTGGACAAAAGGTCAGACAAACAGAAGAGTAAAGCAGATGCTTTGGTCACACAGGGGAAAGACGGGAAGAAGTTATTCCAACTAGCAAGTAATCTCTTTTTAAAAAGTTTCAGACAGCATCTACAAACTTTTCTATACCTCTCAATGCTCACACATAAAGTCTGAACAGGAGGAGGGATCACAAAGCCCAGCCTTTCCTGTTCCCTCTCTCAGGGGTCTGTAAAAACACTCCCCGCTTCCTCGGAGCAGATTGCTGTGGGACTTTAAAATGCGCGGCCGTTAATGGCTTCTATAGAATAACATCCCGTCCAGGCAAACTATGTGTTGCATTGTCGCGTCTGGTCACCATATTGGTCGGGGGTTCCTGCTGCAAGTGATAAAGTGTGCTGTCTTTTCCCTTACCTTGCCTGCTCTGGGAATTTATGTAGCACGTTTGATCGGCCCTTCAGAGCTAAAAATAACTCCCATGCGCACAGAGCCGGAAAATGTGCTAAGCATTTCCTCCTGCTGGAGACATCAGCGGGCCAAAACCCATCCCGCTTTTTCCTTCTTTCCCTCCTCGCCCTTTTTATCCTCCTTCTCGATCATCTCTCGCTCTCTTCCCCTCCTTTTTGATTCCCCGGTCTATTCCTCTATCTCTTTCATTCCTTCCTCCACACATCCATAGCTCTTTTAACTCCCCAGCCCATGACCAGATGTTAAAGTAATTTGCAGCCAGTGTATGTGTGCACACCAGACATGGAAACTTGTCTTGGTCACTTGAAGGGGCCAACAGCAACATCACACTGATCCAGACTGTAGAGCTGCATTTCCTTAATGGAAGTGCGACACTTCCCCTTTGTGTTTCATGCGCTTTTAACGAAAAAAAACCCCGTGCCAGTGCACTGCTCTCGCTGCAGGCTGTTTCTTTTTCTCTGCAGCATTTTTCTATCACTCTTCACATCAGTTTTGTTCCAAGCCAAAGCCCCACAGAGGGTGTACTCGATCTCAAATCTTCAACTTAAACCCTCAGTCATCTGTTTCATCTAAATTTCAACCCTCTATTTTTATAGTCAGACAAATGCCAGACATAACAACTGCAGAGAGGGATAAAAAAAAATTAGCAATGACAAAGCCGGACACAACCTTAATTAAGGAAAAAGTATGGTAGAAAACTTTGAAGTTGTGTTTGTCAATTAGCTGCAGAGATGAGAGAATTTGAAGGAAATTAGAAAACCAAAGGAGTCAAATCAAGCAAACTGGAGTAAATTTAAAGAACACTAATTAAACTTGCACAAGAGAACAGAATGTGAAGTGAGACACAACTGGAAACGACTACCCGCCGTGCTAAAATTAACATATTTCTATGTTGCACAGTGACAAAACACAGACACTTGCAACACGAACCAACTGGCAATCACCGCCCTGACAAATGCTGGCAGCCGTCACCATGGTGACCACGGCGGGCCATCGCCCTGTCTCTCCCACGCGAGGTGAACCTGCCAGGATGCCCCGAGGGCGGCCAGCTGTGGAGCAGGTCAGCGCTTAACAAGCAATCAGCCCGGGCGGAGGAGCAGGAAACGGAAAAAACAGCAGCAGCAGCTCTCACAATCACTCCTCATCCCTCCATCATTCCTCTGACACCCACACAGAGCTGCGAGATGCAACCGTCACACTCTCCTCTCTCTCTCTCTCGTTCTGTTTTTCCTTTTATTTTTCCTCCTCCGTTCCATCTCGTTTGGAGCTGCAGAGGGCTGGCGTGCAGCAGTCAGAGGGTCCTGCTCCAGAATGAGCTAATGTTTACAATTAATAAAAGTGCTGAGGGGAAACCGCAGAGGAGCTCCAGCCAGGACCGTGTCGAGCACAAGATGTGTCACCCCACCCAACACCAAGCCTCTTTCTGATCATCATTCTGAGACTTTGTAGTGTTTATTTTGTGACCTAATATCGAGATTAATTACAGTGCAACAGAAATTTTATACGTTCCTAATTATCTGTATAAATTTGTTGGAAGCCTTCGGGTTATTTTCTTTTTTAATGAATTCAAGATGCTTTTGTTGGTGTTTTTTTGTGGTATATTTTACTACAAAGAAAGACAAACTTACTAAAAGCCTTTCTAAATGTCCGGCTAACACTCTAACAACAAAGATCCTTAAGCATCGGGTTAGAAAACGTGAACATCTTGGTCAAATGCAAGGAAGTCTAATCATGCCTGTAATAGTCTGTTACTGCCTACACCTCAGTCAGAAGCTGTATCAACACTGGCAACGTGTCTTTGACTGCATGTGTCCAGGAAGCCTTCAGGGCCCCGTTTGAATGAAGCCAGGTCAATTACATAAGCATCCCAGCCTCCTTCCTCACAATTACCACCACTGTTTTCTCTTTCCAACCACTGCTAGCCTTTACTGACCCGTTATTAAGGCATCCCAAGAAAGCTAATCTAAAGGAAAGACCCCGCAGACTAAGAATTGCGGTCCACCTGATGACGACTGGACCGGTCACCCTAAATGACGGCTTTAACATCAGGCAACAGGCTCGTCCACGCAGAAAGAATTTGACCATTGTGAATTTGAGTCATTGTTCCCAGAGAACAAGAAAGCTTAAAAGGCTACAAAAGTCACGCCACTCCGAATTCTTGTTGAATTGCTGGCAAAGGGCTAAGTGGCTTTCAATAAGTCATGACTTTAAGCTTTGGCGGGGGGAAAACTCGGCCGTGTGTTAAAGGCAACAAAAAGCCTGCGACCCGACTCCGACAGCACAGCGAGAAGTCAATGCAGCCATTTAAGTCGAACGTATTAGATGAGATTAAACCATTCAACACAGTGTACACAGTTTAGTCGAGGCCCACCTCCCAGCCCTCGATATGAGACTGCCATTCCTCCAGAATCTCCAGCTTCTCCATTTGTCTCTTGGCTTCGTTGATGCTGGAGCACACGGCCTTCATCACCTGCAGAGACTCCTGCACCAGGGCGTAGTCGTTGTGCTTCTTAGGGGTCCTTTTCAGCAGCTCCTGCACATGTAAACCACATGCAATCACACACACACAAAAAAAAATGTACATGATAGAAGAGCCAAGCATTGTCACAAATATCCAAATATTGATACCTGTGGATTCTGAATATTTGAAACCGTTTCAATACTCAGTTTCCACAGTATCAATACACCCGTACCAGCTTTATCGCTCTGTCTTCTCTCCAACTGTGAGATGACACACACGCTGCAGTTTCCACATACACCCACCTCCTCCAACTCTTCTGAGTACGGTCAAGTAAATTAACTTAGACTCTGTTGTGCTTTACACACAGTACACTTGATATATTTAAAACAAACATTTTATGCCCTCAGTGTTGTGTCAATTTTTGACGAAGTCTTGTATCGAAGTTAGAAATTTCAGTATCATGAATGAGAACTATGTACATACATCATCCCTGCAGCACTCTATCTGCATAAAGACCTGAAAAGCATGAAATAAAAACATATTTCCATTTCCTATCCACTCCACATTCACTTACCTTCCAGTAGTTCCTGAGTTTAGTTGTTAAAACCCCTGCTACTGCGCGCAATGCTCTACCAAAAGCACTGGCAATCCCTGCATCTATAGTCTAAACACTGTGTTTCGGCGTGTCAGCTACTATAGGGCTATCTGTGTCATTTCAGAGGAGGAGGCCCTGGCAGCTGGAAGACTTCAAATGGCAGAGCATCAGGTTACACCCTTATTATTATTACATCTCAGTTGGCCATGCTGGTGGCTGTTTAGAGAACGCCTGGGTGAATTAATAGATCATAACAAGATGAATGAGATGGGACAGCTCAGATCACAAACTCAGACGAGCCTTTGAAAGTGTATTTCATTTCGCTCACGTTTCACATCCAGGAAAGGGACATTTTAAAACTAACAAGTGAGTGGGCAGGTATAAATGAGGCCAAAGTGTGTGAATTAGCAGCTGGGCAGGGGAGGTGATGATAGGTCCTGTGTTATTGCTAAGATGTGGCTCTGCTGGGGGAACTAAAGCAGAGACGACGTGTCAGAATGCGAGACAAGTGTTTCATTAGCGGGAGAGAAATTGGTGTGAGTAGGACCGGACGGCCCACGCTAATGACTAGGTGGTGGTGGATGAAAGGAGGAGTACAAGGTGATCTACAGAGGTGGTACAAGGGTGTGGTATCGCCATAATACATGGTTAGCTTTGACAAGACCATACTCACTCTGAGCA